>NC_059081.1:70260392-71460392 GCF_020497125.1 Mauremys mutica | reverse complement strand
TGTCTTTATATCTGAGGATGGGTTGACTCAGAGCAGGTTCCCATGTTCAGCTGGCTGCAGAGCACTGCTTTAAGCATACAGGAAACCTCCACTGATGGGGGTCTATTCAATCTACAGCCACTCAGGGCCCACACCAAAGTAACTGAACAGCTATGAAGAGAGCTCCTGTTTGTGACGACTCTGCTCTCATTGCTCCCACACTCGAGGACATTCAGTTTACTGTGGACTGCTTTGCCTATGCATAAAAAGGCTTCAGTTTTACAATCAGCCTAAAAAAGACTGAGTTTGAGCCCATCAGCATTCCAAGCACCATAATCTCATAGTCACACCTGACAACTTCCCCCTCAACGTGCTTTCCAGCCATGCCACGTGGGATAAGACCATTCAGCACTTGGCAAAGGCCAGCTTGGCATTTGTCAGGCTGACCCACAGGTTCTGGAGGGAGCATGGAGTCTGACAAAAACCTACCACGCTGTTGTACTCACCCCAGGGTCGCCGGAACGGGGGGAGAGGGGGTCCGCACAGGGGGCCATGGCCTCCCCACTTTTTACCAGCCATAAGTGCAAGCAATGGGGAGGAAGAGGAGGAGGGGTCTGGGGGGAAGAGGAGGCACAAGAATGTGGCCTCAGGGGAAGGGGCAGAGTGGAGGCAGTACCTCAGGGGGATTTTTGTGGCGTGAGGGCAGGGGCTCAGGGAGAAGGGGAGGCATGGGGGCCGGGCCCTGGGGGAACAGGCAGTGCTGGGGGAGGCAGGGCCGTGGTTCAGATGCCATTGCCCTCCTCGCCCCCCAACTTTTAGGGCCCTTGCACTGGTCCTGACTCACCTCTTTCCTCTACAGCGTCGAGACAGGGATACTTTACCAATGCCACATCAAACGGCTGGAGAGCTTCCACTTTCACTGCCTAAGATCCACCTGCAACATCAAGTGGCAGGGCAGGATGCCCACCACTGAAGCCCTTGAGCGGCATCAGATCTGTGGCATTGAGGGCATGCTCCTCATGGCTCAGCTGCACTGGGTTGGACATGTGGCCCACTATTGATCGACAAGGTCTGTAAAGAGGCGCGGTGGGGGAGGTAATGTCTTTTACTGGATCAACTTCTATTGGTGAGAGAGACAAGCTTTCTAGCTTACACAGACCTCATCTTGGGTCATGTCAGAGCTCTGTGTAAGTTTGAAAGGTCTGTAAAGTCAGGCCTGGTTCTAGAGAAGCAGGTAAGTGAGTGCTTATCTTTAAGCACTTGGAAAGTAGCATGTTTAGTCGATAGAACACTGAACTGCAACTCCAACGACTGGAGGGCTAGATATGACTCTGCCACTAACCAACTCTCCTTAGACAGCTGACTTTATTTGTGTTTCCCTACTCCTCTTTGATCGATTGGACTTTAACCAGGTTGGGGAAGTGACTGTCTCTCACTGCATGCATGCATTACGGCTATTTAATAATATCTAGCTCTTATATAGCTTTTTCCATCACATGATCTCAAAGTGCGTTACACAGGATGGCTGTGTTATTATCCTCATTTTACAGATGGGGAAACTGAGGCATAGGGAGGTGAAGTGACTTGTTTTGTCCCAGATCATCCAAGCAGACTAATGCCAGAGTTGGGAACAGAATTCCATTCTTCTGAATCCAAGCCCAATGCTGTCTGTCCACTAGAGCATACTGCTCTGATAAGAAATGAATTGGTACTGTGCTAGGTGCTGTACAAACACAAGACAGTCTCTGCCCCAAAGAGTTTTCAAACTAAATACACTAGCACAATGGGGCCCAATCTTGGTCAGGGCATCTTGGTGCTACTGTGGTGAACAGTATTCGCTCAGTGCTTAGGGCTCTGCTTTATTCTCTGTGTGTCCAGTTCCAGCCTGGCAAGCACAGCCCTGCCAATATCACAGTTACCATAATAAAAAAAATGTTTTCCCCAGCCTGAGCCTATCTGAGGAAGTGGTATAGACTGGTATGGTCCCTATTAGTAATGGTACAGAACATGGAGCAGGGCTGCTACTTCACTCATGGTGCCAGGGACTAGTTTTGTGTTCCAGCGGAATGGCGTTTGTGTCAGGCATTAGTGAAGCCCAGACAAATTGCCAAAAGTTCTTATTAGAACTGGGTGGATTTTTTAACATGGAAAATGGTTTTGTTTCAAAATGGTCTTTTGCCAACACTGAAATTTCTCATAAACAATATTTCTTAAGTTTTCTATGCATTTTTTGCACATTTTATGGATTTTTTTTGTTTTCAATTTCTTCGTTGCGTTGTCATTTTCCATTTCCAAGATAAGATGTTCAAAGATGGGTTTTGAAACATTTTAATGCCTCTAAGCTGCCCTCAATGAGTTCTTCTTTTGAAAAATGTTGAAGACAAAACAGAAATGGCTTTGAAATGTCTGAAAAAATGTTACAATTATGTCTCAGGCTCTCTTCCTACTACAGGAGCAACTTGTTAGCAACAGCACAGAAATAGTTGGAACTAAGGCCTGGTCTACACTAGGAAGTTAGATGGTTAACCTAACCCGACCTAACCCCCAGCATAGACAGCACTAGGCTGATGACCGAATTCTCCCATTGACCCAGCTATCGCCTCTCCAGGAGGTGGTGTACCTATGGGGGTATCCCTCCCATAGGCATAGGTAGCATATTCACTGACACGCTGCTGTGGCAAGTCTGCAGCATTTTAAGTGTAGACGAGCCCTGTGACACTGTGGGAAGGTGAGCGAGAAGAAGGATGGCTCGTTGGTTAGGATGCTACCCAGATACATGGTTTCAAACCCCTGCTCTACCACAGGCTTCCTGTGTGACCTTGGGCAAGTCACTGAAGCAAAGATTTTCAAAAGTGACATGATTCTGGATTCTCAGCCTGAGCACCTTCAGGGGGGTTGGATGAAAAGAAGCAGTGCGTGCCCGGCACTTTCTGAAAATCAAGCTTGCTGCATATGATGAATTTCTGCAGATGAAATTCAAGAAAAGCAAGATCCTGCATGGGACCTGGGTCACCTGATATCCCCATTAGAAGAGTACTGATAACTGACTACATAACCCAAGACATGAAGAAGGCTCTCTTCTCTGCCATGCTGCAGGACAGGGAAAGAGACAGAGGCCCATGTTTTCTGAAGGGCTTGTACCTTGGGTGAAAGTTTAAATACATATGTCTTTGAGCATCTAGCTTCCTCAAATGAGAATGAATCAGTAAATATCTCCCGGGGAATACAGGTTCCTTCATGCTCTTCCAAAAGGTCACAGTTTAAAATGAACATGCACAGGTTTCATTTAATTATAATAGATGTTTACAGAATGAGTTTTTACTGCATCCAACTGCCTGTATGCAAATTTTTAAACCAGTTCTGAACCTAATGCGATGATAGTAGTTCACATATACGTACTTATCACATTTAATTCCTTTGATTTATAAAATCACAATGCCTCACAATGTGTATATGGTTTGAAGGTAACTAGTTTGACTCTCAAAACGGAGACAGTCCATGCTACAGCTGCCCAGTGGATGAAAGAATTCAGGCTCTGAATCTGGCAGCTTTAATCACTTTAAAAATCATCTGTTGCTCCAAGAGATCTCCATTTCCTTTCACACAAGCCCCTAAATCAATTTCAAGTGCCGTACTCTCAAATCTGAAGTTACTAGCATACACAGAGTTTGGTATCCTGCTGGTTGTGTTGGACTAAGTGCATCTATTTTAAACTGTAATCATCTGGAATAAGGAAAATAAAATTTCTCATAAGGATCTATTTTTTTACATGTTGACAGGCTTAGGGTTATTAGTGAGGAAATGAGACTTTCAATGGGAGCTTATATAGTAGACAGAGGCGAAGTAGTCTAGTTAACACTGGTATCTAGCTTACCTGTTTCCTCTCCAAATGGATCTGCTAGTGCCATTCTATAAGATCACACGAGTATGTTTATTGATGTGTCTTCAGTCCTGATTCTGCAAAGACTTATGCTCCCCTTGCACATACAAGTAATTCCATTGACTTCAATAAGACTACTCTCAGGCAGCAGGTTAGCAGTCTTTGCAGGATCGGGGCCTGGGTAGCTATGTGTATGTGTATCCTCTGCTACACAGGTAGGCTCCATTTTTCCAAAAAGTGAAGAGGGGAAACTCTGCCTAATCCTGGAAGCCACAAGATAGATGCCAGAGATGGCATGGTGCTGCCCATGGTGCTGCACAGCAACGGCCCACCGGGTCAGAGCTGGACAGTGCCAGTGGACAATGGGGAACACATCCCAAACAAGGGGAGCTCAGTCCTGGGCAAAGCTCACTTACCCCTGCGAGATGTGTCTCTTTTATACCCTTTGGCAGCACTTGTGTAGACTGGCATGTCTTGTTGAAGTACTTACACACACACACACACAATTTTGCACTGCTAGCTACATGTGCACCAAGACAGCACGCCCATGTAGGCATTTACTCATGCCGCCTTCATTGCCTGTCCCAGTCCCACTCACGCCCCTTGCACCTCTTACTAGTGAAGCAATCCAGGAACTGCTGGCTAGATCCCACCTTACAGCTACCCTGACAATAACAGCCCACAAGCCAGATGCACATCACGGACTAGCTCAGATTGACAAAGTCTTTCATGCCCCACCTCCATTTCATTCCTGTCCCTGCATAAGGACTCTCCCAACCTTGACTCTTGCTTTTCAGCCACCACACCAGAAACCAGCCAGGGAGTTCTGCAGGCCCCAATGTGGGCTGCTAGAATTTGGATCTCTGCAGCTAGACAGTTATCATTTGTGTGTGAGTCTGCACACTCCTTCTGGGTCATTGTAACTTCTGGCCATTGTTGGACTTTCAGCAGGACTCTTAAGGGTTGCTGGCCCATCTGCTTGTTTGTTGTTGTTTGAAGCTGCATCTTTCCAGGCTATAGTATTTATTACCTCCCCAAAAGTGCCGTAAGTCTTCTCCAGGCAATCAGTTCGGATTCCAGTCTAATCACACAGTTACCCTTTTATCTCTTCAAGATCTAGCCAAGTAGCTCTGGAGTCTGTTAGCCCTCTGATGTCATATCTTGGCCCGTAGTTTGCATATTTGATTTTTGCCAGTATTAATCCTGTAAACATTTGCAAGAAATCACAGAGAATCCTTGGGGAAGCACTCCCCCACTCCCACAGATTCTGCCCATGCTTCACAGCTCACACAGCAAAAACCTGCCAGAAAAGCAGAAGAGGAAAATAAGGGGCTGAAAGGAACTGGACACAGGTAAGAGGGGAGGGGCGCTACCCTCTTAATGCAGCGATCTCTAAATGACAATGAAAGATGAAGCCAGTCAGGGATTTTTTCCTGGAGTGATGGACCAAAGAGGACAGATTCAATATCTATGGAGAATAAACAAAGCCAAGAATAAGGGAGCCGGCTATTTTCTTTGCCAGTCAGTTGATTTTCACAGGGCTTTTTATTGGTTCACTTTGTTTTTTTGAACACTCTTTTCCCTGCTGTTTCAGAAGTCTTACAAAGCACAAGACAGACAATGCCTGGCTGGGGCCCATCAGTATTGTTTGTATACAGTAATGCCTAGCGGCCCCACTGAGATCTGGGCTCCATTGTGCTAGAGAACTGTAAGAGGCAGTCCCTTCGACGCTACATAAATTCTTTAGCTCCAGCAGTAGCAACATATGCTTTCCAGATTCAATCCCCACAGACAGCCCAGGCCGGGGAGTTGTTACAAATGATTGTCTGCATGGGGACATGAAGGGCTGGGCACGCCTAATGCTCCAACTCAGGTGGGGCCAAAGTGTGACCCCCATAAATACCAGGGTGAATCTATGTCCCTGCTGTAGTGGACCACAAGTGTCTCTGCAATTCACACCCTCATGAATGGACCAAGGTCTTTATCTCAAAGCGGAGAGGCTCAAGTTTTTGCAACCAGAGCTGCCAGGCTCATTTTCTGCAGACAACCCCACCCAGGAGCACGGTTAAAAGGAGTGGTGGGAATACATGGGTTTAAACCTCACACAGACGAGCCAACCAAGAAAGGACGTGTTAGCATTTGCATTTACAGATGGGAAACTGAGGCACAGATTAAGTCTGTAGCAGAGCTGGGAATTGAATCCAGGCCTCCTGTCTCCCCATCTGGTACCTTTCCTGCAAGACCATCCTTTCAAGAGATAAGTAATCGAAGCAAGCCTACAGAACACGTGACTACCTCCGCACCCTCCCTCCGGCCTGTGTGTCAAACTGCATGGGATTGGCCTGCAGGGAGGGAGAGAGAAATACTCTCTGCATTGTAAAGATTTTATTATAAACAAACCCACCACAGCACATTGGAATTTGTGGTGATTAAAATTCTTTAAGGGAGGGTGGGAGAACACAACACGCTGTTGCTGATCCCACCTTCTTGTCTAATCCCTGGTGTTGCCATCTGGCTGATTTACTGGACCCAATAATGTCGCTCCCACTAATATAATGAGAAATCGCAGGCTGCACCGTATTTCCTCATGCATTTCACATCCCTGCCAGAGAAGTTCAGGGCTGGGTCAGATTTTTTTTCCCCCCTTTCAGCTGATTTCCCACCCCCTTTCTCATAGCTGGGGTTCTGCTTCGTCCCAACTGAGTATAATTCATTTGGCTTCCCAGTCTTTACTTCTCAGCTTAAGAATCAAAGGAGCTGTATGCACGAGGATACCTTGATTGCAACTTTGGGATTCTGTTCTGGGTCTCCTGGGTCATGCTAGCACTCACTGCTTTGTGTGGACAGTCCCGCCAGCACGTACCATTTTGCACACAGCGCAACAGAACAATAAGTGCTGCACACTGAAGTCTGCACAGCCAGACTGTGTGCTCCCAGCCTCCCTGCGGCCCACGTTCACCTCCCCTTAAAGCAGGGAATACTAATTCAATCAAGTAGAGCTCCTGCTTAATGACTTCAAAAGGAGATACAGCAGCTTTGGATTTCAAAGTCTTTCTCCCCCTTCCATACATGGCCTGCTTTCAGGGGTCAGGATCAGAAAGGGACATGCATTGGATAGGAGCAGCGGCTTAAATCCCTGCATTCTGCACCACTGTCATGCTGATTTATCTAACCCTAAACGTCACCATGGGCGGCTAATGGCCGGCTGCTGAAAGCCACGCACGGGAGATTTACAGGCCATGCCATGTCATCACGTGAGAGAATGAAGATTCTGTCATAATATCGAGGGGGATGGTTGGGGGAGCAACAAAACCAAGCTCTGAAGGATCTTTACAGGGAGACATGCTTTTCCCAGTGGATCTATTCCCCAGGGGAACAGAAATGATACAAAATGACAGTGACTAGGGTTAGTATTATTATTTCTATTACAGGAGCACCAGTCAGGAGTGGGGCCACTTTGCGCTAGGTGCTGTACAAACATACAGTTAGAGCCAGCCTCTGCTTTAAAGAACTTACAATCTAAACTGACTAGGCAGAGAAATGGCATTGTTATCCTTTCATTAAAGATTGGGAACTAAAGCACAGAGGGACTAAGGCCCAAATCCTTAAAGGAATTTAGGTGCCTAACTCCCACTGGAAAAATCATGGAGCAGGTCCTCAAGGAATCAATTCTGATGCACTTAGAGGAGAGGAAAGTGATCAGGAACAGTCAGCATGGATTCACCAAGGGCAAGTCATGCCTGACTAACCTAATTGCCTTCTATGAGGAGATAACTGGCTCTGTGGATGAGGGGAAAGCAGTGGACGTGTTATTCTTGACTTTAGCAAAGCTTTTGATACAGTCTCCCACAGTATTCTTGCCAGCAAGTTAAAGAAGTATGGGCTGGATGAATGGACTATAAGGTGGATAGAAAGCTGGCTAGATCGTCGGGCTCAAAGGGTAGTGATCAATGGCTCCATGTCTAGTTGGCAGCCGGTATCAAGTGGAGTGCCCTAAGGGTCAGTCCTGGGGCTGGTTTTGTTCAATATCTTCATTAATGATCTGGAGGATGGTGTGGACTGCACCCTCAGCAAGTTTGCAGGTGATGCTAAACTGGGAGGTGTGGTAGATACGCTGAAGGGTAGGGATAGGATACAGAGGGACCTAGACAAATTAGAGGATTGGGCCAAAAGAAACCTGATGAGGTTCAACAAGGACAAGTGCAGAGTCCTGCACTTAGGACGGAAGAATCCCATTCACTGTTACAGACTAGGGACTGAATGGCTAGGAAGCAGTTCTGCGGAAAAGGACCTAGGGGTTACAGTGGATGAGAAGCTGGGTCAACAGTGTGCCCTTGTTGCCAAGGCAGCTAACAGCATTTTGGGCTGTATAAGTAGGGGCATTGCCAGCAGGTCGAGGGACGTGATCATTCCCCTCTATTCAACATTGGTGAGGCCTCATCTGAAGTACTATGTTCAGTTTTGGACCCCACACTACAAGACGGATGTGGAAAATTTGGAAAGAGTCCAGCGGAGGGCAACAAAAATGATTAGGGGGCTGGAGCACATGACTTACGAGGCGAGGCTGAGGGAACTGGGAATGTTTAGTCTGCAGAAGAGAAGGATGAGGGGGGATTTGATAGCTGCTTTCAACTACCTGAAAGGGGGTTCCAAAGAGGATGGATCTAGACTGTTCTCAGCGGTACCTGATGACAGAACAAGGAGTAATGGTCTCAAGTTGCAGTGGGGGAGGTTTAGGTTGGATATTAGGAAAAACTTTTTCACTAGGAGGGTGGTGAAGCACTGGAATGGGTTACCTAGGGAGGTGGTGGAATCTCCTTCCTTAGAGGTTTTTGAGGTCAGGCTTGACAAAGCCCTGACTAGGATGATTTAGTTGGGAATTGGTCCTGCTTTGAGCAGGGGGTTGGACTAGATGACCTACTGAGGTCCCTTCCAAACCTGATATTTTATGATTCTATGATGTTAGGAGCCTAAAAACCTTTGAGGATCTGGATCTAAGAGACTTGCCCAAAGTCACACTGGAAGTCTATGGCAGAGGCAGGACTTGAGCTCAAATTTCCTGAGTTGCTGCCCAGTGCTTTCAGCACAAGACCATACTTCAATCGGCAGCCCCCTTCCCCCGCCGTGTTCCCTTTCCCATCACTGCAGCTTTTTGTGTCTGATTCAAATGTCCCTTCCTCTGCAAACAGAGCCCGCCTCCCGTTTGATCTTGACGGGATGTTGCAATCAACAGGGGTTCGCGCACTGCAAGCAGCTGTCTGGTCAGGCACTCAGCACCGTGACTTCCCTGAAAACGAAGCTTTTTAAGAAAGCCCCATGTCCCGGGTAAACGGAGTGACTCAAAACTTGAGACACTTTCCCCAGAATGGGAAAAATTCACATCTGTTGAGATATGGTAAAATCTAGGGCTATTTAGTCATGAAAAGGAGAAGTGCTAGACCCCCGGGCAGAACACTCTTTACACCTGGTGCTCTGCATGGGCACTACTGTCTGCTGCTCCGTAGCATCCTGCAGGATCACAGGCTTAATTGATTACAATGGGTACACCGCATGTGGTGAGGGGTCACCGCATGTGGTGATGGGCCCTCCTTACAGGGGCCCATCCTACCTTGTAGGTGGCCATTCTAGGGGTTGTGTTATGGGAGAGTTTCATCTTTGGAATATCAGTCACTGCCAGAGGCCAGCCTCTGGACTTGGTGGGTCAATAGTCTGATCTGGTATGGCCTGTTCCGATGAAAATCCTTCTTTACCACCACCAGGCCCATCGATTTGCACTAGAAGGTGTGTAGCTACAGGGGTGGGCTGGACAGGCGTAGAGTCACACAGCCAGTAGACTAACTACACCCACCTTTGGCAGCTCTTGCAGCCAACCTGAAAGGACTGAGCTGGAGCCTGACTTTCCGATCTCCATCCACCACTCCTGCTGGGTTCATTGACTGCTGCTGGAAGCTTAGGGGCATGACTTTAAGCTTCCAGTTTTGAAAACTTTGCCCTCATCCAGATGACACATTCACATTTTAAAACACAGCCTCAACAAAATCAGCCCAGCAAAAATCTTCAGTCAAAGTCCCATTCTGGAAGAGATCAGGAAGCCAGATGCTAGGTCTGGCCATCGCTACAGGCCAGGAGCACTGTGTCCCACCTCTGGCTGGAAGGAGCAACTCCCATCTCTCTACTGTGACCCCCTCCAGTCATCTTTGTAACGGGGAGCCAGAGCCAGATCTCCATCGCTATGACCAGAAGAGCAATAGGACTGAGCGCTAGGTTGTGTGGAGGGAGCAATTAAACCAGCAGAAACCCTCACCCACTAAAAGGGGTTTGGACAACACACAGCCGCTGGACAAAAGGGAAAAAGACCAGGCGTGAGTCTCGGTTCAAACCAGCCCTGCTATAGCAGAGACACAGTGGGCTGAGCTATATACACTGATGCTCAGATATCCTACATCTAAGTACATGTGTACTGTGGGACTGAGGTATGCAGACTCCCAATGCACATCTGCAAGCTGGGTTTGCACGCATGCATTCCGACATGCCATGCTCAGCCAAGGGATTGTGCCCCTCTTGGGAAATTTTGAATACAGTATAAGAAGATATTGAGTCATCTGCAGGTCTCATAGCTTCCCAACCCCCCACCCCAAATCAACTATATGTCCCTCTCCGCATGCTTTAGAACAATAAACAGAGAAGCTAGAAGCTGACATAGGTTTTCTTTCCAATTCCCCCACCCCATCCCAATCACAAACATAAACATGAGATTTGTTAGCGTCTCATTGTTCATAATGGCTGAGCTATCCCCATTGGTTTTGTGTGTTTAATTCGAGAAAGAGCAGTGTTTGGCTGATGTTACAGGGATCATATGTAACAGAGATGTAGCTGTATATATGTGAGTATATGCAGATAGTTCATATAAAGTATGCCATCTACTGGTACATAAAACTCTAAGATTATTCATCTGTAGGATCAATAAAGCTATTGTTGATGTGCACTGCAAATGGCTTCCATGTGACACAGCTCTTAGCTGATGTGACGTGGATTTTCGTGTCTGGTTGAGATGGGTGAAAGGATACTGAACCCAGGCACATTCTTGTTCAGGGATCCTATTATTCATAAACATCAATATTCTTTCCCCCATCTGCTCCCAAGGCAGAGCAAATAAGCCTGCCTAAACTATACTGCCTGCTCATTAAGGGCATTTCCAAGAGTTTCCCCATTACAAACATTAAACGTACTGGCAATCTTAATGGTTGACATTTTTCAGGTTTGTCTCTCTGTGTGATGTCTATAGGAAGGGTTTTGTTTTGTTTCTGTGCTTTTTTAAATGAGGGGCACAGCTCAAACAGTTTTAGGAGTCAAAGGTTTGTGCATCTTACCCCAGTTTCTTGGGAGAAGGCAAAATCCCTTACTGCTCAGTTTACTTACTAGTATGTGTTAGGATAATGCCCAGAGGCTCCAGCTGAGATCAGGGCCCCATCGAGCCAAGTGCTGAATAGACACATAGTAAGATAGAGTCCCTGTCCCAAAGAGATTACAAACAAAGAAAGACAAGCCAGATCGAGAGCAGGCGAGGAAACAGATGCAGGAGGTGAAGTGGGTTGTCCAAGATCACACAGCAGACCTGGGACAGAAACAGAATATAGGGTGAAATCCTGGCTCCACTAAAGTTTTAATGGAAACGCCATCATTGACTTCAGTAAGACCAAGATGTCCCCCCAGATCTCTCAACTCTCTTTGCCTGCTAGACCACACCGCATCACTTACCACATCCCATTGAGATGCTATGGCTAAGGTGACAGTATTTCTGAAATAAAAAATAGGGACATCTCTTAGGGTCATGACTTACTCATCTCAAGATCAAAGTACGCTTTTATTTCAAAAAATACACACCGGTGTCACCACTGCCAACTTCTGACTTCACAACAGCACGAATATATTTCTCTCCCAGTAACGAGGGCCCGTACCCTCAAAAGTATTTAGGCACTGAACTGCCATTGAAATCCATGGGAGTTAGGCATTTAAATACCCTGGAGGTTCTGTGCCTTACTGTATGTATGTATTTATCACGAAACATTCGTCTTAACCGAGTCTTAACATTCATTTTGAGCAACAGAATAGGCTCTACAGTCATTCAGTTTCTCTCTGCACTCCAAACACTGGTCATTACACTGAACTGCGGCTCCTGATCAGCCCAGAGCAAATTCCACTCCCTCTAGCTATACATCTTGTAGACACGTTTCTTAGTTATAAAACAAGTTCCCCAAAGTTCTGACTGATTCAATTCAAAACTGGAACATTTCCGAGGTCCCACATGATGTTCCCAGGACACAGACATTATATGAAGGACTAAGACAGTCCCATTTGAGCAGTGACATGTGGTCACCTTAATCGGGGTGGCTTAGAGACTCCTAAAGGACAGACAAACGGATTGCTATGAAGTACAAGATTAGAAAAGACAATGGTCTAGAAGTGGCCCAAGCGACCAATATGAGTCACTTGTGATATTTTAAGCCAATGACTTTACACAGTCCAGGATAGGAAATAATTGTTAAAAAAAATTAAACAGTATTATTATTATTACTGCTAATTATTTGGGTTACATTAGCACCCAGAGATCCCCTCATCATCGCTAGTGCTCGGTTGTGCTAGGTGCTGTACAAGCACACACAAATATATGGTCCTGGAGTCATGAGAAAGGCTGATAACTCCTCCAACTTTAACCAGTCACCTGCCTCCCAGGTCTGGCCTCACTGCTTCTTTGCCCTACAGGGATTCTCAGCATCCTGCAGATTATTTCCTGTGGCACGCCAACAGACCAATGGAGGGTTGGGTTGTTTAGTGTATCTGCAGGAATCACCTTCCCCTTCTACATATTTATTTCAAAACAATTAGATCCCCCTTTCTGTGGGACAGGCTAGTAATAAGCTTTGACAGCACTGAGTGACAGAGGATTGAATGTAGGTAATGAAGATTTTGACACAGGATCAATGCAGGGAAACATCCTCAGACTTTAGGGCAGAAGGGTGTTTGATTAGAGATGGCTGATGGAGTGACATAGATCAGAGAAACAGTAAAGGGAAATACATGGCTAATCATCACATGGCCCTCGCCCCCAAATGAAAGGCATCCATCCAGTGGTGAGCTCCCAAAATCTTAACAACCGGTTCCCTATAAAAAGTTCTGATTTAAAGAATGTGCCACTGTATGTATTTTTTGTACCAAAAGGGTTACCATACATCTGTATTTTCCTGGGAGGAAATTTTAAAATTTAAGAATTCCTCCTGGATGGCGATTTAAGAACCAAAAAGTCTGACATATCCGGGAAAATACGGATGTATGTTAACCCTACCTAAATTTCTTTCTTAAAAAGATGGGCCTGAACTAGAAATGAGCTCTGTTTCACATGTGTGGGGCCCCGCCACTCCCTGGGGGTGTGCTACAGTGACCAGATGTCCCGATTTTATAGGGACAGTCCTGATTTTTGGGTCTTTTTCTTATATAGGCTCCTATTAGCCCCCAGCCCATCCCGATTTTTCACACTTGCTGTCTGGTCACCTTAGGGTGTGCACACGTGTGGGTCCCAGCTGCTCCCTGCTCCCCTCATTGAAGCAGGTGTGCAGGGTTACTGCCCTGGGAACTGCAGGGCACCAGTGGATGTGGGGCCAGCTGCAGACAGGGGCATGGGGCACAGCTAGTTGGAGGCAGGGGGTGTGGGGCTGACTGCGGGCAGGGCAGGGGGTGCGGAGCTGGCTGGAGACAGGAGGGTGCGGGGTTGACTGGAGGCAAGAGGGTATGGGGCTGGCTGGAGGCAGAGCAGGGGCTGGCTGCAGGAAGGGCAGGGGGGTGCGGGGCTGGCTAGAGCCAGGGGGTGAGGGGCTGGCTGGCTTTGGGCAGGGCTGCAGGGGGTTGTGACGGGTTGGCTGGAGACAGGGCAGGGGCTGCGGGGCTGGCTGCAGGCAGGACAGGGGATGCAGGGCTGGTGCGAGCAGGGGGCACGGGGCTGGCTGGAGACAGGTTGGCTGCAGGCAGGGGGTGCGGGGCTGGCTGGAGATGGGCTGGCTGCAGGCAGGGGGCGCGGGGCTGGCTGGCTACAGGCAGGGGGCTGGCTGGAGACAGGTTTGGCTGCAGGCAGGGGGCGCGGGGCTGGCTGTAGGCAGGGCAGGGACTGGCTGTGGGCAGGAACCACGGGGCTGGCTGGAGACGGGGGCTGGCTGCAGACAGGGGGCACGGGGCTGGCTGGAGACAGGGGCTGGCTTAGGGCAGGGGGCGCGGGGCTGGCTGGAGGTGGGGGCTGGCTGTGGGCAGGGGGCGCGGGGCTGGCTGGAGACAGGGGCTGGCTGCGGGCAGGGGGCGCGGGGCTGGCTGGAGGTGGGGGCTGGCTGCGGGCAGGGGGCGCGGGGCTGGCTGGAGACAGGGGCTGGCGCAGGGTAGGGCAGGGCAGGGCAGGGGTGTGGCAGGGGCTGGCTGCGGGCAGGGGGCGCGGGGCTGGCTGGAGGCGGGGGCTGGCTGGGGGAAGGGGGCGCGGGGCTGGCTGGAGGCGGGGGCTGGCTGGGGGCAGGGGGCGCGGGGCTGGCTGGAGGCGGGGGCTGGCTGGGGGCAGGGGGCGCGGGGCTGGCTGGAGGCGGAGGCTGGCTGGGGGCAGGGGGAGTGGGGCTGGCTGGAGGCGGAGGCTGTGGGCAGGGCAGGGACTGGCTGTGGGCAGGGACCGGCTGTGGGCAGGGACCGTGGGGCTGGCTGGAGACGGGGGCTGGCTGCAGACAGGGGGCGCGGGGCTGGCTGGAGACAGGCGCTGGCTGCGGGCAGGGGGCGCGGGGCTGGCTGCGGGCAGGGGCTGGCTTAGGGCAGGGGGCGCGGGGCTGGCTGGAGACGGGGGCTGGCGCAGGGCAGGGGGCGCGGGGCTGGCTGGAGGTGGGGGCTGGCTGCGGGCAGGGGGCGCGGGGCTGGCTGGAGACAGGGGCTGGTGCAGGGCAGGGCAGGGCAGGGCAGGGCAGGGGCTGGCTGCGGGCAGGGGGCGCGGGGCTGGCTGGAGGCAGGGGCTGGCTGCGGGCAGGGGGCGCGGGGCTGGCTGGAGGCGGGGGCTGGCTGGGGGTAGGGAGTGTGGGGCTGGCTGGAGGCGGGGGCTGGCTGGGGGCAGGGGGCGCGGGGCTGGCTGGAGGCGGGGGCTGGCTGAGGGGAGGGGGCGCGGGGCTGGCTGGAGGCGGGGGCTGGCTGGGGGCAGGGCTGGTGCGGGCAGGGTAGGGGCGGGCTGCGGGCAGGGGGCGCGGGGCTGGCTGGAGACAGGGGCTGGCGCAGGGCAGGGCAGGGGTGTGGCAGGGGCTGGCTGCGGGCAGGGGGCGCGGGGCTGGCTGGAGGCGGGGGCTGGCTGGGGGCAGGGGGCGCGGGGCTGGCTGGAGGCGGGGGCTGGCTGGGGGCAGGGCAGCGGTATGGCAGGGGCTGGCTGCGGTCCGAGGGCGCGGGGCTGGCTGGAGGCGGGGGCTGTGGGCAGGGCAGGGACCGCGGGGCGGGCTGGAGACGGGGGCTGGCTGCAGACAGGGGGCCCGGGGCTGGCTGGAGGTGGGGGCTGGCTGCGGGCAGGGGGCGCGGGGCTGGCTGGAGGCGGGGGCTGGCTGTGGGCAGGGGGCGCGGGGCTGGCTGGAGGCGGGGGCTGGCTGGGGGTAGGAGGCGTGGGGCTGGCTGGAGGCGGGGGCTGGCTGGGGGCAGGGCTGGTGCGGGCAGGGCAGGGGCGGGCTGCGGGCAGGGGGGGCAGGGCTGGTGCGGGCAGGGCAGGGGCTGCAGCAGGGGCTGGCTGCGGGCAGGGTGGGGGGTATTCACGGGGAGACCGGCTCGGAGCAGCCCGAGCAGCAGGACTCAGCCCAGGCCCAGCAGAGCAGCCGGGGACCCACCAGGCAGCAGCGGGACCCCCAGGGCCAGGGGTCAGGGGAGCAGCAGCAGAGCCCGTGCCCAGGGCCAGGTAACGGCCCACATGGCTCCCTCAGCACAGCGCCCCCGGTGGCTGGAGGAGGAATTACATCACTTCCCAGCCGGAGCCCATCAAAGCCGCAGTGCCCCTCGCAGGGAAGTGGGTTAACAACCGGTTCTAAAACTGCTTCAAAATTTAACAACCGGTTCACGTGAACCGGTGTGAACCGGCTCCAGCTCACCACTGCATCCATCCCCTCTGAGCTGCTCTGAATTGGAAACATTAAGCAAAGCTCCAAGGCTAAGGGAGTTGACGCCCAATGCTATCGACTTTCCAAGGCCCTAATTCTCCCATGTCTCTGACTGAGGGAGGGCTGTGGGCCATGTCAGCAATGTGGTGGAGCTACAGGCTCAAGAGGTGCAGAAAAACAGATGAGAATAGGAAATGTCACTCCCTGATTGGCTAGGATTGATACGACCTATGCAAGGGGGAAATCTCTGGGATAGTTATGGCACTGCACATTTCCATGAGTTTAAACTCCTTGGATTTGAGTAAGGCACTGTTTGCTGAGCAGGGGGAGGGGGGCTTGCTTTGTTTAGATCTACTGTCTCTATGAACCTCCAGTAACTTGGTAACAGAAAAAAGGGGTTGAAGGAGAAAAATTGGCCCAATTCTCCAGCTTTGCATGGCTCTGCCAGCCCAAAAGGGGCTGCAAACCAGATGGATCTGACCAGTTGGGAATTTCCCCGGTGTAGGAGGCACATCCAAGCTCTGCACCACCTGCATTCCTGGGCTTCTAGTTTAATGGACATGGCCCGTGCCCGGCTGTAGTTCCCAGGGTGACCAGATAGCAAATGTGAAAAATTGGGATGGGGGTGGGGTAATAGGATCCTATATAAGAAAAAGACCCAAAAATCAGGACTGTCCCTATAAAATCAGGACATCTGGTCACCCTAATACTTCCTGCTGCTTCCAGCTACGGGAATAGGCCATTGAGGCCATATGCAGACAGACATGTTCAAACAGCCCTGAGCTGTGCAAACGAGCTTAATATTTGTGTACCCCATGCATATAGACTATGGCTCTCTGTTCTCCCCAAGTGGTTAATCCACATATAGGGGGGCTCTGAGTCTGCAATAGCCTTTCAGCTGCAGAACCTGGGCACAGGGAAGAGACATGACACACCCAAGGTCACATATTGAAAAAGCAGAGTTGGGACCAGAAGGCAGGTTCCCCGATTCCTAGTTCCCTGCTGTAACTGCAGTAGTTTCTGTTCATGGGAACAATCTGATTTGAAGGTGAAACGAAGCCAGGCCACCTCTCAGTTGGAAACCTGAATCAAATCATTTAGAAAGAGGGAGACAATTTTTATTGTATCCACGAAATTCCAGCTCCATTACCCACAAGAGACAAAGACACTTCAGTGAAATATGAAGCTCTACTTCTGAATGTGCTGCTGGCCTGGGGTGCTTAGTCTGAGAGAGCCCATAATTCTCTAACAAGTGTGTTAGAGAACAAGGCTCAAACCACCCAGTCAGGGCCTGTACTCTAAGCAGTCTTTGACCACAACTTCAGGGAATGCTTCATTTTCCATGCCATAAATCTCTACACTCTCTGGTTCCAAGCAAACTACAGCCAAGTCCCACCAGACAGGTTCCACATGAATCCAAGAATTTCTTGTCCGGAAGCCTTTAGCAAAGATGATGGAAGCATGTGAACTCAGAGCTGGTCCTAAGAAAGCTCCAAATGGGGCAACTGCAAGTAACTTGAAGCTGGCTGAAATGTTTTCATTTGAAAAATTTTTTAGATGAAAAGTGGCTTTTCAAACAAAATTATGTATTTTTTTTTTTTACAGAAAATTTTCATTTTGGCTTAAAATCTTGCTCTCTTTTAGAGGAAAAAGCAAAAACCAAAAACGTTGGCAGGGAAAATTCTCAGTTTTCAGTAAAGTTTTTCATGTTACCAAACCAAAACCTGAAAATTGTAACCAAACATATTTTTTCAGAGGAACAGCAGAAAATTCCCATGGGAAATTAAGAATTATTTTAGTTTCCCCACAAAAAACTAATTGGCCTTTTTTGAGCAGCTCTAACACCCCATTGAGCAAAAACCCCATGCTCATGTTTGAAGTGATTGATGTTGATTATATTTGTAACAATGTTGCTGTAGCCCTGTCAGTCCCAGGGTGTTAGAGAAACAAGGTGGGTGAGATAATATCTGTTATTGGACCAACTTCTGTTAGGGCTGGTCTACACTAAGGGGAAAAATCGATATAAGATACGCAACTTCAGCTACGTGAATAACGTAGCTGAAGTCGAAGTATCTTATATCGATAACTTACCCATCCTCACGGCGCGGGATCGATCTCCGGGGCTCTCCATATCGACGACGCCACCGCCGTTCGCGGCGGTGGAGTTCCGGAATCGATATAAGCGCGTTCGGGGATCGATATATCGCGTCTAGATGAGACGCGATATATCGATCCCTGAAAAATCGATCGCTACCCGCCGATACGGCGGGTAGTGTAGACGTAGCCTTAGTGAGAGAGGCAAGCTTTCAGGATCACATGGAGCTCTGTATAAGCTGGAAAGCTTGTCTCTTTCACCAACAGAAGTTGGTCCCAATAAAAGATATTACCTTACTCACCTTGTAAACTATATTTCTCTTTTAAATAAGACTAGGGAAAGCCTCTTGAGGAGGGCAAGTGAGCAGCCGGGTTTTTCTTGTGGGGGGATTGGAAATACGATCTGGAGGATGGTGTGGACTGCACCCTTAGCAAGTTTGCAGATGACACTAAACTGGGAGGAGTGGTTGATACGCTGGAGGGTAGGGGTAGGATACAGAGGGACCTAGACAAATTAGAGGATTGGGCCAAAAGAAATATGATGAGGTTCAACAAGGACAAGTGCAGAGTCCTGCACTTAGGACGGAAGAATCCCATGCACTGCTACAGACTAGGGACCGAATGGCTGGGCAGCAGTTCTGCAGAAAAGGACCTAGGGGTTACGGTGGACGAAAAGCTGAATATGAGTCAACAGTGTGCCCTTGTTGCCAAGAAGGCTAATGGCATTTTGGGTTGTATAAGTAGGGGCATTTCCAGCAGATCAAGGGATGTGATCATTCCCCTCTACTCAGCACTGGTGAGGCCTCATTTGGAGTACTGTGTCCAGTTTTGGGCCCCACACTACAAGAAGGATGTGAATAAATTGGAGAGAGTCCAGCGGAGGGCAACAAAAATGATTAGGGGGCTGGAGCACATGACTTATGAGGAGAGGCTGAGGGAACTGGGATTGTTTAGTCTGCAGAAGAGAAGAATGAGGGGGGATTTGATAGCTGCTTTCAACTACCTGAAAGGGGGTTCCAAAGAGGATGGATCTAGACTGTTCTCAGTGGTAGAAGATGACAGAACAAGGAGTAATGGTCTCAAGTTGCAGAGGGGGAGGTTTAGGCTGGATATTAGGAAAAACTTTTTCACTAGTAGGGTGGTGAAGAACTGGAATGGGTTACCTAGGGAGGTAGTGGAATCTCCTTCCTTAGAGGTTTTTAAGGTCAGGCTTGACAAAGCCCTGGCTGGGATGATTTAGTTCAGTTTGGTCCTGCTTTGAGCAGGGGGTTGGACTAGATGACCTCCTGAGGTCCCTTCCAACCCTGAGATTCTATGATTTTCTCTTTATCCTCAGAGATTTCACACTTTCTCCAATACTCTTACTCCAATGCTCGTCTTAAACACAAAAGAACAGCTTACAAGAAGTGGAAAATTGGACAAATAACCAGGGAGGAGTATAAAAGTATTGTTCAGGCATGCAGGAGTGAAATCAGGAAGGCCAAATCACACTTGGAGTTGCAGCTAGCCGGAGATGTTAGGAGTAACAAGAAGGGTTTCTTTAGGTATGTTAGCAACAGGAAGAAAGTCAAGGAAAGTGTGGGCCCCTTGCTGAATGAGGGAGGGAACCTAGTGACAGAGGATGTGGAGAAAGCTAGTGTACTCAATGCTTTTTTTGCCTCTTTCTTCACAGACAAGGTCAGCTCCCAGACAGCTGCACTCTGCAGCACGGTATGGGGAGGAGGTGACCAGCTCTCTGTGGAGAAAGAAGTAGTTCGGGGCTATTTAGGAAAGCTGGACGAGCACAAGTCCATGGGGCCGGATGCGCTGCATCCGAGGGTGCTAAAGGAGTTGGCCGATGAGATTGCAGAGCCATTGGCCATTATCTTTGAAAAATCATGGCGATCGGGGGAGGTCCCGGATGACTGGAAAAAAGCTAATGTAGTGCCCGTCTTTAAAAAAGGGAAGAAGGAAGATCCAGGGAACTACAGGCCAGTCAGTCTCACCTCAGTCCCTGGAAAAATCATGGAACAGGTCCTCAAGGAATCAATCCTGAACCACTTAAAGGAAGGGAAAGTGATCAGAAACAGTCAGCATGGATTCACCAAGGGCAAGTCATGCCTGACTAACCTAATTGCCTTCTATGATGAGATAACCGGCTCTGTGGATGAGGGGAAAGCAGTGGATGTACTATTTCTGGACTTTAGCAAAGCTTTTGATACGGTCTCCCACAGTATTCTTGCCAGCAAGTTAAAGAAGTATGGGCTGGATGAATGGACAGTAAGGTGGATAGAAAACTGGCTAGATGGTCGGGCTCAACAGGTAGTGATCAATGGTTCCATGTCTAGTTGGCAGCCGGTATCAAGTGGAGTGCCCCAAGGGTCGGTGCTGGGGCCGGTTTTATTCAATATCTTCATTAACGATCTGGAAGATGGTGTGGACTGCACCCTTAGAAAGTTTGCAGATGACACTAAACTGGGAGGAGTGGTTGATACGCTGGAGGGTAGGGCTAGGATACAGAGGGACCTAGACAAATTAGAGGATTGGGCCAAAAGAAATACGATGAGGTTCAACAAGGACAAGTGCAGAGTCCTGCACTTAGGACAGAAGAATCCCATGCACTGCTACAGACTAGGGGCCGAATGGCTGGGCAGCAGTTCTGCAGAAAAGGACCTAGGGGTTACGGTGGACGAAAAGCTGAATATGAGTCAACAGTGTGCCCTTGTTGCCAAGAAGGCTAATGGCATTTTGGGTTGTATAAGTAGGGGTATTTCCAGCAGATCGAGGGATGTGATCATTCCCCTCTACTCAGCACTGGTGAGGCCTCATTTGGAGTACTGTGTCCAGTTTTGGGCCCCACACTACAAGAAGGATGTGGATAAATTGGAGAGAGTCCAGCGGAGGGCAACAAAAATGATTAGGGGGCTGGAGCACATGACTTATGAGGAGAGGCTGAGGGAACTGGGATTGTTTAGTCTGCAGAAGAGAAGAATGAGGGGGGATTTGATAGCTGCTTTCAACTACCTGAAAGGGGGTTCCAAAGAGGATGGATCTAGACTGTTCTCAGTGGTAGAAGATGACAGAACAAGGAGTAATGGTCTCAAGTTGCAGAGGGGGAGGTTTAGGCTGGATATTAGGAAAAACTTTTTCACTAGTAGGGTGGTGAAGAACTGGAATGGGTTACCTAGGGAGGTAGTGGAATCTCCTTCCTTAGAGGTTTTTAAGGTCAGGCTTGACAAAGCCCTAGCTGGGATGATTTAGTTCGGTTTAGTCCTGCTTTGAGCAGGGGGTTGGACTAGATGACCTCCTGAGGTCCCGTCCAACCCTGAGATTCTATGATTCTATGACTGTAATGCTGGCACTGTCTGAAACTTCAGAGATTTCCCCTTGGCTAGAGCTGGTTCATCTCTGCTAGCAAGGATTATATTCTGTGCTGCAGAAACAAACTCTAGTCTCTAGCTCTCTTTCCAGTTAATCCCAGCTGTGTGTGTGTGTGTGTTTCCCCCCAATCAGTGTAAATCAGAGGAGGTTTTGTACGTGTGGCCATTTGTCATCATGAGATCATTCATTTGCTCTCAGCTAATTCTTTACAGGCATCTCCACCCCCGATTTTCTATCCCTCCCTCGGCTGCTCAGCGCATGTTGACATCCTTTCGCGCTCCATAATTTCAGCTGGCAGGGCGAACACCTATTTAGGGAGGGCAGAACTGGCTACCTGCTGGCTGCCCTGTTAGTGAACTCAGGAAACAGTCTACTCCAGACCCAGGACAAGAGTCAAGACTCCATATTTTTAGACTAGTGGGAGACTGGGAGCCATGAGGTTGCGTGTTTGTGTGTTATTTTCCTCTCTCCAGAACCAAACGCCAGCAAAGTTTAACTAGAGGAGTTTTATGGCACAACACTCGGAATAAATTGCTCAACAGACTAGCAGCACCAGGACTTTGAACAGGGATTCTAAGAAACAAGGGCTCTGACAGACCGGACCATGATCGATTGCATCACTGTGCCAGCTTCTTTTAAGTGAATGTGAGATGGAATTCTAATGAAATCTGCAGATAATTTACTGCTTTGGATATTTTGCGCCCCCCACCCCCACCCCTAGCCCTTTCAATGCAGATCTTGGAAGCAGTCTCTGATGCTTAAAGCCTTAAGTCCTGCCTTTCTCAACTCATAAAGGGAACCAAAATAAATTGTTTTGAAATAACAGTTCAAATCAAATTACCCATTATAGATAAGGGGGACAAAGATGAAAAGGCTTTAGATGAAAGAAGAATTATCCTGCAACTCCCAAGGAATCATTCAATTCAAGTCTGGTTTTCAGCACCCCTAGAATCTGGCGCAATGAAGGTCCCTAATGAAGCCAAAGGATAAACTTGGCCAATATCATACATTATACTGCAGACGCAGAACCATTTCACCAACCACATGCTAAGCATCAACAAGCCCATAAAATGGTAAAAATGTATTAACAGGTTAGAATCTACTATCAATCATCAAAGAAGACATAGAAGTCACCAGGCTGCACGTTGGTGTTGTTGGTGACGACAGTGCCGGGATTCGTTGAGCTGATGCTCTCAGAATTCGGCTCGCTGGTTGGATCATTAGCTTCCCTGGCTGCTGTCAGGTACTGATGGGTGGCATGATGAGGACGCTGATCCATTGCCCCCAATAGTCTATATAGGTGTGAGTTTAGACCGCACATTGAGTTACCATGCCCACCTGAAGAAGACAGCAGCTAAAGTTAAGATGTGCAATAATCTTCTTAGCAAACTGGCAGGTTTGTCATGGGGTGCTCGTGCTCCAATTCTGTGGACATCAGCTCTTGCCACCTCGTATTCGGTGACTGAGTCCTGCGCACCAGTTTGGAGTCAATTGTCACACACCAAACTGGTGGATACACAGTTACATGCCGCCATGCATATCATCCCCGGCATCCTGTGCCTGACTCCACTCCCATGGCTTCCAGTTCTGAGCAATATTGCCCCTCCTCCTATCAGACAAGAGGTTGCCACTGGCAAGTTACTGGAGAAAGTACGTGCCAACTCAAGCCTGCCACTGCACAATGACTTTTTTAAACCACCAGCTGCACGGTTGCCATCAGGTTGCCCATTATGGTCTCATTCACCATGCCAGGATGTTATAATCCCCACCAGTCCCTCGTCATCAACCCCACAATTTGCCCACCTGGTTTTGACCTGCCCCATCACCAATGGTCCCTGTTGAACAGGTTCCAGACCAGGCAAGGTCTCTGTGCAGCCAATCAGTATAGCTGGGGCCTTCATGACAGCCCTTTGCACAGCTACGGTGCAACACAGACGATGACACACATTGTCAATGAATGCCTGCTGACTAGGTTCAGCAGTGGCCTAGAAGAACTGCATCATGCCACTGAAGATGCCATTGCTTGGCTAGATGACTATGAACACACTAAATAAAATAATTCAAAGAAACAACCGAAAAATACTAATTGGGTTCCTACCAGAGCTATTTAGCTCCATGGTTTGGACTTGCAGGGGTGTCAATGACCTTTGCTTTTCCACAGGCACCCATGGGTCTGCCACTCCTGAGTTTGGAGTATGAGCAAACAAAATTCCAAGTGAAGTTGAGTAAAGACAGTCTGGTTCTGCACGGTTTCCACATGGGAGCAAACAATCCTCTCCTCCTTCTTGCACTTGTTGGGTTCTTCAAAACTTGCTCAATTCCACAGAATCTTGTCAAACCTTCTGACGAACCAGGGACGAACCTTCTACACCACCCTAGCCAGAACTTCATAGAAGCTGCAGCTTTACCAAAAACTTAATAATCAGTTTGTTAGAATGCTAGTTCTCCAAATAGTCACAGACATCAATTTCTTAACTGAGCTATCCTGGGATATCAAAGTTGGACAATAATTAATAGATTTGAAGGCCAAACTGAACCACTCTAAGCATCTAACCTGACCCTCGGCCTCAGGCAGGTCCTACAGCTTCACCCAGTGATTCCTACAGTGCCAAGAATTTTCTTCTTTAACACATAAGTGAATGCTATTGAGCCCAGTAACACATGGAGTTGGCTTTTCTATTATGCATGGGGGTTGGGATGAATTTCAGAAAATTGTTATATATAGTGAAGAGGGGATTTTAAAAATATAAATCTACATAATTGAAGGGTCAGATTTTCAAAGCTGTCTGAAGAATTTGGATGCTTAATTCCCATTAAAATTATTGGGAATTGCACCCAGTGGCCATTAAAACGAATGGGTGACAAACACCAACATGCCACTTTGAAAATCTCCCCCTCAATCTATTGACCCATTTATTAGTGATAAAGCTTCAGCTGGCATTTGGATTGTAAAATATTCCAAGAGCCATGCCACAAAAATGTGTCCAAAGTTTGCAGGCACCAAATCCTTCCTCTTATTCTCTTGTGGCTTTAAAAAAAAAAACTGCCCAAGATATTGAGGGTAAAGTTCTCCTCTCATATCCACGTGGCAGATGCTAAGTGAGATTCTGCTCTGCCTATGCATTCAGAACTCCTGCTGTGAGAAGAATTTCCCTTCAGCATAGTTATTTTAAAAAATCCACACTCCGTTAAAGTCCCTGGCAGGTCTGTAAGGCAGCAGTGACAAATTGCAATATGACCGACTCTCACGCAGCCAGAGATCTGATTAGTATGTATACTTTGATGATTATTAGAGGTGGTTGGGAGATGTATTTTTTCCCCCGTGAAAAATAAACATTTGTGTTTGTTTTCACTGAATTTTTTTCAGGTTTTCATTTTAAAACATCAGCTATACCCCACACAAAAAAAACCCCCAAATTGCTCAGTTTTCTGAAACTGCAGCCTGGGGTAGTGGCTTGTTTTTTGTTGTTTGTTTGGGTTTGGTGGGGGAGGAGTGTTGGTGTTTGACAAAAACCTAATAAATGTTGACAAAAGTGGAACATTTCTCTCAGAAGTATTGATTTTGTCAGAAAGGCAATTTAAAATCAAACATTTTTCAGCTTGCTCGGGTTATTATTGATTTCCATTGGGATAGAATCCAAGTAGCCATTCCGGTTCAGGCCCCATCACGTAGCTGGTGTGCCATGCTATAGGGAGACACAGCCTCGGCTCTAAAAAATGTACAATGAACTACTTACTTCTTGGGCTTTTTCTCAAGCTGCTTTTACATAAGAAGCCAGATCCTTGGCTGGTGTGAAAAAGTGTAGCTCCATTGACTTCAACCTGATTCACTCTCACTGCTGATCTGGCCCAAGATGTGGGGAAAGGAAAATACAAAATACACACACTAAAATTACATGAAGGTCAGAGCCACATCAGTACAGGCAAGGATGTTGTGGTTTTGAATCCCTGGCTGCTGATGCCCCTCGGTCCCAGTCCTTACATATGTTTTATTAGTGGGGCTCGGAAGGAGTCAATGTGGTCACGATTGCTTCAGTCGGCAGGTGGAGCTCAGCACTGCCTCAGACAGACAAAGATGGCAGATGCTTGCACAACGCTCCAACCCTGGTTGATCAGCACAACTGCAGAACTGACTAACAAGGGCCTCCTGCGTGGATTGCCTGTACTTGAGCTTCTGCCTTGGGATACAGGATGCCAATGTGGAGTGGCTACCCACTGACCCAGAGGGGGAGGAGTCACTCTGTGATCCCTGGTGGGGGGAGCCAGGCTGGGCTCGCCCTTTCTGCCAGAAGTTAAGGGGCAGGACTGGAAGTATAAAAGGCAGGTCTTGGAACTCAATTGGGATGCTGCAGAGGAGGCAGACGTCTTCCACCCGCTCCTGAGGCTGGAGACTGAAGAGGTGCCCTGTCAAGCTGAGGACTGGCCATACCTGCCGGTGCCATCAGCTGACTGAGGCACTGAGGAGCCGACGGACCTGCCGACAGCTATCTACCCACAGGAAACGGAGGACCCCCAAGGACCCAAGTGCACACCAAGGGGAGGGGAGGAAATGGCCCATGGACACCAGACTCTAGTCTGGCTGTGTTGCTGCTAGAAACCTGGTCAGCATGTTGCAGCTGGATTCCCTGCTGACCCAGTGGCAGAACACTCTGCCACTGTTGGAGCCCTCTACCTCCTGCCACCCCACCCCTGGGGTGGCAGCCTCCCCACCTTAGGCCACGAGGCCTGCATTTATCTGCCGTCTACCTGAGTCAAGACGTCAGGCAATAGACTGCCTACTGCTCTGCCCCAACTTAGAGGCCCAAAGTCATGAACTGTTCATTTGCTCTGCCCCTGCTTGAGGGCTCACTGAGCGCTCATTGTCCTGCCCTGCCTGAGGGCTAGAAGCTTTGAGAGGGTTTGGTGCTCTGCCCAGCCAAAGGCGTAAGCCATACGCCTTTATGGTTCTGCCTCACCTAAGGGCTAGAGTTTATGATCGTTTACTACTGTGCTAATTCCCTGACTGTGGGCAACGCCCACCAGAGTAGTGAGGCAGAGTAGCCTCCCTCTGACTCGCAGAGGGAGGCCCCACCGCTAACCCACTTGACTACACAATGGAACAAGTCTCAGCTGTGATAACATGCAAGACATACCTAGAGTAGGAGTCTAGCCGCAGCATGGGGCCAAGTGTTTGCTTGTCTGTCACCAGCTGGCCAACAGCTGTAGCAGGCAGGAGCTGAGCTAAATCAGAACCCAGCACCCAGGACCAGATTTTTAAATGCCTTTAGGCACCTAAAGATGGACACCCAATGGGATGGTCAATGGCAGTTAGGCACCCAGGCATTTTTTAAAACCCCACTTGGCACCTATCTACATGAGTAGGCTTCTGAATGCCTTTTAAAATCTTACTCCCATTGTTTGCTCTATCTAGGGACAAGCCCCGATTTTGGGGGCTTTTCCTTATATAGGCACCTATTACCCTCTACCCCTGTCCCAATTTTTTAGACTTGCAATCTGATCACCCTAGCTCTATCCGCTGTGCTCCCTGACATGTGATGGGTTTGTTCCTTCAAGAGGAGACTTCGCAGAGCAGCCATTCATTACGAGTCTCATGTAGCAATGCTCCACTAGTTCTTCCCATAGTTGACAATAAACAGCCCCTGCTCCTCTAGAGCCGGTTCAGCCATTGAAGTGGGACCCAGGGTAGCTCCAAAGCAGGAGGAGTGATATCGCAGCCTGACATTTCTTCCTGTGCCCTGTCGTCCCCCAAGCCCATTTCATCTCCATCGCCATCTGTTTTCCTTTCGCAGATAAAATCTATTTTGAGCTGAAAGTATGTGCGCCGTACCGCCCACAATCCACTCCTCCAGCAGTGGGAAGAGACTTGTGACTGTGGGTGGCTGCAGCTGCAGTTTCTTTTGCTCGGCTTAGTCTGCATCTGTGCAGGGGTGGGCTGATAGAAGCGCTTAGGAAGGGGCGGGGTGCTCTGCTCCCCTTTACTAGACTGGCAGCAGTGACAGTGAACAGACACTGCTCCCCTCCCCCTCAGCAATATACTCTCTTGGGTATAAATTAAAGGCTCCATCTTGCTGTGCAGTGTGTTTTGCCTGAGTTTAGCACACAAATCAAGGGACTGTGCAGTATTATTGTTTGGCATTAGTCAGCTAGCAGAGCTCTCACCAGGGGTCCCTGCTAAAACCTACCAAACTCGGCACCACAGCCCCTTCCTTCTCCCTCACAAGCAGTCAGTTGTAACAGCCCCATTCAGGATACGGGTAGCAGCACTGGACTGGCTGTGAGGCATTACACACTGCATCCCTCCGCAGGCCATGCTTCCCTGGCGGGAGCATCCCAAGAGGAGGGAGGAGCAGTGTACTCAGCTGTGTGTCAGTCTGGGCTCCTGAAGGGCTAATGTGAAGCTCGAATCCATTAGGAACCTGGAGGAACTCAAGTTTGAATGACAGCAGGACTGCAGCCTTGTGGAACTCTTGTTAGCAGAGGCACTTCAAACACAAAAGCACTGGAGGCTATTTTGGGAGGAGAGCTATGGGAGACCGATGTTTGCCAGCTTCTTCCTCAACCCAAACTTCCTGGAAGATCCTCCAGGGTCACCCCTCCCCCAGACCTTCATGGCATGATGTGGGTACAGCTGGATGAAGTTTCCTCTGGACCCCTATTACTGCTCCTGAAAAGGGCAGATGGGACCACTATAGCACAGGAAGCACTTACCCCCCACCAGCTTGGAAGGGAAGTGTTGTGTTTACAACACACACACCATAATTGTGCTGTACACAGGGCTTAATTTGTACCAGGGCTGAGCCCCAGCATCTCTAGGATTGGCAATTCATAGACCCGGCACCTCTAGGATTGGCAGTTCATAGCCCCGGCACCTCTAGGATTGGCAGTTCATAGCCCCGGCACCTCTAGGATTGGCAGTTCATAGCCCTGGCACCTCTAGGATTGCTGCATCATTTATGAATGTAAAAAAAATTGCTTGAGCCCCAGCACCTCTTTCATTACAAATTAAGCCCTGGTTGTACAGTAAGTCCTCCAGGATGTGTAGGGATGCCAGACTTCCAGCACACTGTAGACCCACTGGCTTTGGTTTGCACTTAGAGCCCTGGGCAGGGCAGTCAGAGGCCGCAGCTACATGGGAGCAGTAGGAAGTTTTGTTGCCTCATTTCTGTACTTAGTTCCTGTTCATAATGAAGGGTTTATCTTGACCCTGGATTCACTCGTCGGCAAGACTCTACAGTGGAAGGCCCAGTGAGAGAGATCACATGCAGTGCCTACTACAGAGCCTGTGCAGCTGTGATTGACTGCCCCACCCACGCTGAGAGTCAGGGGAAATGCTGAACATGCCTGGAAACGGCCTAAACATCGATGTGAGTTGTATGTAAACAAGGCCTCCTAGAAGTCTTTGGGGGAGTCCAGGGCAAAATCTGAAACTGACCCCCAAAATAATTGCCATGGAGATGAAAGAGTTTGGGGAGAATAAGACATGTATAGAGTATCTAGCA
The DNA here is from genome assembly GCF_020497125.1 of Mauremys mutica. NCBI lineage: Eukaryota > Metazoa > Chordata > Testudines > Geoemydidae > Mauremys > Mauremys mutica. The sequence goes on along the minus strand of NC_059081.1, from coordinate 71,431,437 downwards.
CAATGGAGCCTCATCTAGGAGCAGTCACAATACAAATCAAGACCACCACTTTGACATTATACCTCAGTGTAGAGGTATAAAGGACAGGACAAAGGAGATGAAGGTATAAGGGACAGGACAAAGGAGATAAAGTGGCTTGCTGATCTACAATACCCACCAAGAACAATTCACCAAGTAGCCGATCTGAGTTTGGAAAGAAAATACTCAACTTCTTCTCAAAGAAGATGAGGCAAAATCTCTATGCGCCATAAGGCGAGCTATGGCTTTCCATGAGTGACTTGGCCAGAGACACAAAATACCACATTTGTGGCTATTACAGTTACCTCATGTTTTTCAAAGAGAGGAAGGAGTCCTTATCAGAAGTGTTGTGTGTCATACAGATCGATCTTCCTCATGCCATGCACCAAGTCCCCACTTGCTTAAACATAGTTCAAAATACTTCCAAATTGACTCCTCCTTTCAACTAGCCCAACATGTGACGTTTGGTAATGACCACAAGCCAGGCAACACAAAGGTAAACTTGCCAAAAAAGAAAAAGCCAGATACGTGTATTTTCAAGCTGTATTGGAAGGCTCCTTCTGTTGGTAAGGTAAGTGTGAGCTCTTCAAAGAGTCTCATGGAAGAGTTTAACAATGAGACAGTGCTTTCAGCAAACACAAGGAAAGAACTTAGCACAAAATTTGACCTGGCCTTTTGAGAAATAATTAGCTGCTACTGACCCTCATGCCCCTTTTCTCCAAGTCCCCCTTTTCTCCTAATTATCCTGGTTACAATTTTCTATATAGAAGACTAATTATGTCAGATTCTGCAGCCATTTTCCAATGTCCATGCTTCCCTCTCCACCCTCTGTGCTCCACATCCAGCCCTGCTCCTTGGCAGTGAGTTGCCATCACAGTGTGGAGCTCACCAAGCACTTCTCCCCCCAGCAGTGGCACAGGCTCTCACTCCACCCATTCCATCCCTCCCCCTGCACTGTACTTCCTGCCAGACAAGGAGAACAGCCTCGTTTCCTCTCTCTCACACACACATCCCTAAATCTGTATGCCTCTCCCTGCATGCTTGGGGCTCCCCACTGGTGCCTGGCATCCACCGCAGCTGCCACAGGTTCTGGCAGGAAGGCCTGGCAGCCAAGCTCCTTCCAAGCAGGACACTCTCTTTACCCCTTAAGGCTTCCCAACCGCGCCAAGAGGAGCTGCCACAGCTTCCAACAGGTGGAGCAGGACCTGGCTGCTGGCCACACTCCCAGCCACATGCGCAACTTAAAAGGGAATCACAATCAAATTTGTCCCAGTCACCCCCTATCATTTTTGGGGCCCTCACAAACAGGGAACAAGGGGCAAAATGCCCCTTTTGCCTTACCCCGCCCCTCTGGGCAGCCCTGTATATGACAGCTACAGGTGCAACTAAACTAGATATGAGCAAAAGATTGCTCTGCTCTTAACACTGGCAGGCACAGAAGTCCTAGATAAGCACAGTGCATGCCATACAGATGGTGGAGGGCAGAGGAATGCGCTGCAGAAATAACAAATGTTTGAAGATCATTGTGTCCCCAGAAAAAATGTTACTTGCAAAAGATATATATCGAGATGACATGAGATGAGAGCACAGAATGAAGGGGAAACAACAGATGAGTTTGTTATAGACTTAAAACTAAGTCGTCAGTCCTGTGAATATGGACTATTAAAAGCCTCTCTCATTAAAGACCAGATTGTCCTGGGCTGTAGCAATAGCAGGGTCTATGAATGAGCACGGATAGGGATGGCTCTGGCACTAGAAAGGGCAACCTGCAAAACAAACAGAAATACAAATAAAAAGCCTAGCAAAGGGCACAGAGCATAAGACTGTGAGGAGCAGAGCTAAACCACCAGGTGAAATGTTCACAGAACTTAAGTTGGCCAGGGACAGATGCACGAGAACAAGAAACAACGGATGCAATGTGGCAACCAGAATGATTACAGGAAATGCCCTACATCCAAGCAAATATATATAAACTATAATAGAAAGAAAGAGGGAAAGTGCATGTATTATGTGCAAAAGAGGATTCCTCAAGTGAAGAGGCAGACCTGCTCATACACACAAGAATGGAGGAGGCTGAAAACTCAAAAGCGTGGCTCATTAAAATGTGCACAAGTGACACTTCTACGGCACAAGGTAGATGCTGGGGCACAAGTAAATGTTATAACGGAAACTGAAAGAGAGAGAGAGAGAGAGATGTAAGGAGCACATAAAAGTGGATGAGTCAAAAGGATCTGTGAAAGACTCCTGGCGGAACAATTCCATGGGAAATTGGAAGAGTTCACACACACTTAAATACAAAGGGGAAATGATAAAAGAACTTGTGGTGGTAGACTGGAGCAAGCAACCAGTCGTGGGCCAACACACGTGAGGTGCTTAGTCTTAAGTGAATATATCCCATAGAGAAACAAAAAGACAACATTGAACCAGATATGAAAATAATAATAGCATCATATGAAGATGTTTTCACAAGAAATGGGTGCCTCCCAGTAACATACAAAGTACAGGTAAGAGAATATGCAGAACCTGTAGTACATGCTACCAAAAATGTTCTACAAGCCGTCAGAAAGAGCCTAGGAGAACTGGAAAGCGGTGTCATTCAGAGAATAGAAAAACCAACATATTGGATTCAGTCCATAGTAATTGTAAGGGAAAAAAGGAGGGATCTATGGCTGCATACAGACTCTAAGGAGCTGAACAAAAACCTGAGAAGAGAATACCTCCACTTGCCCACAAGACATGAAATGTTGTCAGAGATGGCAGAAGCCAAAATCTTCAGCAAATTAGATGCATTGGCAGTATTTTAGCACATCCCCTTGGACACGGATCACTCTTAGATCTGCACTTTGAACACACTATTTGGCAGATAGCACTTCCGAAGCTGGACTTTCCAGTTACATTTGGCTCCAGAAGCAGTTCACTATGTAATGAGCCAGATGCTAGAGGGTCTAGCAGGTGTGAAAGTGTACGTAGATGACATGATAACTTGAGGCAGCTCTGCCCTTGAACATTAGGAATGAATGAGGAGAGTTCTGAAAATTGTGAGCACTAACAACCTTAAATTGAATGAAGCCAAGTGTCAGTTTCAAACAATGGAAATAACATACTCAGGAGATAGACGGGACTCAAAGGAAATTTTATTCAAGTACATAAAAGGTGGTTAACAAGGAGGAGGGAGGTAAATTGTTCTCTGTAACTTCTGAGGATAGGACAGGAAGGAATGGGCTTAAATTGCAGCAAGGGAGGTTTAGGTTGGACATTAGGAAAAACTTCCTGTCAGGGTGGTTAAGCACCAGAATAAATTGCCCAGGGAGGTTGTGGAATCTTCATCATTGAAGATTTTAAAGAGCACGTTAGACAAGCACCTGTCAGGGATGGTCTAGATTCTTAAGATTATTGGTACTGGATCTCCTTTCAAAAGTCCAGTATCACCAAATATTCAATTGAGTTCTTCCACCTTTTTAGCTAGGCCCATCATGGCTGCCTCACTGTGGTTGAGAAGGTTGTTGGTCTGTGATCCTTTGACTCCATGCTGTCTGAATACATAGCTTTCATCTTTTTAAGTTATTTCTGTGGTGAACTGGCCCATGCAATTCAGAATACCTCCAGGGCAAGTCAGAACTGTCTCACGTGACTTCAGCTCCAGGAGGGGGTTGAAGGTTACCATATGTCCCTTCTGAGATGACTGAGACGTCAGCTTCTGAGTCAATTTTAAAGTAATGGTCTTTCCTTGAATATTCAGTTTCACTCTCCAGGCAGGCTCTATGTCATCACAAACAATCTATCCTAGAAACAATGGCTGTTGATTATCATATGAGTCAACTCACTGACTGCTTTCATGTGGCAAACAGCTGCAAAATGTCCATATTTAGGGCATTTATTACACTGTGCATCTCTGGCTGGACATGCATAATCAGCCAACTGAATATGATTTTTTTCCACACCTTGTGCGTATAGGCTAGAATTTGTCTCTCTTCTAGGGTTGCGCCAGGTGTCCAGTTTTTGGCAAAAAGGGACCCTGGCGGCTCTGGTCAGCACTGCTTACCAGGCCATTAAAAGTAACATCGATGGCTCCCTGCCTGCCCTGGCTCTGCGCAGCTCTGCGGAAGTGGCTGGCATGTCCGGCCCCTAGGCGCAGGGGCGATCAGGGAAGCTTCATGTGCTGCTCCCATGCCCAGCTCCCATTGGCTGGGAACTATGGCCAATGGGAGCTGCGGGGGCATCGCCTGCGGGCAGTGTGCAGCTGTCTGGCCACGCTTCCACCTAGGGGCCAGACATACCAGCCACTTCTGGGAGCAGCACAGAGCCAGGGCAGGCAGGGAGCCTGTCTTAGTCCCGCTGTACCGCCAACTGGGAGCCGCTTGAGGTAAGAGCTGCCCAGTGAGAACCCACAACCCAAAACCCCTACCCCAGATCGGAACCACCTCCCCCACCCTAACTCCCTCACAGAACTAGCACCCCAACCCACTGTTAAAGAGTCTGGACTACAGCACAGACTTGGGGGCCTGGGCTTTTAGCAGCATTTAAAGGGCTCCTCTTGTATTAACACACCCACAGGACCTCTGGATAGCCTTCTACTCGGCACAAGAGACGATCCCCTCCTTCGCTGTCTGCCTGCAGCCAGTCAGCAAACATTCCCTGATCCTAGGCTGGAGAGAAAGCTGCAATTCTTGCAGCGCTTGGTTATATTCTAACCATAGCAGCCAGGCGTGGGGAATGCATTCATTCCTGTCAGGGGTCCACTCAACTCTATGGCATCTCCTCCTGGGTGTCCTGGGCCTTAGCTCCACTCATTTCTGACACTCCCTTCTGCTGCTCATTCATGCACCTGGCCACACCCCCTCTTGCAACTTGGGGTGCTCTCTCTTCGTAACTTGGCCCGCCAGCCAGGTCACTATAGTCCTCCCCTTCTGGGGTATCAAAGTCCCACAAGATGAACCATCTCAGGCAGTCTCCAGTTCCACTGTGCCACTTCTCCAGTGGCTGGTAGGGGAAGCCTGGTCTGCCCACTACTCCAGCTTTCAGCAGAAAGGCCTCAGTCCAGCAGTCATGGTCTGCTTACTCCCAGACCTCACTGCTATTTTCCTGTGTGCCTTCCTCCTTTTCTCCTCTAGGTATGCCCTTCCCTCAGGGCCAGGATCTCAGCGCTTCACCTCTCTCCCTAATGCCCCAAGAGTGACTGCCGGCTTCCTTACATCAGCCCCTTCCCACTCTGCTGCCAACTTCCTGGCTTTATCATAGCCCCTCCTGTGCCCTCTCCACTGGGCTCTATTCCCACTCACTGGTTGCATATCCATCTGAAGAAGTGGGTTTTTTAACCCACGAAAGCTTATGCCCAAATAAATCTGTTAGTCTTTAAGGTGCCACCAGACTCCTTGTTGTTTTTAATCCATTTTAATTCCCCTCAACGGTGGCCTATTGAGCTAATTGGCCCCCTTTGCAGCCTCATGAACCCTTTCAAGGCTGGTGTGGGGTGAACATCCCACCGCAATTTGCTAGCTGTCTGAGTGGGCTTTAGAGCAGACAACAAGGGGGTCAGACAGGCCCTGTTGCCAGGGCCGGCTCCAGGCACCAGCGCAGCAAGCAGGTGCTTGGGGCAGCCAACGGAAAGGGGGTGGCACGTCCAACTCTTTGGCAGCAATTCGGCGGTGGGTCCCTCAGTCCCTCTCGGAGGGAAGGACCTGCCGCCGAAGAATGAAGTGGTGGCGGTAGAGCCGCTGCCGAAGTGCCACCGATCGCGGCTTTTCTTTTTTCTTTGCCACTTGGGGCGGCAAAAACGGTGGAGCCAACCATGACTGTTGCTGACAGAAAGCTTCCACTCAACAGAGGCCCACATCGTAGCCTGAAAACAGGACATATTGTTGGCACCGCCTTAACAAGGGCCCCCCTTCGTGCATATTCTGTACACTTAGCGTTTGACTTGGCTATTGTTCTCTTCTTGTAATGTTGCTACAAAAACACTCATTTAAAGCAAAGTCTTGATTTGTTAATCAGATCGACCCCCTCTCCCCCTCAAAAAAAAAAATATAAACTGCTACATAAAGCCAACAAGGAAGTAAACTAGATTCATAGATTTCAAGGCCAGAAGGGACCATTGTGAACATCTCGTCTCACCTCCTGCACAGCACAGGCCAGAGTCCTGCCCCAAACTAGAGCAGATCTTTTATAGAAACATCCAATCTTGATTTAAAAATGATCAGGGATTGAGAATCTGCCACAACCCTTTGTAAATTGTTCCAATGACTAATTACTCTCACTGTTAAAAATGTACAGCTAAGTTCCAGTCCAGATTTGTCTAGCTTCCGCTTCCCACCACTGGATCACATTGTACCTTTCTCTATTAGACTGACAAGCCCATTATTCAATATTTGTTCCCATGGGGGTACCTTTAGCCTATAATCAATCATCCCTTAAACTTCTCTTACTTAAGCTAAATAGATTGGATTCATTGAGTCTAACACTATAAGGCCTGGTTTCTAATCCCTTAATCATTCTTGTGGCTCTTCTCAGAACCCTCTCCAATTTCTTGAATTGCAGACACCAGAACTGGACACAGTTTCCAGCAGCTGTTCCACCAGTGCCAGATAGAGAGAGAAAATAATTTCTGTACTTCTACTTGAGTTCCCAGTGCAACATTGTGGTCAAAAGAGCTAATGCGATGCTTCAGTGCATAGAATCTCATGTTCAGCTGATTATCCACCGCTGCCCCCAAATCTTTTTCAGAGCACCTATTCATTTTCAAGCAGCATCAAGCTAAAATAGCTAGGACTTTCTTCAATCTAAATAGTCTCCCTTAACTCAGTATTGTTGAAACACAAGCCAGTGGAGATAAAAGGCATGCTGGGAACTACTGTAAATATTTTGTGGTACATGAATTATGGCACAACACTATTGTCTTTAGAACTAAGATTTCTGGCTATAAAAATTCCATAGCTAAACAAGAAATTATTGAAATATTTTATTTCATGCTGAAATCCCAGCTCTGGTGCCAGTGCTGTTTAGTTCATTCCTCCTGGAAGCAGGAGTCAAAAGGACAGATAGGCCAGTTTCACATCCATGCAGTCAAACAGGAACAGAGGAGCATCGGGTACAAGGTCTTTTAGTCAAGGTTTGGGAGATATGGACTGGAGATGTGTGTGTGTTTCTAGACACTCATCAGTACATATACAATGAAATCAGTGCATTCCCCAGCAGGGTGTATGCACTGGAGTTTACAAACATAAGGGAACTCCTCTTTTTAATACACAGTTTTGTAGTTGCAAACATATTGCTGCAAATATGTATACCCAAAGATGGGAATTCTCATTAGGGATCCCAAGCGAGGGCACAGTTTGTCACACCATGCCACTCTAAATAGCATCTGCGCCCACACATTTTTAACAGCAGCTCTTTGCTGTACTTGGCAGGTGTTAACCCAAGTGACTAGCCAAAAATTCAGGCTAGTAGGTTGTTCCTGTTGGGAGGAGAAATTGGTGATAGGCATTTTTTGATGCAGTTTTGTTTACAAAAAATGTACAAATATCAGGCTTCTTTTGCTCACTGCACCAAGAACACTCTTTTCAGCCTGCAGCCCAATACAAAAACCTTCTCCCCAGGTTTCTTCCATCGTCAGCCACCTGCTTTCAGCTGCTCTTTTAGCCTGTCTCTCTCCCCAAGTCTTTTCTGTCGGTTCTGCCTTCCTTTCCCCCATCTATCCAAAACAATACACGGCAAAAGCCCTTGTGCAGGTTCATGTACATCTTTTGTCTTAGATAAGGCTCATGTTTACCATTATGGTCTCAATGGGTTTTTATCAGAACTCATAACAAGGCTTCAACTGGCTCATATAAACAGGGGTTCTAATCCATTTTGTATGACTATTAATCTTTACACCCTGCGTCGCAATTAGAGCAAGAATAGGTGACTTTTTTAAAGGATGAATGTTTACCAACCCTGGGAAACTAAAATTATATTTGAAAAATGCTTTTTAGTGACTTTAAGACCTGGGTTTGGTTTACTTGCTGTCAGATTTTGAGAGCTTGCTGGCTTTTCGTGCTCCTTTCTAGGAGCAGGCCGAGTAACTGCTGACTCCTGCCTTTTCACCTATTGTATGTCTCATAGTGAACCCCGAATCTGATGCTATTCTTGCCTGCATGCACTTGCTAAAATGAAACTAAATAAACATGTGTTTTCACTTCTTTGGAGGGCTGCTTTCTGTTAAGAGCTGATGTAAACAGCTGTCCAAAGGAAGCCACATGTGCAGAACAAGTAGTATCCCGTCTTTGATGCCGAAGGATGACGCTGCCTCTTCTTGAGCACCATCTACTGGCAACTCATATTAACTATTTTGACTTCTATGCAGATAAAACATACTCCTGTAATATTGGCCAAACAAGGCCAGGCCCTACATGCAACTCAAAGGTATTATGATGAGAGGTTAATAAGACTGGGATGTCTCAGCTTGGAAAAGAGATGACTAAGGGGTGATATGTCTATACAATCATGATGGGTGTGGAGAAAGTAAATAAGGAAATGTTATTTACTCCTTCTCATAACACAAGAACTAGGTGCCACCAAATGAAATTAATAAGCAGCAGGTTTAAAACAAACAAAAGGAAGTATTTCTTCACACAACGCACAGCCAACCTGTGGAACTCTTTGCCAGAGGATGTTGTGAAGGCCAGAGGGTTAAAAAAAACAACTAGATAAATTCATGGAGGATAGACCCATCAATATTAGGCAGGACGGACAGGGATGCAAAACCATGCTCTGAAGTGTTCCTCGCCCCCCATTTGCCAAGGAATGGATGACAGGGGATGGATCACTTGATGATTACCTGTTCTGTTCATTCCCTCTGAAACAACTGCCCCTGGCCACTGTGGGAAGTCAGGATATTGGGCTAGAGGGACCATTGATCTGACCCAGTATGGCCATTCTTAATGTTTTCATTTCTCTGTCTGTTTGGATGTAACATGATAACCTCTGAGGATAAGACAAGAAGAGAAAGTTACTCACCTTGCAGTAACTGAGGTTCTTCGAGATGTGTGTCCCTGTGGGTGCTCCACTCTAGGTGACGGTGCGTCCCGGCGCCGTTGATCGGAGATTTTCGGTAGCAGTGCCTGGTTGGGACGCACACACTCAGTCGGTATCTCCTGTCTCGTTGGAATCTTCCTGAGTGCGTGCGCCCCACACCCTCCTCAGTTCCTTCTCTGCCATGGAGAATCATACTAGTACTCCAAAGTAGAGGGGAGGAGGGCGTGGAGTGGAGCACCCACAGGGACACACATCTCGAAGAACCTCAGTTACTGCAAGGTGAGTAACTTTCTGTTCTTCTTCGAGTGCTGTCCCTGTGGGTGCTCCACTCTAGGTGAATGTGTAGCAGTACCCACTATGGTTGGTGGGACTTTGGAGATGCGGCAGTGAGTACTGTAGATAGTACTGTATGGTCTACTATGGTGTTTGCCGTGGAGTCTTGTGTGAGAGCATAGCGTTTTGCAAACTTGTGTTCAGATGACCCCATAGCCACTTTGCAGATGTCAGGAATGGGAACATTGTGTAGGAAGGCAACGGATGTCGACATGGCTCGAGTGGAATGAGTTCTAATGCCTTCGGGTGGTTGAAGATTTTGTGCATGGTAACAGGATCTGATGCAGTCAGAGATCCACTTGGATAGACATTGTTTAGAGATAGCCGTACCTTTTGATCTTTCGGTAATGGAAACAAAGAATCATGGGGACTTACGAAATGGTTTAGTCCTGTCTAAATAAAAGGCGATTGCTCGCCTGACATCAAGAGTATGCAGGGTTGCCTCTTGCGGAGTCTTGTGAGGTTTGGGCTAGAAAATAGGTAAGTATATAGGTTGGTTGAGGTGGAAGGTCGATACCACGTTAGGAAGAAATTTAGGATGTGGTCTCAAAGTGACTTTGTCTTTGGAGAAGATTGTGTAGGGAGGGTGGGCCATCAAGGCGTTCATTTCACCAACTCTTCCTGCTGATGTTATGGCAACTAAGAAATGAACCTTCATGGACATATGGAGATGAGAGGTAGCCAAGGCCTCAAATGGAGGTTTCATGAGAGCATGAAGAACGAGGTTAAGATTCCATGCAGCCGCTGTTGAGTAAATTTCAGGGTAGAGATTTTGCAGGCCCATGAGAAAGCGTTTTATGGTGGGGTGGGTAAAGAATGAATAACCGTCTAATAGGTCATGGAAGGTGGTAAGCTCCGCCAGGTGCACTTTGATGGAGCTGAGCGAAAGTCTGTCCTGTTTTAGTTTCAGTAGGTAGTCTAGAATGTTAGGGAGGGTCACGTTATTGGGTGCTAAGTGATTACGTGAGCACCAGAGGGCGAAACGCTTCCACTTCTGCAGGTAGGTTTTACGAGTGGAGTCTTTCCTACTGTGTAGGAGGACATATTGGACTTGCTCGGAACAGGCTAATTCATGGGTTTGGAACCATGAAGGAACCAGGCTGTGAGGTGGAGCTTTTGGAGCTGAGGGTGAAGAACCCGTCTGTTGTCCTGGGAAACGTGTTCTGGCCTGTTGGGGAGAGCCCGTGGGTGACGGGAGGACATGCAGAGTAGGTAGGGATACCACATCCGTCTTGGCCAAGCCGGGGCAATAAGGATGACCCGGGCCTTGTCATCCGCAATCTTCCAAAGAACCCTGTCAGCACAGAGGGTAGGGATCTCACAGAAGCCCCCCTACCCTTGTTAAAGTCTCTCCTGTGAGACTGTTCTGCTTCTTGCTTCCGCTCCAGGGAGGGTGAAGCAACGCTGCCCACCGGTTCTGATCTGGCTGGGGAGCGTGTGGGAGCGTGTTTAACCTTTCCCGTCTCCGAAAGCGGCTGTAAGGATTTTTCCGTCATCAGCATTTTGAGCCGCAGATCCCTGTCGCGACGAGCTCTTGACGAGGCTCGCGTAATGGAGGCACTTCACAGGGACAAGGGTGTCCCCGAGGCACTTCACGCACTATGAGTGCCCATCTGTCCGTGGCATGGATTCCTGACAGGAAATACACCTTTTGAATCCTGAAGCTCCTGGCATTATGAATTAGAGATGGCCGAGGAGAGTGTCTCACCGGGACACAAGCCTGAAGGATTTTTTTTTTTAACTAACTAACTATGTAACTACACTAAAGGAAGGGAAACAACTGGGATGTAACTAATAATTATTTCTATGTTCTTTGTTACTCTTTCCTATAGAGACCAGGGAAGAAAAGGCAGCACTGCCCCGAGTTCCGTCTTCGGCCGAGGACAGTTGAGAAGGAACTGACGGGAGTGCGGGGCGCACACACTCAGGAAGATTCCAACGAGACGGGAGATACCAACTGAGTGCGTGCGTCCCAACCAGGCACTGCTACCAAAAATCTCCGATCAACGGCGCCGGGACGCACCGTCACCTAGAGTGGAGCACCCACAGGGACAGCACTTGAAGAAGCAATGTGCTTAAATTGCAGCAAGGGCGGTTTAGGTTGGACATTAGAAAAACTTCCTGTCAGGGTGGTTAAACACTGGAATAAATTGGCTAGGGAAGTTATGGAATCTCCATCATTTGGGATTTTTAAGAGCAGGTTGGACAAACACCTGTCAGGGATGATCTAGACAATACTTAGTCCTGCCTTGAGTGCAGGGGGCTGGACTAGATGACCTCTCAAGATCCCTTTCAGTTCTATGATTCTATAACTTCCGAATGCTGCATCCAATCAATTCCAAAATGTCAGGGAATGTTCTAAGCATCAGTGGGCAGAATCCTACTGGATTTAGGTGAAAACTGAAAAACCAGAAAATCCATTAGCATTTAAAAGGTCTGTCCCTTGCTCTCCTTGCTGAGAGCTGCCCAACAGTCAGTCAGCAAGGGGAGAAAGAGGCTGAAGAGAGTGAAGGAGACCTCATTCCTTTGTCAACATGTTACAGACAGAGACAAGGGAGCCAGCAGAAGAGTAAGTGAAACCAGGTGCCCTGTTATTCACAAAGAACAGGGATTTATCCAGGTATTTAGTGGGCCCTTATTTCGATAGGGTCTGAACATCTCAGAATGGTGTTTCCTTTTACACTTATGGGTGATGTAAGGATACCTATATTAAAGAGTCTATGTTGCTCATACAGTATGGAAATCAGGGTCTCTAAGTGGACAGACAGTAGGGTAATGTTTCCTGTCCTACTGGCATCCTCACGCAGAGTTAAGGTTGTGTGGTTGTCTTGTGTGATGGACAACCTCGCCTGTGAAATTTTTAATGTTCTGACATTTGAAGTTCCAGGCGGGGAACTGGATATACAAAGGCCTTACCTTAGCTGAGCATTTCTCTGTTCAAACCCATTCCCCCCTTTTATATATATTTGTCATCCTCAAATTGGAAAATAGCTCCTTCATATGGAGCACAGAAAAGTGTTAATTTATTTTCTTTCAATAGGATACTTTTTCATCAATATCAAAGTACATGAAGCAGAGCTGAGAACAAGCCCAGCTTCGTCACAATGAAGAAATGTTTTTTATTCCTTTTGATGTAAAGACTTATTTTAAACCACAGTGCTTGCACGGTACACGACTGTTTAAAGTGAAATCTAGTGAGACATTTCAAAGTCATTAAATTCCAATTCAGCAAGGGATGGAAGTCTAGCCTGGCCCTAAGTCCTCAAAAATAACGAGTTGAGCCCCAAGAAATTGTGAATTCTTTTTAAAAGAAATCATGAGATTTAAATAAACTTGAGGGTTTTTTTTATTTGCCTTCTAGGTTTAGCCCTTTAGAAGTTGCATTTTCAAGCTCTTCCCTGCTATCATGAGGGCTATAAACTTATTTTTTTTTAAATGCAATTCTCAGTGTCACATGATTCCAGGAGCTGGGGCTTTAAGAAAAGATACCAAATAATATTGCAAGCCTTTTGACAAAATCATGAAAGTTGGTGACTTGGGTAGCAATCTTAAAGTTGCTTTCGCAGGGCAGCACTACAACAGCACCAGCCATTCTCTGCAGCATGAGCCAGCAGAACAATGGGCAACTGCTCTTCTTCCTTTCCCAAAGCTGCACCTGCTGAATCCAAGGATCTAGAGTCTCCCCCTTGCCCTTCAACGTCTACATTAAACTGCATAGAAAGATGGTGGGAGCCCATGGACTTTGCTGTCAACCCCACCTTGATGAAACCTGTTCCGAAAATTAATCAGCACCACCACAATGCCTAGATGAGATCAGCATCTGGCTGAAGAATAGCTGACAGAAAAACAATCCAGACAAGTCCAAAGTGAAGCTGGTCAGAAGGGGAGGGTGAAATTATCCAGAAAAATGGCCATTTTACAATCCCCATGCCCACACTCCACCTTCCACTGGGGGGATCTGTGAAACTTCAAGGTCCTGTTTGACTTCATACCAAGATTACAAGTAGTTTCTGTGGCGATGAGTTCCTTCTGGCTCCAATTCCCCAGGAATCTTCACCCCTACTGTTCAGCAGACCTGGGCCCGGTGATCCATGCATTAGAAACCCCTAGACTGGACTGCTGTAACTCTGTATCTGGGTGTGAAGGTGACTGCAATGCGGAGGCCTCAGCAGCAGCCCCTGTCCTCAGTGGGATTAGCCACTGTGAATGCCACAGTCCTGTGCTCTCATCCCTTCACTGGCTCCCATGGCTAGATCTTAGTCTTGATCTTCCAGGCCATCAACAGGTTATCCCCTGGCTCCATCAATTACTACATTTACAGGCACAACCCACCATGGCAGCCAGCTCTACTGGGATAATGCATCTTGCAGCGCTCAAGGCGAAACATGTGAGAATCAGCCAGGACATTCTTTGTTGATGGGATTGGGCTATGGAACAATTTTCGCAAGAAGATTAGATTAATCTAGAGCAGGGGTAGGCAACCTATGACATGGGTGCCAAAGGTGGCACGCGAGCTGATTTTCAGTGGCACTCACACTGCCTGGGTCCTGGCCACCAGTCCAGGGGGCTCTGCATTTTAATTTTAAATGAAACTTCTTAAACATTTTAAAAATCTTATTTACTTTACATACAATAGTTTAGTTCTATATTATAGACTTATAGAAAGAGACCTTCTAAAAAGGTTAAAATGTATGACTGGCACACGAAACCTTACCTTAGAGTGACTAAATGAAGACTCGGCACAGCACTTCTGAAATTTTGCCGACCCCTGATCTAGAGCCTGACCACCCACCAGAGCCAAATTTATTGGGGGAGGGAATGGACGCAGGGAATACCCCAAGCAGAGCCTCATCTACCATGGAAGAGCAGAAGCCACAAGAGGCCCACTAGGGACTTTGCCATGCAGACCTAATTTACCTGGGAAGCACTTCTGTACTCCAGTGATGGGCACTCTAGAGAACTCTGAGGTAGATTATGCTCTTTTTGAAGATTTTCATTATCTATAATCACCATTATTGCCTGCTTCATGCCTCATTCTGGCATGTGTTTCACACTTATGTGGTGAAATTATGTGTTCTGTTTTATTGCAGCTGATGCAGAATAACTTCAGAAGGCTGCATGACGATGGTATCTCATGATAGTTTTTTTGAACATTGATAGGAGAATCTTCCTCCTCCTAGGTTTCTATATGTGATCATGAACAGAAGATGACCTAATTGGGTTAACTATCTTCCTGTTTGGGAAAATATGTGGGTAGGAGGTTAACATTGGAGCATGACCTCTAGGATATAATGTTACAGATTATGGGTGGGATTTTCAAAAGCACCCAATGTTGGCCTAACTATACTCCCATTGAAGCCAATGGGGGATAAGAAATTGACATCAATGAGAACAATGTGTCCAGTGAACTGATGAGCTAACTGACCTCTGAACAGACCAGCAACTTCACTGGCTTTGTGGTAAAGATGCAGAACGAAGTCTCACATGTTAAGCACCCACTCGTGTATGAAAATAAACCTTTGGGTCATAAGCGTTGAAAACTGCAGACACTATATCTACTCACCCCACCACTATCTTCAGCGAAGCCCTCTATCTCCCAGAGAAACTTTGTCTTACAGAAATGCCAGTTAACACCGTTTGTTGTGTTTCTACTGTTTCAGATCTCTTCTGTAAGCCCAGAGCTACAGCCTATGGCCCCATTATACTCAAGAAAAGGCAATCACTTGTGCCTCTTTGCCCATTAATTTCAGCAAGACATTTTTGGGTTTTGAGAGCACGTCCATTCTTTATTGGCAGTTCATGTTTTTTGAATGTTTTAATGCTTCTTTATGAACAATTTTAAAATTATTATAAGTCTACATACGTTGTATACACTTGTTTGCATACAGTACACACGATTTATTAAAACGGGGCAGTTAGTTTTCTGAGTAGCATGTATGCTGGTTGTATTCATTTTCTTCTTCTTTTAGAATTGCACAAGAGATCTGGAAAGACAGACTTTCTAGCTGAAAATGTTTGGGGGGAAAATTAAGGCCCCGATCCTGCAAACACCCATACATATTTAACTTCACGCACTGTGAACTCAATGGAGCTACTCATGTGTGGATAGTTAAGCACGTGTATGAGTGTTTGCAGGATCAAGGCCTACATTCTGAGTAACTCAGCAAGTGCTGTTTTGTGGCATCCACTGTTCTGAAGTCCTTCCTTACACATTATAAATGCTTAATTTATTGCCTCAGTGGTATATTCTCTTACTGATGCACACACAGATTGTTTCATTAACACCTTTTTGGGGAATATACCTCTTAAGATATACAGCAGACATAACTGTGGGTTTAACCTCAGAGAAATTTTACATTCAGTTCACTAGTAATAAGAAATATGCTTAAATGTCTACAGACTGAAATGATCAACCATTGCTGCTAGCAGAATATCAGAACTTCTTTTGTTAGACCAAGAAATATTTGGAAAACATTTAACCAGGCCGAACAGTTACTATGCCTCTGATGGTCGGGCAACAAGACTGATCCAAGCAATTAAATAGGAGACATCGGCTATGAAGAAGATCACTAGCAGAAACAAAGATGGTACTATAATTAACTTTTTCTTTTTATTTACACCACAAGAATAACAAGTTGTCATAATGTGGTACAAAATACTGGACTCCTAATAAAGTTGAAATTGAAGTTGGTACTGTCAGAGAAAGACACCATTGGCCAGTAAAAAAAAACAAAACAAAACAAACAAACAAAATAAAACAAAAACAAGAATGAGAAAAATAAATTCCAACTCCACCAAGTAAAAGAAAGGACCATCAGAAAATTTTAGCACAAAGAATGCTACCATCACTTAAAGTAGGGTCCATACAATAAGAGTGAAATTGTGTCTAAATTACAGAGTAAACCGGTAGCTGCTACCAATGGTGACATCATACTGAGCATGTATAGGTATAAAGTAGAATATAATATAGTTACAACTTTGATACTACATATCTGTAATAAGCTCTTGGGTGAATAATGATCAAACCCATCCCCCCCTTTTTATATTTATATATATATATATATATATATTATATATATAAGTTTGTCATCCTCATAAATTGGAAAATAGCGCCTCCACTATGGAGCACAGAAAAGTGTTTATTTATTTTCTTTCAATAGGATACTTTTTCATCAATATCAAAGTACATGAAGCAGAGCTGAGAACAAGCCCAGCTTCGTCACAATGAAGAAACGTTTTTTATTCCTTTTGATGTAAAGTCTTATTTTAAACCACAGTGCTTGCACAGTACACGACTGTTTAAAGTGAAATCTAGTGAGACATTTCAAAGTCATTAAAAAGGTTAACACAGCTGTGCTGAAGACTTAACTCCTTAAATCCTTTTTTGCTCAGAATGAATGACTAGATGTGTTAACAAAGGGATGCGCACAACTCCCCGCCCTCCCAGAGAAGTGAAAACAAAACAAAAATCAACAAAAAGAAAAAACCCAACCAAATTTTTGTTTTAAAATGACACAGGCAGTTTACTTTGCGTGTTCTGTGTAGTTTCCCTAAAACACTGTTTTCCACATAAATACAATAAACTCTATTATTGGTAAGTCACAAGTGCTAGATAAACTTTTTCTTCTTAAAATGAGAAATGTTTAAGTAGTCCTTTTTATTTATCTTTTTACAATAAAAAGCACAATTTCTTAAGTTCAGTAAGATGCAATTCCCCCGACCCCCACTCTCCTTCCTTTTTGTGTGTGTGTTTGACAGAAAATTGCCTCAACTTTTGTCTCTGCAAATCCCACAAGAGGGGAATTTTTTTTTCAAAGCTGCCAAGTTTGGCGTGCAAAATCTGTATACAATATAAAGACATGCCAACCTTACAGACCATGCAACCTCAAGGTGTAGGAAACTTAAAAAAATATATTCATATATATTTATATATATATATTTATATATATCAATGCCCATAAAACATGTGGGCCCAAAAAGTTACAAAAAGGAAGAATGGAATGAATGCATGACTGCGACTAATAAAGGAATGTTTCATATTGAAAGTAAAAAAACAAAATGATCAATTGTGTACTGCAAACTGGGACTTGCTTCTCTGTAAGACAATTTGAAGATGTTGCTTCGTTTCCAAACAGGCAAAAGAAAAAAAATATTATTGTACTGGGCCACCCCAAAGACTTGGCTACAAAGTGATGCACAATTTCTGGTCTCTTGCTGGTGGAGCTGAAGTGCATCATGCTTGGGTTCAGGAGGGGAAGTAGTAAGGAAAGGGAATGAGTGCTCATTGAATCTCCCTGCAATGTACCTCTTTGGTGGCTACTCCAGAGAGTTTGCTAGCATTCCCCTCAGGACTGGATGCTCACTGACCCACATTTTCTTAGAAGGCTACTGAAATGAAGAGGCCAAAAGCTCAAGGGGTGAAAAAATGGTGGTCTCCAAAACGAGGACCTCCTTTCCCTTCTATCTGCAACAGTCAAGGTCAGACAGGCCACAGAGCACCCAGACGTGGCCTGTTGAGTGGGTTTAGGCAAGTAAGGTTTTAGCCAATCCAAGTGATCTAGACTTTGGAGTAGACTGACGACTTAAAAGTCTTGGTAAGTCTTTCCATTGCTGGTAATAACTTAGTGAAATGATTTGAAATAAATGAACAATGCATCTTGAAAGTGACAAGGGTACTGAATATTTCAGGCTATTGCCAATCATCTAATTTAAAAGAAATCAACTCAATCTGTCAGCAATTGTTCACAAGGAAAGAGGAACACAAATATTTTCCACAAGTGATACTAAAATTGTTAATTAAGAAAAAAAGGAAGGTCTGGATACAAAAGGTATCATGTAAATGTTGATATTGCCAACATTTATGAATGGGTAAATGATTTAAAATATGAAATCACAGGATTCTACAGCCAAATTATGTTTTAGATCACAGCAGCAAAGTGGTCATTTAAAAAACCAATGCATACACATTTTTTGCATTTTTATATATAAACCTTACTGTTAGAATATGCTGAAGACAGTTCTAATAACCAAAATGTTTCATAATTTTAAATGTACTTGGGTTAGCAAAAACTCAAATACAGTAGTGTCTGTTTATTAAATTGCATTATAAAACAAAGCAAAGAACCCTCCTGCACTTGCATGGTATGTTTCAAATTCTTTCCACAAGCCTGAATTTAGTATGTTCTGAATGGAATGAAAAACAGCTACTTCAAGAACTGGAAAATAAGTAATATAAAATGATCGTCAGTTGTCATAATAATAAAAAAAATTAAAAATACCCTTGGTTGTTCAGATAAGGGATCTGTGCTCTCCTACTCTGCTTTGAAAAGGTACACGTGTCCATTTGGTCTCCTTTAGTCACCTAACTCCACAACTCAAGGATTATCTGCTTATACTGAGGGCCAGCTCCGAAAGGCAACAGGGAAAAATCAATGGAGCTGAAGATTAAAACTCTCTCACCCAACAGTGACTTAATCTTAAAAATAAATTTGAAAAAAAAAAAGTTCTTTGGAGGACTAAAATTACAATTCTAACAATGGTGGTTCAGAAAGATGCTTAGTGTGTGTGAGTGAATGCTAGTTGCCTCAATAGTGTCTGGCAAGCCTTCAACATGGTAGCTACTAATGCCATATATAATCCTCGCCACAATCCACACGGAGGATATGATACATCACCCATTGTAATACTACTATGCTTAAGGTAAAACTCTTATTTTCTTTACACAGCTTCTATCACAGAACTGAGGAAATATACAATCATTGGTATCATACAAAAGAGACCATTGGATTCCCCTCTTTTAGTTAAACGCACGCTTTCTGAAAATAAACTCTGACAACCTGCAACAGTTCCTTACACCTGTGGAAAGCTGCTCACTGTACAAAAGACTTAAAAAAAACCCCACAGAAAGTAATGTACACGCATGAAATTAGGGAAGAAAAATGTTGACATTGTTACCGTTCAGAAAAACAACTGTCAAATGTAAAATAAATGTAAGAGTCACACAAACAAGGCTTCTTTAGGGTTCATAATCCTTGCTTAAAAACTCATTTTTGTTAGAAAACTTTAAATTAAAATACAAATGTTTAGGGTAGTTGCCCAGTGGCTAATGTGTTGGTGTTCTGAAAACTTTCCAAACTGTAGTCTGAAAATGCTCAAGTTTCAAACTAGATCCCTCTCCAAAAGCACCAATTCCAATTAACAAATAAATCTTTCACTAGGGACCTTTCAATGGCTACTTTTATAGTCTGCATTTATTATATATATTTATTTTATATAAATGCATTATAAATAATTCATAAGAATCAGATTTCTAAGCTTGGAATACATTTGTAATATACATTATACATATATATATATTTATACCTAACAATTTAAGCAATATCTCATGCTAGTTGCTTTTAATGAAAAGCATTCCAATCTTAAAACTGCAGTTGTGTCTATTGCATGCTTCAACAACCAGATTGGTAAATTCAATTTCTACATAATGTCTGAGAGAGAAAATGTTTGAAAATTTGTTTTCAAAATTGTTTGAATTTCAAAGATCCAACAGTATTTGCCACTTCCTTGGCAACTACCTTAATTTTTTTCCCACGGCAATAAAACAAAACAAAAAAATCCAAACTTTAGACAGTTTTGGAGATGCTCTATCCAGCTGATGCCTGATTCCAGTAATCATGCAAGCACAAACCAGTCTTCCTTCCTGATGGCAGTTCTTGGCTTTCCCAGAGGAAATATGTTGACAAACTGCTGCTGTTCTTTTTCTTAAGGCGTTGTTCCTCAAACTTCAGAATATCCAGCTGCACCAAATCCATCAGCTCAATTAAAAAAAAAGGCACAAACTCATCTTCGGATGGCTTTGGAGTTACTAAAGCCGACTCCTTCTGAGCTCCATTTCCTCTTTTTTTTTTTGTATTTTTTTTAAATATATATATGTATGTGTGTGTATATATATATAAGACTATATATATATATAGACTAGTCCTCTTTCCCCCACCCTCCCCATTAAAAATACACCATCTCGCATTGTTCTGGTTTTGAAGAGAATGTCTGACTCACAGGTAGGCGAGAGCCATTTAAAAAAAAAAATCCAAGAAACAAAACTACAAGATGGGTTGAGTGGTTCAAACGGAGATTGCTGAATTGTGGGTAATCAAACTTTAAGCACCAGTTTTAAATGAAGTTTGTTTGTTTTTGTGTTGTTGAATCTTTGATTTAATTATTTTTTTCAGAAAAAAACCCTGACAACTTTGCGAAAGACTTTCATGGGCTTTGTTCCCCTTACGGCTTCCATTGAGGACCAGAGGAAGAGCGCCCAGCATACGTGCTTGTCTTCAACACTGCTGCTCTTCACCAGCATTTTTCCTTTTCTGTATATACTGTATATGTGTATATCTATCTATTTGGAGAGATTTTTCTGTTGCTGTGTTTTACACCTGGTTGTCCCTTCTGTATTCTGTAAGAAAACCATGACAGGACGCAGGAGTAACAGGAGAAAGCTTCTTGGCAGAGCTTCAAGACAAAGACGAACAAACAGGAGAACTCCAGCTCAAAGGTGAATGCTACAGGGGAGGCTCCTCTTCCATGGGCTCATCATCTGGTCTGTAAACAATTTCACCCAAAGGAGGCAGGATGGGGGAAGGGAAAAAAAGAAAAAAGGGTAGGGGCATGGTAAGGATAAGAAATTTACAGTGTGCTGTGTACAAAAGTGTTACGCTTTCTCTAGTGCACTAATGGGTGTTTTCCCCAAAACTCCCACTAACACCCAGTTTGCGAACCCTCCCCTACCAATCCATTTAAGTTTTACTCACCCAGGCTGTTAAGAATTAAATTTTTAAACTTTTTGGAGAGTCTGCTACAAGTGGAAAGAGCAGCATTTCTCCAAGTTTTCTAAAGTTCATTGCACTGAAGAGTTGACTCCCCTCCAGTCTTGATGAACGTGTGCTCGGCTCCTTTGGACCAGGATAACACATTAAGACATGGCTGGCACTGTCACCATTCTCCTGGCTAGTCAGAGGGTGTAATAAAACAGAGGGGCAGGAGCCACTCACTGTGGAAATAATTACCCTGACGATACTGGGAACGTGTCCAGTTAAAAGGAAATGACAAAAAGATGAAGTCAGACTCTGCACTGCATCACCAGATGGTTACACACATTATTGTCCACACTACTAACGGCTTCCATCTCTGAGATCTGTTAGATTGATGGAAGTGAAGGGAACTCACCTCTTGTCAGCTGGCTTCACACCCACTGACAGAGATGCCATGGCTGTTACTGTTTCTGCTTCTTCAGTCTCACACTTCTGTGCCTCGATCAAGGAGTACCCTACCGTGGAGGAGTAACGCTGGAGTGAATGCCAATACTTGCCTAAGTGAGACATAGGATAAAAACAGGCTGTTAGGCCAGCTGCTGTACCACAAAGTTATCATGTTATTAGTTATTATGAGAAGTGAGCAGGCTCAGGGCTTGGTGCTTTCAGTGTCACCATGATCTTGCATTCAGATAGAGCCTGACACTTGAAACATTATGGGCAAGATTTTCAAAGCACTCAGCATTGGCCTATCTGAGCTCCCATTGAAGCCTTTGCTAAAACTCCCACTGGTTTTTCAAAACCAACGCTGGGCACTTTTGAAAAGCTCCCTCTACACATATAGGAATCATATCACCTACCAATTAAATGCAACCTCATCTGAGCCTGTCTCATCCCTCCTCTCCAGAGCCTATGAAGGGGCTGGGGTTTGTGTGGGGAAGACACATTCACCCTTCCTCCTTAAGCCCTATGCAGCTTACAAGGAAAAGTAAATACAGCCTGAATCTGTACTAATTTATCGCAGGCTCTCCCACTCTCAGGGTTGCAGCAGGGAGCTGCAGCCTGGTGGTGAGGTTCTCGAGGAGGTGGCACTGAAGCAGTCTTGGCTAGGTTTTCCTGGACATTGCCTCTTTTTTGAGCCTCCGTCCTCTGTCCGGGCGGATTTTTCAAACAACATGCAATGTCCAGGGGGGTTTCTGAGCAGACATTGCAGTTTAGAAAGAGCTTCAATTGGTACGCTTCCCGATTGGTCCCTCTCCTGCATCGACAGCTGACTGGTCCATTCCCCTGTAGCCACAGTTGCCAGATCCCGCCCACGCAGGCCCCCAGCTTGCAGCCCTGGGGCAAGAGTCCAGCAGGGAGGCACTGACTGACAGTTGTCGCTGCATCCTGGGCTTGCGCCAGCTGGTTGACAGGGAGCAACACTGCCCCTCTGCGCCCTCCAGTGAGTACTCCTGCTGCAGGCACTCCCTCCAGCTCCCCCAATGCTCTCTTTTTGAGAACCTGAAATATGGTAACCCTAGTCTTGGCTGATGTGGGAGGATGCAGAGACCCCAGCAAGCCATCCACACTCTGTGCTCCTTCCCCTAGCTATGGGCTGGGAGCAACCGGAACAGAGCTCCCTTTCCATGGCTCCCCTCACACATGGAACATCTCTTGGCCTTTGCCTGCTCCATTTAGCCGAGTTGATCATGCTGAGTTTGGGCCGGGGGTGAGGTGTGGGGGGGGAAGCGGGGAAAAGGGACACAGAAGGAAGAGACTTAGTGTGGTTCAGTTCAGAGGATTATCCATGAAAAAGTACCTTCCCCACAGACTGGGGATGGGATCAAGTGGAGGATACTACCCCCTGCTGCCCCAAAGTTTGGCCTCCAAATCCAAGTTAGCAACAGATAAAGGCAGGAGTGCTGCACCACTGCTCTGTCTGCATGGCCAGAAAAACCTTTGTTAAGGTGTCAAAGCATCTAGAGACCCATGGATAAGTCTGAGCTGCCTCTAGTATTTGCCAGCAGAGAGGGGCAGCCCAAATATCTCAGACAGAGGGAGAGATCATGGTTCAAAAAACGGAACAGTTCATCAGCACTTTTAGTGTATTTCTTCATTTGCTTTTATGGCTCACAACACTGAGGGGAAAAATACCATAGTAATTTTGCAGCCCTGGCTACAAGAAAACTGGAATACAGGCATGGTTTTAACATCATCACTGTGACCAATTTAGCATCAAGAGCTGCGGAAAGGAATCTGGTACATGAGTGCTCAGTCTGAAGATCTGGTTATCTGATAAATATGCTGGCCAACCTGAGGTAATGATGGCCTCCTGAAGCGAGAAGCTGAGTAGTTCTCCATATGGAAAAGCCAGTTTACTTCCACATTGTAACTATGATAATTCACAATGATAAACAGTCTGGCTAATTCTACAGCAACAGTACAGTTATTAGCTGATATCTGGCTTTAGTGCCACGCTGCTTTGTTAACATATGTTATCACAGTGGTGCTGTCATAATAAAGATCTGCTTTCAAGTAAGTGTTTACTGTAGCTATGTAAACCAGCATATAATTAGCTCAAACAGTTTGTTTGCTAAGACATTTTAAGTATTTAGAGGCAACAATTTTTCTAGTATGTCTGAACTTTACACCTGGGCACAGCACAATGGAACGTCCTCTTAACGAAGCAGTTTCTTGGAAATCAGGGTAAAATCTTGGTGCTATTGAAATCAGTGGGAATTTTGCCATTGGCTTGGGGGTGGGGGAGGGCCAGGATTTTACCCCAGTTTGTCTCCTTCAGACAATAAGGTGCATTTAAAATGAAAGTGGAATGAGGAGGCTGACAGGTCAACACAGTCAAAGTCAGAATTACTGTCTGCCAAGAACCCTGGATTCTATGGCCATTCAGTGCTGGAAGAAACATGCGAAAAACTTCTGCCCAGCATTGCTGAAGACTTTGTTGAATATGCTTCACCAGCATCCTTCCAATCAAACTTTGGATCCAAAACCAGAGCTGAATCACTGGTTGTGAATGAAACTGCTCTTCTGCTTTGAACGGCTAAAGACGGGTGGAAGATATTAAATGGAGAGTTCACCTGCTTTTGCTGCTTATTCCTCACCTGAAGCCCCATGGCGGTTTGGAAACCTTGTAATTCCTGGTTGTGAAAAAGTTTATAACATCACCAACCCCTGAGCTAGGTTTAGGTGAGGAAGCAGCAGCAGGGACAGCTGGACTCTTAATCCTCAGAAATTTAGAGCTAAGGAAGAATATATGGAAAAAGGAAGAACGGTTTTGTGGTTAAGGCACTGAACTGGAGACATGGGTTCAAGTGCTGACTCCACCACAGACTGCCTGTGGGACCTTGGGCAAGACACTTTGGCAAACTTCAAAAACACTCAAATGGTTTAGGAGCCATTTTCAAAAGTGACTAAGGTACTTAGGAGCCAAAGTCCAAATAACTTCCAATGTGACTTAAAGCTCCTAAGTAACTTATTCACTTTTGAAAATTTTGCCCTTAATTTCTCAGGTCCTTGGTTCCCTACCTGTAAAATGGGGACAACGCTTTCCTTCTCCAATTTGTCTTCTCTGTTCAGATTATAAGCTAACCTAGGGACAGGATCTCCTGTGTGTATGTGTTTGGCATATTGGGGCCCCAATTGAGCTTGGGGTCCCTTGGAGCTACAAATAAACAACATTAGCAGAAGAGTTCAAAGTGCTCCATGCTGACAGGGCAGCATTTTATTTTTAAAAGCATAGGTAAGCCTACAATTCCAGCACTTCTACCCAACGCTGGGTTTAACTTCTATTAATGTTCAGTCTTAATTAGATGCTGTAACAATTCCCAATTCAACTTCTTTAACAGCCATGAGAGGCTGCACATAAGCACTACCCATACATCCCACCACACACAGCACAAGGAGGAAACTTGACCTTTAACCTGTGTTTAGTTCCTTTAACAAATTATCCCCAACCTCAATTTCTTCACCAACAGTAGGACAATTTGCTTTATGTGTGCGATTACTAAGATAAATGCATCACTTGGGTTTATAGTTGGTTTTGGATTAGGGTGAGAGAAAGGAAACCAAAAGATAAACAAATCATCTTGCTGTCTGAACACTACGGGTATGTCTACACAGCCTGGGGCAGTGAGTCAGGCTTCTGCTAGCATGGTAAGAACAGTTGCATAGACAGGGCTTTGAAGTTGTGCCTTAAGCCTCCCGGTGAATGGGCATTTCAGAGCCTGAGCTCCAGCCTGAAGCACACTGTCTACACAGCTCTTTTTAGAGAACTAGTGTGAGCCCACATCTATCAACCTGTACTGGGAGGCTGGCTGCTGTGAGCTGTGTAGACACTCTTACACAGTTATGCACTTCTGCATCTTGCATGTTCAGCTCGTCGTTGCACAGGGTGTGTTTACTGTACATTGACCATCAGCAAACCAGCTGAAGCAAATCTAGCAGACCTCGGGAGAATTTATTTACTATCATCGTTACAATGATGGAGGTGTCAAAATAGTGTTGTCTGAGACAGCTCAGAGGAGAATTATCTGAGCCAAGCTTATATATACTCACTGTGTATCTCAATTACTTTTTCCATGGAATGCACTGCATTGGCATTTGCTCTCTGCTGCAAGACTTTTTCTGGAAGAGGATCAAGCTGAAAAAAATGGAATAGAAATAGCAGAGAATTTTAAATGTATATTACTGTATATACTCTGTATCCAAGCGTTCTTCAAGACACTGTATATACTGTAATCTGTACTGAGTGCCCAGTCCCCTCCTTTGATTCCCATTATCTGATCCTACTTAAAATTCTGGATATCAAAACTTTCTAAACGGTCTTCTCATTACTGTATACTTCAGTTTTGCATGTGCATGCACAGACACACAGAGCCTTACAGCTGTACTACATGTAATGAATGGAAGTTGAATAGAAAACTTGGGGAATTAAATTGTTCACTGCCATGAACATGTAGTGGTACTTTTTGAGAAGTTTAGGCTCTGGATGAGAGTTTTCAAAGGCATGAGCCATCTATCAGCTCCCCCAGAAATCTGTATGTGCAGAATATTAAAAAAAAGTTACGAGCGCCAATCCAGTTTAAATCTGAGTGACTCCTACCTCCCAGCCTATTCTCTAACCTCCTTCTCACATGACCTCTTATACCACATCTTCTTCTATTTCTTCCAGGATACCTCCCCACTACTCCCCCATTGCCATGAGCCATTGTGTGGCCCAAGGATGCTGCCAGCCACAGACTGTGAATATCTACATGCCTCCTAAGGTCCACAGGGCAAGAGCTCCGCTAGTGTCCAGCTCAGAAACACTGCAGGACAGGAGCCCTGCTTTTAAGGATCTTCGAACATGTGCAACTGGAAAGGATGCCTGAGCTTTGACAGTCATAAGCACTCTCAGAATAGCTACTCTGCTTTGGTGAGCTAGGCAGAGCCCTGTTCTACAGTCTTCCCCACGTTTCATTTGTCAACAAACATATTTCATTTGTCAGTCACTGGGGCGCAGAGAGAAATATTAATGAGGGAGGATGCTGATAACTTTGCTGGTTTTTTTTTTAAAGCCTGTATATAAGATACTATGTAGATCTATTTCTACGTAAAGTCTGAAGTGTAAAAACAAAGCCATATACAGGTTAAAGGGACCTGGAAAAAAAGTTAGATACCAGCCAAAAGAGTAACTTTTAAATTCCTTTGAACTCCTAATCCAATGAATGTATTTACTTGTAACCTTCCCAAAAATCAAATTTGTGCCGTCCGAGTAAATGTCCTAATTTTGGTTATGACAAACACGACTTTTCGTCCATTGCAAAGGAATTGAAACCCTGCTTTAACTCTAAACTCCACAAAACCTTCAGTACAAAGCCACCGGTAGCGCCTCCATAAGGAGTTCTTTGTAGCTCTTACTATCTGCTGGGTCAATCTTACCAGGGCAGAGAAAGATTAACATATGGATTTAATGCCTATGAAATTTGTGCTAAAGTTACTGTGTGTAGAGAATTGTGTTATGAACCTTATTCTCTGTGATGTTGGTTTCTTTCCCGTCCTCCTTAAATAGTGAGAAACAATGAGAACAATGTGACAGAATTGAAACTGCAAGTTGAAAGGTGATACAGAACTTTTAGAAAGTTCCTGCATCTGAATTTATACTATGTGCACATAAGAATGTCTTTTGGGGCTCAAGAGCCTTTGCATTCTAAATGCAGACAGGACATGAACTGTGTCTCTCTGTTCTTATCCAAACTCACACCTGTCAACCCTCGTGATGATAAAAAAAAAAAGTTTAATACCTGAGGCAAGGGAACATCTTTGTTTCCCTAAAGAGAGATGTGTGAATGTTTAGCAACTAGAGTAACTCAAAGAAGCTTTTCTGATGAGGGTATAGTTATACTGGCAAAACCATCTGGGGTGGATGCAACTGTATCAGCGTAAATACGCTGATGACAGGTCCCCCAAACAGCATAAGCTCTACTTTTGGTTAGGTCTATACTATGAGTGCTTTTTGATATAGCTACCCCAGTATATTATACTGGCCAAGTGTTCCTAGGCACAGCTCATATTGGCAAAGGTGAGCTTTTGCTGGCTTAGCTTATTTCAGTCTCCTCCTCTCGCTGACCTGAGCAAAATAAGCAATACCAGCAAAAGCTCAGTTCTGCCATTTTAACTCCGTCTATACTAGAGGCTTTCGGTGGCACAGCTATGCCAGTCACAAATCACACTTCTTCACACCTGTGACCAAAATCAATCTGGCTTTGCAAAAATCTATAGCGTAGACCTGGCCTGTATAAGCACAGTTACACTGGTACAATTGCATCTACGCTAGGGATTTCAGCGGCATAGCTGTGTTGGTTAAAAGAAACAATCACTCCCTAACTGGGCAATAATTCTTAGGTCAGGCCTCATGGAGAACAGCAATGTTTAGAATCTAACACAATAGAGAGCCAACAATCTCAAACATAACATAATTCAAGTTTAAACATATGCAGGCTGTCCTATTTCATAGGACCTGTAGCCATCTCCCACACCATGGGTAAGTATATTGCAGATGTTACAAGGGGTCAGATTTAATTTGGTGCATTAGTGAATAGTGAATTTCCATTAACAATGCATTTGCTGTGAAAAAATTCTTGAGCACGCCCCTTAGAAGTAAATGGCACGCAGTGCATAGACCATTTCACTCGGCATGCACAGAACCTTTTGGTGCTTGGAGGTAGGGGAAGGAAAGTTTGGAAAGGGAGCATGGAAACCCCCCCCTCTAAACTCTCCCTTGATTACATTTCCTTCTGTTTTTCTGGAATAGATTTTCCACATGTCAGACAAAAAGAAGGCCAAAACTGTTCGCTGTAAAGGAATTCCAAACTTTCAAACGAGAAGCATGCCGTGAATATGCTGACACTGGGAAAGCCACACTCTTTCACTCCAATGTCAGACAGGAGGAGCCGTGTGGGGAAGGGGAGCCAGCTGACCAAAAAAGCAATATGCCTTTAGCAGGACTTAGAAGCTGCATTTCAAGTAATTACATGGGGGTGGGGGGAGAACCAGATAGCACCACAATACACTGCATTCTGCAGCAAAGGGCCCTATAATTCAATTGTGGCATGAGAACTAGCACGATCAAAAACTCTGCCCATATCCCATTCTGATCCTGCAGCCTTTAACCAATACAAAAAATTAAAAAACACACATTAAACTGTTCAAAGCGACACTCTTTTCCCTAATGTTTTCATATTATCAGTTTGGGCATTGGAAGACGCAGAGAACGAGGGTGCGGAGATTTGAGCAAGAAAATGTCAAAACCCCTCCTTCTCCCGTGTGCACAAATCAAGAACAAATGGACTTCTGTCAAAGGGTTTGTTTAGCCAAAGAGTCTGGGCAGGAAGTGAGAGATGCAGCACTAACCAATCTCATTTTGTTCCAACAGCCCCAGACATTGCCAGGGACAGTAGTACAATGGCTTTTTTTTTTTTTGTATACAGAGGGGCAAAAACTTTTTTTGGGGCTAACATTTTATACTGAGTTAAGTCTGTTCAGGGTCAGAAAAAATGCTCCTCAAAAGCTACAGCATCCTTTCCCCTTTCATAACGTCAATCAAGGCATTTCGGCTACTATTGTTATACCTATAGCACTTGCTTCAGTTCCCATTAAGATTGAAAAATCCTGCTTCAAATAAAACACACTGATTATAAAGGCTTTTTCCAGGGAGCTATGCTGCCAAGTGAGTCCAAGGAGCTGGGGGAGCCCCTTTATCTTTAGAGGATACCCCACGGTGCACACTGAGCGCACGGGATCTGCCAATTCTGGGAGTGCCTCTTTTGCCCACAGGCAGGAACGTTACAAATA
Source organism: Mauremys mutica (assembly GCF_020497125.1). Classification (NCBI taxonomy): domain Eukaryota; kingdom Metazoa; phylum Chordata; order Testudines; family Geoemydidae; genus Mauremys; species Mauremys mutica. Next base: position 71,401,939 of record NC_059081.1, on the reverse strand, counting down.
TTTTAATATGGCATAGCCATGATTCTGAAAGGGGTATGTTAGGTGTTCATGCTACATCATGCTAGCAGAACAGTATGTCCCCTCTGGAACAGAGATCAGACCTGGAGTATATTACAGGGGAAAATAAGAGTTTGGCTGTTTGTTGTTCTTTTAACTAATACCTTTGTGGGTATTCGTTCCCTTTATTAGTATGTAATGTTAATTTTGTGGTACCACAAGACTACAATGCAATCTAGCTCAATTCACAACACTACTCAAACGAGAACTGGAATAGCCGGGGGCTACTTGCTAGGATTGGGCTGTGCTGGCAGAACTGCACCTGGGTAGCTTGCAGTGCGCTACACACATTATTTGGCTTTCATTCACATAAGCTCTAAATGCTCTGACAACTAGTTAAACTCCCAGGCCAAGGTTTTCAAACAATGACTGCTGTTTCCAGTGCCCAACCTGGAACACCCCTTCGGGGCTAGATTTTCAGAAAGACCAACCACTGAAAAGTGGGCTCCTTTAACATGTCTGAGGCTGGGCGCCCACAAATGGAAGCACCCACACTCACTAGCCATGTTTGAAGACCTTGGCCACCGCCCAGCAACGTAAAAACAATTTATCAGCCAATAATTCATAGTACCACAGCTTAGCCACAGACCCCCTCCTCCACCCAAAGCCCTGGCTTGTGACTATTTGGTTGCCATTTGTATGGTAGTTCAATGAGCGCTGGAATCAATTTTGTCCCAAATTAAAAAAAATATCAATGAGACAAGTAGGGTGAGGTAATATCTTTTATTGGACCAATTTCTGTTGGCGAGAGAGACAAGCTTTTGAGTTTCTCAGAACTCTTCTCCAGGTCAAAAAATTAGTATAATTGAAAAATCTGCCCACTAGAAATGATACAGGCTGAACCAATTTATATTTGATTCTTGTTTTATGCCAAGTGCTTGTTTTTGACTCCGGAAGAAACTCTTCCTCTTCACCTCATTTGTACAAAACTGTACTGAGCTCTTTACGAATACCCTCAACTTCTCTTGATGTAGCAGTGCACTCAGCATTATAAAAGGCAGTGCTGGGCTCTGAGCTGTAGCCTAGCAGCTGCTCTGTCTGTGTGTTATTCTTTATGATGTGACTGCTGTGAGCAGTGGAATTATCCACGTTTGAAGCAGAGCTGTAGGAAATCATCTTCATGTGCTAGGAAGAGGTTTAAGACAATTGCTTATTGACAGCTTGTTTGTTATGTTTAAAACCTTTTATTTTAAGGGGCATGACTACCAAAGCTGGCACTAGACTGTGTGTGTGGGGTCTGAGGACCGGCCCAGGCAGTAGTTCTTTGAGTGATTGCTCCTATGCATTCCATGTAGGTGTGCGCGCCGCGCGTGCACGGCTTCTCCGGAACATTTTTACCCTAGCAACTCCGGCGGGCCGGCTGGGCGCCCCCTGGAGTGGCGCCGGTATGGCGCTGGATATATACCCCAGCTGGCCCGTCCGCTCCTCAGTTCCTTCTTCCCGCCCGTGATGGCCAGTAGGAACAGTGGAGTGCTCCCTTACCTCCACAGCCCTAGCGTTCTCCATAGTTATAGTGTACATAGTTGTTAGTAGTTAGTTAAGTTAATTGTTCTACTTGTATATATAGTTGTATAGTGTAGTTTCGTAGGGAATTAGAGGGGTTAGCCCTCTTCTTCCGCTCCCGGTGCGGGCTTATGCCCGGGGCACCAGGATTCAAGCCCTGCGTGGCTTGCCAGCGGCCCATGCCGGTGAGTGACCCGCACGACTCCTGCCTCCGCTGCCTCGGGGAGTCGCACAGGACTGACAAGTGCCCGATCTGCGTGGCCTTCAAACCCCGAACGAGGAAGGAGCGGGACTCTCGCCTGAAGCAGCTGCTGATGGAGGCTTCGCTCCAGCCTCCGGCGCCAACTCCACCGGCGCCGAAGCCTTCCTCGGCGAGCAGCGCACCGGCAGCACCGAGCTGCTCCGGTGCCGCGGAGGGTCCTCGGCACCCGGCACCGAAGTCCCGGCACTGCTCCCTCTCCCCAGGAAGGAAGCATAAGGCGCCGAAGACGGCCTCTGCAAAGCAGTCACAGAAGCCGTTAGCCCAGCCGCCGCCGACAAAAACGGTTCAGGCTGAGGCAGTGCACAGGCAGTGCACCGTGCCGTCGACTCCGGCGCCGCAAGGGCCGTCGAGTCCGGCACCTCCCAGCTCCCCGGTACCCACCGAGGAGGAGCTGCGGATCCCGTCCACGCCTGAGGCGTTTGCGACGGCGAGGGAGCTGACTGAGCTCACGGAAGCTCAGAGCCTCCGGCCCCCGGCACCGCCGGTGAGGGCGCCTAAGTCAATAGGCAAACCGCTGATGATGCGGCCTCCTTCCCCGGCTGAGCGAGACGGTCGGCGCTCCAGGATTCGGTCTCGATCCCGGTCCCACTCTCGGAGGCGGTCGCCGCCGCACCGGTCCTGGTCCGGAAGGCGGTCTACATCATGACGCCGCTCCCCGTCTCGGCACCGGTCGCAGTCCCGGCACCGCTCTCAATCGCGGGGCCGGTCGCACTCCCGGCGACGGTCCCGGTCACCGAGTCGCCGGCACCGCAGCAGATCCGGTTCCAAGTATCGCTCTCGGCACCGAGACTCCCGGAGCCGCTCGCGACACCGCCGCTTGCGCTCGAGATCAAGCTCCAGGCATCGCCGGTCGAGCTCCCGGCGCCGTCGGTCGAGCTCCCGGCGCCGCGCCTCGCGCAGATCCCGCTCTCCGCTGACGTCTCACGACCGGCACCGCCCTTCGGCACCGGCGAGACACGTGACGCCGGCGTCGGGCGTCCGCTCGGGGACCGCCACAGCCCCTCCCTGGCCTTCGCGGGAACCCTCCATTGCTTCCACTGAGGGCAGTGTGGTGGGCTTCAGGGCAGAGTCTCTTCCACGAGACCATGGACCCCAGCAGTGGGGATTTTGGGTACCCTGGGCACAACATGAGCAAGGGCCCCCCCTTCCACCGAGACAGGCGAGTGCGGCGCGTTCCGTGCCGGAGGCCACTATCAGCAGGCCCCCTCCGTCTCCAACGGGACAGACCACCTCCCCTCGAGGCCCGCCTTTGGGCCAGGAGACACTGGCGGCTGATCGCCCGGGGGCAGAGCAAATGCCTGAGGAGGTGCTACCAGGCCAATCCTCGTCCTCCTCCCCTGACGAGGCGGTGGCGGGGGCTTCACCATCCGAACCCCCGCCTATTGACCTGAAAGCGCATCAGGACCTTCTCCGACGGGTAGCTAAGGCCACTAACCTGCCCATTGAGGAGGTCCAAGAGGTCGATGACCCAGTTACCGATGTCGTGGGAGCGGAGGCCCCCGTGAGAGTAGCACTGCCATTTATCCGCACAATCCAGCGGAATAATGCTACCATCTGGCAGTCGCCTTCCTCCGTCCCCCCCACGGCGCGAGGGGTGGAGAGAAAATATTCCGTTCCGCCCAAGGGGTACGAATACTTGTATGTGCACCCAGCCCCGGACTCTCTGGTTGTCCAGTCCGTGAACGACCGGGAAAGGCACGGGCAGCCGGCCGCTGCGCCAAAGTCCAAGGAGTCGCGGCGCATGGACCTCTTGGGGCGAAAAATCTATTCAGCGGGAGGCCTTCAGCTCCGCATTGCAAACCAAATGGCCCTTCTTTCCCGGTACACTTTCAACATCTTGGGGTGCCTGGGTAAATTTGCAGAGCTGACCCCGCAGGACTCTCGCCGGGAATTCTCAGCGCTCCTGGACGAGGGCAAGACAGCCTCCCGGACCTTGATTCGAGCGGCCGTGGACTCCGCGGACTCGGGAGCCAGAACCATGGCTTCCGGGATAACAATGCGGCGTATTGCGTGGCTGCAATCCTCCACCTTGCCGCCGGAGGTACAATACACCCTCCAGGACCTCCCCTTTGAGACTCAGGGTCTCTTCTCTGAAAAGACGGACACGAGAATCCAGACCCTGAAGGATGGGAGGGTTGCTATTCGGACTTTGGGAATGCACACCCCGGCTACCCAAAGACGATCGTTCCGGCAACAGCCCTACCGGCCCTTCACCCAGGCCAGGTCCCGGCCATTTAATAATCGCCGAGTGGCCCCTTTCTGCCGTAGACCATCGGGGGGTCGGCGTAACCAGGCCCAGAGCTCCTCCAAGGCTCCTCAAGGCCCAAAACCGGCCTTTTGATGGGACGCCCGAGGACGGCCCACCACTCTCCCCCCCGGATCCATTCCTATTGTTTTCAAGTTGCCTTTCCCGATTCCTCCAGGCGTGGCGTTCCATAACATCCGACAGCTGGGTCCTCAACACCGTCCAGCACGGCTACCGCCTGCAGTTTGTTTCGCCCCTTCCCTGCCACCCACCTTCCCCGTCCCTCTTCAGGGACCCCTCTCACGAGCAAGTCCTCTTACAGGAGGTCAATACTCTGTTGAGCGTGGGTGCTATCGAGGAGGTGCCTCGCAGCAGGCGGGGCAGGGGATTCTATTCCAGATACTTTCTCATCCCCAAGGCGAAAGGAGGCCTTCGTCCCATCTTAGACCTCCGAGAGCTCAACAGACACCTGTGCAAGCTCAAGTTTCGTATGGTGACCTTGGGGACCATTATTCCTTCCTTGGATCCGGGAGACTGGTTTGCCGCCCTCGACATGAAGGATGCATACTTTCATGTGGCAATTTACCCCCCCCACAGACGCTACCTGCGCTTCGTGGTCAACGAAGCTCACTACCAGTTTGCGGTACTACCCTTCGGCCTCTCCACCGCACCAAGAGTGTTCACCAAGTGTATGGCGGTCGTGGCCGCAGCCCTCCGCCGTCGTCGAATTCATGTGTACCCTTATCTCGATGACTGGCTGATTCGCGGTCGCTCCCAAGAGCTGGTAGCGGCTCAGGTGACCGAGATTCTGCATCTGTTCCGGTCTCTGGGCCTACTTATCAATGCCGAGAAGTCCAGCTTAATTCCAGCACAAAGGGTGGAGTTTATAGGAGCGGTCCTCGACTCCAATTTGGCCAGAGCCTGCCTCCCTCGTCCTCGGCACGAGACGATGGCCTCGCTCATACGGACACTGCAGGCCTTCCCTACGACAACGGTGCGATCCTGCCTGCGCCTGCTGGGTCACATGGCAGCGTGCACGTTTGTGACAGCGCACGCAAGGCTACGACTTCGTCCGTTCCAAATGTGGCTGGCGTCGGTGTACCGCCCCCATCGCGACCCCATAGACATGGTGGTGACGGTGGCACAGCCCACTCTCCAGACGCTCACCTGGTGGCTGGATCCGGGGATTGTCTGCGCAGGGGTCCCATTCCGCCCTCCTCGCCCGTCTGTCACCCTGACCACAGACGCCTCGGCGCTCGGATGGGGTGCTCACATAGGAGACCTACACACCCAGGGTCTCTGGTCAGCCCAGGAGCTCTCCCTCCACATCAACGTCCGGGAGCTGAGAGCGATCCGTTTGGCGTGTCTCGCCTTTCTGGCCCACCTCCAGGACCGCTGTGTAGCGGTGTACACAGACAACACCACAGCAATGTTCTATGTGAACAAACAGGGCGGAGCCCGGTCCTCCCCGCTTTGCAACGAAGCGATGCTCCTCTGGGATCTTTGCGTGACCCACTCGATTCGCCTAGAAGTGTTTTTTCTGCCAGGGGTGCAGAACACGTTGGCCGACCATCTGAGCAGGTCCTTCGCCTCCCACGAGTGGTCCCTTCACCCAGATGTGGCTTACACAATCTTCCAGAGGTGGGGGTTTCCCCAGATAGACCTGTTTGCCTCCCGGGCCAACAGGAAATGCCACAGGTTCTGCTCCTACCAGGGTCAAGCTCCGGGCTCCCTCTCGGACGCGTTCCTCCTGCCATGGACAGATCCCCTCCTCTACGCGTTCCCCCCGTTTCCACACGTCCACCGGGTGTTACTCAAGCTTCGGAGGGACAGGGCCCGCGTAATACTCGTCGCTCCGGCCTGGCCGAGACAGCACTGGTACACCCTGCTGCTCGAGCTGTCAGTTCGGGATCCCATTCCCCTCCCGTTGTGGCCGGACCTCATCACTCAGGACCTCGGCAGGCTTTGTCACCCGAACCTGCAGTCGCTGCATCTTACAGCTTGGTTCCTGAGTGGTTGACCGACGCAGAAAGAGGTTGTTCGCTGCCGGTACAACAAGTGCTGCTTGAAAGCAGGAAGCCTTCGACGCGCTCTATCTACCTCGCGAAGTGGAAACGCTTCGCACTCTGGTGCGACCATCGACGTCTTAACCCATTCTTGGCCCCCATCCAGACCATCCTCGACTACCTCTGGTACCTGAAAGGTCAAGGTCTCGCGATCTCTTCCCTAAAAGTGCACCTGGCGGCTCTGTCAGCCTTTTGGCCCGCCATAGCAGGTCGGTCTCTCTTCTCTAACCCAATGGTTGCCCGCTTCCTTAAAGGGCTAGACCGTCTATACCCGCCGGTACGTCCTCCTGCCCCGACCTGGGACCTGAACCTGGTTCTCGCTCAGCTGATGAGACCACCCTTCGAGCCCATGGCCACGTGCTCTCTGCTTCATCTCACCTGGAAGACGGCCTTCCTCGTGGCCATTACATCCGCCAGACGAGTCTCGGAACTCCGCGCCCTGACGGCAGGTCCCCCGTATACTGTCTTCCATGGGGACAAGGTGCAGCTTCGACCGCACCCGGCCTTCCTCCCCAAGGTGGTGTCGGCCTTCCATCTCAACCAAGAGATCTTCCTCCCGGTCTTCTTTCCGAAGCCGCACGCCTCACCTCGTGAGCAGCAGCTCCACACCCTGGACGTCCGCAGGGCCCTCGCCTTTTACATCGACCGGACGAAGCCCTTCCGGCGTTCGACCCAGCTCTTTGTGGCGATCGCCGACCGCATGAAAGGCGAGCCGGTCTCCTCGCAGCGGATTTCATCCTGGGTGACGTCATGCATACGAACATGCTACGAGCTTGCTCGCGTCCCCCCGTGCCGACTCACCGCACACTCGACGAGGGCGCACGCCTCGTCGGCCGCCTTCCTGGCCCATGTCCCCATCCAGGACATCTGTAGAGCGGCCACCTGGTCTTCGGTACACACCTTCGCTTCCCACTACGCGTTGGTGCAGCAGTCTCAAGACGATGCAGCCTTCGGCTCCGCGGTATTACACTCTGCCACGTCTCACTCCGACCCCACCGCCTAGGTAAGGCTTGGGAATCACCTACATGGAATGCATAGGAGCAATCACTCGAAGAAGAAAAGACGGTTACTCACCGTAGTAACTGGTGTTCTTCGAGATGTGTTGCTCCTATCCATTCCAGACCCGCCCTCCTTCCCCACTGTCGGAGTAGCCGGCAAGAAGGAACTGAGGAGCGGACGGGCCGGCTGGGGTATATATCCAGCGCCATACCGGCGCCACTCCAGGGGGCGCCCAGCCGGCCCGCCGGAGTTGCTAGGGTAAAAATGTTCTGGAGAAGCCGTGCACGCGCGGCGCGCACACCTACATGGAATGGATAGGAGCAACACATCTCGAAGAACACCAGTTACTACGGTGAGTAACCGTCTTTTTCACTCTGCTACTGGCAGCCCTGTTTTCTAGGAGGATTGACACTACTCCATCTTCACTGGAGTTTGCTTCCTCAATACCAGTGACTGTTACCACGTCAGTAATGAGCTGTGGGACAGAAAAAAGGCTGACGTTCACACGGTTTATTATCCAATGTGCAGGACCCCTTCCAAGGTTCCAAAGCTGGTCAGGACCTTCCCCCTTCATGATCTAGAGTGTAACATTTACACTGTCTTTTCAGAGCCTGGCATGGCTGTATGTATTAATAGCATTGCTGATTGTTATTTTCAGGAGGCGGTTTTAGCAGCTGCTTGAGAGGGGTGGCCAGAGCCCACAGCGAAGCCAGAACAACCATGCCCTGGAGGTGTTTGACAAGAGTGGCACTGAGGAATGACCAACGGTGTTTGCGGCCATATCAGGCCAGATCTGAGCATTTCATTCAGTGTAGGGTGACCAAGGTTCTTGGGAGTTTTCAGCCAGTCTCCCTCACCAAGTAGAGCAGTTCACTGCTGAGCTTGAGAAACACTACCTCACTCATTCCTTCATGCCACACCCGGATGTGTTGAGGTGGCTGGTTACGGACAGCCATGTTGTGTGGTTGGCTGGCTGTTCAGATACCTGCTGCGGATTCATGTTGTGGAGGATGGAGGGGGGTAGGTTGAGTGCCAAACCTCTTGTTACAAAGTATTACATAGCTCTGTCCAGACAACTGTCTTGTAGACAATCTCAGGCAATCTTTTCTGCAGTCTTTCGTGGTGCACTGGGGGTGGTGAGCTGGTGATTAGGGCTTGAAGCAGGCCTCAGCCTGGCAGTCTCCTCATGGATGATCTCTCTTATCCCTGAAGTTTTGGCCTGCAACAATGTTATTTCAAAATGAACCAAGGGGATGTTGGATTATTGGTTCCCCTATGGCAGGTGCTTAGTGAGCTGGTTTGCCCTATTACAGCCATGTCAGGCCATGGCACCCTGTAGACAATACCGTCTTGTCTCTGCTTGGTAACTCTACTCCCCTCCCCCATGCAGTACTAACACTTTGCTACTATTAGGGTACAACTGGCCTTGGTGAACTCAGCCCATGGAGCACTGAGGTCTCTCTCATTCCTGATAGGTATCGCTGCCCGTATTGCTGTGGCCAGGCTCCCTAACCAAGATGTTCAGGAACTGGATGGGAAGTGTTCCGCTAGGTTCAAGATTACATCTGACAGGACACAGCGTCCCCTCTTCCAGACGGGTCAATCAACCCTTCATACTTATCTGTCCTGGCACTATGATTCTGCATCCTGGCTGGGACCCTGGGCTTGCATTTTCTCCTAACCTTGGAAAGACTGTTTCAGTTCAGATACAGTTTGGATTTTAAGCAACAGCATCATTCACCATGTACAAGCAGCTGTTCAGCACCAGCAATCACAGCTTGGCTTCCCTTTTGGACAGAATCCAGTTTTAAGCGGAGCATCTGGTGGCGCATGCCATGGAATCGTCAGATTACCATCATGTGCAAGCTCCAGCTAATGACCCCATCCCACCCCATTTGATTGTGGGTAAACCTCAAATTACTCATTTGGGTTATGTGATATTGGACTGTACTGAAATGCAGCCCTGAGTTTCTCCTGAAGATGTGCCAACGGATTGGTGGACCATGCCAGGAAAGACATCAACTGGGAATGGAGTGTTTTTGTGCTTTCTTTTATGGAAAGATGCTGAGGTATGAGTGGATTACTTACAATAATCCAACCTCAGATGTAACCTGTAACACTGAAATAGGGAGTGTACTGAAAACTGACTGGGTGATTTGCAGGTGGCATATACAAGCTACACTAGAGTCCAGTTCATTAAAGGTTGCTTCCCAGGTGGCGGTTATATTCAGCGGGGATAATGGTGGTTTGGTTTCCTTGGAGTGGTTGGGAAAGGCTGGTACTTCAGCAAACTCTCAGATCTCATTGCAACATTTGATGTTTTCCAGACGCAGTAACTTGCCTAGTATCTAAATCGTGTAAAAACACAGGTAGACATGGGCTTTGAAATAAAGGTGGCCTGGTAGAGCTTAGATAGTTAGCATGTTTGGTACCTGAATATTGAAGGTAGAGGGAGGCCAGGTGTCTGTTCTGTGCTGCTGTTGCCTCCCCTGCTTTTTGGAACTGTTAGCAAATGTTGCCTTTAGGCGTCATCCCATTATGCTCTCTAATAAAAGTTGCAGCTTATTGGCCATAAGTTACATAAATTGAAAAAGTCCTCAGTGGATCCTGCCCTCCACAACCTTTATTTTTTCCAACAATAGTCAAATTATTTGTAGTGGCTTTGAACAAATCAAAAAATGGTAACTAAAAAAATTTTAAACTTCTGATGCTGCTAAATCATTTTACATTAAAATATTCTGAGGTGCATAAAGCTTGCAGTTACAACTATATTTTAATTTCCCTAACACTTGGGAATTATCCTTGGCTCTAGGCTTTGCAACCACACACAGACATTTTCATAAAATTAAAATTTTAATTTCAGCTGATGAATTTAATTTCAGCTTGTGAGGCCTGCATTTCCCCCTTCATTTCCTTCTGTTTCGCTATATAATTTAGTCATATCTTAAGTTAGCAAATTTCCCCTGCAGCCTGTTGCTATCCACAGCTGGCTGTCCATGTGCGTGCATGCAAAATTGTCTAACACACTGTATATCAAACTTCATCAAAGGGCCCGCAGGATACAGCAACGGTGGCTCACTCCAACTTCCTTGCATTAAAAAGATTTTATAAAAGACCTTGATAAAACCAGTGCTTCCTGCTTTTTGATGTGTGTAAGTAAAAGAACATTGCCCTGGTATCTGCACAGTCTTATAACCAGCTTATCAAAACCAAGAACAGGTCCATCCTTAAAAGCTTTTAAGTTCTTTACGGATATTCTGATGTAATTACAAAAAATAAAAAATAAAAAAACCCACCAAAACACAACAAATCAAACATTCTTCTTTAAATTGTCTAAATATACGAACCATTTCAACTTAGCAAAGTGATTATGGGCAAGACATAATATAGGTAAATAAAATTTTTGGAGCACTTAAACTCAAAAAGATGCGTGTTATAAAAAATGATTCCAACCAAGTTGATCACTGGGGAATAATGCTTGTTCAGAGCTTTAAACTGTGTGTTCTGCAAAGGTGGGAGGCTGCAGAAGAGCAGTTTTGATCCAAGGTTTGGATGAAGCCAAGGAAATCGCCTCTGATGATGAGAGGTCTGAGAGTCTGTAGTACAAGAGAATGAGGGGCTCTGACAAGCATCATACCAATGAATGGGGTGGGATGCCAGTGTGGCTGGTTCCCAAGTTACTAGGGGCCAAAAGAAGGATAGAGCTGCTTGGGTAGAGACTGGCTGGCTCAATCATCCCCACTGGGGCATGTGACAAATCTGCCAAGCCAAAGCTCAAGGAATCAACAGCCTTTGAGGGCTCTGGTAGAGGGGAAGTCAGAGAATTCGGAACAGGCATTATGATGTCCTGACTATTCTCACCAGGGTCCGCTGGATTTATTAGTGAGATCTTCTCCAGAATCATCTTTCTCCTTGCAGAAATGCCCTTAATGTTTTGGACTCCACAGTTATGGAGCTGGCTGGAGAAGTCATTTATCAGATATATGTCACCCATGCTTCTATGCAGAATCAAACCCAATACTGTGGACTTCTTGGAGCAGTGAAAAACAGGTCCCTTGTCATTATATTGCAGATCCACATAAAAGAGGTTTATGACTTGTCAGCTTTGCAGTCATGATTCTCAACATAGACAGCTCCAGAATTGAAAGATTACTCAGGTTTTCCTCCATATGGCTCTGCACCTGGAGGCTTTTGGCCCTATAGTCCTCCACCTGTTGCCTCTGTCGTCTCTTCAGCAAGGAGGGGTGACAAGAGAACAAACTCTCTTCCTCCAAGGAAGGCAAGGGCTCCTCATCCTCCTTCACCTGATGGGCAGTCAGACTCGCTCTCTGGGGAAGCCGAGGAAGTGGCCTTCAGGGGTGCTCCTCACTATAGTATCCCACATGAGGCTGTCTTGATTGCTTCTTTTCCTCCTCTAAGGGACGTCCGGGCCTTTCAAGATTGCTTGAATTCATGACACATTTGTCTGGATGTCTCAGGACTCACTGAATGAGGGGCCTTCATGTCATCAGTTTGCAGTTGTATTGAGCATGGGTGAGTAGATCTACCATGTAGATCTACCAAGCCCTGCATGGGAGTTATCCGTGCATATCCCATGCAGAATGACAAATAGACCTTTGTGTTTAAATACACTGCAAAGTATGCATGGTGATCCTTTAATCAAAAAGACAGCCCAAAATAATTCACACAGCACACTGATTCAATCTGTGATGATATCCCACTTTAATAGCATAGCTCCAGTTTGAAAATATATCTAATCACTTTCACATGTTGCTGCAAGTCTCAGCTGTGTATGATCCAGGCAATGAATAGAAGTGATATTGCTTTTCTTCACTCATCTTCAACACTGATTTTTTGAAAGGCTCTTGAGAGCTTTTGCTACAATGACAACTTCTGAGCTAATAGTGGACACTTCCTAGGGCTCCAGTCTGACAATTCTAATGTTAACTAGTTCATTGCTGATAATTTTGGTAGAAACATCCAACTATAATGTACTTATTTCTTGTTGCTGGATGCAGTGGCAGGGAGCAATAAGGTTGCCATCAAAAGTTGCTGGGGTGGGGAATGAGGAATTCTATTCCTTCCCTCCATACACTTACCACCCCTACCCAAAACAGAAAGGGAAGTGGCTTCCCCATACCAAAAGGTTCAACTGTTTCCTGGATGTCAAGAACTAGACCTGCTTTTCACACTTCCATGGGGCCCAACAGCTTAAATAGTCCCCAGTCCAGCTATCAAACACTCCAGCCTTTCCACTGACAACTTCCATAATATTGCTAGGCACTTTCAATACAGAAATCTGCAGCACACTGAAAAACTAAGGGCAGCAAAAAATAAAACGGAATGAAATATTGAAACAAACAGCACAAAGGACACTATCCTGACTGCACTGGGTAAGGACAGCAATGAGGAGAAAAAGGGCCAGAGGATGGCCATAGACATATTTATTTGGATGACTAATTTGTTGTCCTTGTCCAGGATGAGGAAAATGCAAAATACAAACAAGTGGCAAAAACAAATTTTGCTTTTAAAATTCACTCAATTCTTATTGTTTAATTTGTTGATAAGAGTGGCAAGGTAAGCTTTTTAAAAAACTTCTGTGCTCTCCACTGATACTGTTCCTTTAAAGGAAGGACTAAAAACAAAGATCAAAGTTTCAGAAATTTAGGAACTTACTAATCAATGCTGGCAAAATGCACTTTGATAATTTTCAGCTTTGCAATACAGTTGTTGAACTTGTAGCATCTTAAATTTGTCAACATACAGCCATTCACAGTGCCTTTAGTTTTCTTTATACCTCGTTTCCCAGCAAAGCAGAAACACATGCCTCAGATGCATCACAAATGGCTGTCAGGTCATGACCTCCTTCGAGGGCCAGAACAATTCGACCTCCGGCCAATCCCATCAGCTGCTTCGTCAGGTACCCAAAGCCTGTAACAGGGAAACAGGAAATGCAACAAAAGGGCAAAGGTTGACAGTGGAATCAGACTCCTGGCAAAGGATCAAAGAATTATAAAAGGAATTACATCATATTAAAAAACCCACAAGGGATCTGGGAGGACTAAACACATAATATAAGCCAGGTTTTATTTTAATACATTCGTTTCAGAATTTCAGCTATGGCTCCCCTTTGGATCAGATTACACGTATGCATTATGGGACAGATTCTGATCTCACACGGGTGCAAATCTGGAGTACCTCCATAAACGTCACTGGAGTTACTTCAGATTTACACCAGCAGAACTGAGGTCAGAATTTGCCCCACTTTGTTTTAATGTTTTGAATTATTATAGTAGCAAATAATCACTTTGGGAGGGAAGGAAAGAGACGAGAAGGAGGTCATTTGTACCTTATCTGATCTTTATGTTATATTCTATATGATATGCACTCCAGAATCAACGCAGTATAGGAGATAGCGGGGGGAAAAAACAAACAGCCACCTGTGGCTTGTGCTTCTATTTGTGGGAAAAAAAATGGATTATAATGTTCCACGGGTATCTGACATCTAATGTCCAGTATCAGCTTCTTCACATATACAACACACTATAAACATCTCTGGGGCACCCGGGCTTTGATCATTTGACACACAGTATATTTAATTCTACTTTAAAAAAAAACCCCACACGGATTAAATGACAGATTCAGAATCTGAAAAAACCCAATGCATTACCTCCTCCTTCAGACTTCTCTATTTTCTATTTTACTAAGGCTCACAAGCACCTTTGCAGCAACAATATTGTATGTATTGTATTTGTATTGTAATGTATTAATTAACAGCTTTGGGACAAAACCCACTGACTGAACCAACTACATAATAATTCCCCTTAGCTCAATTTTACATATTACGAGAGCCGTATACAATTAGAGAAATTCAACAAAAAAGCAAACAAGGTATCACCATTTTCAAAGTGTTTGGGGATACCTTTAAATAACTTGTCTCTTACAGCTCTCCTATTTCACTTAAATCTTTTTATTAAAGTCATGACTTCTACTTCCTTTTAAAAACTTTTAAAAGGACCTTTAAGGACAGACAACAAAATCCTAAAAATTCCTTCTGATTTTAGATTCTGTGGGTCAAATCCTGTTTTCTGCTGAATTACATGGAAAGAGTCCAGATTTACACCAGCCTAACAGGGGAAAGCTTTTGGCTCTGTGTTTGTGCAATGCACGGTGTGGATCCCAAAGAAAAAGAATGAGATCTGAATTATATAACCTTTTGCCAAGACAGAGAGTAAAATCATCAACCTGAATTGTTTACAATGAGTCTGGGAGGAAAGAATGGACAGCTAAACACACTCTGCTTGCTTTTCACATTTTGTTTTTCTTTATTTCTGCATGAGCAAAAAGTCACACTTATTGTTATTTGGCAAGTCTCTTTTTCTATATTTAGAATGGAGTATGAATCGTGTTTTATAAGAATAAGATGCACCAATAGACCAACAGAAGAAGAATTTTTCATGTTATTTTTTTAGGTACCCTGAAATAAACACAACTTTAGATAATGTTTTCACCCTTCAGCCAGGAGGCCGAGTATTACACAATGAAATAACAAAGGTACAAACAGATTTCTGAAAATGTTTACATTTAAAGACGAAGAGACAGAATCCTGGCGTAAATTGTAACAGCTCCACTGAAGTTAATGGGGCAATGATAGTTTACACCAGTTTAGGATCTGCCCTGTTGTAAAGCTGCAACTTACATTTTGCTGATAGATTATATCCTCCAAGAGGTGTAGGATGGCCTTCCACTGCATCAAAACCAGATGACACCAGCACAACATCTGGGGCAAATTCATTGGCAATTGGCATTACTACCGTTCTGCAACAAAAATGTAACAATGGCAGACTGATTATTTTGTCTGGCTCTTGAATGAACCGAGGAACACTGAGATCACCTTGAGCAAACGATTATGAATTGCACTATTTTTGAAGTTAGCAAAGGTCACTTCCCCTTTTCTCTGCTCAAACGATGAGAACACTAGGAACTGGTTAACAGAGCACACTGGTATGTCATATCATGCAGTTCTGTTCTGAAGTCAATGCCAGTTTGTAATGTTGTTTATTCAGCGGGGTTGATTATTTCAACCACTAACAGTATAACAATCCAAATAGGGAAATAGCCCACCATGCAATAAATTTTAGATTTCCAGGCGTGACTGACTCTCTGTTTGGTCATCTCAGACCTTTTGTTCTTTGTGTACTGGAGGTCAAGTTAGAGATGGGGAGAGGGACGAAAGGGGAAAGGATAGGGTAAACTGGCAGTGACTAAGTGGAAAAGCCATAATTTAATAACCTCCTTGCATGGCATTTGTCTCCCTAGATGCAGCAACGATGCTTCTCCAGCATTTGCAAAGGCACTTATTTTTTCCATCCCACAGTTTTCATTAACCATAATTAAAGGCTGGCATGCCACAAGCACTATCCAGTGCAGAGCTGTGTGTGGCTGGGACAGAGGAAAACCACAATGTCTGTCTTTTCCTTTATAGAACCCGCCACTCAACTAGTAATAGAGCAAGTGATCGAAAGCTGGCAATAACGTGTTACCATAAACAAGTGGTCTATAAATACATGGATAGACCAAAAGGAAGCTTTAATATTGCTGAAATTAAAAAATATATATATGTCATTTACCTACGTTTATATAGACACAAAGCAACTCAATCCATTTTAGGGTGGTACAATGTCAGAGGGGAACAAGAAATAAAACTAAAATGGAATACAGAAAATATTTCTCTGCAAGTGTCAACAGACACTAATCTCAGTGTTGTATTCCGTACAAAGGTACTATCATATTGCATCCGACGAAGTGGGTATTCACCCACGAAAGCTCATGCTGCAAAACGTCTGTTAGTCTATAAGGTGCCACAGGATTCTTTGCTGCTTTTACAGAACCAGACTAACACGGCTACCCCTCTGATACTTGACTATCATATTGGTTTATCTTTTTTCCTGCCCCCTAAAAATCGACCCAACCTTAGTTCCGACTCAAAATATAGATTGGAAAAAAATTCAGATGTCATGATGAAAATTAGGCAAAATGAGCTGCTGAATAGGGAATAAAAAATTGCAGTTTATGCCAATCTCGCTGTTAAAGGCATTGTAGAACTGAAAATATGCCGTTTTAAAACAGAGAACCAAAGCTGCCTCAATAAAAATGTTACAGACCCACAAAATCCCGTGACTAGGAAAGCTTCCAGAAAGTATTCTTGGATGAATGCCTTTGTAAACGGCTCAGTTCGATGGTACACTCACTTTGTATTCAGTGTACAGCAAATGAGCAGAGACACACACTCACAAAACTGTCTTGAGTGACTGTCACTGGTAAGTGACATGAATGGTAGAAGAGGAAGGATACACAAAACTCATATTCCCTATAAAATAGGATTTTCCAGTGCCTGCTCCTTTTTTCTGATGAGATGTAACGATTACTATGATTATTAAAGAATCCAGGACACTCCTGGAATGACATGGGGAAACTGGGTAATGACATTCCACCTTTCTGAAGTCTTATGTCAATTAAACTGGAGATGGCAGTACTCTCTATTTCCAGTTTCTAACTCACTCTCCTAATTAGGAAAACCCTTAATAGCCAAGCATGTGATTTTGCATTTTGTGTAAAATAAATATTAACCCTATCTTCAAAATATGCACACAATGGGACTGGTGATCATATCTATGCACTTATATTAGTTTCCTTAAAGCTTTTTACGGTATTACTGTATTAGCAGTATATACTGCAAGCTGGCACAATGAACCGATGGCAAGTGGTGTACGATTTTCACAGGTCTTTAAATAATGTCTGCCATGTCAAAGGGAATCCCAGTGTACACCAGCAAAAACTGGGGTTAGGTCACAACATGTGGCATTCGTGCACAGGGAAAAATAAAAAGTTTCAGAACGGCGAAAGAAAAAGAACTGAGTAGTGTGTGGTCTGACAAAAGTCTTTTGGTTTCACTTCCTCACATAGGATTGCCATGGTAATCTAAGGAGCTCCTGCATTTATTACTGGTGGTTCATCAGCACTGTTATAAAGACATATAGAAGAAACTACTTCACTTTCCTTACTCTGTCAGAAAAAATATTTTTTTTTGCAGTGGTTGTGGGTCACAGTTCTAATTTGAGTGATGTTGCTGTTTGCTTTACTGCAGAGGGCTTTTAACTGCTGTCATAACTCCAGAAAGACCAGATTTTAATTTTTTCCCCAATGAATTTATTGCCATGTAAACTTTTCATCCACACACATTATTATTTTTCCTCCACACTACAAGAAGGATGTGGATAAATTGGAGAGAATCCAGCGGAGGGCAACAAAAATGATTAGGGGGCTGGAGCACATGACTTATGAGGAGAGGCTGAGGGAACTGAGATTGTTTAGCCTGCAGAAGAGAAGAATGAGAGGGGATTTGATAGCTGCTTCAACTACCTGAAAGGGGGTTCCAAAGAGGATGGACCTAGACTGTTCTCAGTGGTGGCAGATGACAGAACAAGGAGCAATGGTCTCAAGTTGCAGAGGGGGAGGTTTAGGTTGGACATTAGGAAAAACTTTTTCACTAGGAGGGTGGTGAAGCACTGGAATGGGTTACCTAGGGAGGTGGTGGAATCTCCTTCCTTAGAGGTTTTTACGGTCAGGCTTGACAAAGCCCTGGCTGGGATGATTTAGTTGGGTTTGATCCTGCTTTGAGCAGGGGGGTTGGAATGGATGACCTCCTGAGGTCCCTTCCAACCCTGAGATTCTATGATTCTATTTAATAAAGCCTTAGTAGGACTTTTTGCTTATGACTTTAAAGCCAAGAAAATCTTTTTACTGAAACCCACAGACATTCTAAGTAAAAGCCACCTCATTCACAAAGAACTTAAGCAGCAGTTTCGAAGCAAGTGCATGTGGCAAAGGTTTTTTTTTCTGTGCTTTGAAGTACTGCTGAGCTATTTAGTTTCTAGCCAAAGGAAAACGGCTAAACTCATCAAGTTTTTTCAGAACTAGGGTTATGATATTTTGAGAGTTGCTAGTATTTGTTCCTGCTGTGTGGTATCACCCCAACTCCAATTAAAGTGAAAACCAAAATCAACTTTGAATTGTGTAATTATAATATTACATTATATTGAACATGCCAATACAAACAGTTGCTATGACAAGTGACTGACAATTCTTTTCTTTTTTATGCATCATGGAATACTCCATTCTGTTGATTTCCAAATATTAGCATACTGGAGTAATATGAAGTAGCAGCAAATTTCACGTGAGCAATAAGCACATCTTACATCATCAGTGGCATTCATCAATTACATGCAGACCTGACAGAAGTTAAAAGATACCCTCTAGTGGCATGAAGAATACATACACCCATATGAACTGCTAAGAGTTTGCTGAAAATTAAGAACATGAAACTTATTCGAACACACTGAAAAGAGGAAGCGCCGTGGTTACCCTTAAAAGTCCGTATTTGCCGATAGTTATCACACACACAGGTATCTGAGATCCCCAGTTCCCCCGTTATTTAAAAAAGGAGATCTCTCTGGTAACAGTATTGTAATAGTTAAAAATCTTGCATTTGCCAATGGCTACTACTGCATATATGTAATGTATCAGAGGGGTAGCCCTGTTGGACTGGATCTGTAAAAGCAGCAGAGTGTCCTGTGGCACCTTATAGACTAACAGACGTATTGGAGCATGAGCTTTCGTGGGTGAATACCCACTTCATCGGATGCATGGGACATGAATCCGATGAAGTGGGTGTTCACCCACGAAAGCTCATGGTCCAATACGTCTGCTAGTCTATAAGGTGTCACAGGACTCTTTGCTGCTTTCAAATATGTAATGTTTTAAAAGGTAATTAGTGCTGCTCAATATTTGAAATAACATTTCAGGTGATAATTAGGCCCTCTAAAGCCTGAGAAATTTGAGCTGCAGACGACCTGGCCAGGACAATCAGTGTAATTAGAATTGGGCCAGAAACACAACTGTGAGTCTGAACTACCTGTCAAATCTGAGGGCAGGGTTTGGATGCAAATCCTGGGATCTAAGCCTCACTCCTCCTCCAATGTTGGTTCTAGGCTGATACAAAATTTAGAGTGGGTAGATTTCCCACTCAGATGCAGCTGAAATCTCATGCAAAAAGCTTTAAATAAACGAAGAACCCTAAGCTAACAATGCTTGCTCAAACCTGTGGTCCAAATTCCATGAAACCCAGTGCATGAGATTTTAGTGCACTGGAATCCAGACCTGAATCCTTTCCTTGATTCATGCCTCAGGCCCAAAACTCTAGCCCAAGTCTTAGGTCAGCTGTTGTTTTTAAATGTATTACTCCCTTCATTATAGTAGTGCCCAAAGGCTGCAAACAGGATTGAGCGCCACTGTGCTACCTGCCGGATAAGCGCATTAGGAAGACACAATCTCTGCTCTAAAAACTCACAAACAAGACACGACTGGTGTGACAAATAAGAGGTCTAAAATACTGCCCTGGTGCTACAACTGGATCTAATCAAGCATACGTTGGCACCCATGCAGAGGTCCCACTGTCCCAGCAAGGGCACAGGGCTCCAGCCACATTGATCTGACTGCAGGATTGGGGCCTATGGCACCATCCACACGATTTTGGACTGTACTAACTGTACTCTATGGGTATGTCTACACTGCAGCTGGGAGAGAGCCTAATTACTCCCTAATACCGCTCTCAAAAAAAATTCCTTTAGGTCAAGTTTTATATGTGAATCTTTTTTAAGGTTTGAACAAAAGCCATAGAGCAACTGAGCTGCATTTCTAATGTTTTACTTGTTGACAACATTTTGTCAGATGCACCTAACATACCTGGTTTTTTTTGGGAAGATTAAGTACATGGGGGAAAATACTCGTTTGACTAAGATTGAGCATGAACCCCAGAAGAAAATGCTGGAGAAATCAGAAGTGATTCCTTGATACTGCAATGACAGGTGCATTTTGCAAAGGCCATAGACAGAAAGGTAGGGGAATAAAAGCAGCAGTTTTATATGGAATGGGCTCTTTCAGCCTGTGTGCGGGGTGGGTGCTGGGACTGTCAGAAGAACCAAGAGAATTGCAACACAGAATGCTTCGAACCTTTTTTTTTTTCCTCCAAATGTTGTGGATTATATAAATTACAAGCACTAATTACACTTTTTAAGCAACATTCTTCTTTCTTAAACCTTTTCAGTTAATCTTAAAACAATCACAAATAAGCTGAACAGTTATGCAGCAGTTAAAATTCACTATAGTAAATCTTCAATTAATGATTTCACTATTGTTTAATTTGAAATTTTGATAATTTCTTTAATTTTGATTTAATCTGTCTACTTCTGCAACTTTTAAAATCTACTAGCACTCACCTCAGAAATTAAAGCACAATGTATAATATTGCACAATTCATTGAAAAGAATACTCACATTTTCTAACTGATGAACAATTCTAAAATCTTTAGGGCTATTGATGCCTGCTGCAAAATGATGCATAGCATTTTATTTTATTTAGAAACATTTCCCCTACTGTTGGCATCCTATAACAAAACATCATCTACACCTGCTGCTAATCTCCCTCTCGAAATCATGCCCTCCATTTGTAGCAGTAATCGTCTCTACAATAGTTTATTATGCCAAATAGGTTTAGGAATTTAGCTAAGACATAAGTAGTCAGAGCACATAAATTCTAAAATATAAAGGTGACATTTCTATGGAAAAAGTCTTAGAAGCAAAACCAAACCAAACCCCAAAAATATAGTTCTGCATACCTCTCATATATATTTTTTGCATAAAAAGATTATTTAAAAAAACCTAGTTTTCTATGATATGTACATGGGTCTTTAAGAAATCTAGTACAAGAAGAATCTTCCAACAAACAATACTCATTTGACTTATAATTTAAATTAAAAGGTGAATAACATTAAAATAAAATTATACATAGAATATTAATGCCTCAGGAAATCACTGTCATGTAGCCAAGGTAAACCAAAGACAAGACAAGACAACACAACGGCTAGCGCTCCATTGTGGATACGTTCTTACGGTGACTTACAACAAGGTGCTAGAAAAACCTCATTTCATGTGTTAAAAGTAATTGTTCTAGCCTTGTACTAAGGATCTGAACACAATCTTCACATTTTTACTAAGATTTTCCTTGCCAGGTTTGTGTCCTGTAATTAAACATAACCTTTTAAAATGTTATGAGAGTTTATTTCCTCTTATAAAACAAGTTAGGAAACAACAGACACTGGTAAAACTACAAACTGAACTTTACAAAAGTTTGTTCTATAACTATGTAGCAACAACAATGGATTCCAATAACATTTTGATAATTTAAGTAATTATTTTAATTATATGCCAGACATTTGAGTTTAATTCACTTCCTCATAATCTATGAAATCTGTATTGGACTAATACTTTAGTGGTGAATTCAGCTGTGGAATGTTAGTGCAGTAAATGGTTAGCTAAATTATAATGTTATACTGTTTTAAGCAAGCATACCCATTGTTACAATACCATGGAACAGTGCCAAGCACTGAGAGAAATACCAAATCAGTTTTGTCATAAGGAATGTCCATTGGTGGTTGAAGTGCTCTCTTTCAAAATTTATCAATAATGATGTCATCCCAACTTCAGAACAAAGTGAAATCTACTCATGTTCTAAGCAGTCTGTGATTTCAGCCTTCAGTTATGGATAATACAAATGGCACAGCTCAGGATAAAACAGTTCTGCAATTTTTAACTCTTGCTTTAGAAACAACTCAAACAGAATTACTAATTATTTCCACTTCCCAAGGTATTAAGATATCTTGGCTCTTCTGTCTAACACAAACTTCTAGCTCAAACATGTTTCAGAGTGGTAGCTGTGTTAGTCTGTATCAGCAAAAAGAATGAGGAATCCTTGTGGCACCTTAGAGAAAAATTAGCAAAGGAAATAGTTTTTAGAATCATTGAGTATCAGGGTTGGAAGGGACCTCAGGGGGTCATCTAGTTCAACCCCCTGCTCAAAGCAGGACCAATTCCCAACTAAATCATCCCAGCCAGGGCTTTGTCAAGCCTGACCTTAAAAACCTCTAAGGAAGGAGATTCCACCACCTCCCTAGGTAACCCATTCCAGTGCTTCACCACCCTCCTAGTGAAAAAGTTTTTCCTAATATCCAACCTAAACCTCCCCCACTGCAAATTGAGACCATTACTCCTTGTTCTGTCATCTGCTACCACTGAGAACAGTCTAGATCCATCCTCTTTAGAATCCCCTTTCAGGTAGTTGAAAGCAGCTATCAAATCCCCCCTCATTCTTCTCTTCTGCAGACTAAACAATCCCAGTTCCCTCAGCCTCTCCTCATAAGTCATGTGCTTTGTGTAATGACCCATCCACTCCCAGTCCTTATTCAAGCCTAATTTAATGGTGTCCAGTTTGCAAATTAATTTTCTTAGTCACACCTTCTTGTCAACTGTTTGAAATGGGCCATCCTGATCATCACTACACTTTTTTTTTCTCCTGCTGATAATAGCTCACCTTAATTGACTAGTCTTGTTAGAGTTGGTACGGCAACACCCATTTTTTCCATGTTCTCTGTGTTTATATATCTTCCTACTGTATTTTCCACTGCATGCATCTGATGAAGTGGGTTTTAGCCCACAAAAGCTTATGCTCAAATAAATTTGTTAGTCTCTAAGGTGCAACAAGTGCTCCGTGTTCTTTTAGCTCAAACATGTTTGTTTATTTTAAGGTTATTGGTATAATGATCAATAGAAAATCCTAACCCTAAATTATGAATTTCCCTTTGGAACTAGGAAAATGGTACTATTTGAAATGGTTTTTGAACCTGAAGAAAACTAGGAATTTAATTTGCAGTCATTTGTTTTATCATAAGTAGATTACTTTATGATGCCAACTATCCAAATTACTTCTTCATTCGAATGCATGCTTTTATCAAACCCATGCATCAGTCACGACCTTTAAAATCCCAACCATTGTTGCATATTTTTCTTCCTCATCTTGTTACATAATAAGATACCTTTCTATTCTAAATACAACATGGTCAAGAATATTAGGAGTTAATGTAAAAAAATAGTACATCAGTATCTCTGCCTAGCTCAAAGGATTTTCACTGATTCCTCTACAGACTTCAAAGCCTCACAGTTTGGCATTTGGACTGGTTTGAATTAAAGTTCAGTTCTCTGCCGTGAGTTTCCAAGTTCATGGTGAAAGTGCCTGCTTCTTCTGGATTTCATTAGGGCCAATTTTCTTATCTTTTTTTCATCTTAGGTTTGATTCCCTGCAAATGCAACGTGGCATTCGATGGGTCGGAATAACAAGGTGCTGCCTAAAAGGCATGTATTGTCTCATGGGGTGTGCGCACACACACACAAAAAGGATATATGACCCATTCCCTTCTCTTGTCTAACTTTCAGGGGACTATAAATTTTAAACTTCAAAGCATTTTTTACATTAAAATTTAAAAAAAGTTCAGGAAAATGTTTTTCAAAGAAGCTGGTTGAGATTTAAAAAGGTCACTTGATAATGTATCATGAAAAAACTTGGCATAAGATTAAAAAGGTTTCCAACTGAACTTCTACATTGAAGGTGTGTGCATATGTGTATATGGCTGGCGTTACTATGTGTAAGATCGGTCAGGCAAGTAACTTTCCTCACAACAGTACTCGCAAAATTACGGCCATGACCATGTTTGGTGTATGTACGCTGAATAGCCATATTCTCTGGACAATAAGTGTCAGCATCAATTAGGCAATGGTTGGGTACATTCTTTTTTTAAAGACTGTTCTGAACAATTTTCCAACAGCCTTGAAATTCAATTAAAATGTAATAGCAATTTGCCATTCAGCTCTGGGCTACACGTTTTTCCTAGAATGAAAAGATCAATCTTGTTGAGTGCTAGGATAAAAAGACCTCCACTTTGTACAATAGTATAACACCATTGTTCTCCTGTAAGTGGAGGAAAATGGGAAGATAAATGATAGTTACTTAATTATAAATTATTGTAAAGTATATAAATTATATGTAATCTTTTAAAAATCTGTTGAGTTAAATCTCTATTTGTTAGTAAAATACACTAATTTTTATGAGATAAAAATATGCACACACTGAGTAAAGGAAATAATGCTATTGGTTCCACTAGATTGAAAAGATGCAATGGAACCTCATGAAGTTGATATTCCATCTGTGTATTTTCAAAAATGTCAAGATATTTGCATCTGATACTTTGCATGTTTACATTGCCCTAAATTATGCAGACATTTGCCAGAAGTCCATTAAACCTGACGTGAAGTCAGAAAACCACTTCAACTGATAATTGTAGAAAAAGATGCAGAATGATCTCTGGGAAAGATGAAACCTACAAATACATCAGATCACGAACCTATACATATTTTCACATGGAAAGAAACTAGTAAAAATATTGAGAAAGGAACGTGTTGTCTCACTCACGGTCCTCTACGTACCAGTATATTATGTAACACTTTAGTCAAAGTTGGTTGCCCTCATTTCACCCTGTTATTCCATAATTTTGACAGTACCTGTCACACTTTCCTTCTATGCTGCCCACATTCATAAGGGGAATGTGCATTACTACAGACTTCCACTAAGCTCTAAAGCAGTGGTCCCCAATGTGGTGCCCACGGGCGCTGTGGCACCCGCCGGGGCATTTATGTGCACCCACCTAGTGCCCAGCAGGGGAGAGAAGCCGCGGCCCTGTGCCTGCTGGGGACAGAGAACTCCGGGGCCCGGAGGCTGCGGGCACCGGTGTTCTCTGTCCCTGGCAGGCGCGGAGCCGTGGCTTCTCTCCAGCTTCTCCAGGGCTGCAGGCACCGGTGTTCTCTGTCCCTGGCAGGCGCGGAGCCGTGGCTTCTCTCCAGCTTCTCCGGGGCTGCAGGCTGCGGGCGCCGGTGTTCTCTGTCCCTGGCAGGCGCGGGGCTGTGGCTTCTCTCCGGCTTCTCCGGGGCTGCAGGCTGCGAGCGCCGGTGTTCTCTGTCCCCGGTAGGCACCGGGCCGCAGCTTCTCCCCAGCCTTGAAGCCGGAGAGAAGCCGCGGCCCTGCGCCTGCCGGTGACAAAGAACTCTGGGGCTGCAGGCTGCGGGCGCCGGTGTTCTCAGTCCCTGGCAGGCGCAGGGCCACGGCTTAAGCCAGAGAGAAACTATGGCCCCGCGCCTGCCGGCGACAGAGAACTCCGGGGCTGCAGGCTGCATTCTATGTTAAAGTAAGAATAATAAATATATTTGGACCAGCAGTTCAACAATGTTTTACTTTTTTAAAATAAATAAGATGAAAACTGTTTATGATATTTATTTTGTAAAAACTCCTTAATTTTTCTTACAGGTAGATAAAAAAGAGCAAATTCACATGGTAAGGTGAAAGAGTAATTGCCAAATAATTTAATTAATAACTTTTACATGTAAAATTACCCTTTTTATCTTATGGATTCATATATTATGTAATATTAAATATGATTTTTTGTATTATTTAATGTACAAATACAAAATAAGCCTTGAAAAATTGTTGGCACCCACCACACTCTTCTGAAAACATGAATGTGCTACTGGCCACAAAAAGGTTGGGAACCACTGCTCTAAAGCATCAGTGATGTAGCATCAGCCTACCCTGAGCTTTCCTCTTGCAGCTCAACAAAGCACTACTGTAAAACTTCAATAGAGTCCCAGAAAGGTGCTACTGGACAAAAATTCTCTCAAGTGAACAAGCTTCAGTGTTCTGTGCATCCCCTCCAACAATATGATAAAGTCAAGGCTCTGATAAGTCATCTTCTACCATACTGCACATGGTAAGAGCAGAGCAAAATGAATGACCTAGAAAGTCACCTATGCTAAAGAGAGAACATGAATGGAAGAGAATGTTTCTACAAAAGAGCTGCTTCCCACTGTTACATAAACACCCAAGACAGTGGAGAGACTTATTTTCAAAGTCAGATACCCTGAGCTAGTGACAATATTCTGCAACCGTGGCTTCCTGCTGTATCATAGGACTTGTATTGATACAATCATTCTGCCTGCCTGTCTGATGCTAGTAGAGCAGCTAGACTGACCAAAGTGCAGCGTGCAGTGCTCCAGCGGTGACACTGGAACAGAGCTACAAAAGACATGTTCATGGGTAGCCCAGGTATTAACCCACAAATACAGCAGATTCATGTGGAATCACACATCACTCTGGTTTCTAGCATTGTTGGGGTGGGTGAAGATGGGACTAATGGGAATGGAAAAGAAGAGTCTGCTCACAAACTCCTGTGCAAGAACGAAAGGC
Organism: Mauremys mutica; assembly: GCF_020497125.1. Lineage (NCBI taxonomy): Eukaryota > Metazoa > Chordata > Testudines > Geoemydidae > Mauremys > Mauremys mutica. The sequence goes on along the minus strand of NC_059081.1, from coordinate 71,375,565 downwards.
AGTTGGAAAACTCAGTGATTTTTATAAGGTATTATAAGGTTGTGTGTGTGTGTGTCAGCCACCGTGTGGAGAGCAGTGACTGCACCTGGTCAGTTCAAAGGGGTCTGAAGACTGTCGGCTCTCTGGGGCAGGGGCTGTACTCTGTGTTTATACCGTGTCTAACACAATGGTAGCCCTATTTTGGTTGGTCCCCAGGAACTTCCCATAATAAAGGTATGGAGGATTAAACTAGTTAAGAGACTCAGAGCTGGCAAGGGGTGAGGCTATGGAGAGCAACTCTCTCCACCATGCCCCATCCTATCCAGCCATGGTCTCCACAATCCAGAGGACATCAGAATGCATTAGGTTTAACTGAATGGAAGGGGATGAACACGACTGATGCCATATTGACTCAGCTCCCTCCGACAGATTTGGGTCAAAGGAGCAGATTTTTTGCTCTTATCCACCCTGAGGTGAAAAATCAGAATGTGCTAACATGATCTTGAGTACCAAAGGCATATATTGGATGAGAACAGGAGATCACCGGCATAAGGCAAAGCAAAACATCAGCAAGAGAGTCACAGAATAATTCTCAGTGTTACCAAATGGGACACTCGGCGTATCCCTCTGCTCAGTTCTCCCATTCCAGGTCTTCTGTCCCATTCTTCATTCTCGCTGCCCCCACGCCCTATCCCTCAAAGCACTTCTAACACAGCTTCTACACCTTGCTAACTCCGGCTGTATGAGATGGGCAGGGCAGGGCAGGACGGGAGTGTTGCAGTGCCAGTGTTATGGGAGCTGCGTGAGCAATTCTCCCACACCAGGAGAATAAACTGCAGTTGAACAGACTGGACCGGAATAAACCCCCAGAATTTGACTGGTCTCAGCAATGGTAACTCATGCCTTAGGGTAACTGCACCTGGAATGACTTGGCAAAAAATCTTTCTGGGTCCATCTCCCGAGAGAGAGAGAGAGAGAGAGAGAGTGTGTGTGTGTGTGTGACCGACCAGAGAAGAGCTTATTCACTAAAGCTTCTTCACATAGTGCACAGTCAACCTGTGAAACTCCTTGCCTGAGGAGGTTGTGAAGGCTAGGACTATAACAGGGTTTAAAAGAGAACAAGATAAATTCATGGAGGTTAAGTCCATTAATGGCTATTAGCCAGGATGGGTAAGGAATGATGTCCCTAGTCTCTGTTTGTCAGAGGGTGGAGCTGGATGGCAGGAGAGAGATCACTTGATCATTACCTGTTAGTTTCACTCCCTCTGGGACACCTGGCATTGGTCACTGTCGATAGACAGGATACTGGGCTGGATGGACCTTTGGTCTGACTCAGTATGGCCATTCTTATGTTCTTACTGTAATTTTATACACCAGGCCAGCAGAGCTTTTGCTGAGCAATGAATAAGTGCCAGTCACTCGGCATCTTGCTCACACAGATCCATTGCTATGACCAGGCACACCCCTTTCCTTTCTTTGCGTTGGCTTTCAGTCACAGAATGCTCAAGCAATTGCAATCCTATTTTTAGTTTACTAAAAAGAAAAAGAAAGTTGCAGAAAAGAAGAGTGATTTCACTGCAGAAAGATGTGATTTCAGCTAAGATGGGTTTTGTGAAAGGAAGGCTTGAATGTTACCTGAAAGCAGTCAAATATTCGGTGTCTCCCATCGGTGGTTCGAGGCCACCAGTAAACGCCATATTAACATTGAAACCAACACCTGGTCCTGTGCCGACCTGAGAAAAGGAATGAAGGAGTGAACAAATATGTGTTAAATTCATGGAAATTCTGTTGATGCTGGCAATATATCTTTGCAGCCTGCCATTTCTTTAAATCCCATTGATTTGCTCTGCTCCTGACTGACTGATTTATTTAGAATGCATTGTTGGGGTGCTTTCTTTTTTTCCAGAGCTTTTTGGCTCCCCAAAGGGAGACAGCTTTCACATTCTCACAAGTGCTCAATTCTATGTGAAAGTGGTGCACACATCTATGATTTGACCACTGGTGGCCCAACAAACTGTATGTTATCTAAGCATGGAGTCCCATCATTAATATACCAGCGCCTTTTCCATTTTCAAATGGACAGTCTGCCCTATTGAAGGAATCATTTTCTATAATTCATCTTCAGCTTTATCACCAAACTCAGAAGAGTACTTTATAGTCCTGCTTTATTACGTGAATTTTCTTCACTCAGCTACAAGTGCAGTTTATTCAGCGTGAGGGCCCCCCTCTGCTGGTGGAAAATATGACTTGCAACAAATAGTTACACTGAGCTAACCGGATATTGGTAGTATATGAATCATTGTGTGCACATTTGTGAACATTATCACAGTGTGTATATAACTTTATTAGAGGTGACAGGTGAAAAATAAAAACACAACATTTACAGTAATTAATCTGAAGAAAAATGTGAACCTCCTTTCTATCTCCTATCTAAAGTGAAGTGCTGGTATAGTGTTGCTACCTAAATACAACTAATCTGGAGATTCAATTTAGATGCACTATATAACTACATAAATAGCTATATCAGTTTAGATAAATTACAGAATTCGGGATTCAAACTTTTCTTTGGCTGCCTTACTGTAAACACTAGCTACTAGAAAACAGTCTGTCCATCCATCCATCCATCCATCTAATTTTAATACATAATCTACTAATATTTCCTATATTAAAATTTCTGTTTGGCAGAACTGTATTTTGTAAATATTCCTGCAAGAACATTAGAAAACCCCACCACTTTATGCTCTTTTTTTTTTTTTTTACAATTTATAGTCTACTAAAGAGTGTCCTTCCAATCCAATATATTTAGTTTTTAGACAAAACAATCATTACATTATTAAATGATTTTACAGACTCAGCATGAATATGAGTGCAGCCGAGGTCTAAAAGTTTGCACTCCTTGTCCATCCTGCAGCATCAGTTAAACGCTGCATAAATGTTTCATCGTTGGCTCTGATTATAATGCACAAACAAGGTAATAAAACAAGGCTGTGCTTTATATTCTTTAGATGCCTAGAAGGAATATCAAAATGTGCAGAACAGAAAGAATAAAACTGACAGGGCAAGAAATTCTATGGATTTTCAAAATTATCAACATTTCAAAATAAACATAGTTAATTAATTAAAATATTTTAATTGCCCTTTGAATCATGTATACAGATTTTTATAACTGCATCTCCATTAGAAAGGAACAACTTTGTTTAAATCAATATTAGTCAAAACTATGAAGTCTTTGCGGACTTTACTAATTATCTAAATTAAACACAGCAAAGTCTGGTTCATTCATGACCTCTTTTTTTCCCCCTCTCTCTCTTCATTTGCAGTTCTGTGTAGAATTTATTAAGCAATAGGGATAAATAATCTACAAGCAAATTGAAATAACTGTCTGAGTGAACAGCAATCATTTTCTGTTAGCCTACTCTGATAAATCAAACATCCGGTCTTGTGTAATGAGGTCAGCTAACAGTGAGGTTGGGAACCATCGTGCTATAGGATTCTGTACAAAGAATGACTTCTGGCTTGCTTAAGATAAGACGGGCAGACTAATGTAATGGCTATTTTAAAACAAAATTGACTTTTTCCCTGACAGTTATGTTTTCTTGTGAAAACCAGTTAAGGGTCCACAAGCCAAAGTAGGCCCTTTGTAATAGAATAAACGATGGACTGGAGAAATAGTTGACAGGTACGCTTCCAAAGGAGAGGCCTAAGCTGAGCTTCTTGAAGGATAAGGCTGAATGTAGAATGAAAAAAATAGTACTTGATGAATGTGTGTGTCTCCATCTGGTGGAAGTCCAAATAGAAAAATGCTTCTATTCTAGTTGATATGCCTTGTCTGTGAAAGGCTTATGGGTTTCTAAGAGTATATTTTGTATATTGTCCAACAATTCTAATTAATCTGTAGCTAAAAATCCAATCTCCAAGCTTCTGGATGCAGGAAAAGCAGGTGTAAATGCAGCACTCACTCCTCTGAGCAATGACAGGGCATGGCCAGGAGTAAAAGAGATGGATCCCAAGCCTGTGCCAGGAGATCAGAGCATTGGTGAGCCCATGCAGTAATTGTAAAACCATGAGCACCCTCTTGTTTTGTCTCACAAAAAGCTTGCATTGTCAGAAGGAAGGAAATGCACGTGAAGTTGTGTTCCCCAATGAAGAGAAGACTTTAGTCTGTTAAGCAAAGGCGCCTGTTTGAACAACTGTCCAATAATAACTTATTAGAGACTAATCTTGATCAATCATAGAATCAATCCTGGAATCACCCTTATTGACTAAGATGGTCTACCAAGGTGTATCTTTTCCTTGCCAGGACAAAATGTAAATTTTATGGCATTGCTAGGACTTTAGAAACACACAAAAATGGGTTCTATGAGAAGCATTAACAGGCATTCATGTGAGCAAGGGCAGTACAAGCTTTCCTACAGTGCTCTGTCATTTCACTTCTTGACCTATGGAAGTCCCCCCAGTCTTGTCAATGCATCTCACTCCTGACCAGCAGCAGATTCTACCAATGAAATCCCGGGGTGCCAATCACAGTAATTATATGGTGGGCAGGTATCCTGTTTATTTATGCTCTTACCTCATCAGGAGCTCCACTGCCTGGGAAGAAGTTTCCATCATCATAGCGATGTAGTGAAATATAAAGAACGTTAGGATCACTGTAGAAAGCTTGCTGAGTACCATTCCCATGGTGCACGTCCTTCAGGGACAGAGATTGTATTAGATAAGGAGGATTAGTACACTAGTAACAGTCCAGATGAAAAACACCAGGCTGGTTCTTTTTAATCCAAGTGAAGCAGTTTATTGAAAACTAGAATGGATCCACACAATACTAAAATTAGGTTTTTGTTACACAGTAGAACCCTTATTTGACTAGCTAGCTGGGGACTGAGGAGTTACTGAAATTGAAGAGTTCATACAATTAACATCACAAAACCACAGTTGGTATGGTGCATAAGTGGCAGCACAGCGGTGCACTGCATTGCTTTCTTCTTGTCCTTCAAACCACTGCAGAGTAATTGCCAACGTACTGACAGTGTTGGAATATGAAGGGATGTCAACTGTTTTTTTCATCCTCATCACTTTTGTTACGTGATTCTCTCCCCCCCAAAAAAATCATGAAATAGGGTTTGAATACAACTGGTTGTTTGTAAAACTGAGGCTCTACTGTCCTTTCAATTCAACATAACTGGGTAATTAATTAACCTCGATTATGCACCTGAATGAAAACAAGATGTTCTCTTAGACAGAACTGGGATGAGCTATGTTAATCACCGTAAGTCTGACCAGGCCATCTGTCTGCAGGCCAAACACGTGTTTAAGCTCTGTGCAGGAATGAGCCCTATGAGTGCAATTTAACAGCAGTGCAAAGAAAAACAAACAAACAAAAAAATGATCTCAACCAAACAGGCCAATTCCCTTATCACCAAGGTATTAATGGACTAATACAGCTTACAAAAGGAGACATTTCTCCAAATTGTCCTTTAATTTCTGCTACAAAACCAAGTCATTGAGAAGGGAAGAAGAGTAAAAGGAACTCTGAGAAAAGTGATGGACCAAAGTGGAAATCTATCCTGAACATTTATTTTTAACTTAAATAGATGAATGAGTCACACATCCTGATCCTGAGAAAGCAATCAGACTTCCAAAAGGAGTGTTGCAAGTTTGTTAAAATCCTAGCTTCTCTTGTTGAGTGACCCACTAGTGTCGCTGGGTTGCCCAAATGTGCGTAATGTTGCACAATCCCTCAAGCATGTTACTGAAATTGTCCAGAACGCTGCTCAAGCCAAGCCAGTCAGGGACCCTGTCAGTTTCAATACTCTATCAGCTCATGAGAACAGAGTTGGGATGGACATAATGCTCATGCCCAGTAATCTCAACCAGCACTTGGCACAGCCACCCATCTTGAAGTTTGGATCTGATGTGTGTTCATAGAATCACTGAATATCAGGGTTGGAAGGGATCTCAGGAGGTGTCTACTCCAACCCCCTGCTCAAAGCAGGACCAATCCCCAACTAAATCATCGAAGCCAGGGCTTCGTAAAAACCTCTAAGGAAGGAGATTCCACCACCTCCCTAGGTAACCCATTCCAGTGCTTCACCATCCACCTAGTGAAAAAGTTTTTCCTAATATCCAACCTAAATCTCCCCCACTGCAAATTGAGACCATTACTCCTTGTTCTGTCATCTGCTATCACTGAGAACAATATAGATCCATCCTCTTTAGAACCCCCGTTCAGGTAGTTGAAAGCAGCTATCAAATCCACCCTCATTCTTCTCTTCTGCAGACTAAACAATCCCAGTTCCCTCAGCCTCTCCTCATAAGTCATGTGCTCCAGCCCCCTGATCATTTTTGTTGCCCTCTGCTGGACTCTTCCCAATTTTTCCACATCCTTCTTGTAGTGTGGGGCCCAAAACTGGACACAGTACTCCAGATGAGGCCTCACCAATGCTGAACAGAGGAGAATGATCACGTCCCTCGACCTGCTGGCAATGCCCCTATTTATACAGCCCAAAATGCTGTTAGCCTTCTTGGCAACAAGGGAACACTGTTGATTCATATCCAGCTTCTTGTCCACTGTAACCCCTAGGTCCTTTTCTGCAGAACTGCTTCCTAGCCATTCGGTCCCTAGTCTGTAGCAGTGCACAGGATTCTTCCGTCCTAAGTGCAGGACTCTGCACTTGTCCTTGTTGAACCTCATCAGATTTATTTTGGCCCAATCCTCTAATTTGTCTAGGTCCCTCTGTATCCAAAGCCCTCTGCGTTACAGGCTTTGTTTTGGAGGGCTGATAGCTTCTTTAGAATCGGGGGGAGCGGAGAATGGGGGGGAAATGGAAAAAATATGGTAAGAAGTTTATTGCTGTGACTTTCAATCTTGATGTTACCCTTAAATAAATGTTTATTGTATATAAACCATTTTAAAGTGAACTTCAGTTCTGAGCTTCTGTAGTCTGATTGTGTTCACTGAGTTATAAATAATGTCTCTCCTCTGTGAGGAACTGACAGAGCTTCCATTGTTACTTTGGTGAGAATAAATGTTTACTCACCCAGTCCACTATAAGGATTTTGCTAACGTTGAGTCTCTGTTGGAGAAGCTTGGCTGCAATTGCCACAGAATTAAAATAGCAGAACCCCCTGGAGGTAATGAGCAAGAGAGAGAGAGGAAAAAAGGGGTGTTAATTATATGTTCGCCTCGGTCCTTATATATATATATATATATATATATATATATATATATATATATATATATATATAAAATGTGAAACATAATACAGTAAGTAGGAAGAAATTTCTATTGCTTTCACTATTTCTTCCTCCCTAACAGATGTGTGCTCAATTACACACAAAAAATAACCACATGCCAACAGGTGACTCAGTGATCTCACAGGAAATGGTGAACACTACCACACATTCTAACACTCTTTACTGTGAGATGCTGCTGAAGTATACAATCTGCCAGACAGTGATTTTTAAAGTTTCAGGGCTCTCACTCAAATTAGGGAAATGGGGGTGCAGTCAGAGAGAAAGAAGGGGATTTTAGTGATACAGATTAATTCATCTGAAGCACAGGGGACCAGTTCAGAGAAGCTTCAAAGAACTCCGCTTATTCAAATCCAATAGTAAATATTCTCTGATCTCACACCAACCAAGTATCAAGGGACCAAAAGATCTGAGCATTGGTCATGAAGCCAGGCACGTACTAGTTCAAGAAACAAATTATATCCAGGGCTGAGGGAGATGCACTCATTAATATGGTTTATTACCCTCTTACCTTTTGGGAACCAGAGTTGAAATCAGCCCAACCCAATGTGGCCAAACCACTTTCAACTCTAGGGGAATAAAATCCCAACAAAGCTAAATGAGGGGAAGATTTGACTTCAGTTTCTGTTTTATGAAAAAATTTTTTTTTTTATAAAATTGGTATTATATTCCCAAGATAAAATACTGTATCAGACATAACTTTTATAAGTGGCATATCACTGTTTCTCCATATTAAAAAGCCCACAGTGTACCGAACTTACAAACTGCTCTTTATGCAGATAAACAATAGATGGGGATGACGGAATTAATAGACTCAATGTAGTTTTAGAAATAGATGCAATCTCTAAGCATGATTCTAAAACAGACTGTATTAAACAAAAAGAGGACTGGAAAGTTTCCTGCTTCTAAAGTATTACAAACAGCTTTAAATCTGATGCTGTATTGTACATCACTCAGCAAGGAAGTCTATAATAAATCAAATAATTTTCTAGCTTCCAGATCCGTATCACGTAGAGTATTCTCTTAATTAATGGCTCTAAACACTGAAGCAAACCAATTAATGCACACACATACTTACATGGGGGTACTCTCTTCAGCATGATGACCTGGAGGTCGAACAACAGCAAATCCATTCTACATATAAAAACCAACAAGAATACAGAGGAGAGATCAGACACAAAAGAACATTGGTATCTCACAGAGTGTGCTCAGAAGCTGTGGTCAGAGTTGCTAATTCAGTTTTGTAATTATTCATTAGTTCTGGGTTACTCAGATGAGCATTCATGGCTTCCACTCAAGCCCTTAGCAATGTGTTAACTTTCCTTTCATTTTTAGAGGACACAGGCAGCCTGCATTTTTTGGAAACTGACTACTTTTTTAAACTGTGAGTTTCTTGTAGAGCATACTTTGAACAACTGCAGTGAACTCTGGCCCTGTTGAAGTCAATAGCAAAACTCCCACTGACTTGAGTGGCGTCAGGATCTTATCTGAGGTTGTGATTTTTTTTTTAAACCCATCCTTAAAGGTTAGTAATTTTTTTGTTCACTTGCTCATGTCCATAACGGTCTTGTCAACTAAGGCAAGAAGGGACCATTACAACCTTCAAGCCTGGCCTCCTGTGTAACACAGGCCATAAATCTTACCCTGTCATTTCTGCACAGAGCCCTATATCAGAGCCAAGTGCTACTGCTATACCAACCTTCAATTCTCCTGTGGCCACTTTAAAAACAAGTTCAATGACACAGCCCACAGCCAGGCGAGCCGCACCAGACGAATGAACTTCATTCCAAATTGTGTCACTGTCAACCTAATGAAAACATATGAACAAAGTCAGTTTTCAGAAACAATGAGAAGAGCCTGCAGTTGGACTACCTAGATTTACAAACTACTGAAACATAAAATTCTTCTATTCATAGTGATCATCCCAATGACAATGCACAATTGTCCTTACATTTGGGGAACCACTGGGGCCTTACATACACATATGTACTAGTGCTAGCTGCTAGTATCACAATGCTCAGGTGGTGGCACACCTGTCTCCCCATGTGAAGAGAGAAAAACTGTGACACCGGTGTTGGAGCTAATGTCACAGTAAATTCATATCTATTCATATTAACACCACTGAAGAGACAGGATTTCCAGTTGCTCTGTGGTGCTGAGGGATTAGCAATAAGAAGGAGGGGAGTTTGATCCCAAGCAGTGTAAATTATCATGGGCTTCCTTCTAAGATTCTTATTTGAGTGTTGTCTCAGTATTTCTTTTTACCATCGGGGTAAAAACTGACCCACAATCAAACAAAAAGCTTTAAGAAAATGTAAAACAAAAAACCTACTAAAGAGGGAATAAATCAATGAAGAATGATGTTTAAGAATAGACAATTCTCTAAATCCTTGTCAAATCTATTTTGGCTAGATTTACACAGAAATTACTCTACTACAGAATCAGAAAATAAATGGCTTTTCAACATCTAGGTGCTAACTGTGGACATTTAGTTTAAATGCCAAATATTTGACAGGACTAGGAACAAATCCCTTTGACAAAAACGTAGACTAGATTAGGGGAGAAAAGGAAAGACATTCTTTTAAAATTCTCTGGTTGCTCGTTATTGTACAAGATCACGTTCTCATTTAAACAGGAAGTGTGCAATGTTGGCTTTTACCACAACAAGCCCAACAACTGCACAAAGACAAGACAGGTTCACACGTAGGTGATGAAATGCCCTGTTTGATATTTACTGTGATTTGATTGTGAGCCCTGGATAGAAGTGGACAAAAGGAGCTTTTGGATTGCCATGGGATTGTTCATAGTCTTAGCCAGTGGGGAATGACCTGCTCTGAATCCCATTGATAGTGGGCCAGACTGTTTAGACAGAGTGGTGACAGCAGTGTGTGCTTTCTTCTTTTCACCCATAGCTTCTGCAAAATCCAGACTTAATGGAACTGTTCCAAGCTGAGGGTAGCCTAGCTATCGGGGACAGGCTCAGAGTAAGCATAGAGTGTTTGTTGATGTGAAGAACTGTCCGATTTTATTTCTAAGATAAGACTGACTGGATCTGAACTGACCACTTTTGTGGGAACAATATCAGAAGGGGACTGAAGAAAAGTAACATCTGTATTGCTTGGTTTTCATCAAATTTCACTTGCAGAGTTTTTGATAGATATAAGCCAATGTGAGATCCCAGAATCATAGAACTGTAGGGCTGTAACGGATCTCAAGAGGTTATCTAACCAATACCCCTACGCTAAGATAGGGCTATCCTTAGACAGTCCTTGACAGGTGCTTGTCTAACATGTTATTTAAAACCTCTAATGATGGATCCATTTCTTTTACAGCTGACTATAGCCAGTGGACTCTCAATCAACACGGATTGTTAATGGCTTCTGTCATAAGGGTGAGTTGCCCACCACATTGAAACAAGCAGTGATTATGTGAGATCCTACCTGAAGAAGTCCCTTTTAGACAATGATACCAATAAGAACATTGCATCAGTCGGCTCCTGGGACTGAGAGTATATTGAAAGCAGAGCTCCTTTTAGCCATACGCAGTGGAATCAGAAGTTGTTTATGTTGCTTGCGTTGGGCCTATCACCAGCTATTAATATATCACTCACCACAAGAGAAGGTGGATTCACCATGGGGATGTGACCCTTCAGTGGACTCGTCCCTTTGTCTCCAAGAGATCCTAGAGGGTAATGAACAAACTGGCTGTCCTCCCTGTCAATCTGTCCATACTGGGCTCTGCAAGGTTCTATCTTTTTGCTTTTCCTTCTTAGTGTTTACGTGAAGCCATTAGAGATACTCAAGTTGTTCTGTGGCTGCAGTGTTGTCACTATGCTGATGCTCAGTGCTATCGTGCCTTTTCATTGAACCCAGAGTCTTTACAGCCTCATTCTCCCAGTGTCTGAGAGGGGTGGTGATATGAAGTAAGTATTTACAACAATTGGGGGGCAGGTGGCTCCTCACCTATGGAGAATGTCTACTAGTCCTTCTGCTCAAATGTTTAGCAGCCTCAGCATCTGCCACAATCCAGCACTACCCCGGATTCTCAGATAACTGATGGAGTCCATGTTATTTACCACCATCTACTTCAGGCCATGAGGCTACGGCCATTCCTCTCGAGTGTGCACCAAACAATGGTCACTCATGTTTTTGTTACATCCAGACTTCATCAACACAGGATGCAGCTGTAGCTGCGCTCAATCCTTGTCAACAGCCCCCTATTTGCTTTTAAATATAATATAATTTATGGTATTTGTAGTGATCCTTAAGGACCTGAATGCACTGGGACCCCAGTTTATGAATGACTGCCATCTTCCCCTATATGCCCCATTGCTGAAATTACATGGCTTTTATTGTTGATCTGACTTCATAGCTGGTGGCAGTTCTCACAGTCTGTCCCCCAAGGAAGCCCATCACAACCAGAGTCAAGTAACTCTCAAGACACAAATTAAGGCTCATTAGTTTTAATATCGGATGGCTTTTTAGCTAATTTGTGTTTTAATATCTGTGACTGAGGAACCTAGTTGTGACAGATATTATTGTAAGTTGTACAAAAAAGGCACTCGATCATCAGAGGTCACTATGGAATATTTGATGCAAGCCCACTTCTTTCTCTACCATAGATCAGGTAGATCCTGTGCAACCCAGTTGGTCTCCCTAAGTTGCCAGTTTTGGCTCTCTTCCCCCAAATGCCTGAAAATTTTCACAAAATGCCTGAGCTGAATGCTGCTAATTGCAGGTGGTTTGATGCCACCATAAGCTAGGCTCATGGTGGCAGTGTTTCAGGAAGAACTAGGTGGGGAGGACAGAGAGGTTTTAGAAGTTTTTATTCCTTCAGAGAGAAATTAAATACTTAAAAAAAAATCTTTGTGCAATTTGGAAGCCAATTTCCAGGATGTTGTCCCATTCTCCAAGCAAGAGAAGGATTTAACCACAGGGGGTCTGCTGCTGTCTGCTACCTTCTGCATCTCTGAAATAAGGATTTCACGCCGACAGCCACCTGCTTACAGGGTGGCCAGCTGCAGACTATTAGGCCCTGATGCAGCAAAGTGCTTAAGCACCTAACTGTAAGTGCGTGAACAATACCATTGATGTGAACCGGATTAATGCTGTATCAAGGGCTTATACTTTACTGGGATGGCAAATGTTATTAGGGTGGCCATGGTCTGGACTCCTCTCCTATTCTGAAGTTGCTGCTGTTGGTGTATGGGCTGCTGTTAACCCATTCATCATTCTGGATTTATGAAGTTCATTATTGAGCAGATAATATTTGGTCTCCCTACCTCTCCTCCCCATGAATTCTCAGGTGTGGTGGCCATGAGAGGAGTTGTTGCTGGGACTGTACATCAACCCTATCCTCTGGAAGGACTTTAAGGAGACGAGAAGTATATTTCTTGCTCTTTGGTGATACATTGTTGGGTTTCTCTCTTTTTCTTGGGTTGGATGATGTTATTGTACTAAGAGCAGTTGGACTGCCTTGCTTCTTAGGACGGAAGAATCCCATGCACTGCTACAGATTAGGGACCGAATGGCTGGACAGCAGTTCTGCAGAAAAGGACCTAGGGGTTACAGTGGACGAAAAGCTGAATATGAGTCAACAGTGTGCCCTTGTTGCCAAGAAGGCTAATGGCATTTTGGGTTGTATAAGTAGGGGCATTTCCAGCAGATCGAGGGATGTGATCATTCCCCTCTACTCAGCACTGGTGAGGCCTCATTTGGAGTACTGTGTCCAGTTTTGGGCCCCACACTACAAGGAGGATGTGGATAAATTGGAGAGAGTCCAGCGGAGGGCAACAAAAATGATTAGGGGCCTAGAGCACATGACTTATGAGGAGAGGCTGAGGGAACTGGGATTGTTTAGCCTGCAGAAGAGAAGAATGAGGGGGGATTTGATAGCTGCTTTCAACTACCTGAAAGGGGGTTCCAAAGAGGATGGATCTAGACTGTTCTCAGTGGTAGAAGATGACAGAACAAGGAGTAATGGTCTCAAGTTGCAGAGGGGGAGGTTTAGGTTGGATATTAGGAAAAACTTTTTCACTAGTAGGGTAGTGAAGAACTGGAATGGGTTACCTAGGGAGGTGGTGGAATCTCCTTCCTTAGAGGTTTTTAAGGTCAGGCTTGACAAAGCCCTGGCTGGGATGATTTAGTTGGGTTTGGTCCTGCTTTGAGCAGGGGGTTGGACTAGATGACCTCCTGAGGTCCCTTCCAACCCTGAGATTCTATGATTCTATGATTCTTTGAATCTGCTGTTGTTGGCTTAAGAGCAGTTGCTCTGTTCATCACACTCATCTTCTTGAGAACAATATTTGCTCTATTGGGATTTGGTCCCCCCACTCCCATAAAGTTGCTGTCACTGCTGTTCCACAAATTCTTGGAAGATCTGAAGGACTTTATAAGAGTAGAGAAACTCAATGCCCCTTGACCCTCAATCACACGTTTGAACTTTTGCAGCTCCTATGAATCTTTTTGTTGGCAGAGGCGTATGGGCAGTGTGAGGGTCAGAAGTCTGATACTACCTTTCCTAAGAAGTGATACTTGCGGGACTCTGAATGTAGGGATGTTTATCCCTTATGTAATCTGTTTTTTAAATATTAGGATATATCACGGGGTTACTACTGGCCCAGGCGAATCAAGAGACAACAGGTCTCACCAGGGCAACTGATGCTTGATATTAACAAATATTCCTATATAATTTCATTCTGTTTTTTATTTAAGGGCATTTTTTTAAGTTTTCATTTTTCTTAAGAAATTGAAATGTCTTCAGAGAAGCACTTAAATGAAAGGACACACAGAGAGACATTTATCGTTCCTGGCTCTGCAAAAGTCATAAGGAAAAACTGAGGGAGTCTCATTAGGAACATAAGAATGGCCATACTGGGTCAGACCAAAGGTCCATCCAGCCCAGTATCCTGTCTACTGACAGTGACCAGTGCCAGGTGCCCCAGAGGGAGTGAACCTAACAGGTAATGATCAAGTGATCTCTGTCCTGCCATCCATCTCCGCCCTCTGATAAACAGAGGCTAGGGACACCATTCCTTACCCATCCTGGCTAATAGCCATTAATGGACTTAACCTCCATGAATTTATCTAATTCTCTTTTAAACCCTGTTATAGTCCTAGCCTTCACAACTTCCTCAGGCAAGGAGTTCCACAAGTTGACTGTGCGCTGTGTGAAGAACTTCTTCCTTTTATTTGTTTTAAATCTGCTGCCCATTAATTTCATTTGGCGGCCCCTAGTTCTTATATTATGGGAACAAGTAAATAACTTTTCCTTATTCACTTTCTCCACACCACTCAGGATTTTATAATTATTTTCTATATATATTTTCTCTTATCACCACTGAGATATCTGGCCATAGCAGCTGTAGACACCATTCATGCTGCTGGTAAATTGTCTTCACTTCACTGTATTCCTTAATTCCACAATGCATCACTTAAATCAATTGTGTCAGCTAGTCAGGACTTCAAATCACATTGCCAATTATTTGTTTCTAACTTATGTTCTTTTTATCTACTCTGTTTTGTGGTTCTGTCTACAGCACCAGTCAGGATCCAGACTTGCTCTAGGTACTAAATATACCTGCAGGTAAATATGCTTCCTGCTTTGAAGAAGTTACACAGTCTGAGATCTTACAATCGAACTAAAACAATTTTCTTTCAAAGAAAAAAAAATCAGTGCATGATAAATACAACTGAATGCACTCTAAAGCCTTTAGATGTGCACTGATAAGAGATAAAGCTGTACCTGATACAAAACAAAACATCTTAGAAAGTAATATTAAATCTTGTAATGACAGATTAGACTTATTGAAACAGAGATGATACACATGAAGCACTGCAACCATTTTAAATAGTACATCTGTGATGGGGTATTTACCCCATACATTGCAGAGCCAGTAAATTAGGATTATTAACCTGATAGGCTGCACCTGGGGAAGGACTGAATGATTGAAGATGGAGTCCAGTTGGGGAGGAAAAGAAGGTATTGGTATGAAGCCAGGAAGTTGGCAGCAGAAAAAGGCTGCAGGGAAGTAGCCTGCAGTCACTCCCTGGGAGAAGAAAGGTGTATTTGGGACTACAGTGCCAGGACTCAGAGCCTGCAGTTATTCCCTGGAAGGAGGAAATTGGGCTGGTAAACCCTCGGGAGGGGGGTGGGGGTGCGGAGGAAGCCAGAAGGTAGAGCTGAGAAGTAGGAGAAGTCCAGGGGAAGAGCAACATGGTCTGGGAGTGAGCAGGCCACCACTGCTAGAGACAGGGTTCCTGGACTAGAACCTGGTATAGTGGGCTGTCCAGGCTTCCCCTACCAGCCGTGCATGAGAAGACTCCTGAGACCATTGGTACAGAAAGACTTTGATACCCCATAAGGGCACACACACAGTGACCTGGCTGGAGAACTGAGCCACAAAGGAAGAGACACCCCATGGGGAGAGGAACTGATAGAAGGGGGAGTCAGATCTGCGAAGAGCTAATCCCCAGAGCAATCAGGAGTTGGCGCCCTAGCAGTGAGTGGACTTTTTAAATTCTCTTATCTAAAATCAAAGTCTAACTCTGTACTAAGTAACATTCTGATGGTTACTTACACTTAAGTAAGGTATTAAGAAAAGACTTATGAATGTGGAGTATGGAGACGTAAAGGTAACAGGTCCTAAGTAAAAGTGTTCCATACTACACCCATGGACGTTGCTACAGCAACTCAGATCAGCAGGAATAAATTATTACTGTTTAAATCACTGCTCACATCTGTTCCTATAACTGCTTCTGTGCTTTTTTCCTACTAAGATCAGACTGTTTTCAGATGGGAAGAGGTTTGTTTTTGTCAATTATGACGTTGTGACAGCTTTTTCTTACAACACAATTGAATTAATGAGAAAAGTTGATGAAGGTTTCGATGGATTGGGAGACAACTTTACACTAGTTGGCTGGCTTTGGAATACTGGGTTCTTGCTTTTCTGGAAGTGATCCAAAATGTTAAGACGACAGATTGTAATTGTACTTTTTGCTCTCCGTCGTCATTCCCGTTTTTCCCTTTTGTCACTTCCATTAATAATAGATGCCGATTGACATATGAACATTATACAAATGTTGTAACAATAAAATGAAGAAATACTATTGATGTAAATCTGGTTTGTTCACTATAGCAACTGTGAAGCCACTGCTCCCACCTGGCGGGCTTGTGATCCTTAGCACATGGCTGGGACACAAGAATGTGAGCATTAACCACAAACCCAATAGGATAAGGAAAGAGCAGGCTTCTGTTGAAGAAAAAGGGAATGATCTGACAGTAAGAGACAGTCGTCATGTCTCTGATTTTATGTAAAAATGACAGAGGAAAAAGGAAATAAACACAAAATCTTAACTGGAACTAACATCTCTTTGAATGTTATAACAACATTCTCACCCAATTACAATAAATAAGTTCCAACAGCGCTCTGCTTTATTTTCAGAAACATGCTTACCGTGTTCTGCTGCCAAAACCCTAGTGCTACTGCTCAACATGTTGGGCAACAATCGGAAGGTAGGTCATGAAGTTGGGGAAGGTGAACCAAAGACATAAGCTTTCAGGGGGCTGGAAGCTTGCGCTTGGTTGACATGGGAGAAATGGGAATCAAGTAATTGGAAATGGGATGGGACAGGATGTAAGAAGAAGTGTACTCTACTTCTGTTCCTCAGTGCAGTTTATTGAAGATGAGCATGCAGAAAGGAATGTGGCTGCATCAAATCAGACACTTAGGTATAAGTAGCACTGAATACAAATGTTAAATTAGTCCAGGTCCAAAGCATCTATTCACTAGCTAGAACTGAAGAATCATATAGAGAACAACTATTAAAACACAACTAAGCTAACGCCCCCTCCCAAGTACCTCACAAATTATCAAAGCTATTCCATTGTGTTACATTTATCACTGGAGAAAAAGAGGAGCTACTTACCTGTAACTGGAGGTTCTTCAATATGAGTGGTCCCTATCTGTATTCCACTGTGCGCCCAGAGTTGGAGAATTTTGAAAGTAATGTCTGTTAGTCCATGCTTGCCATGTGCTTCTGACTGAGGAAATAAAGGGCAAGGTGGACCAACCATGTCTTCAGTTCCTTCTTCACCACGGATCAGAAAGATCTGAAGTGAAGGAGAGCAGGTAGTGGAATACAGATAGGCATGACATTTCAAAGAGCCTCCAGTTACAGATAAGTAACCTGCTTTTCTTCACATGATGATCCCTATTGTATTCCACTGTGGGTGACTGCCAAGCAGTACCTAAGTAGGAGGATGGGAAGATGAGGACAGTAGGACTAAGTGGAGGACCGCGATTCCAAAGGAGGCATCAGCAGCCAAGCCTGAAAATGTGTGGATGGAACTCCATATAACAGCTTTACAGATGTCTAGGAGGGGTACTTCCCGAAGAGATGCCATGGTTGTTACTTGAGCTCTAGAAGAGTCAGCTCATACTCCTGTATGGGGATGGAAGTTCGAGAGCTGACAGAGTTTAATGCAGCCCGATATCCAGTTAGAAATTCTCTGGGTGGAGATGACATGACCCCTGACTCACTCTGCTATCATAATAAATAGTCTCTGGGACTTCCTGATTGGTCTTGTTCTCTGCAAGTAAAGGGTCAAGGTCCACTGCACATCGAAGGATGGAGTCTATGTTCTTCCACGGATGTGTGTGGTTTTGGGAAGAATACAGGTAAGGGAATGGATTAAGGTGAAACTCCAAAATTGCTTTAGGGATAAATTTGGGGTGTAGGTGTAAGAAAACTATCTTTGAGGAACACAGTGAATTCAGGGTCTGCCATCCTTGCTCCGAGTTCACTGACTTACCTTGCTGAAGTGATGGTTACAAGGAAGGCGACCTTCATGGAGAGAAGGGACATGGAGCAAGTAGCTAAAGGCTCAAAGGGGGGCCTTGTTAGTGCTGCGAGAACAAGATTCAGGTCCCACTGGGGCATGATCTTTTGAGGAGGTCGGAAGGTACTTATGAGGCCTTTCCAGACTCGGTTGGTTAGTGGGCTTCCTAAAATGGAGTAGCCCTCAGTAGGAGGATGGGATGTGCTAATCACCACTAGGTGGACTCTCAGAGAGCTGAGGGAGAGACCAGATGCCTTTAAAGACAGAATATAGTCTAAAATGAGGGCAATGTCTGTGGCTTCTGGTATAATGCCTCTTAGCGTGTCCAGGAGGAGAAGAATTTCCATTTAGCCAGGTAACATTCTCTGTTAGAGTCTTTTCTGCTATTAGAAAGGATGTCCCACATGGTCGAAGAGCATAATTATTCTAAAGATAATGCTCATTCTAAATCCAAATACCATGCCTTGTGGTGGAGGAGTTGTGGATTAGGGTGTCTGATCTTGCCATTGCACTGGATCAGGAGATCGGGAAATGTCAGGATGGTAATCGGTGGATGAGACAACATGAACAGGAGCTGGGGAAGCAGAACTGTATGGGCCAGAAGGGGCTGATCAGGATGACCGTCGCCCTGTCTTGTTGGATCTTGTGTAGCACAACCATGATAGGAGTGGTAGTGGAGGGAAAGCATATTTGAGCTGGTCTGACCAGAAGCGAAGGAGAGCATTGCACTGGGGGTGATAATTTAGGGCTCCTCTGGAGCAATACAAGGTGCACTTGCTGTTGGTCTGAGAAGCAAATAGATCTCTGGTCGGGTTCCTCATTGCATGGAAATGTTGTGTAGCACCCTGTTATGGAGTTCCCACTTGTGGTCGATCGCAAAGTGTCTACTATGGGAGTCTGCAAGCACTTCTGCTTCCCCAGAAGTAGGCTGTAGATAGAGTGATCTGATTGGTGAGGCACCAGTTCCAGAGATTGACTGCTTCTGTGCACAGGGAGGCAGACTTCGCTCCCCCTTGCTTGTTAATGTAGAATATGGTGGTACTGCTGTCTGACATTATCTGGACTTAGCAAGAGTGGATGAATGGAAGAAAAAACTTGCATGCCGTCTTACTGCTCAATGACATTGATGTGCATTCTGAACTCTTGAGATGTCCAAGTCCCTTGTCATGTGGTTGTCTATATGAGCTCACCAGCCTATTAGGGATGTGTTGGTAATAACGGTTTTGTCTGGAGAAGAGGGGACAAAGGGGACTCCCACCAGAGGATTTGTCCACCATAGGAGGAAAGACAGTACCCTTGGTGGGAACTGTGAGCGGAAGGTTGCCCAGATGAAATCCAAAGACTGCGTGGGGGTGAGGATGGACTTTTTGATGTTTACACTGTGAGGAGAGGAGACGGAGTATTACAGAGGTCAATGCAGAGGCCTCTTGGTGGAAACCTGGCAGCGAGGAGCCAGTCATCGAGATATTGAAAAACAAGGAGGCCATAATGTCTGACATGAACTGCCACTCCTGAAAACACTTTGTTAAAGACTCTGGGGGTGGTAGCTATCCCAAAGGATAATATTCTGTATTGGAAATGGTCGAATTCCACCATAAATCTGAGACAATATCTGTGGGCAGATGAATATTAACATGAAAGTAAGCATCTTTCATATTGAGAGCTGTGAACCGCATGCCTTTTTCTAACGATGGAAATATTGCTGCCAACGTGACCATGAGAAATTTGAGTTTCAAATGAAGTGGGTGGGGTGATGGTGGTTGATAACTGGTCTCCACCCACCCTTCTTCTTGTGTATTAGGATGTAGGTCGAGTAAAAACTTGTTCCCTGATATTGTGGAGGAATGCGCTCTATTGGTCTTCGCTGCAGTAAGGAGTTCAACTCTTGGGTGAGGATATTATTGTTAGAGTGGTCCCTGAAGTAGGACGGTTTTTTGAAGGAGGTGGCATTACAAACTCAATTGAATAGCATAGCGGATGACTTTTAGCACTTGCTTGTCCATTAGCATCGCACACCAAGTGACCCCCCCCCCCCCCGAAAATAAAAGAAGTGATAGCTGATCCCTGAATGGAGTAGTGGGATTGTGAAGTGCTAGGCTCAGTGGTTCGTGGCTGTTGGGCTCGTGTAAAAAATATCTTCTGGTGGGTGGTCGGGATAGATAGAAGCTGATGTGGGTACGAGGAAGTGGGACCTTTGAATCTTCTGCTTTTTGCATGGTGGTCTGTAGGGTCTCTGACAGTATAAGTGTTGAGACCTGTACAGCAGTATTGTTGACAGGCAATGAAACTTCATCTTAGGTGCAAGTGTGCAGATGCCCCACAATCAAAGCCTAGCCTTAGCCTTTAGGGTGTGTAGTGACACATCCGTCTTTTGTTTGAAGAGGTGAGATTCATTGAAGGGAAGGTCCTCGGTGTTCTGGACCTCCCTGGGTAACCCTAAGGCATAAAGCCAAGACAGTCACTTTACATAACAATGGCTGTAGCCATGGGTCTAAAGGAAGTATAGGCCGCATTGACTGCAGATTGGAGGGCAGTTCTGGCTATTAATTTACCTTCCTCAATGAGAGTTTTGGAAATGGGTATGATTCTTTTGTGAGAGGCTGTTGGCGAATTTCTCAAATTTAGCATAGTTCTGGGAATCATATTTAGCCAATAGCAATAATTGGCTATCCTCAGCTGTACTGTGGAGGATGAGAAAACTTCCTCTCCTGTAGATTTAAGCGGCCTTTGTTTATCTGCAGGTGTAGATAAAGGATGTTGCTGCTTGAAACTTTCTGAAGCAGTCTGAACCACCACTGAGTTGGGAGCTGGCTGCGAGAATAAAAATTCTGAGCCCTTAACTGGCACATAATAGTGTCTCTCCACCCCTTTGGGGGTGGAAGCATAGAGGTGTGTGGGGACGGGTGCCACACTGTCTTAGCTGGCTCCAGTATGGCCTTGTTGAGAGGCAGGGCTACTCTTGTATACCTGAGGTGTGGAGGATGTCCAAGAGCTTGTTTTGGGAGTCCTGGATTTCCTCTGGTGGGATCACCGCTTTGTCCTGCAATGAAGATGGTAGTATAGCTGGTTCTGGAGGAACCATAGTACTCCTCCTCTGACATTGGGTCTGGGGGCAAGTTCAATGGTTGCCTCAGAGGGGAACCAGGTGGCGACTCCCTGGTGGAGCGGACAGACTCTGAAGGGGGGTACTGCCCCCAGGGCCCCTAATATGGCCAGTAGGAGGGATCGATGGGTGATAATGGAGATCCCTATGACATGGGATACCAATGGCTCTGGGCTAGGTGACGAGGTGGTTGCTCCCAGGGTTGTGCAGGTCTCCTGGGAAAAAGATAAGAGCATAAGGGAGAGGTGGCTCCTCTGGTGGTTCTGAATCCCCCAAGAACAAAAAGGCTGATTTAGGCTCTAGCGGCAATACCGTCGGAGACGTGCACATTGTATATGGGGGAAAGGGGCAGCTGTGTACCATAGGCTCTGTACTATAGGTGAGTCTCTTGGAGAAGATGTGTTCCCTGGAGACGGAGGGTCCTGATGGAAGGGGGCAGATTCTGGAGCTAGAAGAGTGAAAATGTGCTGTGATGCAGCCATGGATCTGGATCTCCCAGGTGTAAGAGTTTGAAGCCCAGAGTTCTGAGCACAGTCCAGTACCTGAGCGGGGTACAGGAAAGGGGGGTAACCCCGTAATCTGAATTTACTCTAAACTTGTAAAACCTATTAAAAGTAGTAAAATTACTAATCTATAGGTTATTTAAGAAGTAATAAAATTACTTACAACTGTTTATTAAGAATGACATCAGAGATGAGGACACTGAAGAATTAAACCTTTCATCCTCAGACTAATGGACCGATGGAGGAAGAAGATTCCAGAACTGCATCTCCTTAAACCCCACTTGGAAACAAATCAACAGCCCCTGCCCAGTACAAACCACCAGTGTTGTGATGTGCTCTCTGTGTGGAAAACACCTCTTAAAAAGAAGTTGGACACATTTTTCTGCAATAGTGTAAGTTCCTTGGTGGGCTCATTGTGTAGCCTCATGTACGGGCACTGCAGTAGCCTAACCTCAAGGTGACAAAGGCACAAAACCACACCAAAAGGGAAGATTTATCCAAGCACTTTTGGCCATTACTGGGCATTCTGGAGCAACAAGGAATATAACACAACCCCCAAATTGTGAACCTACATTACAAATACTGGGCGCACTTCCTTAATCAAGGCTACTGCCATTTCTTCTCCCAAATTTTCTGCCACCATTATCACAGTCTTGCGTGGGTTGAATCGCAGACAACTAGTTGTCATTCAAACCCTGATCTGAGCCAGTTACTCAACTGTCCTGGTGAAGTCAGAAAAGATAGAGATAGAGCTTGGTGTCATCACCACACTGAAGGCTGTGAAATGCATTCCTCCATACAAACCTTCCTAATAGCCTCAGGAAAGGAGGCCTTGGGGCAGTTAAGCAATTGTCTGGTATTGTGCACTTGATCTTCATCCATCACCAGAAAGACACTAACCAGAGCAGTTTCAGACCCAAGCCTGAAACCAGACTGACTCGGGTACAGAGAACCTGAGGCCTATACCACACTTGCCTCACCACAACCTCCCCAATTATCTTTTCTCACAAACAGCAGAAATGACATTGGTTGATATTTCACTAGATTTGTCATGTCTGTCCATGTCCACACATGATTTCTGAACAGAGGCCTTATGAGTGCTGCCTCACTGAGCCATACTAGCCAATGCTGAAGCATAGAAGCCTTAGCATTGTTGCAGTGAGGCTCTATTCTACAACTGTAGTGGCAGACAATATAGCCTGGATCCAAGACATTTTATTTTTTTTAAAAGTCAAAATGAAAAAAACCTACATGACAATGCTGGGTGGAGGGGCAAATCCCACACTTCTATGTAATCAGGGGTTCTCAAACTGTGGGTCGTGACCCCTCAGGGGGTCACAAGGTTATTATGTGAGGGGTCGTAAGCAGTCAGCCTCCACCCCCAAACCCCACTTCACCTCCAGCATTTATAATAATGATAAATATTTTAAAATATTTTAAACTTATGGGGGGGGGGAGTCGCCCTCAAAGGTTTTCTGTGTGGAAGGGGTCACCAAAATAAAAGTTTGAGAACCAGTGATCTAAAGGGAATTCAAACTGGAGAAAAGGTGAACATATTTTTCTGTATTAAGAAAGGAAGTGGCAAAACTACCCAAACAATAGGCTGATTATCTCAGAAAGGGATTTGTTTAAGGCATATTTTTAGGAAAAATCTTAGATGTCAGCTTGATGTTGATAGATAACGACTGAAGCAAATACATGTCTCTTGGGCATTCTCTACATGCTATAGTACTATCCGTATGTCTGATATGTAAAGATATTCTGTGAAAACTGGCATCAGGATGTTAATTACATGAGTACAAACGCTGCACACATCATCTACAGAACAGTTGAAGTAGTACTAACATCATGGGTTTTTTTTTGTTTTTGTTTCAGAACTTAATTCCTTCTGTGTTCAGCCCAGTTGCTGTCTCTGCTAGTTACCATTCATTTTCCATTTGCAAATGATAATTTTTGCTTTGAATGGCATGCCTGGCTGCAGGGCAGAGTAAATCCAAACCTTTTCAAGTGTAGCCAAAAATTTGCCATGAATTAGGAGACTGCAGTATATTTACAATACAAAATAAAATATCTCTAGGAGTGCTTGATGGCAGTGATGATGGTATGAATAAATGCAGATTATTTTTTTTTTGGACAGGATAATTTTCAAAGGAGCAATTTTGCAAAGACTCAGGAAGAAAACAATTTTGTTTCATTTCCATAACAGAATCCAGACCTCCAGATTCAACCTCACGAGCTATAATTATATATAAGAACTACCAATGTGAGGTTTCAAACACAATGCCTTTTCTTTTCTCTTTTCTTCCAGATTATTTTCTGTATTGTCACTCTATGCAAAATCTTTACAGCAAAAATATTGGCTTGAAAGAACTCTAGGCTTTAGAGTCATCTCACTGTATCTATCTGTTAACATTATGGGAGCAGGAAAAAATCCCTTTATTCATATGCAGTTTTGACTGCTGAAAACTGATGTTTAGCTGTTCATGGTGGATGGACATTTTAGTCACCTCTTTCATAATTCAGACACGATTGTCCTAGACTCCATACTGAAGGATGCCAGATGCTAAAACTACAATTCTCTTCTGCAGTGCAACTTGCAAGACATTTTACTCCAGAACAGTCACGTAGCCCAGAAACAAATACAACAAACTACTGCTTATAGCAACATCCCAGATATTATCCTTCAACTACCATTGTTTTAATAAAATATTTTCCACCTGTAGCATTATGTAGGCAGCTCTGAAGCACAAACAAGACACATGAAGCCACCTACACAGTCTGAGTGACATAGAAAGTACATCTTTCTTACTCTATATTTGCAGCACATTGTTGATAGTTATTTTAAAATGTAGTAATCTAAGCCATTAAACATCACTGCTTGGGAAATGAGGTTTCTCTGCTAAACAGCCAGAGACAGCATGCATAATAGATTTCAGTGCTCAAAATAGTTAAAACTCTCACACTGCTTTTGAAGCAACACATGTGAGGCTGTCACTGCAATCCCACACCCCAGAAGGACCTTGTTTATGGATAACATCTGGTAGTAATTATCTGCTCGCTAGAAAACAAGGCAACATTTTTTGTTACCATTGGGACTCAGAGAACAAACAGGGCATTATTTACTCATTAAAGAAAATACTTACTCCAACACCACCACAAGGGAGCCTGACAAACATTGATGTTATAGAACCTGTGGAAAAAATGAGAGCAGTAAGTCATCAAAAAGGCAGAGTTAACAGGTTTGGCGGATGATTTTTATGGTAATACTGAAACCTTTCCTAACACAGTAACATGCTTTGATTTTATTACTCTGTGTTGAAAGGGACACAAAAAAAGATAATATTTCAACATGTGCATAAATACAGAATATACAATTGTATAAACTATACGCACCTGTATGTACAGTTCCTAGATTTCAACCAATCACAGTGAATATAAATAATGAGTCTGCAGAAGTCTTGTTCATAGAAATAAAATTGATAGCAATAGTAGTGACTGCTAATAGTAACTCCTGAACATGTCTGCTGAGACTAAAGTGTAATGGGGTCCTACTACTTTAAACTAAAGGGGGAAATTAAAGCATGAAAAACCTAATTATTAGCTGACTGCACTTGTTTATTCAGGACTCCATAATATGAAAATTAGTCAATATAGTACTACAGATTTTTGGACTGTATTAGACACTTTCATACAGTGCTATTAAAAAAGACAAATACCATAAAATAAATAATTAGCCAGCAGGGAACATGAGTTGCTTAAGATTGAAAGAGGGAAACCACTTTAAGAGGTTCCAGAAAAATAGAAAAAAGATGCTGGGAAGACATTGTGAACTGATGAGAATGACAATGTTATTTTCTCTGCCCATACATCAGCCATAATATTCTTTGGTGGAATGTAATCTTGACAGCTGTAATATGCACAAATCTTGGGAAAAAAATTCTGAACAGAGAACATCTGTATTACAATTCAGGACTATTATATATACACAGTGTGTACAGTTATATCTATATACACACACATATACAAACACATGGCAGGAAGAAAACATGTATTTAAATGAAAATGTTTTCACCAGATTGGGTTCTTGTTATTCTAGTTGGTCTATATTGAAATAATAAAATGGAGGAAGTTTCCTTAAAATGCAAACAAACTCCTTTGTAGATCATGAAATCAGTGATGGAAAGCACACTTGAGAGCCTGAGAACCATGCTGGAGCGAAATGTATCTCAGACACAGCTACATAAGTTTTCCCCTTCAGCTGAAAGTGAGGTTAATACATCCACAAGATTCATTGTTTGAGGAGATCCATATGGAAGTACTCACATAGCCCTGCCTGAGACCTCCGGCCACATCTTCAACTGGTAATCCACCTATTATTTAATATTAATTGTTCTGACAACATTTTATATTTTCAGTGCATAGATTTAAAAGTAGCCTTATTCACCTATATTTAAAAGCTGTTCTGCATGTTCTATAGCATTAAGCTATCAGATAACAGAGGTGTCTATATATTTAATCCAAAACTTTCAAGGGTGGTAGAAACACCTAAGCAAGTTTACGTATCCTGCCAGGAAAGCCACCAACTTGTCACAGCTAACCATGAACTTCAGACACCATCAGATAAATTATATTTCTGCATAATAAAAATGCTCAAATTTTACTGGGGCAGACAATTCAAATGTCAGTGATGGATTTAAATAGGTTCAAATTGGTTTCTTCCATGTTAACAGAAGATTGCAAAGTCTTTTAAAATTTGTTTGAAAGATTCAAAGATGATACAAGTATAAAGCAGTTTAAAAGTACAATTAATTAGTACTGGATTTCTACAACATTTGAAAGAACCTGCTTATAATGCTGAGAAATTTGAGATGCAGACTTCCTGGTTTCTTTGAATAAATGCTGCTAGAATAAATGACATCACAGCCATCAAGAACATAAATGAAAAGTCATTCCATGCAAGACCCTTGTTTTCTTTCTCTCAGCTTTCTAAATGGCTCCCTTTGGCCTGAAATTCCCAACTCTCAGACCTATTTAGGGAGGAAAGTTCAAACAAAATCAGTTGATCCACTTTAATGGCGCCAATGGTTGTATACACATCTCTATTAACAAAAGTAAAGATTCTCTGCATGCCAGTAATTCAAACACAGGTTTGTTTAAGCTTCAAACTTGCTGTGGGTTTAGTCCTTTGACATATTTTAAAAAACTTGGGTCATAAATTAAGAAAGCACAATAAGCAAAAATGGGCTTGTTCTCAGGAATAATCTGCTTGCATCCGACGAAGTGGGTATTCACCCACGAAAGCTCATGCTCCAAAACGTCTGTTAGTCTATAAGGTGCCACAGGATTCTTTGCTGCTTTTACATCTGCTTATAACTTCTCAAACTGTTTTTTCCAAACACATCAAAGACAGCTGTTCTCATTGTGCACTAGATCCATCGCAAAAGTAAACTCTAAACCAATGCTGGGTTGTTAAAGACAGTCTCACCCTCCCCATTCCTGCTCCAAAAAGGTGGCTATTTACATGGGTCTTCTGGAAATGTCCCCATTCCAAAGTCATGTCCCAGTTATGCTTATGAAACCTGCAGTTATCTCCCACCTATAACCCAACCCCGTGCATCCCTGGCTGCCGGGTCCTCAATTTAATTTCTCTCTGCAGGATGACTGGCAACCACATTGTGCTGTGATGATGTGCCCTTTTCCTTTGTCTCTGTGGTTATTGCTACACAGAATAGTAAATGCTGGCAGCTACATGTGCAGTGCATGACAGAACCATGACAACAGCAGGAGCTGCACACTAGGAGAGGCCAACTGGCAGGTGGTGATAACATATGCAGTTAAGGTCAAGGATAGTCACATGGCTTGACCTTAACATTCATAACTCTGGGCTAAGTGAGCAGGGAAAATAAGCTATCTGGCAAGGTGGGAATTCTCTTGTAAGCTCAGTTAAGCCTCTAAACTACTGGTGAGCCCCTTCCAATGGAGGTCCCAGGGGCCCTCCCATGGGTGCTGCATGTTCTAGCACGGCATTTAAAATGGCTCCCTAGCGAGTTGTGGTACATAGCTTGAGTACACAGTGCAGCACAACATGGGCTCCAACATGTTATCCATGAATATTATTCTTACAATCAATTCTCTGTCCATCAGAAACATTACTCCCTATCAAGCTCATCTTTCATTCACTGTTTCTCTGTTTGCTCAACGAGAGATTACTGATTTGCTTTAATGAAAGGTTTAAGAGTTGTATTTTTCTTGCTGTAAGCCAAGAGACGCCTAATGTCATTGGAGTCTAAGATGGTTCCATCGGTAGAAATCCCATGTCGCTGCACTCTTCAGCTTGGGGTTCTTTGTTTTATAGGGGCTCCTCTGACTTATGTGGCTTTGGAAAACAGATGGGCAGATAAACGTCCTGGCCCATATGAAACTGGGAGACCACCTTGGGCAGAAAGGCCGGGTGTGGATGCAGTTGGATGTTGTCCTTGTAAAAGACCATATAGGGCAGTTCCGAGGTAAGTACCTGAATCTCAGAGACCCTACGGGCCGAAGTATGCAGGCCCAAGGACCAGAGGGTGGCACGGGAGTCTTTAAGGCTGTGGAGCCGTGCATCGGTCAGCTCTGAGAAGAGCCCTGCTCCCTCGAACGGGAGATTGTGGAGGGTAGTCTGCATCTTCTGGGACAGCCCGGAGGACTGTAACCAGGAGCTGCGCCTCATGACCACCGCAGAGGCGACCACTCCGGCCACCGAGTCTGTAGCATCCCAGACCATCTGGAGGGCCACTGCTTTACCTTCTTCCACCAAGGTGGCAAACTACTGGGCTCGGTTCTGTGGAAGGCCCTCCTTGAACTTGCTGATGGAGTCCCACAAGCTGAAGTTGTACCTGCCTAGCAGGGTCTGATGGTGAGACACCCAAAATTGCAGGCTGTCCGTTGAATAAATTTTTCTGCCAAGTAAATCCAGTCTCTTGGCGTCTTTATTTTGGGTGTGCCACTGACCTGTCCCTGCCTGTCCCTTTTGTTGATGGCAGACACTACCAGAGACCTACTGGAGGGTAGGCGTACTGATAGTCAAATCCCTTTGCCAGAACATAATATTTCTTTTCAGCTTTCTTGGAGGTAGGCAGAATGGAAGAGAGGGTCTGCCACATAGACTTAGCACTTTTCAGGACCCCTGGTTGGACAGGCAATGTGATCCGGGCCAGAGTGGAGGCATGACATTGAAGAGGTCATCAGACTCCTCCGCTAGCTCCTTGACCTCCAAGTTCAGGTTATCAGCACCCTTTTGAGCAGTGCCTGGTGCTCTTTGAAGTCGTTGGGGAGGGCTGCTCGCGTGCGAGGAGTCCGCCACCACCTCGTCCGGAGATGAAGAAGATGACTGTACCACGGGGGAGGCTTTCCCTTGCCCGTCCGGGGATGGCTCCTTGGGCGTCGAGGCCCGCTGCGCCGTACCTCCATCGGACTCAGCACTGTGCTTCGATGCCGGAGTTGGCTGGGCCGGAGGCAGTTTGTCCGATGTGGCCTGAGAGGAATGGTGGGAATATGGGACTGGCATGATGGGTACATCCCAGGGGCTTCAGTAGTGCCACTGGGAGGGCCACTGCCCCTGCTGCCACCACTGCTGGGGCCATGCCAGTCTTGCGGGCCGTCGGTGATTCGCCTCTCGTAGGTGAGGGGCTGAACTCTCCCTCTGACTCAGACCAGTGCCCTTCCGGCAACCAGGGCTGAGTCATAGATGCCCGAGTCTGTTGGCGACCGGTAAGGAAGGGATGAGGAATGGTGCCAGCCGGAAGAGCAATACTGGGGAGTTGCAGACTGGTGCTGTGACCGGGAATGATCCCGCCCCAAGGGGGATTGACACTGGGGGGACTGCCTAGGTGATGGGGCTCTGCACCACGGTGATCTCTGGTGGGAGGCGTGGCATTACTGCGGGTACAGGGAATGGCATCGTGACTTGGGCAACCCAGGCTCTGGGTCTTCTAACCAGAGACCAAAGCTGCGGCGCCGGGATCCAAGGCCGTGGTGAGAGGGATCGACGCCTGTAGTCCGGGGACCGGGGACTCTCTGTTGTTTTAGAGTGAGGTCCCATAACAGGCTTACCCTTAGAGGTCTGGGCCTTAAACGGGTCCATCGCCTGGCCTGGTGTCTTTGGTGCCGGCCGGCCTACTTGGTCCTTGGCTGCCAGGACCGCCTTGGGCACAGGTGGCCCTACAAGGGGCTGGGGCCCCCTGCCGCTCCTGGGAGTCGGATCCCAGGCTGGGCTAGGGGGTCTGACCACAGCGGTACCCGCGTGTAGCTCCGGGACGGGCATGTGGCCTAGCACAGGTCCTCTGCCTGAAGTCTCCTTGTCCTGCAGTGCCGATGGGCATTTGGGCTTCAGCTGCTTCTTGGGCACCGGCAAGGGGAAACGGTGCCAGGCGGGTTCCAGTGCCGATGCTCAAGTACTAGGTTGAAGTCCAATCGAGTGGGCTCCGAGGCAGGACAAAGTGCAGCCTCCATGAGGAGGGCCCTCATGCGGCGATCCCGCTCCTTTTGAGCTCGAGGGAGAAAGTTTTTGCAGATCCTGCACTTGTCTTTTCTGTGTGATTCCCCCAGGCACTTCAAACAGCTATTGTGGGGTCACTAATGGACATCGGACAGGTACACAATGAACATGACTTAAAGCCTGGGGAATGGG
Source organism: Mauremys mutica (assembly GCF_020497125.1). Classification (NCBI taxonomy): domain Eukaryota; kingdom Metazoa; phylum Chordata; order Testudines; family Geoemydidae; genus Mauremys; species Mauremys mutica. The sequence continues at coordinate 71,345,222 of NC_059081.1, read as the reverse complement.
ACATGCACTGCTCCGAAGTCCCAACCAGGACTCTAACTACTAAAACTATTATTTACACTTAACTTAATGGTCAAACTAAGCACCTAACAACTAACTACAAAGGAGACAGAACAATGGATTGAAAGAACTGCTAACGCTCTTTCCGACCAGGGGCGGTAAGAAGGAACTGAGAGGGCGTAGGGTCGGCAGCGCCTGATATACCAACTCATGAGCACAGCACTCAAGGGGGAACCGCAGCCAACCCTACATATACTACTAAGTCTCCAATGACTGTCAAGTATCAGAGGGGTAGCCGTGTTAGTCTGGTTCTGTAGAAGCAGCAAAGAATCCTGTCGCACCTTATAGACTAACAGATGTTTTTGCAGCATGAGCTTTCGTGGGTGAATACCCACTTCTTCGGATGCAAGTACTTCTTGCATCCGAAGAAGTGGGTATTCACCCACGAAAGCTCATGCTGCAAAAACATCTGTTAGTCTATAAGGTGCCACAGGATTCTTTGCTGCTTCTCCAATGACTGTGCTCATGGCTGCACAGACCCCTAGAATGGAATCAACATGAGCAAGCACTCGAAGGAGAACTAGCTTTGTTAAAGGAAAACAATATCCTGCAGTGCTAGAGAATATCGAAACATGTTTTGGTTGGTTGGTTTGGACTATAAAACATACCACTTCCATAACATATTGCTGGGGGATAGTCTCTTCAGCCATTCCTTCTATTATTCATTTACTTTCACTCCATCTCCTCCCCTATTACTTCTTTTCACTCTAGCCTTCCTTTCCCTGTCTTTTCTCTCTCTCCTACTTTACCTTTTGCCTTCCTCTAATTTTTCTAATTTACTTATAAGTATTCCCAATATTTTAATCCCATCTCCTCTATTTCTCTGCTTTTCTCTGTCTCCACCAGAGAGACACTATTGTCTCATGGATGTCCTCCCCACCCCTACCACGACCTCCTCCCAAACATATATGTCTGTAGAATCTCTATTCTTTTCCAGCATCTACTTGTGTCTTTTCAGTTAAATGCTGTGAATGTGACTGATCATACACTTCTAAATTGTGAATGTTGAGGAGGGATTTTTTTCACGGTTTATATTTAAAAACTGTCATTGTAAATGGTGGAATCTAAGATCTCTCTGGTAGTTTTAAATTTTCAATCAAGAAACATGTACAAGTTGGCAAAATTGTCCAAATTGTCAGAGTAGGAGAGTTTCAGGCCAGAAGGGACCGACGGAACAGAATGGAAGTCAGTAATTGTCAAGCTATCCTCTAAACAGAGTACAATTTTAGAGATGTGACATGTTCTGTGTTTAGGATTATTTGTTTCTGAACTGAAAAAGCAAGGAATTTTTTGAAAAAACAAGTTTTCCCTTATTCTGATTAGTTTATACATGTGGGCAAAGAGAGACTGTTTCAAAGTCCTGTCTAATTGGTGTTTGCTTTTAACTTATATTTGTGTATTTATTTTTTTCTGTGCCTTAAAATTACTCTGAAGTGTTTGGAAATTTTGATTCAGAAACTTTCTTCTGAATGCTAAGTAAAACACACAGTATTATATGTTTGGTTTTATAGGTCTAATTATTTTTATGATATGATTGCAGGATGTAACACTAGCTTTGCTAAACCAGGGCCACTTTTTCCTCTTTTTCATTATGTGGAAATCCTGTGGCCACAACCAGGATTTCTATATAAAGATAAAGGGTAGTATGTGTCCCTGTGTGAACTTCAGGTGTTCGGATTTTCAGTAATAAGAAGTACTACTGCTGCAGGTCACTGTGTGGTGGTAGATTAGTCTCTCCTTGGTAATGTGGCAAAATCAAAAGGTCTGATATTCCTGACCACTATTTTTCTATGGATTGCAATTTTCTATGGATTGCAACTGGCAGGGGCAGCTATAAACCTAAGGGATATATACAAGTATCAAATACACAATGAAGAATAGAAATGACAGATTTATGGAAGATAACTCATGGATTGCTGAATATTAATAAAACATTTATACTGGCCTACTTTGGGGACCTTCTAATATCAGTGTCAAAGATGACTGATTCAAATCAAAACTATTTACATCAAATTTAATCAGTATTTAAAATCAGCAAGCAGGAAACTGATTTAAATCATCAATTTTAATTCTTGTTCTACATTTAGGAAAGTAACTAAAAAAAGTACAAAAGATAAATTCTCCCTGGTTGGTATAATTTGGTACTAATTTGCTAACCAGAAAGATATAGTATATCTATACACATTTATTTAAACAATTATATAACTTAATGTACATTTATTCAGGGTCTTGATTTTTTTTTTCACTTTTTGTTAGAGAAAGGTGAATGACATTTCTTATTTATTAGATAATGATTATCTGGTTGAATAAAAACAATTTTTTGATTTTTTTTTAAATGATTGATTTTTATGTACCCTGATGTGTGTTGATAAAATACTTGATATCTATCAGGAATCTTAAGATGGCATCCTGTTACTGAACAGTCAAAATCTGTAAGTGTGCCCATCGTGAAAACAGACATTTAAGTAAAACATTTAAAACTATTTATTTTCACAACAACAACAAACAGAGAAAAAGCAAACAGTGTCTCTTGAGGGATTTTACACTGAGTGACTCGCAAGACAATTTTCCAACAGGGAAATGATAAAAAGCGGGGACATGATGAAAGTACAGAAAACAGTGAAAAATAGATTGGGAGCTTTTGTTCTCCTTGGCTTGTACCAGAAGAACAAGACAATGTTTAATGAAACCGAAAGGTGCCAAATGCAAAACTGTTCAAAGGAGATACTTTTTCAGATAGTGCACAATTTGACCATGGAACTCATTGACCATGGAGATCACTGAGGAGAATTTTATAATATTTATAATAATAAACTGACAATGTATAAATGTGATGTTTATAATGCAATCATAGAATATCAGGGTTGGAAGGGACCTCAGGAGGTCATGGAGTCCAACCACCTGCTCAAAGCAGGACCAATCCCCAGACAGATTTTTACCCCAGTTCCCTAAATGGCTCCCTCAAGGATTGAACTCACAACCTTGTGTTTAGTAGGCTAATGCTCAAACCACTGAGCTATCTCTCCCCCCTAAAGAGGATTTGGTATTTACATGCATAACAAGAATATCCAGTTATTATAACCTATACGAAAAAAGTAGATTGGAAAGGATATTAAACCTCATGTCTCAAAGTTTAAGACAAACTCTTATTATTAGGGATTAGAATGAGACCTTTATGGGCACAGATTAACCCACATCTACCTACTGTGCAGTTTTTTCCATCTTCCTCGGAAGCTGCTGGTGCTGGCCACTGTCAGAGACAGGATATTGGACTAGATTGACCATGATTCTGATCTGTTCTGGCAATTCTTATATTTCTATGAATCATAAGTACTTGGAAAATGCTTGGATTACATCACAGGGAATCCAGACCTCAAGGTATATGCGTGAAGCATAGGCAGCAGTCCTTAGCTTTTGTACTACTCCACGTATCAGATACGCCTTTGGCATATCACTATTCCAACTAATTAGGATCACCCACAGCTGCACAGGTTTTTGATAGCATGCTTGGTTTCATTTAAAAAATGTGGCAGTCATGATCCAATGGGGGAGAAGATGTACATATTTATTTGAACTGGTAAATATTGTGTCTAAACAGACCAAGAGTTGTATACTGTCGAAGACATGATGTTTGACTTTCTTTACAGAGTGCATGTTAATGGTGATGCCAGGCCTGGTCTACACTACGAGTTTATATCGAATTTAGCAGCGTTAAATCACATTAACCCTGCACCCGTACACAATGAAGCCCTTTATATCGATATAAAGGGTTCTTAATACCGATATCTGTACTCCTCCCCGACAAGGAGAGTAGCACTGAAATTGGTATTGCCAGTTTGGATTAGGGTTAGTGTGGCCGCAATTCAACGTTATTGGCCTCCGGGCGCTATCCCACAGTGCACCATTGTGACTGCTCTGGACAGCAATCTGAACTCGGATGCACTGGTCAGGTAGACAGGAAAAGCCCCGCGAACTTTTGAATTTCATTCTGTGTTTGCCCAGCACGGAGCGCTGATCAGCACAGGTGACCATGCAGTCCCAGAATCAAAAAAGAGCTCACCCATGGACCGTACGGGAGATACTGGATCTGATCGCTGTATGGGGAGATGAATCTGTTCTATCAGAACTCTGTTCCAAAAGACAAAATGCCAAAGCATTTGAAAAAATCTCCAAGGCTATGATGGACAGAGGCCACAACAGGGACTCAACCCAGTGCTGCGTGAAACTTAAGGAGCTGAGACAAGCGTAAAGGAAAGCCAAAGAATCAAATGGACGCTCACGGAGGGAGGGAGGGAGGGGGGGACTGAGGACTCTAGCTATCCCCCAGTTCCCGCACTCTCCGAAAACCATTTGAATTCTGGGCTGAGCTCCCAAAGCCTGAAGGGTTAAAAACATTGTCGCAGGTGGTTCAAGGTATATGTCGTCAGCCCCACCCCCGTGAAAGAAAAGGGAAAAAAATCATTTCTCGCCTTTTTTCCATGTCACCGTATGTCTACTGGATGCTGCTGGCAGACGCGGTGCTGCAGCGCTACACAGCAGCATTCCCTTCTCTTCCTGATGGCAGATGGTGCAATATGACTGGTATCCGTCATCATCATCCCATGAGTGCTCCTGGCTGGCCTCGGTGAGGTCGGCCGGGGGTGCCTGGGCAAAAATGGGAATGACTCCCGGTCATTCTCTTCTTTAAGCTTTGTCTCCTGAAGATTCAGTCCTGCCTGAAATATCATAGCAGCTGGAGGCTGCCCTCCCCTCCCCCCTTCGATGTCTAATGGAGATTCAATCCTGCCTGGAATATCATAGCGGCTGGAGGCTGCCCTCCTCCCCTTCCCCCCTTTTCTCTCTGCTTGCAGAGGCAATAAAGTCAGCGTTTTTTCTTATTCCTGCATTCTTTATTACTTCATCACACAAATGGGGGCATAACTGCCATGGTAGCCCAGGAGGGGTGGGGGAGGAGGGAAGCAACGGGTGGGGCTGTTGCAGGGGCACCCCCTAGAATGGCATGCAGCTCATCATTTCTGCGCGATGTCTAGGGCTCTGACCTGGAGCGGCTGTTTGCCTCTCTGGTTCTTTAGTTGGCTTGCCTGATATTCTAGGCAGGACTGACTCTCCATTAGACAAAACTTAAAGAAGAGAATGACCTGGGGAGTCATTCCCATTTTTCTCCATGCACCCCCGGCTGTCCTCACGAGGTCAGCCAGAAGCACCCATGACAGCAGCAGACTGGTAACCGTCATTGCCAACTTGCAAAGCAGCAGACGGTACAATATGACTGGTAACTGTCTCTGCTAACTTGCAAAGGCAAGGGGATGCTGCTGTGTAGCACAGCAGTACCGCATCTGTCAGCAGCATTCAGCAGACATATGGTGACAGTGAAAAAAGGCTAAACGGGCTCCATGGTTGCCGTGCTATGGCGTCTGCCAGGGCAATCCAGGGAAAAGGGCACGAAATGATTGTCTGCCGTTGCTTTCACGGAGGGAGGATTGACTGATGACATTTACCCAGAATCACCTGCGACACTGTTTTTGCCCCATCGTGCATTGTGATCTCAACCCGGAATTCCAATGGGCGGGGGAGACTGCGGTAACTATGGGATAGCTACCCACAGTGCAACGCTCCGGAAATCGACACTAGCCTCGGTACATGGACGCACACTGCCGAATTAATGTTCTTAGTGTGGCTGCGTGCACTCGACTTTATACAATCTGTTTTAAAAAAACGGTTTCTGTAAAATCGGAATAATCCTGTAGTGTAGACATACCCCCACTCACACTGCCAGAAGAATCAGAAGTTTGCAGCTCAGATTTCTCTGGATTTTGAAGAGGTGGTAACTGTCTCAAACTCAGCAATAACCACAGTGCTGATTAGATTTTTAAACACCTGCTGTATAGTTTTCCTCTTTGGGGTTTTTACATATCTACTGAACTTGTAGCAAAGCCTTGCCAGCTCTCTTACTGTGAGTATTAGCTCCACTGAAGACAATCAGGTTAATCCCCTTTTCACACTATCGGAACTGAAATCAATCCCCACTACGGTTTTCTCAAACTGCATATTCCAGGACTATGTCTCTTACTCTTGACTCCCAGATGAGAACTTCCAAAACTATTATTCAAACCTATCACCTAATGCTGGTAACAGGCACTTGAAAATTACAAAAGAAGAGAAGGTGTCTGCACGAGTATACTCAGGTAAGACATTCATTTAAATGTGACTTGTGTGATACTCGTACAGTCTTTTTCTGAGCAGCAATCCCTAGTTTGTACAGTAGGAAAGAGGGAAAGTCTACAGTCCACAACTAATAGATACTTCCCTACTCAAGAAGACTCTAATCTTCAAAGAGAAAAAATAACCTCAGAGGATCCACTGTATAACTACAATGAATGCTTTGCCACTCAGCCAATAATACTTGGAAAACAGCCTAGCAACAAGCAGTTACTCAGCAGATCTTCCTTTTCCCACCCAGCTCCTAGGAACCAGCTTGGTGAAATGAGCACTCTAACAGGGCTGCATAGTTTTAGTATGATACATATCACATATAACACACACAAAATTCATCCACTTGACAACAATGAAGCATGGGACCATCAGACCATCATGGGACTCGATGGGTTAGGGGATTCGTAAGAGGATACAGAACCTCGCTCTTTTAGATCAGTGGTTCTCAACCAGGGGTACGCATACCCCTGGGGGTATGCAGAGGTCTTCTGGGGGTACATCAACTCATCTAGATATTTGCCTAGTTTTACAAGACTACAGAAAATGCACTAGTGAAGTCAGTACAAACTAAAATGTCATACAGACAATGACTTGTTTATACTGCTCTATGTACTGTACACTGAAATGTAAGCACAATATTTATATTCCAATGGATTTATTTTATAATTATATGGGAAAAATGAGAAAGCAAGCCGTTTGTCAGTACTAGTGCGCTGTGACACTTTTGCATTTTTATGTCTGATTTTGTAAGCAAGTAGTTTTTAAGTGAGGTGAAACTTGGGGCTACACAAGACAAATCAGACTCCTGAAAGGGGGACTGTAGTCTGGGACGACTGAGAGCCACTGTTTTAGATCACCATTTCAAATCTGCCTGTGGTAGGTAATGGCAGAGAGTGGTCACCATCTGACAGCTGTTTGATGGTGTAAATCCAGTTTTATGGGGACAGGACCAGCATCACAAATCCTACACACCAGCTGGTATCCTGTGACAAGCACAGCAGAGAGTCCAAGGGTAAAATGGGTATGGAGACTGAACTACCTTCTCCTCCTCGGTGGCAATACCTCTAGGTCTTTGGCACTTTAAAGAGAGGAAATAAAGGGTATTTCTACATTGCAAAAAACAAAAAAACAAACAAACCATGTCAGCGAGTCTCAGGAGCCTGGGTCAACGACTCGGGCTTGCACTACGGGGCTAAAAGTAGCAGAGTAGACATCCCCGCTTGGTCTGGAGTCCGGACTCTAAAACTCAGTGAGGAAGAAGGGTCTTGGGCTCCCACCCAACTAGGAACATCTACACTGCTACTTGTAGCCCTGAAGCGGTGGCCAAAGTCAGCTGACCCAGGCTCAGAGTCTCACGGCCATGGTTTTTTTTCCCCAGTGTAGATGTACCCTGGAAGACAGAGGAAACCAAACGTCTATCACCTGTCCCACTGAAGCGCAGAAGAGATGACTTGTGGTGTTCAGAATGGTGTATGCTCAGTAACTGCCAGGGTCAGTGTTATGGCTAACTAAGTTACTTTATGAATGTAGGACCAAAGAGGTAGTGAAGCATGACCCCCTGCTGTACCTAGAAGTTTCTTGCTGTCCAGTTTCTGTCTGTTCAAAGGGTTTGTGCCATACAGGAGCGTGTGCGCCTCTGAGTGAACTGTCTGTAGCTCTTCTAGAGTTGCTTTTCTTCCACGAATACACTGCAGGGGGAAAGGAAAGAAGTGGTAAAATCATATTTACTGCAATTACCTAGCTTGTCTTTTTACTTCCCTTTGGCAAAAAGGAAATACTGCTGGAAGTCATATTGCACTAAGGGTTTGTTTTATTTAAATTACAGGTTAAAAACAATTTTTTGCTGACAGATATTTTTATTAAACTGTTATGCAAAAATTCTTATTTTGTTTACTCACAAAGGTACATTTTTAGTCATGAGAAGGATTTCAGCTTAATCCCATTAATCAAAAGATTTTATATGTAAAATAACCTTTTGGATTTTTTAAAAGATACATGCTCCAAAATCTTTGCTGAATTACACAGCAGCTATTCTCATATTGATGTGTCAGGATTTAGTGGTATAAATCATTTCCGTGAATAAGAGTCAGCCACATAAGCTGTTCACTGATGAAAGAACAGTGTTCCAAACTTGCACAAAGAAACCTCACCACAACTAATAATAGCTGAATGGCAAAGACTTTGGGGCTTCTCTTCAGAGAAGCAACTAAGGGTTAATCAAAATCTTTTTGCTCTAAAAACTGGGCTGGAGATCATGCAAGGTCAAACTTGAGAGTCCAACCTGATTTAGGGTATGCCAGGAAAAAACAGAACAATGTTTCTCTTCCATGCTCTTATTTACAGCTGGAACCAGCAAGTGTAGATGAACACAGAGGATGAAATCCTGGCTTCAATGTAATCAATGGCAAAACTCCCATTGACTTCAATGGGGCCAGGATTTCACCCAGAAGGTTTTACAACTTGGACCCTTTCCCAAATTTCAAAAAAAGTTCAGTCTGCATTCCGGGCAAGCCTTAATGTTTAACTCATTTTCGCTTGGGTCTAATTGCTACGACTGAAATTCACCTCTGTGCAGTGGGCCAGCAGAAGGCCTGTGCAACAATGAAGTGCTATTTTGAGGTGTTGAGTGGGACTTAAGCGGTGCAAAGACTTTGGCCTGATCCCTGACATAAGAGTGAACTTTAACCAACATGAAAATGGCATTTGGATTCTCTCTCATGCTAGGGAAAGGCAGTAACTTTCTGGAGTTAAGGAAGTGACAGATTTTCAATTTTAAGTGGGGGTTTGTAACCTTCTCTAAAATGTCACAAAGGAAATACACAGCTTGGACAAGAAAGCATTTTGTTTGGTGATGTGGAAATGAGAATTTTTGGGGGCTAAGTGTGCTGCAAAAGTTGCTTTGTTCATGAAACATATGAGTGTAAAAACAGGTGTTTTAGGTGGTTCAGAATTTATCCTAATGTGCTTGGGGTAGTTTTGGTCACAGTGTCTCTAAAATAAGTTAATTTTTTTGTGGCTTTCCTTTAGAATAGAATGAACTTTGGCATTTCCCTGACAGCATGATTTCTATTTTCAATATACTAATATTAGAATTCCTGCATCACCGTGCTCTGTCCGCAGCATGTGGAGGTCCCAGGAGCACCAGAAACTGCCATGGAATATCTTTAATTTTACATGAGGGCAGTCATCAGGACTACAGAGACTGGAAGGATGTGGTTCACATCTCATTCAGAGCACAGCAATACTTCCAACAACTCAGCACCTGTTCTAGTGCAGAAGTCTCACCACTGGCTGTGGGCTCAAAAGCTTGGGCAACTACAATGTCTGATATTCCAGAGAGGAGTGCACTACTTAGTGATCCACAATGACACCTGTTAAACTGTACACAGGCAGCATCTTCTTCCAGACAACACTGTAGGGCACAATGCTAGGTACGCAAACCAAGCTATTCAGAGGGGATTTTGCCTCAAAACTTTGGTGCAACCTGTATTCATTTGGAGCGGAGCCCGGAGCTGAAGCGCGGAGCAGCTCCAGAGCAGTGGAGCTTCAGGTTTTTGCCTGAGCTGGAGCAGAGCCAGAGCACAGCTCCAAAGGCCTGCTTGCCTAGATGCCATTCTTGTTCTCTAGACAGATGAACTGATTTGTGCTCAACTGCTGCTTTTTTCTTTTTCTTTTTTTAGATTTTCTGGAATAATACATCGTGTTACTTGTATTATCTGACTATGCACAAACCGAGGAGAATGGTAGCGGTCTCCAAATCCTCATCTGGTAAACAGCTACATCTCTGCTGATTTCAAAGGAGAACTACCATTAACACCAGTGGAGGACTTGACTCTACGTGCGTCATACAAAGTAAAGTGAAGCTCTGAGGTGTGCTTGTCTCCCCAAAGTCTGTGCCCAGTGGGAGGCTAGAAACACCACTCTCCACTCTAAATAATATCCTAGTCTTTTTAGGTACTGTAGATTTCATGTTGCTCAAATCTTTTTTCTGTATTTCTAGTCCGACATCTTTTATTCTTCTCAGAAAACACATAGTTCTACATAGACTTTGAGAGACAAGCACACCTCAGAGCTTCACTTTACAACCAAAACATCCTTTTAATGTAGAGTTTTTGTTTTTAATAAGTATATAACGTGCCTAGGAGGAGCTTTCTCCTTCCAATGTCAGGGATGAAAAATTAAGCCAAACTCTAGGACACTCTTACCAATTCCTTCTGGACCATTCAAGTTCCCTGACATAAGACCTACAGATGAAGCTTGATATCTGCAACAGTTTGCAGTGTACCCCAGCCTTGTGGGGAAGAGAAAACGGTTATTTAGAGTCAGTGCAAACAAGGGACAGGTAGATTCCAACATGCCAGTACAAGTCAGTCAAACCTGACAATTCTTCCTCCCCAGTCACCTTTTATAGATACCTTGCATCCTGCATTCCGATACTGCCTAAATACAAAACAATATATTGTATACCTAGTCTTAACTGCATACCAATGTGTAACCCTTTACAGAGCTAGAACCCACAGGAAAGTTTTAAGAAGAGATGAAGAGGGAGGATGTGACTCAGGGGCTTGGAAGTTCCAGAGAGATGACTCAGTGGGTCAGTACAAGTTAATGAGTGACCGTAATTAGAGTGGCTCAGAGGAGAGGAAAACAGGAACTGCCAAGATTAGGAATGATGTGAGTGGGTGGCAAGAAGGCAGATGAGCCAGAGGAGGGAAAAGGAGGAGTGGAGTGGCAAGTCCAGGCACCATTTTGAAGACAAGGAAGGGGGCTGTGAGACAGGTTTGAAGATAACTAGGAAAGCAGTGGAGAAGGAGGAGCAGGAAGACAATTAGAATCTGGAAGCCAGTGAGGCCACAGCATTCTGGGCACCCTGAAGTTTACTGACTAGAGATTAAGAAAGATCATAAGGAAGGACATTGTAAAAGGAAAGACAGGATGTGATTAACACACGGTTAAGGCTTTCAGGAGAGGCAGGGTCAAGATGAGGTTGAAGGCTACCAATGTTCAGAAGATAATTACAGACCAGGGAAATGTGGGAGGAAAAATGTTTGAGTGTCAAACATAACTCCCATATTTCCGCCCTTGGGAGCAGTATGAAGGGCCAAATTAAAGTGGGTAACAGTTGTTTAAACTTTACAGATCAAAGCACTTCATTGCCACGTGGAGAATGTCTGTGATACAGAGGTAGGAGATGAGGCAATGAATACTGCCTGGTTTAAGCATTACTTGTAAAAAACTGAGCTAAATGACAATAGGTTGTTTGTCTTGTGTATATTTTTCAAAAAAGAGAGAATAATCCCAAAGTTCAATTCAATTTGACTTTTCAGACACAAACCAGTCTCAACACTTTCTTGTTCGCTATATAAAGATGCAAGCACTAGAAGTTTAGCTAATGACAATGCTGCCCCCAAGTGGTTAACCTTCCTTACTGCTCAGAAATTATTTCTAACCAGACTAGCTTAATCAGAGGAAGCTGTATAATATGCAGTTTCCTCAGGATAAACCAATATTATAGGAATTTAGTTACATCTGTGTGCCTTCATTAATCTCCTTCTGGTCTCCACAGCAGAGATGGGCAACTAAATTAATACAAACCATACTGATTCTCTGATCTGTGGGACCATAAACCCCATTAATACGCCGCCTTCTTTTGCAGGACCTCAATCTTGGCTAGACCATCAAGTTCACCACAATATTAAAAGGAAAAAAAATGCCACAGAAATATCAAATTAAGGATAGAGTTTAACCAATAACTCCTGTTATTACGGCTTGGGGTTAAAATACAAATCTTAATTTACAATAGCAATGGATATTGAACTCCGGCAAGAGTCAGTGCTAGATAGGTATTTCATTACAGTGAGAGTAATAACAGAAAATTATATGACTGACTCCTACTGCAAATACTGCAATAACTATTGGCCAGACATACAGTATGAAGTTCTATGAATTTTGTGATTGTAACCGTCACAGTAATGCAATGAAATTGGACAACCTGAAAAGTATTCATGGCAGATACAGACAGACAAATAGAAACAGTCATGTATGAATGGGTTAAACTTAAAACACATTTGGCAGAACCCAACCCACAGTCAGATCCATGAAAATCTAAGAACAGAATCTGGGTACAAGTTTGTGTGCCCATGTGGCAATCAGAGATCCAAGTTGCAAATTCAGTATGCTGGTCTTTAAAAGCAGAATGTTAGAGTCCTTTAAAATGCACACACATGAAATCCTACAGCAGAACCAAATACCAAGTCTGTTCTCTCTCTCCCAAACACATGACTGAAACTACATGACTGCCTGTTCCTGTGACAGTATTTATTACCTCACACTTGCCACGGAGGCCTGTCTCTTGAAGCCTGGACCAGATGCTCTGGATTCTCCCTGCATGCTCTGGGTGGCTGTTTGTGTTTCCGCAGGTACACTGGTGTTTCAGCATCAAGGTGTCGTATACAAGGCCTGCAGCAGAAGTTACAAAAATTGCTTGCAATAAAAAACTGTCTTGTGAGACATGGAAAAAAAATCCTCTGCTGTGCACTAGAGCATACTGTATTGAACTGAAATCCTAAACGCAATGGAAATATGCATTCCACAAGTAGATGAAGAGCATTAGGAAAACAAAATTGTAGACTGCAGTAAATGAGGTGGACAACTTGGTTATCTGACTGGGTTGTGTGCAATCGTGGGGACTGGAGGTGGTGATCCAGGAGGTTCCTTCCAGTCCTATGTTCTTAACTTCTAAGGTTGGCATTGTACTATCAATCATGCAATGACTTCTCCCTGTTGGAAATTCTCAGTGTATTTGGGAAAGAAATGAATCATTAATACTACTAGAGGATGAATCTGTATGCTTTATAACATAGAATCATAGAATATTAGGGTTGGAAGGGACCTCAGGAGGCCATCTAGTCCAACCCCCTGCTCAAAGCAGGGCCAATCCCCAACTATTTCTCCCCCCGGATCCCTAAATGGCCCCCTCAGGGATTGAACTTGCAGTTAGTCGGCCAAAGCCCAAACCACTGAGCTATCCCTCCCCCACAGCAGATGTACAAATGAAAGCAGGTGAAAGCACAGATTTAGGCAGACGTGAATACAAGAAAGTGTTATAAAAGGACACTACATTTCTATGACTCTTACATTAAGTACTATTACAACTGCTGATAAAATGCTTCCAGGTTTTTGGATTAAGGAACAAGCGAATATGTCCCTGGAAGGGTCTTTGTTCCATAAAATAGTTTGCTTTAAAGTCTCCACATCAAGGTTACTTGACAACACAAGACTTAAGGTACATGGAAAGCAGTTTATTAGCACACACTTAGGGATAACTACTCAATGTGTTACATGGGAATTTAGCAGTGTTATTTCCTTTAAACATGGGAGTCAAGAGGCTGAATCCCTGTGCAACAATATTCACCCAATCTCAACAATGTAGGTGACTCTGATACATGTTACACTTCCACCCAGTTACACTTCTGGACCAGGATTTGTGAATTCAGGTCAAATACACCACTGAACAAAACTACCAGTTTTTCCACAATTGTGTATTCTGGGGAATAAAGGATGAGATTTTTTGTTTAAACACAACAGACAGTGAAAAGTTTAGTTCTCGCTTTCCCTTAAGTCAGAGATAAGTTTGTGTTGGGGAGCACCCAAAAAATATTTGAAATATCAGGGGGTTCAGAGGATGCAGGATAGATTTGCAATTAGTGTTGCTCCTTTGAAAGCCGACCAGTTTGCCAAAGCTGTCTTTCCACTGTGCACTGGGGCCGGTGCTGACACTTTCAGCCATTAGGGGAAGTTGTCTGGCAATTCCTCACTCTGCTCCAGGTTTTGGGACCTCTGAGTGCAGGAAAACACACACAATAGCTCCAGGGGACAGAATGGAGCTCTCGTTAACTAAATGATTAAGTTAACCAAAGTTCAATTAATCAGAACTTTACAATAAATATTCATAAAAGTGCCCACCTGTCTGCTTCTTTCTGACATTATTCAGTTCCATTAGGAGCTGTTTGGGCAATACCAAGCAATGCGAACTGAAGTTGATGAGAGGATGTGGGCTAGCAGAATGGATAGCTGTTGTTTTTGACCTCGGCACTGGGAAAGAACACTGGATTTTGCTCTGTCTCGATCTCAAATATATTAAATATATTATTATAAATATAAATATTATTATTATTATTTATAAATATTATAAATAGGGGGCATGCATGCACACAGGGGTGTGTGCATATAGATAAAAAACACATGGTATAGTATTTTATATAGATACATTCATACATTTAAAGAAGAGGTGGTGGTGGGATGGGCTACATATTTTTCTTTGGTAAGTTCGGAGAGGAACCAGGACTCAGAAAAAGTCTAATCTAATTAAATTCTAAAACTCTTCCCACCCCTGGTTAAACAGTGACAAAGCAATATTTCACTGAAGTTTATCTTGTATAGTATTTATGTATTATTCCCCATTTTTAACAGAGAGAGAGACAGAGAGAGAGAGAGAGAGACCATATTGTGACAGGATGCCCTAGAGCACTTCTCTGTTTGCCTTTACAAATATTTAAAAAAAAATTCATTCCCTACCCTCCAAATCAGTATTTTCTGTATCAAGTGGACAGAACTTCAATTCAAGAAAGTAACTCTCTGTACCAATCTCACTGGGTAAGTCTCTTCTAGAATATGACTGGAGTATGGCTGAAACATTTTGCTTTTCCTTTCTGTGCCTAGCTCACCAAAATATTAAAGTTTTAAAATCTGAAAACTCTGCTGTTACTCTGAGCTGCAGTAATAAAATGGAAAATTCTTTTCCATCTAAGGTAATGAGATATGTACCAAAAACACATGTCTAAAAGGTTCCCTGCACCCCCCCAAGAAAGAAAAAGAAAGAAAGAGTCACGACTCAAATAAGGGCAGAGGAGGATTTAAATGCACCATTTATAATGGTATAAGGAAAGAACACAAAAATATTCTTTTCCTCAACATTTTCTATTACCCAATTTCAATTATACAGACAGTTGGGTTGTGACTCTCCAATGCCTTGCACCTTATGTTGGCTGTCATCTGAACTTGTGCAAGTGCAAAATGCTGCCATACCAATTTTAAAGGGTTTTACACCCCACTTTCCACTCATTGCATGAGTATGAATAATTGCACAATGTTCAAGGTAGTGGAGAATCGGGCCCCTGAAGTTGAAAACATTTCACAAATTAAATGTTGTGAAAAGGATATTAACCAGATAAAATACACTAAGTACTCTGCACATTATTGTCTTGTCACAGTAATATGTGTCGCATACAATGTAAAGGTAATGTGGGTTTCTTCTCATTCTAGGCAATTTTTTAATCCTACCTGAACACTTATTTTCTTTAATTTGACGTCTACAATTGTAGAACTTTCAGCAGATTTATTTACAGTTTTCAAAATTACTCCTCTTATTGTTCCACTCTAGTATATAATTATAAGTGAAATTACGAGGCACATATTTCGGAAAATGTAAGCCCCATGATAGTAAATATTACTGTACAGTCAAATTTTGTAAAGACTCACACGACTGATGCTGCCACTTAAATGGTGAAGCCAGAAACAGATACGGGCAAGTCATGACTCAACTTCTAAAACGTACATAGGATCCGTAATCTTGAAGACTGGGATTTTCAAAGTGAGCTAAGAGAACTAGGTGCTCACTGTCCACTGACATTCAATGGGGTTTGGGTGCCTAATTCCCTTAGGAGCCTTTGAAAATGCCAGCACACACTATTGTATCCTTGCCCTTCTGGTGCCACTACTGACTGCATTGTTGTTTCCATTAGAAATCAAGGTATGCAGACGTTATAAAAACTTGACATTATAAGGCCTGATTTTCAATAAGCAGGCAATTGCTTGGGCATGTGCACTACTAGACACGTATGCCTAAATTCACAGCTGGCATGCACAGGTACCAAAGGCTCGTACTTTACATCTAACTGCTGTTATTAACGTAGGCCAACAAACTTACAGACCAAGCTGATTGTCTTTCAGGGTATGGAAAAATATTGGTTTATCTACTTCAGTTATTTAGCGCAAAGAAAATAAAAACAGGAATTGTGATTTGGCCTTGAGACTTTTTTTGCACACAGTCATTTTTATTATTTGGTAAGACATTCATTCCCAAAACGGCCTTTGGTACATAGGGTAGAAGTCAGTGCATGTTACAAAACTCTTAACTACCTAATGTAGGAATTGAAAAACTCCATACAATGAGTGATTATCCAAAACAGAATTTACCAAAGAAAATAGAATGCATATGAAAGGGTTTTGATGATGGTCCTTAATGGCTTAGGAAGGAGCAAACTCTTCTTTCTTTAGGTCTCTGGGGGAGAACAGTATCCTACACACATTTACACACTTTGGTAGCTGATCCAAGAATGAGGAATTGTGCCTACCTACCTTCCAGGATGGGGCTAATATGGACTATAACAAGAAAACAATATCCATGTTATAAAAAAGCCCATTATTGCATACTTACAATTTAAGCTCAGCTGCCAGACCATTTACACTATGGACTGAATATTTTCCTTTTTTTCCCTCTCTCTCACAATACAACAGTTAAATTAAATTGTAAAAAATCTATTTAAAAATCAATGTCTCTCTCCTATGCTAACATCCATTCAGTGCAGGAGGGCCAGGCGATCAGGTAACTTGACAGCTACCCTAACGTAAGACAAGTGACTACCATACGCCATCTGTGAAGGGATCTGCCTCTGACATACCCCCTTTCTGCTCCTTACACCAGGGAGGAGCAGGAGCTGACTGGCAGAGCAAGCTCCTATGCCAATGATACAACAGCTGAGAGTTTCCCCTGTCCCTGGGAGGAATTCACAACAAGGCTGCTGCAGCCAGACCACAGCCTGTCTGTAACACTCAGAAGGTGCAAAAGGGCTTGAACTGGGGCAGAGAACATGGTCCAAAATCTGCCTGGAAGTAAATTAAGAGATCAGGCTAGAAGCATTGCTTGGTATACGGTCCTTTATCAATCATGCTGTGCTTCTTCCTTCCTCATGTTTACATCAACCGCATGGTTTAGTCTGAATTGGCCTTGTTTCTGGGAATGTACAGTCATAACGCTGCATCGCTTTCACCTTTTTTTTTTTGCTTAATTAAAATACACATATAGTATTCTCCCTCTGTAGGATCTCTCCCGTTGGTGATGGAGGTTGTGTGTCGGGGGGGAGAGGGTGGAATATGGTGCATAATGACTAACCCAGATTGTTCCATCCCCCACTTAGTAACAGAGCATGGGGTTAGCCACAGCCAGAATAACATCCTGGCCTCCAACTGATAGCAGGGAATACACCAGGTTTGGGGGTGGCTTTTTCACAGGAAGCCAATCCTTGCCTCCTCCAACGATGCGTTAGTACATGGTCAAGTGCTTTTTAAGGAATAAATGATAATGTACTCAAACAGAACGCTCAGCCACATCCAATCACCCTCCAATGCCCTGAAACATTACCTGTTGTGAACCTTGGCTTAGTGGGTGGCTCCTGTACAGACATGGGGAAGGTGGCAGATGCAGGTGAGGACTGTGCACGAGACAGAGGCCGATGTCCTCCAAAAGACACTGGAATGCCAGCTGCCTCCATTGATGCCTGGTAGTTTCTCAGTTGGTGAATGCGTTGCTGCTCCAGTAGAAGGGCTTGCTGTTGGGGAGGATGGAAGGGACAATAAGGGGACGGTTCATGCAAATATCACAATTAAAAAAAGGTTGGCATGGAATTTTAAAAACAATGTTGTTTGGAGTTTTGGTTTATTTCCTAGGTACAGTGAACACACACACACACTACACTACACATACAGACAGAGGCATGCTAAAATAAAGGTTTGATCCAAAGCCCCAGGAAACACTGGAAAAGGTCGCATTCAATTCCATGAGCTCTGAATCAGGGACTTAGTACACACTCACTCACACTACGGAGTCTAGGCACCCTTACTCAGCTATTCAAGTGCCGCTTTTAACAAGCTCAAATTTGCTTTTGGATACAAAACCACACACTGACTTTGCAGCCTTGCATGATTTACGTTTTTGCAACTCAAGACCACCACACCCCTTCTGAATATGCGTAATAGTCGAAATCTGCACAAGAGTTATCACCCAGAGGCCCAACATGTGACTGGATCAGGGCTGATGGCAGAATGTTCCCAATGGAGGACTCTTCACTAAATGGCTTTCCCATATTGATCCATCAGACAAGGGTCAGGACCAAGGCCGTGCCAAGCTCATATACTTGTGCGGACACCAGAAGCAATTAAGACAAATTAACTGAAGGTGTTAGGTTAAATCACATTAAAACCCTGCATAGACTCTGTACTTTAGAAATAGAGAATTTAACCTGAGTGTGACCTTCTGTATATCTCAGCCAACCAGGACCACCCTGCACCCACACACTAAACCCAATAACTGAAATTAAACCAAAGTATTACAGACATCAGGAGACTAAACTATTACGTGTCACATGTAGAGAATAGGGGGTACTGAGGTGTACCAGTGCCTGAGGCCCTTGCAATGGCAGGCAATTACACAATTACACAAGATACACTCAGATGATCCCAGCAAGAAACCTGCTGAGGAAGGCAAAATTTATCCCAGGCCAAGCTGATCTAGGGGAAAAATTCCTTCCCAACCATTGGGTGGGACAACCTTTTCAGTCCTATGGGTTGGATGCCAGTTGTGGGGCACCTCTGCAGTCCACATATAGAAATACATGCTGTAGAACATGGTGTCCTCCATGCACTGTAATCATTCACGTACAGCATGTGAGATTATGCTGCACAGAGGATGCCACTTTGCAGTGCAGGTTTCCTCGGGGGTGGGATGTGGGGTGCGTGTGGATGCTTTTGAGGGCCAGATATGGCCCACTGGCTGACAATTAGACCACTGTTAGTTAGACCCTGTGCATGTGAGCAAGAACCAGCCAGCAAGCACCTGAGGGGGAGAATGCTCGGTGCAACCTCAGAACACTGGCCTTTGTTCCCAAAGGGGATTAAGTAAAGTGAACTGAGACCATTTTACTTCTGAATGAGTGTGTCCACATAGGAAGTTAATAAGCTTTAAACTAATGCATTTTAACTTCACATCTTTAGTTAATTCCACTTAGCTTTTTGGAGTGTCCCCATATAGAAAAACGCTCAGTCTTCTGTCTGAACTGTGAAGGACGTTATCTTTTTGGGAAAAAGAATGAGGAGTACTTGTGGCACCTTAGAGACTAACAAATTTATTTGAGCATAAGCTTTCGTGGGCTAAAACCCATTTCATAGGATGCATGCAGTAGAAAATACAGTAGGACGATACATATATACACAGAGGACATGAAAATATGGGTTTTGCCATATTAACTATAATGAGGGTAATCAGTTAAGGTGGGCTATCATCAGCAAGAAAAAAACCCTTAGTAGTGATAATCAAGATATTTCCAACAGTTGAGAAGAAGGTGCGAGTAACAGTAGGGGAAAATTAGCATGGGGAAATAGGTTTTACTTTGTATAATGACCCAGCCACTCCCAGTCTTTATTCAAGCCTAATTTAATGGTGTCAAGTTTGCAAATTAATTCCAATTCTGCAGTTTCTTGTTGGAGTCTGTTTTTGAAGTTTTTTTGTTGGAGTATTGCGACTTTGAGGTCTGTAATCAAGTGACCAGGGAGGTTGAGGTGTTCTCCAACTGGTTTTTGAATGTTATAATTCTTGACATCTGATTTGTGTCCATTTATTCTTTTGCGTAGAGACTGTCCGGTTTGGCCAATGTACATGGCAGAGGGGCATTGCTGGCACATGATGACATATATCACATTGGCAGATGTGCAGTTGAACGAGCCTCTGATAGTGTGGCTGACGTGATTAGGTCCTATGATGGTGTCCCCTGAATAGATATGTGGACAGAGTTGGCAAAGGGCTTTGTTACAAGTATAGGTTTCTGGGTTAGTGTTTTTGTTGTGTGGTTGCTGGTGAGTATTTGCTTCAGGTTGGGAGCGAGGACTGGCCTGTCTCCCAAGATCTGTGAGAGTGAGGGATCATCCTTCAGGATAGGTTGTAGATCCTTGATGATGAGCTGGAGAGGTTTTAGTTGGGGGCTGAAGGTGATGGCTAGTGGTGTTCTGTTACTTCCTTTGTTGGGCCTGTCCTGTAGTAGGTGATTTCTGGTTACTCTTCTGGCTCTGTCAATTTGTTTCTTCACTTCAGCAGGTGGCTATTGTACTTGTAAGAATGCTTGATAGAGATCTTGTGGGTGTTTGTCTCTGTCTGAGGGGTTGGAGCAAATGCGGTTGTATCTTAGAGCTTGGCTGTAGACAATGGTTCATGTAATGTGGTCTGGATGAAAGCTGGAGGCATGTAGGTAAGTATAGAGGAGAGTAGGTTTCCGGCATAGTCACATAAACACCACCCTATCACTTATTAGCACTGTACTGTCCAGGAAGTGGATCTCTTGTGTGGACTGGTCCAGGCTGAGGTTGATGGTGGGATGGAAATTGTTGAAATCCAGGTGGAATTCCTCAAGGGCCTCCTTCCCGTGGGTCCATATGATGAAGATGTCATCAATGTAGCACAAGTAGAGTAGGGGCGCTGGGGACGACAGTTTTCTTTTTAGGGTTGCTCAGGTAATTGTCTGAGATTAATACCTTATGTCTATATTTTTATTATGGCAGAGGGAAGCCGTAAATTTGGGAAGGATTCTTGCTGCAGCCAGTTGTTAGCAGCATGATGTTAAACGCTGCTTAAGTTTTATTAATGTAAATGTGCCCAAATGCTCAGGCAATAGGCTCATGTTTGTGTAAATCAAATAAATAATGGGCAACAGAAGCATGGCTGCAAACTGAAATATAGAAGATCACTAAAGAACGCAAATGCTAGAAAAAACAGATCTTACACTGGTCTCTGCAGCTCACCAAACCTAGGTACAGGCAGACTGATGATGTTCATCCATTGTTGTCGATGAAGACCTCAACAACTTGTTCATTCGATGACCGGACTCTGTGCGTCCGAAGATGACTGATCAGTCCGATTCGGTCGTGGAACGTCCTGTCACACGTCGGACAGACATGTGATGGCACTGTCGATGATGTGTGGGCAGCTCTGGACTTGCGCAGCTCACGCTTTCTTTCAGCCTCAGCAGTACGCCTCGCCTCAGAGGTATTACTGCCTGTGTGAATGAGGCTGCGCCATGCTGGACGGTTCAGTGCGAGGGTTTCCCATGTGGCGGTGTTGATCTCGAGGGACTTCAGAGAGGTCTTCAGCGTGTCCTTGAACCGCTTCTTTTGTCCTCCATGGGAGCGCTCTCCATGGGTGAGTTCTCCGTAGAAGAGCTGTTTAGGAATGCGCTCGTCTGACATTCTCACGACATGTCCGGCCCATCTGGTCTGGGCTCTCATCAGCAGTGTGTGAACTGACGGCAGACTGGCTCTGGTAAGGACTTCAGTATCGGGCACTTTGTCCTGCCATCTGATTTTTAGAAGCTTTCGCAGACGGAAATGTGGAAGTGATTGAGCCTTCATGCATGACTCCGATAGTCCACGTCTCGCAGGCGTACAGCAGAGTTGGAAGCACCACTGCTTGGTAGACCTTCAGCTTCGTTGGTAGGCTGATCACTCGACGTTCCCAGACGTTGGAGCGCAATTGGCCAAATGCAGAGCTGGCTTTATCAATTCTGCAGTTTACTTCATCATCGATTGACTGCTCGGGAAAGGGTACTGCCCAGGTACGTGAAATGGTCCACTGCCTGGAGTCTCTGTCCATTTACAGTGATGGACGGTTCTGAGTACAGAGCGTGGGGAGCTGGCTGGTGCATGACCTCAGTTTTCTTGATGTTAATGGTGAGACCGAAGTTGTTGCCTGCAGATGAAAACTTGTCCATACTGGCTTGCATTTCTGGCTCTGTACTAGCACTCAGAGCACAATCATTGGCAAAGAGAAAGTCTCGAAGTACAGTTTCCTTCACCTTGGTGATGGCAGGCAGTCGCCTCAGATTGAATAGTTTCATAGAATCTCAGGGTTGGAAGGGACCTCAGGAGGTCATCTAGTCCAACCCCCTGCTCAAAGCAGGACCAAACCCAACTAAATCATCCCAGCCAGGGCTTTGTCAAGCCTGACCTTAAAAACCTCTAAGGAAGGAGATTCCACCACCTCCCTAGGTAACCCATTCCAGTTCTTCACCACCCTACTAGTGAAAAAGTTTTTCCTAATATCCAGCCTAAACCTCCCCCTCTGCAACTTGAGACCATTACTCCTTCTTCTGTCATCTTCTACCACTGAGAACAGTCTAGATCCATCCTCTTTGGAACCCCCTTTCAGGTAGTTGAAAGCAGATATAAAATCCCCCCTCATTCTTCTCTTCTGCAGACTAAACAATCCCAGTTCCCTCAGCCTCTCCTCATAAGTCATGTGCTCCAGCCCCCTAATCATTTTTGTTGCCCTCCGCTGGACTCTCTCCAATTTATCCACATCCTTCTTGTAGTGTGGGGCCCAAAACTGGACACAGTACTCCAAATGAGGCCTCACCAGTGCTGAGTAGAGGGGAATGATCACATCCCTTGACCTGCTGGAAATGCCCCTACTTATACAACCCCAAATGCCATTAGCCTTCTTGGCAACAAGGGCACACTGTTGACTCATATTCAGCTTTTCGTCCACCGTAACCCCTAGGTCCTTTTCTGCAGAACTGCTGCCCAGCCATTCGGTCCCTAGTCTGTAGCAGTGCATGGGATTCTTCCGTCCTAAGTGCAGGACTCTGCACTTGTCCTTGTTGAACCTCATCATATTTCTTTTGGCCCAATCCTCTAATTTGTCTAGGTCCCTCTGTATCCTAGCCCTACCCTCCAGCGTATCAACCACTCCTCCCAGTTTAGTGTCATCTGCAAACTTGCTAAGGGTGCAGTCCACACTATCCTCCAGATCGTTAATGTTCTGTACTTCAGGCCTACTCCTTCAGTGCAGTGTTGAAAGGCATCAGTCAGAGTGGCAGAGAATATCATGCTGAACAAAGTGGGTGCTAAAACACACCCTTGCTTGACGCCGTTGGTGACTGGGAAGGCCTCAGATGTTTCACCGTCATCCAGGACACGAGCCATCATACCGTGATGAAACTGACATACCATTCGTACGAATCTGCCTGGACAGCCGAATTTCAACATGATCCTCCACAGGCCCTGGCGACTGACAGAGTCAAACGCTTTTGTGAGGTCCACAAAAGTTGTGTAGAGGTGTGTGTATGGGGTTGTCAGGGAGGGGTAGTACCTCTGATGGGGGAGCAGTCGTACTCCTAGGAGTAGCTCATCCACTTTGGTCGCCACTTGACACCCAGCTCTCACCTGTGGCTCCAAGTAGCTGTCAGCATGCGACAGTGGCCACATCCCAGAAACCGTCTCAACTGGTGGGCTAAACCAGGTGAGGGTAGCCGATGAGTCTGAGACCCTCGGTGAGTTAGAGCCTGTCTACCCATTGCATGCGAAGGCTGGATCCGGCTGACTGAGGAAACCTGGTTCAACTGTCAGGAAGGCGGTGACAGCAAGCGTTGTGGAACGCTCAAGAGCACGACAAAACCCGTAGGCGTCCTGGTCATCCACTGCGCCCTGCCCTATCTCCAGCCGTCTCGATTCTTGCCCTGCCACTGGATACAGACAGGAATAGGCAGACTACCAAGGAGAAGAAGTTCAAAAGCACAGAGCCCTCATCTGGAGGGCAGACAGCAAGAACATCCCCGTCAATATGAACTGCCATGATGAGGTAAGCTGAGAGGGAATCTTACAAGTATCCAGGTACCAGCACACTAAAGACTCTCAAACATCTCACACTTGCAAATTAAAAGGAAACCAGTGCAGAGCTTTGAGCACAAGTGCTATGCACTCAATGTGGCCCTCATACTTCGAGGGGCAGACACACTCTGTACCTCTGGGTCAGGAATGTCGAATCTGTGGCCTTCAAGGCTCTAGACTGTGACCTGGCAAGGTTATTGAGAAGGTAGCATGTATGGGATGATGAACTGAAAATATGCTCCCTGATTTTTAGGCTGAAGTGTTTGAATCAAGCCCAGCACACCGGGGAGAAGTTAGGTGGCAGCTGGACTCAAGCAGTTACATGGAGCAATTGATTTGCATTTGACTCACAAAGGGCAGAGAGGCCCAGCCACTTGCCCTCAAGCCCTGTCCTGGTCTGCAGGACATAGATGAACATGGGCTATGTAGGCTCTGGAAACATTAGGTTGCTTGGGATTTAAGTACTGAAAAGGGAGTGGGGCCAGTGACGACTTGGGTCAGCTGACACCTTCCCCCTTTTTACTGCTGTAAGGACATGATGCCTTTGGGAGATATTTGAAGGTAATGATGTTGCAGCCACTTGATCCTCATTTGGCTCCCTGCTATTCATAATGCACAGGTCTCGCAGCATTTCCACAAGGACAACAAACTTTGCTGTGCTAGTCCTGGGTCGAGGGCTCCGTGCCAAAAATACCCTGCCCCTCCCCCCTTCAATCTGAGGCTGACAGCTCAACTTAAACAAAAACCTCAGCCTGCTAATATCTACTAATCAAAGATGTATTTGTTTATTTTAAGAGTCTCACTTTTTCTCTTATATAGGAGGAATAAAAGAGGCCCACAACTACAAACATGTGCACTATATTTTGAATAGCTAATACAGATTCAAAACCAAGGTGAGGTGAACTTTCACAACACTTTCAACTAAGCTTTCACAGCATTTAGCTCCATTTTAGAGAGCACTAAGTGACTGCTTCCCCACACCACACCTACCGTTAGTGGGTATTCTATTACTGGATGCTTTTAGAACCATAAAACCTGGAGTGTAGCCATCTATCTACATACCCAAACATACTTAAACAGCAATGCAGGTCAGGAGGACCATCCCGCATGCACCTTGCACACGTTTTCCACTCCTATCCACTTTATGCAATGTTTATTAATATATGAATATGGGTTTTTTTCTGCCCAAGTATGGTGACACACTGAGAAGTTACTGCTATTTTCACAGATCATGGCTTCTTCTGTGGGCTGGACCATACGACACACATCTCTAGAGTTAGGAGGCAAAAGAGCATATATTCTATCTTTAAAAACCAAACTAGAACTATACAATGCCAGAAACACACACAGCCTCCTGATAAAAATCAGTGATTTACAACAAACGTTACCATATTGCAGCAGAAAAGACAGGACCAGAGCCTCAACTGGTGTAAAGTGGCATAAAATCACTGACTGCAATGGAGCTACACCAATTCTCACCAACTGAGAATCTGACCACTTATATTAGCAAAGGACACAGAGAAGCAGAATTATGACAAGCAACCACTGGAAGAGATGTCCAAGGTCTCGAGCATGGGCTTATGAAACACCTACTCTGTATATGTTCAAGGCTTAACATGATACCAAACAAGTAAACGAACGCTGTTTAACAGTCACCTTTGGAATTCTAGGTATTCCTGTGCAGAAGTCACAGTTTATTTGCCTGTATTATTCACTGTTTACAAGGCTGATCTATTTAATGAAAGCATCTCGGGATTTTTTCCTAACAGTATTACGTATTTTTCTGTTTTCTTGACTTTCTAGGTACAGATTAGATACAGTCAGGCACTTGTTTCCTTCATCTTTAATCCACAGACCTGGCCTATCAAGGGTATACAGATCCCAGTGCAAAAGACTCTACATTAATTTATTTATCCTGATTGTATTGCATGCAATGAGTATCCTGCTCTCCTTAACACTCAGGGCTGTTCCTCTAGCTGGGGATCAGGAACCAAAGGAATATGTCTGTGATGCCGCCTGTGCTGGCTGCATGGAGGGGAGGTAGCATAGGAGCAGTTTTAGCACAAATATCACCTGAAGATGCCCTAGTTTAAAGATTGTTTTGTGCTGTCAGAGTGGTGCAAGCCAGTCACAGTACACTGGAGACTCAAGAGGCCAGTATCCACTGTGATAAGGCAGGAATTCCACTTTATTTTCTAAATAAATGACATTTGTTTCCTAGGTTGGCACACTGTCCTTTAGTGAACAAGTCATGTGTTGACAGCATGGCGGGGGTGGAGAAGGCTGCCCTACAGTGTCTGAAACTGGCAAAAGCAGGGGCCTGGACATCAGAAATAATCACTGTTTTCTTTCTGCCTAAATGCAGGTCCAATTTGCATACTTTCAACCAAGCTAATAAACCTGGAACGATGTGTACTGTGTTCCTGTGTATAAGTCATTACAAGAAATATACAGTTTTGCCCTGATGCTCCGTTTCCCCCCTGGCAATCCAGCCACACTTCCTGTATGCAACGTCTGCAGATGACTTGGGATGCTGGCCAGCAATCGTCTCTTGCTGAAAAGTGCCGTGTTCCAGCTGAATCCCAAAGGACATGGAAATGTTTCCAAAGGTTGCATCACGCTGCAATTACAGCTAACGTTATATTCCACAGGCAATGGGGATTCACCAATTTGTAACATATCTCTCAGTTGCTTTAGGTAAAGCCCATGGAAGTCAATGAAAAAACTCTTATTGACTTAAATGGTCTTTGGATCAGATCCTAATTGCATTGTCTAGCGGTAGTGCCTCCCCTCACCCCCTGCTTGTGCCAAACATGTAATACTATAGTGATAAAATTCAAGTGCTGTCATCTCTGTGGACATACATTGGTGCACTGCTGTCCTTATTCCTCTTCTAATGGGGTTCAATATACAGCTGGGTAATGATACCCCAGCCCTTCTATCTTCTAACCGTATTTAGAGATGGCAATATGACGACGCTTATCGATATATTATTTAATTGCTATAATTCTAAGGACAAGTACTTCATTATTCTTTGCTTATTAAACTTATTAGATGATTGGGTTAATTTTAGCAGGGCCGCCCAGAGGATTCCGGGGGCCCGGGGTCTTCGGCGGCGGGGAGCCTTTCCGTTCCGGGACCCGCCGCCGAAGTGCCCCGAAGACCCGTGGCGGGCCCCCCCCGGAACGGAAGGGCCCCCCACCGCCAAATTACCGCCGAAGACCGGGCTGCACTTCGGCGGCGGGTCCCGCTCCGTCTTCGGCGGTAAATCGCCAGCGGGGGGGTCCTTCCGCCCCGGAGCGGAAGGACCCCGCCGGCGAAGACTGGGAGCAGAAGAAGCTCCTGCGCCCGGCCCCGCAAGAGTTTTCCGGCCCCCCCGGAGCGAGTGAGGGACCCCGCTCCAGGGGCCCCAAAAAACTCTGGTGGGGGCCCCTGTGGGGCTCGGGGCAAATTGCCCCTCTTGCCCCCCCCTCTGGGCGGCCCTGACTTTTAGAAGTGTTTTCATGTAGTTAATCGACCTGGACTTCAAATGTATACTAATTATAAATACTCTAGAAGAGGGCCTCATCCTCCCTGATTGAACTAACCTCGTTATCTCTAGCCTACTTCTTGCTTGCATATATATACCTGCCCCTGGAAATTTCCACTACATGCATCCGACGAAGTGGGTATTCACCCACGAAAGCTCATGCTCCAAAACGTCTGTTAGTCTATAAGGTGCCACAGGACTCTCTGCTGCTTTTACAGATCCAGACTAACACGGCTACCCCTCTGATACTATAAATTCTCTATGCTTCACACATATTTGCCCCTTTAAAATCAATAATAATTGTACAGTAAAAGCTTTGTTGTCTGGCATGTTGGGAGAATGGGGGTGCCAGTCAGTGAAAAATTCCAGGTAACTAAGCGTTATGCTTACCAATGGAATACTAATTTTTCAAAGAGTTAAAATTCAATAAAATGAATACATAGTATACAGATACTCACCAATCCAGTAGCAGTACTGCATTGCCCAGTGGTTGGTTTCTTGAAGCACTTAGATGTATACAGGTAAAGTGTTCTATACAGTAGGTTATCTTATGACACTACATATCACTATGGGTGGTGCATGCCATACGCTCAGATCACTAAAAATACACAACACTAAAACTATACTGAACACAATTTAAATTTTTTTTGATGATTCAGAAGGCACTTCGGGATCTTGCAGTGCTCAGGGTAGTCATTATCAACATCAGTTATCACTGTAGATGTAGACTATGTAGGAGATTGCACTGAATCTGTCTGTAATGACCCTATGACACAGCCTGGAAGCCGGTTTTTTGAAAAAATCCATGATACCAGCTTGCTTACTTGTCTTCTGCCTCTTTTGCATAAAAGTAGAGTGCAGAATGTGCAATTGCATAACGTGCTGGGCAATATACTAGTCCTGGTTACTAGACTGAAGATTTGTATTGGGAGATATCAGAAATGCTGCTTAATAGAGCTTTCTGGTTGATAAAGTGCCAGATAACACAGCTTTTACTGTATATAATTTGAAGCATATCACCGAATACAGTACCAAGATACAGTGTGTACAGCAAAATGATGGTAACACTGCTACCCAGCAAGCACTTGGCTCAGTCCTCAAAGTGGATCAGACCATCGTATGGTACCGCCAGGGCTTCAGTCCTCTTCCCACTGCTGCTCTGTCTCACTTCGAAGGGGACCTAGCAGATCTGGCAGCCTCTCTGCTGCGTCCAGCATGCAGCTCTCTGTGCTGTGGGGTTTTCCCAGGCAGTTGTGCCCTTCACACTGCTGGGGATGTTTTGGCATGCTGGCAAATACTTAAAAAAGCAGCAGCTCAGCACTACTTCTGCCTCCACCAAAAGGAAGATAGTCTATATGTCTCTCATTGAAACGCCCTGCGAGGCTATGCTAGCATACACTGCCCTTCTAGCTATTTCATTATTACTGATATTAATCCATATTACTATCTCAAATACCTCAAAACCGGTACAGAGCAGACGGTGGCAGCAGAAGCTTACCAACAGTACAATGCCAGTCTGCTTCCATCATACTTCAAGAGACCACTTTGTATGTCACTCTGTTGTACCTTACCTGACGGAATAGCAGCTCCTGTTCGGCTTGTCGCTGCCCTGGCTCTAGTTCCGGTGGTGGCTCTGTTTCCTCTTCATCACTCTCAATGGGTTCTTGTTTCACCTGCACCATATTGGCCAACCCTTGCACCTCCTTTTGGCTTGAGACTCGGTCACTGTATGGCTCCTCCAGAAGTGCTTGGTGTTCTCGTAACTCCTCTTCTGTCTCCTCAGGGTGGCTTTCATGCTGGCGGGCTGGCTCATTCGGTTTTGGTATCATCTGAAAACATCCCAGAGGTTAACTGATAAATAAAGTGTAACACATCAGAGTTAAAGCTGACTGTGTTCTCAACTAAAGAATCAACTTAATGAAAGCAAAATAAAAAGTGACTTAGTATTTCTTACAAACTAGCTCCAAAACAAAAGGATAATTATAGTAAAGAGAAAGAGACTGGGTTAGCCTATTAATCTCTTACCAGGGAAACATGCCCTAAGCAACAATGATCCTCTTATTTTTTTTCTTTGATTTTTCTCTCATGAAACTGGAATCCCCTAAAGCCTGTATGCTTTGCAGGGCTGCTCCACTTCATTCAGCGTCCGCAAGGAAACAACCATTTGGCAGTAAAAACCCAGAAGCAAACGAGTGACAGATTTGTTCTTGTCTGGGTTTCCTGTTTGCCAAGCCTCTTTCTGACATACCCATAAATCGCATCTTACAAAATCAGATGCCTTCCTCCTGGTTCCCAGTGAAGCTGAAGTCAAGTATTTTAGTTGCTATGGGAGAGAAAAGTTGCGCTTGGTGATTTGTACCACAAATACAAAAATAAACACCAAGATTCGTGCTGCCCTGCACTTAGTCAAGTGCTGCTAGCAAGCTTGTTTCCTCCAGCGGTCACATTCACTTTGCAACCTCAGATCCCAAGTGTTTGGGAGTCCATGTGACTGTGACCCTAAGAGCCCCTCCATACCAACTGGCAAAGGGTTTCCTGTTCTGTCAGCAACTCCTACCACTCCTGACAAACTCACTACACCCAACACACTGCTGTCACAGAATCTATCCATAAAGTATATCATCTGAGGTATCAAATGGAAGCTGGTGACACACGGGTCACTAATATCACTGTGACTTTATGTACTAACACTACATGAGGAATTATATATACATATTAATATTAGGCTTTAAAGCCTGTAACCAAACAAAGGGAGAAACGGGTTTCTTCCAGTCCAGAGGTAAAGTAGTGATCTCTCTGTGGTAGGCAGATTAAACATTGTGAGCCAAAAACAATGGGAGCTATATTGGCATGCAAAGTCAATAGGGAAAACAAGTTGATGGGAGTGGGGGAGAAATGTGAGCACAATATGGCGGCAGTACACCGGGGGACAACCAACAGGAATGCATTTCAAAGGTCTACTGGACTATAATAAGGGGTGCAAGGAGAAAACCATTTCACTGAGGATGCTATTGGCAGAGAGCGGTGATTCATGAAGGAATGGATCCTGGATTGACTGAAAACCAACAAGCTCTGCAGAAAGACTTCAAGGGTGAGAAACTGCTTTAGACAAGAGTTGTAGCCTATTAAGTCAAGTCTTAGTGCTGGTCTACACTGGAAACTTACACTGACAGAGCTACTTCTCTCAGGAATGTAAAAAATCCACACCTCTAGAAGTGTAGTTAAGCCAACCTAAGGCAATGTCTACACTACAGCCTATGTTGGCAAAACGTATGTCATCCAGTGGCGTGAATATTCCACCCCCCTGAGCAACATGAGTTACACCGTCATAAGCATTCATGTGCACAGAGCTATGTCAGCAGGAGAGCTCCTCCCCTTGAGGTGATGGGGGGTGGGGTATTATCCCTATTATGCAGATGGGAACTGGGGTGGTCCTGGGTGCAGGAGGTGATGCTCAGTGAGATGGGGGTTCCGAGTGTGTGTGGGGGGGTAGGCTCAGCAGGAGAGGCCCAGATGCAAAGGGGTTGGATAAACAGGGGGAGCAGCTCCCCGTACAGTGACCCCTCCCCACACCTGGAACCTCCCAACCAAACACCCCGCATCAGGAGCCCCCTGCACCCAGAACCCCTCCACTAAACCCCTCCTCTGAACCTTCACCCACCAAGCCTCACCCCCTGCATCGGGAGCCCCCCACACCCAGACCCTCACTGAGCCCCAACCAGCTGCACCCTGACCCACCAAGTCCCACTCCCCCAGCCCCCATGCCCCCCCACCGAGTCCCTGTGCATCCAGATTCCCCCCTCCCCATACCCAGACTCCCCACCAAGCTGCCCGCACCCAGGTTGTGCCACAATGAACCCTGGTAATTGAGGGAATTCTGCACCAAAAAATTAAAAAATTTTAAATGTTGCATATTTTATTTGTTCAAAATAGCACACTAACACCATAAAAATATAATCATACCATTTTCAATTATTTTGGTAATTTATTTCAAAATACTTGTCAGCAAATAATTGAAAATGATGTGATTATATTGTCTTATTTTGACAAATAAAATATGCAGAATTTTTAAATACTGTGCGCAGAATTTTTAATTTTTTTGGGCACAGAACTCTTTCAGGAGTAGCATATGCACAAGGTGGGTGAATTAAAATTCCACAGTGAACTTTATTTCTGGCATTTCCTACCTTCTGAGTGCTTGACTTTGCAACCTTAATTTTTTTTAATGTATATTTTTGTGCGTAATTTCCTAAGTTTAAAAAAACCCTGAAAAAACAAATTCCATCATGGGGCATCATACTGACACCCTCAGGTGTCACCAGCAGGGTTGGAACCTTTAGATCCACCACAAAGACCTCTGCCACTTGAGCTAACGGGGTAACTGATAGCAGCAATAGGCTCTCATCCAATATGTGGATCAGCACTAGCAGGGGATCAGACAGGCAGTTTGCCAGTGGGCTTCAGATATTTGCTGATGGTGAAGTAATAATAAAATTAAGGAATCCTGGATTCCATTCTAGGCTCTAGAAGGGAGTGAGCTCTAGTGGGTACAGACTCTTCTGCCCATCTCCCTCCCAACCAGCCCTTATCCCAATTCTGTCTCTTTCCCACCCCTGGCTCCTTCTCCCAGTCCCATTTTCCTTGCCCACCCAGACCAAGTTTCCACTCTACTTCTCACTCTGCTTCTCAACCCAGTTCCAGTCTTCATGCCTGGCCAGTCCTAGATCCTTGCTCTGGGCTTCTTGTCTGAACTCTCTCCCACACTCATCCCATCCCTGCTCCATGCACCAAGCCTACCCGGTCCTTATCCCAGTCAACCCCTTCCCTGGCTCCTTCTCCTAGTCTCTTTGATGAGCACATCCCAGTTCTCCCCCACACCACAAGCTCCTTGTCAGATATGTTTGCCTTCCCCTGCACACTGGTTTCTAGTCCTAGTCTCTTTTCGTCTAGCCAGTCATAGTCTCCTCACAGCTCCTCATTTGAGCTCAGTGTTTTCCTGTCCCAACAGGCTCCTAGTCCATCCTCTGCCCTTCTGTGTCTCACCAGCTGTTCCCAGATTTCTCGCCCAGTCAGTCTCCGACTCCTTATCCAGCAAGTCTACTTTCTCCCCGACACCCCTCCAGTCCCAGTCTCACCAGACTTCTTGCCTCAAGCTATTCTTTTCCCTTCCCCCAGCCCAGCTTTTGTCTCCTCTGCATTTCAATCATACCGCTTCCTGCTCCTCTCTGCTTGGGCACTCCAGGGGTTCACTGAGATCACAGCAGAGACAGGCTCACTGCTCTTAGTTCCAGCGCTCAGCACTACCCTGGTTCTGAGCATTACAGGGAGAGCATGGTTTTGCCCCTGTACCCCTAGAATGGAGCATTCACAGTCATTCTGTGGGGCAGACACAAGCATTGCTTCACCATATGTAGGAGCTGTGAGGAGATGGTGCATGCTCAGCTGCTCTGTGGGAATGGCACATGTTCAGTCAGTGCTAGGAGCTGTAAGGGATGGCATGTCTTCAGTTGGGATGGCACCTGCATAGTCCGGTCATCACTAGGAGCTGTGAGAATTCACTCCGTGAGAACTGAATCTTTGGAGATTCGAGCACCTAAACTCTAAGAAGTCTCCACTGAGCCTGGGCAAACTGCAATTTTCAAAATTTGAACTTGGTCAAATGTGGGTGGATTTTCATGGGGATGGCAAAAGGCACATCCGTGACAAAGAAGCCACTTTGCATTCAAATTTCAAGGCTCTGCTCCAAAGGATGGGAGGGGACTAGAAATTTTAAAAGAAAATGTTGCCAGAATTTTTTTTTATCATTGGCAACACATGTCTTTTCCCCCAGCCTTGTTCTCAGAAAAGTTTGAACTATTTTGGCAGAAATTTTCCAAAAAATTCAGCCTGAGGCAGACATCTGACATGGAAAATTTAAAAGCAAATGGTAAAAGTTTGGCAAAACCACAAGCAACTGAAAACAGAGTGCCATGAGCCCTGCCTATGATTAAAAGACAATAATCCATTACGTGATTTTTAGTTATGCTGCTACGCTACATAGAAGAGCCCTAACATATCTGAGCGTTCTGAGAATAATTTTTCCATGTCCGCATTTGGATGTTATCCACACACAGTATATGTTAAAGCATTTTAACTCATTACTTTAACAAGTAAAACAAATGGAAATTGTCCTCATTCAGCTAGTTCAGCTCCCCCCACCTTTTTCCATGGACATGACACATCACAATTTTAACTAGGTCTGAGTTCAGGCTACTGAAAGAGGCATCAGTCTGCACAATATCACACACACACTTCAAACTCCTGGGAGGTCTAAATGAAAGCCTCAATGAGTTCAGTAGGTACGTCACAGTGAAGTCTTTGGACACTTACAAGTGTTGGCAAGGGAAGTCTTAAAAAACTAAACAAACAAGCCACTGAAGTGCAATTTACTTACTAACAAAGAAACTGAACCTACTGCCTGCTTCCAGCAATCCCGATTTTGAACTCCACTACACAAAGCATGTTTAGAGTGAGGTAAGAGAAATCTCCATAGCAACAGCAGCTCCACACCACATCAGTATGCTAGACTGAATGAAGTCCAGGGCTGGCACATGCATAGCGTAGTGGCAAATATCCAGAAGTACAAGATTGACGTCAGTAGCTTGTGTAATCAGCCCGACTTAGCTTTATTCTATAAACAAAGTGTTTGGGGGGTTTTCTTCCTTCAAATTGTGACTCTCTCTTTTAATGGAAAAATTTTATATGGGCCACCACTCAAGCAGGCTAATCCAGCTTCTAGTAGTTATATTTTCTCATATAACTGGAACAGTGAAAATATTTGGAGAAATGTCCACCCGAAATGGAACCACAGCACTCTGAAAAGCAAACTGGAAGTCTTCTTTCAGAATCTGTCAGTGTGTGGGGATTTTTTAAAAACCACAACTGGGGGTCCTTGAGATTATTATTATTATTATTTTTAATACTAGTACAAGTATGCTGGTTAGAACAGAGCTAAAAATAATTATAAACACTTATGATCTATCCCCCACTCAGAGCAGATTTCTTTTTATTGTAATGACTAGCAGCTGACTTTACCTTCCAAGAAGTGGGGCAGATTAGCAGCTGGGGTAAATTGCCATAGTTCCAGTTACACCAGCTGAGATCTTCCCCCATGTGTTTAAAGGACAAGTTTTAAATTCAGATTCTATCCTCACTTATGTGAACCATTTTGTCTTTGAAGAAACATACCTGCACAACAAGCTGAAATAACCTCTTCTTTGCTACAGATAATCTATCTGTACACCATAATCTATTTGACCTGCAAAGTGAATGCAATATTTGTGTACTGATGAACAGCTTTGTGCAACACACGTATACTTATCTGCTGTTCATGGAAAGTGCGATAATACTTAAACACAGATAGCACTTTCCATCTTCAAAGCACTTTATAACTATTAACTAATGAATACTCACAAAACCTCTTCGGGCTAGGAGAAGTCCCCATTTTCAGATGTGGAAATGGAGGCAGAGAAGATAAATGATATGTCCAACACCATAGGTGGGGGGTGGGGGTGTCGGCATTGGAGCTGGGAATGGAAGTCAGGAATTCCTGGCTCCCATTCAAGTGCTCTGTCCCATTACTCTCTCTCAGAAGATTATCCTGGTGAGCAAACTTTAAATAAATCTGAAGGTCCTCTGGAGTAGAAACACCCCTTCCCCAATTAATTTTTAGTTTATCATCAATGGAATCTTTTACTTTACTTGTATTTTATTACACCGCTTTACACTACACTCTTTCTCCTCCTTCTTCAAGCAAAATATATGTACAATATATCCATTTTCCCCTATATTCCTTGAGAGCATTCTACGCTCTCCTCTCTAAAACTGGATAAGATGCTGATGTGGATGAACGGCACCATAAAGAGTTTTGAAAATATGATTGAAAAACCAGTAGCTTAAATTGTACTTCCTTTCCCAGCATCTGCATCAGAGGTATAATTTCTTACCTAGATGATGATATGAATAAACCGCTGTATGTAGCCTAATATCTTTCACAAAATTATAAAAAAAGAGATCTAAGGATGAAGAGCAATTGATTATATTGTTAGAGGCCATACATATTACAGTGAGAGAAACCATTAAATAGGAACTTTAGCTAAAGGCTGCATTAAAATTGCATGAGCAAGACAACATTTACAATCAGTGTGCCTACCTTGCTAATGTGAAGTTGCTGTTGTTGGAATTGCTGTTTGTGTTTCTCCAGGAACTGTTGATGCTGTTGCTGGATCACTAACTGCTGGAGGGCCTGGGCATTCTGGGGAAGGGGAGCAGACTGCGTGCGCCCCAAGGGGCGGTGTTGCCGGAGTTTGTGTATTGAGGGGGAGACCCGATCTGCACCAACCAGAGACTGTGCATGGAGGGGCAGTGGCCCCAAGCCTGAAAGATACCAGTCTGAAGATAATATGGAGGAAAAAACAGCAGAGAAGAAAGAAAAAAAGGAAGAAAGGAAGGGAGAAAATGGCTATTGAGTACTCTGATGGTGACAATAATATACATATTGTTAAAACGAACCACCATGTCATTTGCAGCTGAAGTATCATCCCTTAAAAAGTAAACAAGAACAGAAAGTAAGCAGTTACCATTAGAAAAAAGAATGTTTGAAACACTCCTGTGATATATGTATATATTTTAGGGCTTCCAGGGAATTAATACCAGGTCTGGGAATTAATGGTGAGATATGAAGCCTTTTATCTCTAGATCACTGTTTGAGTTAAGACCATGTTGCTGGAATCTACAAGGAGTTAAAATCTGATAGCTGAACTATGTGAAAATGACAGAGTATTAAGCCTAGTTCCAAGTAAAAAAGTGTCATCACAATACATCACAACTGGTATCCATTCACTCTTTTGGGCACTCTCAGTAGAAACGCTAGGGGTAGAAGAGGCATGGAGATGGAACTACCTTCTCACCCCAGATCAGTGTTGCACACACTGGGGAAGCTTGCATTGCCACTGCTGTCCTGTACCTACTCTATAGAATAAACTGGAGCTGACAACTTCCCTGTGGTAAACCCAGCACTTTCCATGAGCATTAAGTACAGTGGTTGCCCTGTCAATCTAGCCAATTTTGCCTCTGATAAATAAATATGGTCACCTCAGTATTTTGTATACTTGGAACATGGAATGGAGTGAATATTGAGTTAATGTTATATAGTTAACTAAGGCAAAAATGTTAAGATTGACCACTGTATATTTTGGAGGTGGGGAAGATGTTTAAAATACATATTTATAGTTTTTAGTTTAAACTAATATTTAGCAGTAATAGTGCTGATGAAATTAATGCCAGGACTTCCTGGTAAATATTATTTAAGGTTATATAAAAATCTTGGAATTCATTGGCATTTTGGACAGCTTCATGCTATTCTGTATTACTTATGGACTTACAGTTGCTAAATCATTCCCCTGAAGCATTTCAAGAATATCAGAACTATAAATACCTAGTACCATTACTGCAGTTAGGACAAAAAAAGTGAATTACTATGGGGCACGCTGGCGTGGTTAAACATGTAAAGGGATTTCCATTGTCATCCTATGTATTCACACACACCTTCATGAAATAGTCACCTTTTTGTGTGGAAACGTTCAGACTTGGTTTTGCCCAACAGGGAATGTTTTTGGAAGATATTAACAAAATTCTTTCAGTTATTTTCTTATGAGAAGGGGAAAATATACACACATTTATACTGTAAAATATCTAACAACACTTGTTAAAAAAACTACATCAAAACCAGCCTAAGTATAAAACTTGAAATAAACATAGTCTGAACAGAGGACCAATGCCTTTGTTTTATTTTAAATGCTGCTGCTTTTGATGCAACACCAATACAACTATTTGAAAACTGAATACTGAGCATGGACAGTAGAAAAATGTAGACACAGCTCCTAGGGGCACAAAGAATGCCCTTAACACAGTACACCATCACAGTGCCTGGACACCATCAGCCCATCCTTCACTCTTTCCCCTTGCTTACTGCTTGCTCTGGCCTCTTCTCCACTCCTCTCCCTCACAGATCTTTCACTCCCAGAGGGCCTCACTCAGCAGAGGGCCTCACTGGAGAACACTCTACTGCTAACTCCCTTTGTCTTTTAAATCAGTGGTTTCAACTAGCGGTCCCCCCTCTACGATTTTCAGGAGGATGCAAACCTCCATGCGAAAGTTTTTCGGGGTCTGCAAATGGCAAAAGGTTGAAAATCACTGTTTTAAATCAAGGACGATCCAGGCTTAAGCAGTCATGCCGATGAGAGCTGCAGCAATATGGCATGGAGACAGAGGAGCTCAAGTTGGGTAAGTCGCAGGCTATGTAGGACTTAAGGAAAACACTACACTGTAAATCCCACCCGAAATCTAACAGGCACTGGTGTCCTGCACTGCCAGTGACCAACACAAGAGCAGGCTGCTGCCTCTGGCACCAACTGATGCTTCTGTGTCCACTTGCCTGTGCAGAGAGGAGAACGTGATCCCTCTAATGACTCAGAGGGATTCTGCTCCTTCTGCTATCTGGAAGGGATTGCAGGGAGCATAGTCTTAGAGTCACGTGCAGACACAGCAGGCCTGGCAGCCAGTCTGAAAGGAGCTTTGGAAGCTTTTGCAAACTCAGTTTTGGCTTGCTGGGTATTGAGGTGCTGCTCCTGAACAATGGCTGAGAAGGAATGCTGTGATCTTTGGTGATCTCTTTGTTGCGGTGGAGGGGAGAGGAAGGGTGTGGCTGGGGGAAGGAGGGAGATCTAGCAGCTTCAAAGAAAACCCTGTCCACCACATTGGAGACTTTCCCCCAGTTCCAAAGGGGAACCATTTATTTTGCTATGCTCTGGTAGAGCACAGGACAGACTTTTCTTCTGGCCGAGAAGATGTGTCATTTCTGAATAGTGGTCAGGTCACCAGTAGGAAGAGTCATAGCAGCACTTCAGAAAAACTGAACAAAACTAAAATCCAGCAAAAATTGGAGGCAATTGATTAAAAATGCCTTGAGTCCAAACTGCAGCAAAGTTAAGGAACTCTGGAGGGAGAAATGAGAGGGTTCCCTGTCCTCCTGCTCTGTAGCAGATGGGTCCCATCTCCTGCAGAATTCTGGGAACTGAACAGATTGGACATCTGGTCACTGGAAACAGCTCAGCCTGCCCCAAGAGCAGCAAGGTCTATTGAAGGCCCATTGTTACAATTGACACACCTGCCTGAGAAAAAGAATTGCCCAGTAATCAGAACCAAAACCTCCCGCTGAGCTGCTCAAGACAGAGAAGGGGCTGGGGAAAGGAGAAAATAGCATTAACGCCAAAATAGGAAATCACCTGTTTGTTCTACACGGGTAGAATAGCAAGGACGTACCAATATAGCAACAGTACATTCTAATTTAGAATTCTGTGTTCAGATGTTGATAATCATAAAAAAGTACATTAAGCTTCATAAAACGTATATATACTGCTAAATCTCATTAAACTGATTCCCTCCGAAGCACTAGGCACATCCCTCTCTCTGCCTCAGCTTCCCCCCACACACTATTCTGACACACTGGGAGTTATGGGGATTAGAATGTAGAACACTGTCTATAAGGGGCCAGATCCTGAGACTTGGATGTGAGGTATTGATGATCAGCACCCTTTTCAAATTTAAGCATCATCCAAGATATAAAAAAAAAAGTTTCTCAGCAATTTAAGTACCACTGAATGCTTTCTTGCATCTTCCACCTTAGCCCGATATTGGAAAGCATAGACCAGAAACATAACTCAGAGGTGGCCACTGCTTTCTATTTACTCTTCTTAGAGCAAATATGTGTCTCCAATCAACTACCAGCAACTGGATAATTTTGAGAGTACAACACGAGGGATTATGGACAGTTTTTGAAATCTTAATAATGATAGTGAAACACCACTAATTTATTATCTTCTGAAATTTAACAGATTTAGTTACAATTGAAAGACAAAACGGTTTCTCACTTTCTCGTAACTGTTGTTCTTCGAGAGGTGTTGTTCATGTCCTCTCCAATCAGGTGTGTGCACGCACACGTGCAAGGTGGCCGGAAGATTTTTCCCCTAGCAGCATCTGTCGGGTCGGCCTGGGCACCCCTTGGAGTCGCGCTTTCATGGCGCTCAATATAGAGCCTTGCCGACCCGTCACCCCTTCAATTCCTCCTTACTGGCTACTCCGACAGAGGGGAAGGAGGAGGGTACTGGAATGGACATGAACAACACATTTCGAAGAATGACAGTTACGAGACGTGAGTAACCGATTTTTCTTCTTCAAGTGCTTGTTCATGTCCATTCCAATCAGGTTGAGATCGGAGTTGTCCACCGATTGGAGCATTGCTCGTCCAAAGGCCGCATAGTCTCTGGCCTGCTGGGGAATTGCATAGCATGTGGTGAAAGTGTGTATGGAGGACCATGTCACCGCTCTCCAGATTTCCTGGGTGGGAACCTGGGCCAGGAACACTGTAGATGAAGTCTGCGCCCTGGTGGAGTGCGCAGTGATCAGACGTGTTGGGAAACCTGCCAAGTTGTAGCACTCAGAGATACAGGACACTATTCATGAGGAGATGCGTTGGGATGAAACAGACTGACCTTTCATCCTGTCTGCCACTGCCATGAACAATTGGACCGATTTTTTGAATGGTTTCGTTCTCTCGATGTAAAAGGCCAGTGCCCTGCGGACATCCAGAGAGTGGAGTCTCTGCTCCCTGCTGCTGGAATGAGGTTTAGGGTAGAAAACAGGTAGGAAGATGTCCTGGTTGATGTGAAACTGCGACACCACCTTCGGGAGGAAAGCCGGGTGAGGCCTGAGCTGCACTTTGTCCTTACAGAACACGGTGTAAGGAGGCTCTGATGTTAAGGCCCTGAGCTCAGACACCCTCCTGGCCGAGGTTATCGCTACGAGAAACGCCACCTTGTAAGAGAGGTAGAGCAGAGAGCACGTTGCTAAAGGCTCAAAGGGGGGCCCCCATGAGCCTAGAAAGGACCAAGTTGAGGTCCCAGACAGGGACCAGCTGACAGACGTGAGGGTATAACCTGTCGAGCCCTTTAGGAATTGGCTGACCATGAGGTTAACAAATACCGAGTGGCCCTGCATGTCCGGGTGGAAGGTCGAGATGGTGGCTAAGTGCATCCTTATAAAAAGCAACAAGAGACACTCCTGCTTCAGCTGGAGGAGGTAGTCCAGAATGTGCGGCACTGAAGCTAGCATCAGGGATGAATGGCGCTGTGCCAAACAGATGAAAATCTCTTCCACTTGGCAAGGTATGTGGCTCTCGTAGAGGGTTTCCTATTGCCAAGGAGGACCTGTCTAATCTAGTCTGAACAGGAAAGCGCC
The DNA here is from genome assembly GCF_020497125.1 of Mauremys mutica. NCBI lineage: Eukaryota > Metazoa > Chordata > Testudines > Geoemydidae > Mauremys > Mauremys mutica. The sequence continues at coordinate 71,304,319 of NC_059081.1, read as the reverse complement.
AACGGATTTAACCATGGACCTTCCACGCTGTGAGATGGAGCAACTGGAGGTTCAGGTGTTGGAGACAGTGGCATGGTAATCAAGGCTCCCATGGACATGTCTAGGAGGGATGTGTACCAGTGCTGATGGGCCCAGGCCAGTGCTATCAGTATGACCCGACCTCGGTCTCTGTGGCTCTTGAGCATCATCTTGTAAACGAGCGGTATGGGTGGAAAGGTGTACAGGAGAGAAGCCCTTGGAAGCTCTGTCTCTCACGCTGGTTAGCAGCGTCCACAACAAGAGAGTCAGGGAGTGGGTGGGAGTATAATGTTCAAACCCTCTGGAGGGCAAGAAATAACGCCTCTCGTTGCGCTTGGCAGTGGGTGGCAAGGAAGCTAGGGTCTGCCACAGGGTCTTGGTCGTGTCCACAATGGTTTTAATGAGTGGTAGGGCAATATGGGAAGGTCCTGAGGGGGTGAGGATGTCCACCATGGGATCAGCCTCCTCGGCCTTAATGCCCAGACCCTGAGCAGTGCTGTCCCCGAGTGCCAGGGCTACGGCTTTACCTGCCAATGCTTCGTCAGGTGACGATGAAGAGGAAGCACTTATAAGGAGCGGATGCTACCTGCCATCCGCCCCCAGGGGGTCCTTTGACTCTCGGGGCAGTGTCGGTGCCAATGGTGCTCTCGATGGTGCCAGGGCTGCAGACGCCGAACCCAGTGTTGGTGCTGCCAACAGTACGATGGGAGGAACCGTCGATGGAGCCGGCGCCGATGAAGACAGCGAGCCCGTCGCTGTCATCGGTGCATGCACCATAGTCAACTTCGACAGTGGTGCTGGCGTGGAAGTCTGGCGCATCAGCAGTGCCAAGGTCGGTGCTGAATCCGATGCTGCTGTCAGAGGCGTTGATGTGTGGGCAGGCGCCGAGGGAAGCTACGTAGCCGATGATGGGATGAAGGTGGCTGAGGCCACAGAAGACACTGCGGAACGGTGACCTTGGGTCCCTCCCTGGCCTTGGTGAAAGGCCCGGCAGTCCAGCAGGGCCACTGTGGTGGATTCTGCCACTGCGGAGGCCACGCCTGGGGCTCCCTCCTGTCTTTCCCCGATCTCAATCTATGGCTCCTACTTCTCCTGGAGTGATAGGAGTTGGACTCTGACTCCAAGGTCTCCGAGACTGAAGACCATGGAGGTGCCGAGCCTCGGTGCCTCGAGAGTCAAGAGCTTAGAGAGCGGGTAGGCTCTCTGTCCGAGTGGGCCAGTGCTGAGGGACATGGAGAGGGGGAGCGCTTGGACATCATAGCTGGCTTCCCTCTTGACTGCTCCAGGGAGCGGGGTGGGTCCACTGGCACTGGAGGTTCTTCCCTCCTTGGGGGCGAAAACGGTGCCATAAGCTGCAGCAGGTCCCGGGCGGCTTGATAAGCCTTCGGCATCAACAGGAGCTGCTGTGTAGGGACCGGCGACTGTGGGGGCCCCAGACTCAACTGCCTTGACTGGGCAGGAGTGGACGCGGCCCCAGTAGGGGATCCAGAGCTGTGGCCTGCCTGGAGTCTCGCTTCTCTGGATTTAGCTGGAGGCGAGCAACTGTCCGGCTTCTTTTTCTTCTGAGGCACTAGTGAGTGGGATCGGTGCCTGCTCTCAACCAGGCCTCGTGAGGTGTTGTGTTGGTGCTGAGCATCATGGGACGAGTCCTTTCTCGGTGCTGAGCTTGACCACGGTGCCGAGGCACTCAGTGTTGAAGACGATGCGTTAGGAGCCGGGTCTACTGAGCCCAGGTCAGAGTTGGGGCATAGAGCTGCCTCCATGAGGATCACCTTAAGCTGCTCTTCCCTTTCTTTAAGAGTTCTAGGGCGGAACTCATGGCAGACCTTACTGTGATCCTTTTGGAGATCCTCCCCTAGGCACCGCAAACACGAGGAGTGTGGATCGCTATTTGGCTTGTACTTCACACAGGCCACACAGTTTTTAAAGCCCAGGGAGGCAGAATGGGGGGGAACCCCCAACAACTCTATACTAAGAACTCTAATACTAATAACGGATACTAAGGTAATTATATACAGGTAACTATAGAACGCGCTTGCTAAGCAAGGGCTGTAGGACCTTCCAGCCAACCATCACTGGCGGTAAGAAGGAACTGAGGGGTGGTGGGTCAGCAGGGCTCTATATTGAGCGCCATGAAGGCATGACGCTAGGGGGAGCCCAGGCAGACCCGACAGATGCTGCTGGGGAAAAATCTTCTGGCCACTGTGCACGTGTACGCGCACACGCCTGATTGGAATGGACATGAACACCTCTCAAAGAAGAAGAATTATTATTAGACCGACTGCGCTTTTCATATTACATTTTACAATGAAAACACATGCTTTTGGTTCTATAAAAAGGATAGCAGCTATGCAGTAATTGTAAATACTAAACACAGTAAATTAAAAAAAAAATTCCCTAAGAAAATACCTTCCTTTGATCAAACTGGGTAGGGTTCTACTATTAAAATACTAATAAATTTATATTTACAATGATATTTATAAACTAGTTTATCTTAATCCTGCCAAAATGATAAATGATGTTAGCCTCCTCCCACCTCTTACAGATATGTAATTTGGTCAATCACAGACCTTTTCCAATATTGTAGGTGCCCATGACATCAACAATACATGCTCCATGTCATAAACATATGATTTCAGAGATAACTGGTATTCCCTTATTCCTTTCATGAAGAAGACTGCAATAAATTGAAATGGATTGTACCATTCTCCCAGTTAGGAGCTGCATTATCTTAGCCTTTGCACACAAGCTTTGGTATGCTCACCTGTGACTAAGGGAGTTTGTGCAGTTGGTTGTTCCAGTAAAACCATGTGCTGCAGAAGAGAGTTGTGTGAAGTTCCCCCATCCCTTTCCAAAGTCGTAGAGCTCAAGTAAGGAGTGAGGTGGGTGCCAGGAAATAAGGAAAGCCGCTGTTGTAGGGTTGGAATAGTAAGTCTCTCGGCATCCTGCTGTCCTGATCCCCCCTGCAAATATACAACTGGTAAAGTATTCAGCTTATGAATGAGTCAATGCAACCACAATCCCAAAGACAACATTAAACATCACTTACACTAGCAGGTCCAGTTGCGGGCAGTCCTAACGTTATGTTGGGCAAGGAAGGAGATGTGTAGAGAGGAAGCTGTGTTACTGAGCCTTCACGATTCGCTAGTCTGTGAGCCAGGCTGGTCTGGAAATTGAATTAAGAAAACTGTGACAATCAGATAATGTAAAGAGAATAGACAGGAGCTACATGTATAGTCTGCCTAATTCATGAATCATATTGAGTATAAAGCAGAAAAAGGGAATGACAAAGAAAAATAAAAGGCAAATAACTTCACTTCTGATACCAAACGATTCTGAATGTAGGGGCTAATCTGTGCCTAGTACTCAGTCCAAGCAGATGGGATAGGCACTGGGTGGATTCACTTGTGGATGTGTAATCCTCCCACAAAGGTAGCAGAGCTGCTCTGAAAGGGCTAATCCAACTGAATGGCTACAGTAGCCTTTGACCCATTCATAGCCCTAACATGGGCAGAGAACTGGGAGATCCATGCAGCAATGGTTTCCTTCCACACCCTGGAACACCCTTCCCACCCCCACAAACTGCTCTACACGACCCTGGCGAGGCAGTGGGGATCATCTGTGCATCCCAGCCAGAATCCTGTTTCCTTTAACCCTTTGTGCAGGAAACGTCGATTCATCTATCAAGAGAGCCTCCATGGCTCATTTGTCCCTAAAGTACACAGCTAAAAAAGGTGGTTTTAACAAACAAACTTTACATTACACAGGATGGATGTTCTCGTCACCAGGCCAAAGACAGTATGAAATGCATCAGTCACTATCAAGTTGTTTAAACACAAGGTAAAGCTCCATTAAAGAGCCTGGATCTTCCTCTTAGGTGGATATTTCTTGATTTTTAGGGAAGGAAGACGAGGTTACTCACCTTGTGCAGTAACTGACGTTCTTCGAGATGAGTGTCCCTGTGGTGCTCCACTCCAGGTGTCAGTGCGCCCCTGCGCCTTTGATCGGAGATTTCTGCAGCAGTACCCGTACCGGCCACGCATGCACAGAGCCTGCCCCCCCAGCTCTAAGTATACCTCTCAGTGAGCATGCGCGGCCAGTTCCCTCAGTTCCTTCTCTACAACGGAGGCTACCCCAACTCCGAAGTAGAGGGGAGGAGGCTGGGTAGTGGAGCACCCACAGGGAAACTCATCTCGAAGAACGTCAGTTACTGCACAAGGTGAGTAACCTCCTCCTCTTCTTCGAGAGATGTCCCTGTGGGTGCTCCACTCCAGGTGCCTTAGAAGCAGTGTATGTCAAGGAGGTAGGGACTTTGGATCTGGTAGGAATGCAGTAGATAGTAGAGCTCTGCCTAATCGTGTGTCAGAGAGAGGGCCCTGAGTAAGGGCATAGTGTTTAACAAATGTGTGTTCGGAGGACCAAGTGGCTGCTTTACAAATGTCAGTCAATGGCACTTTACGTAAGAAGGCTACAGAGGTAGATACAGATCTAGTGGAATGGGTTCTGATGGATGCTGGAGGTGTAACGTTTTTTATCCGATAGCAGAGTCGTATGTCGCCACCAAAAGCTCATCAAGAGGTATAAGAGGGAGCAGGTGGCTAAGGGCTCAAAGGATTGATGAGTTAGACAGGACAATACTAAGTGAAGATCTCACGGAGGGGTAGGGGCTTAATGTCTGGGTATAGGGTTTGGAGTCCCTTAAGGAAATGCTTGGTGATGGGATGAGCAAAGACGGAGGTATTGTCGATTGTATCAGGAAAGGTTGTGATGGCAGCTAAGTGGACTCTGATGGAGCTGAAAGAAAGGCCGGCTTGCTTGATGTCCAATAGGTAGTCGAGTATGCGGGGGAGGAGAAAGTTGTTTAGTTGAACACCATTCTGTGAATCGCTTCCACTTTCAGAGATAGGCAGTACGGGTAGATTGTATTCTGCTGTGTAGGAGCACTCTTTGAACTTGGTCGGAGCAAGCTAGTTCGTTTTGGGAGAACCATGCAGGTATCAGGCTTTGAGATGAAGCATGGAGAGATTGGGGTGAAGAAGCCAGCCATGTTGCTGCGATAAAAGGTTCGGGATGAGAGGCAGTGAGATCGGTGGTCGAATTGACATTCTGGTGAGGAAAAGGAACCATGGTTGTCTTGGCCATGAAGGTGCAATCAAGATCACCCTGGCAAGGTCCGTTTGTATCTTTATGAGGACCCTGTTGAGAAGTGGTATTGGGGGAAACGCATAGAGTAAGTCCTGGTGCCACGGGATCACGAATGTCTCTCTGACGGAGTGTTTGCCCAGTCTCGCCCTGGAGCAAAATTTGAGGCATTTCGTGTTTTTCGCAGTTGCAAAGAGGTCTATGGTTGGGTGACCCCAAGCGCGAAATATGTTGTAAATGATTCCCTCGTCTATCTCCCATTCATGCTCCCAGGGAAAACGTCTGCTCAACTCGTCCGCAGTGGTATTCATCACCCCGGGGAGATAGGCAGCTGATATGCGGATGTGGTTCGCAAGGCACCAATTCCAGAGTTTTATGGCCTCTGAGCAAAGAGAGTGGGAGCGAGCCCCTCCTTGCCTGTTTACGTAGAACATGCAGGCAATGTTGTCTGTCATTATGCGTACATGCTGATTCTTGATTAGTGGCAGGAAGTGGCAGCAGGCATTTCGTATAGCTCGAAGTTCTAGAACATTTATGTGCAGGGAGGTCTCGGAGGGAGACCATAGCCCGTGGACTGTTTGGTGAGAGATGTGGGCACCCCAGCCTGTGAGAGATGCGTCGGTACCCATTATCAGAGTTGGGGAGGTCTGGAGGAAGGGGACTCCAGAGCAGAGGTTGGAGGGGACTGTCCACCATAGGAGAGAGTCTTTGACTCGGAAGGGTATGGCCAGAGGTTTGTTTAGCGAGTGCACGTTCGGTTTGTAAACCGTGGCCAGCCAAGCTTGGAAACACCTCATGTAGAGATGTGCATTTTGGACCACGAGGGTGCACGAGGCCATGTGACCTAGTAGTTGGAGGCAGTCTCGGGCGGTGACCTGGGGGCTGTTGCGAAGTTTTGTAGCCAGCAGCGGTCGGGTGGGAGAGATGCCAGTCCCGTTCTGGAGTCGAGGTCCGCTCCTATGAACTCCAGGTGTTGGGTAGGACGTAATGTGGATTTGTTTCTGTTTATTTGCAGGCCCAGAGACAGGAAGCAATCGATGGTGAGTTGTGTGAAGCGGAGAACTTTGTCGAACGTGGAGGCCTTGAGAAGGCAATTGTCGAGGCAAGGGAATATTATGACCCCTTTTTTCCCTGAGGTAGGCAGTGACTACCACTAGAAGCTTGGAGAAAATTCGGGGGGCAGTGGAAAGGCCGAAGGGCAGAACTCTGTATTGGAAGTGCATTGAGACGAGGGTAAAACGAAGAAAACGTCTGTGGACCGGATGGATAGTGATGTGAAAATAGGCATCTTGTAGGTCGAGGGCTGAAAACCAATCACCCTGCTCCAGCGCTGGAATTATGGTGGTGAGAGTAACCATCTTGAACTTCTGCTTTTTGATAAATTTGTTGAGCCGCCTGAGGTCGAGGATCGGTTGCCATCCTCCAGTTTTCTTTTCTGTTAAGAAATAATGGGAGTAGAATCCTTTCCCCTTGTGGCATTCGGGCACGAGTTCTATAGCCCCCAGTTGAAGGAGATGTTGCACTTCTTGCCAGAGGGGTCGCTCATGAGAGGGGTCCCTAAAGAGGGATGGGGAGGGTGGGTGGGTGGGAGGTAAGGAGGGGAAGGGGATGGAATACCCAGTTGAGACGACCTCTAGAACCCACTTGTTGGTGATAGTGTCCTGCCATTGGTGAAAAAATGGCCATAGGCGGTGTCTAAAGATAGTTGTAGGCAGCGGATACGCTGAAGTCGAGACGATGTTTTCGAGACCCTCGACCAAAGGTTCAAATCTGCTTATTAGTTGGAGGAAGTTGAGGTGCCCCGGAAGAATTGGGGCGACGACGCTGATATCTGGATCTCTGGCGTTGGTGTTACTGTTGTCGTTCCTGAGATCTATTGAAATGCTGTGTATATGGGGGGTAGCGTGGACGGTGGTAAGGTTGATATCTGTACTGTCGCCTTCTGGTTGTAGGGGTTTGGATTCCTAAAGACCGGAGGGTTGCCCTTGAATCCTTCATTGAGTGAAGCGCATCATTCATGGTAGAAGCAAAGAGTTTATCACCATCGAAAGGAAGATCCTCTATGGTACTTTGAACTTCACGAGGAAAAGAGGAAGAGGAGAGCCATGAACCTCAGTGCATGACCACTGCAGTAGCGGTGGATCTTGCTGCGGTATTGGCTGCATCCAGAGCTGCTTGAAGAGCCGTGCGTGATAGGATTTGCCCTTCGGAGACTAGAGCTGTGAATTGTTGTTTCTTTTGATCTGGAATGTCTTCAATAAAGTCCATGAACTTGTTATAGTTTCTGTGGTTGTACTTAGCAAGAACTGCAGTATAATTGGCAATATGAAATTGTAAGGTTGAAGAGGCATACACTTTGCGGCCAACGAGGTCCAAGCGTTTGCTTTCCTTGTTGGCTGGGGTGGAGCGGAAATATTGCTGTTTGTTCCTTTGGTTGGCTGCATCGACTACCAGGGAGTTTGGCGCAGGATGTGAGAAAAGGAATTCGGAGCCTTTAGAGGGAATGAAGTATTTACGGTCCACTTGTTTGCAGGTAGGCTGGCTTGTGGCTGGAGCCTGCCAGATGGACTTAGCGGGTTCCAGAAGGGCTGCACTGATTGGTAATGCCACTCTGGACGAAGAAGACGGTTGCAGGGTGTCCGTTAACTCAAGTTGTTGCTCAGGGACTTACTCTAAATTGAATTCTAAGCTCGCTGGTAACCCTTTTAAAAAGGTCCTGGAATTTCGAAAAATCGTCTGAAGACGTTTGAGGGGAGGGAGGTAAAGCTTCTTCAGGCATTACTTCAGTCACTACTGGGTCAGGAGCAGGAGTTGATTGACCCTGCAAGTGGGAAGGTGCTGCCCAGGGTATCATATCGTTTGGACGTTCGTCTGGTGGTGCTAAGCAAGTGCCGCGCCTCGTCGAAGTGGAGTAGCGGGTGTGCTGCCGAGGAAAAGATGCCCATGGGGCCCAATACTGCCATGGTGGTGGGAAGGGCATAGGTGGTGCCATCCATGGGTTCACACACCAGGAGGCAGGATCTCGAGAATAGGCTGAGGTAATTTTCCTGTGCCCACGGGTGACAGGGGTCCGAGGATGGGAGTCTGGATCCATTGAAAAATCACCCTGTATTTCAGGTTCCTCCTCACTGGAGGAAGGCTGTTCGGACCCTGAATCATTCATAGGGGAGAAGCATTCCTTAAGCAAGGGTGATTGCAGCATAGGTGACACTAAGAGATCGCTTGACTGGGTAAACTGCAGCGCTGAGGCAGCTGAAGGTGAAAGCTGAAGATGATAGAACTGCTGTGAGGGAACCCGGGTCTGCACCGGTGTTCTGAGTCTTGGCTCAGTGCCAGACAGCACTATCAATGCTGGTGCCGGAACTGGTGCCACTCTATTAATAGCAGGCTGCTGTGCCTCAGGGAGGTCCTGGTATGTCAGCACCGTGTTCGTCGCGGTGCCGATGGGTGCCATGATTGAGGCAGGCAACTGGAAGCCTGAAGCCTTGGCACCGGAGCTTCGCGCGCCGCTGCAGCCACAGGCGGGTTTGGCGCGGTGCCGGAGGAGCCCGGCTCGTCGAAAGTGCTCAAACGGGGGAGCACAGGTAAAGAAATACTAGATCTGACTGGAGAAGGTTTGTGTCGGAGGGTTTCCTTTGAGTTTGACAGAAGATGCCCTCTTTTTGCTGTTTTCTTCTGCCTTTTTGAAGCAGGGGAGCTGTAGTGGGGAGCGGAGGCAGAGTCCGCGCCAGGGTCTGAGGCTGACCCTAAGGATTTTTGAAGAAGTATGAGTTTAAGTTTTAGCTCCCTGTCTTTTCTCTCTCTGAAGCTTAGTTTAGTGCAGTGGGCACATTTTTGGGGGATGTGGGTCTCCCCCAAGCATTTTATGCATTGCGAGTGTCCATCCGAAAGAGGAATAGGTTCCTTACAGGACGAGCAGCGCTTAAAGCCTGTGGAGCCAGGCATGTCAGAAGCGGTTGTGGCTGAGAGAAAAATATATATATATATATTTTTAAACAGTAGAAAAAAGGTAAGTAACACTAACTAACAGCTAACTAACAAGAACTAGCTAACTAAAAGTTATTTTAAGATGAGGAAAGAAATGCTTTAACGAGTCTGCTGAGCTCCATCTCCATCAAGCCGGGGACGGTAGAGAAGGAACTGAGGGAACCGGCCGTGCATGCTCACTAAGAGGTATACTCAGAGCGCGTGGGGGGAGCGGGGGCATGCTCTGTGCATGCGTGGCCGGTACGAGTACTGCTGCAGAAATCTCCAATCAAAGGCGCAGGGGTGCACTGACACCTGGAGTGGAGCACCCACAGGGACATCTCTCTCGAAGAATGTGAAATTAACTGGGAGGATTACGTTATAGCCAGCTAACGTGGCACCACGGAAGTGTAAAAGTCATTTTTAATTTCACAGCAGTGATTGCTTACAAATATGGACTCAAATATTTATTGCAAATATTAACTGTAGTTATTGAAAAGTGTCTGAAGCCCTGATTAGAAAATAGTTTATTTTGATGGCACTGAATTATGGAGTGGATATTGTTTTCAATCCTAGCAGTTTAAACAAAAATTAAAAAAAGACATTTTCTATAACATTTCTCATGCAGTGACAGTTTTTAACTCTGATGCTTAGAAAAACAGGTATATAATGGGTACAATAGTATTTCATCATTCTATAGATCGGTACATGTCAGCATGGCCATGAAGGGATTTTAATCCTATGGAGTGTTAGAGATTGTTACCTCATATTAGGCCTGATTCTATAGCACCAAAGTCAACTGGAACTTGCAATTGACTTCAAAGGGTGCAGGATTAGGCCAATTTTAGATGATGAAAAGAAAGCTAGTTATCTTTGAACTCCATGGAAGAAACTCACACTGAACTTTGCAAGATAAAGCAATCAATGTTGTTGCAATCCACAAAGGGAAGAGCACGTGCTTAACATTTACTATTGAAAAGCAAGTCTTCTATATACAAATATTCTCTAAAGAAAAACGAAGAGTGAAACTGGAATTGCCGAATACGGTAACATTAAAGCTATTCCTGTGAGAGAGGATCATAGACAAGTGTAGCAATGATACCTTTACAAGACTGCATTTGCCATCTTTACAGCCAAAGACTCTGCATTTCCAAATAAATGGTTTAATTTGACATTAGTCAGTTATTCATTCCCTTTACTGTCCTGCCATTTATTCACATGATAAAGTAGTAAAGTCGTCTAGTTGTCACATATGCTCAAGCTAAGTTCAATTTGACAGTGAGGTTCTTTCCATTTCTAAAGTATCCTCCTGTGTATTTGCAATCTTGTCAACAATAATTATTAAAAACCTGTTGAAGATCAGTTCTATCACAAAGGACTTGTAATCAATAATTTCTCTGCAGTTGTTAAATATTTCCACTGGCACACACTAAGAGCAAGGCAAAATTGTAAAGAACTTGTTTGCGTTTCCACTCACTCATTTGCCAGGGTGATTTTGAACACTTCTTAGCAATTTAGCTTTAAAGCGTAAACATAATGTTACTGCACCACATGCTGAAAATAAGGTATGTACTGTAGGTGAGGTACTGAAATCTCTTCCTGACTTTTACGGGGTACTGATCTTATAAAAGTAACAAAATTACATCAATTTACACTTTAAACAGCCAAATCCCCATTTAGTTGTGCCTCAAATAGTCTCAGGGGGTTTATTTGTATTAAGCACAACTGAATGAAAAACACAACAGCTTGAAACTAATTGCACACACAAAATTTCAGTTCCATTATCATCATCTTAAATATACTGAATCTGTCTATGAATTGTACATAAATGCCGTGGAAATACAGAGAGCAGCACAAACCCAGCATCTACAGTTTTTGTCTAATCCGGCAGCACCTTTTATAGCTGAATAGGAAATAAAATGTCAGTGAATGTCAAATAGCCTTGCATAGGTGGAAAAACATTGTTAAATTTAACACAATATTTAAAACATAAATGCTATTTATCCACTGTGAACAGAATGGAGCTGTATGCTTTCTACACTTGAGGCAAGTCATTTAATTTAAATAATATAAAAAAGATCAGTTTTCCCATTTGGTATGGGTCGAGAGGTGAATCTCTGATCAACTGATGGGCAAATATACACATTTCTCATTTAAAACTCAGATAAATGTGAAACTATCACAATGGAGAAGACTAACTGCTCAGAAATGGTTGATTATTTACAATTTACAAAGTGGAAATGGGTCTGATTTACCAGAGACACTCTATCATTCGAGGTAATACAGAAATTGGAGCCCAGTGCGTGCATTACATTGACCTTTTACAAGACATGTGGAAGCAAGCATTAATTGGGTAATACTATTTCCTGATGTATACAAGAGCCTTCATTTGAAAGGAAATATCTGCATTTAAAATGCTTGTCTTAATTAACTATATTTGGATAGCTGCTGATAAATGCATGCAGAAAAGTTTGGAGGAATGGCTCTGTTACCATCATGAAATATCCAATGCTTACAGAAAAAAATTGGTAATGAAGGGCATGATCAGTTTTTGAAAGATGTGAATGTTGAGGCTAGGGAAGATTTAATTAACAGAATAAACTAAAATCTGTTGACAGCAAGAGAGTTGGTGCAATAGGTTATCAAAAAATATTTGCCATCCATTAGTGGACTGTGGCCTCAAAGATCTAGTGGACTGAATGTTCATATCATACCTACTTTTAAAATCACGACAGCACCATAATTTACAGACTATATTCTTGCTCTCTTCCATAACATCATAGAACAGGTGAAAAAATTCTGGGTGCAATTTTCAGAGAAACAGCAGAAGAAAATGTTTTACTTTTCACATAGGTTGTTTTGGGAGGCTACATTAAAGCATTTCAATTTAAATTAATTCATAGATCACATTGGACTTCTCACATGCACCTGAACTAAGGTGTAAAAAAAATGAATAGAAACGTGTTATTTACCTTTTACACAATACAAAAACCAGGTATAATTTGATTAAATTAAATAGTCAGAAGGTTTAATGCAAACAAGAGAAAGTACTTTTTCACACAACACAAAATTAACTTGTGGAACTCATTGCCATGGGATGTTGTGCAGGACAAAAGCATAATGGGGTTCAAAAAAGAACTAGGTACATTCATGGAGGATAGGTCCATCAATGGCTATTAGCCAAAATGGTTAGGGATGCAACCCTATGCTCAGCGCGACCCTAAGCTTGTGATTGCCAGAAGGCAGGAGTATAAGACAGGTTGGATCACTCCATAGTTACCCTGTTCTTTACACTGCTCCTGAGGCTCTGGTACAAGCCATTGTCAGAGACAGGATACTAGGCAAGAAAGATCATGGTCTGACCCAGTATGGGAGCTCTTATGTTTTTATGACTCAGACACTGTAGTAAAACTGTGGAAGAGGTGGGGAAAGAGACAAGTATCTTTCACATGTCTGGAGAACTGTTTTGGCAATGGACAGACTTTACACATCTGGCATCACTCATGGCTCAGTCTTTAAATTATGACTTCACTGCTTTACAAGAGGCAATAGGTAGTCACTGAGAGTGGCTATCCAACAGCGTGTGTATCTAAAATATTTTTTGTGCAGAAGTTACTAAGGACTGGAATTAAAGCCTTGATGAAATAATACATTCATTTGTAAAAAGCAAAGTGATTTGGAGGGAAGCTGTGTCCTTTGGAACGGTACAAGCTTTCCTGTGCAGCACTGAATATTTGTAGCTGAGGTTGAGTCTCTCAGCCAGTCCCCAACTAAATCTGCTAAACCCCAGATGGGATGAGAGCAGAACGCTGAGGGGAAGGAGGACTGGCTGTAGTGACAAGTCATTGTTATTACTTTCACTCCTGGGAGCAGTGTAGAGTGAACCAGCGAAGAGTATGCCGCTATTAGCCAAAGCTCAAATAGCCTGGACTTTTGCTTCAAAAAGCACCTTTCCACTCTCCAAAATTACAAGTTGGAGGACAGCGCGATTAAACCAAAATTCTGCTTTGTCAGGAAAGTTTATAAATGTAAATGCATGTACAATATTCAAGGGAAGCAGCAAATGCAAAGCCTGCAATGCGAAATACTGCAGCGGGGTCTGGATAATTACATGCCATCTTTCCAAATGTGAAGGTTACAAAGTGAGAGAGCGGGTCACGTATTTTCAGATTCAACAACAGGAATGTAGGAATTGCCAGACTATATCAGACCCAACTCTAGTCTAGCATCCTGTCCCCGACAGTGGCCAACACCAGATGTTTAAGACGATGGTGCAAACACCCTGCAGTTTATGGGATTATTTATTATTAATAATCAGTTGTGGAAACAAAAACAAAGGTTAACAAAAGCTAAGATTTAAACTGCAGAAAGGTGAGAGGATGCTAAAATTTGGTGGCAAACGTCAACACACTACAGGAAGCCTTTGAGTACTGAGTGGGGGAGAAGGAATTTAAACCAGGTAATAATATATTCCTCCATCCCTGTAACTGAACAATGCTTGTATTAATCCCCTGTATAAAGTGAAGTTATCCCACATTATAAAGCATGAAAATAAATCTCCAACGTTTTAAAATACTCAAGAGAGTCGGCAACCTATATTTGACAACGGAACCCTCTTCAAGATTTTCCCCCAACATTCCTTTCCTTTTTTTATCTATCAATCCATATTATGGCTACTGCCAGTTACCCCAAGCAGGGATATTTAGGAGTAAACTCAGACTAAGCATATTACGTACATAACACATTCAAATCTTCACTGGTTAGGAGAGTAGCCATCCAAATCAAGGTTCAGCTTTCCCTGCATATTTGAAAGCTTCCACAAGTTCATTGGAAGCACAAGTGTTAAGCCCAAGGTAAAGAGCAGTTCTGTACCTCTGCTTGAATACTTGTGACTGATCCTGTAATTCCATTCTCAGCACTTATGTTATTAGAGCTGTTGTTTGGAGAACTGGGACCAGATCCAGGAGCACTGTTGCATGCAGAGTCTAAAACACATTCAAAAACAACTATCAGAAACAGTATAAATGATCTCTGCAATGCTCTTAGGAGAGATCTATCAGGGAAAACAAAAACCCTGAAGATGTAATAAAACATTTCTATATTGAGAATATAACAAGATGTACTTTCAAACAGCGGGTCCAAATACTTACTTACTTACATCTTTTCTCTGCAACTTTTTTTTGTATAATGTGTCAAGAACTTTAAATATGATTAAACACACAATAAACAATTTAGAAAGCATGAAAAAGCCAAGTCAGTCTGTGTCAAACTGTTCTACTACAGTTTTATGAAGTGCCTCCTCCAATCCACTTTAGCCTTTTATCTTAATCATGCTCTCGGTCTTGCACAATTAAGTAACTTTCTGAGCTTTGACATTTTCCCATGCACTCTTCTTGTATATCTGAATTTATTCATGTTTTAAATGGAAAGATACCTTCATTCCTGACCCTTGACAGCTATTTCACACCAGCACCGACAGTTACTTTTACAAAAAGTGCCCCAATGAACGAAAGTGGTTATTTGTTAAGAGCTGACAGTGTGCTCAGCATTCTATGAGAAACAGTTATTTCTCTGAGGTGGGTGGTGTCATCTACAGAATTGTAGCTTCAGCAGCACACAGGACCCTAACACCAATCTGGAGCCCTGGTCCACTATTGAATTAGAGGAAACAGTACTAATTAGATAATTAATACCGCTTCCCACAACACCTGGGTTTTCCTTGGAAGTCTCTAATCCAAGTACTAGTTTCTTTCCATTCCCAACATGGAAGCACTAGGAAAAGACTGGAATCAGAAGAGCGTGAGCAAGTCTCCAGGCTTCCAAGTGAGGAAGCAATGAACACAGAGGATGAAGTCTGACTTTCAAGTATACATTTTTTTGCCCCTGGATTACTGGTAGATGCCTCCGTGTGCTGCCTTCATATCAGGACAGAGCAATGGGAGGATAATTGAGAAAATAAAAGGCAATGTCATAAGAGTTGTTTTGAGTATCTCCAGACATCAGTCTCTTTACACTTATTGTCCTGCAGCACTAGCTGGACAACTCTCTATCTCAGGGGTAGGCAACCTATGGCACGGGTGCCAAAGGCTGCACGTGAACTGATTTTCCGAGGCACTCACACTGCTGGGGTCCTAGCCACTGGTCGGGAGGCTCTGGATTTTAATTTAACTTTAAATGAAGCTTCTTAAACATTTTTAAAACCTTATTTACTTTACATACAACAACAGTTTAGTTATATATTATAGACTTATACAAAGAGACCTTCTAAAAACGTTAAAATGTATGACTGGCACACGAAACCTTAAATTAGAGTGACTAAATGAAGACTCGGCACAGCACTTCTGAAAGGTTGCCGACACCTGCTCTATCTTAATGAAAACGTGCAAAGTTCCCAGGTATTACACTGAAAGTCCTCCATGTAGATCCTGGTCAAAGTCTCTCAGAGGTAACAAAACCCACACAGAGTTTGTCCCTAGGGAATCCTAGTCTGTTTTGGCCACTCACTAAGTACTGATTGAGCTTTCCCTTTCCACTGTCTCACTTGCAGAGCTTGTGCCAGGCCGATACGTCTAGCACTACAAGCCTCTAGGGATGGGTGTTCCCTTGGTCAGGGGAACTGCCTTTGACCCCATCCTGCACTTTGTATGATTACTCCTTCCTAATTACCTACAGCTTGTTACTTCTGACAGGGATGGCAGGATAGGACAGATACAAGTCCCTGTCTCCAGGACAGTCCACTGACCCATTCCTGCACTGGTCCAGTGTGGAACGTGTACAACTTATCAAAACACAACCACGAGAATTTTGTACTTAAAGTAAAACTTCACTTTATAATTCTATTGCTATATATGCTACCGCTATGTACTTAACACCCCCACTAACCAGGGGAAGTGGGACATCCGACTGAACCCAAAACGTTTTTAACAGACTATAATGCTGCATTTCCCAGCTCCAGTGCAGCATCTCAGATTAACTGATTTCACGGCTACCAGAAATTCTTCTGGAGCACAGAGCTGGCCCATAGGAGCCTCTCTTATTTTGCATATAGCACAGTTTCCAGTGTTTCTCTTTTTATTATCTCAGAAGTATGCTTGGCAGAATTCCATTTTTTTTTAATAATTTGGCACATAATATATATGTCGTTTTTAAGCATTTTTATCCACGTAAATTTTCACAGTCGAAGGTAATTATTTGGGCAGGGGGAAAGGAAGTAGACTATAATTAAATGAGAGCAGCCATTGAGATTCAAAAAGTTAAAGCTTTATAACTGTTAAAATTGTCAAACTATACAAATTGAATATCCTTAAAATTAAACTCTAATAAGTTCTCCAGCAGCACTTTTCTTACTTTGCCTATCTCTAAATTTGGACTGTCAGCAATGGAAATATTTTTTGGTCAGTTTGTGGTTGCACATTGAAATCGATGTTTACCAACATTTACCAATAGAAAGCAGAAATCACTGCAATCTTTTGACAGCCATTCCAAATATGAGAAAATAGGATTTGGCTGACCCCAATATAATTTTCTGGTAGCTGTGATGTAACAGCCTGATGCAATCTGGGACATTTCACTGGGATGTCTCAGTGGACATAGAGCCAACTGGTATGACTTTAGGGACATGATACAATTTTTGTTTTAGTTATTTAATTGCTGAAACCCCCTTAACCTGGTTAGTGGAGTAATTCAGCACATATTATGGTAGAAGTAGAGTAAATAAGTAGATTTTACTGTCCTCTATAATCAAGAGAAATTTAAGGATTAAGTAACAATCTAAAACTGACTGCCCACCTAGTAATGATTACACGTCGCATACTCAAAGGTATCTTCCTTCTATAAATCTGCTACTAATCTGATTACTCCAAGCACTATGCATTTTACCTATGTGACTCTATAGGCTCCAGTGAATCGACATCCATTGCTACCACACGTCCCAGCCATGAAACTCTGGAACTGTCTCTGAGCTTCAGCAACTATCTTCTTCACACCTTCCAAACAATACTATGAATTCTCAAGTCATGCTTCCCAATACACTTGTAAAGAATGAGAAGCCAGCAACAGGACTTATTTGAGTATGCATACATGTCTGAGCATGCTTACTGAACGTACTGAACAAATGGGAGAACCTTTTTCCCCTGCCCAAATCCTTATTCCTGACACTGTAAGCAAAAGTTAGTACTCAGCACTATTCCTTCCTATATGAAGTTAACCTACAAGCAAAAGGAAATTCTTTTCATCCATGGACTGGCCCAAAATAGCAATGCATTTTCTATTCTACTGCAAAGATATGAGAACGATCCATTACCAAGATGCGTGCTCATTTAATTCACTGATGACACTGGAAGTGGAGAAAAGCTCTTTCAAAGTACTACAGAAGAGTTTGAGAAGAAATTAACCAAATACTTATTTTTAAAATGCTGATCAAGGATGTGGTTCCTCCTTAATTAGACATGAGATCATCACCCCAGCTGACAGGAATGCAGACACTCAGCAATAGTAGCACTGAGGCAGAAAATCTTTTTTTTTTTTGGCAACATCACTTTGTGCTTCGAAAAAAAATTACTTTCTGAGGTTGTGAGACCTCTGTAGCACCGCATTACATTAATGAATAAAGCAGTATGTTAAGCAGGCCTTCATAACTTTAGAACGTAATTTTTTGGGGAAAAAAAGGCGTCTCTGTGTAAAAACAGCCTCATTACTCTTTCTTGTGCCTTGCCTCCTGCTGCCAGGGTTGGTCTTCCTGTGTCCAATTAAGTGAGCACTAAGCAGCAGTATTTTGAGTGAAGAAAACCCAATTAACCTGAAGTTTCATACTGCCCTTCAACTTTCCCCACAATGGGCACCTGTGGCGCGTAATGAAAACCTAGACATTGTAGAAAGAACATTTTGGTTGGATAGAAAATACATGCACTTCTGTAAGTAACAGGTCATGAGCTATGATTTATTGGATTCCATGTGTATTACCTAAACAAAAGAAAAAACATGTGGCAATCAATTTATCTTTGTGATACATTCAAGCCTTAATTTCATCCAGGGGTATTCTCGATGGATTAAAAGTACAATTTTCCCCTGAAAAGTGGCTGTAAAAATGGCATTTTCAACTCAACACACGTACTCTGTATTTACTTAGAGTCTGACCCGCTGACTAATGACCAAAATAAAATGCTCATGCTTTTCATTCCTATTAATGCAGCAAGAGCCCATGCAGCTAAGAGCATAAGCAGGAATCTATTCCTGCCTGTGGATCAACAGCCCTCTTTTTTTAAACTTAGTTCAGTCAGTTACATCTGTAGACACCAAGCAAAGATAGGTGTGCACAGGTGTCACAGAGGGCACCATGTGAAAACAATGAGGTTGCACAAGTGTTACAAAAGCCCTAACTTAGCCTGCAGAACCTTTATAACAGGCAGGAACATGAGGAGGAAAGAAATAAGCTTGCCTCTCAGCTCTGTTGTGGAGTTTGCAGGGCTGCTGGTTAGAAAAAGCATCTCCTGCCTTGTAAACCAAGAACATTTGGTAAGGAGATCACACACCCACGCATACACTCATGGAACCCATGATGCCATTTCTACAGAGTCACTTTTCAGAGCAGAGCTGAATTTTATGTTGCATAAATTATGACATTGTGCTCTGAAGTGCCAGGGAGGTCTGAGAAAAGGAAAAACAGTGGTTGTCTAAATGTACTTACAGACAGCTCTCTCTAGATGGCGCTAAATATTAAACTTTATGATAATCTAGAGTCTTACCTAGTTTACTCCTAATATGAAATTTATCAAAAAAAGAAATATTGATTACTTTTTACAAGAGGTTGTGAAATAAGTATATATTATCTATGGTAAAACAACACATAACGTGTTTTTACATTTAAAGTAGGGCTGTCAATTAATCGCAGTTAACTCACGTGATTAACTCAAAAACATTAATCGTGATTAATCACACTTATAGCAATAGAATACCAATGGAAATTTATTAAATATTTTCTACATTTTCAATATTGATTTCAATTACAACACAGAATACAAAGTGTACAGCGCTCACTTTATATTATTTTTAATTACAAATATATGCACTGTAAAAATGATAAGCAAAAGAAATAGTATTTTTCAATTCACCTCATGAAAGTACTGAAGTGCAATCTCTTTACTAAGAAAGTGTAACTTACAAATGCAGATTTTTTTTGGTTACATAACTGCACGCAAAAGTAAAACAGCATATAACTTTAGTGCCTACAAGTCCACTCAGTCCTATTTCTTATTCTGCCAATTGCTAAGACAAACACGTTTGTTTACTTTGATGGGAGATACTGCTGCCTGCTTCTTATTTACAATGTCACCTGAAAGTGAGAACAGGCGTTCATATGGCACTTTTGTAGCCAGTGTTGCAAGGTATTTACATGTCAGATATGCTCAACATTCATATGCCCCTTCATGTTTCAGCCACCATTCCAGAGGACATGCTTCCATGCTGAGGATGCCCGTAAAAAAAAAATGCGTCAATTAAATTTGTGACTGTACTCCTTGGGGGAAGAAATGTATGTCTCCTGCTCTGTTTTACCCGAGTTCTGCCATATATTTCATGTTATAACAGTCTTGGATGATGACCCAGCACATATTCGTTTTAAGAACACTTTCACAGCAGATTTGACAAAACACAAAGAAGGTACTGATGTGGGATTTCTAAAAATAGGTACAGCACTCGATCCAAGGTTTAAGAATCTGAAGTGCCTTCCAAAATCTGAGAGGGACAAAGTGTGGAGCATGCTTTTAAAGTCTTAAAAGAGCAACACTCTGATGCAGAAACTACAGAACCCAAACCACGAAAAAAGAAAAATCAACCCTCTGCTGGTGGCATCTGACTCAGATGATGAAAATGAACATGTGTCGGTCCGCATTGCTCTGGATTATTATCAAGTGGAACCCATCATCAGCGTGGAAACATGTCCTCTGGAATGGAGGTTGAAGCATGAAGGGACATATGAATCTTTAGTGCATCTGGCACGTAAATATCTTGTGACGCCAGCTACAACAGTGCCATGCGAATACCTGTTCTCACTTTCAGGTGACACTGTAAACAAGAAGCAGGCAGCATTATCTCCTGCAAATTGTAACCTACTTTGTTTGTCTGAGTGATTGGCTGACCAAGAAGTAGGACTGAGTGGACTTGTAGGCTCTAAAGTTTTACATTGTTTTATTTTTGAATACAGTTTTTTGTACATAATTCTACATTTGTAAGGTCAACTTTTATGATAAAGAGATTGCACTACAGTACTTGTATGAGGTGAATTGAAAAAAAAACAATTTTTTGTTTTTTTACTGTGCAAATATTGGTCATCAAAAATAAATATAAAGCGAGCACTTTACACTTTGTATTCTGTGTTGTAATTTTGAAATTAATATATTTGAAAATGTAGAAAACATCCAAAAATATTAAAAATAAATGGTATTCTATTGTTTTTTAATCGCTTGACAGTCCTAATTTAAATTGCTTGATGAAGAACAATGGAGGTCTGCATGAGGCCTATAAAGAACATGGCGTCAAAAGCATTTATTGTTGGAGTGGTAAAGTTATGAATTATGCTTAGCAACTGGATCTATGGACATTAACAGAGATACAGCATGAAACGTCTCAAAGGTATTTCCCAACAACCTGTAATTTCTACCATCTTTAAATACTACACTGGCACCTATATCTGATTAACACAAGCTTAAAAACTAAAGTTGTGAAACAGAGGCTGTGGACTTGGAAACAATGCCTTCAATGATGAATGTCCAAGGACTAAAAGGGTTAAGGGTGCCAAAGGGAGTACAGAGATCCTGACTAAAGAGTTAATCAGATATATAAACAGGTTTTAAGATGGGAGCCTTGTATAGAATGCGACAAGAGGCATGGCTTTCAGTTGCTTACCCAACATACCTGTGACATCCAGGGGACGCTTCTTAAGAGCAGTAACCACTGGGCCATCTTTCCTCCGTAACAGGGGACTGCTCCGTCTTTCAGCAACTTTCTGCTTTAATCTGGATCGTAACTTCAGGTTGGGTTCAGATGCTGTACAAAGAAAGGAAAAGTCATCACTGCATGCAGAGTTCCATTTAATATAATCTTATTCATTGTTTTCTGCCAACTATATTGGCTAATCTTCAATGAAGGATACCACAGAAATGTAAGGGAAATTAGTCATATGACATAATAATTGGAATAAAGAATTATCAGTATAATGAAAATATACCAACAGATGCATTCTGCACTAGTTCTGTTAAAACACTGATGATCAGGATTAATAGTGCTTTTTATAAAAATTAATGTTACAATGTTTTACCTATAGACTGGAGATAGTGGTTTGCAATATGGTTTGTTGTAAAGTTCATGAGATCTAATACAAAGTAAGATATTCACCTGTAATATATTTATAACCACTCCACTGCTGACTACTAAGCTTATCACAAAGGTAGAGCCTTGCAATGGATATTCTGTAAATTAATAAAAGAATCAATGGGCCTCTATAGCAGATAACAAAAGAATAATTATCTTAATTTTCCAAGCATAGTTCAAGGATTGTTGTATAACTAACCCACACTCAATACTTTGAAAGTTTATCTTAAAATGTCTGACTACCTTAAGGTCATCAGGACTGCCAAGAGGAGGTTTGTAACATTTGAACCCCTTTACATCAAGTGATACACATTTTAGCTATCCCCTTAAATGAAAGTTTCAGGCATGGGAATGTTCCAAGATGCTAAATTCATCCACTGCAAGAATCAGGAGATGTGTCCAGAACCCTCACCACATCCTCCTAAGTAGGAATCAGAAAAGAAACAGTGAACTGCCAGGACTACGTGTTTCATATAAATATTTTTCAATAGGTAAGGAAGCCATGAGAAAGGGAAAAAAGATTCCCACTGGAAGATATCTTTCTTTGTAAACTTTGTGCTCTCTTGAGTATATTTGAAATATTTCTTTGAGTGCTCCAAGGATCCTGACATTTACTGGATTTGTGAGCTTACTCAATCTTTCCCTTCCTCCACTCTCCAGCAATTCTGCTGTCTAATTCCTTTGATTGGCAAGTTCTATGCTCTCACCACTAAATACTGATACACTTGATTCTTTGTGCCCAAGGGTAGACAATGTAAAACTTCTTCAGCAGACTTCAAGTCAGATTTACAAACTGATTTTGTTTAACAAAAAGTCTGGCTACAAATTTATTTCCTGCTAGAGTGTGTAGAAGGCCAACACAGAATGTTTTTAATTGTGGAGAGCACACAAACTGGAAGTTGATGACTTCATGATCAAATATTTGCTTAAAAGTTCTCATCAAAACTGTTCTCTGATGAAACTTTAGAAAAGGAGTGTTTCATGAATATACCATGGACAGAAAAATTGTCTATCTAAATTTGCTTTAAAAAAAGATAAAGGACGTACTTTAAAAAAGTGTCAGACTCATCAAGATGATGTTTAAAATTCAATTTGAAATCCATTAGTGAAGGGCGAAATCATGTTATATGCCATTTACATAAAGAAAGCAAGTGGAATGAATATAAATCTGCTGTTTGCCGGAAGGACAAAATTAAAGAGGAGGCTATTTAAATAACAATTGCACTTTCTTCAATGTTAGTTCATAAAGGAAAAAAAAAGACCTAATCTTAGTTTAAAAGTAGATAATAGATGTGAGAACACTCAGAGCCTCATGGTAGATAATTTACACTTGCAGGAAATTTACATTTTAAATAAACTAATTGATTAGATGCTTGGGTCTATAATTTAAAAATAAAGCAAAGCAATGTTTCATACAGATGTGGTTATGTATATTGCGCATATATATATATATATATGGAGTATCTACATATGCACGCAATGGAGGCATATTCTACAGATGGTTAAAGCATCTGTCTTCTGACAAAGAAAAATGTGACAATATAAATTACATTAAAATGAGAATTTCATTCATATTATTTATTCCTGTATGGGACTTGTCTGAATTATGTTTTGTGTTGGGAATAGACAAATCACTGTTATTTTAAAGGTATACAATGAAGGAAGTGTCTAAGTATGAAACACCTTAAAAATGGAGAAAAAAATCAGGGTATCATAGATTAGCTAATATTACAAATGATGCTACGGGTCTGAATATACTAATAAGAATCCTTCCCTGTAACAAGAATTTCAGTGTGAATGAAAATAAGGAACCAAATGCTTAAACAAAACCTCTCCAAAAGAAGATATGACCATCCAAAGAAAACACACTGGAACGTCCCAAACAAATGTATTACATGGTGTTCTTCATCCCCTCCTCATATTGAGATAAGTTTCAAAATAGTGAGACGTTGTTTAAACCCTTACCATTCTACAACTAAAAGTTTAGACTTTGTTCTACCATATTCCTTTTTATTTTTTTATACTAATCCTATACAGAAATCTTTATCAAAACTTCAAGGACTTTTTAAACATTGGTATCCCATTTCACCTGTCATTCATATCCATGGTACATGAAAATATCTGTATACATTTCACTAGGTGTTATGTAACGCGGAGTTAAGTGAATTAAAAACACCCTGCCAGCAACACAGAATGATCTGAAATTCTAGGTATTTACATATGTCATTTCTGAATATCTGAGTTATGAAGAGGTTCAATTTTCAACAATGCATACTGAAAGCTCAGTCAAGGCCAACAAGCTTATTTGTTTTTTTTACTGTCGTCTAACAAAAAAAATGCTGCCTAAATTTAAGAGGAGACCTGTACTTCAAAAGTATAAATAAGAAAATAACATGAATCAGCCAGCACATAACTCAAACAATATTATGGAGTTTGAGCACGTAGGTTCAATTTTCTTTAAGAAACATCAGTTCTACTGAAAATCAACTGAAATTCATCCCACCATACGTCTCCACCAAATGAAGTGTTTCTCAGAATCTTAACGCAATCTATAGTGCTTGGAAGTCAATTTCAAAAGCTTTGTACTCTTCAGGTCACGTAATGTCTTCTAATCTAACGGTATACACTTATTAATTCAAAAATTCAATTAGGTACTTATTCAACCAGATAATTAAGGACATGCCTAACTTTAAGCATGCCGTTAGTCTTACTGAAGTCAATGGGACCATTCATATGTTCAATCTCCTTGCTGAATTGTGGCCTTAGTGCCTCACTTTATTTAGAGAAAATATGTTACTCCTGGGGCAATTCTGCACCACTGTGCACATGCAGAATTCGTGTCTCCTGCAGATTTCTTCGCTTGCCCACAGAAAAATGGGGAAGTAAAGAAATCTGCAAGGAAAAAAACGCCCCTTTCCCGGCAGCCAGGTCCGAGCACCCATAGTAGCTGGAGACATAAATGAATGCGGGGGAAACGGGGGTTGGGCATGCATGTGTGGGGAGATGTCAGTCACCACGAGGGAGGGCGGGGCTGGGTAGGCATGTGTGCAAGCAAGAGACACTCTTGCTCAGTCTGGTGTGGAGGGATAGGGCTTTGGGTTGTTTGGAGGCAGGCTCTGACCTCTCAGGCAGAGCAGAAAATGTAGCAGCCTGCCTGCATAGTTGTTCCTATTGTTGTTAGTTAATTGTTCCCATTTGTAGTGAATTCCCCTAGGAGCATAAAACAGGTGTAAAACTTTTAAAGGATCCTTTACATTGCCAGAGTAGTATAAAGGAGCCTTATTGTAATGACAGTAAGGGAATCCTCAGCTAGGAAGATCTATGTGCTCTCTCGCTTTTTTCCTGTGACAGAGTGGCACAATGGGGTAGATTACAATTCAGGATCTATTTTACTTACCCATTTAAAAAAAAAAAAAGACTGAGGAAAAATAAAATGTTTATCAAACGGTCAATAAAATGTCAGGACTGTCAGAACCAGGCACTTTCAAAAGTAGCTAGCCAGGATTATAAGTGTGATGCAGGGTATTGGTTATCAAGTATTTGTAACTTAACTCCCCATGTGTTTAGGAAGTGCTGAATAGTTAGTGACTTTTTTCTGTACTGTAGTTTAAATAAATTACTAAAATAATTTAAACTGGCTTGATTATATTGCATTATTTTGACAAATAAAATATGCAGAATTTTAATTTTTTTTACGCAGAATTCCCTCAAGAGTGTTCTCTCCTCTCTCTCGGGCTTCTCTATTGCATGAGGAACATAGGGCCTTCACCACTGCCTTTATGGGGGCACACAAGCCTTCCTGCCATGTCAAAGCATAGTCCATGGGCAAGGAGAGGGAGAAAACATGTTTTGAGTAAATTAATAACTTAAGAAATTAAGACACGTAGAACAACTGCTTCCTCAGTCCACAGGGTTTCCTAAACAAGATACTCATCATGTGCTTTTCCACAGGATCCAATATGACTTGAGCCATTCTATCTGGCTTCTTTCAGCCTCACTGTTTTCCTCCCTGAAACTATTCATTTTAAAGTGGTCTTCTGAAGTGACCTGACATACTGCCTTATTAGCTATTCAGGCTAACAGCATAAGAGATGTAGCATTTTTCATAGTCCCAATACAAAACATTTATGGGAGAAATAATCAGACAGATGTGCCAGGAGTATACCTATCTTTACAGATATTAAGGGTAGTTCTTCAGTATTTCTAAGTAATGTTGACTTTCACAATAAGTTTGGCAAAGGGCAAATTCTATCCTGGGACGTATAAGCAGAAGAATCTCGAGTAGGAGTAAAGAGGCTGTTTTACCTCTATTTGGCACCAGTGCAATACCAGATCCAGTTCTGGTGCACAGAACTCAAGAAGGATGTTAAAAAATTGGAAAGGGTTCAGAGAAGACCCACAGGAATGATTAAATATGTCATCTAGTGATAGATTCCAAGAGCTCAATCTATTTAACATATCTGGCGGCTGGTGGTACTGCACACAGGCCCAGTAATAATCTGGGGAGTGATGCCACCTGCTTCGAGGAGGGTGTGCAGGCTCCTGCGACCGGGACTAGGAGTGTGGGGATTGTTTGTGACGCTCCGGTGACCGGCTCCAGAGAGCGCCAAGGAGGCTCTGGAGAGCGGCGCCTGAGAACCAGGGAGCAGCGTCTATCGGGTGACTGCTGCTGGGGTTCTGGGGACCGGTACCGTGGGTCCTGTGACTGATGTTGGGATCCAAGGGATCAGTGCCTGGAGTCCAGCGTTCTGTGCTGGGAACTCGCCGAGTGGCCACAGGTCTGTGGTCTGAGGTATGGCTCCGGAGGTTGTTGGCACGGCCCTGGCGAGTGAGATGGGGAAGTACGATGCTGCGGGGCTGACTTTTGTAGGGGTGCCATGGAATGCTTTCCCCTACAAATAGTTGGGAGGGAGGGGTCCTTGGCCCTCTCTTCCTGAGGAGTAGGCGGCACTGGGAGGAGAAAGGCTTGGAAGGCTTCCGGGATGGACAGCACCATGAGGTACTGCGTGCCTCTATCACTCCCTGGAGTAGGAGGCAGATCGTGGGGCGGACTAGGCCCAACAGGTGATGCTGCCTCCTGGCTACCCTCTTGCGATGGTGAGATGGTCCAAGTTGGTCTAGGCTCAACTTCTCCCTTATCCTTGCCCTCATGGGTCCCCAGGGAGCACCCCCTTCCTGCGTGCTCTCTGTGCCTTTTGACTGGTACCGGTGACGTGGGGTGCTTCTTGTTGATGCTGAAATACTCAGTACCAAGTCCAAATGTGCCGGCTCCAAGGCAGTTGTGAGCGCTGACTTCATGAGGAGCACGCAGAGTCTTATGTCTCTCTCCTTCTTGGTCCAGGACTTGAATCCCTTGCAAATGCGACACTTCTTGCTAATGTGGGACTCATCCAGAGACTTCAAACAACTAAGAAGTGGATCACTGATTGGCATGGGCTTCTTACAGCGATCGCACAGCTTGAAACCTGGGGAGAGGGCATGCCCCATCCCTTGGCTAAATCCCTCAGGGGATTATACCTCTAGTTCTTAACCTGGGTGCACACTCCCCCTGGGGGTGCAAGATGCCCTTTCTGGGGGTGCGAGACATGCCAGATTTTTTTAGAAGGTAAATCATTAAAAACACAAATTAAGCACAGGCACGTAAGTACAACACAACTGCTTTGTTCATCAAACCTATGTATTTATTAACATTATACATTTTTTAACAATTACTGTAATATACAAATCTAGGTTTAAAGAACTGACCTACTTCAACGGCTTTTGATCAGGGGTGCGAGAACATATTTTGAGAACCAAAGGGGAGCAGGCTGCAGTAAAGGTTAAGAACCACTGCTCTAGAGCAGGGGTCCCCAACGCGGTGCCCGCGGGCGCCATGGCGCCCGTGGGGGCATCTTAATGCGCCCGCGTCCTGGCCTCCGGGAAAGCACCCGCCGAAATGCCACAGCAGCATTTTGGCGGGGACGCCTCTCGATGACGCCGCTTATCGCCGACAAGTGATGTAATCAAGAGGCGTCCCCACCGAAATTCGGCAGCGACGCCTCTCGATGACGCCGCTTGCTGTCGACAAGTGACATCAAGAGGCGTCGCCCCCGAATTTCGGCGGGGATGCCTCTCGATGACGCCGCTTGCCGTCGACAAGTGACATCAAGAGGCGTCGCCCCCGAATTTCGGCGGGGATGCCTCTCGATGACGCCGCTTGCCGTCGACAAGTGACGTCATTGAGAGGCGTCGCCCCCAAATTTTGGCAGGGACGCCTCTCGATGATGTCACCTGTCAATGGCAAGCGACGTCATCAAGAGGCGTCGCCGCAGAAATTCGGCAGCATTTCGGCAGGTGCTCCACCGCCGCAGTGGTCCTTCGGCTGGCGCCCACCAGCCAAAAAGGTTGTGGACCACTGCTCTAGAGTATACTAAAATTATTAGGACCTGTTAACTATTGCTAATTACAACTATTTACAAAAGAAATGGTTCAAAGAATCACTGAATGAGAACTACTTGCTAGAGCAAGAGGAACATTGCAGCACCAACACTAAGAAGGAACTGAGGGGGAGAGAGGGGGTCAGCAACCCCCCTTATACCGGTGCCTATGCGCGCCACTCCAGAGGGCGCCAGAGCAAGTCCCCTATGGATACCACTGAGTGTATAAACTTACGGCAACGGTGCACATGGCGAGTGCACACGCCTACAATAGAATGGACATGAGCAAGCACTTAAAGAAAAACTCGTTTTCTGTGCTTGCATGGACAGCTTGGTAGAGTTGTGGAGAAGGGCTGCTTCTGTATTTTTATGTATGGCTCTTTATCCTAATTAAAATCTAATTAATGACTTGTGCTTTGGGTTTGTTAGGACAAAATGTTTATTAGTGGTCAAAAGAAGCTTTGATTTTAGGATGAACAAAGGCAATTCGCACTTCTTTTATAGCTTTGCTATAGTTTGCTTGCCTGACCGTAGAAGAAATCAAAATAGCAGTAGAGTGGAGTATACTGTGGGGAGTTCCTTTGTAACTGGCCAGACATTTCATGAGAATGCCTAGAACATACAGCTTCACATGTGGAAAGGCCCTAAACTAGTGATACTGCTGCTCTTGTGCTGACATCACCCCTACAGTTACAGAAAAACACCAGTCTTGCTGTGATGCTTTCCAGGGATACCCAGGACTGTGCAGCACCTGGCTACCTGCCCTTAATATGAGGAAGCCTTGTCTGGCCCTGCTGGGGTTCAGCTCCCCAACTCCATTGGTCACAAGCAACACAAGTGCTCTCCTCTAGGCCTGCACAGGCCTTTCTGCCTCTCTATGGAGGAGGGATTGGCTCATTCCAACTCTGAGCCCTCTGAGTCTCTCTGTGGAATGTCCAGCCCCTGCTTCACTGCACACTCACAGTACTCACAGACTGGCTGATTCCAAAGGAACAGTACACCCAAACTTGCCAGTTCCACTGCCGAAGGCTTACATCACATCTCTGCTTAACACACAGTTCTTAGATACTTTGTTAAATACACTTTTACTTGTTTTCATGATACATGTAGCGGGATTTGAGTGATAGCAAGTAGAAGTACAGGAAACAAATCGTTATGATTTTACTTCATACGTAACATGGATTCTAGAACTTAGACTTATTTAACTAGATACATTTCTGTCTTATAGAGTAATGCTCATACCAAAGCCCTTACTGCATTGTACAGCCAGATTTAGCTGTGATCTTCCATTCACGTGTGCTTCCTTGGTGAAAGATCCAGGGTATGTCACTGCACTCCCAGGTACTCCAGAACTATCCGTTATCCTTACTCTTACATGCCTATACAGAAATGCAAGAAGCCTGGGGAACAAGCAGGGAGAACTAGAAGTCCTGGCACAGTCAAGGAATTATGATGTAATTGGAATAACAGAGACTTGGTGGGATAACTCACATGATTGGAGTACTGTCATGGATGGATATAAACTGTTCAGGAAGGATAGGCAGGGCAGAAAAGGTGGGGGAGTTGCCTTGTATGTAAGAGAGCAGTATGACTGCTCAGAGCTCCAGTATGAAACTGCAGAAAAACCTGAGAGTCTCTGGATTAAATTTAGAAGTCTGAACAAGGGTGATGTTGTGGTGGGAGTCTGCTATAGACCACCAGACCAGGGGGATGAGGTGGACGAGGCTTTCTTCCAGCAACTAACAGAAGTTACTAGATCACAGGCCCTGGTTCTCATGGGTGACTTTAATCACCCTGATATCTGCTGGGAGAGCAATACAGCAGTGCACAGACAATCCAGGAAGTTTCTGGAAAGTGTAGGGGACAATTTCCTGGTGCAAGTGCTGGAGGAACCAACTAGGGGAAAAGCTCTTCTTGACCTGCTGCTCACAAACAGGGAAGAAATAGTAGAGGAAGCAATAGTGGATGGGAACCTGGGAGGTAGTGACCATGAGATGGTCGAGTTCAGGATCCTGATACAAGGAAGAAAGGAGAGCAGTAGAACAGAGACTCTGGACTTCAGAAAAGCAGACTTCGACTCCCTCAGGGAACTGATGGGCAAGGTCCCCTGGGAGAATAACATGACGGGGAAAGGAGTTGAGGAAAGCTGGCTGTATTTTAAAGAATCCTTATTGAGGTTGCAGGAACAAACCATCCCCATGTGTAGGAAGAAAAGTAAATATGGCAGGCGACCAGCTTGGCTCAACAGTGAAATCCTTGCTCCTCTTAAACACAAAAAAACAGCTTACAAGAAGTGGAAGATTGGACAAATAACCAGGGAGGAGTATAAAAGTATTGCTCAGGCAGGCAGGTGTGAAATTAGGAAGGCCAAATCACGCTTGGAGTTGCAGCTAGCCGGAGATGTTAGGAGTAACAAGAAGGGTTTCTTCAGGTATGTTAGCAACAAGAAGAAAGTCAAGGAAAGTGGGGCCCCCTTGCTGAATGAGGGAGGGAACCTAGTGACAGAGGATGTGGAGAAAGCTAGTGTACTCAATGCTTTTTTTGCCTCTGTCTTCACAGACAAGGTCAGCTCCCAGACAGCTGCACTCTGCAGCATGGTATGGGGAGGAGGTGGCCAGCTCTCTGTGGAGAAAGAAGTAGTTCGGGACTATTTAGAAAAGCTGGACGAGCACAAGTCCATGGGGCCGGATGCGCTGCATCCGAGGGTGCTAAAGGAGTTGGCTGATGAGATTGCAGAGCCATTGGCCATTATCTTTGAAAAATCATGGCGATCGGGGAAGGTCCCGGATGACTGGAAAAAAGCTAATGTAGTGCCCATCTTTAAAAAAGGGAAGAAGGAAGATCCAGGGAACTACAGGCCAGTCAGTCTCACCTCAGTCCCTGGAAAAATCATGGAACAGGTCCTCAAGGAATCAATTCTGAACCACTTAAAGGAGGGGAAAGTGATCAGGAACAGTCAGCATGGATTCACCAAGGGCAAGTCATGCCTGACTAACCTAATTGCCTTCTATGATGAGATAACCGGTTCTGTGGATGAGGGGAAAGCAGTGGATGTACTATTTCTGGACTTTAGCAAAGCTTTTGATACAGTCTCCTACAGTATTATTGCCAGCAAGTTAAAGAAGTATGGGCTGGATGAATGGACAGTAAGGTGGATAGAAAACTGGCTAGATGGTCGGGCTCAACGGGTAGTGATCAATGGTTCCATGTCTAGTTGGCAGCCGGTATCAAGTGGAGTGCCCCAAGGGTCGGTGCTGGGGCCGATTTTGTTCAATATCTTCATTAACGATCTGGAGGATGGTGTGGACTGCACCCTTAGCAAGTTTGCAGATGACACTAAACTGTGAGGAGTGGTTGATACGCTGGAGGGTAGGGCTAGGATACAGAGGGACCTAGACAAATTAGAGGATTGGGCCAAATGGCTGGGCAGCAGTTCTGCAGAAAAGGACCTCGGGGTTACGGTGAACGAAAAACTGAATATGAGTCAACAGTGTGCCCTTGTTGCCAAGAAGGCTAATGGCATTTTGGGTTGTATAAGTAGGGGCATTTCCAGCAGATCGAGGGATGTGATCATTCCCCTCTATTCAGCACTGGTGAGGCCTCATTTGGAGTACTGTGTCCAGTTTTGGGCCCCACACTACAAGAAGGATGTGGATAAATTGGAGAGAGTCCAGCGGAGGGCAACAAAAATGATTGGGGGCTGGAGCACATGACTTATGAGGAGAGGCTGAGGGAACTGGGATTGTTTAGCCTGCAGAAGAGAAGAATGAGGGGGGATTTGATAGCTGCTTTCAACTACCTGAAAGGGGGTTCCAAAGAGGATGGATGTAGACTGTTCTCAATGGTAGAAGATGACAGAACAAGGAGTAATGGTCTCAAGATGCAGAGGGGGAGGTTTAGGTTGGACATTAGGAAAAACTTTTTCACTAGTAGGGTGGTGAAGAACTGGAATGGGTTACCTAGGGAGGTGGTGGAATCTCCTTCCTTAGAGGTTTTTAAGGTCAGGCTTTACAAAGCCCTGGCTGGGATGATTTAGTTGGGTTTGGTCCTGCTTTGAGCAGGGGATTGGACTAGATGACTTCCTGAGGTCCCTTCCAACCCTGAGATTCTATGATAACTGGGATCCCCCTGGCTGTGGCTTTCCCCTCTTGTCAATATCGAAATCTCCTGATTGTTTTCGGGCTCAGTATACAAATAGACACGCATTGTGAGATGGACAATAGCCACTACACAATGACCAGACCGGGATATATATATCTGTTACCTCCTGCCTCAAAGGAACATTCCTGAGGTATGTCACCTGCTGGTTACTTGGCCTTAGGAACATAACTTTCCGTATGGACCCAGCTCCTTAAATATTATCTGTACGTACATTTTGCAATGATTATGATGACCAATGGGCTACAAGCTCTCGGTAGAGACCTCACATGCCACTCTTTGGGGAACTACTGTGCATATATTGAATGCAGGGGATCCCTGCAATTCCCAGTGCACCCCCGGAGCCCTCTGCTGGCTGGCATCAAGAGGTTCCAGGGTCACTCTAGCATAGCGGAAAGCAAATTTATAGAGGGAAGATATATGGCAGGAGACAAGGAACGGGAGTAAAGGAGCATAAGGGCCAAGTGTTCAACACTTAAGAAGAAGAAAAGGAGCTGCTGGGTTCAGAGCACTTCTGAAAAATCAGACCACTTCATTTAGGTGCTTAATGGGGAGCTGAGCTCTCTTGAAATGCATTGGGAGAGCATCTAGTCTTTAGATAGCAAAGGCCAAAAGTGCTTGAGTTACTGCAATGGCTACAGAGAGCATGATGCTGGGCATCCATTCCAAGCTGGCATAGCAGGAGGATGGTAACAGTGCCTCAGAATTATCAGAAACAGGTCAAACTACAGTGATAAACCAAAACAAGGGGTGCGTTAGTACATTACTGGAGCATGTCTCAAGTAGAATGAGGTTTATTGGTACTAGAATAAGACTGATGAAGTTGAAATTTTATTTGTTGAAAACAAGTTTGATGGTATTTATATAACACATTCATAGTGAAGGATGAGAACGGAAGTATGGAAGGAATAGAAACATTCCCTCTACAACTAACTCTACATGTCATGACATTTACTAACATTTCCCCTTCCCCAGAATACATCCACATCTTCAGTTGTGCTTTTTAGACAAACCTGACTCTCTTTCTGCTGCAATAGGTGGCCAAAAGACCCTTTTTCAACTCCCACCTATTATAAGAACAACATGAGGAATATTAAACCTAAGTTAACATAAGCAATACTCCCAATTTAATATCTGGAATACAAAGTGGGAGCTCACCAGGGGCAGAAAGGGCAGCCGGGATCATCACGGGGGCCAGCCTCTCTCCATCTGCTACCTTCATCCCCCAACAAAAATTGATCCAATAAGGTCAAGAAACTGAGGGCAGCTCTTAGTTCTTCTTCCTTTAGTTAGGGGCTCTTTCAAAACAGCTCAGCTGCTTCTTTGCGCCTTGGAGCACTGTGGTAGGTTGGGAAGGGAAATAGTAGCTTTCCTTTGGTGCATCACTATTCATGCCCCTTTTCCATCAGGACATCAAAGGGAAGCCATGGCTCCTCCCCCCACACCCCGGTTGCACTTAGCAGTGCAAGAGAGCTGGCTGGACTGCTTTAGTGTGACTCCTGACCGAGGAAGCTGAACTAGTAACTGCATTAAAGCCTCCCCATTAAGGTTCTTAATCTAGTGTAGGTGGGGCTAGGTCAGAAGTCAGCAGATGGTAGGAGAGAAGGGCTCCGTGGCAGGTGATTTGCAAGCTTTGACTGCATTTGCAGCTAAAGCCTGTAACTTTTTTTAAAAAAGAAAATCCCTAACATGCATTTTAGAGTGGTTTTCTGAAAGGACATGGGGGAAGATATTAAAAGCAAGCCTCTCCCACAACTTGCTGTTTGGTTTCTTTTACTATTTTCTAGAATTTCTACAGCTTGACCTGAATAGATGTTCTACAGAACTAAAATACTAAGCAATTTTTATGCATTTTATGAAGTTACTTTTAGTAACGTATAAACACCCAAAGGCTATTCCCCTCCCCACTTAGTACAGGAAATACAGAGGTCTTAATAGGTCGATGACTACCTCTCATTAGAAGAGTATGCCCTGAAGTAATGTGTGGATATGTGGTACAAAGCATGTAATGCAGGAGAACCAGAACCTGGATCACATCAGCATCAGGAAATACAATGTAGGTGGGAAAACAAAGATTCTCTTAAACTTGAGTGACACTATGTAGTACAAAACTCAAAGACTTTCTCTAAATTATACTCCCACATGACATTGGGATTTCAGCCTACTCTATTTTCCTAAACAATCTTTGTCATAAAACAAGCCACTTCACACATCCAAAGGATCAGAATAAGCTCAGAGAGGAATGAAGTGTTTCTTGATGAATGCAATGTTTTAATTAATGACAAAATGTAATTTCTTTTTATCACAAGGTGTTCAGCACAATTCTACCAGTTTAGCAATATAATACCACCCTACCCATGTTCTTGCAACATCAGACAAAAAAATTCACCCCGTAGCTTTTGGGCATGTTCCCCTCCTGCTCTCACTCACAGATTCTTGCCTGATGCATGGAGGCACATGGAAATGAGTGCTAACCAATAGGAGATTGTTGTTCTATTACAATTATGCAATTTCTTATCCTGCATCCATCACCACAGGATCTAAGCATCTGTAAGTCTGTATTGTTCCCCCTTTAGAAATCAGCATCAGTAAAGGAGACATGTCTTTTACACTGCTATTTAGAAATTAGCCAACTCAGTAGTCTAAACATTTCATACAATTGTCAGCATGTGGAGTGCATGGGCCAGTCCTTTCCTGTGACAGACTCCACATCAGCAAATTCAGGAAAATTACTGACCTGTCATTTTGCTCCTCTGAAGCTGCCATCTGCCAGGATTTTCATTCTTAGGTCTCAGCTACCTAAAGCAACATAGGAGGATCTACACAAGCTCCTGAAGCTATGGGATTTGGGTTTTTTGTTGTTTTTTTTAAATCGCTAAAGGCAGCAGCAGTAGCAGGATGGAGCACAAACCACCAAGTGGCAGTGACCCAGCACTAGCTGAAAAGCCAAGGTAAGCACAGAACTGCCTGAAAAACCAAAGCAAGACACAGAGCACTGAAAAACAGATGCTAAGGCACCAGGGCAAATAGCAAAACCATGAAGAGTAAGTGCCGAAGTGCTGGTGTCAAGCACCACAACACCAGCATTGAAGCACTCGGGCAAACTGGCAAGTAATTTTTCAATAATCTGGACCATACTCGAAGACTGGGCTATGGAAAGGAATCCCCAAAGATGAGTGAAACAGTTCAGAGTAAAGAGCCTGAGTAACAATAGGAAAAGTGCACTCCTCCCAACGCCCCTCCCCCATTGACATTAAGGAGGATCTGACTGGAAGATTCCAAGGGTAGATGTTAATCTCAGTGGGCTGGGCTCACACTCTAGTCTGCTACCCCTCCTTAGGGAATAATCATGTCAACAGTTAGGAGATTTCAGTTGTCTCACACCATGGAGCAGAGAATCAGGTGTGAGACTCTCGGCAGATGGTACCTTTTAGAGAATGAGGCCTTGTTTTCAGAGGCGTCGAGCACCTATACCTCCCGCTGAAGTAAATGGGGGCTCAGCACCTTAGGCTATGGCTACACTTGCACTTCAAAGCGCTGCCACGGCAGCGCTTTGAAGCGCTAAGTGTAGTCAAAGCACCAGCGCTGGGAGAAAGCTCTCCCAGCGCTGTCCGTACTCCACCTCCCTGTGGGGAATAACGTACAGCGCTGGGAGCCGCGCTCCCAGCGCTGGGGCTTTGACCTCACTGGCGCTTTGCAGCGCCGCAATTTAAAGCGCTGGAGAGGGTGTGTTTTCACACCCTGCTGCAGCGCTGCAAATTTGCAAGTGTAGCCATAGCCTCAGAAAAGAAACCGTTCAGGTTCATTTTCACTGTGTTCTATAAAAGTGCATCTATGTTAAAGAGACATAGGAAATTTAGTACTGAAGAAGTTCTACCTTTTATGCATTTAAGTAACGAGCACATTAAAAATCAGCTTATCTTTCTTCATTTGCTTTATGGGCGGATGCGAAAACATTGGTAATCTGAGGTTTGTAAACATGGGCAAGTAATTTATGAGTGTTGTTGGAAAAGATCCTAGGTCTACAGACGCCAAGTCTCCCTGGTTAGCCAGTAGACCAAATTACAAACTGATATATGTAGAGTCCTGTAACACTCCACGCAGACCTGTGAGAATAAGTCTGTTGGGCCAGTACCGTTCTCAGTTTGTCTGTGATGTATGACAGAGAAGAGGCACCTGAGGCTGAGGGGAAGGAAGGGAATTGGTGTAGGGTTTACACAAGAAAGCCCATTCTGTGTATTCTGACTTTAGCATCTGAAGTTGGAGTTCCATGAGCCGGACTGGGCTGGCATTTCTCTCTCGTCCCTCAGTGGTCAGGGGTAAGGATGGTTCTTGGTAGTTCCTAGCCAGCCTCTCTCTGAGATCCAAAAGAGTTGTACATAGGGATGCCAACTTTCCAGTTTTTCAAAACCGAACACTACAGGCCTCTCTGTCGCGTACTCCTCCCTTCCCTGGGACTCACCTCCGCCTGCGGAGCAGGGGTGGGAGGACGTGCTGCCGGCCCCACTCCTCAAACGCCACACACTGTCAGGATCCCTCCTCCTCCAGCAGCAGCTGCTCTTCCCGCCCCGCCGGTGGCAGAGGCTGACCGTGGTTACTGTGGTAACTGGACTTTTGGTGTCTAGTCATCAGGGCTGATCAGACGCTGCACAGGTCCCCTTTCGACTGGATATTCGAAAACCTGAAACCTGGCAACCCTGTCAACTTGTACAGGCTATAAATTATAGTTTGTAATGGCAGCCATTTTCATAGTCCTAGCTTTGGACTGATGGGAAGTTGGTCTAGGTATAACTTTCCTGTTAGGAGTCAGGCTCTCCAGTCAGTCTTTACTGGAAAGAGTGGACAAGTGCCCATTTCTTTATTTTGTTTTTATAACCATCTTTATACTAATGATGTTGGAGGGGACACCTCTGATGAATAACTGGAAGAAACCCTGAGACTACATTGATTTGCTCACTTTTGGGAAAGGCTCAAATACAGATACTGAGACAAAAACAATTTTTACAGTTAACAGATTTCAAGGACTTATTTTTTATCAGCTGGCTTGCTCCTAATGAGGTGCTGAGTCCCTCCAGAACTGCTGAATTTCAGCAAAAATTAAATTCATTTAGCATCTTGCAGCATTGGGCCCATGAAACTGTAGTTACTGTAGGAGCTCAGTCTGGTGAGATGCTAACCATTCTCAGTTCCCATAGAAGTCAATGGAAGTTCAGGATACACAGTGCCTGACAAAGGTTGGTTGGCCCTTGCAGGATGGACAATCCACAAGAAAAAAAATAGGGTCTTTTCAGATATACAGAACAGTAACACCATTTCTCTTCCTCAGTCTCTTAAGTCTTGGTGTGTGCATTTCAGGACAAAGCAGGACATTTCATAGTATTCAAACGTCTCAAAAGTCAAGGCACAACATGAAAAGCAAAAGCAAAAGAATCAGAATACAGGAATAGTAGTAAGTGGAAAC
This sequence comes from Mauremys mutica, assembly GCF_020497125.1. Classification (NCBI taxonomy): domain Eukaryota; kingdom Metazoa; phylum Chordata; order Testudines; family Geoemydidae; genus Mauremys; species Mauremys mutica. The sequence goes on along the minus strand of NC_059081.1, from coordinate 71,266,792 downwards.
CTACATCTCTAATCATGTAAACCTGAAGAAACATATTAAACAAAACTTCAACAAATACAAGAGAGTTTCTGACAAACTGCAACGGGTGTTGGAGAGGTTACAAAAGACCACCAAACCTCAGGCCTAGCAAAAACAATAAAAGATTAGCTGTCAGTGGATATTCTGAGACTTTACTACAATAGGCAGCAATTGTTTTAGCTCAGTGCATGGCACCTCAGCAGCTATATTACATTTGAAAGAGAGTCATGCTCACTTTAGGAAAACATCACCACTATTTTCTCAACAGCTGCAAACAGGACTTGTACACTCAAACCTTCATAAAGGAATCTCAATGAATGGTAAAAAGGAGTTGCTATTAATTCTTAGACAAGATATATTACACAATGGAAGAAAAAAGTCACGAGAGCACTAAACTACTAACTTTTCAGTTAAAACAATGAGACAGTATTTGAGATACATTTTACAGTACGATCTTGCAACCAGATTGAGAACAGGGCAGAAGTAATTATAAACTGCATCTCCAAGGAGTCTAATCTAGAACAATTTCATGCAGAAACCAATGGCCAAGAAACAGCAACAGATCAATCTGGCCCTACAAAATATGTTAGAACAGAACTTTGGGAGATAGGATACACTAATGACATGCTGTTAGTATTTACTGTTTCACAAACTGAGTTTTGCAGAAACTCTTCTTTAGAAATGATTCATACCCATAGTTTATGTTTTTTCTGAGGCAATACCAGTTTATATGGGGATTTGACCTTGTTTGTTTAAAAAGGAGGAAAAGGCTATGCTTATGTCTTAATTTTAAAGTAACATCATCAAATGAAGCATGTGAAGTGCACAAAAGAATATAAAAGAATCTAATGCCCAAGATGTCATGATGCAGCTGAAGTCATTGAAAGACAGAAAAATGACACTAAAAATAACCTACTGTGGTTACATATGTATTCTCTGAATGACTCCATATTAAACTTTGTCAGTGTACAAGTCAAATTGCCAACACTGAATGTTTAACCTGGAATAAGAGAGTCAAGCTGTGTTCTCTTAGCCTCTTATTTCACACTTATGTTTGGATTCCAGTTCTTGTAATCAGAACTGCACTGCGATGGACTTCGTATTTCAACTAAGAAAATTTAATCAAATTTAATAAAAGCTGGAAGGCATGATATGGCAGTTTTAAGTTACAAATACAATTAAGGCAGCATTTGTATAGGCCCCAAAAGTCTGAAAGCTCACTTGCAGGGTTTTTTAAATAGAATATCAGTGCACTAGAAAGCCAAAGAAAAAATTCAATGGTACTTGTATACATTGTACTGTGTTGCCAAAAAGGAATATCAATACTGATGTACAAAGAGGACCAATATCTGTACTTTGGAGGATGAGGTGCTAGTGTAGTATCAATTACTCATCTAAAATAACTCTTATTGTAAATCAGAAACCATGCTTTTGCAGATTTAGTTTGTTAGTTAAAAAAAAAAGAGAAAAGAATTGGCGTGGGGGTGGGGAGGGATAGCTCAATGGTTTGAGCACTGGCCTACTAAACCCAGGGTTGTGAGTTAAAGCCTTGAGGGGGCCACTTAGGGATCTGGGGCAAAATCAGTACTTAGTCCTGCTAGTGAAGGCAGGGGGCTGGACTTGATGACCTTTCAGGGTCCCTTCCAGCTCTATGAGAGCGCTATATCTCCATATATTAGAATTCCCATTCCTTAATAGCCCAATCCTGGCAACTGCTATTCCCTGTTTAAGGACTACTCCAATAGCTGAGTGAAACAATTTACAGGGGAGTCACATCTTACACAGGTGTTAGGTTCTAAAGTCAGTGTATAAGGCAAAAATCACATAGTCAAATGCTCATTGAGTGGAATGACAGGCAGAATCACCCACACTACAGGTACAGTATTTAAACTGTAATTTTTCTTTGTTTTGTTTTGCCAAGCATGTATAGTTAAAATCACATAAGTTAAATGCACCTATGATGCAACTCCACTGTAATCATTTGCACTTTATTCTGTGCTCTTCAGAGTTCTTACCTATCCAACAGCAGTCTTATCCAGAACACCTTAAAATGTGGTCTGCAGACACAGAAACGCAGGGAGAAAAAGGGAGTGAATCATCTTGATGAAGACAGTGACGTAGTAAAGATGAGCATGGAAAGAGCCACTACAGGAGTTCTTCATACATGAGGACAGTGTCGGAGCAGAAAGGTCAGGTGGCAGATGAAAGTGACCAAGCAAAGAGGTGGCAGAAAAACAAGGTAGTGGGATGGGACAGCATTCTCAAGGCACAGGCTGATAAAGTGGAGAACTTCTTTAGGACCAGAGATAAGATTACTTGAAGGCTGCAGAAAGGAACAAGAAGCCACGGGAAAACTGAGGACAATAGGGAGCAGTGGAGAAGGATTAATTCAAGGGATCATCAATTAGAGGGGGGTAGACACAGTCAGGGTCCCTTATTCTCTCGAAGGCTGAGGTGTATGGGACTAGAGTTGGAACAATTGCCAAGTGAAGGGAAATTGGCACAACAAATGGTGCCAGTTCTGGCTTTAGAATAATTGGTAAAATCCTGGGCAGCAGAGCACACTAAAATACAGCATCAGAGTTAACTGGACATCATGGGCCTTCCAGAGGCCACTTAGTGAGTGAGAGTAGTAATGCAGCAAGTGAAGGTAAGGGGACAGTGCAAATGATACCCCCTTAACCCCCAACACCCCTTGTGTCTGGTGCCCTCGCACCAGGGTTACTGTTCCACTTCACCTCTTGGGGACCTAAGGACTCCATGACAGGTTCTCTTGCCTTTATAATACTCCTGCTTGGGGATAGTTTATTACATAAAAAATATCAAATAATCTTGGGGGGGGGTCCCCAAACATAGTCCATTTGTCACACCCAGCACATTTAATCCTTAAAAGCCCATGACGTCTAGTTCACCGACATAACGTGTCACACTCCAACATCTTCATCGTACCTGGGCTCTTCTTTGGTCCTCTCCTGTTCTTCTGCCAAGATGGTCATCCGCAGCCTTTCTGCTGTGAGTTCCTCCTCCCCAGAGAAGCACCCATCACTCTCCCTGTTCTGTTCATCTCTCCTCTCAGACAGGCCAGCAGGCATGCCTTTCCACTGCTTCCATGGCCCTCAGCCCTCCAGCTCTCCCAGATGGACATATCAGCAGATCATAGCCACTCTGCTGTTCTGCCTTCAGCCCTTTCTGACCCTCACTCTGGCTTGGGAATGTCAGCTGGCAAACTTGTTGCTCTCCTGTCGTAAGCCTTCCTTCAGCAACCTCCTACAAGCATGGAGACATCAGTGGGTTAGCCTCTCCATTGCTCCCTTGCTTTCATCCCTCTCCAGCTCTCTTGCTTGGCTCTCTGGCTTGTAAATAACCAGGCAACCCCATCTGCTGCCTTCAGCCTTCTCCCACAACTTCCTTCAGGGACCCCCTCCCTCTTCGGTACTCCCTGATCCTTTACAGTCCCAGGCAATGCACTGCCTCTTAACTGCCCAAGCTGGGAGCACTTGTAATGGCACAGGGGAGCTGGACCTGCTTCATTTAAAGGGGCAAGACACCCAGTGACAACAGCCAGAATTTGTTATGGGGAGAAGGGGGTAGTCTAAGGAGAGCAAAGGACAGAGAACAGAACTATAGAGTTGATGGAAGGGGAGGAGGTAAGGGACGGAAGTAGAGGTCCGACAGAGGCAGCCAAGTCAAAGAGACTCAGAGATTCACATCATGGAAAGACTAAGACTCAAGGTGTATGACAGGCAGGAGAAAGGGAGAGGTTTCAGTATTGTCAGGGAATTAAGAAATGGAGAGATGGAGGAAGCAGCAGTGTTTGGTGAAAAAAGGGTAATAATTTACTCAATTTTGAAATTTAATTTTAACATTTAAAATAACCTTTGAGATGTGGGGCTCTAATGTTTGTCCTACAGGTTCTTTCGAATTTTCTAAAGCAAACAGGACAAAGTATTTATTTTCACGGTTAAAGCCAAGATGATGGCTAGGATGGAATAGAGAGGAAAAATAAATTCAAGCATCAAAGTCAGAGTGAGAAATTGAGGAAGGCTGAGGGGGGGGGAAGAGCGGGGGGGGAGGGGAGAGAGTTTTTAAATAAAAGATGTGGGAGGCATGGGAAGTAGCTAGAAAGAACAGGAAGGAGCCAGTTCTCACCCTAAGAACTGTATTTGCGGGTTTCAGAAGCAGTGAAAATTAGATGCCCTGGTTTTCAAGATAAATTGAGATTCCAGAATATTTTTTCCAAATGAACTAGAGAGAAGGGCCACATAGAGGATCACAGTGAGCCTCTGAGGCTAGCGAAATCTGCAAGGAAATGCGGGACCCACAGAGACAAGGACAGAGCTTTGTCACAGTATATATCTAGGAACAAAGAATGTAGTCCATACTTACAGGATGGGGGACTGGGAAGCAGTGACTTTAAAAAAAGATTTGGGCATTGCGGTAGATAATCACCTGAACATGCGCTCCTAGCGTGATGCTGTGGCCAAAAGAGCTAATGTGATTCTGGGATGTATAAATAGGGGAATCTCAAATAGGAGCAGAGAGGTTATTTTCCCTCTCTATTTGGCACTGTTGTAACTGCTGCTGGAATACTGTGTCCAGCTGTGGTGCACACAATTCAAGAAGGATGCTGATGAATTGGAAAGGGTTCAGATAAGAGTTGTAAGATCAACCAAAGGATTAGAAAACCTGTCTTACAGTGATAGACTCAAGGAGTTCAATCTATTTAGCTTATCAAAGAGAAGGTTAAGGGGAGACTTGATCACAATCTATAAATAGCTACATGGGGAACAAATATTTAATAATGGGCTCTTCAGTCTGGCAGAGAATGGTATTACATGATCCAATGGTTGGAAGTTGAAACTGGATAAATTCAAAATGGAAAAAAAATGCAAATTTAATTGAGAGCGTAACCATCATTGGAACAATTTACCAAGGGTGTGAGGGATCGTGGGCCTTGAACCTGGGCCCATGGGTCCCCAGGCAGTGCTCAAGCCACGACCGGGAACCAGCAACTCACCTGAGTAACCAGAGAAGGGAACCAGTGAAGTGGTAGCTCACAGAGGGTCCTGCCCCTGAAACTCCCTATTGGAGGAACATCCAGCATCCCCAATAGGCTGAGGAACTCGATATAAACCAAGAAGTAACACAGGAAGTTGATCAAGCAACTAGAGGAATCCGTGGCTGGCTGCTACTATGTGGCTGGCTCTTGCTTACTTGACTCCTGAGCCCCGCATTCCTGCCTGTTCCTGGTCTCTGCTGTATCTCAAACTCTGATCTACTGCCAGTTCCTGCTTTCCTGCCTTTCTCCAGGTCCCTGCTCCTATGCCTTATCCCCAACACTGTCTCAGGCTCTGACCCCTGAGCTGACCACTAAGATTGACTCCTGCCCAACTGCTAGACCTGACCGCCTACTTTCCGGTCACAGATAATGGTCATGGTGGATTCTCCATAATTGACAATTTTAAAATCAAGATTAGATGGTTTTCTAAAAGATCTGCTACAGGAATTATTTTGGGGAAGTTCTATGGCTTGTGTTATACAGAAGGTCAGATTAGATGATCACAGTGGTCTTTCTGCCCTTGGGACCTATGAATCTATTAATCTTATTCTAAATTACTGTCAGGTTGACTGGCAGGACTGATGCCAAAAATGATCAGTAATGACCTTGTCACAGAGCTGACAATATAAGCCAATGGTTAACTATTCCCCACCAGACCTGGTTGAAGGTGGATCCTACAGTGGGCACCTTTAAACTGCATACCATTTTGAAATATTCTACCAGTTCTAGCTGAAAGTCCATTAGAGAGATCAGGACTACTACTAGAAATGGTAGAATCTCTCATAATGGAAGAAACATTTTTAAGTACCCCGCAACTGTATCTCAAGCCTATTACTCAATGCAGAAAAGGCATTTGACTGGGTGGCATGGTCATGTCTGTTTTTAACTATGTTCTGTGTGCAGTCATGGAGTGGAGGGTAGCTTTTCAAACATGGATTTTGGCATTATTCAAAGACACTAGTATTTGTTTGCTAACAAATGGCTCCTGCTTTGCCATTTTTCAGCTCAAATAGGGTGGTAGGCACAGTTGCCCAGTGTTGAAGAGAATGAAAATCATCTCCACATAGGAACTTCTGGCCTGCTTCCTCTGAGTGCATCTTTTAGCCATAAGATTAAGACTGATAGAAAAGAACAAATTAGCTTTGAACACTCTTCTTCCATACTAATCCTACAGTGGCTATTTCAATTCTTTTACATCTCAGAGGATTATGATTTTCATGACAGAACAAGGAGTAATGGTCTCAAGTTGCAGAGGGGGACGTTTAGGTTGGATATTAGGAAAAACTTTTTCACTAGTAGGGTGGTGAAGAACTGGAATGGGTTACCTAGGGAGGTAGTGGAATCTCCTTCCTTAGAGGTTTTTAAGGTCGGGCTTGACAAAGCCCTGGCTGGGATGATTTAGTTGAGTTTGGTCCTGCTTTGAGCAGGGGGTTGGACTAGATGACCTCCTGAGGTCCCTTCCAACCCTGAGATTCTATGATTCTATGATGGTTTCAAGATGAAGGTGTCCAAGTTTTGAGGCATGATTCTCAGTACTGACATGAAGGTTTCATACAAAGTAGCTAAATCCTCTTCCCTAATGTCCCAAAGGGATTTAAGTACCTCAGCCTCCAGATAAATTCGATCTTTCCCAACTGTGTAAAACTAATTTTGAGCATTTCTTGCCACTGATGGCATCATGACCTCACTGAATGGAATGACACTACTAGCAGCTGGCTGAGTCATATTTTTAGCCAAACTGATAACCCAGTCAGATTGCTTCCACTATGTGCCCTGAAATTCCTCTCAGACCTTCTCAAAAAAATCAGTACATTCCAGTAAAATTGAAAATGAGTTAAATGTAGCTGGGCCTGTCCACATCAGCTGACAATTTGACTCATAAAATCAAATGGAATGTTCATTGTAGCTTTAGGGAAGAAGGCAAAAATACCTTGCCAAATTTTAAATCTTATTTTTGGGATGTTACGTTAGAAAAATGACCTTTGACATGCTTCATGACTACTTGTCCTGTGGGTACCTGTCATAACTAAAAAGGGAAGGGTAACAACCCTCCTGTATACAATACTATAAAATTCCTCCTAGCCAGAGGCACCAAAATCCTTTTACCTTTAAAGGGTTAAGAAGCTCAGGTATCCTGGCTGACACCTGACCCTAAGGACCAATGGGGAGACAAGATACTTTCAAATCAAGCTTTTGTTTGTGCTTTTTTTTTTTGTTGGTGGTGGTGTTCGCTCTTGGGACTAAGAGGGACCAGACATCAATCAATGTTCTCCAAATTTTTCTGAACAAGTATCTCATATTTCAAACTTGTAAGTAACAGCCAGGCAAGGCATATTAGTTTATCTTTGTTTTCTCAACTTGTGAATGTTCCCTTTGCTAGAGGGAGGTTTATCCCTGTTATGTTGCAACTTTGAAACTAAGGCAAGAGGGGGTTCCTCTGGGCTCTTTGAATCTGATGACCCTGTAAAGTTATTTTCCATCCTGATTTTACAGAGATTATTTTTACCTTTTCTTTTTAATAAAATCCTTCTTTTAAGAACCTGACTGATTTTTCCATTGTCCAAAGATGCAGGGGTTTGGGTCTTTGATCACTTTGTAACCAATTGATTAGGATATTATTCTCAAGCCTCCCCAGGAAAGGGGGTGTAAGGGCTTGGGGGGATATTTTGGGGGGAGAGGAACTTCAAGTGGTCTTTCCCTGTTTCTTGTTAAATCACTTGGTGGTGGCAGAGTACCAGGTTTTAACCTAAGCTAGTAGAAATAAGCTTAGGAGGCTTTCATGCGGGTCCCCACATCTGTACCCTAGAATTCAGAGTGGGGAAGGAACCCTGACAGTACCAATGGAAAAGCTTCTAATAGGAACCATCAAATTAAATTTAACACTTGTTGATAGAATTACATGGACTCCAGAGCTACTTGGATCCCATCATGATTTTGGTTAACTGGCATCTTTAATGGAAAATGAGACAAAAACTGAAATATCTTCTCAATGTCTCTCTCTGCTCCTACTCCTTAACAATCCTGATCTCAAAAGATCTAGCCATACAAAAGTGCTCATAGTAGATTGAACCAAATGTAATAGAACAAAATTAACCCAGTTTTATACCAGGAAAAATACAGGAACATGGAGAAGATGGTGAAATTCATGCACAAAACCCGTTCCTCTCATCCCTTTCCTCACATATGCCATTATGCCTATTATGTATGGTATAAAAACAATGAAGAGTCTGGTGGCACCTTAAAGACTAACAGATTTATTTGGGCATAAGCTTTCGTGGGTAAAAAATCCACTTCTTCAGATGCGTGGAGTGAAAATTACAGATGCTGGCATAGATATAGTGACACATGAAGAGAAAGAAGTTACCTTCAAGTGGAGAACCAGTGTTGACAGGGCCAATTCAATCAGGGTGGATGTGGTCCAATCCCAATAATTGATGAGGAGGTGTCAATACCAAGAGAGGGAAAATTCCTTTTGTAGTGAGCCTACCACTCCCAGTCCCTATTCAAGCTCAAATTAATGGTGTTAAATTTGCAAATTGATTGTAGCTCCACAGTTTCTCTTTGAAGTCTGTTTCTGAAGGGTTTTTTTGTTGAAGGAGGGCTACTTTTAAATCTGTTATAGAATGTCCACGGAGATTGAAGTGTTCCTCTACTGGCTTTTTTATGTTACCATTCCTGATCTCTGATTTGTGTCCATTTATTCTTTTACGTAGAGACTGTCCGGTTTGGCCAATGTACATGGCAGAGGGGCATGCTGGCACATGATAGCATATATCACATTAGTAGATATGCATGTGAATGAGCCCCTGTCAGGGTTCCCTCCCCACTCTGGGGACCCAGCTTAGGTTAAAAACTCTTGTACCTTGGATTAGGTAATGCTGCCACCACCAAGTGATGAGACAAAACTCAGGGAAAGGACCAGTTGGAGTTCCTACTCCCCACTAATATCCCCTCAAGCCCTAAACCCCCTTTCCTGGGGAGGCTTGAGAATAAACAAGACGAGCACAGACCAACCTTCCAAACTTTATTAGAAAGAAAAATGGTAAAAGAAACACCTCTGTCAAATTAGAATGGAAGATAATCTCACAGGGCAATCAGCTTCAAAATACAGAAGATTTCCCTCTGGGCATAACTTTAAAGTTACAAAAAGAAATCCAGGAATACACCTTCCTCTCAGCACAGATAAAATTACAAGCCAAAATAAAAGTAAGCTAACACATTCCCTTCCTATTACTTACTAATTCTAATTGAGTTGGATTGCTTGCTTTCTTGATCTGTCTCCAGCAAGTACCCAGAACAGACAAAGAACAGACAAAACAAACCCCCACCCCAATTTGAAAGTATCCTGTCCCCTTATTGGTCCTTTTGGTAAGGTGCCAGCTAGGATACCTGCGGTTGTTAACCCTTTACAGGTAAAAGGATTTTGTGCCTCTGGCCAGGAGGGATTTTATAGTACTGTATACAGGAAGGTTGTTACCCTTCCCTTTATATTTATGACAGCCCCTGATGGTATGGCTCATGTGGTTGGGTCCTCTGATGGTGTCGCTAGAGTAGATATGGGGACAGAGTAGACAATGTGGTTTGTTACAGGGATTGGTTCCTGGGTTAGTGTTTCTATGATGTGGTATGTAGTTGCTGGTGAGTATTTGCTTCAGGTTGAGGGCTGTCTGTAAGCGAGGACTGGCCTGCCTCCTAAGGTCTCAGAGGGACGGATTGTTTTCCAGCATAGGTTGTAGATCGTTGATGATGTGCTTGAGAGGTTTTAGCTGGGGGATGTACGTGATGGCCAGTGGTGTTCTGTTATTTTCCATGTTGGACCTGGCCTGTAGTAGGTGACTTCTGGGTACCTGTCTCGCTCTGTCAATGTGTTTCCTCACTTCCCAGGTGGGTATTGTAGTTTTAAGAATGCTTGATAAAGATCTTGTAGGTGTTTGTCTCTGTCTGAGGGATTGGAGCAAATTCAGTTGTATCTTAGGGCTTGGCTGTAGACAATGGATCGTGTGATGTGTCTTGGATGGAAGCTGGAGGCATGAAGGTAAGTATAGCGGTCAGTAGGTTTCCAGTATATGGTAGTGTTTATATGCCCATCACTTATTTGCACTGTAGTGTCCAAGAAGTGGATCTCTTGTATGGACTGGTCCAGGCGGAGGTTGATGGTGGGGTGGAAATTGTTGAAATCCAGGTGGAATTCCTCAAGGGCCTCCTTCCCATGGGTCCATATAATGAAGATGTCATCAATGTAGCGCAAGTAGAGGAGGGGCACTAGGGGACGAGAGCTGAGGAAGCGTTTTGCTAAGTCAGCCATAAAAAAATTGGCATACTATGGGGCCATGTGGGTACCCATAGCAGTGCTGCTGACTTGAAGGTATAAGTTGTCCCCAAATCTGAAATGGTTGTGGGTTAGGACAAAGTCACAAAGTTCAGCCAGCAGGTGTGATGTGGCCTCATCAGGGATACTGTTCCTGACAGCTTGTAGTCCATCCTCGTGTGGAATAATGATGTAAAGAGGTAGGGTAGCAGATAGAATACCCCTGGTCAGGGCTCTGGGGGTGTGTCTGTGTAGATTTGTTCCTGTGCTATAGCAGGGAGTTTCTTGATCAGATTGTGTAGTTTCTTTTGGTACTCCTTGGTACTCCTCCTTCATGTGTCAATATATTTATGCCTGCATCTGTAATTTTCACTCCATGCATCTGAAGAAGTGGGTTTTTATCCATGAAGTGGATTTTTGTCACACCTATGCCTAATATCCAGCTTCTCTACACCCTCTTTGTGTTTGGTAACAGCCCCTCTGTGGGCCTCTAATCATGGCTTCTAGAAATAAATGAAAATTTACAGCTTCTCTCTTTATTCTGGGAATATCAGGGCACAAAGAACACAATGGAAGTGGAAAAGCTGAATATGCCCAAATAAATTTGTTAGTCTTTAATGTGCCACCGGACTCCTCGTTGTTTTTGTGGATACAGACTAACACGGCTAACCCTCTGACACCCGCTTATTCTTGCAAACATAGAACTGCCAGCTCACACAGCATAGGAAAAAAAACACTAATATTTAATTATTTGCCTGCATAAGTAAAAAAAGTCATACAACTGAATTTGAGGAGGCAGACTAAAATTGCTATTAAAAGACTCACAGCCCTTTCTAATTCCATTAGAGAAATCCAGATTAAACCCTATCTAGAGCTACTTCCTCCTTGGTTGGGTCTAAGCAATTAACCTAGGCTTGTGTCCTTTTCCTGGAAGGGCTGCAGTTAGTAAAGGTTCTTGATGCTCGCGTACAGGCTACACTCAAAGAGAGGTTCTGCTATTTTGTCACACCTATGCCTAATATCCAGCTTCTCTACACCCTCTTTGTGTTTGGTAACAGCCCCTCTGTGGGCCTCTAATCATGGCTTCTAGAAATAAATGAAAATTTACAGCTTCTCTCTTTATTCTGGGAATATCAGGGCACAAAGAACACAATGGAAGTGGAAAAGCTGAATAAGCACGGACAAAAATATCACAGTATTGATTCCATTCCATGAGTCTTCTAAGACCAAGTGGATCACCAACATTTTCCCACATTTAGGTAGAAATCTGAGCAGTCCCATTCCCCCCTCCCCCCCTTACTTCCATCTAAAAAAGCAAGTAGAGTTCATTCCTCCCATTTGGGGTCTGATTCTTTCACTTGTAGTTGGGTATTAGGTTGTTTCTCCTGACTCCTCCTGGTGATTGCTAATACTTATCTCTGTACATTTGTATGTTTGTCAGTGTTGCATCGTTTTTATAATCACAGAACTAGTAATGTTAAAACTGGTATTCCTTATACTAACATTTATTTTCTTTGGCCTTTCCCTCTTTCTGCTTCTTTTGTGAAAAAAACTTGTTTGAAACTACGAAATGAGAAACTTTTTTCCAGCTACACAGGATGACAGCGGTTTATGTCAGAGTAATGTGCAAAAAATATAATGGAACTAGCTCACAAAAATATTGTTCTAAAGTTCTATGGTGTACAGAACAATAAGTACCAAATAGAATGACAGCTGTCATACTGATTTATTATACATGATTTGCATTAAAATTCTGATGCTGTAGGGCTTTACAAAAACAATTTAAATGATTGAAAAAAGTGACTAAGAACACTGCGGGCGGAGACTATATTAGATGCAGTAAGGTGTTAGAATATAATTGGACACTCCATCTATAAACTAGCTTTTTAGGCAAAACTTTTGCAAGAAAAAACATGTGTATGTTAGTCCCAAACTTTTTCTTAATCTTCCATAGTCACGAAAATGGTGCATTGAAAACACGAAGGACCGATACCCATATATTTTCACACAGTCTTTAAACAGAGCCTGTTTTAAAGAGAAAACAGGACACACACAGAGAGGATTTCCCAAATCTCGCTATAAGTGTTGGAGGAACAGGATGCATTTGGAAACACAAATAGCATCTAAGTCAAAGTCTTCCACAGCGGCAGAACAGATACAGATTTATTGTACAATTGCCTTGGCGTTGTACAATTTACTTATTTACTTAAATTTACTTATTGTACAATTTACCTGTAGCATTTAAATTTCAAAGTAGATTGGTCTGCTCCTATTTAAAGTTTTGTCATATGGGCCAATACTAAAAGAAGTGCTGTTCTTCTCTGAGAAATGACTGAAAAAACAGCATAGAATGTTTAATATTTATTCTCTCATTGATTTACATAATAAAGATTTTCTTTTTAATTTCTGCCAGACTTGCAAACTCAACCCCAGACTCCAAGTCAAGCTAAAATTTTCCTTCCCATGTAGTATCTTCTGTAATAAAAGTTCAACGGGTTCTATGAAGCTCTCAGTCACACCTGGGTAACCCCTTTACCCTTCAGTGGGTTTGCATGGGTTTAACTGATTGGAACTTAGTGAAGAGTTCTATTGCTGAGTACAAGGAATACAAACTACTCACACTCTCTTCTCTATGCTGAGTCATGCAGTACTAACAGGAGCAAGAATAAATAATGCAAAACAAATCAGGTAAAATTAGGTCTTCTTTTCTGTCTGCTCTTCTTGCCCTAATTGTGCCAGAAAAATGAATCCAGAAGCCCTGTGGATATGAGTGTGATGTCCAGGAGGACCAAACTTAGATTTTTCAACAAAACATGCAAACTGTAGGAGTGAACCAAAGATCCAGCTTGATTTACTGGACTTATGCTAACCCAATACCAATCATGTGTGCAACCTTGGGACCATTTCATCCTAAGAGAACTGTAGTTCAACACTATTAAGACAGCATTCCCCATCTTGACACTTCAGATTATTTTGGCTCCAGATGGGGAAGCTAACTGAAGAACAATTAACATATATACAGCTTACTATATATAGGAATTAATAGTATTGGAATACTGTAATGGCACTATACTTAAAACAAATAAGCCTCACTTGTCATGATCAGACCATATAAATAATTGCATGCCAGTAAAGGCACTACAATTCACTAGTGGAGGGGGCAGTCTAGGGTGACCAGATGCCCTGATTTTATAGGGACAATCCCGATATTCGCTGTTTTTTCTTTATATAGGTGTCTATTGCTTCCCACTCCAACCCAATTTTTCACATTTGCTATCTGGTCATCCTAGGGCAGTCCATTACAGGTGAACAGCAATTTAAGTATGGAAGCTAATCAGAGCACAGAGTACAGTAATCAGAGTACAGAGATTAACATACTTGCAACATGGTTACTGTAAAACAATCATAACATGATTATGGAAATCACTGCACATTTTTGGCTGGTGGCTGTTAGCCAATCAGAGTGCACGGATTTGCATGGTTTACAGTTAGAGAAATAGCCATGTAGGCTGGCAGTTTTCAAAAGAAGCCGAAGTGAGTTCTGTACACAACTAACTCCTTTGTTCAAATGCACCTCTGCTTTTAGAGTCAGGGTTTACAGTCAGAAGGGACAACCAGATCATTTAGTTTGACCACCATTGTATCACAGGCCATCACCACCAAACTGAGACCAAAGTTTTACAGCCCACAGGAAACTAGACTATTATGCGCCACAGGCAGAGAACAGGAGGGATCGAGGTGCAACAGAGCTTGAGATGATTGAGTGAAACATCCCCAGTTAATTTTGGCAAATGATCTGAGCCCACATGCTGCAGAGGAAGGCAAAACACCCTCAAGATCACTGCCAATATGATGTCGGGGAGAATTCCTTCCTGATACCACACCTGGCGATCAGTTAAGACCCTGAGCATGTGAACAATAACCAGCCAGCCAAGCACCTCAGAGAGAGAATGCCCATCTGAGAGCCTTGCCCCTCCCTGTCCAATGTCCCATCTCCAGCTGTGGCCAACTCTGACACTTCACTGGAAGAAGATATATGACATGGGGGAAGAAAAATCCCTTCCTGACCTCTGCAGGCAGCCTGCTGAAATCCTGAAGCATGAGCTTCCCCCTCCCCAATTTCCTCTCCCTTCAAAAAATCAAAACGAGCGCTTTTAAATAGGGAAGTTTACAATTAAATAGGTAATTTTAAAGTTCCCTATTTAAAAGGTACTTTAAAGAGACAGCACTGTGTGCTCAGTCCTTCCCAGCATGGCTGTTAGTGAAATTGAGGGGAGCTCATAAGGTTGTATTTACTCAGAGAGTTTTATGCTGTTGAGGTTAGAAGCCAACATTCCATGTTGGCTATAGGCATATGATGTGGAGTTGATGAAAGCAGCCAATCAAAACAGATATTTGCATAATATATAGCTGAGAAATAACTGTCCCCTCAATCAAAGCACAGGGAAGAGCACAGCTGAGAAACAACCATACACAGGTATGAGCCAGTAACTTTACTGTAAATCCTCATGCTTTGACCGGCAGAGATGATTTTTTTTTGCATAATATCATACACACAACAAAAAAGCCCCTAAAATAGTATTAAGAAATATGCATTTTTCTCATTCAATGAAACACTTATTGATCGAAGACGACAAATCTGTTTTAATTTTGCACTTGTGAGGATGACAAACTCACAAATTTCATGTAAATTAGGCTTCCATGTGAAGTTTTTATAATTCTTAATAAATTTCTGCCTGGCCAAACTAAACATTACTCAAATTCTAACACTTTTCATTAATTCTACAGTGCTATAGAGGTAGAGGTGTTAATAAAAAAAAAAAAGGAGAAGGAGGATTACATGTTAAAAACATCACCCATGATTTTAGTTAACATTTACTCCTTTTACAAAAGGACAGACTGCCACAGTAAAGATATTTAGTGTGCAAGACAGAACATTAATATTGGATTTACCTGTTTTTCGGAGTGGAAAGTCATCTTTGGAATCGTACATCCCCAGGACAGGGTGATTGTAGGTGCCCGATATTCCACTTTGTGGGGGAGAACTCTGGTCAAGAGAACTGTGCTGAGTTTTCCTATATAGGAAGGAGTAGAAAGAGAAAGTGGAAACTTTACAAAAGTTAAGAGTAAGAGAAGATTAATCTATACTATCTTCTCTGTTTATATTAAATGATCCTGTACTGACATTCAAAGCAGAGAATGCCCATTCCTGACAATGAGAGTTAACCCTTGACAATGAGATCAGAGAAAAAGAAGGTTACTCAACCTGTGAAGTAACTAGCATTCTTTGAGATGTGTCCCCCTGTAGGTGCTCAACTTCAGGCGTGCACCTCTGCCTTTGCTCAAAGATTTTTGGTAGCAGTGCCCTACACATCCTCTTGCCCTGCAACGAGGCTATAAAGGGCTGCATGGGTGAACCACCCTGAGTTTCTTCCCACAGAAAAACTCTGAGACAGAGGGGAAGGAGGGCAGCTAGTGGAACACGTATAGGGGGACACATCTGGAAGAACTCCAGTTACTGCACAAGGTGAGTAACCTCTCCTTCTTTGAGTAGTGTCCCTGTAGGTGCTCCATTTCAGGTGACTTCTGAGTAGTAACCCCTTTAAGAAGATGGGAGGTTCAGAACAGAGTCCAGCACTAAGGAGAGAACTATGTTACCAAACTGCATGCACCATGGTCTACACTGCAGCTTTCAGCAACTGGAACTTTCTTGAGCAGGGCTAGAGATCTTGACTGTAATCTAGTAGAATGTGCAGTAACTCATAGGGGAGGCTGAGCATCAGCCAAGCCATACCAGGTAATAATACATCCAGAGATCTACTTAGACAGTCTCTGCATGGAGACAGTAGTTCCCCTAGACCTATCTGCAATAGAAATAAAGTCTAGGGAACTTCCTGAACGCTCTGGTTCTGTCCAAGTAAAGGGCTAATGTCCTTTTAACAACTAGTATATGGAAGATGGCTTCCTGTGTTGTCTGGTGTGACTTAGGAAAGAAAACTGGAAGGACAATAGATGCTAAGTGAACCTTGATGGAACTCGTATAGATCTGATGTCTTCAATTCCAACAGGTAATCTAAGATTGTGGAAAGACAACTGAATAGGTGAAAGGTGACGGCAGTTACACCAAAGATGATACCTTCTCCATTTCTGAAGGTAAGTGTGTCTTGTAGAGTCCTTGCTGCTATTTAACAGCACGTTTTACTTCTGATGAACAGGATGCTTCTAGCCCCAAGAAACACTGAGGAACTATGCTTGGAGTTGCAGAATGTTCAGACTGGGGAGAAGTCTTCTACCTGCATTCTGATTCAACAGTCAAGAATTGATCAGGAGCCTCCACAGAGGATGAGAGGAGAGTCTGATGAGGTAAGGAAACCAAACTCATCTTGGCCAGGCTGGTGCATTCCAAGTGACCCCGGCTTGGTCTGACTTGATCTTGCTAAGAACCTTTAAAAGCAATGGAGTTGGTAGATATGCATACAAAAAATAAAATAAAATAAAATTCCTTGTCCATGTAATGGGAAAGGTGTCTCCTAGAGGTTCTGGCTTGAGTTATCCTTTGGAACAGAATATTCTGCAGTTTGTGTTGGCTATAGTGATGAAAAAGTCAACATCTGGAAACCCCCAGCTAGGAATATTTTGTTAAAGACTAAAGAGTCCAATTCACATTTGTAATTTAGGGAAAACAGTCTGCTGAGGTAGTATGCCATAGTGTTTTGTCTACGTGGGACATAAAAAACTGAAATGGCCATCTGACTAGCTACGCACCAATTCCAAAGCTTTATCACTTTGCAGAGTGAGGGGGAATGCGCTCCACCCTGACTACTGATATATACACAACCTATGTTGTCTGTGCTGATCTTGAATGTTTTTGATTAGGGGAAAGTGGAGGCAAGCATTTCTGACAGTCCTTAACTCCAGCAGATTGACATGCAAGTCTTGGTTTTGCTTTGACCATTTGCCTTGGGCTGTGTGAGGACTCATATGTGCTCAGCCTCCCAAGAGGGAACTGTCTGATATTATTATGACCATAAGAGGATTCTGGATTAATGGGATTCCTGCACAAACCTTGAAAGGATCCTTCCACCAGGTGAGTGACTGCAGGACTCGACTGGTTATAGACACCTGTTTGTTCAGACTGTTTGTGTTGGGCACAAACTGTCCTGAGTCACCCCTGGAGACATCAAAAATGTAATTTGGTGTTCTGTGTTACCAAAAATGCAAGATGCTACATTGCCCAGAAGCAGTGGACATGTCCTTGCTTTTGATCATGAGAGGATTCCCTGAAGAGAGATGGGGAAATGGGATGGGATGGAGGCAAACAATCATATAACCAGATACTCACCTGTCTAATGTTATAGTCTCCGAGGCATGTTAGTATACAGAGAGGGAAGTACTGAAACTGCGGAAAACGGGTGGAATGGTACAGCTAAGAACCCTCACTATTGAGTGGTTTAGACTCTGCACAAAACCATCAGAACTGGTGTTTGGAAGATGCTGATAGCTGGGATGAAGCAGCTGAGGTAGTCATTGGCTTCTGTTTAGAAAAATCTTAGCCAGTGGGGTTCAGTTGGTCTATGGAAGGTGGAAAAACTGAGCAGGACAAGATCTTTGAGCTGACTGAGACGTGCTAAATTTCCTTTTATTTGCAGGTGTGTTTATGCGCAAAGATCTAAGTGTACTCCAAGTCCTTTAGGGTATGATGCGAGTCATCTCTGGAGCCTGCAGAGATGTTGTGGCCATTAAATGTCCTCAACAGCCAATTGTACTTCCCACAGGAAACTAGACAACTGAAGCCAGAAAGTTTGTCTCATCACTGCTGTGGTGGAAATAAACCAGACTGCAGTGTTGCCTTTTAAGCTTCACTTGATGCAGACATCTTCACCAAGAGCAGACCCACCTTTACTTTGGAGCTAAACTGACCTCAGTGTTCCTACTGTAAATGGTCAATAAAAGCATTAAACTTCTCATAGTTCAGGTAGTCATATTTCAACCTCAGGGTGTGTCGATTTGCTATCCTGAACTGTAACATTGTCAAAGAATAGCTTTTATTACCAAAAAGGTCCAAACGCTTCTGGTCCTTGTTATATGGAGTAGATATTTGAGCATGCTATCTCCCCCTTTCAATAACTGCATCTACAACCAGAGAATTTGGTGGCTGGTATGAAAAAAACCTTGGATTTCATCACCAGGATGTAGTATGTTTTATTGGCACACTTGCCTGTAGGGGTGCCATTGCTGGAGTTTGGAGTTTGCCAGAGGGTCTTGGCTGGCTCTAAAAGTACTTAATCAGCAGTGCCACTCATGCTGAAGTAGAAGTATGCAATATGTCCATGAGCTTGTGATGTGAATCCTGTACCTCTTCCAGGAGAATCTGAAGAATATCTACCACCCACTTCAACAGATCTTGGAACTGACAAAAGTCATCAGCTAATGGTGGTGGTGGTGGTATTACTGCCTCATCAAGTATCAGAGGGGTAGCTGTGTTAGTCTGGATCTGTAAAAGCAGCAAAGAGTGCAAAGCAGCTTTCGTGAAAGCTCATGCTCCAATATGTCTGTTAGTCTATAAGGTGCCACAGGACTCCTTGCTGCTTTTACTGCCTCATCAGGTGATGATGAAGAGGTATTTGTAAGGGAGTGACCTTTTCTGCCCTCATCTCTTGCTGCTCACAGGTCTCCTCTGCTGATTCAGAGTGGAGGGGAGAGGTGGACCGGGCTGGAGAAAGAGCTCTTTTATGTTTCTTATGAAACTGAATCGGGACCCCTCAAAACTGCTGGTGGTACATTGCCCATGGGTCCCAATAAGGCCAATGAGGAGGACTAGAAGGCATGGGGGAAGATAGCCATCGGTTTTTGTCTCAAGTATCAACAAGCAGAGGTCATGTATCCTGCCTGCCTGGCATACGCAGAGGAGAATAACATCTCCTCAAGTAAACTGGAGCACTTTGAGCCAAAATCTCCGAGTCTGAACACACTTCCACATATTGTACAGGAGGTGACAACCCTATTTCCTGAATAGTAGAAGTTGCGGAAGTGGTGGGTCTCACTACAACATGTGTGGTCAGTGACCAAGCAGATCTCAATACTGAGAGATGTTGCAAGGAGGGGACACACTAGCTCATTCGGTAACAGGAGATCTTTTAGGGTAACGTGGTACCAGGAGCACAACAGATTTTGGAATGGGCACCAAGGTTGTTCTTGATGTCTTTGTCTGAGACATTGGTTATGGCACAGAGGGTACCGCAGATTCCTATGATGCCAGACTCTTACTATCATGGGCTCTGTTGATAGCAGTCTTCGGTACCATGCCTTTTACAACCGAAATACGGAACTTCACTGAAGTCTTGAAATGCTTCACTGTATCCCAAGTGCTCAGAGCCTCATTAGCAATCCTTTTGGGGCCTGAGGTCTCTGGTGACCGAATCCTCTGAGAAGGAAGTCTCCACTGTGCTCCTCTAATCTCCTTCCTTAGTCTTTGAGTGGGAAACCCTCAGTACCGCAGTAGTGGTTATAAGTACCTCACTCATGGAGAAGGTTGGGAGGCTGGGGTTTTCACAGTCTTCATCATGGAAGCTCTTGGTGGCAGTGATCTTGACACAGACAGAGCACTTATAGAGGTATAGAGTCCGTGTAACAGGAAGATTCTCTGTACCTAGGTCCAAAGATGGTTTTAAGGCATGCTCATCATTAGTAGTCTATACTTAATTTCCCTGTTTTTACAGGATCTTCCCTTAAAAGAAGTGGAAATCTTGCACTTGTTGGGGATATGCGAGTCTTCCAAGCAACAAATACACTGAGAATGCCCATCGCTGATGGGCAATTCTTTTCTACAGGAGAAGCATCCTTTAAAGTCAGCATCCCAGATACAATTAAGTATCCCACAAACCACTGAAGAATTAACACTATACGCTATTCTAACTCGAGAGAGAGGACAGGCGCACACTAAACTGGCCGATGGCAGTTGAGAAGGAACTGAGGGTGGTTCACGCTCGCAGCCCTATATAGTCTCGGTATGGGGCACAAGGATGTGTAGGGCGCATCCGTGAGCCAAACAGGTACTGCTATCAAAAATATCTGATCAAAGGCACAGTGTGCATGCACACCTGAAGTGAGGCACACACATGGACACTAGTCAAAGAAGGATCTCGGTCCTTTTTCTTATTTATATTCTAATGTCTTTTTGCTTTGTTCCAGTTTCCTTTTTCCTAGATACCCATCTGAAACTACACTGAAGAGAAAATTTAAGAACTCAGGCACTGATATTGCAAGGCAACTAAGCACATGCAAATCTTTAAGCAGGAATAGTCCCAGAAAACAAAGCCTAAGTTCAGCAAGGTTTTTAACCAGGTGTGCAACTTTAAACATGCTTAAGTACTATGTCTTACTTCGTGGGACTACTCAGATTCTTAAAGTTAAGAACATGCTTAAGCACTCTGCTCAAAGCCTGAGTTAGTTATCACTTCTCCCACTGATGGTTCTTTGTTGAACTGGAACCCAAACTGGAGAATAAATATGACAGTAAAATTAGAAGAAAAACATTAGCCACCATCTGTAGACTTTACTAACAGCAGCAGTGCTGGATAGGTGGTGTCCTCGAGATTGCTTTAAGCACATACTTAGGCCCCGACTCAGAAAAGTACTTAAATATTTTGCAAGGTTGGAGCCAAATTGTTCAATATCTTTCAGAATCAATCCCGAAAACTGGTAATTTACAGTTTTGTTTTTTGTTTTATTATTTTGTTGGCTTTGTGTTTTGTTTCAGAAGGCTGCTGGGTGCAAATTATGCCAAATTTGCTAAAGATATTCAATTATTTCCCCAAGCCTTCTGCATGTATGCTGGATGAATCCGATGTGTATCATGTTTGTCAATAGATTTGTGTGAAATTTATAGGCTGATTTTGCAGCCTGACCAGGATACAATTTTGGAACTCTCCAGATCTTCAATATTAATAGTATGGAGAATATAACAAAATAATCCTTTTAGCAATTTATAGGTTAAGCAATGCAGCTGTCAAACAATTTGCACAGAAATATATTTCACAAACAAGACGTCCAGATGCCCCAAAGTGAAGTTTACTACCAAGAAGCCTCAATCCACCAGGGCACACTGTGTAGAAAACCACTCTTTGCTCTTGTCCATACAAAAAACAGTTTATCTTATTGTGGCTTAAAGTACACAGTCATGTCAGGTTAAACTGTTTTCACCACTTTGTTAGAGAATGTACACTAACTCCAAAAATGAGTTTAGATGTGCTTTGGATTTCTCAATCACAGAACAAAGGAAGTCCTGAATACTCCAAACATTTATACACCACAACTGTTTGTAGGACTGGGATCTAAGATGTGACACCCCTATGCCAGCTGTATGGCACTATAGAATATATATACATCCACACACACGCACAAGAATTTCAGAAGTCTGGTAACTGATCACACCTTGAAACATCTAAAATTGCACAGTGAAGTAAATTCATGAGCATTTCTGATCATGCATGTCTCCAAATACATACACATATTATTTGAACCGTTGTGATCCTTCTCACAGGTTTGCACAGTAACTTTATGTATGATACACACATGGCATTTATGTTTGAATGTACATTCAGTTCATGTATCTGTGATGGAATCTCATGTATACACAGAATGTATGCACCTGTGTACATTTGATTAATCTCAATCAATGCCATCGTAAATACATCTACCCAGAGACTCACTTATTAACTTACACACAGATGCATTCATAGTAAACTTCCATGTTTTCTTCCATTTTTGGGAAGCAGTCGCTCTCACAACTCAATTCCAACAAGATAGGTGATTGAGAACTCCCTCAGAAAACTTATCAGTTCTGCCACTAAGCCTACAGTGCCCTGTCCCATTACAATGAAACCAGTTGAACCAACATTATAGCATGTTTAGACCCCTACAGAATTATGACTGTCAAATTAGTTTTAGAAGTTATACAGTGGACAACAATATCATGACAAATTTTGAAAGTAGTTGTGCTACGCTTTATTACCACAAGCTGACAATTATAGTATGGAAAGGACTTTTAAATAGTTGAGAATGAATGTGAAATATGAATGTAAAAGTTTACAAAATGGCATGAAAACATTCGTTGCATGTAAATTCAGTCTAAATATGTATTCCATAAGAACCTCTTGACTAAGTAATATTACTGAGAGTTACATGTTTGAAGAACTGATAGCGTCTCTCCTTCATTTAATAGATCCTTTAGTGCAGGGGTCAGCAACCTTTCAGAAGTGCTGTGCTGAGTCTTCATTTAGTCACTCTAATTTAAGGTTTCGTGTGCCAGTAATACATGTTAACGTTTGTAGAAGGTCTCTTTCTATAAGTCTAATATATATAACTAAACTATTGTGGTATGTAAAGTAAATAAGGTTTTTAAAATGTTTAAGAAGCTTCATTTAAAATTAAAGTAAAATGCAGAGCCTCCCGGACCTGTGGCCAGGACCCAGGCAGTGTGAATGTTACTGAAAATCAGCTCGCTTGCCACCTGTGCCATAGGTTGCCTACCCCTGCTTTAGTGTACAGCTGTACTCTGAAAAGCCACTTTGTAAAACTGGCCCCTTCTCAATCAGCAGATGTTTTGCCTGTGTGTATTCAGAATCATATCTATTTACGTTAGTGACCAAAATAACAAATAGTGACAGCTTTTTATTCCCGTTAGCCCTGCAGAGCCACAAAGCTGACAGGGAGAGCTGGAGTCAATTTCTTCTTGTGCATCAACAAAATTCTAACATATTTGAAATCCCTTTGAAGGCAACAGGATTCCACAGGGTTCACTCATGACAATCTGAAAACAAGTGGTGGTATGCACACAACTAGGACCAGAATTCAACCTTTATTACACATTGCAAAAAAGCAAGAGGAGCCCGTTTGTATTTCATATCCTAGGTGGAGTTTGAAACTAGAGCAAAGGAAACAATTTCCCTTGTAAACTGCACACATTTAATATTGACGTTACTGACACACAAACATGAAATCCCATAATGCCATTTTTACAGATTTGCTTTTCAGAGCAATGCCTTCTGTATTAAAATTCTGGATCTCAATAAGAGAATGTCTGGAGGTGTGTCAATTGTGTGTCTATTCTGGAATCTGTTACCCTTTAATTGGCTTGACTGTTCACAGAACAGATGACATACTTCTTTTCTGTTAGCATTAATTTTGTGTATTACATACAGTTACTGCTAATTACTTCATGTCAAGAGTATGCCTATACCTAAGTATCTAAATAAGTGACTTGGTAGCCTATGTGATTGTATACATACATGTGCCAGTAATTTGTTAATTTAAAAGGTCTTCCTCTTCCCTTCTGAAAGAATGGAAACTGAAAAGCTAGCCTTCTGACTGAGGCATCAACAAGCAAAGGGCTCTCTTTTTTAAAAACGTCCTGCAAATAAGAATGAACATTTATTTGCTAGGGCTGTTAATTAATCACAATTAACTCAAAACAAATTAACTCTATTAAAATTAATTGCGATTAAGCACCATTTTAATCGCAATGTTAAACAATAGAACAATTTAAATTATGAATATTTTGATTTTTTTTTACATTTTCAAATATATTGATTTCAATTACAACACAGAATACGTCCATGCTCATGACGCTCGTTAAAAAAAATAATGCATTCATTAAATTTTGATTGACCTTCTTGGGGGAGAATTGTATGTCTTCTGCTCTGTGATTGTACACCCATTCTGCCATATATTTCGTGTTATGGCAGTCCTGAATGACGATTGAGCATATGTTATTCGATTTAAGAACACTTTCATTGCAGACCTGCCAAAAGCAAATAAGGTACCAGTATGAGATTTCTAGGGTAGCTACAGCACTCGACCCAAGGTTTAAGAATCTGAAGTGCCCTCCAAAATCTGAGAGGGACGAGGTGCGTAATATGCTGTCACAAGTCTTAAAACAGCAACACTCATTTAGAAACTACAGAACCTGAACCACAAAAAAAGAAAATCCATATTCTGTTGGTGGCATCTGACTCAGATGATGAAACTGAACATGCATCCGTTCACACTGCTTTGGATCGTTATCTGCTTGAGCCCGTCATCAGCATGGAAGCTTCTCCTCTGGAATGGTGATTGAAGCATAAAGGGGCATACGAATGTTTAGCATACCTGGCATGTAAATACCTTGCAACGCCGGCTACAACAGTGCCATGCGAACGCCTGTTCTCGCCTTCAGGTGAAACTGTAAATAAGAAGTGGGCAGTACTATCTCCCATAAATGTAAACAAACTTGTTTGTCTTGGCAATTAGCTGAACAAGAAGTAGGACTGAGTAGACTCTAAAGTGTTACATTGTTTTGTTTTTGAGTGCAGTTATGTAACAAAAGACCCCACCATTTGTAAGTTTCACTTTCACAATAAAGAAATTGCACTACAGTACTTGTATGAGGTGAACTTAAAAATACTATTTCTTTTATCTTTTTTACATTGCACATATTTGTAATAAAAAATATAAAATGAGCACTGTATACCTTGTATTCTGTGTTGTAACTGAAATCAATATATTTGAAAATGTAGAAACATGCAAAAATATTTAAATAAATGGTATTCTATTAACAGTGTGAATAAAACTGATTAAATCAAAAAAAATTTTAATCTCATGATTAATTGCGATTAATTTTTTTAACCATGTGATAGCCCTATTATTTACCTTTAAGAAGCGGGATTACTGGGGATAATCAGTGCTGCTACTGGCTTCCAGCCTCTTCTAGAAAGACAGTGAGTAACACTGCTGCTCTCTCCTATCCCACTTATAACAAACAGCTCCCAATCAGAGAATATCAGAATCATAGAATATCAGGGCTGGAAGGGACCTCAGGAGGTCATCTAGTCCAACCCCCTGCTCAACGCAGGACCAATTCCACCACCTTCCTAGATAACCCATTCCAGTGCTTCACCACCCTCCTAGTGAAAAAGTTTTTCCTAATATCCAACCTAAACCTCCCCCACTGCAACTTGAGACCATTACTCCTTGTTCTGTCATCTGTTACCACTGAGAACAGTCTAGATCCATCCTCTTTGGAACCCTTTCAGGTAGCTGAAAGCAGCTATCAAATCCCCCCTCATTCTTCTCTTCTGCATACTAAACAATCCCAGTTCCCTCTGCCTCTCCTCATAAATTATGTGCTCCAGCCCCCTAATCATTTTTGTTGCCCTCCACTGGACCCTTTTTAATTTTTCCACGACACAGTACTCCAGATGAGGCCTCACCCATGTCAAACAGAGGGGAACGATCACGTCCCTAGATCTGCTGGCAATGCCTCTACTTAGGCCTGGTCTACACTGGGGGGGGGGTTGTCGATCTAAGGTACGCAACTTCAGCTACGTGAATAGTGTAGCTGAAGTCGAAGTATCTTAGCTCGAATTACTTACCCGTCCTCACGGCGCAGGATCGACGTCCGCGGCTCCCCCGTCGACTCCGCTACCGCCACCCGCTCTGGTGGAGTTCCGGAGTCGACAGGAGCGCGTTCGGGGTTCGATATATCGCGTCTAGATGAGACGAGACCCCCGAGAAATCGATTGCTACCCGCCGATCCGGCAGGTAGTGAAGACGTACCCTTATACAGCCCAAAATGCCGTTAGCCTTCTTGGCAACAAGGGCACACTGTTGACTCATATCCAGCTTCTTGTCCGCTGTAACCTCTGGCCCTTTTCTGCAGAACTGCTGTCTAGCCATTCAGTCCCAAGTCTGTAGCAGTGCATGAGATTCTTCCATCCTCAGTGCAGGACTCTGCACTTGTTCTTGTTGAACCTCATCAGATTTCTTTTGGCCCAATCCTTTGTCTAGGTCTCTTTGTACGGTATCTCTACTCTCCAGCGTATCTACCACTCCTCCCAGTTTAGTGTCATCTGCAAATTTGCTGAGGGTGCAGTCCACGCCATCCTCCAGATCATTAATGAAGATACTGAACAAAACAGGCCCTAGGACTGACCCTTGGGGCACTCCACTTGATACCGGCTGTGAACTAGACATGGAGCCATTGATCACTACCCGTTGAGCCCGACGATCTAGCCAGCTTTCTCTCCACCTTACAGCCCATACTTCTTTAACTTGCCAGCAAGAATACTGTGGGAGACGGTATCAAAAGTTTTGCTAAAGTCAAGGAATAACACGTCCACTGCTTTCCCCTCATCCACAGAGCCAGTTATCTCATCATAGAAGGCAATTAGGTTAGTCGGGCATGACGTGCCCTTGGTGAATCTATGCTGACTGTTCCTGATCACTTTCCTCTCTTCTAAGCACTTCAGAATTGATTCCTTGAGGATCTGCTCCATTATTTTTCCAGGGATTGAAGTGAAGCTAACTGGCCTGTAGTTCCCTGGATCCTCCTCCTTCCCCTTTTTTTTAAAGACGAGCACTACGTTAGCCTTTTTCCAGTCATCAGGGACCTCCCCCGATCTTCCACTATGAAGCTTAACTATACATTTAATGTTGGTTTCTTTACTAAAACCTAGAAGAACCAATTTAGCAACATGCATCACACAAACACTGGCTACTTGTTAAGCACTAGTGCTAATCAATTCTTCATTTGGAACATTTTTTCCAAAAACACAAAGTTTTTCAACTGAAAAATGATTATAGAAAATATTTAACTTTTCTTGACTAGCTCTATTAAATGATCATCCCCCTAGGTAGTCCCAGTCACCCATTACTAACTGATAAACAACCACTGTACCACATATAAATCCATGACAAGAATTAACTAATAAGAGAATTTATAAACTGATTCTAATTAACAAGACTACCTTATGCTCATCTCTAGTATTCAATATCATATCAAAGAGCTATAAAGGTACTTTTTTTTGCAGCTTACAGCTGGAGTAAGTTAAAGGAGTACACTTTAGCCATTTTGTAAATGATTCAGTATTTTCCTATCACGTGAACATAACTGGATATTAGACCTGAGATGAGTTCTGGAATCTCAGGATCTGGAAAGCTGGTTTAAAATTACTGGTTAATTAAAAGTGTATGTGTGTGTGGGGGGGTATTTTTGGGTTACTTTCTCTTGTGAACGTACTGAATCATACACTATATATTTACAGTCTGACATTTTATAACTCACGGTCTTTAACTGTCCTAAATTAAACCGATTCTGATCCCAATGGGAGGGGGCTTTTGCCTTGTCTTGCCCAGATGCCCTAGGTGTTGATATCTCTCAGGCTGACGTCGCCTTGCCTCCCATTTCCTCTTCATGATCCCCACGATGGGCAGGATACCTGGCAATGGCCTGAGTAGTCTGGTGTGGGAGTCCCAGTGTCAGCCTCAGGGGTGCCACCCTGGGAGCCTGTGGGACTCAGACCGGCCAAGTCCCTTGAGCTGGCAGCCTGCTGGAGGGAGTAACTGGTAGTCTGAAGACTGTTGGTAACTCTGTGGAGGATACAATGGGGATAGCCACAAAATTTGAGATCTCAGTCCTAGAAGGATTTCAGGGGCCTCCAGCCCTTCCCCTACCCCCCTCTTTAGTACCCTATGTTAGCAGGGTACAGTATGATGTCTCCACTTGTTGCAGACAGCAGCAACTGAACTCTGTAAGTTGGCAACCCCCTTAAATACATAGGTAATGGGATGACATCACCACAATGTTTGTGTGTACTGTATCTGATGGCAACATCTGGACTGGCAAAGAAGATCACAGAGAGGATTTGCAATTTCAGAAATTTAAAACATCATAATGTATTTAACCAGACTATCTGTGTTCTGTACTCAGAACGATTTGAAGAATTCAGTGAGGAGAGGGGGGGAGAGATAGCTCAGTGGTTTGAGCATTGGCCTGCTAAACCCAGGGTTGTGAGTTCAATCCTTGAGGGGGCCACTTAGGGATATGGGGCAAAAATTGGTCCTGCTCATGAAGGCAGGGGGCTGGACATAATGACCTTTCAAGGTCCCTTCCAGTTCTAGGAGATTGGTACATATCTCCAATTATTACCTTGTCAGCATTTGCTGTACCAAAGGACAAAACCACTTGTTAACTATCATGCTGCATTACCACAGCCCTTTGAAGTAACACTTTAGACTAGATTTAAGATGCTGATCTATAAATCAATTAAGGGTGCTGATACACACACGTATACACATATACAGAACAAAGGGAGTGACTTCCTTCTCAGACATTTTCATAGAATCATAGAATTCAAGATCAGAAGGGACCATTATGATCATCTAGTCTGACCTCCTGCAAGATGCAGGCCACATTAGCCGATCTACCCACTCTTTTAGCAAGAGACCCCTGCCCCATGCTTCGGAGGAAGGCGAAAAACCTCCAGGGACACTGCCAATCTGCCCTGGAGGAAAATTCCTTCCCGACCCCAAATATGGCGGTCAGCTGAACCCCGAGCATGCGGGCAAGACTCTCCAGCCATACCCTCTGAAAGAGGTTAAGAATATCATATCATTGACCCAATTTGACCCAATTAAGTACCAGTTTGGCACTTAATTGACCTATTGACTAAGCCCGTTATCCTATTATACCATCTCCTCCATAAACTTATCTAGCTTAATCTTAAAGTCATGGAGGTCCTTCGCCCCTACTGTTTCCCTCGGTAGGCTGTTCCAGTATTGCACTCCCCTGATGGTTAGAAACCTTCGTCTAATTTCAAGCCTAAATTTCCTGACTGACAATTTATATCCGTTTGTCCTCGTGTCTACATTAGCACTGAGCTGAAATAATTCCTCTCCTTCCCTGGTATTTATCCCTCTGATATATTTAAAGAGTGCAATCATATCTCCCCTTATCCTTCTTTTGGTTAAGGAAAACAAACCGAGCTCCTCAAGTCTCCTGTCATACGACAGGCCTTCCATTCCTCGGATCATTCTAGTGGCCCTTCTTTGTACCCGTTCCAGTTTTAACTCATCCTTCTTAAACATGGGAGACCAAAACTGCACACAATACTCCAAATGAGGTCTCACCAACGCCTTATATAACGGGACTAGCACTTCCTTATCCCTACTAGAAATACCCCGCCTAATGCAACCCAAGACCGCATTAGCTTTTTTAACGGCCACATCACATTGCCTACTCATAGTCATCCTACGATCAACCAGGACTCCCAGGTCCTTCTCCTCCTCCGTTACTTCCAACTGGTGCGTCCCTAGCTTATAACTAAAATTCTTGTTAGTCATCCCTAAATGCATAACCTTACACTTCTCACTATTGAATTTCATCCTGTTACTAATACTCCAGTTTACAAGGTCATCCAAATCTCCCTGGAGGATATCCCGATCCTTCTCCGAATTGGCAATACCTCCCAACTTGGTGTCGTCCGCAAACTTTATCAGCCCACTCCTACTCTTGGTTCCCAGGTCAGCAATAAATAGATTGAATAAAATAGGACCCAAAACCGAACCTTGAGGAACTCCACTGGTAACCCCCCTCCAACCCGACAGTTCCCCTTTCAGTACTACCCTCTGCAGTCTCCCCTTTAACCAACTCCTTATCCACCTCTGGATTTTCATTTCGATCCCCATCTTTTCCAATTTAATCAATAATTCCTCATGCGGTACCGTATCAAACGCCTTACTGAAATCCAGATATATTAGATCCACCGCATTTCCCTTGTCTAAAAAATCTGTTACTTTCTCAAAGAAGGAGATCAGATTGGTTTGGCACGATCTACCTTTCGTAAATCCATGCTGTAATCTATCCCAGTTGTCATCGGCCTCCTGCTCCTTAACCACTCTCTCTTTCAAAATTTTTTCCATTACTTTGCATACTACAGATGTTAAACTAACAGGCCTGTAGTTACCCGGGTCACTTTTTTTCCCCTTCTTGAATATAGGAACTACATTAGCTAATCTCCAGTCCAACGGTACAATCCCCGAATTTAGAGATTTATTAAAAATCATCGCTAACGGGCTAGCAATATCACTCGCCAATTCCCTTAATATTCTAGGATGAAGATTATCCGGGCCCCCCGATTTACTTCCGTTAAGCTGTTCAAGTTTGGCCTCCACCTCAGATACCGTAATGTCTACCCCCATATCTTCATTCCCATCGGTCCCTCTATCACTATTCCTTAGCCCTTCATTAGCCTCATTAAAGACCGTGGCAAAATATTCATTCAGATATTGTGCCATTCCAAGATTATCCCTAATCTCCACTCCGTTTAAAGTTTTAAGCGGTCCCACTTCTTCCTTCTTGGTTTTCTTCCTATTTATATGGCTAAAAAACCTTTTGCTATTGGTTTTAATCCCCTTCGCTAGGTCCATCTCCACCCGTCGCTTTGCCTTTCTCACTGCATCCCTACACCCTCTGACCTCAATAAGGTAGGTTTCTTTGTTTATAACTTTTGTAACAGAATTTACTTTTGTAACAGATGGGATGGGATGAATGGATATCAAAGTTATACATCAAACTTTCCTCAGGCCACAGGATCAAAGTGAGCTAAACTCTTGGAATTAAAATGTTCACTTTTTATTCTTGATTCTGTAACTGCCCTAATGCAACTTTTCCATAATAAAATTAAGGCATTTTAAGATAATAGGAAACTGAGAATATTACTGTTCACAGTGCTCAAGTGTTCTTAGCATAATTCCAAAATGTCTCATGATTCATGTAATTGAAGAGAACACTAAAAAATCAATTATGTGAGAGAAAAGGAGAAAGTAACAGCATAGGCACAGACAAAACGCATATAGGTAGGCACATTTCCGGTCAGGACTCAAGACACACGCACACCAGGCCATTATGCCTCCAGTTTCAAATTCAGATTCATTAAAAGAAAAATTCCCTGATTATTCAGTCTCCACATAAATCACCCACACATGACTTTAGCATACAGATAAGCCCATACCGATACCATGCAATAACCATACAATCATGATTAGCTCGTAACTAATTTTTAAAGACACATTCGATTTTTTTTTCCCCCCTCACCCCATCATGTCACTATGGAGTAGAGTTAAGATTTTTTTTAAGTGCCTTAATTATGCATTTCCATTCTTCAATGTGTTTGGATTTCTTTTAAGTTAAGGGTTAAACTCTCAGATTCTTGGGTTTATAACAATTGTTTTTGGTATACTTACAACATCCCTGTAATGTTTTTACTGATACATTTCTGATATGAACTCAACTTTAACTCAAGTTTAATGTAGTTTTTATTGGGAAATGTTTGGGTTTTTAAAATTTCCGATCACTAAGACAGACACTGAAAAGAATATAAATTTGTGTTAGAATGTGATATTTCTAAGGATTTTAATATATGTAATACCAATCTTAGTTTTAATAAATACACTTTTAAGGCCAGATTAAGCAGTATACTCTGGAGCAGCACAAAGCAGCATGCAACTCTGCATGCCACTCTGGAGCAGCACAAAGCAGCCAGAGCATATAGGTCAGTTTTTTCCAACTCTGGATGTCTACACTCACCTGCACCCATACTGGTCCCCCTCCACACACACACACTTCCACTTCAGCCCTGACCCCAAACATTTCCCCTGTACACGCACACACACAAGTTTAGTCTGAGAGACTGAGCTAATGGTACATTGTTGGTGTGCAACCAGTAAATGGGATCAGGTGATGTTTCTTTCTGAGTTACTACTACGGCAGGGTGAAAAAGCTTTGAGCTAGGTGAATTTCATACTGTCACAAACTGGGAGGATGAATGAGAATGGTATGAGGATGGTATCGTTAGCATTTTCTCCTCCTTTGCAGTATTGTCTAGGAAGTCTCAGTCAGCGGAAATGTTCCAGGTGCGGGAACACTGAAGTTTGGCTATCATCACCTGGAAACAGGGTCTAATATTTCTCACTGTGGCAAGTTTATCATCTTCATTTTGGATACGAATGAACAGACTGGAATAGCCAAATCCATCTGTGTCTGGAGGGACAAAGCCATCTTAGAGTTTTAACTAGTTTCACTCACCGACATCCCTCCTGAAATGAAGGCAGAATGCAAGCATCTTTTGAAAAACTGGTGATTAGGCCCTTGCTTAAGAAATCTTTTCCTGACATTTATGGTATCACTAATGCCTCTTTTCCCCTCTAAATTTCTCCATCAAGGATTTTCTCCCAACATTTCTCCTAATACTCAGGCGTTCAAGCTAATTCTTTGAGATACGTCAGCAGCCTGTGGCACTGCTGACTGAAAGATATTTGTGTGATTTATTCTTTACATTCTACTGTGAACTCTGGTCAGATGGCTGGAAAGCACACGGAAGTGGTTTCCCCTCCTCCTTTCAGAGAAGTGGTGCTGAGTAACTGTTGAGACCACAATGTTCAGGTCACTAGCATATGGGAAATATTATTGAGAAATGTATCCAAGCAGCCCACCCCCACCACAATAAAGCACGTTTATTTTCATCTTCCCTCGTTAGTAGTGTCCTGAAAATCCTTTCATATACAAAGAACGGGACCTTGGGAAGAAAATAGCTATGGCTCCTGCCCTCCCAAGACAAGCTGTAAGTCATTCACCATTTTGTACTTTTCATTGTCTGCTTCGTTATAAAAAAATAAAAATAATAAATACTAATCACTGCTCTATACAGGTTGGGTTGTATCTCCTTGAGAAACCTTTTTCTTTTGTGTGTGCCACTGTGGCAGTTGAGGTCTGCCGGAACAGCCTCGCTCACAGTGCCTGTTTTGAATGTCCAGGGGCCAACAGTTAGGCATTTTCAGTATATGGCCTTCAGCTCCAGAATTCTTTTCCACATTTGGTCCACCACCACCAGACTCTGTTGACTTTCAGGCCACAGTTTCTTCAGGCTTTTGCCTGATTGGGGATGTAAATAAGGTGCATTTGGTCCTTTTAATGGATTAATTTTAAGAGCCAAATCCTTTAATTTTTGATTGGATACATACCTGTAGTATCAGAGTGTAACGTGAGGAGTAAACTTTAAACATTTTAAAATACATTAAAAATAACTTGAGTGACAATCCAGTGAAATGCAACAGTAAACTTCCCATTATACTAGAGTCCTGATTTTCTAGTATCATATGCTTAATTAAGGAACTGTAGATGCCTAGTAGAGATTGATCTGTAAGTAGAACTACACAGAACAATCCACTTTGAGTGATCATAGATTAAAGAAAAGAACATCAAAATCCTCTGCTAGTGGAAACATTATAGACCCTTACATTACAAACCTCATCCTTACATCATTATACATAACAGTGCTTGAATTGAACTGTTATAGGGAAAGAATCTTCATCCACATGCAAATTAAGAATATAATTTGCATGTCAGATCATTCCTTTCACACCCACTACAAATGTTGATCTAGTTACGTTACAATTTAATTAATTAATTAATTTTGCAACACCTTTATTTGTAAGATACTGTTTACCCATTAAATGCATTTCCCTCAGCCCCAGCAATAGTGAACAAAGGTGGCACCTGCTGAATCATGATAAGCCCAGTACCACTTACCCATACCAGAAGCGGGGATCATTGGAAATGCAATGGTTGAGATTCCGGTGTGCCAAAGCTTTCTTTTTATTTAAGACAAACTCTTGTAATTTCATTTTTACTTCTGTGCTTGCCACTGCACCTGAAAAATCCAAAAATAAAGAGAGGTTATTTAACCAACTTCATTTGATGAAAGCAGCAGTGAATTAAAACGTGAAACTTTCATTCACAAAGCAACAAAGAAAATATTTGAAAAGATTGAGAGCTAAATCTTTGGCTCTCCAATCAATGTAAAAGCTTATTTCAAAGAAAAAAAGACAAAGAGGCTCCAATGAAGAACTCCTCTTTACTATCTGGACTTGTACATAATTGCAATCTATGTCTGAAAAGGGAGATATAATCAGAGATTTCTCATTTTCCTAAAAAAAACGGTTTCTGAAGAGGATTTTTGTACTTGCATGAAAATACATGTAGAATAAAGCACTTGTACTAGGTATTCCAGCTTTCTTTTAATCAAAGGTATTTAGGATAAGGGGTCTTGTGCATAATCAAGTTTTTAAAATGTCACATCTGCAAGCACAAGGGGAATGAGATGAATATCTCATATGTAGACTTTGTCTTGAGAAATCTTGCAAATAAGGATCTCTTTGTTCAATGTATCTGTGTACAATAAGACCTACACAATATTCCAATTCAGTTACAAGTCTGCAATCCATTTCTTCAAATAGAAAATCTAGCATTTTAAAAAATATCTGAAATTTCAAAGTGTAGAGTTAAAATGTCAACTGTGTAATTTCTAATAATTATCTACTCCACAATAGAGACCAGTCTATTTTACTATGATGATGGATTAAAATTATCCTTCAGTTGGCAGAACCGATTCTCAGAGAGCATTTCTGAAGGAGTAACACACAGACATTTTGGTAATCATAGCAAGTAGTATATGGGGGCTCATCTAAACCACAGCGTAAGCCAATCTTCCAAAGGGATAACATCTGGAATGCAAGAAAGTCATCTGGACAGAAATATACATTATCAAGTCATGGGTAGAAAAGTCAGCCAATATGAGCACCAGCTTTTGCTTATTATACTTAACATTTTGATGCCACCAGATAGGTTGAAGAAAACTTTTCATTTGTCCGTGAAGAAAAAGTCCTCAAAGTTATTTGCTCAGCACTGTTTGAAGGTGCAGCATTGCTCAACATTTTATAGGGAGTCATAAAATCTTAGAAATTTGTTTTTTTGGGGGGAAAACAGTATTTCTTGTTACTTCTAGATAAATTAGATTGGGCAATGATCCAAACAGGTAGTTCAAATGAGGGAGGCTTGTAGGAAGTAATATAGTACAATGATGGAGAAGGTGAGAAGTACCAGAGAGCGACTAATAAGACCACACATCTTTAAAAATACTGTCTCACCAAACAATTCTCATGTTTAATCACTAACATCTTCAAAATAATCAAATGTGGCTAGGTTCTGGTGGCTTTGGTTAAAGATGACAGTATTTAGGAGCATCAAGCCAAATATTTGTAGCTCATAGTGTTTACAAAACCGTGTGTGTGTGTGTGTGTGTGTGTGTGTGTGTGTGTAGACACTACATACATATCAAAGGAGAAAAAAAAACTAAAGGCCTTCCATTCTCTGTCCAGTTCTGGGAAGACAGCCAAAAAATGAGCCTGGCTTCATTAGCTTTAGCAATTGACTTCACCCTCCACCATTCTCCAATGTTACCTCTGGCAGAATTGGAGCCTGACTCCAGAGGGTTTGAACTGGAACTTCCACCATTCTGTTACTCTGGGAAAGCATCCAGAATTAGTCTGCACATCCATCAGTTCCATTCAGATTTCTATCCCACACTTCAGAAAATGGGTGAATACACAGATGTGAAAACTGATTAATTATCCTCTCTGTATCAATTTAACACATCTAAGTGTCACTTTCATGTGAATTAAAACATTTTCTGTTCTCTAGTTACAGCAGATAATGGCATGTTAAAGATAAGGGGCAAACTAAAACAGACAAGTTTTAAAACTAAAATTAGTAAAAAGGCAAATAGCTAACAGGACACGTCCATTAATATCACCTCAACATTCCCTTGTTTATTGTCTATTATATTTATTCTTAGTATTATCACAGCACATAGGACCCCCGGCCATGGCTCAGGATACCATTGTGCTAGGTGCTATACAAATGGAACAAAAAGACAATCCCTGACTCATAGAACTTATCTTCATTAGTCCCAACGCTGTATCAAGGTGACTGGGGCAGAACCCACTGTGGTTCCACTGAAGTCAGTGAAATGCCACACTGGTGCAGAAGTCCTCACTAGGGGATCACTACTGTGACAAAGTTCCTCCTCTACCTTGGTGGGTCCTGCGCTTATTGGTGGATTTGCTCTCCTCACAGATTCACCCTGTGGTTCGGGAAACAGCCCAGAGACCTTCCCCTCTGGTAGAAGCCACAGTCCAGGTCAATTCCTACTGTGTTTGATCAGGAGTTGGGAGGATTGGGGGGAACCCGGGCCCACCGTCTACTCCGGGTTCCAGCCCACAGCCCTGTGGACTTCAGCTGTCTAGAGAGCCTCCTGGTACAGTTGCGCGACAGCAACAACTCCCTGGGCTACTTCCCCATGGCCTCCTCACAACACCTTCTTTGTCCTCACCACAGGACCTTCCTCCTGATGTCTGATAACGCTTGTACTTCTCAGTCCTCCAGCAGTATGCCTACTCACTCTCAGCTTCTTGCACGCTTCTTGCTCCCAGTTCCTCGCACGCACTTCCTCTCCTCTGGCTCCCCCTGGCCTGACTGGAGTGAGCCCTTTGATAGCATCAGAGGGGCCTTAATTAGAGTCAGGTGCTTAACAGCCTCACCTGACTCTTAGCAGGTTAATTGGAGTCAGGTGTTTTCATTAGCCTGGAGCAGCCCCTGCTCTGGAGCAGCCCCTGCTCTGGTCACTCAGGGAACAGAAAACTGCTTATCCAGTGGCCAGTATATCTCCCTTCTACTTCTCTGCTGTTAGAGGGGAGGGATAGCTCAGTGGTTTGAGCATTGGCCTGCTAAACCCAGGATTGTGAGTTCAATCCTTCAAGGGGCCACTTAGGGATGGATAGGGGGACGATGACAACAACAAACAGTACTTGGTCCTGCTAGTGAAGGCAGGGGGCTGGACTTGATGACTTTTCAGGGTCCCTTCCAGCTCTATGAGACAGGTATATCTCCATACTGGATCAGGCCATAGTCCATCTTAAAAAAACAAAAACAAAAACACTACTCTGCTGTTCCCAAGTGGCCACGGTCACACTATGTAAACTTTTTGGGACAGGGATGGTCTTTCTGTGTTTGTCTACTGCCTAGCAAAATGAGGCCTCAATCCTTTACTGAAGCCATTAAATGCTACCCTAATAGTAATAAATAATAATAGGAGGTTATGTAATTGTATTAGATCCAAGAATGCCTAAAAGAAACTAAAAGTATAAGCTAGTTACAGCAAAATCTTACTAGTGTGCATATGGGGGATGGTGGGAACACTGTGTCTGTAGAACTTTGCAAATTAGTAGGTTAGTGAACAACACAAAAGCAAGGCTAATACTTCCAAAAAGGTGCTTTGTACTACTTCAGAATGTTCCAGAAAAGGGTGATGTGTAACGTATTTTGTAAAAAAGCAGTAGCCTTGGGAATATGACATCTAACACATTAACCCTGCTATTAATCTGTACTAAGAAGCTGGGAGAAAGGGTTCTTATTGTGTGTGAAAATTAGCCATGGATGGACTGGCAAGGTTCTATTGTATGATTAGTTTAAATTAAAGGTGTCCCTTTTTTTTGTTCTTCTATGATATAAAAAGGCCTGAACATTTTTTAGTCCTCTTCCTCTCTTCCCTCTCTCCACTTAAATGGATCTCATGTTAAAACTTAGGGTCTTATTTACTCACATTTTTCCTAAAAGATGCTATATAACCATCACTTGCACTTCCACACAGCATCTAAAACTGTTTTTGTTAACAGCTATTTGACTCACATGCCTGAGAAATGCTTAGGAGAAACTCCATCTTGGTTAGACTAAAAGCCTCTATCCCAGTGGTCCCCAACGCAGTGCCTGTGGGTGCCATGGCACCCTCCAGGGCATCTATGTGAGCCCACATACTGGCCGGCAGACAAGCATCCGCCGAAATGCTGCCAAAAACAGCATCACCTAGGGCTGGTCTACACTAGGGGAGGGTATCGATCTAAGATACGCAACTTCAGCTACGTGAATAGCGTAGCTGAAGTCGAAGTATCTTAGATCGATTTACCTCGGGTCCTCACGGCGCGGGATCGACGGCCGCGGCTCCCCGTGTCGACTCCGCTACCGCCTCTCGCTCCGGTGGAGTTCCGGAGTCGATGGGAGCATGTTCGGGGATCGATATATCGCGTCTAGATTAGACGCGATATATCGATCCCCGAAAAATCGATCGCTACCTGCCGATACAGCGGGTAGTCTGGACGTACCCCAAGAGGCGTTGCGGCTGAAATGCCGCTGATTTTCGGAGGCATTTCGGCAGCCACGCCTCTTGATGACGCTATTTAGGCAGCGATGCCTCTTGACATTGCTGCTTCTCGGTGGCATTTTGGCAGATGCTTGTCCGCCGGCCATGGTCCTCGGTGGCTCGCCGTCCGGCGCCCGCCACCTGGAAAAGGTTGGGGACCACTGCTCTAACCCTTCAATTAAAGACAGAGACAGCTTCACAATCCACAGCTGAGGCCTGCTAGAGGTCCTCCAACAGTAGGAGCTGGAGAGTAGGAGCCCAAATACCATCATGGCCTCCTAGGTAGAAGGAGGAGCAGTCGTCGTACATGTAGTAGTAGTGTGAGAAGGGGGGAAACTAGGTTTCAGTGAATGCAAAGAAATAAAAAGAAAAAAGATAAGAGACCATGAGTGGTAGTGTTTTCATTTGAGATAGACAGGGTATTGTAGAGGGAATGGGAGACAGGAAGAAGGGAGTGGGGATGTAAGATTTAGACTGGTTTATAAAGACTGAGGAATAGAAGTTGTGGTAAGAAAAGGTTCTGCAGAGGGTAAAAATGGGACTAGAGCTGAGTTGGAGCAAGGTTGGCATAGGCACGGAGGCAGAAAGAGAATCCAGAGGTGGAATATGGTTTTATTACAAACTGCACATGGGAAACCGAGCAGAGGTGTCGGGGAGCAGAGATGAAATGGTGAAGAGGAGAGGAGAGAGCTCTGAAAAGATAGGAAATAAGGACAGGAAAAGTGCAGACGTGCTGAAGCAGGAGTGAATGCAGTCAGCATCATGGGAGAGATCATACGGATATGGTGCAAATAAGGCAGACAACCAGACAGAGGGGCTAAAAGGGAATTAACAGGACAAATCAGCTCATTAATATACTTAATTATAGCTTAGACTAACTAGGGTTGCCACAACTACAGTAACAACAAGGAGTCCGGTGGCACCTTAAAGACTAACAGATTTATTTGGGCATAAGCTTTCTTCACTCTTCTCACTTCTTCAGACGTGAGGTTTTTTTACCCAAGAAAGCTTATGCCCAAATAAATCTGTTAGTCTTTAAGGTGCCACCGGACTCTTTGTTGTTTTTTTGGATACAGACTAACACGGCTACCCCCTGATACTTCACAACTACAGTGCCACAGTTCAGAGATGGAAGGACTGCAAGCTGTGACAGCAGAAGGGCTAAGAAAAGGCAGTGTGTCAAAGGCAACTTGTGCTGAGGAGGACTGTGAAGGCCTCTGCAGCAGCAATGGACTTTGAAATTCCATGCCTGGAAGGCCTGGGTTAGCAGCAGATTATGGGGCCAGGTGTGGCTGGCTGGGTGCAGTGCCTAGAACTGGTTCTAGGTCCTATTGATAATGGTGGGAAGGTAGGATGACGACAGGCAAGGTCCAGCTCTCTGCTGCTGATACTACTGCTTGTTGTATGGTAAGAACTTACAAGTCAAGAAAATTTAACTTGCTCTACTCTGTTTGCTAAACATTTTCCTTTTGTATTGTTGTTGTGGAAGTTATACTTTTGGTCCAAATGCATCATGACAGCATATTTCAAGTCACATACGGCAGTTTTGGTATCCTGAGATAAGAAAGTAGGGAGATGCCATTATTACATTAAGTGAAATCTGTTTGTGTTGTCTTTTACAAAATACTATACAGTGTATTTGGTCTCATATTCAGGGGTGGGGTAAGGTAGACTTTTCTTGTATCTAGTATTTCCTCCTTATTTTCTAGCTTAGGACCACTGTAGCTGAATTAAGTTTAGCAAAATGTTAGGATGTAAGAAAAATATTTTAAGTGTTCTAAAATGTTTAGCTGCACTGATTATACAAACACTATACCGCCTTTTAAATAAAAGTATTTAAAAATAAAGAGGAAGACTGTTTCCATGATTACAATATAACATACCACGGTTCTAGTCTTTCTTCTGCACTTATCTGAATTTCTTTCAAAAATATTCTTAAGATACTTTGAGTGTTTTGTAGCCAGTCTGTTTTATTGATTTTTTAAAACAATATTTTAAATAAAAATAAAACAATACACATTTTACAGGAAGAACAGATAGAACAAAGCATATATATCATCATCAATTGATTTGAGCTAACAACAATGGGGAGCGAAGATGAAATATTTAGTTTCCACATGGTAAAAGATTATTGTCATTACTTAGGATTTATACTAAAAAAACAAGAAAAAAAAACTAAATAAGAAAAGGGAAAGTATCATCTCACATGGCAGCCAACGGCACACATCCTTGTGGCTAAGCCACAGGATTGATCCTACATGGAAAATCATTTTCACCCACTCATCAGTAGCACCAAACTACCCAATTTCTTACTGGTAAATTCTGACTCTTTTGTTTCAGTCACACCAGCTCATCTAAAATAGCACCGACCTTACACAAAAGTGTTTTATTGAGGCATTTACCAAATCTACAGCCTCCTTCACTTTGAATGAGGATTAGATTTACTGCCTACCCTTGAAATGAGGGGGCTTTGGGTGGGGGAAATCAGACTCTAGGAAAAAAGCAGACAAAACTTAATCTCCCAGTCCTGGCAGATCCTGAAAGGCATTTTGTTTCTGGAAAAGCCCTTGCGTGTCCACATCACATATCTTATCTGGTCCCCCATTAGTATCCCCTATCCATTCACTCTGCCTCTACCACCTCTCACTTCCTTTCCTTGTTTCACTTTCCTGATGGAAAATCCATAGAGTATTTAGAAGACAATGGGAAACTTTTCTAAAGGGTTTTCTGAACCATCACATGCAACTTATTTTTCTTTCTTTCTTTTTTTTAAAACAGTATATTGGTATCTCTATAAGGGTTCACAATTTTTTTTATGTCCTTTGTAATTCCGTCATGCAGAAAACAGCACTTCACAGCAACTGGAAGACTCTCCAAATTATTGTCTACTTTGTTCAATGTTTTTCCAATCAGGTAAGGAGGTGGGAAATGGCAGCCTCAGGAGGGTTGGTAATTGGACCCCTTGCATAACTTAGTCACTAGTTCAAATTTGTAACAGGCTGTCCCGACAGTTACTTGCAAGCTCGTCAGTACCCTATAAGGAGTGAATTGATGAGTCAGTGAAGCTTCTAGTGGACAAATGTTCACCCTGTGAAAACTACCTCTACAAACAGCACCCCTTTTGGCTGTCTCAGAGAAGCTGCTGACTGAATGGAGTACCTCAAGTACCCTTTAAGCCAGGGGTGGGTAAACTACGGCCCGTGGGCCACATCTGGCCCGCAGGACCATCCTGCCCGGTCCCTGAGCTCCTGGCCCAGAAGGTTAGTCCCCGGCCCCTCCCCTGCTGTTCCCCCTCCCCCACAGCCTCAGCTCACTCACTCCACTGCTGGTGCAATGTTCTGGGCAGCAGGGCTGAGAGCTCCTGGGGCAGCGCAGCTGCAGAGCCTGGCCTGACCCGGTGCTCTGAGCTGTGTGGTGGCGGTGGCAGCAGCATGGCCTGGCGGCAGCGTGGCCCAGCTGCAGCCAGGCGGTGAAGCTGTTGCACCGCCAGCCACTGGTGCTCCAGGCAGCGCGGTAAGGGGATAGAGAGCGGGGGGTTGGATAGAGGGCAGGGGGCAGGGGTGTGGATGGTAGTAACAGGGGGCTGAATGAGGGCAGGGGTCCCGGGGGGGCAGTCAGGAAGGAGGGAGGGTTGGATGGGGTGGCAGGGGGCAGTCAGGGACCAGGAGAAGGGGTCGTTGGATGGGGTAGGGGTTTCAGGGGGGCCATCAGGAATGAGAAGAGAGGTTGGATGGGGCAGCAGGGTCTGGGGGCAGTGAGGGGCCAGGGAGTAGGGGTGTGTGGATAGGGCAGAGGTCCCCCGGGGGGCGGGGCGCATCAGGAAATGGGGGGGTTGGATGGGGCAGGAGTCCGGGGGGGTTGGGAGCAGATGGGAGGTGGGGGCCGGGCCACAACCCCCTCCCCTAACAGGCCCTCCATACAATTTATGAAACCCAATGTGGCCCTCAAGCCAAAAAATTTGCCTGCCCCTGCTGTAAGCACTAGCGGTGGTCTCTCCAGGGCAGGACTGAGACACATTGGGAGGGGAGCCTGCAGTGCTGTTGCTTGTGAGATCCATGTTCTGGGGTTAATGGAGTTCAACCTTCAATGCTGCTAACTGAACACCCCTCACCTGCTTCAAATTCATGTGCAATAAGGATCAGAATGAGCAACTGAAATGTCTGATGGGGGATTTGTGTGGTCCTAATGCAAAACACAAAGTAATGCACACTTGAAAACAATCCCAACTACATCTACAAAATGATGTTACCACTCAAGAAAGAGACCATGGAGTCACTGTGGCTATTTCTCTGAAACCATCCACTCAGTCTGCAGTGGCAGTCAAAAACGCTAACAGAATGTAGGAACCATTAGTAAAGGGTAGATAAGACAGAAAATATCATAATGCCACTATATAAATCCATGGTGCACCCACACCTTGAATACCTTATGCAGTTCTGGCTCCCTGCCTCAAAAAAGATACATCAGAACTGGAAAAAGTACAGAGAAGGGCAACAAAAATTATTAGTGGTATGGAACAGCTTACATATGAGGAGAGAATAAAAAAACTGGGACTGTTCAGCGTGGAAAAGACATTGACTAAGAGGAGATGTGATAGAGGTCTATAAAATCATGGGAAGTGTGGAGAAAGTGAGTATTTTCTCCTTCACATAAGACAAGAAGCAGAAGTCACCCAATGAAATTAATAGGCAACAGATTTAAAACAAACAAACGGAAGTACTTCACCCAACACTCAGTTAACCTGTGGAAATCATTGCCAGGAGACGTGAAGGCTAAAAGTGTAATTGGGTTCAAAAAAGAATCAGGAGAGAATCAAACGGAAAATAGGTCCATCAATGGCTATTAATCAACCTGGTCAGAGATGCAACCCCATGCTACGTATGTTCCTAAACATCTGACTGCCAGAAGCTGGGACTGGACGACAGGGGATGGATCACTCAATTTCCCTGTTCTCTTCATTTACTCTGTCAGAAGACAAGATACTGGGTTAGATGGATCGTAGATCTGACCCACCATGGCCATTCTTATGTGATGATAATTTTACTACATCTTGTTGCACACTTTTCCTTGGGTACTATCACATACACAAGAGCAAACCATACTGTGTAAGGTATAAAGAAATACTTTCAGAATTAAGATACTTTATTGTACGTATATAAAAAACAAAATTGAGGGCTCAGATACAGTTTCATCTTTTCTTTATCCTCAATCCCATCTCACAGTTAACATGAGAATTTCATGCAACAAGTCTCTGTATGCAGAGAACCACGGATGTTTCCTAAGCATTGTAAACTACCTTTGTACAACTACAGCGTAAAACAGAGTTACCAGTGCCCATGGCTCCTATTCACCTACTGTAAACTCCGTCACTGAAAAACTATCTTGCGGTTACTTACTTTCTTTTCCTTTCTCTTTGTTTTTTAGCTGTTGTAGTTTCTGTTCTCTATGCTGCTTCTCCAGCTCCTGTTCCTGTCGATGTTGCTCCAACTTTCTCTGGTGCTCCAAGAGCTCCTGCTGATGTTTCATTGCTAGCATTTCCTGTTGCTGCTGTTGAGACGTGAAAGGAAAAAAAGTGAATGCACACAGCCTGACCACCCAAAGCCTTCATACCACAATGCACCAAACAGGAACTGTTATAACTTGATGCTGATGCATTTTAATACATTTAACAAAACAATGAAAGAGCATTTCTCCTTGTGCAAATGGTTCTTGCATTAGGATGGGCAGGTCACTCCACTCATCCTCATCCCAAATTTAAGAGAGAGCACATGCTAAGTTATGGCTAACCTCTTTGGGGATGTGGTACATCTTGTATCTGGTTTACCCTCTGTGGCCCTGTGCAGGAGCTAGTTACAATCAGAGCCCCTGTACTTAGTGAGCACATGGACCTATTGTTTAAATAGCACTAACTTCTCCAAAAAGGGTGGGGCTATGCTCCTCAAGCCAAAGCTGGTTCTACATGGAAGGACGGACAACGATCAGAGCTCCAGAAAGGCATTTTTGTCTAAGCCAGTCTCAAAAGCTCCCGGATCTCCCAATGGTGTGGCATGCATCTGCACCACCATCCACACCAGGCTAAAACAACTGTGCTCACAGACTGCTCAATTTCAGGCACTGCAGCAGGTTCTCACTCGTGTCAGGTTGTCACA
The DNA here is from genome assembly GCF_020497125.1 of Mauremys mutica. Taxonomy (NCBI): domain Eukaryota; kingdom Metazoa; phylum Chordata; order Testudines; family Geoemydidae; genus Mauremys; species Mauremys mutica. The sequence continues at coordinate 71,222,350 of NC_059081.1, read as the reverse complement.
ATCATTTTTAAAATATTTCCCTTTGGAATCACGCCCTAAGGATACATGAATAAACATTTCTTAACTGAGTCCCCTATGTATGTTTAGGTAAATAAACCAACAAACCACTACTGGTACAAAGTTTAGCTTACATCAGTGCATACTGAAGTAACATGCGCGGATGAAAGCCCAGTTTTGTGCCGGTGCAGCACATCTGCATTATGGGTGTGCACATCTACATTACAGGCTTGCACAAGGGTAACCAACATCAATGTAATTGCACTGGTGAAAAAACTGCCTAGTTTAGTACTGTCTAGCCATTGTGCATTTTAAACTATGTGTGCATTTGTAAATATTATTGATCAACTGAAATGCTTTATAAGAAAATTATTATAACCAAAATAACCATGACTATATTAAGAAAATGTTTTTGAGGTTACAAAATGAGACCCTCACAAATTAGTAAAGTGCCAGAATAAAAGTTGTCTGAGCCCAATGAATTCAAACTCATCCTGGCCACACCCCTCAGAGGTAGATAGAGCTTTGACAAAAGAAGAATTGAGATTCAAGGAGATGAAGGCCAAAATCTGCAAAAATCTCCACTAATTTTGGGTGCCCATCTTGAGACACCAAGACCTGATTTTTCAGAGTATTTACTGTTTTTAAATGGCCCTTCACATGTTCAAAGTACTGTACAGGTAATACATAATTAATCCTCACAACTCCCCTGTGAGGGAGTACGTTAAGTAATATTTAAGTACTGTTGCCCCTCTGACTCAAGTGGTTAGCCAATATCCAGGGCCTTGCTGGGCTGTTTCAATGGAGAGATGAGATGAGATGAGTCAGGTGTATTATTTGGTGCACTCCTGTTTGTTACGAAGACTGTACACTGTTTTCCCTGCACAGTAGAAACAAACAAGAGCAGGCAGTTTCTTACTCTTGGTTTCCAAGTCTGCCCTTCCAGTCAGGTCTATGCCCAAGGATCTCTGTCTCTGCTCACAACTGCTTCTCATGCCTTCTACTGAAGGGCTCCTAACACATACACAACTTGCCAAACAATCCCCTAGTCCCTGCATTTGCAACGAGTTCCAGAGACATGTTCAGAGCACACAGTTTTGCAGCCTGAGCCTGGAAGTCTATACCGCACTGAAAGCCTTGCAGCCCGAGCCAGAGCTGGCTGGCACTGTCCAGCCACGGAGTTTTTTTTAGCTGGTTAGACATATCCGATAGCAAAGCCAGCATTAGCACTGAGGGCCTCCTGAATCCCTGCATTCCATACCACACAGCCTTACTCCCAGAGGGTCTGACATCCACAGCTCCCACTGATTTCATTTATCACTGCGAGTGCTTAACACTTCTGAAAATCAGGTGTTTAAATGTAGACAGCTAGAAGATGAGGAACATATAATTAGTGACCATTTGTGAAAGTTTGATTTAAGTGATTTGCCCACCATCACATACAAAGTCTCAGCCCAGTGCACCATTTCCTAGGCCAAATGGTATTTTCATGGGACACGAGTATGTCAGCAGCAGGATGAGAATCCATTTAGTATGCTAGCACACTGGGGTGGGTGAATGCAGTGCTAACATAATGTTCAGAGTTGTAATGGCAAGCCAGGAGCCAGCTGCACCAAGCAAAAAAACAGATGAGAAATGACAGTGTTTAGTAGCAAATAACTTGGCCACATGAGAATGGTTTTCCATGGGGCCACAAAAAGGCACCTTCCTCATAACAGTACTAGTCTCCTGCCAAATTTCAAGTTCCCACCGCAAATCCTGGAGATATTAGAACTTTTTAAAAAAAGAAGCTCCACCTAAATATATGAGTTATCATCACTCCTACAATGCTTCCAGATTTCATGTGCATCCTATGTGTCAAGATGGAATGTTCCGCGTAGTTCAGTTATGTATATTATGCCGCAGATTACTCAGAATACAGGAACACGTTTGCTCACTGGCTTGAGTTACCATAATCACATTACGCCCGCCTTGCATTCTTTACCTTGGCAGCTTATAAACTAGCAGATTGATTTTAAGTTGGCACTGTTGACTTTTAAAACCCTTAGTAGACCCTGGCGATAGTTGAGACTTCTTCCTTCAGCCTTAACTTAATGGGTATCTGTGCTCAGATACCACCCACTGTCAAAACTTCCCACCACCCTGTCTTAACTAGGAGGGGACTGGGTCAAAGCTGTGGTAGCTGCTAAGGTCTGGATTTCAAACTTGCCTCCCGCTCAAGAAAAAAAAAATCTCACTCTCTCTCCCCCCGGTTTTGGAAAGTATCTTAATCCTTTTTAAAATCCAAAAGATGTTTTGCTTATTTATAAAATATGTTTTTGCTATTGTGGCCCTGTATTTATTGCTTTTTTCCTCCCCTTTTTTTTTGCCATCTGTTTTTATTTGTTAAAGTTTTTGATAGCTATCTTTTGGGGGTTTTAAGTGGTGCCATTAAGATTTTCAGCACAGTGAGTTTCTGTAAGGGGTACATCATAAATAAAGTTATTATAAAATTCTATACAAGCATGTGGAAAGAAAGGAGTAATGGCTGCATATGCTGCAATCTAACTGGCTAACTACTCAGAGTTTTAAACATTCCTCAATCATTTTTGATAAAATTTTAAGCATATTAACTACTAAATAATGCAGAACTGCTTACAATTACATTCATTGCAAATACCGTGGTCTATTCATAATGTTCTAGTTCAACCCACTTAAACAACTGAGAGCCATTCAGGATTTAACCACATACAAAAATGAAACCTCCAGAAATATGTTCTTTTGTTTTTTAATTAACTAGCTGCATCCACTAACACTTTTCTGTTGGGAGAAAAAAATATTACAGACTTACAACAAGTCCATCACATGGTGGCTATAACCTAGCCCCAGAAAGTATGCAAATGAAAAAATTTTTGCACAATTTGATTAAAAAGGCTTTTTTTTTTTTTTAAATGAAATCAGGAGCCTTTTTTTCCCCCACCTGCAGTCTGCTGGGCTTATCATGTTATGCTTCCTGGAATGGCTTAAATACACAGATGTTTTAGAAGGAACTGTTATTTCGTTAACATCTGTAGTGAAATGTAAATGAAGAAGAAAAGAAGTGAAGACAGATTTGTACCAGATTTCTTCTAAAAATTTCACTAAAGATGTATTGTTTCTGCTGGAGTTTCAACCCACTCTCTAACAAGTATACTCGCTATAGATTATGAATCTTTTCAGAGAAAAGAAATGAAAAAAAGCCTCTTATTGAAGAGAAGATTCTAGATCATGTTGTTAGGACAAAGTGAAATGAGGTCTCCTGTAGACTCTGACAATAATGACAAATGCAGAACCCACTTTTCTGCTGTGTCTATATTGGGATTTTTCCTACACTGCAAATAGAGACTTCCTTCTTTTCCTACTGGCTGTGTGATAGCACAGAAAGCAGGCATATATTGCCCAGACTAACTAGTCATAAGTGTCTTTTGAAATATAATTCGATATATGCAAATAAATATTTAGGTGGATTTGTTAAGGCTTGTTAGTTATCCTAGTAAGAACTCTCTCTCATACCTTTATGAAACAGTAGGAGACACTATCACCAAACTCTGTTACAGGCAAGTCTACCAATTGCAATTCTGCAATGCTCATATGTTAAGTGCACAGTTCTTTTAAAAGTATGTTTTCCTTGCAAAGTAAGAAAAATTAAATATTTGCAAAAAATAAAATGATACAGCAAGGGCAAGCCCCTGCCTTAGGACTAATTCCAGAACATATCGTAATTTGAAGAGTGTCCTGTGAAAAATACGGATACTGTGTTAGTAAGAGTGCAGCAGGGAACATCTGAATGAGGGGCTCTTGCCAAAATCAATATTTGTAAATATGTATAACTATAGGGATTCCTTCATATGCTTAATGTCACTGCTTCTACTATTCGCGAAAAACGCACAAATGCTTAACTGTACCTGTAGCTAAAGCTTCGGAGGCTGCACTGGCATAGATTAATGCTAAAAAATGTATTCAGAAAAATGTAGCAGATTTAATGGCATTTATCATTTTACAGCTAAATGTGAAGACAACAGTACAACAAATATCAATCACATTTACTAAAATGACTTTTTTTCCATTCTCCAATTAATTCAGGTTTATTTAGAAAACAGAGGGGAGCAAACCACAGCTTTTTAAATAAATACATTCTAAACTTATTTTCTTTTCAACTGTATCAAGTAAAGCAGCTAAAATAGAATCCCTCAGTCATTACAATAAAAATGGAAACAGAGATACTGCTAATTAAAGCTCTCATTGATATTATTCCCAAAGAAATACAATATAGTCATGGAAACCAAGTGTTACCAAAACTTATATGATAATTAAGACTCAATTTACCACAACAAATGCAACTACATTTCCTAACAACACAGACACAAATGGGCCATCATCATGGTAGGGATTAGGCATGTCCATCGGTGATTCCTCGGAGTTTGAAGATGATTGCCTTCCATAAAATCCGGGATCCACAGATCTTGTCACAATTGGTGCAGACATTTCCCAGTGGAAGGAGTGGATCTGGATTGTTGAGTTGGGCTCCAGCATGTTCTTTCCTCCTTTACCACTGTCTCTGTTGGATCTCAAAATACTGGGATCTTTGACACAAGGTCCTTTTCCATTTAGGTCAGTCGAGGGCTTGGGTTTCCCATGAGTTTAATTGCACTTCATCATATTGGCTCTGAGGATGACTTTGAAGCACCTTTTTTGCCCTCCCCTTGTCCATTGGCCATGGCTCAGTTGTGAGAACATGATCTGCTTTGGGTGTCGATTTTCAGGCATTCGAAGAACATGATTAGCCCAATGGAGTTAGTGGTGGATGATCATAGCTTCAATGCTGGAGGTTTTGGCTTGGGACAGAACACTAATGTTGGTCGTCCACTTGATTTGGAAGATTTTGCAGAAGCATTGTTGATGGTACAGTTAAAGAACCTTGAGGTGTCTACTGCACATGACCCAGGTTTCGACACCATACAAGCGAGCAGGGATAACAACGGCCTGGTACATGAGAAGCTTGGTGTGATTCCTGATGTCATGCTCTTCAAAGACACATTTTCTCAAGTGTCCAAAAGCAGCACTGGTGCATTGAAGGTGGTGTTGAATTTCCTCATCAATGTCAGCGTTCTGAGACAGATAGCCGCTGAGGTAAAGAAAGTGCCTGACATGCTCCAGGGTCCCTTTACTGACCTGAATTACAGGAGTATGATTCTGGTGATTTGGATCCTGTTGGTGGAGTACCTTAGTTTTCTTGGTGTTGATTGTGATGCTGAGTTGGCTGTAGGACTCAGAGAAAGCGTTGATTCTTTTTTGAAGACCTTCTTTTAAGTGGGCACACAGGGCACAGTCGTCTGCATATTGGAGTTCAATGGCTGATTTAGTCTTTGTTTTGGATCGGAGACAATTGAGGTTGAAGAACTTGCCATCCAATCTGTATTGGACGTCAAGTCCGGAGGGGAACTTGTCAGAGATGAGGAATAGGATGACAGCAAGGAAAATGGAGAAAAGGGTTGGAGCAATGAGACAGCCTTGCCTAACTCCTGTCTTGAATAGGAAGGGGTCCATTTCGGATCCATTGCGGATAACTGTCACAGACATGTTGCCGAGAAGGAGTCAAAGGACGGCAACAAATTTTGGCGGGCATACAAATGTAATGACAATTCTCCACAGAGTCTCACAATTGATGGAGTCATATGCTTTTGTGAAGTCAATGAAAACCACGTACAGAGGTTGATGTTGCTTGCGGCACTTTTCTTGAAGTTGGTGGGCAGAGAAGATCATGTCAGTGGTACTCTGAGATCATCTAAATCCACACTACAATTCTGGGAGCATTTTCTTGGCCAAGGGGAGCAGCCAGCTGAGGAGAATTCTCGCAAGAATCTTTCCGGAGGTGGACAACAGGGTAATTCCTCAATAGTTTCCACAATCTAAATTTGTCTCCCTTCTTGAAGATGGTCACAATCATGGCATCTTCTGAATTCCAAATTTTGAGGATTAAGGTGTGAAGCTGGTGAGCCTGTTCGCCTCCTCCTTTGAAGATTTCAGTGGAGATTCCATCAGGTCCAGATGCCTTATTGTTCTTCATGTGTTTGATGACTTTCTTTACCTCAACGAACATTGGTGGGATTCTGAGGTCATCCTTGATAGGATGTTGAGGGATTAAGTCAAAGACCAACATTGAAGTCACGATTCAGAAGGTCTTTGAAGTCTTCTTTCCAACATGCATTGGTAGATTCATTCTCCCTGAGAAGGTTCGCTCCATCCCTGGATCGGAGTGGGGTTAGCCTTGGGGAACCATAAAGGGCTTTGGTGGTGTTCAAGAATTCTCGCATGTCTTGGGTGTTGGATCTCCTTTGCTTTCCTCTCCCACTACTTGTTCTTCATTTCACAGGTTTTCCTTTGAACTTCAGCTTTGAGTTGATGGTGGAAGTATTGCTTCTGCTTGGAACTGATGTCATTCTGCCAACCACAGAAGGCCTTGTGCTTATGGTCGATCAGGTCTTGGATTTCCTCATAGTTCTCATCAAACCAGTCTCGGTGCTTCTTGGTTGAGAAGCCCAGTGTTCCTTCACATGCAGCGTGGGCGGCAAATTAGAATACTTTCCAGTGATCTTTGCGACTCTCCATCTCAGTTTTGATATTCATCAGTTTCTTGGGGAGGCACTGCTGGAAAAGGTCAAGTTTAGTTGGTCTTTAAGACTCTCGGCATTGATCTTCCATCTAGCTGATTTCTTCTGCGTTTGTCATTTTGGTGTGAATTTGATGTAAGTGATACAGCAGATAAGGCAATGTTCCTCAGTCATCGCTTTGGTGATGTAAACGTCTTCACAATCACGGACAATGACATAGTCAATCAGATGCCAATGCTTATATCACATGTTCCCACAATGTCTTCTACTTATTCTTTTGGTGGAAACATGGTGTGTGATAATTAGGTCATATTCCGCGCATTTGGTCAGGAGAATTCTGTTGAAATTGATCTTGCCCACTCTTTCCTTTCTGATTCTGCCATTCCAAAACGCGTTAAAATTACCAAGGAGTATGAGATTCTTCTCTTTGGGGATGGTGGAGAGAATTTGGACAAAGTTGGCATAAAATCCTTCTTTGGTTTCATCATCAGCGTCAAGGGTTGGAGCGTATGCACTAATGAGTTGCATGCTGATTTTGGCAAATTTAACATGGAGGGTCATGATGCTAACTGGTAATTCCAAGAGCTGGTTGACTATTCATTTTTGATAGCAAAACCAACACTGTAGATTTGTCATTCATTGTCATCTGCTACTTTCCAGAAAAAAGTGTAACCACCACCTTGTTCCTTGAGCTTTCCTTCTCCTGCATGTCAGGTCTCACTCAGAGCAGCAATGTCGATGTCATGCCTTCTGAATTCTCTGGCCACCGTCGCTGTTCTTTGCTTTGGCTAGTTATTTTTTGGGTTGTCCATCAGGATTCAAACATTCCAGGGTCCAAATTTCATTGTTAAGTTTTGACCACAGTAAGGTGATCCCTCTGGACATTGTTATCCAGTCGGGGGGAGACAAGGCAGACTGTGTTTAGGGCACCTTTTCTAGCCCTCTCCCATGCGAGGTGAGCAAAGTGGATCCTAAAAGGGGCTGCTCAGTCGTGGTTGTAGCTGCCAAGTTGCAGTCCTACCTCTGTCCAAATGCATAAATAACCATCTGACAGCCGCTGCCTACATGCCGGTCTGTGACCAGGAGCTTCTGGTAGTAACTGTCTTGCTGCACCTACCCTTCCCCCAGCCACAAAAACCGACCCAGAGCTAGCTCCCTCCTACCCACAATTTCAGGCAAGTTCCCTCCCTCCCAAGATATTTATAACCTCCTATTTACAACCTTTCCCCTTGACAGCTTTCTGAAAGGCGCTTTAATTTTTTGTTTTCTAAAATTTGGTCAAACTGGGTAAAATTTTCAAAAGCACTTAAGACATTTAGCGATCTACTTCCCAATTCATTTTCACCTGGGTACTTTTGAAAAATTACCCACTGCAATTAGTTGAAGGATGTGTAAAACTACCTGTAGCCAGAGAACTTAGTACTGCCTATGTATCTGAGGAGGATCATGTGCATGGTTTATTTTAGCAGAGATTTACAATAAATTACATTCAACGCATTTGTTTCAGATTCTTGGTTACTATAATCTGAAATAAATTTAACTTCTGTGAAGACATAAAACCTCTTAATTTGGGTCAAAATCAGTCCCTGTGACCACCTGTCATAAACAGATAGTTAAGGGTTAAGGTCTCTTTTACCTGTAAAGGGTTAACAAGCTCAGTAACCTGACGGACACCTGACCAGAGGACCAATCAAGGGACAAGATAATTTCAAATCTCTGTGGAGGGAAGTCTTTGTTTGTGTTCTTTGTGTGGGTTGCCGTTCTCTCTTTGGATCTAAGAGGGGCCAGACGTATTTCCAGGCTCTCCAAGTTTCCTGAAGTATTCTCTTCTATTCAGTATAGTGAGTATTAGAAAGGCGGATTAGTCTTATAATTAATTTCTGTATTTGCAAATGTGTGTTTGCTGGAACCCTATTTTATTTTATTTTTTGGTTGCTGTATTTGTCCTGATGCTAGCTCTCTAGTTTCATAAGTTATACCCTGTAACATTTCCATCCTGGTGTTACAGAGATAGTGTACTTTCTTTCTTTTAATAAAATCCTTTTCTTTTTAGAACCGGATTGATTTCTTCCCTTGTTTGGATTTTCAGGGGAAGGGGAGGGGGGAAAAGTGAATCCCTCTTTGTTTTGATTCAAGGAGTTTGAATCAAGGTGATCTCTCCCAACGACTAGGGGAGGGGGGAGGAGGTGGGGGAATGGTTTATTTCCCTTTGTGTTAAGATCCAAGGAAGTTGGGATCTGTGTTCCCCAGGGAAAGTTTGGGGGAACAGGGATTGTGCTAGACACTGGAATTTCTAGCTGGTGGCAGCTTTACCAGATCTAAACTAGGATTTAAGTTTAGAGGAGCCTATGCAGGTCCCCATCTTGTGAACACTAAAGTTCAAAGTGGGGAATAAACCTATGACACCACCATACACCGTTCACCTGCTGAACAAAGGGCTGCAGCATGAGTGGAATGTACTCTGATCCTGACCAGACAAGGCACTCCGTGCTGCTCTGTACCCTATCCTAGATACAGTTCCTAATCCACTTGGCAATCATGTAACTGGGGTAAGTATGAAGAATAAGTATATTGTTTTGGAATACTGAATAGGGTAGAAATTGAGAAAGTGCTACAATCTCTCCTCCTTTCCTAGCTGAGGACACTAACAGGACTATAGAACTATATTTAGACTTGGAAGGATTTGAATTTTATCAGTAAATGTCGGTAAATGTTCATTTCACCGTACACACACCAACTGATAAAATAAATATTACCATCCATAATAATCACCATTTAAAGATAGGCAAAGTAAGAAAAATGCTTTTATGAAAACTTACTAGATTTTGATTTAAGGCTTTTTACTATATTTTAACATGTGATGTTGGGAGTTTGTGTTTTAACCGTTATAAAGCTTTAATATTTTGAATTATTAAATAACTACTGTCTGACCCCCCTCCATAATTTTGCTCAACTGTGAATATTTAAATTGATAAAAAGATAAAAATGCTCAAAAATAATCAAGATTATCAGTCGAAATTATAAAACAATCGAATTCTGCCAAACCGAACTATATTAAAAAAATGATACTCAGGGAGGAATTTTTAAAAGCACACTGTGTTGATCTAACTACTCCCAATGCGGTCAATGGGAGTTTTAATATTGACATGAACAGGAGCAGAGTTAGGCCAGTGCTGAGCACTTGTGAACACTTTGAAATCGTAATTGCTTGAAAACGAGCCTGTCTTTGGAGGGGTGGAGCGAAGGGTGACTTAATCTTAAGAAAAGTGGTCAGGCCTCCACAGGTTGTGGGACTCCAAACAGGGAAGGAAGTAGGAGTCCAGATGGAAATAACTCCCTTTATCCCGCCCACTGATCACAAGAGGGTGCCAAGAATTGTGGTTTGTACTCTTAAGAAGCTAGGAGCTATATCAAATCCTTCTCAGAAAAATCAAAGTGTGTTGGAAATTTGGCCACGCTTGAGCTCCCTCTGGCCCGGCATCATGCCATGACCATCACCGCGTAATGTCTGTGCTAGAGCGTAACTGCAGTCCGGATCACTTTATCTAATCTCTCTAATTCTTTTAGGAAAGCTCAGTTCACAAACCAGAACAATAGACTTAAGGTGCTTGAGGAGGAATGAAACACTGGACCCTGGTGCAGAAAGCCATAGAACCCACGGGGAGGAAGATTCAGAATCATCCAGATAGTCCTAGTGAGATATCATCTCTAGGGACACTTGGAGCAACACAGATCAGCGGATTACTGGGAAGTGCCCACTTTCTTTACAGCCTTCCATGTCACTGTACTGACAGGGAAGTGAAAGGCAAAGGAGAAAATACACTCTTGTGAAAAGGCATCCTTAGCTTCTGCTTATGGGTTAGAGTTCTTGCTACAATACAGAGTAATGTGTTGTTTGCATCAAAAAGGAAGCCCATGGATGGAATGCCCTGCCCTGAGATGATCAGCCAGAACACTTTTCTTCCTTTTCAGTTCCTTTTCCTGGAAAGATCTGTGACCTGCTCCGCCAGTCTACCTATCAGCAGAATATCTGGTACACATTACAAGCCTAGATGAATCAGAGTTTGGTCCCTACCCAAGGGCATAGTTTAAAAGAAGTTATAAAAAATAAAAAGAATCATTACGTTTAAGCACCAACAATGTGCCTGGTGCTTTAAAAAACAATAATATATTTATAAAGAGTCCCTTCCCTCAGGAACTTATAGTCTAAACAAGCTAAGAGTCAGCAGATGTGTGAAAATGGCTGCTTTTGTAAGTTATATAACTTGTCCTCTCATTTGAAGGTTTATTTTTATTTTTTTGGCAATCGCTCCTTCGCAGGATATTTCTCTGCTTGTGTTAACTGCATGCAAAATGTTCTGTGAAAATTCTATAGATTTTTGGCTGAATACATGTATTCAAAAACTTTAAGCTCAGAACCTAAAAAAATTACAATTCTGTTAAAGATGAAACTTTGCAAAACAACAAACTATATTGATTGAAGGGGAACTATCTGTACACAGGGTGATTTCTGCACCCAGCTCTTCTTCTCTCCAGCGGGAAACCACTCTATCCCAGTTGAGAGCTTCCAGAGCTGGAGAATAAATTTGCTTAGACGGCCCCACATTTTATTTTGTTTTGTTTTTTTAAGGAGTTCAGCATTGCCTATTAGCTGCTTTGACTTCTTATTTCAAGTTTCCACTTCCTTGTTTACTGAATTGTCAAGCTATAAGCTCTGATTTCAGGAACCTTTTTGATGACTTCTACCACGTGTTTTAATTTAATTTTACGGTGGATCTCTTCAAGGGCACAGGATGCTAGGTTGAGGTAACTGGCTGAACTGGCAGAAAGAGAAAGTGTTATGAATGTGAGAGGTTTTCAGAGAGAGGGGGACAAACAGTAAAGGTTCCCCAAAAAGTAGACTGAAAATACAGTGCAGAACACCACAGTTTTTTCACCTTCTGTGATGGAGTAATACCAGAACGTACATTCACTGTGCTTCTCATCTCAGACAGGCAGTAGGGCAGCCAACCTGGTACCAGGACTCTGCACCCAGCTCTTCTTCTCTCCAGCGGGAAACCACTCTATCCCAGTTGAGAGCTTCCAGAGCTGGAGAATAAATTTGCTTAGACGGCCCCACATTTGTCTAGCTAGTTACTGTGCCTGAGTCCATTCACCCAGGGGAGAACCCTTCAGTCACAGTACAAGCTGGTGTAACCATATCACCAAGACCAATTAGCAAGTAAGATAAATGGTTTTCTTCTGCAATATGGCAATCCTCAGTATACAGAATGGGTCTGACTAGCAGTGATAATACTCAGGAGGAAAAGGAGAACTAGAGGTAAAAGCTCAGAGGCTCTGCATAGGTAAAAGAAGAGGAACTAGGGAATATAGAGGATGTGAGTGAGGGAAGACTGCTCGGAACCCCCTTTTCAAGGAGAGACTTCTGGGGCTGCTGGGTTACAATGGCTCTTAAGAACTCCTTATCAAAAGCTGTGTCAACTGACCGGCAGATCTAACTGGTTGTGTCCAGAGGAAGTGTGAATTGAGTGCCAAGTGGCTGCCCAACAAAGTGAAGCTGCCCACTTGTCATCATAGACATTAAACCACCATTGGACAGCAGACCTAGAGGTATAGGAGGCACAGATGTTGAGACCTAAATGAGTTTTTTTCTCATCATGCCCATTCATCTTCTGATAAAGGTCTCTAGAGAGTGACACTGGCATCCAGAGGCAGGTCTGAGGGCTTGGAATGGTCAATCCAATCCACTGTGGAGTGGGCCAGCCAAACATTATGGAAGGCAGGATCTAGCATGCAGATTCTGTGGAGGTGCTTGGGAAGAGCTGACGGGGCTAAACACCAGATCTTGTCCCCTGCTGGTTCGATGAGCCCCGCTGAAGGGATGGGGGGAGAAGCGAGTCCGGCAATGTTTACCAGGTGCTCCAGCACTATGGTGACCGAGTACGGCATATAAGAAGTTAAGTAGGCTTCATAGCAGGATCAGTTAGTTTTGTGAGGTGGGAGACTCCTCAGAAGCATTCTCTTGGGACTTTCAAAAAAGTGAGAAGAAAAGAGCTGAAGGAGAGGAAATATGTCATTTATTACCCTGGGAGAAGTGAAAAGGTCCCCAAAGACAATGGAGGAGATGGCCAGAGAGACCCAGTGGTGAGAGAGCAAGAAATACCATTGTTTGGCTGTTTCTTGAACACAGAGGAAAAGGAGTCTCCCAGAGGGGAGAAGATGCTGAAGGTGAATGTCTGGTTGATAAAAGCTATGGCCTCTGAGTAGAACACCTCATCCAATGAGAAAAGAGCCCAAGGAGAGATCGCATCTCTCCTGTGTCCATAAAGCTCAGATTAGTCCTCCTGTGCCTTATCTTTCCAATACTCAGCATTGGCAAATGAACTGCTGAACTCTTTGTTCTGTCATCTGGTACCACTGAGAACAGTCTAGATCCATCCTCTTTGGAACCTCCTTTCAGGTAGTTGAAAGCAGCTATCAAATCCCCTCTCATTCTTCTCTTCTGCAGACTAAACAATCCCAGTTCCCTCAGCCTCTCCTCACAAGTCATGTGCTCCAGCCCCCTAATCATTTATTTTGGGCAAGGAGGGCTCACAAGGAAAAACTTGAGGCATCCGAGATATCATGTGCAAGCTGAAAGTTCTGATTTCCTCTTTGTATTATAAATCAGACATGTCTGCAAAATCTGAAATTTAATATTCTGGAAAAAAATTGGGAGCCAAAACTTCACAGATTAATGACCTCTAATTTATACAGTGTGCAGTAGTAACATGAGCTGTAGCAGCAGGTATCTGAGAATTGGTCAAGATATCATGGTATGATCACCAGTAACTACACTGAGTACCATTAGGTTGTTTTATGATATTGGATTTTATTCAGACATCAGTTCATGTTATTACTATGCATAGCTTATTGACCTTTCTATCTGAAAGCAGCAACACATCTTTGGGAGATAAAAATAGAGCCTGTTCTGTCAGTATTAGTCTTGTTTGATGTCTGCAAGTAAAAGGTTTTGGCCTTTGGGGACATGGGAAATTACCCTTTCCCTGAAAAAGAAAGTGCCCTGGGCCTGCAAAGGCTCACACACACGTTTAACTTTACTCATTGTGAATAGTCCGACTGTTACTCACCATGCGTAAAGCAAGGGACCTGAGTAAGTTTTTGCATGATCAGGGCTTAAGTCTTTAAAATGGTCCCAAAATACTGGACTCAGTTGCTTTTAACAGAAAAACCAATGGAGACCCCTGAAACAGAAAAAGCAGGAGGCTAAAATTACTGTAATGTCCACCCCTCCCCCGAGCATGCAGTAACCTATTTAAATATTAACAAGGCACAAAACATGGAGTCTGCTATAGCCCACCACTAAACCTTCAGCTGCAACTTTTTAAATCAATAATATTGTCATCACAAGATGCATTGCCCACTATTGCACACCTGTAAGATTACTACATTTTGTTATGTCTAACCTTCAAACTATAAACACTGCTGTGCGAATGACCAAATGAAAATGTAAAGAGAATGGCTAGTGGGCAGTTATCAACTCAAGTTAACAGTTCTGAACACTGTAGGAGATCTGTAAACCTGCTTTGTGAGATTCCTAAAATGGTCTCTAGATCTCTCTCTTCACATCTCTTCTTATCGTAAGTTTGCAGTTAGCATTATTGCATTTTCAAATATATGTAGGTGGTCATATACAAATATTCACTCAATTCACAGATGTATGCCTTTATGACATTAAGGGAAAATAACCTGCTCTACATGGCTAATATGCTATTCATCAATTCTTTTGGCTTTTCCTTTTTACAAAAACAGAATACAAGTGATCAGCCTGACAGCACTAAAAATGAAAGTCCTCCATTCATGAAATAGGTACAAATAAGAATAGCAGCAGTGCTAGCAGTTCTACGTGACCTATCAGGAACACCTCTTGGAAAGAGAACAGCTCAGTTTCACTAGCCACTGAATAATTTGGATGTCCACAAGGATAACAAATAATGGCAGTTATGGTGCTGGTTTTATTATGTGGACACTTTTCTATTAGGAAAGTAACAGGCCATCACCACATTTCACAGAGGCCACTAAAAAGCCATCAGAGTATACTAGCTTTTAGTATAAATTAATTCTATGGACTCTCTTGTATGCACAGAGTAGAAAAAGTACCCATGTGTGTCAAAGACTATAGGGAAAAAGCATAGCTTTATTTGAGAAACAATATGGGACTATACAATTGAAACTTTCATCACAATGTGTACACACAATTTCCTGACTTGTAGATGTTTACCTGTCTCTCTCCCATAACATCTTCTGTCCCACCATTAAAACAACAGTTTTGTGCATTTCATTTAGTGCTAATGGAAGTGCCAGTCTAACAGCACCTGAAAGCAAAGTCCTCAGCATACCCAAAAACCAGATACAGTGCAGCGTGGACAGTGACTGTGCAAGCTTCCTGATATTGTGATACCAAAATGCCTGAACCCTGACCTGGAGAGCCCAGCTGTATGGGAGAAAGGATAAGAGAAACAGTGTCCATTCAGTCCTCTGGTAAACCCACCGATAAACACATAAGTTAGTGCTAAATGTGGTAGGTTTTGTAGGATAAACACCTGTGTCCTAAAACCAGACAGACTCCTCAATCATGTCACTTAGGCCACTGATTAAAATGTAAATAGCAACAGCTTTGGGTCACTACCAATGAAGTTTGGATTGGAATTGGAGACTGAAAAGTGAAAAGCTCAGCACCAAGTCCTTCATAGACTTAGGCTATGGCTAAACTTGCACTTCAAAGCGCTGCCGCAGCAGCGCTTTGACCACACTGGGGCTTTGACCACACTGGCGCTTTGCAGCGCCGCAATTTGCAGCGCTGGAGAGGGTGTGTTTTCACACCCTGCTGCAGCGCTGCAAATTTGCAAGTGTAGCCAAACCCAAAGTCTCAACAAAATTTCCACTGGAGTTAGTGGAAAGACTCTGATTTCATGGAGAGCTGGATTGGGCCCCAAGTCCCCATTCACATTCCTGTTATTCTTACGGTTTGGTTGTTTGTGTTTAGTGAAGTAGATTAGTGAGGACTACAAATGTTGTTACACTGCTCGCAAAGCATGTTTATGTGGATAATCCATCTCCTTAATGTATCCATTTACCATCGCTTTACAGATACAAACATTTCTCTCTGCAGCAAGTCCTCAGCAGCCATCAGCAGAGAACAGCCTTTAACTTGCTTTCTTGAACTGCTTTCAGATGTCAAGTTTTAGCAATTTGTGAAGCTTCACGGTAGTTGTGAAAGACAGTTTTCTATATTTCCATATGGTGTGAAGCCTTCATAAGGCTGAGTTTATTTTCTCTAAACATGTTTGGGTTTTCTCATTACTCTGTGTATGCAGTGATCTTGCTTCCCTGGTAAGCAGAACTCCTTAACGGCACCCATTCTACTTTACCACCACAAATATTATTTCTTTCAGATTCTAGTCCTCTAGTTTTCATAATCTTTGTATTGGCTGGACTTATGCAGAGACCAATTCTTCCAGAGAGCGGAGACTAAATACTTTAAAAGCAATCAGCTGCTGCCACTGTTTTGTATTAAAGCAACAATTGTCAGCTAGGGGGGAGGAAGGAAGGGGTCATGAATACACAACCACACTCCTTTCCTTTATGGCTGGATCGGAGGATGGGCCTGAGACTCTTAGGCTGTAACATGAAGTCATGTTCTGGAAAAGGTTGAGTGTTGAGACTTAAAGGGGCACTGACAATTTAAAAATGAAAAGAAAAAAATCACTTCTACAATACTTTTTAAAACCAATTCTTGTTAAAAATAACACCTAAAATTACTATAAAGTGATTTATTAGAGACAAAAATCTCCTCCCCCCAGTTTGTTCAGGCTGTATTTTTAACAGCATTTTGTGTATAGTCTGTGTCTCTCTTTCTCTTTTAGTGTCAGTCATTTTTTCCCCTGTTTTGTGCAGGTCTTTCACACAGCAATAGCAGAGAGAAACACATGTGACAGAAAATGGAAAATGTGATTGCCAAACCGCAGAAATTGACAGGAGAGGGCTCAGGGACTACTTTTTGAAATGACTAGAACTCAAGTTAATATGTCCTTTTAAATATATACAGAACTATTTGCTGTAAATTTATAGTAACGGGACTGTATATATTTCTTTTAAAAGACATGGTAGCCTCCAATTTTCAAGTTATAAAAAGCTACTTAAGAAATCTATCCAAAATGTATTTAGTTCTCTAGGTATATCCGTATACACCTATATAATATTTACTATGGTTAATGTTTAGCCATTCAGTATCTGTTGGCACTGAAACTACTCACCAGCTACAAGGGCAATAATGCAATGCTATTTTAAGTTACATTACTTGCCAATACAAACATGTAATGCAATATCTATTATTTATGTACTACTGTAATTGTACACTCTGCTTTGCAGTATCCAAAATATGCTAAGCAAAGTTCTTGCCTGCAAAGGCTTGTAGTAATCTAAGGCAGGGGTGGCCAACCTGAGCCTGAGAAGGAGCCAGAATTTACCAATGTGCATTGCCAAAGAGCCAAGGTAATACCTCAGCAGCCCCCCATCAACTCCCTCCCACCCCGCTCCCAACACCTCTCACCCAGCAGCAGCCCTGCCGATCAGTACCTCCCCACCTCTCCCCTCCCCTCCCAATTAGCTGTTTCCTGGTGTACAGGAG
This sequence comes from Mauremys mutica, assembly GCF_020497125.1. Taxonomy (NCBI): domain Eukaryota; kingdom Metazoa; phylum Chordata; order Testudines; family Geoemydidae; genus Mauremys; species Mauremys mutica. The sequence continues at coordinate 71,205,034 of NC_059081.1, read as the reverse complement.
TACAGGAGGCTGGGGGCGGGGGGGAGGCGGAGGCGAAGCAAGGTCACGGCAGGCTCAGAGCAGGGCCTGTGGCAGAGCCAGGGCTGAGCAGTGAGCACCCCCCTGACACACTGGAAAGTTGGCGCCTCAAGCTCCAGCCCCGGAGTTGGTGCCTATACAAGGAGCTGCATATTAACTTCTGAAGAGCCGCATGTGGCTCCAGAGCCACAGGTTGGCCACCCCTGATCTAAGGCATAACTAGATAAAATACAGCAGAGAGGCATGTGGATATTATTGCCCATATACCCAAAGAGACATATAAGCAGTAAGTATACACATGCATTCACTCACTAATATGCCTGTCATTTAATTTAATGGAAAAGCACAGGAGAGCTAAATTCATACATTGTAGATAGATACTTATGTCACAAATATCGTACAGGAAAGCAGAAGTGTTTTCCCCCCTCCAAAAGATAGCGTCCTAACACATCCACAGGGTACAATAGAATGAATATTACTAGAGACCTTGATCATTTTGGGGGAATTCATGACCAGCTAGGACGACTTAATCCAGCCCATTGTTATTCTCAGGACGGACACAGCTCAGTAGTTACTTACAGAAAATAAAATTACATGAAATACTAAAATGTACTTCTGAACATAGTTAACTTGAAAACTGGAAAGAAAACCTCAAAAGTAGATTCAAAGCCATGATTATCTCCTCCCTGCACAGAAAGATATGCAACATAATTTAATGGATTTCTGCCTGTCCGTATTGCAAGCTTTACAATATTTAAACATCTGTCCATTCAAAATGAGTGTTTTTCCCTACAATATTTCAAAGGCTTCATTGCCTGAGTAAATCCATGCTTAGTTATTTTTAAGAAGTGTATTTTGTACCTGCATCTGACATAATAGTCAAAAATAAAACAAAACTAATTAGTTGCCTAGCCTTCTAGAACAGAAAAAGGTATTTTCAGTCTATCTGATTATATTTTTATTGAAAACTTCCTATCTGCGTAATTACATAATCAATCAAATAAGTGCTTTTTCTATCAATCCATAGGATGTGCCACCATAATGTTTAATATGCACAGTTTTTCTGGTAATATTTCTAAACTTCCTGCAATAGACTGGTAGTGTTTGCTTTAAATACTGACTCCTATTAGTAGTTGTTGATCCTGCTGGTACAGGGTTAAGTGGTCTTTGCTGATTTACCCAGACGGGCAACTTATTAACCCACTACAATGTAAGAAAACCCGTTATTGTGACACAGGTGGGCCCTGGAGTTTTTATAGCATGCGGGGGGGGGGGGGGTGAGGAGGCTCAGAAAGAAATAGGTTGAGAACCCCTGCACTAATAGAACCTAAAAGTCACGAAAAACCAAAGTTAAGTGTGAACATGCAACCCTTTCTTACTGTTTCTGCTTCTGTTTGTGGTCTCTTCAAACCCTCCACCTCTGTGCAGTTAGAAACACCTTTCATCTAATTTCAACATATTTTGTAAATCATTCAGATCCAGCACTTTTTCCAGCATTGAATAGAGACACCCCACAGTCCCAAGCCCAAGAGTCTACTTGGTAATTCTGAATTCCCAAGTGGAAGGTGAGAAAATGTTGTGCTCTTAGGAATAAGCAAGAAATAGGAAGGGCTGACTCTTACTTTGTCCCATACAGAAGGATTTACTTATCACATGCATGTGGTCCAATTTGAGGAGACCTTTTATCTCAGTAGAACACAATCCAGAGTGATATCAAAATCTTCCCATTCTGTATTGATCTGATGTTTGTCTTGGTCTCTCTAAATTATGCGAGTGAGCCTAATAAGTTTGGGCATGGCCAGCCTTCCTTCTTTAAAAAACTAATACAGCTTTTTAATTTTCATTTTTAAGGCCCATGTTATATTACATTGACTGAAACATTTATTTTGTCTCATGGATATAAGAATAGGAAGAGTCTGAATGATAAAGAAGATGCTCTGCAAAAACATTATTTGCATTCATATTATCTTGCAAATCCAGGAAAGAGACAGTTGCTAAATGTGTCTGTTAAGCTGAATTAAGAAAGCGATAAAATTAACACCAAAAGTAGGATGATGTGGCAGATGATGTGAATGAGCAAGTATCTCATACTTTGCTTGCTCCACTGAAATGGCATAGATTTTAAGGCCAGAAGTCACTATTATGATCATCTTGTTTGATCTCCTGCAATAACATCCTACATCCAGTTCAGTGACTTGTGGCTGAACTACTTGTCTATCTTTTAGAAAGACGTCTTGGTTTAATGAGTACAAGTGATGGAGATATCAACACATGCTTTAGTAATCTGTTTCAATGGTTAATAATCCTTTCTGAGAATAACCTTCACCTTATTTTTACTTGAAACATCACATGCACCAAGGCGGCCTGTCAGCATTTGATTCTGGAATCTTTCACACCCTCTGTGAAGAACCATTCTGCTATACCAACAAGACACTTAAACAAAAGTTTCCACAAGGCCCAATGGAGATCTGAACTGAGGACCCTAATTTACAATGCTCTAACCTCCGAGCTATGGAACAACTTAAGGACCTCTGAACTAGCTTGTTGAGGTTTTACTCTAACATTAAACATGTTGAAAATAGAGACTTCTACAATTCCATAATCTGTTGAATAATATGATACCATAAAACATAGGGTATATCTCCATTTTGAGCTGGAGGTGTAAATTCCAGCTCAAACGGACATACCCACTGATACAGCTAACATGCTAAACACAGAGAGATGTCACAGTGATGCAAGCAGTGGGAAGGGCTAGCCACCCAAATACACGCTTAGTATCTCGGACAGGTACGAATTCAGAATGGCTAGCCTCTGCCCCCCACAGCCACATTCTCTTGTTAGCGTACTAGCTCAATCAGAGCTAGCGTGGGTATGTCCACTCAAACTGGAATTTACACTTCCAGCTCACAGTGCAGACATACTCATAGCAAACAATGCTAACTTATGCTCGGAACTCCTAACGGTCATGCCATGAATCAGATATGTCTACAGTGCAAAAGGTTCAGTCACTAGAGAAACAGGAAGGGTCATAAAGGGAATCTCTACCTGGACCTGACTAGAACTTTCATTATGCAGCTAAAGATATAGTTTAACAGAGCTCTCTTGCACATGCTAAGCATCTGATTTTCAAATCAAAACTTATTTCCTCTGAAAAAAAGACAGGCACCAGCCCTTCAATCAGGGCTATTTCTATGCCAAGTTTTACCTTTCAGCTCACAGCTAGCTTCCCTGTTTTGGCTGCAAGGTTGTTTGTTTGCTTTATTTAAAAAAAAAATGGGATGAGCATTCCCCCCCCCCCCCCCGCATATGTCCTATGCTCCAAAACAGCTCAACAATAATAAAAATAAATTGCAACCACTACCGCTATCTTTGGGCGGAGATCAAGCATGAGGTTGTGTGTTTCATTCAAGCTCTTGAATGAAAACTCATAACTCTAATGGTGGTGGAATAAATACAGCTGCCAGTTTTCCAAGGTTAATTCACCCAGTCATTTTATTAAATATCAAGTATTTTTAAATGTAGGTTGCATTATTAACAATGCAATAAAAACTTGCCAAAACTGAAAATAATGATTATGACATTAGTATAGTTTGGTTTAAATGAACTAGCTTTTTCAATCTGTGCTCAATTTTTCTTTATAATGTAGACTTTTATTGAAGTCATAAACACAAATTTTATACAAATCAGATGATGCAGTTTTTCAAGATACATTCAATATATACATTAATTTTGGAGGTTCCATGTGATATGTTGTTGTTTTTAAGATCATTATTAATGGCCTTATAATTAAGTTACTAGCAGGAATGTCTCCGCACCTGACAACCACCATACCTTTTGTACAGTTCAGAATGAACAGCATTTTTCATGCTCAGAAACCCGGAGTGCACTTCTAAGTCTGTGCTGAAGGTCAGTACTGTGGTACTGACAGTACCATTATTTAACATTTACATTGTGGTAACACCCAAAGGCAACAAACACCCAGATTAGGCCCTACTGTGCTAGACACGGTACATACACATGGTAAATGACAGTCCCTGCCCTAAAGAGATTACGTTCTTAAAACCACACAAACGCATGCACAGTGCTGATGAGCCACACAATAGCTGGCACTAAATCTTCAGTTTCTTAAGTATTATTGCTGACAACTTAAGTCAATTATGTTACAATGGACAGTAATTAACACAGGCCTTTTCTACTGTTTAGAAAGTCTGTAAATATAATATAGTACTTAACCTTTAAAAAGAAAGGTTATATATGAAAAAGTTATATAAGATTCAGGGTCCAATCACTTTTTAATGTTACATCAACATTTACCCTGTGCAGTTCTAACTCCCCTTTGAGAGGAAAGCACATTCGCAATTCTGAAAACTGATGTTACCATAGCAATACTCTGTTACTCTGAATATTTATATAATGTTTAACATTTTCACTGTGCAACAGCAATCTTCCAAACCGTACCTCCTACTTCCATTTGTTATGTTAGCTTTCATTCTGTTTGACAGAGCAGTTTAAAACATTAGGGCAGAGGTTAACATGCACTTAATATTGAAAGTCACACCCCACACACTCCTCCTTCCCTCCTCTCTCCCCCACCCCCTTCCCAACCCTGCATATGCTTTTGTGCAGCTCTGGAGGAGATCATATCCAGAGGACTGCTTTATAACTTGCAGATGTGCAATGGACAACGTGTGCACTCCATTCTAACTGCAAATTTGTAACATTAATCAAATTAATTAATGCTCCTCTATTCAGCACCCCTTACTCAGGCTGAGTTTCCTCTGCAGTTAATAGGAAATATGATCCACCATTATAAAAGCACCACATTTGTGCTAGGCTTTGCTAAAATACCAAAGTGCACACAGTCCCTACCTCAAAGAGTTTACAAGCCATAGGAAGATAAACTGCAATGACTACCCCTGAATATAGACTCTAATATCCCAATCTCAGATGTTTACATTCAAACCTAACCCTTCGTTTAACTTTCCTCCAGAATGTTACAAATATTGGCTATATAAAGCATCCATCAGGTGAGAATGATTTTGGAATCATATCACATACACAATATTTTCCCTCAACCTAACACTTATGGTCACTAACTTATAAATGCACTTTTACATTTAGATATTAGGCAGAACAGTAACATCGGTCTCCTACAAGTTCTATTCTCAATAGCTATATCGGCAATAAAAGGGGCTCTCTCTCTCTGTATTTAGGCCAAGATTTTTCAAAAATGAAATCCTAAATGCAGGCTCCTAAATCCACACTTAGGCCTCTATATAAATGGGTTGATGGGAGTAGTTGGGCAGTTCAGCACTTTTGAAAGTCAGGCCACTTATTTAGGTGCCTAGATAAGGACTTAGGAGACTGGAATCTAAATTTAATCTCTCATTGTTAAAAATTTGGTACTTGGTTCTCTGTATCAAACCTACAGATATGGCTCTCTAAACAGGGGTTACCAGTCCCACTGCTTCTCCGCCTTTCAAAGAAGTCCGCCTACATTTAGAGCATTTTTTGTTAAATTAGTATTTCTACCCACTTCTCACAGCTGTTTCAATCACTTACTTTTATATGTTCATGTAGCTGGGCCTCATGCTGACGGGAGAGTTGCTCATGCTGCCTCTGGAACTCGGCTATAAGGATTTGTCTCTGAATTTGTTGTTTTTGTTTGAGAGCCAGGAGTTCCTGCTGGAGCTGCTGTTCTCGGAGTGTAGGTTCCGTCACTGGCATGGAAAACTGGTGGTCCAAGCGGAGATCCATGGGGACTGAAGTTGGTGCAACTTGCAAGGGCAGTGCTGTGTTCACATCAACTGCAAAAGAAAAAACAAAAAGCGATCAGCCTATTCCCTGTTCAATAGTGAATTTAGCTTTGGCTTTTAGAAGGCTTTTTGGGAATCACAATACCTGAATCAACAACACCATCTCTCTTATATTTCATATTGCAAAAGGACATACAACCGCTGGGGTATGTGGTTGGGGTACAAGAGGATTTGAGGGGTGTGGGCTCTGGTCAGCACTTACCTCTGGCCTCTCCCTGGAGGCGTCAACATGTCCCTCCGGCTCCTAGGTGCAAGGACAGTGAGCAGGCGGCTCTGTGCAGTGCATGCTGCCTCTGTCCACTGGCATCGACCCCCACAGCTCCCATTGGCTGCAGTTCCTAGCCAATGGGAGCTGCGGAGCTGGTGGTCAGGCAGCCTGTGGAGCCCATCTGGCCACACTTACACCTAAGAGCCAAGGGACATGTCACCGTTTCCAGGAAGTTGCGTGGAGCCAGGTAGGGAGTCTGCCGGCCCTGCCAACCGGATTTTTAACGGTGGTGACTAGAGCCACCAAGGTCCCTTTTCGACCAGGCATTCCAGTCGAAAACCTGACACCTGGCAACCCTAAAGAGGACCCATTGTTTAACAACATAATAGGAGCCGCACACTAGGTGAGAAATTCATATTAATCTGCTTCTGGAATGGGAAACCTAGTGCACAGAGTACTAGACTGGAGACCTGAGGTCAATTCCTGACTTTCACTGTTCTGATGGGTGATGCTGCCTAAGTAACTTCCTTCCTGATGCCTCAGTTTCCCCATATACAAAAGAAGATGATACTGACCTTTTTAAAGTGCTTTGAGATCTAAAGATGAAAGGATCTAAAGATAGAGCTAGGTAGGGTATTATTATTATTACATACTTAATGCAAACTGCTAAATGAAATCTATTTTGTGGGATATAGTTGTGGCCAAAAATTTACAAGGAAACGGGAAAAATTCAAATGTCAGGTGAAGATAGGAGAGGTCCCAAGAAAACTCCGTTTTCACAGGGGAAAAACTGTAGTGAACAGAGAAGCACTAAACACAGCTCAGTGTGCTAGCAGCTAATGCAGGGGTTCTAAAGCAGATGGATACCTAGGAATGCCACATCATGCCCCTTTGTACAGTGTAGCATCTGTTTGGAGATAAGCCTTTAAATAATCAGGATCCAGGGATAAAGAGGATATAAAAATGTACTTGAATACTTGGCGTATTAAGGAGTCAGTTATTTGGCTACACAAAGAGCATTTCTCTGAGAACTGGGAATTGTTCATAAAAAAGCAAACAGGACAGGTGTTTAGTGAAAGCACTGCAGCAACACTGATCTCAATCAATATACTTCCATTGTTGTTTTTCCCTTTACAACCACAGCCATCCACTATCATCTAAATATTCAAAATTGCAACCAAAATTCTAATTCTGTACTAAATATTACAGCTGTTTATATTTGCTGTATTTTTAATGTTTTGCTCCATAAGGAAACTCAGTATCTCCCCTGAGATGTTTATATTGATTAATTTTACAAAAAAATCCTTAGTCCTTTTCAAAACGATTTACTATGTTTATCTACAATTAGAACACACAACATCTTGGAAAACACTCGTGCTAACAAAATGTTTGTCAAATTATCGAAGTATAAAAATGTGGTGCCGGGGTGCACAGCCCCCGTTGGAAACCATGGGACTGGGGCACCAGGGGAGGGGTTGAACAGCCTCCGCTCTGGAGCTGGCTGCAGGACAGGGGTGTGTGGCCCTGGCTGCAGCCCTCGCCCAGCCCGGCCGCAGCCAGAGGGTGGGGTGCATGGCCCCCACTGAAGCCCCTGGGCATAAGCAACAGGGCAGGGGATGCAGGGTCCTGCCTGGTTCCAGCCCCAGTTGCAGGGAAGGGGCAACAGTCTCGCCTCCAGCCCCATCTCCAGTCCCTGACAGCTGAATCTGAAGAAGTCACAGAGGTCCGGTAAAGTCACAGAATCCGTGACTGCCATGCCCTCCATGACTACATCGTAGCCTTAATAATGTTCAATAAAGGAACAGAGATGTGTATAACAGGTCACCTGCTTGTAAATTTCTTTACGTGACTTTTTTTTTCTCTGCCTAAGAAGCAGTCACAGCTCTGACTGAACTAGCTCAGGAAGGGATAGGAGAAATCATCTGAAATGACTCAAAGAATCTTTGATAGCAAATTTGACTCACGTGGACTGCAATATTTGACTGCTTACATGTCCTCTATAGAAAAAAAACAGGGCTTTGTTTTTGCCCATATGACAGAGTTTGAGTCAGAAACTATTTGACGGGATCTGATGAAAACTGAGGCATGAAGTTGACGAAAAACGATATAAATTGTTCCATCGTAGGTAAAACAGCCAGCTCGCTAACCATTCTAAGTGAGATGCTGGCTACCAGAAAGGTAACTGTCATACAATATAAGCAGCAAAGAGTCCTGTGGCACCTTATAGACTAACAGAAGTTTTGGAGCATGAGCTTTCGTGGGTGAATCCCCACTTCGTCGGATGCTTTTACAGATCCAGACTAACACGGCTACCCCTCTGATACTATACAATATAAGGAAATGTCAACTAATATCTCAAATGAAAGCTTTCATTTTATGCAAGATTCAACTGATATTCTACTTTAAGGCTGGTTGCTTAACTATGGATTTATAAGTCACTTCCCTATGGAAGTGAGACATGGCTGCAGAACAAGTTGACTTTGATGTTCTTTAAACTGATGTGTCCTTAAATGTCACCTGCAAATATCTATAAAATATAAATACTAAGTTAGGGTTTTGTTCCGAATGCCCCACTGAGCAATGTTAAGAGGAGTATTCGGTACACAAATGATCTTTTAAAATGTACTCCTCAAGGGTGAAAGTAGCATAGAAGACTTACCGGTACAGGGGCCTGACTCCGGGCCCCTGGAAGGGGTGGGGCCTCGGGCAGAAGGGGAAGAGCCCCCTCGGCCTCCCCTAGCCACCCTATCCGCGCTGCCTGACCCGCGCCACCCAGGGTTCCGGTGGCGATTTAAAAGGATCCAGGGCAGCACTTTGACGTTGGCTGCGTACGTGCCGGTACCAGCGGCCACTACTTACCGGTACACCGTACTGGCCCATAACGACCTACTTTCACCCCTGGTACTCTTCCTATCTCTGTCTCTTCGCACTGGTCTTGTCATATCTGACATGATGGATTGCCAGCTCTCACTCCAAAACGTTGTTAGGCCATCAACATAACAAATACCCTGGAAATACCATTCACAAATACCCTTCATCATCAAATACGGGTGTTTCTATTGGGCTTCCATGGGCTTAATGTTCTTCAATATCTTTATCAATTATCTGGAAGTAAATATAAAACCACTACTGAAAGTAAATATTTAAGGAATGGCAAATAACGAGAAGGATAAGACAGTCTTTCACAGTGATCTGGATTGCTTGGTAAGCTAACCCCATTCACACAAAATACATCTGAATACAGCTAAGTGCAAGGTCAGACACCTAGGAAAAAAGAATCCAGGCAACATCTACAGAATGGGGAACTATATCCTGGAAAACCATCACTCAGAAAAGGATGTAGAGGTCATAGTGGACAAGCAATGCAAAGCTATGGCAAAAAGGGTTAACACAATCCTTGGATGTATAAACAGGGGATCAGTGAATAGAAACAGAGAGGTGATTTTAACGCTGTATATGGCATTGGTAAGACCAATACTGGAATGCTGTGCTCACTTATGGTGTCACATTTTAAAAGGATGTTGAAAAATTGGAGCGGGTGCAGAAAAAAGCCACAAACAGAATTTGAGGGCTGTCTTACAGTGAGAAACTTAGGACTTGTCTGCAAGTTGGCGTAACATGCTCTACGGAGTGTGGGTGGGTGGGTGAGGGTGTAATATCCAAAGGGCACTAACATGTTGTGCATTAATTGGCTCATGTAGACCCTGCTCATAACACAGTGAAGGCTGCCTAGCGAGCAGTACTCAACACACCTTCAGGGAACACCAGCAGGGTCTACACAGACCAATTAATACACAACATGCTAGTGTGCTTTAGATACCACATGCCTGTAGGGTGCATTTTCCCACTGGGTTGAAATGCCCTTTGAGTGCTCAATTTGTCCAGCTTCTCAACAAGATGATCAAGAGCTGATGTGAATTACAGTGTATAGGTACCCTCACAGAGATAAAATACTACGTAAAGGCTTTTTAATCTAGCAAAGACAGACCTGAGAACCAATGGCTGCAAGCCAAATCCAGACAAATTCAAATTAGAAATAAGGCTGTCAAGGTTCCTCCCACACTCTGAACTTTAGGGTACAGATGTGGGGACCTGCATGGATCCTTCTAAGCTTAATTCCTAGCTTAGATCTGGTAATGCTGCCACCAGCCAGAATTCCAGTGTCTGGCACACTCCCTGTCCCCCCCCCAAAACTTTCCCCTTCCTCGATACCCTTGAGGCTTTTCCACCAAGTCCCTGGTGATACCGATCCAACCCCTTGGATCTTAACACAAGGAGAAATTAACCATTCCCCCCTCCTTTCCCCCACCAACTCCTGGTGAGTCCAGACCCAATTCCCTGGGATCTTAAAACAAGAAAGAAAAAATTAATCAGGTTCTTAAAAAGAAAGCTTTTAATTAAAGAAAGAAAGGTAAAAATTATCTCTGTAAATCAGGATGGAAAATACTTTACAGGGTAATCAGATTCTTATGACCCAGAGGAACTCCCCCCTCTAGCCTTAGGTTCAAAGTTACAGCAAACAGAGGTAAAATCCTCTCAGCAAAAAGGAACATTTACAGGTTGAGAAAACAAACATAAGATTAACACGCCTTGCCTGTGCTACTTACAAGTTTGAAACATGAAAGACTGATTCAGAAAGATTTGGAGAGCCTGGATTGACGTCTGGTCCCTCTCAGTCCCGAGAACAAACAACCCCCAAAACAAAGAGCACAAACAAAAGACTTCCCTCCACCAAGTTTTGAAAGTATCTTGTCCCCTTATTGGTCCTCTGGTCAGGTGTCAGCCAGGTTTACTGAGCTTCTTAACCCTTTACAGGTAAAAGAGACATTAACCCTTAACTATCTGTTTATGACAAAGGCACAAATGTTTAACAGTGAGGGTGATTACCTACTGGAACAAACTACCAAGGGAAGTGGTGGACTCTTCAATTTGTGTGTCTTCAGATCAAAACTGGACACCTTTCTGGAATACATGCTTTAGTTAAACACAAATGATTAAGAACAGGAGTACTTGTGGCACCTTAAAGACTAACAAATTTATTGTAGCATGAGCTTTCGTGGTCTTTAAGGTGCCACAAGTACTCCTGTTTTTTTTGCGGATACAGACTAACACGGCTGCTACTCTGAAACAAATGATTAAGGTTATTACAGGGATAAATGGTTGAAATTCTATGGCCTGTGTAATACAGGACATCAGAGAGTAGATGAACTGTTCTGGAGCCTGGTTGTGTCACCCCACCGAAAAGTGAGACCTCTAGGGCTGAGTTCCCAGGTAGTTATTGACTTCTCAGCCCCCCATAAATATGGGAAAGGAAACTGCAGTGAGCCCTGAAGATTGGTTCTGTGATATCTGGACCTTCTCCTATGTGAGGATTTTATGGACCCTGACTTTGCACATAATCAGGTAAACTGGAGGACAAAATAGTGCTCTGCTTATGCTCTGAGAAGGTTTCCAACTCCTTGTCTGGTTAAAAAAAATGTGATAATGTATGTAAAAAACTGTGCTGTAATGCAAATGTACAAGCTGACAGCATTAACGTTGCATGGATAGCCTTAAATTCGACATTTCTTGATTTGCGATAGCTACGCAGACAATGCTGTCTTTCACATGATGTGCTGCTCCAATGAGGCACCCTTGAAGAAATGAATGGAAACGCAATTTTTCTCTTTCCCCCCCCCCTTTTTTTTTTTTTTAAAGGGAAGATGATTGCTTCTAGGAATTTTCAGTCTTTCATTTAAAAGGGGGACATGGAGGAATAGTGGACAGGTTCAGGAAGAGATTCCTGTGTATAGGTGAGCTGCATGGGAAAAGGTCTACAGATGACAACTAAAGAAGAATATGAAGTGGGGGTGGAAGCTTGGCTTAGGCTGAGGTGCTCCACTGCCAGAACTGTTTAGACATTTGTCAAAAGCAAGGCTGTGTCTGGGAAAAGCAAGCTCTTCTCCATCCCTTCAAAAATAGCACAGTCTGCAAGGGAGCAGAGACTATTTTGGGGGTACATTTGGAAGTAGAAACCATTGAAACTGAAAGTAAATTACAGTATGAAAATTAAGACAGGGAAGAAAGACTTTGCACAGGGCCATAGTGTGAGTGGGAATAGAGATATGCTGGGGTTTTTTTGTAAGCAAAGTTTTCAATTTGCCTAAATTTGACCTGTGACATTTGCAGGTCAAAAAAGTGTTTCACATAAGCTGATATCCAAACTATACACAAGAACAGAGATGACATGATTGACACCGTCAGTGAAATGCAGTCACTTCCAAGGTGGAATGTAGCAATTGTTTACCACACAAAAATGTAGTTTAGCACATGAAGTTACTTGTATTATATTATATATGAGAGTCTCCAGGTGAAGGTATTGTGGGAATTTACATGAGCAAAAAGTAATTATCCAGCACCAAGCATTACAGACTCAGAGAGTGTTTTAGCTAATGAATCACCAAAATCACTTTCTGCAGAACCTAGCTGTTCCTAGAGGTTTCCCATATAAGAATGGCCGCACTGGGTCAGACCAAAGGTCCATCTAGCCCAGTATCCTGTCTTCTCACAGTGGCCAATGCCAGGTGCCCCAGAGGGAATGAACAGAACAGGTAATCTAGTGACCCATCACGTCACCCAGTCCCAGCTTCTGGCAAACAGAGGCTAGGGACACCATCCCTGTCCATCCTGGCTAATAGCCATTGATGTACTTATCCTCCACAAATTTATCTAGTTCTTTTTTGAACCCTGTTATAGTCTTGGCCTTCACAACACCCTCTGGCAAGGAGTTCCACAGGTTGTATGAAAAAAATAATTCCTTTTGTTTGTTTTAAGCCTGCCCACATATTCACACTATGCAGAAGACTCTTTTTTTTAAAGCAAAAGGTCAGATTGCTGGAAATGCTATTTTTCATTCTACAACTTGCTCCCGCCACTTTCTTATTGTTTTCCTTCCTGTCTTTTTCCCTGCTCCATTTTTTTTTCCACACTCCCACATTCCTCTCCAGATCCAGAAGCACAAAAAAGGAAAACAGCCACCACTAGAACATTGTCTGTGCCCTGGAACATACTGTAGCAAATTTCCCACAGAACATCAGGCTTGTGAAAAGGACAGATCATTACACTCTGTAGTTTCACACACAGTTGTTTGCCACTAACTGCAGCATAGAGATAGCATCCTGTTTCAAATGCAGGCATCATCACAAAGTTAGATGAATCTAAGAATCTCTTGTTGGAGTTCAGTGACCATTTGTGAACCACTTACAGCAGGAGATATTTGTACGGCTGATTCTAATTTAAAGACTGTGTATAACAGGTAAACAGATAGGCATAGAATCGTAGGACTGGCAGGGACCTCAAGAGGTCATCTAGTCCAGTCCCCTGCCATCATGGCAGGACTAAGTATTGTCTAGACCATCCCTGACAGATGTTTGTCTAACCTGCTATTAAAAATCTCCAATGATGGTGATTCCACAACCTCCCTAGGCAATTTATTCCCGTGCTTAACCACTCTGACAATTGGGAAGCTTTTCCTAATGTCCAACCTAAACCTACCTTGCTGCAATTTAAGTCCATTGCTTTTTGTCCTAACCTCAGAGGTTAAGAAGAACAATCCCCCCCGCCCCCCCCGTAACAGCTTTTATGTACTTGAAAACTGTTATGTCCCCTCTCAGTCTTCTCTTTTCCAAACTAAACAAATCCAGTTTTTTCAATCTTCCCTCATAGGTCACAGGACTTTCTCCAACTTGTTCACATCTTTCCTGAAATGTGGCGCCCAGAACTGGACACAATACTCCAGTTGAGGCCTAATCAGCATGGAGTAGAGCGGAAGAATTACTTTCCATGTCTTGCTTACAACACTCCTATGAATACATCCCAGAATGATATTTGCTTTTTTTGCAACAGTGTTACACTGTTGACTCGTATTTAGCTTGTGGTCCCCACTATAACCCCCAGATCCCTTTCTTCAGAACTCCTTCGTAGGCAGTCATTTCCCATTTTGTATGTGTGCAACTGACTGTTACTTCCCAAGTGGAGTGCTTTGCATTTGTCCTTATTGAATTTCATCCTATTTACTTCAGACCATTTCTCCCGTTTGTCCAGATCATTTTGAATTTTAATCCTATCCTCCAAAGCACATGCAACCCCTCCCAGCTTGGTATCATCCACAAACTTGATAAGTGTTCTCTCTATGCAATTTTCTAAATCATCAATGATGATATTCAACAGAACCGGACCCAGAATTGATTTCTACAGGACCCCACTCGTTATACGAAACACTGATAACGATTCTCTAGGAACAGCTTTCCAACCAGTTATGCACCCACCTTATAGCAGCTCCTTCTAGGTTGCATTTCCCTAGTTTATGAGAAGGTCATGCGAGACAGTATCAAAAGCCTTACCAAAGTCAAGATATACCACATCTACCGCTTACCCCATATCCACAAGGCTTGTCACCCTGTCAAGCAAAGCTATCAGGCTGGTTTGACACGACTTGTTCCTGACAAATCCATGCTGACTAACACTATCTTCAAGTGTGGGAGTGAAATATGTAATTAAACAACTGGCTATCTTTACAGTTTATTGAGTTAGATCAGTGGCTCCCAACCTGGTGGCCTAGGTCACCAAGTGATGGTTCACAGTGGTCATTCCTCCTTCTGGTTATTAACTGTAACCATTAAAAGACAAGTATAATAAATTAAACATTAATATTCCACGTAAGCAATTGCAATAGTTGCCATAGGGATTAAATGTGGCCATCTCTTCACCAATTACTGGCCGGAGAGATGGCCATGAGCCAGTTTCTGTATTAAAAGAAGGACCATCCTATGGAAAAGTCTGAGAACTCTTCTGTTAGATAGGTTTGAATGGTTATTTTATATATTACATTTGTGTTTACAATTCACTCTGCTGTGGTTCCAAGACCTGCTACGGACTGTAAGTATTACCCTTTAAAATAGTCAAAAATCACAGTCGTTCCTGCAATGGCACCATCACTTTCATACATGAAAGAGAAAGATTCCAAAAACAAATATAGCACAAAACAAAACACACAAAAACCCTGCCTTTGGCAGTAGAAAGGAGAGAGGGGGAGAGATAGAGAGAGACCACTAATGTTGTTTTTACTCATGAGAGGTTCTCAGATACTCTACAACATGGATCACATAAGAATGTAGAGCGAGAGAGAGAGAGAGAAAATATGGGCCAGATTTTCAAAAGAGCTCACCATACAACAGCTCTCCCCAAGGCCTGATCTGTGGTCAAAGTTGTACCAGTTTAACTTTAAATCAGTTTTAAAATAGATTTTGTTTAGCATGGATGCTCTTAATTTGAGTTTGTGATATAATGCATCAGTTTAGGTATTTTATAGACAAACATAAAAGGGGGAAGTTTAGAATTGTGTCAGCAGTTAAGTATGACTTTTCGGGTACTAAAGTTAGACCTAATGCTATATGAACATTAATGGTTTGGAAGCAGAGGGAAGAAATTTTTAAGTTTGAAACTAATATTCAGTTTCCTAGAGTCCAAAATCTGAACAAAAGCATTCAGATTCTTTTTTTAAAGACTGAAGATACATTTACTAATGTTCAACTAGTTCACTCAATCTTCAAAAACTACTGGTTCACATTGAGCCATAAAATGTGCATTATAGCAGACGGGGAGAAATCATTAGAGAAGAAGTTTGGCCTAATGTTTCCCTTATGATCTCTTTCAAATATGAAATCTGTTCAACAGATTCTGTTCACAGCAATATGAGAATTCTCTGATGGCCATCTATACTGGACTAGAACTTTAGAATTCGGCGGAGTAATGACAGACCTCCAATGTTATCAAATATCTCTAAATACTAACCTGGAAAACACATACAAATGTATAAAATATTTTAAGAACAGGCAGACAATTGATTTTTCTAAATATGGGATTTCCCCCCGCCACCATCATGGTTACTTGAAAGTTTTTTCTCCCAAGACAGAACAAGGCTATCATCACAGTAAGATTCCTAGAATACATATCTTTGAGAGCCTGCCAGAAGTCTCAGGATGCTAACCGAGACTAATGAAAATATCCAAAAAATAAAAAGTAAGCAGTAGAAAACAAAAATTCTAACAGCTAGATCATGCACAACTCATCTTCAGAAACAACATGTACTGGGGGCGTGAAGGAGCCAATTTACTATTTCCATCAGAACAACATTAAAGGGCATGTCTACACTTGCCTCTGGAGCGCTTGATCCAGCGGGGGTCGATTTATCGCATCTAGTGAAGACGTGATAAATCGACCACCGAGTGCTCTCCCGTCAACTCCTGTACTCCACCGGAGCGAGAAGCGTAGGCAGAGCCGACAAGGCATCAGCAGCAGTCAACCTACCGCAGTGAAGACATCGCGGTAAGTAGCTCTAAGTACGTCAACTTCAGCTATGCTATTTTTGTAGTTGAAATTGCATAACTTAGACTCACTTAGCTCACCCCCACCTTCCCCCCAGTGTAGACCAGGCCTTAGATTGAATAGACAAAGCCTCTGCTCCAAGGGGACTATAGGTATGCTTCATCATATTCACTGTAAACAGTAAGAAATCTGCACGATAACTATATCTGAAACAGGTGGCAATACATTTCTCACAATTTGGTTCTTCATGTTATGTAATTCTGAATCTACTCAAGATAATTCATTTAGGGCTAAACTCTGATCTCTGTTATATTGGGGTAAATCTAGAGAATCTGTATTGATTTCATACCAGTGAGAGTCAGAATTTAGCCTCAAATTAGACTGTTCAACCAAATCTAGCTTAAGTCCATTATGAGATATAGGAATTTTGTATCAAATACAGTGTATGATCATAAAACAATCCAAACCTTAAAGAAATAGTTAATACTAGAGTAGTCAGCTGTCTATGGATTCCCTGCCCAGAAAGCTTCTGAAAGGGAAATAATGAATATGAACAATACTATGCAAAATTTTGCTAGCACTCACAATTGTACTGAGTCTTTCAATGTTCTGTGTTTTTCTTAAAGCCACAGCTTAGAATTCTTATGAGAGAATCCCACCATTCTTTTTTTAAGTAAGTTTCTAGCCCTTATTGTTGCAGAGAAGAACTTGAAATTGTGAATGCCACAAGGCCAAAAACCAGAGAGCAAATCAAAAGAACTCCCAAATTTGTTTGCTTTGATTTCATGCTTTTTAAGTCTAGTGTCTGACTTTTGTAGGCCTGATAAGATAACTGAACATTTGGGGTTGGCAGTACTGCATACATCTTTATGGAAACACTAAATAAAGATTAGAATTTCTAAAATGCAGGTGGAAGTTGTTTACTCAGTCTGGCTAATTTTCAGAGCTAGGAACTGTTACATCAAAATTATTCACGTTCTAAATATGCACCTAAAATTTCTTCACACACTACTAATTCATGACCCAAGTGTCAGAGTTACTAAATTTAAAAAATAAATGCTATTCAATGGGAAAAGAAATGAATACTTAAGCTGTTCTGCATTAGACCAAATGGAGTAGCTAAAGCTTTGCATTACTCAACCACTGGAGTATTTAGACGAGAATAGTGAGCAATTCAGAGAGCTTTTCACCTCTAAATTACTATTAATTTGCCCTATAAAAACAGCTTAAGTTCCATCATGTTAAAAACAAAAAGACAGTTTAATATTCCTGAGAAAACTCAACAAATGTCACATTTTTAATACTGAGTAGAGATACAATGGAGCAACAAATCCACAAAAAATGTCTCAAGCCCTAGCACAGTGTGCCAGCTGCAGAGATCATAACCACAATTCTCATTCATTGTATTCAATGAGTGGTGCGTCAAACATGACTCGTACTATTTCCGTCTCAAAAACTACTTGAAATGCCATGAGTTCCCAACAGAAGCACTGAATGCTTCTGACCTGCAGAGCCCTCCTGAAAACAATAAAACCTTTTCTACTTAATGAACGCATCATCAAAACAAAAAAGCCTGTATTCATGAATATTTTATGGTAGACTAGAAAATTGCTTTTATAGGTTCTGCCTTGAGAACATATTAATACAATCAGATTAATGACGTTAGCAAAAGCACAAAGGCTATATTCAGAGTTTTAATGAGAAATACCAAACCCATGAATTAAAAGACAAGATCTCAATTATGAATAATAAACTATCCTATGTTCTCCACATCTTTTCCTGCACTGTAGGAAAATAATCAGTAAAAAGGAGGACACTGCATTTATTTTTCACTAGATATGCAGAGATTCTGTTCAGTCTCTCCACTTACTATTACTTTCACAACATGCTAAAACACACTGTGCTATTCTTCTGCCCCAAAATAATGAAGACATTTAGAGGTTTCCAAGAAAATGTATGTTGTAAATTAGCTAAGATCTAAAGCATCCCACTCCTTACCAGTTGAAGTCATTAAGAGTCTGGCACTTAGTTAAAATGTTACATCTGACAAATTTGGAAATTCATAGTTTGCCCAAAATATGATTAATGGGAGTCATTTCTTGGTTAAGAATTGCCATAACGAACTGTTCGCTCTAAACACTGAATATTTTCACACAGTAGGTTTCTCATATATTTTCCTGAAAGATCTTTTTACATTAAATTATTTCATATTAAGGCTATATATAGTACCACATTGCTAGACTTTCATGCACTACTATTCTTTTTTTTGCTTCTTGCCCCAAAACACTGACAAATAGCTTTCTGCCAATATTGCATCTCTCTCTCTCTCTCTCTCTGTGTATAGAATTTTCTTCTGAAAGGGAGTGGGGGAAGTGTCACATTTATACACAAAAAATTTACATTACATTTCTTCAAAATAATTTGCATTTTTCTCTTTTCTTTTATAGTGTTCCTGGCAGTCTTTAAAACACTGAATGTAACATTAAAGCATAAAATACTAGAAAGACACAAACATGCATTAACAAAATTATTTTAAACAAAACTTCTAAAAATGTAAGAGCCCAATTAAAATCTTCTCATTTTCTGTGTAATGTTTACTTAGATCCATTTCCTTTGAGTAAAATGTATGTCCCAGAATTAATTTGAAATGTAGAAATAGATTCCTCACAAAGTAGTTTATGTAAGGTAAAACAGAAGACAATACCTTTGTTACAATTTAGGTGCAATGTCAACTTCAAACGCAGATGTATTAAACTAGTCTTTTGCTTTGTGACACTCTCACGCACACATACACAGACAGCCACACACCCCAGTATCTACAGAATACTAACTACCTAGATACCCAGTCCGGTTTACTCTTCACTTTTCTCCTGATCCAAGGGAGAAGCTACATTAATCTCCACAGTCTCCTATAAAAACAGTGAAGGTACGTTTCTGCTCAAGGCTGGGGGGGGGGAGAAAAACAAGATTAAATAGAGTATAGACATACCACCACGTGTCTGATAGACAGCGAGCTTGGGAGACAGTGCGCAAAAACCCAGTACAAGAGCATTTCAACACATACAGTAACTCTGTAGTCCCTGGTGTATTTCAAACCACTACACATCAGGGAGGAACACATTCCCTCTGGATCAATGTATCTGAACTTAGGAGCCCAGTGCTTTCCAGAAACTATTGGCTCAACCTCCCTCCTTTCATCCCCCACCCTCTCATGACTTTCTTTAGCTTTGTTTCTGACTAATGAGTTTGCCTTCCCTCTAATTATTGCCATGCTAGTGTTGCCCTCCAGATAAATTCTGCCAATACAGCTTGTCAAGTGTTTTAGTATAAAATAAAAATAAAATGAAGCAGCCCTGGTTCACACCCGCAGTCTTTCAGTTATTACCATCAAACATAGAGCAAAACATCACACACTGCCTTTCTGAAAAAACAAGGTATTTGCATAGTATGAGGCACACAATAAAAGGATGACAGCTATTTCTGATGCAGCTGAATGAGTAAGCACGTGTACAAATCTCCCCTAAGAAATATTTTCAGTGGTTTTCATTGCTAGATGGAATTGGAAATAGTACTGTATGTGTCGAGGTGTTTCATTTCATATGTTTTATTTCCTCAAGGCTGACCCGCTGCACTATTCAAAGCCTAAAAATGCAGGGTACTATTGTCAGAATGATTTCCACATGTCAGAAACATGTCACATAAAGGAACAAGTATACTGAACAGCTGGGAGACTTCAAAGGCATGAATGCAGTTTCCAAAAAACACAGCATTAATTTGGTACAAATCATCTCCTAAACGAAGTAAGGATAATTTCTTCTGGATGAAAATTTATATTTGCCTATCCTTATGTATTCTATGGGTGTCTGAAAAAAATTAAACACACCACATCATTTTCAAATACCCTTTTTCTGCTTCCATGCAGTGTTTGTCAGCACTAAAGAGAACACCACCTATCAAACAAAATAACCAAAAAACCCAAAAAACACCTGGTACTGTTGTGAAGGGTTCATTGTGCATGCAAAGCACTCTTTCTACTGTCTACACTTCAGTAAATGTCAAAACTCGCCAAAAAACTAAGAGACAGTGAGATCAGGGCTATTTATAGAAACAAGCTTCTGCAGTATCTGACTGCAGTGCCAAGATAAAAGAATTATATTTTCCTGTAAACCATAATGGGACAAACGAAAACATGGAATTGCATCATAATCATGTTTGAAAGATTATCACGTATGAGGTATATTTAGTCCACAATATGCTAGTTTTCTGCTTATCATCAAGTTTGTTATTAAAATATGCTAATGAAATTAGCTCACATTAAACTGGGAGTCAAGAAACCAGCTATCCATTTCAATACAAGACCAGAAATGTTTATTAGAACAAAAAAACAAAAACAAAAAATTGAGATGTATGTTAGCATGATGTCAATTTCATAACCAGTGCTTCATGTAGTGACTTTTGCACTGGGACATTTAATAGTTAAAACACGAATGAAGTATCAACTGCAGAGCATTGCTTTTTATCTTAGAGAAACCTTCCTATCAAATATCCACCTGCTCTTTCCGCCAAAGAAAATGCTTTAAAAATACTACAAAAATCTACAACAATTAGTCTATTATGACAGATTTCCTACCAGCAATGATATCTTGGTAACGATCTTACCTGGGGACTGTATGTTACATGAAATAATCAAATATTTACAGTGTTACTAGCCACCTTCAAAGTTAGTGTTTGCTACAAGACAGATGATCACAGCAAAGGTTTTTAATTTAGAGACATTGTTGAGTGTGACCAAACCAATGCATGTGTTTAAATGAAAAAGAGTGAATACTTATTCAAACAAACTATTCTGTTACCCACAACTCACTGGGCTAAAAAGACTTGCCTCCCACAGCACAGCCTTGTCACAGGCTATAGCATATCTGATGATTTGGCCATCCTCGAAAAGCAGGTATCTCAGTTCACCACAGTTGCTATTAGTTCTCCACAGCTCAACACTTGCATGCTTTGGATATGCGTGGGGTGAATTCAAATACAGCCTTGGTCATCCTCCTTGGAATTCACACATATTTCTAGTAATAGCAGCGCGGATTCCCTACAACCAACACACAGGTTGCAATGTGAACAAGAAATGGAATATTTTGGGGATATGAGAAAATTTCAGCCTGAATTGGAACCAAACTTAATTATCCTAACACCCACTGAAAGTTTTCAAATGAGGAGCTGAACTTTGGAAAACAGATGGGGTTTTAATGTTACTTACTCATTGCAAAGAAACATCTCGTTTTCTCATATTTAATACAATCTAAAGCAGCGGGTGGCAAACTATGGCCTGAGGGCCACATCCAGTCCGCGGGACCCTTCCCTCTGGCCCCTGAGCTCCTGCCAGGGAACAGGGTCAGGACAGGCTTGCGGAGGAGCCAGCCCAACTCCTCAGTAGTGCGGTGCGTGGGGCGGAGACTAGCCCCGGCCCTTCCCTTCTGCTCCCCTCCCTCACTGCCTCCCTTGCAGTAACAGTTCCCCCAGCGTCTGGGCAGCGTGGCTGCAGCTCCGGCCAGGCAGCATGGCTATAGTACCGCCAGACCTGGTGCTACAGTGCAGCGCAGTCAGGGGGCAGGGAGCAGGGGAGTTCCGGGGGGCAGTCAGAGGTGGGGAGCAGGGGGGGTTGGATGGGGATGGAGGTTCCGGGGGGGCTGGATGGGGGCCAGGCAACGCCTCGCTGTTTGGGGAGGTATAGCCTCCCCTAGCCGTCCCTACCTAGCCCTCCATACAATTTCTGTATCCGATGTGGCCCTAGGGCCAAAAAGTTTGCCCACCCTGGCATTCGTGTAAAATGCTGACAGAATATATAATCACATCTTTTTTGTAAAATCTTTAAATTAAAATGACTTCCACTTGAATATAGATCTCTCTAGTAAATTCCTCAGTTTTATTCAATCAGGAAACTAAAATTGAAGATCAAAGAACGAAGACTAGATGGTTTATCCAACTCTTTCCTTTGTATTGGAATCTCAATACTATGGAGAGTTGGACTTTGTGTCTCCTCCAAAAATGAAAAGTAGTGAATAGCTTTTTAGGACAATTCTGTCTTACCTATTAAATGGTCTCAGGGAATGGGCATGCACAAACCTAGACACTTAAACATCATTCCACCTAATTATGCGTGGAGGCAGAATTATGAATATTCTCTTTTGGGATCCAACAGCCTGTTTGGTGCCTTAAACCCTTAAGTGGGAAAACAAAGGCACCAACATAGACAAATCCTAAGGAGGGATGTTCCCGATTGGCAGATGTGTACTTCTATTGGAAGACCAATTATCAGTCAAGACAAAAATAGTGCTACAATCTAGAGATGAACTACTTAAAAATAGTAAGCAGTAAGAGAGACAAGTA
The DNA here is from genome assembly GCF_020497125.1 of Mauremys mutica. Taxonomy (NCBI): domain Eukaryota; kingdom Metazoa; phylum Chordata; order Testudines; family Geoemydidae; genus Mauremys; species Mauremys mutica. Next base: position 71,182,237 of record NC_059081.1, on the reverse strand, counting down.
AGAGAATAACCAGTACTATGAACTACAAAGACTGTGTCCAAGATTATTAGCATTTGTTTTAGTTTGGGTTATTTTGAAGGAAAAGCAAGACAGCAAGGGCAGGATCCTCTGATTAAAACCTGAGGAGGCCATCAAATCATCTTTGTAATGCATAATAAAGAAGCAAGTGGAAACCCAGGTAACAATAACTTTAAAGTCTCCTCTGAGAAGGTTTTGCTTCCCTCTGGCCAAGAAGTTGCCAAGATGGAATAGAGTGAGCACAGACCTCAAAGTCCAGATTTGTGAATTGTATCCAGAAGAGCTTGTTTCTCTATTGGAAGAAATGATAGAGGTATGAAGAAAGAAAATAATGTGTACGAAGGGTGATACACTGTACACTCAACTGCATTACCCAATCAGATTATATTCAGGGCCCATTGGTCACAAGCTGAACTTGTCTAGGCACTGAAGAATTTATTTAGTCTTCACCTTACATGGTTTATGCCATCGGGGCTGTCCCCTATGCTCATTGTTACTTAGAGGTGGTGGTGTTGCAGGATGATTTAGGAAGACAGTCCCAAGCCTGGCCCTCTGACCAGAGGAACAGTTAAAGAATCCCTCTCCCTGAGAGAATAAAAAGTTGCATAAGGATGCCTCCGCCCACGTTTTTCAAAAATATCCAAAGTTGGAAGTGTTTTTACTTCAGTCTTTCTTGGCTGGGTAGCTGAAGCTTACATAGGTCAGTCACTTTTTTGAATACTACAGTGCACTGTTGAATGGAAGATGAACATTGGCTTTAGAGAGAGAATCTTCAACCCATTCGTTGAGCTAGATCTTATCTTTTCATTGTAAAACACAGAGGAACAGGAATTCAATACAATACATTGTAGATCAAGCATGACAACTAAAAAGCCCTTAAAGAGAGTTTGAAAAGTTTTGATATCATTGCTCTCAAAATGATGAGGGCACAGGCTTGATTGACCCAAGAGAACAGCCAAGAAGATACTAAAGTTTCGTAAGGCCCATTATAAGCCATTGCTCTATGCTTTTATCGAGTCTTTAAGAAGCACAGTGCCTTTGTGTGGTATCAGTCACCTTACTCAGCCTGGAGACAATGGCATCTACCCTTAGGTTTGGTATATTTGTCCAGCTAGACTTTATACAGTTGAAGTCAAGTCTAGCTGTTGGATTTATCGTGCTCTGGGCACAGCCCTTTGAAATCCATTCTAGATTCAATGGAAAAAACGTGTGGCTAAATCAAGCTCCTTCTTTGGATATTCTCATTTTTAGTGGATTCCTTTTTTAAGCGAAGCTTTGTTTCCTCATCCAGGGGGGACTGGACCTTTTCTATAATACAGTCCAGTCATCAGTTTAAAAAAAAAATAAAAGCCTTTCCAGTTGGATTCACAGGAGAAGGAGATTTTTGCCTACCTCTCAACAGGAAAGACTATTGATTTCTCAGATTTTTGTGTTTCTTGGTCTTCCTGAATCTCTTGGAATATGTGTTTCTAGCCATCTATTTTGGGAAAGACAAGAAGGCAGGTGGAGAGAATAAAACTGTAAATAACTTCGTCTTTTGAGGTGGAGGTGGAATGGGACAGGAATATGGGCTTGCCCTGGAAGGGAAAACTTCAAATACATAAGAACATTTGATCTGGGGGACATATAAAAGAAATAAAAGTCACAGAGACACCTCAAAACATCCTCTACGGATCTCTAGGGAGACAGCTTAGAGGTGATACTTCTACATCAATATGTCAGATAAGTGACTTAGCCTGTGTGGGAAGAAGAGGGTGAAGTCATAGAATCATAGAACTTAAGATCAGAAGGGACCATTATGATCATCTAGTCTGACCTCCCGCAAGATGCAGGCCACAAAAGCTGACCCACCCACTCCTGAAATAATTCTCTCCCTTGACTCAGCTGTTGATGTCCCCAAATCCTGATTTAAAGACTTCAAGTAGCAGATAATCCTCCAGCAAGCGACCCCTGCCCCATGCTGCGGAGGAAGGCGAAAAACCTCCAGGGCCACTGCCAATCTACCCTGGAGGAAAATTCCTTCCCGACCCCAAATATGGCGATCAGCTGAACCCCGAGCATGCGGGCAAGACTCTCCAGCCAGACACTCAGGAAAAAGACTTTCAATATCCCAACATTGACCCTCGGTACTAATTACCAGTGGCCGTACGTTATTGACCTATTGACTTAATCACGTTATCCTCTCAAACCATTCCCTCCATAAACTTATCAAGCTTAATCTTAAAGCCAGAGAGGTCCTTCGCCCCCACTGTTTCCCTCGGTAGGCTGTTCCAGAATTTCACTCCCCTGATGGTTAGAAACCTTCGTCTAATTTCAAGCCTAAACTTCCCGACTGCCAATTTATATCCATTTGTTCTCGTGTCCACGTTAGTACTGAGCTGAAATAATTCCTCTCCCTCCCTGGTATTTATCCCTCTGATATATTTAAAGAGAGCAATCATATCTCCTCTCAACCTTCTTTTGGTTAAGGAAAACAAACCGAGCTCCTCAAGTCTCCTTTCATACGACAGGCTTTCCATTCCTCGGATAATTCTAGTGGCCCTTCTTTGTACCCGTTCCAGTTTGAATTCGTCCTTCTTAAACATGGGAGACCAAAACTGCACACAGTACTCCAAATGAGGTCTCACCAACGCCTTGTATAACGGGACTAGCACCTCCTTATCTCTACTAGAAATACCTCGCCTAATGCATCCCAAGACCGCATTAGCTTTTTTAACGGCCACATCACATTGCCGACTCAGTCATCCTGCGATCAACCAGGACTCCGAGGTCCTTCTCCTCTTCTGTTACTTCCAACTGGTGCGTCCCCAGTCAAAATGACTACCAGCAACAGAGGGCAGAGGTGATGTTAACAGAACCAGAGGATGGAGAAAGGTTTTAGAAGAAAATATAAGGAGCTCCTTTTCAGTCATTTTAAACAAGTTGTTAGCAAGACATCTAGAAAGATTTTTTAAAAAAAAAAAAAAGCTAAAATTTATGACAAAACAGAAGGAGACATGAGAGGAGAAGGTGTATTTGTCAGCCATTGCCATAGAGTTGAAACAATATGAGAGAGTTAGGTCTTCTCAGGATAAGATGCAGAGGGGAGGAAGAGGTATTTTTGTATTCTTTTGTAAAGTATAACGTTCACATTAGTGTTAGAGGAGTACATTTTGTTTTTCCTTGGTTTTTTAGCATAATAGGTGATGTATTATACATCCAATTTTAAATTCAGTTGGATACATTTATGCCTATACTAAAAGCCTTCAAAACTTTAGCAGTTTGAACCATTCTGGTAAAATTGTTGCTTTTAACTGTATCCACACTTTAATTTTCCTGTGTGCAGTATGTTCATTCACAGCTTTAAATATGTTTGTCACAGAATTTTTTACACTAGAATGGTGGTTCTTAAAAGAGCCTTTGTTTAAGGCATCTATTATTCCTTGTGAGATTTTGTGGAATTATTATATGGCTAAATTCTGCTCTTTAACCTTCATCTTTTCACAGACTATGACCAGTTCATAAATTGTGGCCGTATAGTTATAAAGGTTAGGTATGGTATTTGTGCTCCATGTAGATTAGAAGCAGTATCATGTGTGTATATGGTGCGAATAAAACAGAATAGTGCTTTAGACTTCAGAGGATTTGCCAGTATTTTCCAGAAAATACTGAGTGCTGTTTGTATCTGTTCTGTGCATGCAAAGAAGTGATCTGATGTCAGCTCCTCTTGGAGCACATACAAGGGCCAAGGAAAAGCTTGCTCTAATTTAAATTTATCACTTTGAAGGTTGGCAAATTTTGCAAGGGTAGGGAGAGGCAGGCAAGGGCTGGTGTACAGAAAACAGATTTTTTTTTGTTATTTGACACTAACTACTAAAAAATTGAATGTTAGTGTCCCCTAATATAGCTATGCTGTGTGACATTATCAACAAAATACATTAAAAAATTATTCTTGGATCTCCTTAATCTAATTGTATTGAGTGAAGATTAATTCACCTGATATTTTTCATAAAGAAGCTTTTCATTTCCTTTTAAAATCTAAACTCTCAAATCTGGTTCACAGAGTTTGCACTGGGGGAACTGAAAAGCAACATTTGTTCACTAAGCAAAATTAGGAAATGGATTTATTGTAATATGTCTGCAGTATTATAAAATTTGAATACATCAGGGTCCCATTAGCATTACCTGAAATTTTTATAGAATTATACTTTATTTCAACATCGTGTTAAAATGGCACAATTTGTTCCCCCTCGGGTTCATTTTTTGAATGAATAAAAATAGTGTCTTGAGCACTGATCCAGCAAAGCATTTTAGTATGTGTGCTAATTTTAAGCAGAAGTCCCAGTGAAGTCAAGGAATGCTGAATTCAACCGGACTACTGACCCGCTTGAAGTCATTCATGTGCTTTGCTGGATCTGGGCTTTGTTTTCTCATGATCTACTGAAAATACTATTGTCTTGAAAGGGAAGGCAGACTTGCATTCCTTGAGAACAGTCAGATTTCCCTCTTATCATAGCATGCTGTGTTATTCTGCAGTTATGTGAAAGCCTTTTATTTTTCTTCTGACTGGGGGAATCTCTGGATTAGTTTGTATTTTAAGGTAAATTGCACAATTTCTCTTGAACTATTCTGTGGCTCTGCAGTATACCTGTGCTGAAACTTGATATCAATTGATTGACCAGATCATTAATCAGCATTATCAATCTGTTCATTTACTATTAAAATATTTTGAGTACTCCTTTTAATATAATTATATTGTATGTCCTAGAAGGAGCATAGGTGACTTCTAACATCTTCTTGGTTTTCTTGCTGCTTCTTTGATCTTCTTAAAGATCTTATAGGCTGAAGTTTCTTGACTTTTGAAGAAACTAGTTCATTTAGACTGTTGAAACCGTTGCTAAAACATATGTACTTGTTAAATGACCATCCACTGATTCAGAGACTGTTACGCTTCCTTCTGCATGGAGGCAAGATATTACAAATTTTCTCTCCAGGTACCTAGACCCATTCAGCAGCTTTGTGTTGCCTTATTTCTGTCCTCTAAGTATTATGACTTTCTTCTTTCTTCCCTCTCAGGCCTGTAGAATCTATTAGCCAAAGTAGAGTAGGTGCTGGCTGCACGACCTCCATGTGGGTTTGGCAGCTGACCAGCATTCCTCTTCAGCAAGATAGGTGGCTCTGATTTCCCAGCTCTGAGTGCTCCATGCAAGCACTTCCACGTATCGGTAGCTACTTTTACCACACAGCTCCTCATAAGCGTGTCCCATGGTAGGGATCTGTTCTCTCTAGAAGAGGAGGGACCTGATGGAAGGGTAAATCCAGATCTGGCAAGGCAAATACATCTTAAGGTGCAGCCACAGCTCTGCATCTCCCTATTGCAAGAGGCACTCTCTCTTTTCAAGGTATCAGTACTGTTGCTTTCCCAGTACAGAAGGGTCCCACATCTTGTGGGGTGCCAGTGACGGCGGTACCAACATATCGGTGTCCAGAACCGCTGGATTCCATTGCTTGTAGGTCTTTTTCTCGTGTCTATAGGACTTGGTGCATGCTCAGTCCCCTTGGGACAAACTACTGGAAAGAGCGTCCATCTCTTTTGATTTGGAGGAAGACTTAGTACTTATGAGCGTGCTTCCTTACCTCTCAACTAGGCCCCATAATGGTCTCTGGGTATGGTTCCGCTGGCACTGGGGTCAGAAATGGTAGCAGGAATTATACTCCTTGCTGAATCTGGCTGATGAACTGGAGGAGGGGGGAGGGATTCCCCGCTTGGGTCCAAGTGAGGTCTCATGACAGACTCCATGAGATGCTTCCGGAGGCAAAGAGCATGGCCTTGTCAGGTGTGGCTGGGGAAGGACTGGCAAATACTGCTCCTGGACGTGATGTGAGCTTCCCCTAGGCAGCAGAGCCAGCATGGTGGTCATCACTGACTGAGAAGGAACGTGGGCAAGAGGCGCAGAGTTTGAAGCCGCGAGTCCTGGACATAGTCCAGTACCTGCACGTGAGTGTGGGTGTAAAACCCAAAGTCTATCTAAAAGAAAGTACTAAAACTATTGACTATTAGAACTAAGATAAAATGGTTAAACTACTATAAAACTCAAAAACTATGTACTTGGTTCTGCTAGTGAAGGCAGGGGGCTGGACCTAATGACCTTTCAGGGTCCCTTCCAGTTCTATGAGATAGTTATATCTCCATATATTTGGGGGACGAGGGATAGTTCAGTGGTTTGAGCATTGGCCTGCTAAACCCAGGTTTGTGAGTTCAGTACTTGAGGGGGCCATTTAGGGATCTGGGGCAAAAATTTATCTTTGAGGAGGGGGTTGGACTAGATGATCTCCTGAGGTCCCTTCCAACCCTGAAATTCTATGATTCTATCTATCTTTTTTAGAGGTGCATCAGAGACAAAGACACTGAAAATTCTGATAGACCAACTGAGATAAAGGGAAGGCAGGCAAGAGAGACAGAAAGAAAAGAGTTATCATCAGAGTACGAAGAACTATTAGTTTATTTGGAAATAAATTTTTGTCTTTACCATTTTGAGATCAGAGCAATCTCTCTGTTCATTGCATAATAAAGTGTTCTCAAATACTGTATTTCCCCCAAAGAGAGCTCATCAGGCAGCTTTAATATCTGTCATGATATGGCTTTTAAAAAAGCTTGCAGTATTTAGAATTACAACAGAGCTAGAAAAATCAGGTGCAATATGCAAACAAAAATTATAAAGGTCAGAGAAAAAGACAGATTTAGTGTTTTGTTGGGATTTTTACTGCATATGATTCTTTGGAGGCAAAAAACAAAGAACAAAAAATCCTGGCCATCTCCAAACTCTCTCTTCCTTACACAATCATTACTGGTTGTCAGAAATCTTATCTAGGAATTTTTATGTGGCATCACAACATATGTGGTTAGCAGGCTTGTTACATTTTATAGGACACTTTGTTTTACCATGTGCCCTGATTTTTATGTTTAAGAAGTATATGGTGTTTGTGCAAAGTATTTTACATGACTGATATCCCAATATTGGTGAAATTGGCTCAGCCTCATCTGTACCTAGTTATCTGATAGGTTATGGTGTGGGGTGCCTGGGCACCTGACCCAAATACAAGTTATGATAACCAAGAGGCAGTACTTCCTATAAAAGGGAACCTACTCAGTTGACAAAGACCTTCAGGGAGACACCTGCAGGGGTCCCCACACCAGCCACAGGGAGAGGCTTAACTGGAGTGACCTGTAGTGACAGTCAGGAGGAAAAAAGCCTTTAAAGAGGGAACTGGAAGGCCCCAAAGAACAGTATGAGGTTTTTAAGGTCCGGCTTGACAAAGCCCTGGCTGGGATGATTTAGTTGGGATTGGTCCTGCTTTGAGCAGGGGGTTGGACTAGATGACCTCCTGAGGTCCCTTCCAACCCTGAGATTCTATGATTCTCTATTATTCTATTTTCAAAATGAAGCAGCCTGGAGTAGGCAGCATGCAGGGGTGTTAAAGGGACTTGACACAAACTGTTTTAGGGGTTATGTCTTCTTTTATTGCTCAGTGCCAACCAAATGGAATAGACTGCTGAGCCCCTGTGAGGGCACCCCTGGACTGAGCAGAGAAAGACCTGCATTTTAATAAACTAACACCCAGAAAGCGTGTTTATTTGATCTGCACAATGGGACAGTCCTTCAGAACCTCAAGAGTAGACAAACAGAGGCAGCAGCAGGGCCTGACACCAGATGATATGAGACTAACAGGTAATTGAACTAATCACATACTTGTAACTTGTTTTCCTTCTCTGAGGATCAACTTCTACTTCTTTTTTCCTTTATGCCACTTTTCCTGGTGAGGATCGCCACGACAGCATGGAGAGTAGGGAGGACCAGACCTCCTTTTACTCCTCAACATGTTCCACCTCCTCATGTGGAATTCCCCAGCACTCTCACACCAGCCGGGAGATATAATCCCTCCAGCCTGTTCTGGGTCGGCCTTGGGGCCTACGCTCGGTGGGACATACCCAGTAGAGTTCCAAGGGAAGCCTCCCGGGGGCATCCTTATAAGGTGCCTGCATCACCTCATCTGGCTCCTCTCGATCCAGAGGAATAGCGGCTCTACTCTGAGGCCCTCCTGAAAAGCCCAGCCACCCTGCAGACAAACCTCACTTCCACTGCTTGTACCTACAATCTCCTCTTTTTGTTCATTACCCAAAGTTCATGCCCATGGGTGAGGGTGGGGACGTAGAGTGACCTGTAAACCGAGAGCTTCGCCCGAGAACTCAGCTCCCGCTTCACCACCATGGATCGGTATAGTGCCTGGATCACTGCCACCAATCCGCTGGTTGATCTCACACTCCCGCTTGCCATCACTCGTGAACAAGACCCCTAGATATTTGAACTCATTCACTAAGGGCAGCTGCTCCCCCCTAACCTGGAGAGAGCAGCCCCCTTTCTTCTGGGAGAGGACCATGACCTCTGATTTGGAGGTGCTGATTCTCATACCAGCTGCTTCACATTCAACAGCAAAATGGTCAAGTGCACATCGGAGGTCACAGTCTGAAGAAGCAAGAAGGACATCATCTGCAAACAACAGAGATGCCATCTCCAAGTCTCTGTACCGGATACAATCCACAGCTCGGCTGCGCCTTGATATCCTGTCCATGAAAATCACGAACAGGAGTTGGGACAAGACACACCCTGGACGGAGTCCAATGCCCATCTTGAACGAACCTGACTTAATGCCAAGAATCCGAACGCAACTCTCACTCCAAGAATACAGGGACCGGATAGCACACAAAAGCAACACCGGCACCTCATACTTCCGCAGCACTTCCCACAAAAAATCTCAGGAAATGCGGGCATATGCCTTCTCCAGGTCTATAAAACAAAGATGGATCAGATTAGCAAACTCCCATGACCCCTCGAGTATCTGCGAGAGAGCAAAGAGCCAGTCCATTGCTCCATGGCCGGGACAGAATTGGCATTGTTCTTCCTGAATCTGAGGTTCACCTAGCAGGCTTTGCCAGGGAGGCTGAGGAGTGTGATCCCCCTATAGTTGTAACATACTCTCTGGTCTCCTTTCTTAAAGATTGGTACCACCACCCCAGTTTTCCAGTCCAGAGGTACCGCACCTGCCTTCCATACAACATTGAAGAGGAGCGTTAACCACAACATCCCAACATTGTCCAGTGCTTTCAACGTTTCTGGGCAAACCTTATCTACCCCTGCTGCCTTACCACTACGAAAGCACTTCAACACCATATCGACCACAGCATCAGAAATAGAGCCAATCTCACCACAGGTTTCTGGCGCTGCCTCCTGGAAGGGGGGGGTGGAGGTGTCCATCAGGTTGAGGATTTCCTCAAAGTGTTCCTTCCACCTCTTGATGGTCTGCTCAGTCAAGGTCAGTGTTTCATCACCCTCACTGATTCAGCCTGGGCAACCTCCTGCTGACCCCTCCTAGGGCGACGAATGGTTTGCCAGAACACCTTTGAGTCCGTCTGGGTAGTCATTCTCCATAGTCTCTCTAAACTTCTCCCAAGCCTGGGCTTTCACTTCAATTACCACCACAGCCACAGCCCTCTTAGCCAGCCAGTACCTCTCAGACATATCAGGAGTCCAGTTCACAAGCATTGCTCGGAAGGCGTCCTTCTTTGACTTGACAGCTGCCCTCACCACTGGAGTCCACCAGTAGGTTCTAGGGTTGCCACCATGATAGGCACCTTCAGGCCACAGCTTTTCATGGCTGCCTCAATGACTGCTACCCTGAGCAAGGTCCAAGACCTCACCCAGAATACAGAAGTAGTTCTTCTGGAGGTGGGAATTGATGTCTTTCTGCTCCTCCAACAGATGTTCCCAGGCTACTCACAACGATCATTTGGGCCTCCCGTGTCTATCCAGCAGGTGCCTCAGGCATCGGATCCAACTCACCACCAGGTGATGATTTGTTGCCAGCTCTGTCCCTCTCTTCACCTGAGTGTCCAGAACATATGGCCTTAAGTCTGACAAGAGAACTATGAAGTCGATCATTGATCTTCAGCCCAAGGTGCTCTGGTACCAAGTACATTTATGAGCAACCTTGTGTTCGAACATGGTATTCATTATGGACAATCTGTAACTAGCACAGAAGTCCAACAACAATTCACCTCTCAGATCCAGACCAGGGAGGCAGTTCCACCCAATCACTCCCCTCCAGGTATCTCCATCATTCCGCACATGAGCGTTGAAGTCCCCCAGTAGAACTACAGGGTCGGTCAGTGGCAGTCTATTGAGCACCAATCCCACAGTCTCCAGAAAGGCCAAATACTCTCAACTGCTGTTAGGTGCATAGGCACAAACAACAGTCAGGTTTTTCCTCTCTGATACATAAAGTCTCAACAAGGCATCCCTCTCATCAACTGGGACAAACGACAACTGCACAGCACCCAGCCGGGAACTTGTGAGTATCCCTAAACCTGTCCGGGGACTCTCACATGGGGCCACTCCTGAATAGGAAAGAGACCACTCTCGATTGACAAGTTTGTTTCCAGAGCCAGTGCTATGTGTGGAGGTGAGGCCAACTATATCTAGTCAATACCTTTCCACCTCTTCCACCAACTCTGGCTCCTTTCCTGCCAGCGAAGTCATGTTCCACAACCCTAGAGCCCTCCAGCTGCCATCGCACCTGACTCTCACTCTTCGCCTCACAGTAGGTGAACCCAGGAGACGGGTCCACATCACCTTTTTGGGCTAGGCCTGGCCGGGTTACACCAGATGCTCTCCTGACACAGGTGGGTATCTCTAGTTCAGGTGAGGCTCGCGTGGTCATTTTTGGGCTTTCATAAGGGTCTTGAGGTGGATCATTTTTAGTCTGGAACCTGCCCCCAGACCTATTCGCCTAGGGTCACCCTACCAGGAGCACTAGGCTTCAGACGACATAGCCCTGGGGCTCATCCAAACACGCAATCCCCCTCCCCCAACACAGTAATAATCCTCAGAGGGGAGGATCAACTTTAACTCTTTATTTCAGGACAGTCTGCGTCTAACTCAATCTTCCAAAGGCCAAATCCAATACAGTCTTTCAGTACAACTTTTTATAGCTATACTATATCTGAAAGGTCTTGAAGTGTGAAGCACATCCTTCACTTTTACCTCTAGGGGTTCAAGATATACACTGCAACATATTTCTGCTTTTTATAGCCCAGGTAATCTCTGCAACCACACACTATCACACCAAGCTTGAACTTAAATCGCTCTCTCTCTCTCTTTCAAATAGTTACATGGCTGCAAATACCATATTATTTAAGTGCCATATGAGCTTTAACATATTTATCCTCTCAACACTCCTGTGAGGCAGTCAGTGCGACTCTCACCAATTTGCAGGTGAACTGAGGCAGAGACTTCGGCCTGGTCTACACTAATGAGGTAAGTTGATCTAAGATATGCTAGTTAAATTATTAAAATTACATAACTTAAGTCCATGTAGCTTAGATCGATTTACAGTGGTGTCTACATCATGCTATGTCAAGGGGAGACACTCTCCCATTGACATAGCTTCCACCTCTCAGGGAGGTGAAGTACTGAAGTTGACAAGAGAGTGCTTTCCCATCGACTTATTGCGTCTTCATTACACCCACTAAATAGACGCCGCTGCATCGATCACAGCAGCGCCAATTTAGCTGGTAGTGAAGACAAGCCCTCAGTCCTGGTCAGACAATTTTTGTATCACTTTAACTATAACTGATTTAGGGACAGACCTAGTTCATAACCTACAACCCCCTCACCTGCGTGCAATTATATTGGTATTAAAGAAAGTTCCTTAAACTGGAGTTTTCATCTAAATTCCCCTAAAAGTATAGCTTATTCCCCTGAATTCCCAGGAGAATAACCAATACTGATATGAGCACCTTTATGATGGAATAACTGTGTCCACACTAGGAGGTCATACAGTTTTAGATTTGTTTCTAAATCAATACAGTTATAGCTGTATAAAAAGTGTGTAGACAACCCCTAGAGGGCTTACCCAATATCCCACTGAAAGTCTGTGGCAGAGCAAAGAATTGAACCTGTATCCCACAGGTCAGTGCCCAAACCATTGAGCCATTCTCCCTTTCTGTACGAGACATCACGATCTTGGAAGGAGTAAGAGAAAACCATTCAAACCTCCAGCTCTACCAGTGATTAAGAAAATGTCAATGCTACTAGGTGATCAGGTGGCAAAAAACATAAGCAATTCAGGTCTCTCTCAATCAAGGACCTGGGATTTTGAGCCTACTACTTTACAGCAACTCAATATATATCCAAACCTGAGGCATCATGTAGTGACATACACTGTTTTGCTTGAAGGCCTGCTGCTTGTGAAAACTGATGCCATTGAAAATTAGTACTTTGGACCAACAAATCTGATTTATATTAAAATAAAGAAAATGTAAAATAATATGCCTTGAATTAATTTAATTCCCTTTCCCCTGTGAACCAAGTTACCAAAAATCTAAATTCATTTTGATCTGAGGGTTCAGGTAATAACTGAAGTCTAGCACTGCTTTACAACTATCTGGAAATACTTTCCAGTGCTCAAATTTCCAGCTGTTTTTAATTTGTATTAACAATGACAGATTTATTTCATCTCATATTTGTAGTAGGATGTAAATAACTCTCCCTCCCCCCCCCCCCCCAACTACTACTCAAAAGGTTCCTCTGTATGAGATGATTGACTAACTTGTCATCCCTCCAATACGGCTCTGCCTTGTCAGAGGAGTGGTGGCAGCAACTAGAGGAGTCCATGGATTCAAAATTATGTGACAACTTTAAAGATAAGTTGCTTTTATTAAATATGTAATAGGTGCATGAATGACTTAGGTTTTATCTATGGTGTAGATTGAGATGTGTGACAGGGACCCCGGGGCATAACCTGAACTGTGGGATCACTGAACCCTTCAAATCCACCAAGCGGGGCTGCCACTCACACTGGGAGATAGTGCACTTACACAGCCATCCACAGGCAGGGACACACCCAACTATGTTCTATGAATTATCTCCCAGTCACTCATGAACCATCAATCAGGTGGCTCCAGTCAAATCCCCCCAGCTACCCAGTCTTGCATCCCAGAACTGTACCATCTTGCACTAGTCAGAAGCCTGGCCAGTGTAAGTTCATTAAGCAGTTCACCACTCCTCAGTGTGGAATGGATACACGTTAGTCTTTGTAACCTGAGATGAGATTTCCCAAGCACTGCAACCAAAACACACTGTTTTACATGTAAGCAGAGTCAGAACGGGTTCTACCCTCACATCTGGTGGTGAGCTGTGGAAAAGGACTTCAGAGGCTGATCTCGTTTGCATGGGCACATCCACCCCACCTAGTATGATGGGACTGCTGGCCCAAATGGTCACTTTGGCTGCTGTGGGATCCCCAATCTCTTTGTTATTGAGGCGGGAGTAGTAAAGTGTTATCTTGGTTATGTGAATCAAGGACAGTAGAATTGTACTTGGCATTTTATGATGGAGAGACTTGCCCTCAACTAAATAGCACTCGCTAGGCAAGGGACGTGGATGCCAAAATCCAGTGAACTGAAAAAGGCTAGAGACAAGTATTTGTACCTGGTACTGCAGGCCCCAAACACTATTTTGACTTCTCCTCTCTCCACTGTGTAATAACAGAGCTGATTTTGACTCCATTAGGAGTCTTGTTACATGCTGCAGAGCTGAAATCACAATACCCAGGTCTAAGCATTAGACCTATTTTGGGCTAGTGGTGCACTAGCACTGAGGCTCCCCTACTACCAGCTAAAATCACTAAAGAGCTAAAGTTGCTGAGAGCTGTGTTAAGTGTGGGGGGCGGGGGAGCCTGAAGATCTGCTAGCTGCTCACCCAGTATGACAGCTGGTGGAGAGAAGCAGCTCACAGTGAAGACTGCAGCAGAACCCCACAGACATCAACACGAGCAGCGGAGCACGTAAGGTGCCCCCATACCTCCCCCACCTCCACCTATGCTGGGAGGTAGACTCTGCAGAGGAACTTCTGAACTTTGCGGGGGGAGGCTCTGCATTGGCTACGGACAGAAACTGTGGCAGAGAGGGGTGACTTTGGGTTGCTAGACTCAAGAACCAAAGGGAAGGGATACAGTCCAATCCACTTGGGAGTGGCTCTTTGGGTTCATGGTTTGTGTTTATGAACCCTAGTTATGGTGTTTTCCCAATTTAATGCTGTGTGGTTTACCTCATGTTATTAAAGATTTTTGCTACACTCAGACTCTGTGCTTGTGAGAGGGGAAGTATTGCCTCTTTGAGGCACCCAAGGGTGTATGTGTAATTTTCCCAGATCACTGGGTGGGGGCTCGAGCTGGTTTTGCATTGTATTGTTGAAAGGGAACTCCTATGTGCTGAACCCACCCCTTGCTGCTGTCAACTTGGCCTGGCAGAAGGGTTACATAAACCAGATTTATATTTTATGTATTAACTACAGAAAGACAGATTTTAAGTGATTATATGTAGTGGCCATAGAGACCAGATTTGGTTACTTAAGAAACAAAAATAAATTTGAAGTTTAAGTTCTACAAACTAAACAGGATTTGAATCAAGCAGTGTCTCATCCTGACATATGGTACAAGCAGGTTACAGATCCTCAATACAGAGACTGGACTCCCTTTTCCAGTCTGGCACCACCCTTCCCCAGTTCAAGGTCTTTTGCCTTCCAGATGTTGAGCTGAGGGAGGCAAAGTGTTTCCCCCCCCCCATATATATATAAAAATAAATGAGAGAGAGGGGTGTCAAGGGGTCTCCATTGCATATGTGTTCTATCTGAGAAGTCTCTGGGATGGCCCTTGGGAGAGTGGATTCCCTTTAATGGGCCATCAGCATGCCTGCCTAGTCCTTTGTTACAACTGAAAGGTTGGCTGTGGGCATCTTACAATGTATTTCAGTAACACATGTAGCAATTCTTCATAAGTTCACATATAACGATAGCACAAGGCATACTTTGTATAAAACATATCATGATTATATGACAGTGGTGAATATGGGGATTCCAGGGTGCAACTTTAAGGTACAGAATGTCACCAGATGTCCTCAGTACCCATTTCTGTCTATATCAATTGTGAGTGCTGCACTTAACTATCTGTTGAACATGAAATTCCACAACTTCAGCATACAGTTATGCTTGTTTTTCTCCTAACTTTTTTTTGCATTTCTTTGTAAAATGGAAAGTGCTGTACTTTACATACCAAATAGCAACTAACAGCATAATGTTCTGAGGTGCAAAATAACTTCTCCTGGTTTTGTATAACACTGTAGGCTGTACCTAAACCTCAATTAATTAGCCACCCATTTTTTCTTATCATATGTGAAATCCTAGCTTCAAGGCTAGAGAAGAAATAGATTCTCAATCTGCACACCAATTTAAGACTTACACAGGTTTTATGTCTTAAAAATACTAGAAATATTTCTCGAGTTGCTTTAACATAGTTTTCCAACACTGTAGCTCTGGAATGTACATAATTCTTGTTTTTCTGGCTTTTTCTCCACCTCCCCAAGTTTCATTCAAAATATATTTTGATTTCATTTTTTTCCTGTAATAAAAACACAGTTATGGTTAAATTATAGAACAGCCATTCTGTAAGCAATCTGCACTGGCCAGCATGTATGCTTTTCATAGCTCGCCCATTTGATAGTGATTTGAGTATTAATTGTCTAAATTCTATAAAAGGTAAGCAGAACTGTCTACTAGTAAGAATTAAAACTTCTCTAATTATTATTATGCAGTTTGAATTATGCCATGTCTAAAAAAAAGTATATTTTTGCACAATTTCAGAGAATAATGCATGAATCTATTTATAATTTTCAGGAAACTGTATATTTTAGTGTTGCTTAAAAGCCAAGTTGCCAAGTAACTGCATTCTCAGATTTTATTCTTGGCTCAGCACTGCAGCAAGCCTGTTCAAATCAAACATACAGTGTTGGGGGCCTTAAATTCCACCTGCCCTGCAGGAAAGGAATATCATTTTTACAGGAACTCAATGTCAGTCAATGGAATTTATCCTCCAGCACAAAAAGAACATTAAGGTTCCATGAACGGAGAAGGAGCATATTAAAAATAATCACATTTTATGTCTTTAGGGTGTAGAGCAAATTGGAAACAATTTTAGAGAGGAAAAATAACATGCCAATTAATGTTTAAATTACACACAGAGACAGATGGTTTAACTATCCAAAATAGAGTTGTGATGACTGCAGTTAAAGGAACTGTTTCTCTAAATTAAATAATTTGACAGAGCATGGGTTGCCCTGAAACTCAAATCTAGAACTGAAATTTAGTTCTCAGTTTTCCATGCTGTGCTTAGGCAATACAATGCATAAAGCATATACAATATTTACCTGTTGTTCTGAGGCTGCCTGATAGAGTGCCAAATCAAGAATAGTATCTATACATAATGGAGTGAGTGAACAGTGAAGTTTCAGTACTCTACCCTTTCATGCGGTGCATCCTTCACCCAGACACTTAAAGAGTTATTTTTTGGGGAAATCCTTCACAAAAGTCAGAACTCAAATTAATTTTTCAATGCTCTTATAGTAAAAGTGTCATTTAAATTTGTAAACACACCAGCAGTGAGCAAGCTGCAGCTGGCATGGGTATGTCTACAATGCAGCTGGGCTCCAGGCATGTGGACAGTGCAGTTTGGGATCTCAAGCCTAGGGAGCTGGGTGGGCTTGAGAACCCAACCTGCAGCACTACCTCTGACATCCACAATGCTATTTTTAATGTGCTAGTTCAATCCCCACTAGCGTGAGTCTGTTGACCCGGGCTTGAAGGTTCACTCCCAGCTGCAGTGTAGACATGCCCAATATCTCTCCAGAGCCACAGTAATTCTGCTCTTCTGAAGGGCAAGTGTTATTTTAAAAAGAAAAAGAGAATGCTAAAAAATGTACTAAGAGGACATTGTGGTATCCATTCACCCACTCAGAGACTTTTACCAGTGGTTCTCACACTGGAGTGGAAGGAGAGGAGGAGTGAGATGGGTAGGAAAGAGGGTTGCCCCCTCGGGGGGCACAGAATTATTTCCCGAGCTGGTTGATATTCATAAAAATGAGTGCAATAAAAAGGTAAACAGATTAACTAAACCAAGACTAAAAGAATGAGGAGTACTTGTGGCACCTTAGAGACTCACAAATGTATTTGGGCATAAGCTTTCGTGGGCTAAAAACCACTTCATCGGATGCATGCATCTGTGTATATATATATCTTCCTATGGTATTTTCCACTGCATGCATCCAATGAAGTGGGTTTTAGCCCATGAAAGCTTATGCCTAAATAAATGTGTGAGTATCTAAGGAGCCATAAGTAGGCCTTGTTCTTTTTGCTGATGCAGACTAACATGGCTACCACTCTGAAACCTAAACCAAGACTATCATTCTCCAAAATCCATCAAAATATTTTATTAAAGGTAATGTTAAAAAATTATATAGTACACAGGTTAAAAAAGAAAGTGTCTGTACATCTGGGTATAGTACTTAGATTATCCACAAATACAAAGTTTGTTTTAAAAGTCATAAGATACATATAGTGCATAATCAGCAATAATCCAAATTTAGGTGAATAAATTTAACAATACAGTTAAATATTAGCATCCAAGTATTTGGGTACATCACTCATGAAAAGTTGTACAGAGAATTGGTCGTGGAAAGCAAACTATAAGATTGTCCCTCAGTAGTTGAGAATTTAGGGAAGGCTGTCCAATAGAAAATACAATTCATCAGGGAAGTATCTCAGTTACTTTCCTATTTCCCAATGACTGAATAATCATGGAAACTAAGCTACTTTCACACTACTGGATGTCTCCTCTCCTGGTACAGGTGAATGCACACTAATTAGAAATTATAGGTTCTAAGCCTTCTCCTATCAGTAGCAAGACTGAGTCATTCTTAGTTTAGATAAAATTATATATAGGTGTTTAAAACGAGAACTAATGAAGTGTTCCAGCTATAGTGGCGATGACTCATTTTGTGAGGCTTCAGATACACAGAAGAAAATCATTCACTAGCTTGATCCACTGCCTTTAGAGCAGCTCTGTGCCAGAAGACCATGCTTAGAACGGTTTGTTTTTCATTCATCACTGCATTGAAATTGAAATATTTGGCCCTATGCTACCACAGCACAACACTGCCTACATTTATCGGAGGATTGCAACTCGCCTGCCCTCCAACATTCGTGTTTACGGTCATCGCCCTTTGAATTCAGGTCCCAAAATAAGCAGAATTCTAGTCCCTGTTTTCTGCAACCTCATCCAGAGAAGATACAAAACAATCATGTAGCCAAGTTGAAGTCCGAATATAGTAAAGTTTTGCTTTGTATTAACAGTCTAGAATATTGTACTGCATAAGCAAGAGCATTAACTTTCCAATTTCTCTGTCTGGGCCTGATTCAAGAGCCTCATGGACTAGGAGAAGATGAGATTACTTATTCTTCTTTCCCAGATACATTTCCCCGCAAACATACACACACACACCTTTCTGGAAGCCACTCCTCCCCCTCAGAGATTCACAGGTTAGGGTGCACAGATGCTGCCTCCACCTCCCAGCAACCTTACAGGCCACAACTGTCAGCTTCTATCTCCACATTTGGCAGTAACAGTAGGGGGAAAATTAGCATGGGGAAATAGTTTTTACTTTGTGTAATGACCCATCCACTCCCAGTCCTTATTCAAGCCTAATTTAATGGTGTCCAGTTTGCAAATTAATTTTCCACCTACTCTTACTCATACCTTATTGTCAACTGTTTGAAATGGGCCATCCTGATCATCACTACAAAAGTATTTTTTCTCCTGCTGATAATAGCTCACCTTAATTGATTAGTCTCATTACAGCTGGTATGGCAACACCCATTTTTTCATGGTGTGTGTGTGTCTTCGTCTTCTGTATTTTCCACTGCATGCATCTGATGAAGTGGGCTTTAGTCCACGAAAGCTTATGCCCAAATAAATTTGTTAGTCTCTAAGGTGCCACAAGTACTCCTGTTCTTTTTGCTGATGCAAACATGGCTACCACTCTGAAACCTGTCTCTCTGCAGAATGTTGTAACTGGTTTTAGAATCCAGATACTAAGTAGTGAGGTTAAGCCCCCACACCCATTTCAAGAGGAGTGGGACTCTTACCTCTACAATCTGTTTAAGTTTCAGTGACCAGGGGCCTAGCATTCCATGTTGAGCTCCACTCCTTCGTTACCCATTTGGGAATGTGCTGTGGTTACCACTGAGCAAACAGTGTGGCGACTTCTGTTCAATTTTTATAATGATACCTTTCAACTAAGAATATAGTAATAATCTCTATTTTGAAAAAAAGCCACAAAATTTTAAGCAAATCTGCACAAGTCACAGAGTGATTCCTGAAGCAGCTTTTTATTTTTGCATAGATATATTACATCAAATTTCAGGATATTTAGGAGCAAAGAGCTCCCCATTCATAAAGAGAACCTTCAGTGCTGGTGCTGGACTGTGTGTCTCTCGCTGCTCCAGCCAGTATATAGATACACATCATAACTCAATTAATTTAAAGGGGAGGCTTTACTTCTTTTTCAGAGATACTGGGCTTTTCTTTTTTAATCATGTTGCCTTTAAAAAGGCCGGTTTCCTCAAGATATCTCAAAGACTTTGCATTTACATTGGATATTTGGTAATACATTTGAAAGTCTCTACTCCAACACAGTCCATTCCATCTGCAGTAAAAAGTAAACTTTAAGCTACAGTACCTGTATGCTGTCATCCCTCAGAACTGTGAGCATGACAATGATGCTAAGTTAACCGTTAATTGAAATGCCCAGTCATCTGCACTGTGCTGATCCAGACAAGCCAGCTTCACAGATGTTTCAGAAACTCCAGGATTTGGTAAAGGGCACATTAATAATGCTTACCTTGGCCTACTGCAATAAGTGCAGGAACTGGGATAGAAGAGTTCTATTTCCCTGCTGCCCCTGCTCCTCCTAACTGGCCTTACCACTTTGCCTTCCACAAACCCTAGTAAGGGAGACCCCAAGTCACGCCAGTCAGTGATATCGCTCCCATTTTACAAGTGAAAAGGCAAAGAAAAAGCAAGCTTTGAACAACAGAGGGCAAGTGATGCAGGAATAGAATTCAGTTTGCTGCTCTGCAAGACTTATGTTTTATTCACTAGGACAAATGGCTGCAACTCCAACTTATCTATTCCATGTGTGAATTGAGGATAAGTGTTTCTTCATTTTTGTAAGGCACACTGAAATACACAAATGAAAGAGTGCTACATAAATACAGAATATTATCACTGCCCACATTTAAAAGAGCACTTCTGTTCTAAAAAGGGATAAACAGAACATCCTGGAGTTCCAAGTCTTTTTCCCTAAGTGTCAGCCCTGCAAATTCAGCCTGGGCTCTGCAAGGCAAGCTAAATTCTTTCCATCTCATTCCTCACTAATAGTAAAGATTCTGCAGGCCAAATCAAGCTATCAGTTACACCTGGTGCAATCCAATTCATAGAATCATAGAATATCAGGGTTGGAAGGGACCTCAGGAGGTCATCTAGTCCAACCCTTGCTCAAAGCAGGACCAATCCCCAACTAAATCATCCCAGCCAGGGCTTTGTCAAGCCTGACCTTAAAAACCTCTAAGGAAGGAGATTCCACCACCTCCCTAGGTAACCCATTCCAGTGCTTCACCACCCTCCTAGTGAAAAAGTTTTTCCTAATATCCAACCTAAACCTTCCCCACTGCAACTTGAGACCATTACTCCTTGTTCTGTCATCGGGTACCACTGAGAACAGTCTAGATCCATCCTCTTTGGAACCCCCTTTCAGGTAGTTGAAAGCAGCTATCAAATCCCCATTCATCCTTCTCTTCTGCAGACTAAACAATCCCAGTTCCCTCAGCCTCTCCTCATAAGTCAGGTGCTCCAGGCCCCTAATAATTTTTGTTGCCCTCTGCTGGACTCTCAAATTTTTCCACATCCGTCTTGTAGTGCGGGGCCCAAAACTGGACACAGTACTCCAGATGAGGCCTCACCAATGTCGAATAGAGGGGAATGATCACGTTCCTCGATCTGGGGGCAATGCTCCTACTTATACAGCCCAAAATGCCGTTAGCCTTCTTGGCAACAAGGGCACACTGTTGCCAAGGGGGAGAAGGGATAGCTCAGTGATTTGAGCATTGGCCTGCTAAACCCAGGGTGGTGAGTTCAATCCTTGAGGGGGCCCACTTAGGGAACTGGGGTAAAAATCTGTCTGGGGACTGGTCCTGCTTTGAGCAGGGGGTTGGACTAGATGACCTCCTGAGGTCCCTTCCAACCCTGATATTCTATGATTCTATGACTAATATCCAGCTTCTCATCCACTGTAACCCCTAGGTCCTTTTCTGCAGAACTGATTCCTAGCTATTCGGTCCCTAGTCACTCAGGATGTCCTACAGCAACTTCATTCAACAGACAACCATGGTTCATTCCCTGAGCTCTGCCCACATGCATCTCTTTGCAGGATCTGAGAATAAAGCACCTACCCCAAGAGGTGATACAAAAGGCAGTACCAGTACAGCTTTTGAACACTCAAACATCAAAAAAAAATTTACTGAAAAACTACATGGTTTAAATGCAATATATGATATGCTAATAAAGTATAAGGATTGTATTGACATTCATTTGGGATCATCTGCATAAATCACTTGTTGCTTCATTACTTGCAACAGAACAATTCTAGGTCTTGTCTACATTGGGAGTGGGAGTTAAACTGAATTAAGTCATGTGAATCTGGTTTGAAAATGCTTGTGTACACAAGATGAAATTCATTATAGCACACTACATCTGCATTTATCATGAACTCTGGAGTCCTCTTTCAAAGTGAACTAACTGCTGCAGATCAAGTTAGTTCAGTCTATTCGTGTATATGCAATGCTGCTGCACGCTACTAGGGCTGTCCTCCAGTGGCTGTCCCACACTACTTTGTGGACAACTGTTATTGACTTATGTGTTTACATTCCTGCCCTTGCTCTGGTGTCAAGCTGACTGATACCTTCTCCCTAGTGTAGAAGCAGGTACGAGCCCAGATTTTGCCCATTTGCTCTTGGATTCAAGTATATCAGAACTTCTGCAATATCACCCCAGAAGCCCTACAACGTGTCTCAAGCAGCTGCTTGGACCTGTGCTGAGACCCTGGATCTCATCGTCATCTGCAGAGAAGCATCAGTGCAGGAAGCTCTTGTGGCTAGCCACCTGAATAAACATCTGTTTGTGGACACTGCAGATGTCTGTGAGGGGTCATGACCAGATCAAATAGCACCGGCTAAAGAGCAAACCACTCAAGAGGACCTACATTAAAACCATGGATGACAGGGGAAAAAATCCAGTAGGGGACAAGTAACTTGTGTATTTTTGAAGAGCTGGACAGGATTTTGCATGACTGCATTACAATTCAACCCAGGAGAATTACGGAGCCTGCTGCATGCCCCTCTACCATTGAAGAGGACCAGAAAGCTCACTGGAGGAGGAGCCCAAGCAAGCCAGTGAGAACTTCCCAGAAGTCAGGATGTCTTCAGGGCTCAGGCAGGACCATGATGCCAGCCGTGTGGAGGACAAACCCAATTCCTGTCCTGCAGCAAAAGCTTGATTCTTGCTGTACAATAACCGAGCCCAACTCCCACGCAGCTACCCAGGCTGGGACTGAGAAGCCAGATCCTATGGAGGGAACCTCAGCATGTAAATATCTATTTTTTAAAAAATAATTTATTATTATGTTACAGTGTCGTGTCAGCTTCTGTTCCAGGTGCACCATGGCTGCAACCATTTTAGATGGAGTGAGCTAGGAGTCTTTCCTAGTCCAAGGTCCCCACCTGCCCTCCCTCAGCCCACACTGTCTGTATCCTTCCCTCTCCCTCCCAAAATTTTCCAGCCAGGCAGTCAGCCTCTGGCTCATGTTAAAGCCCCAACTATCAACCATTTTAGGTCCTTGACACAGACAGCACATACCCATTTACCTATTTTCCTTCTTCCCCTCATCTGTCCTCCTCACTAGTGTTTTCCAACCACCAACCCGTTCACCAGTTCAAAATGGCAGCTGCAGCCTCTACCCCACCGCCTTTTGTGGCAGATTCTAATAATGAAAATATTCATTTGGACTAAACGCAAAACTTTGAGGCAGTGATTACAGGAAAAGAAATTTGGTTAGTGTTCTCCGTTGACATGAGACAGATGTGGACACTGCTACCCACAAAGTTACAAAGACTACAGTTCCCTGCTCAGGTGTAGATGACCTGTAACATGCATTTTTACAGGCAAAGAGCTTTACCATAGGCATAACGAAGCTTTTCATAGCTTTTCACAAGCTTAAATAGAGAAAGACTGGGAACAGTGAGCTTCACAGAATTCTTGCACAATTCCATCTCTTTTTCTCTGCACTTTCACTGTTTGAGCAGGGGAGATAAAGCTGAATCTAAGATTGAGAAATTGCTCAGTTTTTGTCCGGACATTTCGGGTTAGCTGCACAGTTGTTCCCCTGTTATAGCTTGCAACTCCCTTCCACTCCTGCAGCACTTCTGGGATGGGCAATCTTAGGGTAAGTCTTCACTACCGGCTGTATCGGCAGGTAGCAATCGATTTCTCGGGGTCGATATATCGCGTCTCATCTAGACGCGATATATCAATCCCCGAACGCGCTCCTATCGACTCCGGAATTCCACCAACGCGAACGGCGGTAGTGGAGTCGACATGGGGAGCTGCGGACATCAATCCCCCGCCGTGAGGACGGTAAGTAATTCGATCTAAGGTACTTCGACTTCAGCTACGCTATTCACGTAGCTGAAGTTGCGTATCTTAGATCGATCCCCCTCCTAGTGTAGACCAGCCCTTAGTGAATAGGTTTATAGTGTCTCACTTATCTGCCATTTTGTGGTTTTTTTTAAAAAAGACCATTCTCTTCCTCTCAGTCTCCCGCCTCACCGTAATGTCATCTAGAGTCAGGGCAGCCTAAAGGAGACAGAGGGGATTACCATACAGCTTGCCCCCAGATAGCACCTCCAAGGCACAGCAAAACTTCCCTTACACTCACAAATACTGTGCAAAATACAACATGCTTCTATAATTTTTGGCACCTTTTTTTTTGTGCTGCTTCCAACCCATTCCACAAACAGTGCCACCTTCCTTTCAAACAGCCAAATGCACACTCCACTAACATCTTGCAATTATGAGGAGGTAGTTAAAACAGTTCCTTCCCTCTATCCAAACAGCCTGTGAATGGCTTCATTAACCAAGGAGCTGGGTCCTCCCAGAATAACTGGAGCAATCTCCATACATTAATGTCCATTTTGTTCTTGGGGACAAAGTCCTTTCTCCACTGAGGTACACAGAGCTGAGTTCCAAAAGACCCTACCACTGTGGATCCTTTGAGGCTATCCAGCGTCTGTCCATAAGTCGGCCCTAGATTTCACCCACACCTTGGAGCACCATGGAGAAATACCCCTTCCATTTATGAATTCTAAGCCCTGATGTGGGAGGAACAGGGAGAGAGAGGAATACCAAGTAATTGGTACATGGGTCCCATCACTTGACCCAATATAGTCTGGGAACCCCATGCATGCAAAGCCATCAGTAATTTCCTCAGCCCTACCAAACTTTATAACTCAGTGCACAATACCTCTTCCATGGTATCACACACCAGCATGACAATGGCCCTCAACAGTCTATTTCCCCATGTCAAATTGCTTGTCTACAGACTAGTAGTATTCAGGGTTGACTAGCTTCCAGATAGCAATGGCAACCGCTTCTCAACAGGCAAGGGGCATCGCATGTTGGTACGCTGCCGCTGCAGCTCCAAACTAGTTCAGCACATCTCAAAAAGAGGCTGCGCTCCCCATCCTGAAATTCTCTCATCACTGCTAGTCATCCAAGAGCTGCAGAACAATCTTTTCCCATCAAACCACGCTGGTTTCCTAAGCCCAGAAATGGCACTTCACAGTATGAGGTTGCTCCAGAAACCACTCATGTATTATCAGTTGCTCGGTGTCCTCCTCCTCTTTCTCATCCTGCTTTCTCTGACTGAAGCTCTTCAAGCTGCTGTCACATCACCTGGTCCATGATGCAGCAGGTGGAGTCCAAAGCAGAATTCATTCAGCTTTGAGCAATGAAATACAGCTCAAGCAGCCTCTGGGTATTCGTGGTTACCAGCATAGCGGCAACAGCTTTGCTGGGTCCTATGCTGGCCGACAGCATTCAAAAATGGTGCTGGCCCACCCAAAAAGGAAGGATGGGGTAGAGATGTGATTTTTTTTTTAATTTTAACCTGTCTAGTTCCCACTGTGTATCCCACAATGCACAGAGAAAAATCTCAGGGTGAACACTGTTCAGCAGAAAAGAAAAGGACCATGGGATATATTCAGATAATACCACACACTTAGTACATAGCAAGGTGGCACCACATGGACACAACATGTTTTAAAGGCAGGCACAGGCATCCTTTGTGCATGCTATTAGTGCATCTTGTGTACTACATGCTACCTGACATCAAAAAGCTGCAGGTTAAGCCTGCCATGTACAGAAGTCCCCAGAACTGTATTCCACACCACTTTGGCATGTATTGTATAGATGAGGGGTAGGCAACCTATGGCACGCATGCCAAACGCTGCACGCAAGCTGATTTTCAGTGGAACTCACACTGCCCGGGTCCTGGCCACTGGTCCAGGGGGGCTCTGCATTTTAATTTATTTTTAAATGAAGCTTCTTAAACATTTTAAAAACCTTATTTACTTTACATACAACAATAGTTTAGTTATATATCATAGACTTATAAAAAGAGACCTTCTACAAATGTTAAAATGTATTACTGGTCCACAAAACCTTAAATTAGAGTAAATGAATGAAGACTCGGCACACCACTTCTGAAAGGCTGCCGACCCCTGGTATACATCTAGATATGCATTTACTTTAAAGCTGGCCAAAAATGTTCAAAGTTTCAAAATGTGCTGGTTCTGAATTTGTTGAACTTCTGTGGAATTGCAAGAATTTTGTAAAATGCTTTTGCAGAAACTTGAGTGAAAGGTCACATAGAATATTTCCAAGTTTTATAGTGACACAAGTTGTATGGTATTGGTTCTTGCTTCCTGATTGTCTAAGCTTATTCCACATGGTCAAAAGAGTTAACAAAAACCATCCTATTTCTCACAGCAATAGGATGCAAATATGCTTCCTTCTGAAACATTAAATTAGTATTTTGTTAAAAAAAAGTCCAAGTCTTGTTCTGATTGATTCATATTTTATATTTTTTTCCCATCACATTATATAGGCACCATCTGTGTGCAATCCTTCCTGAGTCCTTATGATCCGCCTTACTTGTAATTTCCAAAGCAAAATAAATATGTTATCAAATAGTCTGAAAGTAACAGTTTCCTGAAATACATACAACAGGACTGCAGCACAAAGTCTGTCATGATAATTTCCCCATACAGGTCAAACGTCAAAACTATTTTGGACGGAAAATGAAGTTGTTCTCATTAGCTTTTTCTAATAAAGTTATTCAAAGAAAGGTTTGCAGCACAGACACACACACACACACACACACACACACACACACACACTGTAAATAGTTGAGTTCCAAATGATCTTCATATTCTCAGTGTCGGGTGAGACTCAAAATTATCACTGAAGGTCCAAAGTCCCAAAGAAGTCTGCTGCTCTAGCTCCTGGCACCTCTTGTCTATCTTTGATATATGCTGGCAACTCAGGACTTTGGAAAAGATCCATTAATGGTACCATCATAACTTGATGATCTTTGTGAACATGACAGGGATGCAGCCAGGATAAAAATGAGGTTTGTCCTAAAACACGTGGCCCCCAGTTGCCATGAAGAACAGTGGTAGAGTAGCTGCTACAATTGCTGCTGAGTACAGATAAAGTTTAGCCTTCTCTCAGAATTTTGTTAGAAGTTTCTATGCAAAACTGGCTTATGAAATTTACTGGATAGAACTGCTGTGGCCATGAGCTTCTTCCCAGTTTTTAAAAAACCTCTCCAGCAAAGTGACATTAAATTGTAAGCATATTCTGTGTGATATTCCAAACATGTAAATTAGATGATAACAAAAACTTAGGACTATTCTATAATGAAGTATTTCTAATCAAACATGAATGATTCATCCAATATGAAATAGTTGATAAATGGCAAATAGAGGGAGAAACGAGCAACAAAAGAGTAGCTTAGGTCAAAAGGTATTAAGGTTAAGCAAAATGAAAGGATATTTAATTACAGAATGTTCCAAGTAAGAACATAGGAGCCTTTGGTTTAAGGCTGACCTCAAATTACCATCCCACAGGCAAGCAGGGGACCAGCACCAGCCACAAGCTTCTTTCAGGAGTTGGCTGTGGCATGAGTCTGCTCAAACACAGTGTGCTCACACAGAAAATTATCCAGTTCCCAACAGCATTTAGCGTGGAGTTGACAAATTTCTGGGGCTGCTGGGAGGTAGGTTGCAGCAAACTTCACTCTACCACCTCATTACTCTTTCTGGGCCAAACCTCCTACCAACTTCTGCTGTCACATCGTCCTCCCTTCCCAACAGGACAGAGCAACAGGGGAAGACAGAGGCTGGGGTTGATCAGGGAACCCATAGCTGCTCCATGATGACGAGCCAGCTGGTTTGTCACAACAGGTAGGGAGAAAGAGGGGAGATATTCGCTCAGGGACTTTCCAAAGTCTGCAGAGCAAGCAAGGAAAAGGAAGAAATTGTAGGGGGGGGGGTGGAAGTGGCTCATGTTTCCACTCAGATCTCAGCACCTGATTTGATGAAGATACTATCTCTCATCTCCAAAGCCCTTCACGTTAAAAGTCAAAACACTCGATGGTTCAAACTGAAAGTGTTCCTACATTTAATCAGGTTATCCAATGAAAAGCTATGTTGCCATTCTTGTTTGCAGGGCTTTGGAGCGGAGCTGGAGCACGGAGCAGCTCTGGAGCAGTGGAGCTGCAGGTTTTTGCCTGGAGCTGGAGTGGAGCCGAAGCACAGCTCCAAAGACCTACTTGTTTGGGTTGGACCTTGCACCTTCCAGCCCAAGAGTCCGAGGAGGGGAGGAGAGTGTTAAAGTCGTCCATCAAGGCCACAGCTCAAAACAAGTAACTCTTCAGAGCAATACATGGGAACTGCTGCAATGTGTTAAACGTGTCTTCAGGTAAGCCTTTAAACTAGGGATCCCTTTCCCATTAACATCAAACACACAAAGAAGTGGTACTCAAGCTTCAAAACTTGTAAAATACAATTGTAATGGAACATCCCACCATGTGTAAAGTTAGCACAAAATCAAGATGTTGAGAACAAAATTAATCATCAAAGAACATGAGAAAAAGAAATTGTTCAATTGCCTCTAACACCAATGCTATGAACCTGGGTAACAATCAAGAAAGAGCAGAATTGCTCATTAATGAGCATAAATTTGATCTAATTGCTATTACCAAAATCTGCTGGGATAATTCACACAAACAATGTTAAAGTCAATGGTTATGACCTACTTAAGAAGGATCCAGTGGGCAAAAGGGAATGGGGACTGTCACTGTATATCAAAAATGGAATTACCTGTTTCCGAGTCACTGAAAATTCAGAAGAAAATGATCTTGAATACTTATGGATCAATGGCCTAACAGATAAAGTACAAGATGAGGTATTAGCTCGTGTCTGCTACAGACCACCAAATCACACTAGGGAACATGACGACTTCCTCCTTTTGCTCCTATCTATAATTGGTAGGGAAAATAACTGACTATGGGAGACAAATTTGAGTGACATATGCTAGAGCAGGGGTTGGCAACCGGTGGCTCGCGGCTCGCCAGGGTAAGCACCCTGGCGGGCCGGCCCGGTTTGTTTATCTGCCGCGTCGGCAAGTTCGGCCGATCGCGGCTCCCACTGGCCGCGGTTCGCGGTCCCAGGCCAATGCGGGAGGCAGGAAGCGGCGTGAGCCGAGGGATGTTCTGGCCGTGGCTTCCTGCCTCCCGCATTGGCCTGGGACCGCGAACCGCGGCCAGTGGGAGCTGCGATCGGCCGAACTTGCCGACACGGCAGATAAACAAACCGGGCCGGCCCGCCAGGGTGCTTACCCTGGCGAGCCGCGAGCCACCAGTTGCCAACCCCTGTGCTAGAGGTTTCATGTTACCAGTACTAAAATATTCTTGGAATTTCTAAACATTATAGATGATAATTTCCTAACTCAAAAAGTGTGGCAGCCAACACAAGGGAATTCTTCATTAGACCCTGTGCTAACAGGTAACGAGGAACTGATCACAGAAGGTAGCTTAGGTACAAACTGATCCTCACTTGATTTATAAGGTGCAAGCAAAATAGCAAAATAAAGTCTAGGCCAGTAAAGAAAAAATACACACACTTGCACACACAGCTTTAACAAGGCCAATTTCACAAAGGGAAAACAATTATAAGTCAAATCAGATGGGAAGAAGTATTTAATCAGAAAAATGTAACTGGCAATTGGAAATCATTTAAGAATGCATTACTAGATGCCCCAGAAGCCACAATCCACAGTTAAGGAAGAAGGCTGAGCTGGTGAAAAATCGACATGGTTTAGAGGGGAAGGGAAGGCAGCTAGAAAATAATTTATATTGTATATATTAACAAATGGAAAAAAGGGGAAGTTGATAGTAATGAATATAAATCAGAATTTAAGAAAACTGATAAAAGAAACCAACAGACACAAGGATAAATCTACGGCCAACCAAGTTAAGGACAATCAGGAATATTTTTAATATATATAAGGAACAAAAAGAATCTGGACAATGATATTAGTTCTTTAGTAGATGGAAATGGTAGAATTATCAGTATGACTGCAGAAAAGGCAGAAGTATTCAATAAATATATCTGTTCTGGATATGGGGAAAAATCAAATGATATAGTCTCATGCTGATAACACTCTTTCCATTCCACTAGTATCTCTGCAGGATGTTAAACAGAAGCTACTAAAGTTAGATATTTTAAAAATCAGCAGGTCCAAATAACTTGCATCCAAGTTTTGAAAGAGGAGATTGCTGGACCATTAATGCTGATTCTCAGTAAATGTTGGAACACTTCTTCCAGAAGACGGGAAGAAAGCTTATGTACCAATTTTAAAAAAAGGATAAACAGGATGACCCAGATAATTGCTCCCAGGCAAGATAATGGAACACCCGATACAGGATTTGATTAATAAAGGAGGATAATATAATTAATGCAAATCAACATGTGTTTACGGATAATAAAACCTTTCTAACTTGATATTTTTCTGATATTACAAATTTGCTTGATAAAGTTAATAGTGTTGATATAATATACTTAGACTTGGACTTGGTACCACCACAACATTTTGATTAAAAATATTACAATGATATCAAATTAACATTGCACATATTAATAGGTTAAAATCTAGCTATACAATAGATCTCAAAACATAATTGTGAACAGGGAAACATCATCAAGTAGCTGTGTTTCCAGTGGGGTCCCAAAGGGATCGACTCTTGGCCCTACTCTATATAACATTTTTATCACTGACCTGGAAGAAAACAAAAATCACTGAAAGTTTGCATGTGACACAAATACTGGGAGAATGGTAAATAATGAAGCAGATAGATCATTCATTGTGATCACTCTAGATCACTTTGTATATCAGATGTA
Organism: Mauremys mutica; assembly: GCF_020497125.1. Lineage (NCBI taxonomy): Eukaryota > Metazoa > Chordata > Testudines > Geoemydidae > Mauremys > Mauremys mutica. Next base: position 71,151,659 of record NC_059081.1, on the reverse strand, counting down.
AGTGAACAATATGCATTTGAATATGGCTAACTGTAAATGTACACATCTGTGGGAATTTGGCAGATGGGAATGTGAGAAGCTGAGGTGTTTAGGCTTCAAGGACGGGCTAATTAGGCTGTGAGCTGTGTAGTGAGATGCTGGCCTTGGGCTGGTTCTCATCTGCCAGTAGGCAGTAAACAGGATAATAAATCAGAAAGTTGTACAGGATGACAATTACCCTATGAAGTTATAGCTGTGCCTGTGTGTATTTTATTAACCAATTAGCAATTGCTTGATTGCCTGCCATAATTGTATATAAGAGCATGCTGGAGAGAAATAAATGACTTTGCTACCAATCACATTGATTGCTGAGCTTTGTCCGTGCCCGCCTGAGAGGCACCGAGACGCAACAAATGGTGACCCCGACGTGATTCGAATCGAATGATGATAGTGTCGGTGGCCTAGTGTCGGTGGCCTGTTCCAGGCGGAGGAGCTGCGGTGGGGAGTGCTGGAGAAGCCCCCGGGCGTCTGAAAGGAGAGGCGCACCTGAGCTCAGAGGTGAGCGGCTATAAGCCGCTGGGCGTCCGAAAAGAGAGGCGCACCTGAGCCCAGAGGAGAGCAGCTATAAGTCGCGGCGGGGAGTGCTGGAGAAGCCCCCAGGCGTCCGAAAGGAGAGGCGCGCCTGAGCTCAGAGGTGAGCGGCTATAAGCCGCTGGGCGTCCGAAAAGAGAGGCGCACCTGAGCTCAGAGGTGAGCGGCTAAGTTATGAGTACCGCTGTATCAGCTGAAGAAAAGATAACACAGAAGCCTTTATTGCACATTATGAACCGACAGGGGGAAAGAATCTCCCCTGCTGCACTACCTCACTTGTTAAGGAAAGAGGGGGAGCTGGAGAGGCTCCTCCTGACCGCCCTTCGGGCACAGGACGAGGAGGTGCTCCGCTGGAAGCGAGCCCTGGATGGGAAGACGTTGGAGTGCACGGCGCAGGCAGAGGCTCGTGCCGTGGCCCCGGAGGTCGTTCGGACCTACAAGCAAGTAAGTTGTTTTGGCAGGAACCTGGAGAAGGCATCCTACGCTGGCTGGTCTGAGCCAGGGACAGTGCCGAGAAAACCGTTATGCTTCTCCGGTATGAGCAGCAACAGCTGGGTGTTCTGACACAGGATTCACAGATTAAAAGAAGCCAAGCAGGGAAGGATAAAGAACAGAATGAGTTAACCGAAGAAATCTCTCTGGCCCCGGTCAAGGACACGCCGCTCAGCTAAGACTTGGTGGACAGCCAAGACTAAGGGGGGCTTGACTGGGCCCAAAAAGCTGTGAGAGCTGAAAAACCCTACCAGGCACTAACAGAATGTGTTAGCTGTTTCTTCTCACAGGTATGGAAGAGCTGCCCAAAGATCCTAGCAGCCCTGCCACTTTTTGGAACCAGGAGACTGACTGCTTGGACCCATGATTTTTACTGCAAAAAGACCACTTTACATCAAGAGAACTTTTCTACTGATGATTGGCCTATATATATACTTTTTTTTAGCTTCATTGTGCTTTTAAACAGCAGGAAAAAAGGACAAGGTGACGTGCTAGCTAACCTCTCCCTTGTCCGCTGCAGCCCTCATTGTGTTATTGGATTTTTTTTTTGAAAGAAGCAAAATCACTATAGGATAATGTCCTGATAATTTCCCCCGTAGAAGCTGAACCACGACGGTGGTGGAACAGAAGAAAAAACATTCACATCATTGATATTGCCAAAGTCCAGAAATTCCTGACTAAAAGGACATTGAGAACTGACCCTGGTGAAGAAACAAAGAATTGTACACTGGCAGGAAGAAATTTGGGACTCCTGCTGAGACGTGTGATATTAATTGGATTTTGGGATTTATTCTACAGGCTGCGCCCTGTGTTTTGGATAAAATTTTTAGCATGTATTGCCCTCCCTAATTGGATTGTAAATGATATTGCCCTTATTTCGTTTTTTCTTGTTGGAGCTCCGCTGATGGCCATTCGGAGTGATTTTAAGCACCAGGATGGCCCACTGCCCTTACAGATACATTAGGAGTACCATCTGATTTGGGGCTGTAGAGATATACCTGGACACTGTCTGGGTGGAAGTGTGAATATTTGCAGTGCTCCTCCCCAGCATGTGGACCAGTTGGGGGGTGAGGGCTCTCACATCCCGAATCCTGCCAGGTTCATGGGGCGGATAATGTGGAACTAATTACCCCAGCTTCCTAGAGTTTTATTGTTTTTTGTTCTTAAAGTTTGAGAAAACTCAGCCAAAAGGTTTGTTGAGTATTCTCAAAGGGGGGAGTTGTAGGTTACTAGGCATAAATTTAGGTAATTTGGAAGAATGGCTTTGAATTTATGTGACCCTAAGTACCTTTATGTAAAGTGCTTTTGTTAGCCTTGCTAGATTTGTAAATTTTGTGTTATGTGCTGATATTGGCAGCTGTAAGACCGCTTGATACTAGATGTAGCCTATATTAATATAGATAGGCTGAAAGTAGATGTTGTAATTAAAGTTATATGCATGAGAATGTAGCCCCCACGGTGGGAAAGTACAGATAATTGTTTATAGAATACCAGAAGGATGGGGGCTAGTTAAAGGTACACCCTCCTAGCTAAATTGATAGTGGGATGAGTTAGTGTCCATGAAAGGAATGGTTTAGCAAGAGGAAAAAAGGATCGGGCCCAGGCGGGCAGGCAATAGACAGAGAACTTGGAAAGGAAAAAAGGATCGGGCCCAGGCGGGCAGGCAACAGACAACAAGCTTGGAAAACTGGTTGGAAACCTTGTGAGGGTGTAGTGGAACGAACAGGTAATTGAGCACAAGCTTGGGAATTTCAAATATTCAGGAGGATACTTGGAATGGTGATTTAAGTTGAGAAAGGTAGTCGTTGGAGAACAAGCGAGTAATTTAAGGCACAGTAAAAGGTTAACTTTGTAGTTGCTGGAGGAAACAGCAGTTGAATTTTGTAAAAATGCTAAAGAGAAAAGTTTTTGGTGTTTTTAAAATGTTTGTAAATAAATTTAGGCAAAGAAATTAGTTTGCAATTGTTTGTCTATAAACAATTTTGTTGCATTAGCTGAAGAATGTATATAGTGCTATGTAATTGAGATTGTATTAGGTCCTAAGGGTATATAAGTGGTGATTTTTTTTTTCAGTGTTTAAAAATAGAAGTTATAAGTAAGACACTTTAAGCTGTGAATAGCTTTGAATTTAGAAGCAAGCCAGAAGCAACTGTATTAATGTAAATGATTTAATTGATGAAGTGATTTCCCTGTTTTGCCTGAAATCAATAAGGGCATTTGTATATTTTAAGTAATGATTGATTGCCCAGTAGGGGTAGATTTGTTTTGTTTTTTAGATATTAAAGAAAATTGATGCTAGCTGCATAGCATTTAATGTACCATGCATTTACTATAGAGTGTAATTTATGTTTTGTGTTTTATGTTTTGTTTTGTGGTGTTTGTTTTCTGGCCAGAATTATTGTTGTATTATTTTTAATGAAGATTTTAAATGCGGTTACATGGTGTGTGTTTTTTTAATTCCCCCCCCCCAGTGTCAGTTTGATCACCTGACATATGAGGGATGAATTGGTAACAGAAATTTGTCACAGTTTGGTGAGCAATAGAGAATGGGGGAATCCTGCAGAATTTACACCATCTATTTGTTTTATTCTTGTTATTTTATGTTTGTTTTGTTTGGTGCTGTTGGTGTTATGTGTTAAGAATTGCATGGTTATAGGTGAGCCCTATAGAATAGGGAAATACTATTTGGTTTTGGTTCTGTTCTAATGCTAGGGATGCTGTGTATTTTTGCTGCTTGCCTTTTGTATTTTTGCTATTTGTGTGGCCGCCGTTGCTGTTGTGTGGCACGCACCTTGGCGGGACCCTCCTGGCCCTTTGGGCCACTTATGTTACCTGGAGGAGGGATGTATAGGTAAGAGCAGGGCACTGTGGAAGATATTGTTACGGTTTAGTTAGGCAGTTGGTGTTTTTATTTGCCCTTTATTTTTGGCTTGTGTAGATTGTAGTATTGATATTATGAGTTGGGAATGTTTTGCTATTGCCTTTCCTTGTTTTGATTTTGAGTAAAGGGGGGAGATGTGGGAATTTGGCAGATGGGAATGTGAGAAGCTGAGGTGTTTAGGCTTCAAGGATGGGCTAATTAGGCTGTGAGCTGTGTAGTGAGATGCTGGCCTTGGGCTGGTTCTCATCTGCCAGTAGGCAGTAAACAGGATAATAAATCAGAAAGTTGTACAGGATGACAATTACCCTATGAAGTTATAGCTGTGCCTGTGTGTATTTTATTAACCAATTAGCAATTGCTTGATTGCCTGCCATAATTGTATATAAGAGCATGCTGGAGAGAAATAAATGACTGCTACCAATCACATTGATTGCTGAGCTTTGTCCGTGCCTGCCTGAGAGGCACCGAGACGCAACACACATCCAGGAACAAAAAATGTAGGCCACACTTATAGGATGGGAGACTCTGTCCTGGGAAGTAGTGACTTTGAAAAAGTTTTGAGGGTCACAGTGGATAATCTGCTGAACACGAGCTCCCAGTGTTACGCTGTGGCCAGAAGAGCTAGTGCAATTTTGGAATTCATAAACAAGGGAATCTTGAGTAGGAGTTGAGCAGTTATTTTACCTCTATTTTGTATTTGTGCAACTACCACTGGAATACTGCATCCAGTTCTGGTGTCCACAATTCAAGAAGAACGTTGATAAAGTGGAGAGGGTTCAAAGAACAGCCACGAGAATTAGTACAGGATTAGAAAACATGCCTTATATAGTGAGACTCAGAGCTCAATCTACTTAGTTTAAAAAAGAGAAGGTTGATTATAGTCTATTAAGTTCTGTGTGGGGAACAAATATTTAATAATGGGCTCTTCAATCTAGCAGAGAAAGGTCTAACAGGATCCAATGGCTGGAAGCTGAAGATGGACAAATTCAGACTGGAAAGAAGGTGTAAATTTTTGTCAGTAAGAGCAATTAGCCATTTGAACTATTTACAAAGGGTCATGGTAGATTCTCCATAACTGATGACGCTTAAAATCAATTCTGGATATTCTTCTAACAAATCTGCTCTAGAAATCATTTTGGGGAAGTTCTATGGTCTGTGTCATAAAGGAGTTCAGACCAGATGATCACAGTAGTCCCTTCTGGCCTGGGAATCTACGGAAGACTGCATCAAGAAGTCATGCCATATTGCAACCGGAAGAATAACATCTGTTTAATGCCTAGGTACTGGGAGTGAAGAGGGGTTCACTCCTCCTTCTCCCCTCTCCCCCCCAACTATTACATGGGGATATTCTTCCTCCCTTCTCAACCCTTCTATCTACCCTCTTGCTGCTCTGGGGCTTTTCTTCTCCTCCTTGCTTTGTTTCTCTATTTCTCAGTTCTGTAAAGAGGGGAAAGGAGTAATGAGAGGCAGGTTCAGTGTGTCAGATGGGGTGGCTGACACATTGATCTGATCTTGGATTCAAATGCCTTGCCCTGAAAAGCTATGTAGATGATACACCCTATTGTTCTGTTCAATATGTCCTCTCTCATTAAAAAGTTTCCTACGCTCAAAACTGTATGCTGTTGCTGAGCATGTAACAGTTGCATTTGCTTATGGAGTCACTGGACTACACAGATCCAATTAATTATGCCAAAAGCACTTCAGGGATTCCTGAAGTATGAAGTGCCATCACAAAAATCCATTCTGGATCAAGCCAAATCTTTTTGTAGAAAAATATACTGTGAATAAAATAAAATTTTTCCAACTTGAGGCTAACTCTGTGGACTATCAAAAGCAGCAGATACTTTCCTGTCATGTGTTGTGAAATTTTTTTGCTAAGGAGTTTTGGTCAGTATTACCAGCATAAAATCCCATGTTGAATACAACTACTGAACTTTTTAGCTGTATTCATTCTTTAGAAACAATTAAGGCAATTCCTTAACTGTATGGTGGAACTGACAGAACCTAGGAAAGTTTAAAGTTTGATCATGGTCTCCCACTCCATCCTAAAGCTGTAAATCCTGCTTGACAAAACTGAAGTTACAAATAGAGGACTAATTTTCATTGCTATCTAGCAGACACAGAAATGAGCCTCTCAAAGACACTGATAAATCCAAACGGTCTTACAAACACTGGGTTCTGAATCATCTCCAGTGAAAAGCAGAATGATGGAACATATGTTAATCATGTGTATCCAAACAGTACTGTCCTGGCATGAAAGAAATCAGAGCCCACTTCCTCTGACTGCCATTTTCTCCAGCAGGGTTGTAGATCCAGGCAAAATAAAGAAGTTACAATTATATAGAGAGAAAGTTGGAGGAAATGAACAAAGTAACATAGGTCACATCTGAAACCAGAAGAATTCCCTACTGAAAAATTCTTAAGTTCAGGATCAATTCCCCATGAAATATTAATCACTTATTTTTCACTCATGGCACAATGATGTCATTTTTAGAAAACCTAGAGACAATGAGAACCAATTACTGATTAAAATGCAAATGATTCTTTAAATTTTTGTTCATATCTTTAATTTTTCTTCTTCTCCTACAAGATCTGAAAGCTCAGTGTAAATAACGTCTTGTATTCAAAGGCCCTCTTCTAACACTGCTTTGCAGATATATAAATGCAAATTCACATGTTTTAGATTTTTGGGACAGAGAGGCAGGTGTGCAAGTCACACTTCTGTGCCCAAACAAGACTGCAGTGGATCAACATGGGGAATTTTAATAACTTGAATAGGGTCGGGGAGGGATAAATAAGCGACTGGAGCCTTGTTGTAAAGGGAGCAGAGAGGAAGAAATAGCTGAGGATGTGTATTCTTCATCCTATGTGAATTGTGCTAAGGGTAAAAATAATACTTCACATTTAAATGCTGCTTGACATTTTCAAAGAGGCGAGTAAATATTCATGAATTAACCCTACAACACCTGTGAAATAGGTACTGTATATACTCGATCATAAGCCGGTTCATTTATAAGCCAACCCCCCGCCCAAGATGGATAAGTAAAAATGGAAAATGTTTATAATGGTTCATAAGCCGACCCTATAATTCAGGGATCAGCAATCTTTGGCTTCCAGGCCATCAGGATAAGGTGCTGGTGGGTCAAGATGATTTGTTTACCTTGAGCGTCCGCAGGCACGGAGGTAAACCTAAGTAAACAAAGTGTCCCAGTGCGCCAGCTCCTTACCCTGATGGGCCAGGACAGCAACTGGTGGGGAAATTTTTTTTGGGGGGGGGGGGGAGAAGCTGGGAGTCAGGGGAGTAAACCCTGTGACCACCCCCCACCTGACCCCACCCCTAGCCTGGGACCCCCACACTCTCCCCATCCCATCCCTTCCCACCTTATCTGGGGAGGGCCAGGGGAGTTGGTCTCTGACCTGGCTGGAGTTGCTTCAGCAGGCCAGGCGACACGGCCACAGCGTACTCCGGCGAGCCGGGTGGCACGGCCACAGCCTGCTCGGGGGGGCGGGGCCGAGCGGCACGGCTGCTGCCTGCTACCCGGAGCTGCAGCTGCTTTGGAGGCTGGGGAAGGGGGGGAGTAGCATGGCCAGAAGTGGAGAGACTCTGGCCCCACCTCTTCCCTTCTGGCTCTGCTGCCTCTCTTTGCTCCCTCTGTTGGGGGGAGGGGCTGCGTCCCATCTCTCCCTCTCTATACCCATTCATTCGACCCCCTTCTCTGATGCTTCCCTTTTTTACTAAAAAAAATTCGGCTTATGAACAAATATACATGGTAAGTGTCATTTCCATTCTTATATATGAGGAAATGGACACAGAAAGGTTACGTGACACATCCAGGGACAAACATCAAGCCAGTGGGGGAAAAAAGCTTAGAACTTAGGAGCTCCCAGTTCTCAGCTCTGTCCTTATTCCACAAGACTAGGCTGCCTGAAGATTAGATACATAAAAATCAGAATGGAGTTTGATGAAATTTGAATCCAGAAAGGGTACTAGAAAATAAATAGAGAGGACAATTTCTGGATTCAAACCTCCTCAGACCCTCTAGTGTAGGACGGAGTTATCTTCAGGCTGACATAATTAAATAAATAATTTGCTTTTAGATGGAAACTGTAATGAAACTTTGGCCATCCTACCCTGCCATTTTTCTGTCTTATGCAATATCATCTAAAAATACCACCCCTATGTGATTTAATAAACATACCAAACCTAGAGACACAAAAACCACCATAGAGGCATAGGCCGATTATACAGTTATCACCAGAGAACAGTATAGTCACTAATGTTAACAAGTAGACTTGTTTAATTGGGTTACCACATGGATGCCAATAGATGTGTCGTTTTACAGTAACTTGGCAGTTAGCCTTTGTTACCACTATAGGTTCAGTCTCCAAGAAGGATATGCCATGTAGTATACAAAGTATAGTAAAACACTAAGCTTGCTCAGCTTGAGAAATCTTCTGGAGTGTTAATAATCCCGTTGGCTATCTGTTTTAATGGTCTCCTTTCTTGAACAAAACCAAGTAGCTCTGAGTATCCAAGAATTCTAAGTGACCTGTCTGAAATCTGAACCAGGTTCAGAAAACCACAGTGAACTGAACAAACCTCTGCATTTTCTTCAAAAGCTTTTGGAACAGAGGACCTAGAGGCAGTGGTCTGATAGCTGGAAAGTCTCAATGCACTGAAAAGGCACCCCCGTTCCTTTTGGATGTCTAAACCAACAAACAGAGACAAACTTCTGTCCATGCTTGACAAACTGCTCTATTACAGAATCCATCTCCTTGTGATGGCCAACTTCTAACAGCTGTAGCTTTTTAAAAAATAATTTGTGAAACGGAGACTGGCTAATTAGGTCCAAGAAGAGGATGAAGCAAGGAGCTGAAATTTAATGCAGCCTATTGCTATAGCACAGGGGTTCTCAAACAGGGGGGCGTGAGGTTATTATGTGGGGGGTCGCAAGCTGTCAGCTCCACCCCAAACCCTGCTTTGCCTCCAGCATTTATAATGGTGTTAAATATATTAAAAAGTGTTTTTAATTTATAAAAGGGGTCACACTCAGAGGCTTGCTATGTGAAAGGGGTCACCAGTTCAAAAGTTTAAGAATCACTGCTATACCACTTTTCTTTTGCTGAACTTCTATTAAAGGCATTATACCGCAGTCTCAGAGTCTGGGAAAACTTCCACAGTAATATGTTGACAAATTTTGACTACGTAGGCTATTAAGTAGTAGAATCTCTCCCCCCCCCCGCTTTTGCTTACTAACAATCCCTAGTACTTTGGGGGGATTACTCTGTATCTTGGGCAGCAACAGGCTTTGTTTAGCCTACTGAAAATGTTGATACCTCCCATCTCTAGTCTGCTACAGACACTACAACCACCAAGATTCTCCATCAAACCAGTGAGGAGTGGTGTTTAAGGTTGCTATTGCTGATGTAATCATCTTGCTACACCTTTTCCACTCTGACATCCACATTACAGAGTAAATAGCTTCTGTTAGCTATGCTTAAACACTGCTCTAAATACTGCTTTATGAGGGATAGCTCAGTGGTTTGAGCATTGGCCTCCTAAACCCCAGGTTGTGAGTTCAATCCTTGAGGGGGCCATCTAGGGCAAAATCAGTACTTGGTCCTGCTAGTGAAGGCAGGGGCTGGACTCTAGGACCTTTCAGGGTCCCTTCTAGTTCTATGAGATGATGATAATATATGGAGATATTCCTATCTCCCTCATTAACCAGTGGTTGGTATGACATGTCAAAGTAATTGCTTTGTTCCTTGAATGCCATCTATCTATAAAAACCACAGCCAAAACATTGTTAAAGGAATGTGTTAATACTTTCCCGGAACAAACAAACTCAGTAAATATGCTACAAGGACACAGCCCAGTCACCTTTAAACCCGACAGATCTGTCATGACTTGCATAGTAGATCAGCTGTGGGAAAACTAGTGCCAATTTGCACAGTTTTGCTACTCAAAGTAAGAACTTTTGAGTTTAAAAAGAACATGTTCCCATGGTGCATTCTAGCATTTTCCTGGCAACTTATATACACACCAAGTTGTTTTCATACTTCCAACAGTAGAGAAATTGCTTAAGATTACTTTCAATTGTAGCAAAATGAGCAACAATAAAGTTTACAGTGACAAGAAAACTACTTCACATAAGTGTTTCCACCTTAAGCGGCATGAAACATGGTTTTTCAAAAAAATCATACTCATTCGAGTGCTAAAATGAAAGTACACTTAATGTAGACATTATTGTATTTGATCAAACACGCAATGAGGGCATGCTACAAAACATAATATTTGATTTAAATCCTGAAAGGGCTTATCTATATATTTTACATAATGCATCAATTCTGATTAAAATGTTGGAGATTCTAGTTTTACAATGAAAACCTCAAAGTAGCTTTCATTTAAGTGGCATAGACAGACATCATTAATACACGTTCACACATTTTAATATATAGGCTAAACTCCCATGTGTAGAACCTCACATCCTCACCTCTGACCCAAGTTCATTGAATAAGCAGACTGACATCTAGTGAGCACCTGCGAGCTAAAACAGACATGTGAAAAGCTATGTGCATTTGATTAATGCTGCTTGAAAACCTAATCAGTTTGGTCAGAAGACCTTAGAACAGCCTATTAACTTTTCTGAATTCAGCAAATAAAAATACAGGGAAAGGCCCATTATATGGGGGGAAAAAATCTCTATTACAAGTACAGCATTTCAAGCCACACAGATCTCTTCTTCAGGTCTGGGAAAGGTACACTCCCAGCATCACAGCAAAATGCAAGGTGGAACAGATTGTACACAATAAGTAGTTGGCACATATTGTAAGGGACCACTAATCCTCTCTTTTGTTCAATGACTACAGAGATGTTAACAGGCCATTCTACCTTGAATAGTCCCTTACAATATGTACTAAATATATTTATCCTAAACAATCTGTTCCACCTTGCATTTTGCTGTAATGCTGGGAGTGTACCTTTCCCAGACCTGAAGAAGAGCTCTGTGTGGCTTGAAAGCTCATCTCACTCACCAACAGAACTTGGTCCAATAAAAGATTATCCTTACCCACTCTGTCTCTCTAAGTCATTTGCACTCCTTTATGACACTGCAGATCACAAAGGCCAGAATGAAGCATTCAAGACACAGGGACAAGGCATTCTCAGTTGAGGGGATCTGGTTGTGGAATGAATCTTCAAAGGAGAATAGAGAAATCCAGAGTCCAGTCACCTTTGGGAATGACAAAACATTCCCCTTCAATAAAGCTTTTCCATCATTACCAGTCTGACACCAACAGCATCTACCACTATGTCTTCCCTTCTCAAAGTTATTTTAAGCAAAGCTTTTTATAACCCAATATGGAAGAACCAAAGACGATTCCATTAAGTGCACTAGGGAACTTACTATCACCAATAACAACGAAGAGTCCTTGTGGCACCTCAGAGACTAACAAATTTATTTGGGCATAAACTTTTGTGGGTTTTAGCCCATGAAAGCTTATGCCCAAATAAATGCGTTAGTCTCTAAGGTGCCACAAGGACTCCTCATTGGTTTTGCTAACACAGACTAACACGGTAATTGGTGTGAAAGGCACACAGATAGTATGGTGATGGGTGACAGTACACAAACCTAAAGGTAAACAAATAGATACAGCTAGACAGTGCCCTTGGAGCCCAATAACTTCTACATCCAAAGCCATGTAATGATTTCACTTAAATGTGCTTGTCCATAAAAACATGCTAACCTATTTCTTATGCCCTCCTTGCTGAAACATGTCAACCATGGAACAAAGCTCCCTTCTGTCTTTCATATAGTAACACAATGTTTTACAAGGAGAGGTTGGTTTTTCTGCAAAATCTCTTCCCTAATATCAAGAAACCCAAGAGCATCCTTGGGTGCTTAAGAGCAGGCTGGGTTTTAGGAAAACACGAACTTGTAACCTCAGACAATGGTCAGGATCCATGTATCACATGTGACTGGGGGTCATCAGAGACATAAAACCTCCAGTCTGCCTCGAACAGAGAGGGCCTGCACATTACTGGTAATTGCAGGCAGGCTTAATACTATGGAATATTTTAAAAACTCTTGCGATTTTGGTGCCTGGTAAAAAATGGATTAAAAGCCTAGAGAGAGACTTGGCCATCCCTCCCATGAAGAAAGGACCTGAGGGAGGAAGGAATAGGCCAAAGTGAATCCAGGATGACCTTTTTTCTATAGCCCTCCACTCCACAGCTGATCTTCAAGCTCTCGGCACTTCTATGCCTGTGGCCCAGCAGACAAGCAACAAATCAGATCTTGTCCCTCAGAGGAGCTTTTAAAATTCCTGGTATTTCTATTGGGGAAAAAGTCAACCACGTTTGAGATCTCTATCCATATCGCCACATGACCCTTGACCATGAAGACCTGGTACTCCAGTTTAAAGATAGCAGCTGTGATTTGGAGATCCTTTTACCCAGTACCCAGCGATGTCATTGAGCTGTGGGAATTCTGCACATTAAAAAAATCAAGACCCATGAGTGAGAATTCTCCCAGGTGGTATCTTTAGAAAGAATTCTGTTTAATTAGTTCTGCCACCCCTAAGCAATCATGCTAGTCTCTACCCCTCTGATACACCCTGGCATAAGAAGGCACTCTACTCCTCACTCTTTCTCCCCAGCTCCTAAGGGGCAGCAACTCAGAGGCCACTTTACTTCGTAATTCCCTCCAGCCTGTGAGAAGCCCAGTAATTCAGGGGTTACTCCGCTCTTGGTCCCCCCTCACTTTCTGTGAACAACCTTGTAGCTCCAGTCACTCTGCTTTCTCCCTGGCCCCCTAATAAAAAAACCCAGGAGCACCTGGACTGTTCCGCTCATTTCCTCTCACTTCTCTTTCAGAAGAGCCAGCAGCTCCCCAATCACACTCACTAGGTCAACATTTTCACTCACTGTGGAAAAGTGAATTTTTATAAATCCTAGTAGACATCATTCAGTAAATTTACAGCTGTAATCTGCTAACCCCTTTACAATAGAAAAATAAGACAATACTCTGCATGCCTTTCTTCCTGGAATAACACTCGACTGAAATGTATTTTCTTCTTACCAGAACTGGGCATATGGTTCACTCTAGGTGGATTTAGCAGCTCTACTGGCTGATCTCGGCCAGAAAGTCCATCTGGAAAACACAAAAAGGATTTGACATCATCACCTGTTTGCGGAATGTCTAAAGTAGTTCAATTAACCAAAGTCACTAACAGAGCCAGCACTAGGGATATGCAGACTAAGCAATTGCTTAGGACCTCAAGCAGCTCAAGGCTCAAGGGGGGGGGAGGGGTAATCATTAGCATGTGTTTGGAAGGGGGCAAAAATATTCCTGCTTAGGGCCCACAATGGGCTAGCCCCACCTCTGGTCACTAACTAATTATCAATGCAAAGGAAAAAAAATACCAATATCACAAATCACTTTAAACAAGGATGCTCTAAAGTCAGTACCATAACAATCACTATATATCAAGCCAGAAAATATGAAACCTACTTTAATCTCTTCTGCTCTGGTTTTTATTTAGTATTTAGTTGTACTTGTCGGAATTCAGGGAGCCTTACTTGTCAGTCTTGCTACTAAAAAGGTACAGTAAATAAGTCCTATCATTGAATAAATAAATGGCTATTTATTTTTCTGTTTAACAACAGTATGGTGAAGTTGCTAACAGAAACACAGACCTGGGAGGCACATTCTAAGAACAGCTGTAATATGCTGAAGAGATGGTAAAGAAAACAGAGTGCGGTGCAGGAGATTAAAATGCACAGACATGCCTCATGCACCTTGTTTTGCAGTGGTTTGGATTTCAGAAAAGGCACTTAAAAAAAAACCCCAAAACAACCCACATTTATTTTGTAAAATATGCAGAAGTCCATCTTGTCAAAGCATTTTTCTATTTTAAAGATTACATCGTCCATACAAAACAAGTTGAGGTAGAATGTCACACCAGACTTCTTGACTTTTGCCCAAAAATGAAAGAGCAAACACTTAAAGTATTTGTTGACCATGCAACTATGGCCCACATCAACTTCCCCCACTTTTTTTTTTGTTTGTTAATTCTTCTCCTACATCCTGCTGTCTTCTACCTTCTAAAGTCATGTGAATAAAGTTATTTACAGTTCTAGAAAAACATCAAAACAGGTACCCTGTCTGTCACAGTCAAATCAAAAGACAGCACTGAGTTTATCATTTACATGTTAATGTTTTTTCATTACATCAATACTGGCTCATCTTTTCTGCTTATTTTCTCTACTCCAAAAAGTTTGAAGAGAAAATGTAATTAAAAGTCCTATCTGTTGTGTGCATCAGTTGTCTTAGTAGCACTTTCGATTTGGTAAAACCTCAGGTACAATATATCAATAAAATGAGCTGTGTCATGAGCTTTTCTTTTCAAATGGTAGCAAATATTGCCCCTCGAACACATACCAGTTAAAAAGTTTGGATGTTTGTTTTTTATTAAAGGAAATAGAACACCCAGTAAAATAATGGATGATCCCACAGCTGCAGTGGAATGAATATGAGAGATTTGTCTATAAGAAGTTGGTGTTTGGCTGAGGACTAGGTTCTGCTGAGGGTTAATCTGGACAGCTAATACTAAACTGGAAGAGGGAAATGGAAGAACTGGCTAAACTTATATCAACAGTATTAACAAGTGGTGTATACTCATTTGTGAACCAAGCTCACAACTTTGTGGCTTTATTAGAACAAAGGTTACATAGCGAAGAGCCCACTGTCCCATCTGTGCTTAATAAGAGGAGTGCAACTTTTTGTTTGGGATGTGGCACTTGGTACACTTATCTATGCATTTGTCACCTTACCATTAGACTACTGTAATGCTATTTAGGGCTACACCTCAAATTATTCAGAAGCAGAAGACCCTCCAGAATGCAGTAACTCACGTATTAAACAAAGCTTTGCACTAGGAATACATGTATTCTGCAGGCTCTCTGTAGGTTTCCAGGTGGCATTCAGGGAACTGGTTTGGATCTGGTTACCAGAGTACTATACTGCCATAGCTTTAATCATCAGAGATGCTAAAAGTAATCTCTATATACAGAAGAGGGTGCTTGTGGCAGAGGGTTCTCTGTGAGAGCCTCCTGTCTCTGGAAGGACTTCTCCCCAACCCCTTACTCTGCAGAGGTCTAGAGCAGGGGTAGGGAACCTTTTTTCCTATCGGGGCCCACTGACCCATGGAAAATATCAGTCACGGGCCACACATAGCCGCACTGGAGAGCGCAGAGGCTCGGGGCTTCCCCTAGGCTCCAGGGTGGAGCCAGAAATGAGAGGTTCAGGGTGCAGGAGGGGACCAAGGGGGTTGGAGTGCGAGAGTGGGCTCAGGACTGGGGCAGGGGTGTGGGCTCCAGCCGGGTGCCGCTTACCTCAGGTGGCTCCCGATCGGCGGCAGGTCTAAGACAGACTCCCCCCCTCCACCACCCTGGCTCCGTGCCACTCCCGGAAGCGGCCACGATATGGCCAGGTGGCTCTGCACAATGTGCGCTGTCCTTGCCCACAGGAGCCACCCCTGCAGTTCCCATTGGCTGCGGTTCGAGGCCAATGGGAGCTGTGGGGGCAGCACCTACGGGTGCGGGTAGGCACACACAGACGTGAAGCTTTCTTGATCGCCCCTGCGCTTAGGGGCCGCCGACCAACCAGCCTGGCACCCTAGCTTCCCCCCACAGCGGGAAAAACTGGTGCTTGTGGCTCCAGCCCCATGTGGGGGCGCTGAGGCTCAGGGCTTCCGGCCCATGGCGTGGAGACTTGCCACGGGCTGTATGAAATTAAGCAGGGGGCCAGATCCAGCCCACAGGCTGGAGGTTCCCCACCCCTGGTCTAGAGTTTCAGCACTGAGACATGCTGATCTTTAGCAGGGTATCTGGAGAATGGATGGAATTACAATTAGCCACAGCTATTTACTGGCATAAGATAGTTACAGTCTGGGGCCAGCTCAGATTGTAATTGTATGGATTCTGGCTACTGACTTAAAGAGTTTAGGATTTTTTATTATTGTGAATGTTCAATTTTAGAAGGGCTGCCTGATCTTGTGATGGATATTTCTAGTATCTTTTTATAAATCTAAATAAGAAAAATGCCCAAATAATTGAATTTTCAAAAAGCCACATATCAAAACAATTAAACCTTTTTGTTACTCTTTTTTTATTCAGCCTCAATAATATGCTCAGTTCAGTACAAGAGAAAATTTGTTTTAAAAACCTCTTCCTTAAAACACTGAAATCTTGAGAGACAGGAGTATACTGAGTAAGCCAGAGTTTTTGTTTTTATAAGTTATGAAATCACTATTTAGCATGGAAGGAAGTGCGTTACTAAGAGAAATTTTCATGGAGAGGACAGTAGGTTTGCTAGCACTTAGAAGTACATAAGTTTGATTCTGAAACATACTTTATTGATATCCAACTCAAAGTTTCAGAAACCAATCTAGAGTTCACAACACTTTTAAACAATTAAAAAAATTAAAAATATGACATTTTTGAAATTTCAAAAAATCCTATTTCCTCCCCTAAAACAAAACAAAACACCACAGATGTTCTAGTAGTGTACTCCCTGCTGCTTCCCCCTCTCTACCCCACCCACAGCTCCCAATGCACCAAAGACATCAAGGCCTTGACAGGGGACAGTACAAATATTAACAAAATGTGAAGAATAACTTAAGTGATGCTATGATGAGGGAAAAGAGGTTTTTCAATTCACTAGTCCTACAGTATCTAGATAGGAGTCTCATGACAGTATTTTTTTTTAAATTGAATTGGCTGAAACCAAATAACCTATACTATACTTACTTTTCTCGCTGCTCCTATAGAAAGAAAACTGCAGTAAAAAATGCTAGCACCAGAGACTAGACCGTCAATAACACACATGAAATAAATACTACATATATACAAAATCCTATTCTGTTGATGCATTATTTCCCTCCATTTTAACATTAATTGTTGAAATAGATTGTTGGGGAATACACCAGATTCTCCCCACTTTAGTTCCTGGAAGTAACATTCTCCCTCTTTGTTCCTATCAGCCCTCATCTGATCACCTGGAAGGCATTCTAGAATTCCTTTATTTTAACTGGGAGAAATGTAACAGATTAAATTTACAGGAAGGGTTGTTTCAATGGTTAGTTTAGCTAGCTTGCTGGTTGGCAAGTACATGGGATGGAAATGATGCAATTTAATTATTATGAACTGTCTATTAAGTTATGACACAGGCACCTAGAGCAGATAGATAGATATTTCTATATGGGTCTTAAGCAATAAAATGTTCAGTTTACATGCCTATACACCTCTACCCTGATATAACACGACCCAATATAACATGAATTCGGATACAACACAGTAAAGCAGCGCGCCCGGGGGGGGGGGGGGGGGGGGGGCTGCGCACTCTGGCGGATCAAAGCAAGTTCGATATAACACGGTTTCACCTATAACACGTTAAGATTTTTTGGCTCCCAAGGACAGCGTTATATCGAAGTAGAGGTGTATTTGATCGAATTCTCTTTCTAAAAGGGTTAGCATAGAGAAAAGTGTAATTACCATGCTTAGAAAATGTAGAGTCTACTTTCTTTCCTATAACTTCACTGCCCATGACATGGGCTGTTCTGTAACAGATCATGACTACAACAAGGAACTTCCTCCCCAGGTTCTAAGCACAGAGCTCACTCCCTTTCCTCTTATATGAATCTCTTTACTTCCCACTTTTTAAAGCACATCTGCAGGGTTTTACTGAAGGAAACCCAAGGGAAGACTGCAGAACCTTACACACAAATGTGATACCAGAGGACAACATCATGTCCATTTTACAGACTTCCAGACTGAAGACCCCCAGAGAAGTGTCTGCTTCGCTGAGTGGCAGGGAGACTGAACACTTCTCCCTGCAAGCATGACATTGAGACTCTGAGGGAGGAGGAGCCCTTGTGCTTGAAGATGAAAAGGAAGAACCCAGTCACAATGGATCAGGATCATCTCCATGAGTTTTAACTCAATATTACAATTCAATTTTAACATCAAAGCAAGAGTATGGATAATATGCAATGGGATGATAATCAAAACAACGTCACTGACAGTCAAAACAAAGAAAGTTATCCCATATATTGACTAATTTTCTGCTCACTGCTTTATAGGAGTAAGGTATCTCCCAGGCAATTAATTCCTCATAAAAAGCAAAATCATTTTTTTCACCTGGAGTTTTGGTTTTGCCTAGCACTGTTATTACCCGAACAGGCCAAGCAAAGCAGAAATCCTTCTTTTCCACATCTGCCGTAACCCAACAATTGAAAAGATCAGTTGAACACAATTCAGCTGTTGCCAGGACACTCTAAAAATCACTATTTTAAATCAGCAGGCAAGCACAAATCTGGTCTGCCTGGGGAAATCCGTTTTAGTAGTAAGATAAAGATACCACAGAAAGCTAAATTTTGGGACCAAATAGCAATCCAGAGCCTGAGGACATTTTCTTTCAAAATTAAAATCATACAAATACATACTGTCAATGCATTTGCTACAATAGGAATTAACATTAACATTCAATAAAATCTGTAATGTTACATCGAAAATACACATGGAAGAGTTTGGTCATGTATCACTACAAGTTAGCTGCTGCATATTAACCACCGTTATAAAACTGAATAAAAAAATAGAAAAGTCAGGAGTCACTTCCCAAAAGCAACTAAATTCCCTTAAAGAGATACTTAAGAGTTTCCAAAAAGCAGCTCAGGAAAAAATATCTAACAAGCAGTACAAAAGCTACTCTGATCTATTGGTTAGGGTTTCCACAATTTTTGCTATGAAGATTAAAATTCCACACAATGTTATTAATCATGCAAGTCTATTGCTATTAGAATACTGGAAGATCATTATTTTAAAATATTTTAAAAACCAAAGTTACCATGCTTGAAAGAAGAGATTTTTTTTAACCATGATAACTGCCAAATCAAGTCAGATTTTCACCAGATAACAAAAGACCACATATCCAGTTTAAGAGCTCTCTTCCCTGCAAAATGTCAACATTCTTCCCCCTTCTTCTGGAGTGCTAGAGGAGAAAATTTGCCTGGATTGTCTTCGCTCTCAAAAAAAGATTTAATCATAACTGAGCAAACTCAACTTTTTTTTTTAAAGAAAGGCATCAAAAGAAATCATCATTCTCCCAGCAGCAAATCTAGTGAAAGTTTGAGAAAGCTATGAGCAACTGAAAAAAGGGCCACTGGAAGAGGACTGATTAGGCAACCTTACAGTTATGACTACAAACTCTAGGTATATTAGAGAAAAAACTATAAAATGTTTTTTAAAATAAAAAATGTGTGATAACAACCAATACAACATACGTTGTGCTACCACACTGAAAATAAGCTGGCAGTCTTGATGGAATTTAACTTCAGATCCTGAATAAAAAAAGCGCTTTCTTTGCTCCTGCTGAGCTGCGTTCCCTTCTTACCATGGTTACTTGAGACGTTCAGTTCATAATTCTGATGACGTGTAACTGACCTTTACAATACAAGATAAATGCTTTTACACAGTGTTTTATGCCAACATTCATGAATAAGCGAAGAGATAGGAGACATTCTGGATTGAAAAATGATAAAATGAGTTTCCGTTACCAAAATTCCAAAGACATTTTAGCCCTTTCTCCCCAGCCACCCAAATAAACAAATACAATCAGATTAATCAAGGGAAATTTAACTGAAGGGAAAAAAGAGTAGATATTTCTCCAGGCTGTTTTACCAAGTCACCTGTACTGCACCAGTTTCTCTGTCCTCTCTTTCCTTTTGTCTCCTCCAGGAGCGGGAGCCACAGGGGAGTAATATCTCATGGCAAAGTTACACATCCCAGAAAAACATGGAGGGGAGGAGATACAATAAGTGATGTCTCATGTGACAGACTAGATAACCTGAGCAGAGTGTACTCAGCCTGATCTTGGTTAAAATAATTAACATCTTTCTATAGGCGGGTTTGGTATCAATCTCCTTCAAATGACAAGTCATTAGACCAATGAGGCTAGTGATCATGCCAATTTACACCCCATTTCTCTATCACTTTTTTTTTTTTAGCTCAAGTTATTGAGTAAGTAGTATCAGAGGGGCAGCCGTGTTAGTCTGGTTCTGTAGAAGCAACAAAGAATCCTGTGGCACCTTATAGACTAACAGACGTTTTTGCAGCATGAGCTTTTGTGGGTGAATACCCACTTCTTCGGATGCAAGAAAAGCTCATGCACCCACGAAAGCTCATGCTGCAAAACGTCTGTTAGTCTATAAGGTGCCACAGGATTCTTTGTTGCTTCTTGAGTAAGTAGTAGTGAGGCAGCTGTGTCATCTCAATTCCACATAATTTGATGTTCCCTTTCAATCTGGCTTTTGGGCTGGGCATAGCACAAAAGAGAACACCGTGCTTGTTGATCTGTCTGCAGCTTTCGATACCATGGTATAAAGTGAGAGTTTTGTTTACTTGCCTGTAGACTGAATCACTCTTCAACAGTTCTGTTCTCAAAGAGCTTCTAGGGGCTACTATCAATAGTTCAAATGACACTCACGTGGAGTTCTATGCTGTTCTATTCCACCACCCGGATGGTGAGGCTTTTGGGTAGACAGACATTTGGGGCTATTTTGCCATAGGTATGCAGATGATATGCAAATCTGCATCTTTCTCATCAAGCCCAAATGGGGAAAAGTATCTAACCAAGAAAAAGTTTAGTTGACAAGCTAGCTGAGGCTCAGCCCAGACAAACAGACACTGCTCAGCGCCTTAGGGCAGTATTCAGAGGACATGGCAGACAAGACTGTAACTAAACTTTGTCTGAAAAGTTTGCAGTGTAGGAATACTTGCAGGTCTGATAGCTCCCAAATCCTCACTTGGCACTAGTGACCAGAAGTATCTTCCCCTCTCTCCCACTGGTTTCTAGTAAAATGATTGTGACTCTGTGTCCCTGATGTAGACCTTGTCAGAGTTATTCCTGCCTTTGTGATCCTAACATTGGATTATTGTGTTGTTCTCTGAAAGGGCCTAACTTAAAAGGCCACTCAGAAAATATGGTTAAGGGAAAATGCAGCTGCTCATGAATGGAGTAGAGCTAGGTTACAATTAAAGCAAGCATGTCACACTCACTTGATAGCAAGGGCTGCATTCCACTAGTGCTGTTCTTTGGGCCAGGGTATAAATTTAGTACTCCATACCCCCTCTCCCCATCCACAACCGAACGCCCGTTCATGTCAAAAGGGATGTTTGCACAAAGATCAAAGATAGAATCTGATCTTTGTATAATTACTATACTTTTAGTTACTACTGTTTATTAAGCATTCAGTGAGAAAATATGTCCTCTCCTCCACCCTGGGACACCACTATTTCTGTCCCCTCTTCCTTCCCAAACCTTTTGTTTCTCATCCCTGTCTCTTTGTATTCTCTCTCTTCTGCCCTCTGCACTTCATTCCCTACAGCACTGTTTCCCAAACTTGAGACGCCGCTTGTATAGGAAAAGCCCCTGGTGGGGCGAGCCACTGCAGTTCGCCGCTCCAGGCCAATGGGAACTGCTGGAAGCGGTGGCCAGTGCATCCCTCAGCTCAGGCTGCTTCCTGCAGCTCCCATTGGCCTGGAGCAGTGAACCGCGGCCACTGGGAGCTGCGATTGGCCGGACCTGCGGACAGGGCAGGTAAACAAACCAGCCCGGCTGGTAAACAAACCAGTAGGGCTTTCCCTACACAAGCGGCGTCCCAAGTTTGGGAAACACTGCCCTACAGCAATTTCCAATGCCAGAGCTTCTTTCCCACCTCTTTCCTCATTCCATCTGTTAAAATGATCAATAATGCAGTTGTTAATGTGACATTGAAGTGTCATTTCAGGAATTCATGCCTCTCCAAATCTGCAGGCATAGGAAGACAAGGCTATCGATTTACCCTTAGTTTATATTCAGAAGATTTTATTTACAACCATGTGGCCTAGAAGTTTCACTTTATTTATCTGATGATAGAGAATCTCCAGGTTATAGTCAGGAGCAGAGGAATGAGAAGTATAATGTAAGGGCCGGATCAGATGATAAACAGTCACATAAAAAAGAATCTGGCACATCAGAAAAAGGCAGGCTAATAAACAGGGACAAGTTTTTAAAGTGCTTGTACACAAATGCCAGAAGTCTAAATAATAAGATGGGTGAACTAGAGTGCCTTGTGATAAAGGAGGATATAGATATAATAGGCATCACAGAAACCTGGTGGACTGAGAGCAATCAATGGGACACAATCATTCCGGAGTACAAAATATATCGGAAGGACAGAACAGGCCGTGCAGGGGGAGGAGTGGCACTATATGTTAAAGAAAGTGTAGATTCAAATGAAGTAAAAATCTTAAGCGAATCCACAGGTTCCATAGAGTCTCTATGGATAGAAATTTCATGCTCTAGTAAAAATATAACAGTAGGGATCTATTATCGACCACCTGACCAGGACAGTAATAGTGATGATGAAATGCTAAGGGAAATTAGAGAGGCTATCAAAATTAAGAACCCAATAATAGTGGGGGATTTCAATTATCCCCATATTGACTGGGAACATTTCACTTCAGGACGAAATGCAGAGATAAAATTTCTTGATAATTTAAATGACTGCTTCATGGAGCAGCTGGTACGGGAACCCACAAGGGGAGAGGCGACTCTAGATTTAATCCTGAGTGGAGCGCAGGAGCTGGTCCAAGAGGTAACTATAGCGGGACCGCTTGGAAATAGTGACCATAATACAATAGCATTCAACATCCCTGTGGTGGGAAGAACATCTCAACTGCCCAACACTGTGGCCTTTAATTTCAAAAGGGGGAACTATACAAAAATGAGGGGGTTAGTTAGACAAAAGTTAAAAGGTACAGTGACTAAAGTGAAATCCCTGCAAGTTGCGTGGGCCCTTTTTAAAGACACCATAATAGAGGCCCAACTTCAATGTATACCCCAAATTAAGAAAAACAGTAAAAACTAAAAAAGAGCCACCGTGGCTTAACAACCATGTAAAAGAAGCAGTGAGAGATAAAAAGACTTCCTTTAAAAAGTGGAAGTCAAATCCTAGTGAGGCAAATAGAAAAGAGCACAAACACTGCCAACTTAAGTGCAAGAGTGTAATAAGAAAAGCCAAAAAGGAGTTTGAAGAACGGCTAGCCAAAAACTCCAAAGGTAATATGTTTTTTAAGTACATCAGAAGCAGGAAGCCTGCTAAACAACCAGTGGGGCCCCTTGATGATCAAAATTCAAAAGGAGCGCTTAAAGATGATAAAGTCATTGCGGAGAAACTAAATGGATTCTTTGCTTCAGTCTTCACGGCTGAGGATGTTAGGGAGATTCCCAAACCTGAGCTGGCTTTTGTAGGTGACAAATCTGAGGAACTATCACAGATTGAAGTGTCACTAGAGGAGGTTTTGGAATTAATTGATAAACTCAACATTAACAAGTCACCGGGACCAGATGGCATTCACCCAAGAGTTCTGAAAGAACTCAAATGTGAAGTTGCGGAACTATTAACTAAGGTTTGTAACCTGTCCTTTAAATCGGCTTCGGTACCCAATGACTGGAAGTTAGCTAATGTAACGCCAATATTTAAAAAGGGCTCTAGGGGTGATCCTGGCAATTACAGACCGGTAAGTCTAACGTCGGTACCGGGCAAATTAGTTGAAACAATAGTAAAGAATAAAATTGTCAGACACATAGAAAAACAAACTCTTGAGCAATAGTCAACATGGTTTCTGTAAAGGGAAATCGTGTCTTACTAATCTATTAGAGTTCTTTGAAGGGGTCAACAAACATGTGGACAAGGGGGACATGTGGACATAGTGTACTTAGATTTCCAGAAAGCCTTTGACAAGGTCCCTCACCAAAGGCTATTACGTAAATTAAGCTGTCATGGGATAAAAGGAAAGGTCCTTTCATGGATTGAGAACTGGTTAAAGGACAGGGAACAAAGGGTAGGAATTAATGGTAAATTCTCAGAATGGAGAGGGGTAACTAGTGGTGTTCCCCAAGGGTCAGTCCTAGGACCAATCCTATTCAATTTATTCATAAAGGATCTGGAGAAAGGGGTAAACAGTGAGGTGGCAAAGTTAGCAGATGATACTAAACTACTCAAGATAGTTAAGACCAAAGCAGATTGTGAAGAACTTCAAAAAGATCTCACAAAACTAAGCGATTGGACAACAAAATGGCAAATTAAATTTAATGTGGATAAAAGTAAAGTAATGCACATTGGAAAAAATAACCCCAACTATACATACAACATGATGGGGGCTAATTTAGCTACAACGAGTCAGGAAAAAGATCTTGGAGTTATCGTGGATAGTTCTCTGAAGATGTCCATGCAGTGTGCAGAGGCGGTCAAAAAAGCAAACAGGATGTTAGGAATCATTAAAAAGGGGATAGAGAATAAGACTGAGAATATATTATTGCCCTTATATAAATCCATGGTACGCCCACATCTCGAATACTGTGTACAGATGTGGTCTCCTCAACTCAAAAAAGATATTCTAGCACTAGAAAAGGTTCAGAAAAGAGCAACTAAAATGATTAGGGGTTTAGAGAGGGTCCCATATGAGGAAAGATTAAAGAGGCTAGGACTCTTCAGTTTGGAAAAGAGAAGACTAAGGGGGGACATGATAGAGGTATATAAAATCATGAGTGATGTTGAGAAAGTGGATAAGGAAAAGTTATTTACTTATTCCCATAATACAAGAACTAGGGGTCACCAAATGAAATTAATAGGCAGCAGGTTTAAAACAAATAAAAGGAAGTTCTTCTTCACGCAGCGCACAGTCAACTTGTGGAACTCCTTACCTGAGGAGGTTGTGAAGGCTAGGACTATAACAATGTTTAAAAGGGGACTGGATAAATTCATGGTGGCTAAGTCCATAAATGGCTATTAGCCAGGATGGGTAAGAATGGTGTCCCTAGCCTCTGTTCGTCAGAGGATGGAGATGGATGGCAGGAGAGAGATCACTTGATCATTGCCTGTTAGGTTCACTCCCTCAGGGGCACCTGGCATTGGCCACTGTCGGTAGACAGATACTGGGCTAGATGGACCTTTGGTCTGACCCGGTACGGCCTCTCTTATGTTCTTATGTTCTTATTTATTTATTAAAAAGGAGATTCTGGGCTACAGAAGTAAATCAGTCAGTAGGTCAGGTTTAAAAACTGCACAGTCTTCCCAGCTGCTTCAAAGTGTAATTAAAGGTATTTACATAGAGCTCAAGCTATACAATATATAATAGGCAAACTCTAACATAGCTTTTTCTATCCTGGTGTAAGTAATCACAGCAAATGACATAGTATGGTGTGCTCTTGCTCAGTGCTTACGTTTGAAATCTTGGGGACTGAAAGCAGGGTGTGCTCAGGAGGGTCCTCTAACGTTGCATTCATTTCTTCCATCTGTCCAACATAACCTGAAATCTATTGACCTTCAGGACATGGCAAAGCTCACCTATTTTATCAGGATTTCTTCAGATGCTTATATTGTGGTATGCATTGTAACGTATCACTGCATCAATCATTGAATTGTGTGTTTTAATTGTGTATATGCACCCAGGGACTATGTGATGGACATGTTCCAAATCTAAAAACAACAACTAGATATTTGTTTCTGTTATAGGTATATATGCATTGTGATCACATATAACTTCTGTTTATGAATTTATAAAAGGAGCATAAAGGGGAGGGGTAGTTCTTGAATAAAAGTGCCCACAATATTCATCCAGACATTTGAGGAAAACAGTTCAGTTCATGGATGATTTGGGGTTTTGTCTTCCTAAAATGTAGTGAGAAACAGTGCCCTTCACTAGTATTATTGGAATGAAAGAATTCTGAACTGGGATATGTGTGAGGAATAAAGACCAGCACAGATCTTCAATTTGTGCCTGCCAATTAAATGTGGTCCACTACTATTTCCTGAATTACAAATTGCTGTCATACAAGGTAATTGAGAAATATAACACTAAGTTAAAATGATATTAGTAATGAGAAGAGTAACTTTAGTGAATGCATTATTTATCTGCCTATTCACTTGAAGTTTACAAAATGGAAAAAAAACTGTACATTTACGAGTGAGGAAGCAATTAAAGGCAGCAAATGCATTATTTTTCCTTAAACCTATGAAAAAATGCTCTATGCATGTTTCCATTCTAATTTGTCTGCACTCAAGAATCTATTTTTAGAACTCTCCCTGGACTGGACCTTGGCACATGTACTGTAATGGCATTTTAATTAGCCCAGAGAGCTGGAAGATGCACTGCGCATCTAAAAGGCAAGAAGTCTAACAGAATGAAAGCATCCTTCACTTGCTTCTCACAATGTGATTTATAGCAGTTACCAAGAAGAAACTCCAATAACACATTCAATTGAGTTGACTGCTTAGTCTATTATTAAAATCCAGTGTATCCTAACAGCATGCAGAACTCAGCAGAAACCATCATAACAAATATTTGCTGTAAGCAGCTATTACTGGACAAGCTCTATTTACTACTATTACAGCAATTGTGGGGTAAAAGATAACTGGGGATGTCCACAATAAGAACTGGGGATGGGAATAAGGGAAGGGAATAAGAGGAAAAAAAAGAGTTAATCCAACACTGCTCTCGATTTTACATATAGTATCTAGCATTAGAGACCTTTCACTGCTTATGTCTGACATGGTGCATAAATTATCAGTGCTATCTCTTAGCAAAGCCCTGAGTATTTTCAGAAATATTCGTTTTCTTCCGTAACACTTCTTTTCTTTTGATTAACGGTAAATATGCCCAATGGCCTGTAATGGGATGTTAGATGGGGTGGGATCTGAGTTACTACAGAGAATTCTTTCCTGGGTGCTGGCTGGTGAGTTTTGCCCACATGCTCAGGGTTTAGCTGATCGCCATATTTGGGGTCAGGAAGGAATTTTCCTCCAGGGCAGATTGGCAGAGGCCCTGCGGGTTTTTCACCTTCCTCTGCAGCATGGGGCACGGGTCACTTGCTGGAGGATACTCTGCACCTTGAAGTCTTTAAACCATAGACTCAGACTCAGAGTCTTTAAGGTCAGAAGGGACCATTATGATCATCTAGTCTGACTTCCTGCACAATGCAGGCCACAGAATCTCACCCATCCACTTCAATAACAAACCCCTAACCTATGTCTGAGTTATTGAAGTCCTCAAATTGTGACCCGTGCCCCACACTGCAGAGAAAGGCGAAAAACTTCCAGGGAAAAAATTCCCATGTGTCATACTACCATTATCCCTAAGCTGCTCATTAGCCTCATTAAAGACTGAGGCTAAGTATTTGTTTAGATATTGGGCCATGCCTAGATTATCCTTAACCTCCATTCCATCCTCAGTGTTTAGCAGTCCCACTTCTTCTCTCTTTGTTTTCTTCTTATTTATATGGCTATAGAACCTTTTACTATTGGTTTTAATTCCCTTTGCAAGGTCCAACTCTACATGGCTTTTGGCCTTTCTCACTTTATCCCTACATGATCTGACCTCAATAAGGTAGCTTTCCTTGCTAATCCTTCCCATCTTCTACTCCTTGTAGGCTTTCTGCTTTTTCTTAATCACCTCTTTGAGATGCTTTTTTTCCCCTGTCTTGGGATGCAGGCTTCTGATAGTTTCTGCAACTTTGACTTGAAGTAATTCCAGGCCTCCTCCGCCTTTAGATCCACAAGTTCTTCAGTCCAATCCACTTCCCTAACTAATTTCCCTAATTCTTTAAAGTTAGCCCTTTTGAAATAAAAAACCCTAGTCCCAGATCTATTTTTGTTTATTCTTCCATCTAGTTTGAACTGAATTAGCTCATGATCACTCAAACCAAGGTTGTCCCCTACAACCATTCCTTCTATGACATCCTCACTACTCACCCAAACCAAATCTAAAATGGCATCCCCTCTTGTTGGTTCTTCAACTACTTGGTGAAGAAATCCATCAGCTATCACATCCAGAAAAATCTGAGCCCTATTATTATTACTAGCACTTGTCCTCCAGTCTATATCTGGGAAGTTAAAGTCTCCCATGATCACACAATCTCCATTAGTGTTTACTTCATTAAAAACATTAAAGAGGTCTCTATCCATATCCAAATCAGATCCCGGCGATCTGTAGCACACCCCAAGCACTATCTCAGGGGAGGCTCTAGTAGCTTTCTTTCCCAATGTGATTTTTGCCCAGACAGACTGTCTTATCCATTCCATCACTCCTTATTTCTTTACAGTTAACCTCATCATTGATACACAATGCTACTCCACCACCTTTGCCTTTATTTGTGTCTTTCCTAAACAGCACATAGCCTTCAATACCTGTACTCCAGTCATGACTACTATTACACCATGTTTCTGTTATCCCTATAATATCCGGTTTCACTTCCTGCACCAGTAGCTCTAATTCCTCCATTTTGTTACCTAGGCTCCTCGCATTAGTGTACAGACAGCTTAATTTTTGCCGTTTGGCTTCACTGACATTCTTTACCCGGTTAAGCACAGACATTCTACCGCCATCATCACCTATTAGACTGGTCTCTACACTACCCTTCCTCCCCATGTCCATTCTTCTGCCCACGGCTGTATCTTTTCTTACTTTGTTTTCTTCCATGATTTGAGGACTTCACTAGCTCAGACATAGGTTAGGGGTTTACTACAGGAGAGGGTGGGTGAGATTCTGTGGCCTTCATTGTGCAGGTCAGACTAGGCGATCATAGAATATCAGGGTTGGAAAGGACCTCAGGAGGTCATCTAGTACAACCCCCTGCTCAAAGCAGGTCCAATCCCCAACTAAATCTAAGGTCCCTTCTGACCTTAAAGTCTATGACTCTATCATATGCATAGGCAACAGCAACTGAGTCACAATGATGTCTTCTCTCTCTACTATACAAAAGGTTTACAGAGATTTGAGTTTTAAATCTCCTTCATGTCCCTGACAACAACTGATTACCCAAGAGACATTACTATGTCTAAGGGTACGTCTACACTTACCTGCCGGTTCGACGCGGAGAGTTCGACTTTTTGGAGTTCGAACTATCGCGTCTGATCTAGACGCGATAGTTCGAACTCCAGAAGTGCCGCGGTCGACTCCGGTACTCCACCTCGGCAGAAAGAGTT
Organism: Mauremys mutica; assembly: GCF_020497125.1. Lineage (NCBI taxonomy): Eukaryota > Metazoa > Chordata > Testudines > Geoemydidae > Mauremys > Mauremys mutica. The sequence goes on along the minus strand of NC_059081.1, from coordinate 71,122,630 downwards.
GTTCACACAAATCAGCAGGGAGTCGACGGGGGAGCCGCGGAGTTCGACCCCGCCGCGTGTGGACGGGTGAGTTGTTCGAATTAAGGTACTTCGAATTCAGCTACGCTATTCACGTAGCTGAATTTGCGTACCCTAATTCGAACTCCCTTCTTAGTGTAGACCAGGCCTAAATGTCACATGGAAAGTGACAAGTATGCCACTGAAGTCAGTAACAGCTCAGCAGCACCTTGCAAGTTGAGTACCATAAGTTATTTTCTGTAGCTCTATTTTGCCATATAAACCATGAACATTTGGCAAACAGGATCAGATGATGCTTGGGCAAAATACTTACAATGGCTGCAATATGCATTTCTGCACAAAAACAACTGACATGAAATCAGATCTCACTTCAGTTAAAGTTGAGACACTGTAATGCCGACTACCCACAGTTAATGTCACCTTCACTATATTACTAGGAAGTTTTATCATCTCTTTCTTCAAATTATATTCCATTTGTCAGCCAATCACATGAGAGGAGTAAGAACTCAAGTTGCTGATACAGACCACAAGATACTCCAAAATTAATATCCAAATGACAAGAGTAATATTTTTAAATGCCAGATGCAAACGTGTTGTCTTCAGCTTCCTGTGCCATTACTTTTTAATTGTTTGTGGTGGGAGAATAAAGCCACTCATCTTAAACAAGACAATCATAAGTCAATTCCACTGATTTGACCTGTGCACACAACTGAATATAAATTTCAAAACTCTGCTATGAATGAGGAAAACAATTTACTTTTTAAAAAGTATTTGCAAAGCAAGATGGCACTTTGCAAGGCTGTTAATTAGGTCAAAAGCTTTGGAAGTCAGTTAAAAACAGTCCAGCATAAGTGTGATAAAAGGAAATTTAGCAATTGTAATGTGTGCATTCCTTAGGGGAACAAGGGATGTTCAGACTGTTCACACAAATCAGCTATCTTTCAAATAGGTGAATTAGGTAACTGAAGGCAAATTAAGAGAGAAATGGAAAAGAAAATACAATTAAACACTGAAAAGATATGGATACTCTCCATAATCCTATTGTAAAATACCATTCTGGGTTTATACTGCCACTTATTTTTGTTTTATTTTAGCATAGTATATCCATCTCTACTATTTTCTCATTCCTTTTGGTCATTCCCCTGATCAATTAGAGACTGCAAATCTGATTTATTTGATTCACAGTGATGGAAACGCTTTAAAACCAGATATTAAAGTTAAAACCATTATGCACATAACAAATGCACACCAAAACATGGGTGTCCTATAATTTGGTGATTTGTCACATTTCAATGGCTTGTGTCAACATACACACTGGCAGATCTGGAGTTTGAGAGGCATGACAGGGGACCAATAACATTACCAGAAATATGGCAAATTACTGTTCTGCCTAATATAAAAATCTATCTAATGAATATGTGGGCTACCGTACTGGCTATAAAAACTGGATTTTCTCACACTTACACTTCATATAGCAGATTCAGAGATAGAATTTTAAATCTACAAGGAACAAAGGTGAAACCTCTTAGCATCCACTCAATACCTTTGATATCTTAGGTCCAGGAACATATGTACAGTCAGACATGTGGCTGCTCCCAGGGAACAATGTGAATACTATTTTTGCTTTTAATTCTTCAGTAAGTAATGATCTTGTTCATGTGAAATAAATTGTGGGTTACTAGCACAGACTTCATGCACTATGCCAGAGATTCTATTTTGTGTTTTCTGTTAATAACCCTAGTGTTTTTGTGCAGTCTCCTTACTTATTAACAGCAGGCACCATCCATAGTGCTGCACCCTTGTAAGCCCTCCCCCAGCTAATGCAGTACTCGAGAGTGCCAAGAGAAAGGAAGCCTAGGCATTCACTGGCTCCGTTGCAGACCATGGCTTTGCTGCCAACCATCTCAACCCCCTGTAGAGACTTCAAGGGAATCCACATCAACCAGGCCCTCCCCAGGCCCATGAAAGCTGGGTGTCATGGCCATGACTGGCTGGGCCATTTGGGACAATCATCTGCTCATGATCCTTTGTTTTTGCTCCATTTCTGAGATCCTTCCATTTTATTCAGTTACTTAGCATCTTTCTGCTGGCACACAATATTCATTTTGCCATGAGTTTCATTCCAGATGTGCTTTCACTGAAGTGGAGGCCTCTCCAGAGGGAATGATGAATTTAGAATCCACTTCCTTAATTACCACATCATTTTCACTAGCTGTAAGCTGTCCTTGCTGCGCTCTCCCTTTCGGCTGAACCTGTGGAGCAGAGGGTTGTGTGTGTGTGACTATCTTCCCTTTCTCATTTCCTTGGCAGGCCTAGGTCATGTACCATCAGCAGCTCCATCCCTCAGGCCACAGCTGCTAGCAGAATCAGTCAGGCCCTGGATGTACCACTGAGTGGATAATTAAGTCTGAGCATTTTAATCTGTGTACATTCAAAATTAACACATTTTTATCTGAGCTAGGCAAGTACTGCCACCGAGCACAAGACAAGACAGACTCGTATGATCTCATGACAAAGGCAGGATGGTGTCAGAATACTTCCTGTGTGACCTGGAGCAAGCTACTTAACTTCTGTTTCAGCTTCCTTTACCATAAAATAGAGATTGTCTTTCCCTTTACTCACTGTTAATTCTCTAAAACCCTGGGAAGGGAAGGTGCTATAACAGTGCAAACTATTATATTATACAACTGAAACATTGTTAAAACATTGGGCCATAGTTGAGTCCAGGGAAGTGAAAGACAGAACAAAGGCTTATGTTGTTGCTATATTTAATGAACGATTCACAGAAATATTAATTTCCATTTAAATATGCATTTTAAATATAAAACCCCAAAGAGTTAAAAAGGCTGCATTTTGTTTACAGTATTTTACACACCATAATTTAAGACATCCTCTAACCCTCTCTCTTCCTTTACCTTGACAATAATAAAAACATTACATCACAATATTTTCAAGCGTAATTCTTTAGCTAGTTATCGGCAAAGGAAGCTTACTGTATTAGTAATAAATTGGTGCCATTTGCACTTAGCCAGGTAACTTACCTAAATCATAAAGGGTGTATGTGGCAAGTTAAAAAGACATGTTACCACTTCAAATAATAAAACAATTTGCAATGAGACTCACTAATCTCGCCATTGTTCTATTCAAGTGATATTTGCATAATCTAGATAACTCTGTCAATAGCAGTCCTGTCGACAGTGTAGACCTCAAACTGGGGAAAAGGCATAAAAATTCTTCACACAACTAACTACATAAAAAAGATTTTTCTTATTTCATAGGTTGGATTTCAGGACCAGCCAAACTGTGGTCAAATCTCAGTATGACTAAACAAACAAAGAGGATGTGCTTGACCTATTATTCAACAGATTTCACAGATATGCTGTTCAACTGTGGAATTATAAACTAGAGACTATGCCAATGTTTGAGTAAATATATTAAGTAGAATCACAAATTCTGAATCTTATTTCGAGGTTTAACTAGCATTCAGGAGACTGAAAATCCACAACTCCATGCAAATCAGATAAGATTGAATAGTCTGAGACTATTAAGGGCTTTTTTTTTTTCCCCCTTCAACTCACTCGAACTAGTTTCCTCTACCACAATTTTGGCTACTTTAAAATTTGATAAAATATGAAGTTCTTGGCATACAGTATGTAGTTCCATAATTTGGGATTTAAAATATTTCTAAACCTAAGTGAAAAAGAAAATTACTACATTTAAATAGTATTCTACATGTTTATGTCCCTTCATAAATCTAGCTAAAAGACTCGGCGGGTAGTAGAGACGTACCCCAAATCGGCGGTAGTGTTCGATGTATCGGGGATCAATTTATCGCGTCTCGTCTGGGACGTGATAAATCAATCCGCTAATTGACACCCATACTCTACCTCAGCAGGAGGCGTACTCGCTGCCATGAGGACAGCCAGGTAAGTCGAACTAGGATACTTCGACTTCAGCTACTTAAATAGCGTAGCTGAAGTTGCGTATCTTAGTTCGAACCCTCCCTCCACCCCCCGCTAGTGTAGCCCAGGCCTTGTTTCCCTTGACACTGTAGGAACAGAACTGGATTTGTTACTCTGTGAATACCTAGTTAGACATGGTCCATACAATGTAGTGCTTCCATGATAAAGAGAGGAAGCCCTACTGCTCTTCAGAGAGAATCTCTACAGCTTTTGTTCTGACTCTGCCAGCCCACCTGACTGGGAAAAGGAGAGGTCCTGGCAACCTACAAAAAGGACCAAAGACTTCACTATGTCTGGAAAAGACAGATATTCATATATATCAACATACAAACTTAAATGGTGAAGCACTATACTGTATCTTCTTTTTCCAATACCAAGTTCTCATACAATAGGCACTTGCCATAAGACAAATCAGCCTTCTTTAGAGAACGAAATCCAAAACAAGGTCCACTAAAATTGCATTTGGAACCTATCATTAAAATCAGAGATCTGTAACAAACAGAACCTTCTTTCTGTATTGGCAATAACCAGTCTAATTTTAAACCCATTACTGTACTGCTTGTGCACATTGAGTATCATACTAAGCATTCGTACAGGTAATTTAGGAATAAAATACTCCAATTGGATTAATCTCTCCACAGCACTCTAAGGCCCTGTAGGAATAAAACAAACAAAAGTCTTCCACAAGGCAGCACTAACCATTATCCCTATGTTGGGTTCATTTTACTTGATCACAAAATATCTTACATCAGAAATGTAAAGACTGTCCTCCTGATTTCTACTTTAAAATATTTTCTTATCTCTTGACAACTGCATGATATTGTATGTTTTAATAGTGATTTATATTGGAAGCTGATTTTTTAAACTACTACATAGTATTGATTAATGTTTGAGATAAAGCCAACATTCTATATGCACATCTAAACATTTACAGCAAATCAGTAGTATAAAAGCAAGATATTCAGAGTCTACAAAGAGAACCTACAAGCTGGTGAAAGAGAAGCTTTGCAAAAAAATTTCTTTCTCCAACAGAAGTTGGTCCAATAAATATTACCTTACCCACCTTGTCTCGCTAATATTCTGGGACCACTATGGCTACAACAGCACTGCAAACCAGAAAGTTTCGCATTATTTGATTGTAGTTTGTAAAAGACAGCAATCAATCACCAACTTTCTTTTGGTATCTTGGAGATACTTGCAAAGGACTGGATAGGTTAAGTCTCTATGAAGTGTGAACCACTCAATATCTTTATTTAGAAACTTATTTTACAAGGGTCTAATTTTCAGAAGTGATGAGCACAGCTCCAACTGAGTTCAGTAGAATCTGTATATACTCAACACTTCTGAGAATCAGACACTACAGTTCCTGGGCTTGATAGAATTGCCCAGAAAAAAGGGAATGAGAAGCCACTTGAGGCCTGTTCCAAAACTAGTTAAGAATCATAAGTTTGTTTAAAACAGCAAAAACATGTATTCTGAATTTACTTTATTTTGATTTTTGTGTGTATTACAGACTGAATAGCAAAAATATCCATAGGTAACTGAAAATGTTTACTTTCCTCCAGGATTCTAGGGTGTCCTGACTGAAGAAGAGGACAAGAAAGAGCCAAGAAGGGACACAATCCTTTGAATGGAGGCTGACATTCTACATTAAAGCATCCACTGTTTTCAGAGGCTAAGGAAGAAACCCAATTTCTGTCAAGTTTCCTCTTGCAAAGCTTAGAATTAGAAAATACATTGCTATCTGAGCAGTAGTCATCCAGCAGATGATTTAGATCCACACAAAGTAGAAAAGAGAGAACACAATCAATGGCACTGCCCTTTTCTCAAAGTTTTCTAGTAAGACAGTCAGATGTAGAACTCAGGGTATGGCTACACTTACAAATCTGCAGCGCTGGTAGTTTGCAGCGCTGGTCATCCAGCTGTGCAGGGCCAGTGCTGGTGTGTGGCCACACTCACAGCTACCAGCGCTGGTGTGTGGCCACATTTGCAGCACTGTTGGGAGTGATGCATTATGGGCAGCTATCCCAGCGTTCAAGTGGCAGCAACGTACTTTTCAAAAAAGGGGGGTGGGGTGCGGCATAGTGTGACAGGGAGCGGGCGAGAGAGAGAGAGAGTGGATTTTTGGAGCCAACACTGTGTGTTAGCTTCCTGACTTGAAAAATCAGAACATGTTCCCGATCCCTTACCCTTAACTCTTAACTGCAAACAGCCTGCAGTCAACGGACTCCCTCTCTCCCCCGTTTCTGTCAAGCAAACACTCACTCCCTGCCTGCCTCATTATCTCATTTGATTGTTCACAGATTGATCACAGCAAACAGGAGCTGTGTTTGTAGATAAGCAGCTCCGGGATCAACGGATCAAGGAAGCTACGGAGCTCGGAGTTCACAACGAAACAAAGAGAGGCTGCATAACAAAACAAAGAGAGTAATTTATAAAAGCATTCGGGGATATCTGCTAATACCCTGGAGACCAACAACAGCGCTGGTGTGTGGCCACACTTGATGACCAGCGCTGCAGCACCAGCGCTGCAATCTTTATTCTCCATGCTGAGCCAGGTGTACAGCCAGCGCTGCAGCCAGGGAGTTGCAGCGCTGGATGTGCCCTGCAGGTGTGGACACTTACTAATTGCAGCGCTGGAAAGCCTCCACCAGCGCTGCAACTCGCAAGTGTAGCCATACCCTCAGGCATTCTGAGTCAGACCAGTGGTCTAGTATGTAAAGTATGTGTCTGTCTGTCTTGTCTGCTTATGGGGCTTGACTACACTGGCACATCGTTGGCAAAACTTTTGTCATTTAGGGATGTTGGGTGTGTGGGTGTTTTGTTTTTTTGTTTGTTTTTTTTAAAACACACACCCGAACGACAAAAGTTTTACTGACAAAAAGAGCAGAACAGCACTTTGCCAGCAGGAGACCTCTCTCCTGCCGACAAACAGCAGCTACACTGCGCGCCTTTTAGAGGCAAACGCAGCATAGTGCAGCCATAGCCTTAGACTACGTATTCTTCAGGATGACTATCTTATTATATGTTTGTACAGCACCTAGTATAATGACAGGTTTCAGAGTGGTAGCCGTGTTAGTCTGTATCAGCAAAAAGAACGAGGAGTCCTTGTGGCACCTTAGAGACTAACAAATTTATTTGAGCATAAGCTTTCCTGGGCTACAGCCCACTTCTTCGGATGCATGCAGTGGAAAATACAGTAGACAGATAGACCGACACATGAAAAAATGGGTGTTGCCATACCAACTCTAATGAGACTAATTAATTAAGGTGGGTTATTATCAGCAGGAGAAAAAAAAACTTTTGTAGTGATAATCAGGATGGCCCATTTCAAACAGTTGACAAGAAGGTGTGAGAAACAGTAGGGGGAAAATGAACATGGAGAAAGCCCATTGCCAACCCTGTCCACATATCTATTCAGGGGACACTATCATAGGACCTAATCACATCAGCCACACTATCAGAGGCTCGGTCTCCTGCACATCTATCAATTGATATATGCCATCATGTGCCAGCAATGCCCCTCTGCCATGTACATTGGCCAAACTGGACAGTCTCTATGCAAAAGAATAAATGGACACAAATCAGACATCAAGAATTATAACATTCAAAAACCAGTCAGAGAACACTTCAACCTCCCTGGTCACTCAATTACAGACCTAAAAGTTGCAATTATTCAACAACAGAAACTTCAAAAACAGACTCCAATGAGAAGCTGCAGAACTAGAATTAATTTACAAACTGGACACCATTAAATTAGGCTTGAAGAAAGACTAGTCATTTCACAAACTAAAAAGTGTGTGTGTGCGCGCGTGTGTGTTCCTACTGTATTTTCCACTGCATGCATCTGATAAAGTGGGCTTTAGCCCACAAAAGGTTATGCTCAAATAAATGTGTTAGCATCTAAGGTGCCACAAGTACTCCTCATTCTTTTCACTTAGTATAATGGCTCCCTGATCTCAGTTGGTGCCTGTAGATACTACCATAAATCAAAAGATATAAACCACTACTACCAATGAGATAGTTGGTTGGGCAGGCATCTTCGATGAGAGATCTGCATGGATTCCTAGAGTGTTAGGGGGAATCTCTGGCATACAGTGTGAAAACACTGCCACCACACTAATAAATTACAAAGTCTAATATGAGGGAGATCATACAGAATGAGACCTGCCATTCCTTACAGGAAATCCCTTTGGCCAGGATTTCAAGAACCAATGACATATTGGCCATGCTTTTCAGTGGCCTGATCCATCATTTAGGCTGGGTAATCTGATGATCTGCAATAAGCAAGAAACAACAGTTACCATACTCAAAGTGTGCTCTACTCAGAGGAAAAGGGAAGCAAGTTAGCAATATACTGTATATACTCGTTCATAAGCTGAATTTTTTTAGTAAAAAAGGGAAGCATCAGAGAAGGGGGTTGGCTTATGAACAGGTACAGAGAGGGAAAGGAGGGAAACAGCCCTTTCCCACAACAGAGGGAGCAAGGAGAGGCAGCACAGCCAGCAGACACAGAAGGGAAGAGGCGAGGACAGAGTCTCTCTGCTTTTGGCCATGCTGCTCTCCCCACAGCCTCCGAAGCAGCTGCAGCTCCAGGGCTGGCAGGCTGCAGCCGCGCCACCTGGCCCAGGCCGCTGGAACATGCTGCAGCCACACCACCCGGCCTACCGGACCAGTTCCAGCCAGGTCAGAGACATCCTCCTCTGGCCCTCCCAGATAACATGGGAAGGGATGGGATGGGGAGAATGTGGAGGTCCTGGGCTAGGGGTGGGGTCACTTGGGGGGTGGTCAAGGGGTTACTCCTCTGACTCCCACCTTCTCCCCCACAAAAAATTTCACCACCAGTTGCTGTCCCAGCCCATCAGGGTAAGCAGCTGGCGCGCCGGGACACTTTGTTTGCTTAGGTTTACCTCCGTGCCTGCGGACGCTCAAGGTAAACAAACCATCTCAGCCTGCCAGCGGCTTATCCTGATGGCCCAGGAGCTCAAGTTTGCTGACCCCTGAATAACAGGGTCGGCTTATGAACGGGTTATAAAAATTTTCCATTTTTACTTATCCATCTTGGGGTGGGGGGGTCAGCTTATAAACGAATCGGTTTATGATCAAGTATATACAGTATACTTGTTTGCGTTTTTTTAAATGTGCCCATTACACAAATGTTTAGAAACATGTACACAAATAAAATATATAAAAAAGATAACTATGGTCATCTAAGTATAAGCAGCCAAAAAACAAGCTGAAAGCACATTATACATATATGTCACACGCTCCACCATAACCCCTGTCATGCAAAAATGTGAAAGTATAGCAGAACAACGGCCCCAGCTTTGTTTGGCCCAAAGATGAAGTGAATAGGCTCCAACTCTGTTAAAGATGAAAACTGATGGCAGTACATGAGATACATTCCTGTACTTTCCATTGCCCCCAGAGTTTGGAAATGGACAGAGTAGGAGGAAAACCTCAGAACTCCTCTTATACAGTAATTACATACCAGCATTGGAAAGTAAAGAAGAGCCTGCAAAAAAAGCCAAGATCAGTACTGAATTTACAATGGCGTTGTATTTAAGACAGCTACTAAAGAGAGATTTTTTAGAAAGTGTACAGATGGAGTTTCAATTCTTTCTAAATCCTCTGGTTCGAGGAATTCGCAATACAAACAGCAGATTCAGTGGCCATGGAGGGACAATTGTTTAAACAAGATAATCAATTTTCACTCTGAAAACATCCTAGAAAGAACAAGAGTAAATAGCAATCCGTTTTTTTAAAAAAACATAGTAAGTTCAGAATGCTTCCAAACACTGACGTTTCCACACAGTTAACTCTTCACACTCAAAAAAAGCAGCAATAATATTTTAGACCCACGAGTTTAATAAAATGTTTTTGTTTAATGAAAGGCAGGCATATCAGAACTCGAACCATTAGTCAAAAAATTTGTTCCAGTTTCGCCATTTTCCAAAAATTGCTATTTTTGGGGGGAATCCTGCATTTAAATTAGAGATGCTAAGAGGGCACAGAATGTGTAAAAAGAGCAGAACTGATATTATGAAAACTGGTCAGACATGTACTGCACAATCTGATCTGTCCTTACTGGAATAAGAGGAAGATTGCAAAGGGACTTTTTACTACTGCCATCTGCTGTCTTGATGACACTCCAAGCGTGAACAGGCCGCTCGTTTATTTACAGAGTGGCAGAAATCCACTCAGAGGCCTTTCATTCAACCATGGGCACTTGCGGTTTGAGAATTAAGTGTCACCGTACCAGCTCAAGTTTACAAAGCAGACATCTGCACATGCATCTTCCTGACACTCAGAAAAACTATCACCCCATGGTCACACGAGTTCTTTCTAAGTGGTCAGTATTTTTTTCAATTAATAATGTAAGTGGGCTTTAACACCATGGAGCAACTGTTCCCACAGGAGCCCTTGACGTTTCTTATTACATTATCACCAAAATATGAATTTACCTGTTGAGGTTGAATTTCGGCTATTTAAAATCCTACCGATTATACTTTTAACCGGGAATGGGCTCATATAGCAGGTAAGGAATATCAGATCATCAAGTTATTCTAGAGGGCACTAATAAGACTACTCCTTGCCAACATAAGGGCAGTTCTGTTCGAACTTTCCACTCCCCCCCCACACACACACAAACACACACACACCTGTGCCTCTCACTGAATTCAGTTGGAGTTGTGAGTGCTCACAATTTGTGCATCAAACCCAAGGTTCTCTAAAGAACAATAAATATTGTCAGCTAGATGACAAAGCCCAGAAAGTAAAAGAATGGTCTCTCTGGAATGGAGCACTCTACTGTTATGAGAAGACTGTTTACAAAGAAGTTGCCTGATTTTTGTATACAAGAATCCATCAGTCTCCAGAAAGATGCTGGGAATTAGCAAACAAGGGACAACTTGAATAGTAAGAGAAAGACAGAGTTACGAGTTCACAGCACACCGCAGAACCAGACTGCCTAATGCAGCATAAGAGCTGTTCCTTTTTGTAATGTCTAGTGGACAACTGAGCAGATAACTAACACGTCTATCTGCAGATTTTACTCTAAGCAGCTCTATTTCTCTTCACCCATGAAGTTGCAACAGGGTTGCCAGGTGTCCGGTTTTTCGACTAGAACGCCCGGTCAAAAAGGGACCCTGGCGGCTCCGGTCAGCACTGCTGATAACTGGTGAAGCAAGAGTACTGTCAAGTATTTTCTCCTTCTTACTAATGTATGTGTCTTTTTGGGGTGGTTTTAAACAGTCACTTGCCATCCATGAGCTGCCCAGGTGTTAAAGCATCTTAATGATGATGGAAGCAATGTAGAGTTGTGTTTAATCTGTATATTCCTAGAATGAATCCACGGAACCAAGCCTCGTGACCATCCCACACAGTCTCTTGTACATGTTAAAGAGGAGGGGAAAGAAAAACTGAGCCTTGGGGAACTTCACAAAACAGAGTCAGTGTTGAAGAGCATGCGGCTATCGTCATTCTCTAGGATCTGATCTGAATGAACAGATCCAGTTGACTGCTGCCTCCACTGACTCATGCAGAATTTCATCAACACCACAGAAGCAACTTTGTCAAAGGCTACAGAGATCTAGCAGTAAGAGCTTGCTTTCTGTCCAGAGGACCAGTAGGCTGTTTTTGTACCATGCTCTGATCTGAAGCCCAATTCTGAGGATACAGAAGGCTGGCAAAGGATAGGTGCTATCTTGGAGCTTAGATGCCACTGTCTTCTCCTTAACCTTGCAAATAAACCATCCTGGCAGATGATAGGCTCCCAGACAATCATAAGAAATTGACATAAATCTATTATATTAGTAATAGGTAATTAGTATAATTTCAAAAAATTGCTTTAGTTTTAAGTTAAAAATTACGGTGTGTGTAATCCACAGCCTGTCAAATGATTCTTAAAACTAATCCAGGAGCTACCCCACATGCTTCTATTAAACAGAATTTTAATCTTTACAAATAGGTAAATCACTCAGTGACTCAAGATGAACATTTTAAAGTTCAAGGCCCGTGGACGGTGCGAGGCCGGTAGCGTCCCCCAGCGCGCCAGGACTGAGTCTTCTTGGAGTCGGGTTGCTTGGGAATGCAGCCCGAAGCTGGTGGTAAACTCCATCTAAGGCTAAATTTTAAACATTGTGTTTTGTAAGGAAAACTCAAGATATTTCAAGTGTTGCTGCATTTAACAAGCTTTTCTCCAGCAGATGTCACTCTTTCCAATAGATAGTAAAGAACTGTAAATTTTCTCCAATTAAACTAGATACAGTCCAGGATGTAGTCCCACAGTAGGATCTTCCTCCTAGGTAGCCTGATTTCATGTCAAAGACAGTCCAGTGTCTCCCACATTTTATTCCCCAAATCCCTCACACAAATTGTTTTTCTTTTCTGACTGAAAACATGAATCTTGTTTAATGCTTTTGCAAGGAAGCCTAGATGAAAGAACACAGGAAATTAATGCAAAGCAGATTGACTGATTAACACATTACTGAGCTTAGCTCCAAAAACCTTTGGGGCAAGGAATGTGTGTGTTTGTAGAGCACTGTGTAAATGTACTAACATTAACCTGTAAACAATCTAGTGATTGTGGTTTTGGATGCAGATAGGATATCCCCATTAACATGCAAACAAAATGTGCAGTGTTCTGTTCTAAACATACTGGCCTAGGAAATATCTAGATTAGGCTAGGAAGCACTTCAGCATAAGGGTATAAAATCAGCATCAACAACTTTTAATCAATTTGACTACAAAGAGATTTAGCAAATTATCGCTCTGCCCCAAAATCTCTATAATGAATATAGAGAACAGTAGTGTTGTCTGACCGCTATTAAGACAGTGTACCTATCCATTCCTTTGAAAGCACAAGATTAGCATTTTGTGTTTAATGTAAAGCTCTGTCCCATGCAGGGCTAAAAGAGTGAATGGTAAATGAGAGGTGACAACAACTCCAGGGGCTATGTTTGCATAAATACTTTAGCCACCTGAATATACACATTACATGATGCCTATCCACAGATGCAGCTTAGTCATCATAATGGCAACAGGAAATCTCAGTAGATTTTTAACATCTAGGTGAGGCCTGAAGTCCTTAAGGATTTCTGTTTATGTCTGACTTTTAAACTAGCATCAGATGACTGCATGATGAAATATTTTTCACGTGTTACAAAAAAGAAAACAGTTTAAAAGATTTAGTGCTCATCACCAAATCTGACAGGCAGAATGAAGGAAATATCTGCTTTGTGTCTCGTAGAATCTGCTCATTCTTTTATCTGCAGACAGTCCATTAACTTTATGCATCTGCACAATCTCTTTTCAAAACAATGGTTGCCAGTTATCTGCTACTGAAGTTCAGAAAAATAAAAACTTCTGCTGAATTAGTTTCAAATATACTGTCAGCAGCCAACAATATTCTATAAATTTTACATTGGAAAAGGGTTATTCCTAGGGTGGGTTGTTCAGGTGTGGCCAGAGGTAGACAGCTGCAATCACCAGAGAAGCATATTAGATGACACAATAGAGCATCTTCTTGACATTCTAAAAGGAATGTGCAAACTTTACCAAGTTTACTTTCTCCTGAGTCCATTACTAAAGTAACAGATCCTTATGCCAAAAACTAGTACGAAAAATTAATTGAACAAAAAATTGAACGAGCCAAGAGAATTATCAATGATGCTGCTTTTCTCGTTTAAGGGCTTTGCCAAATACGTCACTGATTTATGGTCACTGAAAATATAAGTTTTAAAATCAACAAGTCCACACATAAAAGCCTCTGCAGGCTATATTTAATACAATAACCACATACCAAACACTTCACTACACAAATTTAAAGTAAGTCAAACGGTAGTAAGCTGATAACTGCTACCGGAAAGGCAATCGGCACTAACATAGCTATGCAGTATTTTTAAAGAACAAGTAACCCACCACAAGCAGGAAATTAAAAGCCACAGCTTCAAAAAAGCCCACAAAGAATGAGAATCACAACTAGTGCAATAAACCAACTTTAAAAACAGTAAGGATAAGAAATCATCACTTAGTAATCAAAGATTATCTGAAAAAACAAACAGCAATTTTCAAAGAATCATTTATTTTTAATCAACGCTGAAAAATGTGGATTAAGATGTTGCCTTTGTTTCTTAAACACATGACTCTACTTTCCAAAGAAGGGCACGCGTAGGTTTTTTAACGCATTTAACTTTCCTTGCAGTTTTAGGTGGCCTACTATCTTTATTTAAAAAAAACTTAAGACTTTGCAGCATTTTCCTCCCTCAAAGCAATCTCAAGTGGCAGTGGAAGGCACATAAACCAACTACAGTTTACTCCAGGGAAAATGATGGGGCCTAAGACACCAACTTCTTGAGAATTCAAACCTGATTTATGTTTCTAGCCTTATCATTGCAAAGCTACATTCATTTCACACGTGGGGCTGGCTCCAGGCACCAGCCCAGGAAGCATGTGCTTGGGGCGGCCACGTGGAAGCGGCGGCACGTCGGGTGGCTATTCGGCGGCGGGTCCCTCGGTCCCTCTCGGAGTGAAGGACCAGCTGCCGAAGACTGAAGCGGCGGCTGTAGAGCTGCCACCGAAGTCCCGCAGATCGCGACTGCAGCTTCCCCCCCCCCCAGCTTTCCTTCTGCTTGGGGTGGCAAAAACCCTGGAGCTGGCCCTACTCACATGTAAAAGTTAAATGGATGCACTAAACTTCCTGAGTCTGCAGACAGACTGCTTCAGTGCCCCTGCTGCTGAACATACTGTAACATTTAAGATATAGCAGTCAATTTTACAAGACTGATCAATTTAATTAATAATATTCAAAATCCTGCAGGCAGCAGTATAAATGCCAAGAATCACATCAATTGCACACAGATACTCAATGCTATAGGAAGAAAGGGAACCATTGGAGGTACTGACAGGGAGAAGTTTGAAATCAGAAACATACTACTGGTAGAAATCCCAGCACAATGAAATAAAAGGGGAAGAGGCATCTTAAAAGTTGTTCCTGTATTGTGCTGATGGAACCCCATCTTTCATATCTACCTACAGACTAATTCTGTAATCAGGTGTCAATCTCTGGGTTACCCACTCTGTTCTCTTTGCTAACTGGCCATTCAGATGAAAGGGTTCTTTGAACTTACAAAATCCATTTATAAAAAAGGCTTTTTAATAAAGCTAGCTGTTCTTTTCTAGGTTATAGGGCATTTTGCTTTCCTAGGTGATAGTCTTTATTAAGAACAAACTTTGGCTGCCAGAAGATTTTTCAGGAGTGCTTCAGTGTACTATGAAGTTGGCCTCCATGGGAAATCAGCTCTTTTCCAAAGACAATGCAAGTAAATCCAAGAAAAATTCAGGTGTGTTAGTCTAACTTAAGTTTTCATTTTGGACTACAGAAACCAATCCATATGATGCATCTTCAATATTCAAGGCTGTGTTTGCTTGGTATTAAGTAAAATGAGCAAGCCAAAAACTAAATTAATTGGCTGCTACTGTCCATTAACATTTGTTTTATAAATGTACCATTCCCCTATCAAATTTAAAATTTTAATGTATAATTCACAAAACAAGAAATGAGACAATGCTATCATGTAAACTGAAAAGTACAAAATATAAATAGGATGGTATTGTCCTCATAAATAAAAGTGTATCCCACAAGTCTGCACAAGTAGCAAACGACAGCACAAAGGGAACTCAATATCTACAACAAGCAAAGAAAAGGGAGTAAAAGGAAATGCGATTTCAGCATAAGAAATATTTTATAGTAGGTTGTCATATCATTTCTTGGTTAGGTTGTTTGTGGAATGTTAGAGAAGTACAATCTTTCATGAAGTCAGTAAAGATGCTCCAAATAAATGTCAAATTATTCTCTCAGCCAGTGGTCCCCAAACTGGGGTGTGCTCCCCGCTAAGGGGGCAAGAGGGGCAGGAAGGGAATGCCGTCCAGGCCCGTTCCATCCTCAGCCCAGGCCCGCAGCTCTGTTAAGCCCCCAGCCCAGCTCCCACTCCACCCACAGCACCACTCCACCTCCTGCTCTTCTCCCAGCCCAGCTCCCACTCCAGCCTTGCTGCACCCCCTTTCTCTACCCCCAGGCCAGCTCCATCTCTAGCCCCAGCTCCGCCTTCAGCCCAAGCTCCTCCACGGAGCCAACTGTGCAGTAATGGAGGGGGGCGCAGACAGATTTCCATTACTGTTAAGGGGAGTGCAATAGGAAAAGTTTAGGCACCACTGCTCTAGAACTCAGTCTGTATTTTGCCTTTTCCATGAGTAATATGGAGTGTAAACTCCCCAGCAATTTCCTTAGATGGCGGGTTGTCGGTTTCCATTAAAGAGCAATGTATCCTTTAGGGTACTCTGTTGCAAGCAGCTTGTCTTTTGGCTCTTAGCAGCGTCCATGACAGCAGCCCTATGTGTGAGTTCACTCCCAACCCCAGTGAGAAAGACCAATTCAAAAACATATCCATTTCAAACCCATATTTTGCCGATAGTTTGAGATGGTTGAGAGGGTAAAAGGGAGGGGACATTTTATTTTGCAACCTTTCTCTTGCTGTCTTGTTTCAGATGATGGAGGCGTTGCTTGACCTTTTATTTAATCACTGGCTTCCCAATTGTCTATTGCGACTGATTTTTGAACACAGAGTATGTAATTCCTGGGACAGATTTTTTATGTTGATAAAAGTGACACAGGATAAACCAACAACATGGTTATATAGATTAAAACCCCACTGGCACTTCAACATTAGCAGAGTCCTCCATAGGAAGTTTACCAGGTAAGACCAAAAATCTCCCTTTCTACACGAAGCCAGAATGCAACGTGCCCTATGCCAAGCAGCATCCCGAACAGGCTTAGTGAGACAGAAGAACTGAGGGAGTGCTTTGGACAACTACTCCTACAACACAGCCAAAGCATCAAATAAAAAAACAACAGAACAGCTCCCCCTTGCCCTTGGCTTTTCCATCCACCAGAAATACTTTCTTCACCTACAGCGTCCCTGGAGAGGTGGCCATTTGTTTACTGACACGTCTAAAGCACCACTGAACCTTTAGCAACAGTATTAACAAGGCACACATCCTAGCCAACTAAAATCTCAAACTTGTCACCTGTACATGGCTGGACAACAGCATGAAAAATGTCTATACTTTCAAAAAGGATACATTAAAGTGACCTGATCAAGGGAAAAGGAAGCATGTTGCGTAGCCATTGGCACAAGGCCAAGAACAACAGCAGTCAGCATACACCCTAATATTTTCTACTGTTGAACAGAAGAGGAACTTGCAATTTTGCATAAATCGTTGCCTTCAACACATACCTATAATTGAAATTAATACATTATTTAATATCCTCTTATGTTATAGGATAGGCTGGATAAATGCCCTGATTGAACAGTGTAGCAAAAGCCAGTTTTGCATATCCTCAATGATTATATCTATTCTTTTTCCTCTTTTCATGATCAAAAATTCTAGTTTTAAAATCTTTCCATCCCTGGTACAACAGGCTCATTTCATTCTTCACTGGAAACAGCAAGTACCATGTTCTGCTTCTAAAGCATTACTGTACTTGCCTTTTGCTTGAACAAATAGCAATATTAAAAGGCAATGCCACAACAATAGTCTAAAATATGTAGTACACTGTCAGCTAAAACTCAGACTGAAGTCTGGGATTCCCACAGAATCCAGTCTTCCTTTTACCACCCTGGATATACCCTTTACACCAATAATGTATTCATATCTCCAAGGCATACCACAAGCAGCTGCTAAAATATGAACAGCTAAAAAATATACATGAAAGTTATAAAATTACAATTAACAGATATTCATACACATATAAATATTGTATATGTTCCCCACCTTTTGTATGCTGCTCCCTTTCTTGAATGACGGGTCAAAGGCCATGTCTGTCTCTTTTTGTGTAGCCCTAACACAAGGAGGCCCTGATCAGGACTGAAGCCTCCGAATACTACTTTAATACAAAAATAAAAATACTTGCAGCTGAACTGTAGGAGCAGTTTTTCCTTATGTACAGAAACTCAGCGATTTCAATTCCAGGCTGCATATTAACTGATATCAAGACAACATATTCAAATATGCATCTTCTGCGGTTGAAATACAGCCACCTGCTACTTACAATTTTGCTACCCTTCGAGACACATGTTCTGCCATGCTCTCTGTGAAATGAGGTGACCAGAACCAAACAGTATAAAATGGGAGGACATGCCATTAGTTTTTGTATGGCATTATATGGTTTCCTGTGTAATTCCTATCTCCTTCTAACCAGAAATCCATGTTTTTCTCCTCCTTTGGTGCACACTGAGCAGAGATCTTCATTGAGCTTTCCCAGATGAAGTCTAGATCCTTTTATTGGTGTGTTCACAGTGACAGGTGAACTTCAAATTATAGATTCATCATGTATTCTAATTTCCAGCATACACAAGGTTTGTCCTTTTCACATATGTATTTAGACTGTTAAGAGTCTCCGTGAGCTCTTGTAAGTACCACATAAGGATGTAAATCCACATAAGGATGAACTGAGAGGAATCTCTAGAATGATGACCAGGCTACTGAAATTTCATAAAGCAAAGAAAACACTCATCGCATCAGTAATACTCTAGCAACATTGAGACTGAGAAAACAGGTTGCTTTTGGCATTTAATCTATTTTTAATTTTTGAAAAAACATTCAGCATAGACTTTCTTTCCTGTGTGTCAGTGGATATAACATGACACTTCAACACTTAACCATCAAGGAAGATATAAATAGTATTTTTCTTAGTTTGGAGGAATGCAAGAAATCCAGGCTGGCAAATGCATTTTCACGACAAAAAGTTAAGTGCTTCATACGGAAAATGTTTTGCCACATCAAATCTCAGGTATTTTACTCTCTGTAATGCACTATCCTACTTTGCGTTATGGATAATAGGTATCATTTGTTGTTTATGAAGCATAAAACTAGATGCAATACTGAAATAAAAAAATACATACTGCAAGTTCCAAATTACTCAGAACCGGTACATTCCCACCTGCAAGTTTGTTTTTTCTACCAAAAATAATTGTATGGGCTTTTTCTATAATGTTCATTACTATAGTATATAAGCATCTCAAATACATTAATGGATTTATCCTCTCAACAACCCTACTGACACAGTAAGTGTTTTCCCATGATTTTACATACACGTGTCAGGTCACACAAGAAGTATAGAACCCAGGTATAGCCCAAGTCCTGATTCAATGTCTTTAATAAATGATCTTTTCTTTATGCTTCTATATGCTCCAGTCCACAGCATTTTTGAGGGGTTAATCCACTCAGCACTGATAACCGAGGAAACCTGTGTCTTTGATACACACCCAACTGTGAATCACTTCTCTAAAGCACCCATAGGCAGAAGTACTTCCAAGCATACACTACAGAACACAGCATTATTACTAATGCTAAATGTGGTAGGGATACATTTCTTTCTTCAGGAAGGAGCTCTGGATTGCTGTTTACTTTACACACAGGAGATTATCAACTCACAGGAATGAATATTTCTAACAGTCAAGATGTTAAAGGAAGTAGTGCTGAAGAGTAGAGAATTTAAGGAGAGCACCACTGTGCACTTTTCCCCACACATGGTGTCTGAACCTGTCACCACCACTTACTACGGCCTTGTAACTGAACATTGATATGTGGATCCAAAGTTTCGACTTTGTGGGTATGAAGTGTGTTTCTTCTTGTCCCAAGAGACTAATATAGATCTACTTGAGTGAGGACAAATTCTTTCAAACAATTATTTGACAGCTTAATCCATCCAGATGTAAAAGATTTAAGCTGTGTTGCCTTTATTTCCTTTACCATAGAATATAAGTAACCAATTACCGTGACCGAGCCCTACGATAGTTAACTGCTAAGAAAAATGTCACTTCTTTCAAATATGTTAGACGGCACAAAAGGAGCATGGGGGGAAATTAAAGGAAAGTCAATTTTTGAAGTGAATACAGACTCTGTTTGCCTGGCTGCTTTCTCAAGGACACTGACAGGAATATGTGCTTGACACTAGCTGATGAAAGGTTTCCAGGCACAACCTTACTACCCGTCTCATTTTGCTAACCTGCAAACCTCATAACTCCCACTAACTGTAATGGTCAGTGCTCTCAACACATTTCTCAGCAGATATTTAATAGCCAGTGAATAGCAAATTAATAAGAAATTTTATCATAAATACATTCTAGTTGTATTTTAGGTAGGGCTGTTGATTAATCACAGTTCACTTACATGATTAACAAAAAAATTAATCGCAGTTTTAATTGCACTGTTAAATTTTAATTGGTATTCTATTATTTATTAAATATTTTGGATGTTGGTCGACATTTTCATATATATTGTATTGTGTTGTAATTGAAATCAAAGTGCATATTATTTTTACTTACAAATATTTGCAATCTGTTGTGAAAGTGCAACTTACAAATGTAGACTGTTTTGTTTGAGTGCAGTCATGTAACAAAAAAAAAAAAATGTAAAACTTCAGAGCCTACAAGTCCACTCAGTCCTACTTCTTGTTCAGCCAATCACTAAGAAGAACAAGTCTGTTTATGTTTAAGGGGGATAATGCTGCCTTATTCTCATTTACTATGTCACCAGAAAGTGAGAACAGGCGTTCACATGGCACTTTTGTAGCCGGCACTGCACAATATTTACGTGCCAGACATGCTAAACTTTTGTATATCCTTTCATGCTTCGGCCACCATTCCAGAGGACACGATTCCATGCTGATGACACTCACTAAAAAAATAAAGTGTTAATTAAATTTCTGACTGAACACGTACATCCCCTGCTCTGTTTTACCTGTATTCTGTCATATATTTCCTGTTATAGCAGTCTCGGATGATGACACAGCACATGTGGTTCATTTTAAGAACACTTTCACTGCAGATTTCACAAAACGCAAAGAAGGTACCACTGTGAGATTTCTAAAGATAGCTACAGCACCTGCCCCAAGGTTTAAGAATCTGAAGTGCCTTCCAAAATCTGAGAGGGATGAGGTGTGGAGCTTGCTTTCAGAAGTCTTAAAAGAGCAACACTCCAATGCGGAAACTACAGAACCCAAACAACCACAAAAGAAAATCAACCTTCTCCTGGTGGTATCTGACTCAGATAATGAAAATGAATATCCATCAGTCTGCACTGCTTTGGATTGTTATCGAGCAGAACCCATCATCAGCATGGACACATGTCTTCTGCAATGGTGGTTGAAGCATGAAGGGACATATGAATCTTTAGCGCATCTGGCACGTAAATATCTTGTGATGCCGGCTACAACAGTGCCATGAGAACACCTGTTCTCACTTTCAGGTGACATTGTAAACAAGAAGCGGGCAGCATGATCTCCTGCAAATATAAACAAACTTGTTCCTCTGGGTGATTGGCTGAACAAGAAGTAGGACTGAGTGGACTTGCAGGCTCTAAAATTTTACATTGTTTTGTTTTTGAATCCAGGTTTTTTTGTACATTATGCTACATTTGTAAGTTCAACTTTCATGATAAAGAGATTGCACTACAGTACGTGTATTAGGTGAACTGAAAAATACTATTTATTCTGATTTTTTTTTTACAGTGCAAATACTTGTAATTAAAAATAAATATTAAGTGAGGACTGTACACTTTGTATTCTGTGTCGTAATTGAACTTGGTATATTTGAAAAAGTAGAAAACATCCAAGAGTATTTAAATAAATGTTATTCTATTATTGTTTAACAGTGCAATTAATTGCATGATTAATTTTTTAATCGCTTGACAGCCCTAATTATAGGCAATGTACCACATAGATATTTATACTATAGTATATTACCAGTATCCAATAAGCATAAATTAAATCACAGATCCATTTGTCAAAATGAAATATATCGAAATTCATTAGCCTCCATACATTTTTAAAATTGTGTTTATCTGCTTGCTTGAAAATTTGCAGAAATTGGTAACCCAGAGGTGAACTCTCAATCAGCATGAATTAGCAAAGTTTTACAATAGCAAAGACATAGTGGTCTTACCTGATCAAATGACATCTACTAAGAAGTTTAAATACCAACTAGATATTATGATCTCTTTTTCAATTTCAATGCAATGGCTAAATTTGGATGGAAACATGACAGTTGTGAATGACAGCTAGGTTCATAGAGCTCTTACATATCCGCCAAATGATAGGCACCTGAGAAATACCCAATATAGATGATGAAAAAAGCAGCCATGGTCATCCTTGATTGGTGGCTAAAAGTCAAAAACATAAGGAAGAGAGTGCGATTTTGGTTTGCTTTTTTGTTTGTTTTGTATTCATTGGAGCAAGAAGAGAATAGACTGGCAATCGGATCATTTAAAGGTTATTCTGTTGAGGTCCTTATTCCACGCTTATCACTGTCACATCAATTGCCTAACCAAGGGTTGTGGTGGGAATTCTCCATCACTGAACATTTTAAAAAAATCAAGACTGGACTTTTTCCAAAAAAATCTGCTCTAAGAATTATTTGGGGGAAGTTCTATGACCTATATAACCATGTGCCCTGTTTAGTGTCTCAACATATTAGCAAATGCTACAGAAGCAGCATGCTCGGCTCTTTAAGGGAGATGGAATAGCTTACATTGCTCAAGAATTACTATATTTCAAAGAGATGGTGACTCAATAAAACTCGTCATTCTCAATAGGTAAGGAAAATCCAAAATACTCTGGATGGGTGGATGCACAAACCTATCTTCTAGTAGGAGTGAAGAAATAGTGCTCGCCTATCTTCCTCAGATGGAATAGCAATGATTAGAGCGTGTGGCTAGAATTGAAGGGGATGAAATGATAATCATATAGGATATTATACACCTCTACCCAGATATAACGCTGTCCTCCGGAGCCAAAAAATCTTACCGCATTATAGGTGAAACTGTGTTATATTGAACTTGCTTTGATCCGCCGGAGCACGCAGCCCCGCCCACAAGCACTGCTTTACCGCGTTATAGATGGATTTGTGTTATATCGGGTCACATTATATCGGGATAGAGGTGTATGCGCTTTTTGTCCATAGATCTTGAAGGGCTTATTAAAAAGCCAATAAGCAGTTTGGTAAGAAGTAGGAAGTTTTTCAGGGCTTAAAGAGTTGCAACAGTCATGGTTTCAGGATTAAGAATCTATACACTGATACATTGTAAATCATTTATTTTTAAGAGTACCAGTGTGCAGTGTGCACAGTGGTTCCCTGAAAACTTATAATAAAAAAAACAGTGTACCCAAAATAAATAAATAAATAAAATACCCAAAGGAAACTGGAAGGAATCAAAAGTATAAATTGTAAAGTTAATCATGTATAGTTTGTCAGAAATTTAGAATAATTAACAGTATACAAACTACAATAGAGGGATATGCTGTTAAATATCTCAATACGATTTAAGACTTATGACCAGAAGTGAACAGTTTTCATAAATGGAATTAAGCCATATTCAAATGTCTAGAATTTTTTTTTTTAATTGAGAAACAGCTCTTGAAAAGATAAACAAGACAGTATGATTTAGTGTTTTGTAGTGAGGCAAGGTAAAGCATATAAGGATGATCAGAAGTACAGAGTTTAAGTATGTGTAAAACTAGCTATCAAACATGAGATACTTTAGCTTAGCAAACAAAGAGGCTAGGATAAAAAAAAATTATTAATTTAAAACAAGAACACTTAAATGTTAAACCCCATTATGTAGTAACAGCACATGAAATTTTATTTCTAGGTGCAAGTCAAATATTCATAAACAAAGCTAACAAGTAGGAGAATAAACAACAGAAATATGCACAGAAATTAGAAGAACACTGGTATCTGTATCCTGCTGGCAGGTGAAAGTTTACAATTAAACAGCAATGGCTACAAAAGCCTTTCAAATTTAATACACTGGTTTGAGTCACACATTGATTGGTAGTGATGAAAATATATTTGGCAGTGAATATATATATGGCAGTGAACTCTGTGTAAGGAACTCATTGTCTCATTTCTCTTAATCTTGGATTAAGATAAACAAACTAAGGCCACTTTGCTTCTTAATGAGAGCATCCCAATAGAGGCTTAATGGATTTAATTTATGTGCTTTAACTTCACACCTTTAGTTAATTCTCTCACCATTCCAGAGTATCCCCATGTTAAAAAGCCCTTTAGTTACTATCAGAAAAGTGCACATCACCAAAAACATCACCCTTACAAGTGCAATGGTTACTACAGAAAGTCAAGGGACTGAACTTCTACAGTTAAAACCTTGTTGGTGATTCTCCAGAAGAAGAGTTGAGGAACATCAAATTAGTGCAGAAAAAAAAACTGAACTGATACTCTCCTGTGGGAACAATTTCCTTTTTCAAGGCTATCAATATAGCAGTTTTTATAAGCAGTAACTACTTAAAATTTAAAAATAGTTAAGAGGTTGCCACTTCGACATACTGAAATCCACGGAATTAATACCACAGGCAGTCTTGCAAGCAGGAAAAAAAATTGGAAGTATGATGGTATCAAACTTCCAACAGCAAATGTAACACTCGATTTACTGTCAGCCTTTGAAAGTTATACTGCCAAATCACACATGGTCACCACTACAAATGCTTCTACAATAACTGAAATTGGTGTTCAAATGTGTAGCTCTGTTGTCGTGTGATATATATATTATATTATGTAGTGTGCAATATTATTTAAATTTTCTCTTACACTAGGCCTCATTCTTGAAAACTATTGCATGATATCTCCACAAATAAATACTGCAGATTTACTTAAACTGTGACACTACTCCATGTGTTTTATTAATCTCTTAATAATAAAGTGAATTATAGGACATGGGTGTGGTCAGTTTTTTGGGTAACATACAAATTTAATCTAGCTGGAAGGCACACAAGTAAGACTAGAAATTGTGCCTCAGTTAAATATGGATGTTATTTGCCATCACTCCCTTTTTAAAGAGTACACAAGTAATTAAGCAATGTTAAGCATTACAAGCAGAGAAAAATACATTTACAGCTTAATCCAATCAGACCAGTTGTCAGAGAATAATACTATGAAGTTGACCACATTTTATTTTTTGTAATACTGTTCCTCTATTCCAAAATAAACATTAAAATAAAACAGTAGATGAAAACTGAAGCAAAGGAATCAGCAAACTGGAAGAAAAAGGGAGTGGATCACCTGGATCTCAGCAGAAAAATGATGCATAGTGCACTGGAGTACTAAATTGTGAATTTTAAATGCTTTTCTGAATGTAATTCAGTCAAGTTCAATTTCTTGTTCTATAGATACACACTAAATTTCTCTCCCCTGCGATATAGTCCTATTTGTGTCCCCTTCTTCTTTGGACTGGAATGCAATTTTCCTCTACCCTATGACATGCTTACCAGATTTTGGCTAACTTTCAGGTTTCTTTTACTAAACAGAGATGACTAAGTATAAAGATTTATCTCAATGCAAAGACAGACAGCCTTGGTTATTGGAATTAGATTTTTTCCTCTTGATTTGCTGTAAGTTTAGCTTGGTATGATATGAGTTGCTGTTAGCGGTTTAAGTAGATTGGCAATCATCTGCTATAAGGAGGAGCAGTAAATCTGTCATTACTACACTGACAATCTCCTGCAGGACTCCCTAATCATACAACAAATGAATGAAACAACGTAAAAAAAAATCTAATTTTAATGTGGCAGACACTTACCAGAAGCCACCATCATAATGTGGAAATTTAGAAAAAATATATACAACTATCACCAACTCCTTGAAAAAATAGGTAGAATATACAAAAACTATTAAAGAAGAGGGAGGGCTTCCCAGACTGCATGTTCAAAAAACACTGATCAGTGGGGTTTTTATTTATGTATAGCTGGGTGGGTTCCCCTTTTAAAAGACAGGCCAGCAATAAATTAATGCAACTGCATAGCTGAGGTTTTATGAGCACTGCTAGAGATTTTCAAATAGTTGTTTCCACACAGTAACCATAACTACCACTATGTTTTTTATTATATACATATATATATATACATACACACACACACACACACACACACACAAGTTGCATAATACTCAGCAAAATAGGGTAATAGACATGTACGTGTATATGTGTTTATATAAAATAAGAAGAGTTGTACTTCTCATGGGACAACGAACTATTTCCTGACTTCTGAGCATGTAACATTTCATCTGAAAAAAATCACTGCATGGCTTTTGCATTTAAACAAAATGTAATTCAATTCAGAAGTGTTTTTGTATTTACAGAAAAAAAGGTTTGACTGAGTACAAATACAGTACAATGCGCCTGCCTTCCATAGAAGACCACCACAAAACATACCCATAGGTTAAAAAAGTAGTAACAGACAATAAGCAATTGTCCAAATTGCAACAATTAATGTTATAGGGCTTGTGTTTCACATGGGGAAAATCTTCTGACTCTTCTCTGCCTCCCTACCCCAAAAAAGCTTTTAAAGGAGATGAAAGAATTGCAAGTCTTTAGTGGGTAAGATCTCATTCTGAGTTTCTTAAAGATATTAATTTAACCAGTACTGGATAAGAAACTGAAAGCCTGATAGGCAGCCATCTATCCACTGGATTATGGGTAAACATAAAAGGTCTAGTCAGGTGCTTGATGAATCTGTTTATGGCTGACAAGCCCAATTTGGGAGCGACACAGCTTGTTACAAATTTCATAGATCCATGTGTCTGAGTTGGAGTCTGAAGCCTGGTCTACACTAGGCGTTTAAATCGGTTTTAGGAGCGTAAAACCGATTTAACGCCACAACCGTCCACACTAGGAGGCACCTTATATCGATTTTAATGGCTCTTTAAACCGGTTTCTGTACTCCTCCCTAACGAGAGGAGTAGCGCTAGTATCGGTATTACCATATCGGATTAGGGTTAGTGTGGCCGCTGATCGACGGTATTGGCCTCCGGGCAGTATCCCACAGTGCACCACTGACCGCTCTGGACAGCAATCTGAACTCGGATGCAGTGGCCAGGTAGACAGGAAAAGCCCCGCGAACTTTTGAATATTTCCTGTTTGCCCAGCATGGAGCTCCGATCAGCACGTGTGGCGATGCAGTTAAAAATCAAAATAAAGAAAGAAAGAGCTCCCGCATGGACCATGCGGACGTGATCGCTGTAAGGGCAGGCAAATCTGTTCTATCAGCGCTCCGTTACAGAAGACGAAATTCAAAATCATTTTTTTAAAATCTCCAGACAGAGCTCCAAATGCTTCTAGGGTCAAACACCGTGTCCGCGGTGGGTCAGGGCATAGCTCGGCAATTTTTGCCCCATCAGGCACTGGGATCTCAACCCGGAAGTTCCAAGGGGTGGGGGAGGCTGCGGGAACTATGGGATAGCTACGGAATAGCTACCCACAGTGCAACGCTCCAGAAATCGACACTAGCCTCGAACCGTGGACACACACCACCGATTTAATGTGTTTAGTGTGGCCGCGCGCACTTGATTTTATAAAATCTGTTTTACAAAACCGGTTTATGCAAATTCGGAATAGTCCCGTAGTGTAGACGTACCCTAAGATTATAGCACACTGCTTTCTTCTCTCACTTTGCTTCCATCTTCTGGATCAAAACCGCTTTCTGTTGCGCGCCCAGTACCAGATTATTCCCTCCAGATTGGACAGGATTCTGCATGCTCCTTCCAGCTTTCTACACTGATGCTGAATGACTTCATATCATTTTTGCCCATGTCATGGTCTGCCATAAAGGGCAACCCCGGTTTCTAGGGGTTATCGCTATACAAAATATTCTTGGGGATACGGTCTCCTCCCATTCGCCTGACATGACTGAGCCATCGCAACCTCATCTTCTTGATAGTAGTTTCTAAGTGTGTCAGTCTTGCGCACTACAACACCTCTGTGTTTGGTATTTTGCCTCCCACTTTATCATCAGGATCTTGCACGGGCCTCTCAAACAGAAGCTGTTCGGTCTCCTGACGTGCCTAGCACACATAGTCCACGTTTCTGAACCATAAGGCAAGGCTGACAACACCCTAGTCTCAGATTCCCATCTTCACCTTAGTTTATAGTCTGCAGTTATTCTATGCATGTTTCAGTAATAGCTTGAAATTCTTAGGTTTCAGAGTAGCAGCCGTGTTAGTCTGTATCCGTAAAAAGAACAGGAGTACTTGTGGCACCTTAGAGACAGTTGACAAAAGGTGTAAGGATAGTTATCATATGGAAAAAGATTCAAGTTTGAAATTCTTAGCTGCTTTTCACACCACTAGTTACTCACTGATCTTTCCTCTTTCACATCTCCTCCCTCCCATGTCTTCTCTCACCTCACCCATACACTTTATAGCACTCATGGTATTATCACTACCCATAGTGCCGTCTCCAGTGACGTCAAACAAAACTGGAGTCCTGGTCAGCTTCACTCTCTGCACTCCCACAGAACAGGTAAATGGCTGCCTGTGAAAGCCCAGGAGCTGATCCTCCAAACACACTTGGGATATTTTGGGGAGTGAAAACATTTGTTTCACCTTCACTATTTCTCCAGCAGAAGACTATGATAGAGAAGGGGAAAGGAGAGAAATGGTCAGTGAACCTGCCACAAAACATTTGTCATTATGTTAGGTAGATACTTACAAGAAACAGATATAAGAGTCTACAGGCTAGCCACAGATAAGCCAGCTGAGGGTCATTCTTCACTGTAGATGTAACTCAAGTTATCTACACTTGTTAGCCTAGACCAGGGGTCGGCAACCTTTCAGAAGTGATGTGCCAAGTCTTCATTTATTCACTCTAATTTAAGGTTTTGCATGCCGGTAATACATTTTAACATTTTTAGAAGGTCTCTTTCTATAAGTCTATAATATATCACTAAACTCTTGTTGTATGTAAAGAAAATACGTTTTTTAAAATGTTTAAGAATCTTCATTTAAAATTACATTAAAATGCAGAGCCTCCCGGACTGGTGGCCAGGACCCGGCAGTGTGAGTGTCACTGAAAATCAGCTCGCGTGCCGCCTTCGGCACACGTGCCATAGGTTGCCTACCACTGGCCTAGACTGAAATGAGAGGAGCCGCACCTGAACTACAAAGAGCAGTTTGTGTTAGCAGTTGTAGCCTGTAGTCCCTGGAAGGCCAGCTAATTTGGGTTAAAAAGCACCACCACATTGGAGTTAAAGGTTTTTTGTGTGGGCAAGACTTGAATTCAGGGCAACACTCGAGTTAATTTGAGTTAACTTTGCTGCAAAGACAAGCCTTAGACTGCCAACAAGGCTTTTGCATAATTTAATCACCAGTACAGTTGCAATGACATTCAAAGAGGATCACTTTTAGTGGAAATACACAACAAATGCACAGTAGCTGTATTTTAGTACTCTGATTTGGCAAAACCACAGTTCATCTTTATCATATGACATTTTTCTCATGGTCCTATACAGAGTAAACAGGCTCTTAATGCAATATTTGCCCCTAATGGCATGAAATATGTGCATCACCAACTATGGTTTATATCTGCAACATGGACCATTCCAGTTACAGGAAAACTACAGGGTAGGAACTCCAAGCAAAAGCTTCTAAAATCACCAGGTTCAGGAAATCATTTCAGTATTCGAGAAATCATACCACCACAATACATTTAGAGCAGTGGATCAGTTTGCAACAAGTGTATTCCATTAATACCATAAGTTGTCAGAGTTATAAAGAAAAGACTTTAGAGAGAGCAGAATCTATGCAACAAAACTAGTTTCACTAAGGGCTTGTCTACACACTGAGCACTGCAGCTCTGCGAGAGGCAGTAGCCATGTTAGTAGGAGATGCTCTCCCACTACCCTAGTGCTGTCCAAACCGGTGCTTATGTCAGTGTAACATGTGTCCCCAGGAGGGTGATTTATTCACACCCCTGAGTGAAAAATGATGCTGACAGAAAGTGTTGAGTAGACATAGCCTAACTTAACTCACTAACCATTTGTGTTGAAAATGCTCAGGTCCACAGATTTTTGAACAAATGTGAGTGAATATTATCTAGGTTTGTAGGCCAGACATTTTGCCTAACATTTTTCTTTCTTCACATCAGTTTAGAAAGAAAAGTTCAAAGTAAAAACATTTAAGTATTCTGAAAAAATTGCCTGCACAGCCCAACACTCATGAATAGTCCTATAGAAACTCGCTAGGGAAGTGACAGTAAGAGAGCAAACCATAAGATTTCAGGTTTCAGGATTTCAAGGTGTTACAGAGAAATTAAGATAACGGAACACTTGATGTTTTCCATTTCAATCAAAGATTCAGATACAAAAATTCAATTATATTAATTTCAGATGTTATGGGCTTTTGTTTTCAAGAGGTTGGGTGGGGAAGAGAAGTTTGGCGACAACACCAAGTTTAACTATATTGGTTACCAAATCCAACCAAATATAACAGTTTTCTCCATTGCATTAGGCTTCTCCCAAGGGCCCTGAGAAGCTACTGAAGAATTAACCCGCAGAGGAATTTCGAAAGCGTACATGAGGTGAGAGAAGGGGGCTAAGCAGGGCACAACCCCATACCAAATTCAACACCCCATTTCACCTGCATATATTTTTCCTGGACAGCTCAAAGTGCAGTCCTACTATGTAAAAATGCCACCATAGAGTGGGACTCTCTGCCTTCTTGGGAATCAAACAGAATTGCTTACAAAGTTTCAATCAGTTACACCTGCGCAAACCCACTGGCACTAATGAGATCACAAAGATGTCACTGAGGACCTAATTTGGCCTGCAGAACCTTTATTACTGATGATCACGCGCAAGAGGGAAAATTCTCATCCTAACTCACATCCCAGGCTGAGTCTGCAGCACTAACAATTTGTCTCAACTCTTGCATGCTAAGCACATATGATAACGAATCCCAAAGCCCCACAATGTCACTTTTTCCCCCCAATCACTTTTCAGAGTACAACTGTGTTCTCTCAGGATGCAGTCGATCAAACTAAAGCCTATGTGAAATTACTGTATCAAATCTCTTTTAAAAGGAAAAAGCAAACTATTATGTACATACTCACAAACAAGAAGGAAAACCAAAAGGAAGCAGTACTGCAAGCCTCTTTTTCTAAAGTAAAGGTCATTCTCATTTGCTTTAAAATCGTCAGGGAAATAGAAGTGTTACTTGCTCATTAGTCTAAATTTTAGCCATTTGCTACATTTGAAAATCAGTTGTTCTTAGATCAACATTCAAATGGTATCTGAAAACAATTTACATGTAGCAGCTGTTAATGGTTGGTCTCTATACATTTAAAATCCTATTAGCGTCTTAGGGCTTGGCTACACTTGCAAGTTAGAGCGCATTAAATCAGCCCCGGGCGCCCTAACTCCTGAGTTGACCACACTGGCAAGGCACTTAGAGCGCCTAGACTCCGTGGCAATCCACCGCCACAAGAAGCATAGAGCTTGCTGCGCCCTGGCTGAAACACCCAAGTGTGGATGATGTGTTGCATTATTGCGCTGTGACTGGCCTCCGTCCCATAATCCCTTGAAGTCAAGTGGCCACTCTGGTCATTGTTTTGAACTCTGCTGCAGGCATGTGAATATCCCCTTTCAAAGCTCCGTTTCTGACAGCCTGCATGCTTATCTGATCTGCGACACAAAGCAAACCATTACTGTGGAATGCTGCTGCTGCTGCAGAGGCAGAGGAGTGTGCGAGAGAGAGAGAGAGAGAGAGGCGGGGGAGAGGGACAAGGGGATGTCAGGGTTTCCCCCTGCAGCTGTCTCGCTGTCTGAACTTACAAGACAGCATGCTGACACTCTCTGACCCCCAAAACACACTCTCTCCCCCCACATACACAACATACTCCCTGTCACACTCCACACACACCCCATTTGAAAAGCACGCTGCAGCCACTTGCACACTGGGATAGCTACCACAATGCACTGCTCTCTGTGGCATTGCAAGAGCTGGTAATGCAGCCACGCCACTGCGCTTGCAGCTGATAGTGTAAACACACAGCAATGCTTTCCCTGCTGCGGTCTCCGAGGGCTGGTTTAACTCCTAGAGCTCTACATCTGCAAGGGTAGCCATAGCCTTAGGCTTTGGCTACACTTGCACTTCAAAGCGCTGCCGCGGCAGCGCTTTGAAGCGCTAAGTGTAGTCAAAGCGCCAGCGCTGGGAGAGAGCTCTCCCAGCGCTGTCCGTACTCCACCTCCCTGTGGGGAATAACATACAGCGCTGGGAGCCGTGCTCCCAGCGCTGGGGCTTTGATCACACTGGTGCTTTGCAGCACCGCAATTTGCAGCGCTGGAGAGGGTGTGTTTTCACACCCTGCTGCAGCGCTGCAAATTTGCAAGTGTAGCCAAGGCCTTAGTATAGGATTCCCCTTCAAATGATAGCACAGGGCACTAATGCAGCAGTCTAGTCATACTACAGAATACCCTTCATGGGAATCAGACCCAAAATTATTGTTAGTATATAAAAGCTAGGTTGCATAGCAGTAACTAGAGTTCTCAGACTACACTGCCTATACAAATCTATACTTCTGGAGATTAACTGAACATTCAGAACACCTGCTGCTGATTAAAGAGGGTCTACTATACGACAGCTCTCCAAAGCTAGTGCCAAAGTAGTTAGAAAGTTCTGTTCTTGGTTTAATAAATTAAAGACATGGATGTTGCAAAAAACAGATGTTTAAGAGAAAAACATTCTAATAAACCAATAATACTCCACAGATGGACTACATAAAGCAACAGGGGATTTCCAGACATCCCATGGCATTCAGAAGAGATCTCTGCTCTACAATCTGATCTGACATCAACTGACTCCCTTCCCTCCCCTCCCCAGTCTGTTCCCTTCTTGAGCAGGGTCTCTCCCAGACCAGGCCTCCTTGCCTGGAGAGTTTCACAGCCTTCCAGTGTTCCTCACCCTTCGAGTCCTAGCCAGCAACTGAACTGCTCAGCCCCTGCAGCTCCTTTTAAC
The DNA here is from genome assembly GCF_020497125.1 of Mauremys mutica. Classification (NCBI taxonomy): domain Eukaryota; kingdom Metazoa; phylum Chordata; order Testudines; family Geoemydidae; genus Mauremys; species Mauremys mutica. The sequence continues at coordinate 71,089,791 of NC_059081.1, read as the reverse complement.
TGAGCCTGCTGCATTCTGACTGGCCGCTTCCAGACCTGCCTGGAAAGGCTGCAGGGAGGACCCATATTCACTGCTCCTTTTTCTGGGATAGGGTGTGGGAGGCCCACCAGGCCTCCAGCAGGGGCCTCAAAGGGCCGGGTACACCCAAACAAAAAGTTATAAAAAGACATTGGTGAAAGAATTATCAATGTACTACAGAGGGCAAAAGCCAGATTGGAAAGGGACAAGATCAAATCTGGAAGAAACTAACTCAAGCCAGCAGTTGTAGACAATGCATTTGAAGAGCATGAAGATGAAGAGAAGAGAAATTAGGCAATGGAACCTGTTAAAAGTGAGAGGAGGGGCCAGGGAAGTTAGGAGACGGGCAGGAAGAACGGTTGGGGGACGAGAGCAGGCGGAAAGGTTCTGTGTCAACACGAGTGGGGAGTGGCATACTAGGGGGCAAGGGGAAGAGGAAAGTCACTGGATCGTCCGTATTGTGCTGACAATTGTTATACTGCAGAGAACGCTACTTGTCCTACTGCTAACTAGATCTGCACTCTTAAAGGAAAGAGGTCCAATGTCTAGTTTTTTAATTTTCTTCAAAGAAGAAAAAAAATGACATCTGGCCAGGTACCAGCAATTCCAAGATAATGGACAGGCAAAAAACAAGAGTTCCAGGAGAAGGGCAGGCAACCTCTTTTATGAAGAGAGTGTTCAAACAAAGCTGTGTACGTGCAATGCCATGAAGCTACCTCTTACGGCTAAAGCCGCTTTAAATCATTCAAGGTCCAGATAATTTAGGAGTTCCTACACCCAGTGTTAAGACTATGACAGGGAGGTTAATTTGATAAAACCAATTCTGATTACATGTAAAAAGGTTCCAATAATTTAACTAGCACCTAGATTTCTGTGGCAGATAGGGGAAAATCTGTAAGCCTTTAACTGAAAAGGCCATCTTTGTAAATATTCTGTTTACCAAGAGGATTACACTAAAAGGAAACTATTAATTCTTCTGCACAGGGAAAGTCCACAGTGATAAGTAATAAGTGTAATTATAATTTCAGCCAATACACAAGAAGAAGTGAAAAATGTTTATAATTTAACCATGTGCATTTCTCTAGAGTATCAGTCAGAGTGTTGAAGCCAGTTCCAAGAGAATCTGTTTGAAACTTTCATTACCATACTTCCCTGGGTCCTGCATTCCAGACTATGAGCAAAGCCTCTCTTACATGTGGTCTGATTGACGCAAATAAAGAGCTGAGCAAATGATTCATAGTTGTTGGACCGTAACACTTTGTATAAAACATCATGAGGCCAAACTTGCTGATTTATTCCAACACCCAGTATGTATCATGATAGGTATCAGATTTGAACGCTCATCTACAGAACAATCTCTTTCAGAGGACAGGTTTCAGAGTAGCAGCCATGTTAGTCTGTATCCGCAAAAAGAACAGAAGTACTTGTGGCACCTTAGAGACTAACAAATTTATTTCAGCATAAGCTTGTAGCCCACGAAAGCTTATGCTGAAATAAATGTTAGTCTCTAAGGTGCCACAAGTACGCCTGTTGTTCTTTCAGAGGAGGCTCCTTTCATTTTCTGTAAGAAGAGAGTTCTGATTTTCCTACCAACAGGTCAGATTGAACCGCAACACCTGAAGGATTGTTACAACAGAAACACGTAGAATAAAATTTTGGTACAAGTATTTCTCTATCACTTGGCAGGCACAATTAGTGTGTCCAATGGTGTTAAGTGTCACTGCCCATTTAATTTCTACACATTTTATCAAAATCTGACAGCATACCCGATGGCTGACTCAGCTACCAATTCTGACCCCAACCATTTAAACTCATTCCCTCCAACTCTGGCCCCTTTAAAAAAAATAAAATAAAATAAAAAAAACCTTCCTTTTCCCTTCACTTCTAAACAACAATCTCCCACAAACTTCAGGGGACCAAGAGCATGATTAGGCATGTAAACGAATGTACCCAGGAACAAAGAGCCCCATGCCATGGATGAGGCTCAGAAAAGAAACTGGAAGCAACCATTAGACCTAACTCCAAGGTTCAGCTGCTCCTACCTGGCTCTACAGATGCTTAGATGAGTGGATCTCCTCCACTCCTAACCAGCTCCAAGGAGGAGATATTCCCCGTTCCTTTTTAGTGCTCCTCTACCATGGCTCCACATAGGGTGCAGTGAAGAAGATGAAGCCTATTGCTCCTCTTGCACATCATTTGCCTCCTACATAATCCTCATTTCTACTGTGTTGGGAGACTAGGGAGAGAAGAAAGCCAGTTCGATCTTGCTGCTCCTCCCCTCCCTCTACCTATAAGTGAGATGGCAGGGGAAGTGGGAGGGGAGGTGGAATCTCCCCAACTGTTTCCTTCCTAGGCTCCAGGAAAGGAGTTATGGGGAACCCCGTGCCCCAAATTTCTCCCCTTCAAGCATCTAGGAAGCATGGGAGAGGACAACCTCCTGACCACATCCCAGCTTTTATAGTCGGCTGGGAAAGACAGGGGCATCCTTCCAGGATCCAATCTCAAAAGCAGCAACAGTGTGCTGTATTACTGTTAACTACTCTCTTGCCATGCACAAGGAAGAGCAGGTATATGAACTCCATCCAAAGCAGAGCACGAGAGTGAAGCCATTATGCTAGGCAAAAGAATAGAAGTGGACCAGACTATATATAAAGTGCTGCCAAATAAACAATTCACTGAAAATATTGTTTTCTGTCTAATCTTGCTCCATTTTAACAATCCATTCTAAGATATAATTGGCAATGGTAAGTAAAACAGTTCAGACAAATGTGACCTAAGAGGTGACATTGAATTATATTTTAGAAACACAGGTTCTGAGCTAGGACAATACAGTGAAGGCTAATACATTGTAATCCATTTCTTTCATTGTTGGATATTTCATACCATGAGGTAGATGCAATATTGCACTAATCCAGGGGTAGGCAACCTATGGCACGCATGCCGAAGGCGGCACGTGAGCTGATTTTCAGTGGCACCCACACTGCCCAGGTCCTGGCCACCGGTCTGAGGGGCTCTACATTTTAATTTAATTTTGAATGAAGATTCTTAAACATTTTAAAAAACGTATTTTCTTTACATACAACAAGAGTTTAGTGATATATTATAGACTTATAGAAAAAGATCTTCTACAAAGGTTAAAATGTATTACTGGCACGCTAAACCTTAAATTAGAGTGTCACACCACTTCTGAAAGGTTGCCGACCCCTGCACTAATCCAACTCCACTAGGAGAAGACGGGAACTGCAAAACCATTTCAACATCCAATCTCTCTCAGCGCACGGTTTTCATTATATAGACAGAGGCAGATTCCAACAATGCTCAGCCACAATATAATTATTAATGGGGCTCCAATTTACCCGGATTGGCCCTGCCAACTGTTTAGGAAAGGTTCTCGCTACAAAAAGTCTTGCAAACTTAGTATCAGAATTCATTAAAAAATAAAAATTTAAAAAATCCTCACACTGCTGGCCTACAGTTCCAAAAGCAAAACCATCTCTAGGTCATGTTGAGAAAACAAGGCCATGACATGTCATTATCAGGATGTAACATATCTTATGACATCATTGTTTAAATTATACCGTACACAGGAATGCAATCTCTCTTCAAAGGATAGAGTCATTATGAAAAGTCTCACATATTAACCAAGCTACAGTGCCTTTCATACTGTCACTTTTTTACATTACAAATTGCTGACAAGAGTATAATGAAAACTTGCACTAGAAAGAGGCAGCATATCAATGTTGCTCAGCTAATAAATAATTTCAAATTAGGAACCGACAATGAAAAGCCTATCAAGACAATACACAGCTACAATGTTTTAAATCCCTCTGGTTTAGCACTCACAAACTTGCTAAAATATGCTGAGACGATACCTTTTAGAGCATCTTCATCTAGGACACCTCTACATTACTTTTTAAACCAATGGACTAAATTCTTCTGGTTAACAGCTCATTCATTTTGGTACTGATCAATTTGTTTTTAAGCCATTACATTTTAAAATAAGCAGTTCAAACCTTCCTTGTATGTCATTAAAGCTGCATAAAGATATTAACAGTTCTGAGATACCTGTGCTAGTATAAGGAAGTGACACACCTCAACCAGTGGAGAGGTTTCAGATGTAAACCCTTAGGGCAGTAGGATGAGACTATATTACTCAACTATTAGATATGGCTACACTAGCAAGCTTCCAGCAGCACAGCTGTACCACTGCAGCTGCGCTGCTCTAAGATCACTCATGTAACTGCTCTATGCTGACAGGAGAGAGCTCTCCTGCCAACATAGCGCTGTGCACACTACCACTTATGCTAGTGAACCTATGTTGCTCAGGAATGTGTTTTTTTCACACCCCTGGGCAACACAAGTTTTGTCGACATAAGCAGTAGTATAGACATGGCTTTAGCTGCACCGCTGTAGCACCTCAGTGTAGACATTACCTACACCAGAGGTAGATCGCGGGCCAAATCCGGACCCCCTGATGCTTTTGAATGGACCACAAAATCTTTTTATTTACTTATGATCATGAGTGTTGTTATTTCTGTATTATTTTCTCAAGAGTCTGGACCTTGACTACACCTTGACCAAGAAATTTGGACCCTGACAAAAAAATAAGAGATTACCCCTGCCCAGGAGGGATTTCCCCATTGGCATAGGTAATCTGCCTTCTGAAGAGACAGTAGCTAGGTTGACAGAAGAATTCTTCTGTCTACATCAGGAGGAAGAACAGCATAGCTATGTCTCTAAGGGCATACATTTTTACACTCCCAAGAGACATAGCTATGCTGATGTAATCTCCCAGTGCACAACAGCCCCTAGACAACAAAAGAGGAGATCGATATGTTAGAGAGGCATTAAAAAACAATTAAGACAAGTCTTAAAATTACATAATTGGAGCAATCACATCTCCTCCCTTTCTTGTTTAGTCACCTTAAAACATCATTCAGATACAGGACACAATTGTATGAAATTAACTGATGAAGCCTGTGAGTTGGAAAGATGACCAAGAAGCCAATATCAGACTGACTACATGTTTATGTTGGGAAATGACAAGAAATATTTAAACAACCTAAACAATACCAGGCTGTACAAAAAATAGTTTAAAAACATTTTCAAGCGATTAAAGTATCCACAAAGTCCATAAAGGCCTTCTTTCTACAGTCCATACATCAGAAGAGCAACTACAAATGAAAGCAACTGGACAGCTAGGGCCTACAGAGGAACTGGAATATTAGAACAAGGTCCTTTACAAAACAGTCCCAGAAACTAAAGTTGCTTGCAGTGTTGTAGCCATGTTGGCCCCAGAACATTTAAACACACAAGGTGGGCGAGGCAATATCTTTTATTGGATCAACTTCTGTTGGTGAAAGACAGAAACAAAAGGTATTTCAGTAACCAGAAATGAAAGTTCTGTGGGTTGTCCTAGATTAAAGAAGCTCCATATTTTGTTTTCAAGTTTAAATCTTTAGCTATATTTTGTGAGTGGCTTTGAGTTACTGGTTTGCTTGCGCAAGTCGAGAAGTGTCCCATCTAGTATGGGGGGAGAGAGGGGAAGGCATGCATTCCTAACACTTACACTGCTGCCCAAAAATCTGGCAAGATGAAACTTCAGCTGTGCTCTCCAAACAACAGATCACTTCTTATTTATTGGCCGTGTGACGACAGAAAGGGATTTTCAGATAGGACACCATAGTCAACTGTCTGCATGTTTCAACAGCTGGAAGCCTAAACATGTTCTTAAATTAAAAGGGGGCGGGAAACAGAATGATAGCATTTGAAGATCATGGATGAGATGATTTCCAAGAGCAAATAAGCATAAAAAATGGTGTCAATATATTAAATTTCTCTAGCTCTCAAATTATGGCCTTAAAAGAAACGATGTGCCACTGATACAGTTAAGGAGTCTAAAAACCAAATTACGCTGTTTATGGCTTGATGCAGAAAACAGCTTTAATGACAATCCTCAGTTATCTCCACAGTCATTATCCTTTTCCTCCCTGATAATAGATGACAAAACTATTAGCAGTGCTAAAATTGAAAACAAAAAAACATTTAACACACTGTAAACAATGCTTGAACATCAACTGGCACCTTGTGAAATGAGTGTGAAAGATTTCAAAGCAATTCTGCTTATTCATTTACTGTATTTCCATTTCCTTTCTTTATCCCGAACTTTTAATATTAAAAAATATCTTTATGGAGTACATCTATGTCTATGTCAGCTGAGAAAAAAATCAATGTTCCGGCATCAAGATCAACTACTACTGAAGTACTTTGTCACAAGAGGAATCTTGGAATAATGTCACAAGTAAAAAAGGGGGTGGGGGATGCGACAGGAGTGTGTGTGTGTGTGGGGAGGGAGACTGTTTTGGGGGACAGAGTATCAGCATGCTGTCTTGTACGTTCAGACAGCAGCAGGAAACAACCAGTTTCCCCCTCTCCTGGCATCAGCCCCCGCCTCCCTCCCTGGGCGCGCTCGCTCTCACACACACACGTTAAACAGCACAAGCATTCCACATTAATGGTTTGCTGTGTGTCCCAGAGCAGATCAGCACAGCACTCAAGGGCTGTCAGAAACAGTGCTTTGAAAGGGGAGTGGCGCATGTCTCCAGGGAGTTCAAAACAATGAGCAGAGCAGTCACTTGATGCATTATGGGACAGCTCCAGAGGCCAATTAGAACACAGAAAGCAATCAAGGTGTCTAAACTGGCAACAGAGTGCTGGAGCCTCTGTGCAAATAGCCTTACAACTCTCGCCGAAACCGTTTTTTTGCAGTGCTGCAACTGAGGAGTTTCTGCGCACAAAGTGGCTTGGCAATGTGTACGTGTCTGCAGTTTGAGCGCAAAAAGCTGCTTTATTGCGCAGAAACTTGCCAGTGTAGACAAGCCCATAGCATATCAATACACCTATCCCATGTTAAATGGTAGCTAGCTAAGCAGAAGAGGACAGAATTCTGACACCCTGTCAATGTTCCTTTCTAGAAGGCCTTGTGAAGTGGCTCATGTACCGCCATGGGATGGGGGTCAGATGAATGAGAACATCCTTTGGAGATGAATGCAACCAAAATGCACAATCATTCAGAGGTGTGAACTCACCCATGAATGGGTTGGCCTCTGCTGCCATCTCCCCAAATCTGTCCCAACCCATGTTGTGGAATACCAATTTTCCAGACATTCCCCAAATGGATATGGATTTTAAAGCACTTTGATATTCAAAATCAGCTCCTTATTGATATGGAGAGAAGGGAAGAGATCTGTACCCGAGAAATCCCTTGACCTAATGATTCCAACTTGCACCAGTAACTCTACCTGGCTGTAACACAGAATAGCAATATTATGGTGTGGCAGTAGCACAACCACAAGTAAGGTTGCACCAGGATTTCCATTTTCACGGGGGTGGAAAGGGCCTACAGCAATTGTCTTTTGGGTTACAACATCATTTAAAAATAGTTTGTTCACTGCTTGATCTTTTTATACCAGTTTGTGGGTGAGCTATCATTTGAGATTTATTAACTGTTTTTAAGAGACCGTGTGACTAGCATTTTTCCAAGTGTCTGACATTTCCTTCAGACCCCTTTTTCCAATAACTACAGTACTGAAGGATGAAACTGATAGATGTGAGCCCTTGGTTTGTGTAGATTGGATGGATTACTGTAGGAAGCTGATATTTGTTCTCTATGTACATTTTTCATGATAAACATAATATGATCATGGCACCATATTATTCAAATATCAGCCTCACACCTTCTCTTCTATTACAGGTGGAATTCCTTGTGCTATGCAACCTTTCTGAACATGCTGACACTGAAGAGAGTCACAGCTACTTGCTTTTCTTCAATCACAACCAGTCTCTTTGTTCAGAAGATGAGGAAGGAGTATAAGGCCTTACCTTAATGCTGCTACTTAATAGTATTTCATTATCCCTCTATTTGAATAATGTTTTTTCCCCTTGACAATACTCGTGAAGTAAAAATCTGAGTATGCATGTGGATTTTAAGGCACTTTGAAAACCAGAAGCTTTGCTATCTGTCCTGATAGCATTTCCAAGGAGAGGCCCTGCAGAAGAATGCAGTTAGAGAGCAACTAAGGTGCACTACACTCTCAAATATGCAAACAAAAGGAATCAAACTTCCAGTAAATGGGTTTTCCTTGGGTTCAATGGCCACATGATGTCACTTTCTGCCACCCACTTACTCTGATAGCAGGCTGCCTGCAAACACTCTGGCTTACACATGTGCAAGCAACTCTCTGACTCATCATCTCTGCTGACACCAAACTGCAGATCCCACCTTTACCATAACTTTTTAAATATTGCTTCCCAAAGGGCCATGGGCACCGGACACTAGCAGAAACCAATCCCAAACCAGTAACATCGGTTTGAAGAGAATCAGAGCCACAGTGAAAGCCCCAGGCATATACAAAAATCTGTTATAAGAACTGTAAGATTTTGATGTCACATGATATAAAATGTTTATTTTATCTGAGGGAAGAAGAGACTATCTCAGAAAGATTTTGTTCAAACAGCCTCAACATTTGGACCACTAATCCTACTCTGGACCTCACGAAGGAAAAGTTTTCAAGACAAACCCTGCAAGCATGTGAATGTTAGAGGACTTTGACAAGACTGGTTAAGCAGTAAGCTAGTCTCATCCTTAACCACAGCACTGCTACAGCCCTACTATAATCCAGGTGGGAAGACATATTTTTGGTCTGGCATAGCTATATGTAAATACAGGTCCTGGCGTTCAGTATATTGTGCTACAGATGTAAGCAAATGTTGGAAAAAAGTTATTTTAGCAGATAGGTGTGTGGACAATTATAATCCATTCTGGATAAGCACTGTAGCTATTAGGTGTGGTTTTTTGCATGTTAGAACTGCAGTATTAGCTGAAGTCCAATAGTCTTCAAATTTACCTTGGGACTGGGATTCAAATGAAAAAAAAACCAAAAACATTTCTCACATTTCTTTGCCTTTAGAACATCTTAGTGGTATAATTTTCTTTCATAAACCACAATCTGGTGATATTCATGCAGTTATTTTCAAAGTCTTGCTCTTTCCAGGATATCAGAGATTGGGTTTCTTTTCTTAATCTGAGAAAGCCTTTAACATGGTTCAGGAACACTTAATACAGTTCTCTCCATAAATACAGCAAATCTGAACCACCTTACCTGGTTTCCCCAGCAAAGTCTCTGCATTCTAGATGGACATACTGTGAATTGTGTGTGAAAAGACATTCACAATAAAAGCTCCACCATGCATGGTGATATCTGAAAGTTTTCAGATTATGTCAATTTTTCATCTTATTTTGAGATTGTCAAGTAGTTCAGTACCAATATTAGGGTCTTGGTAAACAAAGTGTTTTACAAACCCTAACAGAAATCCATTAAAATTTTTAAGTTTTTAATGTATATATTTTGTTAAAAATGTAAGGAATCTACATTGTCCCACTGAACCAGAAAAGCTTTTCTAGGAGGGTTTTACATCTTTAATTTACTTCTTTTTTTTTTTTTGGGAGTCCTGCACAGTGGTAACCAAGGCATCTGACAACAGGTGCCAAGGTGTAAGAAAAATTGCCAAGATTTTTTTTTTCCCCAACTCAAATATTTTTAAAATTTGTTTTTCAGAAAAGTATGAGTAAATATTGTGACTGGAAGGTTTTACTGGCACTCATTTGGAATTACCTGGATAACATTTGTGGTTTCACTGGAGACATTTAAAAGTAAAGTCAATAAAACATTTTTATCATGTAATCATGTCTATCAAAACACAAATATTAGTGTGGCAGTCAAAGCACTAATGGCTTTTTATCCCTCAATGATGAGACTCAGTGGAACCTTGTTAAATTGTGAAGTCGTCTATCCAACGTGTTGCACATCACAGTACACAACAACTAACAAAATGGTGGATGAATGACATGGTATAGGAAACCATCTTCATATTTTCTGGGGCTGTTCCAAATTAAAAGCTTTAGACTGATGTTAGAAAACTGAGGCTAAAGCTATTTCAACTACATATTCATCCTAGGGTTTCGTACAAGTGCCAAGTACATGACATCTGGGCATATTTCAAAGAAGATTGGCAAAGCAAAGTCCGTAATAGACTTCATAAGGGCTTCCGCGCCTCTTCTCTTTGGTGATAGGAAGATCTGCCTGGGCTAATGGTTGGTTTGGGTTTTTGGTGGGTCTTTGGGGTGGGGGGGATAGAGAAAGGGATGGACAGTTGTAAGCATCATTCTGGTTATGGTGGAAAAGCTTTAATCAAGCAGAAATGTCTTGCAACATGGCAAGTAGCTGATTCAGACTGGATTTATCTGATCTTTTCTGGGACTTTGCTCCATACCTGGAACCCCAATTCCTATTACAATGTTAAGAAACTCCTAATATAGTGTTAAGGAAATGTGCTTATTTTCAATAAATCAGGAAAGACATCTCCTCAGAGTCCTTGTGAAAGTCTCCAATATGTATATTTCATTACATGTTATTACTCTGATTCCAAAAAACATCACTCTAAAGAAAGTGTGATTCACAAGAATAAGAGATCTGCGAAATGGAAAGACTTACTACCTGTCTAGCCATCTGTAACTAAACTATTTGATGAAAGATGGGATGAAGTGATTAAAAACAAACTGATAACAGCATGTAACACATATAGTTGTCTGTACTGCCTCAACTCTACTATACCTTGTATAGCTGATAAAGTAACTCAACTTTTTTTTATCTTTAATAAACTAATAGCAAATAAGTTGACTGCAGTACAGTAACTGATTGGAATTTCTATAAATTTTTTTTTAGAGTGAATCCTCCAGTGTTATTTTAAGTGAGTTAGCAATGGGACAAAAAAGTCACTGATGCTGAATGTTTAAACAAATCTACCGATTGAAGTATCTGGGCTCTTCAATAAAATTTTGGAAAGGACTGTCATAGGAGTTTTGGATGACAGCTTACTTAAACTGCTGAACAGCAGCAGGTACTGATCATGCCTTTTATACAGGACGTTACTATTAGTGATATATTAGTATGCAAGATAAACACAGTTCTCATAAGAGAGAAAATGGGTGAAAGTAATATTTTATTGGACCAACTTCTGTTGTTGAAAGAGAAGCTTTTGAGCTACACAGAGCTCCTCTGGTCTGGGAACTGTACTCAGAGTGTTCTCATAAGTAGATACATTTGTATGGCTATCCTATCATGCCATTTACTCCCAGAATATAGGGGAAGTGGTTCAACTTCACAGAATGGGTTTAATATTTTTCTTCTTATGCTCTCATGGTGCAAGACATTTAGCTTACACTTCTTGGAAGACATGATGTTGTACTATTTATAGAGTGAAACAGTTCAAGGTGCATGCCTGCTGCAAACAATTGAGTGACTTGTTTTCATGGTAATTGATCTATACAGCATGGATTACAAACAGTTGTTTCGGATTCATTCTCACTCTGCTAGCATCTCCCATGATAAAAATGGGTTTGCCAATATAACAGCTGCTATTGAACAGGAAAAATGCTAGCAGCTGCAAAGCCTTTAACTTGAAACTGTAGGTAAGTTTTGTAAAGATGTTCAGCAAATACAGCTGTTCAAAAATTTTGCATACAGATGTACACCACAAAGAATAATATAGTATCTAATCAGTTTCCACGTATTTTTTTTGTAGTGAAATGAGGAGGATTTGCTTTACTGATTGGGCTAGAGTCAGGAATAAAATTACTGTTGTAAATCTTTTTTGAATACGTTTAAGGTAAACCTCCTTTCAGCTTGCACTTAAAAAGTTAGGTTGCCACATTAAAAATCATATTACAGAAGCATTTTAGTTCTGCTCTTAACTTAGATTATTAAAGTTACGAATTTAAATCTCATTTACTTTTCTCTCTCTTTTTCTGTATTTCAGCATGGAAGATATAACTAGACTGATCTCTGGAAGCAAGTGCCATGTTTCCCCAATCTGAAAATCTCCCTCTTTTCCATGTTGTAAGATTCCAACTGATAGCTTTGCAGGACTGCAAACTATCAAACCTTAAACCAGTCCTAGTGTAAGATCAAATCCTGGATCTCAAGAGTATTTTTTGTGGGGAAAATTTACATTTGGGATAAGAAGATTTCGGGGACAGGATTGTTTTTGTTGTATTTTTTAAATGGTGGCTGTTGCTATACAGAGATTTGGAATAATAAATGGATGAATTACTGGGCAGAGAGCAGGATGTGAGGCAGTCAAAGATGCATGATAAATGCAACTGATTGTACAGCGGTCAGCACTAAATGTGATCTATACGTATGCATGCACTGGAAAGAGATTAGTTATTGTAGGGGTTATATACAAGACAAAACAGAATCAAACCTTCAATCCAGCAAAGCAATCAAAACATGAGTTTAAAGCATGTGAGCTCCCTCTCAATGGGACGCCATGTGTTTTAAAGTTAACCACATTTTTAAGTGCTACGTTGGATCTGGACTCAAGAGTTCCACTGTAACCCTACTGTATAAGGAGAGAAGCAACAGGTTGCTTAATACTTTCCATCATAAAAATTCTTGCATTCATTTCTTTGAAGAGAACTCTTCTGCAGTTTGCAGCAGGATTCTGAAGTTTGGCAGGGGGATAAGCGCTGGAGTCCACAGGCATAAAATGCCTTTCAGATTTGTAGTTACGAGCTAGTGAAAATCATAATTTCCAATCCGTGATTTGCATAATACATCTTGATTTCATCCTGCTGTGTGAATAGCAAAATCTATCCCTGCTACCTGAAAGTTGCCTTTCATCAGGCAATAAGATCCACAGCTCTGTTACCCATCGTAAGAGATGGGTACTTCAACCTGCTTGCAGTTAAGGGGCAGAACCAAGCCTGCCCATCACTGGCAGCAGGGGAATGACTCACCCTCCTGGAAGTTCCATCCAGTTGAGATTACTTCCACACCCAGGAAAATTAAAATCTACTTTTCTAAGTTACAGACACTGTTAAAATGTAGTTTGAGGAAAAAGCATAATGATTTTGCCCAGTGCAGAACATGGTGAATTTCACCTAAAAACAAAACTTTAATTCTTCAATGTCAATATACATTTCTATTCTGGATCACAAATTTCTCTCCTGGGTAGATCTGTGGACTTTATTACTTGAAGAAAGGACATCTTCAGGTAAGCACAGGTACATTTTCCTATTTTTAGATCCACCAATTGGTTCCAATGGGATTTTGGAAGCAGGATCACTAAGGGTATGTCTACACTACGAAATTAGGTTGAATTTATAGAAGTTGATTTTTTAGAAATCGATTTTATACAGTCGATTCTGTGTGTCCCCACTTAAGACCATTAACTCGGCGGAGTGAATCCACAGTACCGAGGCTAGCATCGACTTCCGGAGCATTGCACTGTGAGTAGCTATCCCACAGTTCCCACAGTCTCCGCCACCAACTGGAATTCTGGGTTGAGCTCCCAATGCCTGATGGGGCAAAAACATTGTCGCGGGTGGTTCTGGGTAAATGTCATCAGCCTCTTCTTCCCCTCCCCCCCGTGAAAGCAACGGCAATAAATCATTTCTCGCCTTTTTTCCTGGGTTACCCATGCAAACGACATACCACGGCAAGCATGGAACCCACTCAGCTCACCGTAAGTCTCCTGGGTGCTGCCAGAATGGTACGGCATTGCTACACAGCAGCAGCTCATTGCCTTTTGGCAGCAGACGGTGCATTACGACTGGTAGCCGTCGTCTCCTGGGTGCTCTTTTAGCCAACCTCAGTGAGGTCGGTTGGGGGCACCTGGGCAGATGTGTGCTCCTGGCTGGCCTCGGTGAGGTCAAACGGGGGTGTCTGGACATAAATGGGAGACGACGATGGCCAGCAGTTGTACTGCACCATCTTCTGGCGAGCAGCCAGGAGACGACAACGGCTAACAGTCGTATTGCACCGTCTGCTGCCAGCCTAAGATGTATAAGAGAGATGGAGTGGATCAAAACAATAAAGAGATCAGATTTGTTTTGTATTCATTTACACCCCCCCTCCATAAATAGTGGGGGGAGGGATAGCTCAGTGGTTTGAGCATTGGCCTGCTAAACCCAGGGTTGTGAGTTCAATCCTTGAGGGGGCCATTCTGCATGACAACCCTGTAAGCCAACCCTGTAAGCCATGTCATCAGTCGCCCCTCCCTCCGTCAGAGCAATAGCAATCGTTTCGCACCTTTTTTCAGCACAGACGCCATAGCACGGCAAGCATAGAGCCCACTCAGATCACCACCGCAATTATGAGCACTGTAAACACCACACGCATTATCCTGCAGTATATGCAGAACCAGAATATGCAAAAGCAAAACCAGACGAGGAAGCAACGGCAGCACGCTGATGAGAGTGATGAGGATATGGACACAGGCTTCTCTCAAAGTACGAGCCCCGGCAATGTGGACATCACTGTGTTAATGGGGCAGGTTCATGCCGTGGAACGCTGATTCTGGGCCTGGGAAACAAGCACAGACTGGTGGGACCGCATAGTGTTGCATGTCTGGGACGATTCCCAGTGGCGGCAAACCTTTCGCATGCGTAAGGGCACTTTCATGGAACTTTGTGACTTGCTTTCCCCTCCCCTGAAGCGCAAGAATAGCAAGATGAGAGCAGCCCTCACAGTTCAAAAGTGAGTGGCGATAGCCCTGTGGAAGCTTGCAACTCCACACAGCTACCGGTCAGTCGGGCATCAATTTGGAGTGGGCAAATCTACTGTGGGGGCTGCTGTGATCCAAGTAGCCAAGGCAATCAAAGAGCTGCTGATATCAAGGGTTCCCTAACTGTGATGGGGCAATAGATGGATCCCATATCCCTATCTTGGGACCAGAGCACCAAGCCAGCAAGTACATAAACCGAAAGGGGTACTTTTCAATGGTGCTGCAAGCACTGGTGGATCACAAGGGACGTTTCACCAACATCAACATGGGATGGCCAGGAACGGTACAGGACGCTCGTATCTTCAGGAACTCTGGCCTGTTTCAAAAGCTTCAGCAAGGGACTTTCTTCTCAGACCAGAAAATAACCGTTGGGGATGTTGAAATGCCTATAGTTATCCTTGGGGACCCAGCCTATCCCTTAATGCCGTGGCTCATGAAGCCATACACAGGCAGCCTGGACAGTAGTCAAGAGCTGTTCAACTATACGCTGAGCAAGTGCAGAATGTGCATTTGGATGTTTAAAAGCGTGCTGGCGCAGTTTACTGACTCGGATAGACCTCAGCGAAACCAATATTCCCATTGTTATTACCGCTTGCTGTGCGCTCCACAATATCTGTGTGTGAGTAAGGGGGAGACATTTATGGCGGGATAGGAGGTTGAGGCAAATCGCCTGGCCGCTGATTACGTGCAGCCAGACACCAGGGCGACTAGCAGAGTACAGCAGGGCACGGTGCGCAGAGCAGCTTTGAAAATCAGTTTCATGACTGGCCAGGCTATGGTGTGAAAGTTCTGTTTCTCCTCGATGAAAACCCCCCATCCCACCCTTGGTTCACTCTACTTCCCTGTAAGCTAACCACCCTCCCCTCCCCCCCTTTGATCACCGCTTGCAGAGGCAATAAAGTCATTGCTGCTTCACATTCATGCGTTCTTTATTAATTCATCACACAAATAGGGGGATAACTGCCAAGGTAGCCCAGGAGGGGTGGGGGAGGAGGGAAGCACTGGGTGGGGTAGGGGAGGAGGAAAGGACAAGGCCACACTGCACTTTAACACTTATTGAATGCCAGCTTTCTGTTGCTTGGGCAGCCCTCTGGGGTGGAGTGGTTAGGTGCCACACTGCGTTCTTGGGCGTCTGGGTGAGGAGGCTATGGAACTTGGGGAGGAGGGCGGTTGGTTACACAGGGGCTGTAGCGACGTTCTGCGCTCAAGCTGCCTTTCCTGAACCTCAACCATACGCCGGAGCATATCAGTTTGTTCCTCCAGTAGCCTCAGCATTTCCTCTTGCCTTCTGTCACCAAGCTGACGCCACTTATCTTCACCCCGCCACCTGTCCTCGCATTCATATTGTGCTTTCCTTGACTCTGACATTGTCTGCCTCCACGCATTCTGCTGGGCTCTTTCAGTGTGGGAGGACTGCATGAGCTCGGAGAACATTTCATCGGGAGTGAGTTTTTTTCGCCTTCTAATCTTCGCTAGCCTCTGGGAAGGAGAAGATAGTGTGAGCGTTGAAACATTTGCAGCTGGTGGAGGAAAAAAAGGGACAGTGGTAGTTAAAAAGACACATTTTAGAGAACAGTGGGTAGACTCTTTCACGGTAAACCTTGCTGTTAACATTACATAGCACATGCACTTTAGGTACAAGGTCGCATTTTGCCTCTTATTGAGGGTATGCCGGTTTGGTGTGAGAGATCTTTCATGCAGGGCCGAGCAACAGAATTTGGCTTGCAGGCAGCCATGGTGAGACAGTCTTTTGGCTTCTTTAACCTTCATAACATGTGGGAATGGTTTCAAACAGCAGCAACGCCCTCATTTCCCATACCAAGCAGCAGTTGGGTTGGTCATTTAAAATGGGTTGGCCATTGAAAAGGAAGAGGGGCTGCGGTTTTCGGGTTAATTTGCAGCACAAACTCTATCACCCCACCACCACCACCACCACACACATAATTCTCTGGGATGATCGCTTCACCCCTCCCCCCACCGCGTGGCTAATAGCAGGGAACATTTCTGTTCAGCCACAGGCAAACAGCCCAGCAGGAACAGGGCACCTCTGAATGTCCCCTTAATAAAATCACCCTATTTCAACCAGGTGACCAGGAATGATATCACTCTCCTGAGGATAACAGAGAGAGATCAAGAACGGATGCTGTTTGAATGCCAGCAAACACCAGGACCATACGCTGCCATGCTTTGTTATGCAATGATTCCAGACTACGTGCTACTGGCCTGGCGTGGTAAAAGTGTCCTACCATGGAGGACGGAATAAGGCTGCCCTCCCCAGAAACCTTTTGCAAAGGCTTTGGGAGTACATCCAGGAGAGCTTTACGGAGATGTCCCTGGAGGATTTCCGCTCCATCCCCAGACACGTTAACAGACTGTTCCAGTAGCTATACTGGCCACGAATGCCAGGGCAAATTAATCATTAAACACACTTGCTTTTAAACCATGTATAATATTTACAAAGGTCCACTCACCAGAGGTCCCTTCTCCACCTGGCAGGTCCGGAATGCAGCCTTGGGTGGATTCGGGGGGTACTGATTCCAGGTCCAGGGTGAAAAACAATTCCTGGCTGTTGGGGAAAACGGTTTCTCTACTTCCTTGCTGTGAGCTATCTTCCTTGTCCCCAAAACCCGCATCCCTGTTGTGTGCTACTCCACTGACGAAGTTAAAGCACAGGGGTGGGGTAGTAGTGGCTGCACCACCTAGAATGGCATGCAGCTCATTATAAAAGTGATGATGAGGCTCTGCCCCAGAGCAGCCGTTTGCCTCACTGGTTTTTTGGTAGGCTCGCCTCAGCTCCTTAAGTTTCACGCGGTACTGTTGCAGGTCCCTGTTATAACCTCTGTCCTTCATGCCCCTGGAGATTTTTTTCAAATGTTTGGGCATTATTATTATTATTATATTTATTTCCTCTTTTGGAACGGATTTCTGATAGCATGGATTCATCTCCCCATACAGCGATCAGATCCCATACCTCCCATTCGGTCCATGCTGGAGCTTTTTTTCTATTCTGGGACTCCATCAGGGTCACCTCTGCTGATGAGATCTGCACTCACTGCAGATCCCCACGCTGGCCAAACAGGAAATGAGATTCAAAAGTTTGCAGGCCTTTTCCTGTCTACCTGGCCAGTGCATCGGAGTTGAAAGCGCTGTCCAGAGCGGTCACAATGGAGCTCTCTGGGATAGCTCCTGGAGGCCAATACTGTCAAATTGCGACTACACTACCCCAAATTCAACCCGGCAAGGTCGATTTCAGTGCTAATCCCCTCATCAGGGGAGGAGTACCAAAATCAATTTTAACAGCCCTTTATGTCGAAAATAACGGCTTCGTCGTATGGACGGGTGCAGGGTTAAATCGATCTAACGCTGCTAAATTCGACCTAAACTCATAATGTAGACCAGGGCTAAGTATGGACATTCAAAATGAGCTAGATTATATATAGAAATCATCTTCTCCCAAAGCAAAAGAAATGGAACTGGCTAAAACTGAATGACCAACACTCAGAATTTGGTGAAATAATGGCTGTCCAGAAGATCTCAATACAGGAGACACGTCTACTCTGTCCTGAGATTGTCAATGATCCTAAGGACTGGGCCATGATACTTATTTGAAGAAGTATTTATTGAATTTACTATGAGAGTGAAAGTTAAGACAACTGTGAGGACTATCTGTCTAAATTAAAAATACAAATAATCAGTGCTCTCTCTAAGACGACCATAACATCACATAAAAAAATTGTCCGATGGAGACAGCAGCCATTGGGCGGCCTACTATAAATGGATCGGAAGTATAACAAGGCCTCCTGCAGAGATTCTATCTGGGCAGTGCTGTAAAGAGCAGAATGAGGTTCCAAAGGTCATGCTTTATAACCTTCCAGAATTGGGAAAACATTGCTGCCCTAAGGAAGTATTTAACATTTGCACTGATATAACACTCCCTTTTTTTGAACATGCCAAGAACATAAAATTACAGAGACTGGTCTTTTTTGCTTGGACACTCTTATACCCCCACAATAAAGCCCTCCTTGGAGGAACGCAAGGCTGCGTTTCACTGGTTTAACATGGTAATTAAAACTATGAATTTTGCACTACCCAGCAGAATAAGTTCTATTTGTTGTCTGAGGCACATGAGAGAAATAATGACTTCACCCAAGTTATGGGTTTTAAATTGGTATGGTCCTGGATGGAGGACTGGCCTTGCAATAGCAGACATTCTCTGAGATAGAGACATCCAAAGATCCAATACTAGGTTAATCAAGCCTGAGAGCCACAGCCTCTTCAAACAGAAAAGCATAAACATTATCACCACTGCTCTCTTGTTCCTATCCTTTCCACCTGCTCCCAGGACAAAACAGACAGTGCAGGTACCTTGCCCAGCTTCAGAAGAGGTCATTCGCCACTTAACATCCATCCTGGGTCCTGACACAGAGAGCGGACAGGACACTTTATTTATTGTTTCAAGATGCAAAGAGTTCCATCACCAGCCCCCAAGAAGTTGTCCTACAATGGAGTAAAACAGAACTGGGTGTAGGATCCACTCTGCTAATCCAATTTCTATCACATTTAAGTCTTGGTGTTCATCTCCCCGTGGTTGGCAGTGCACACAGAGGTAGGAATCTTTGTTCCATGCAGGACAGGAGAATCTTTCTCTGGGATAGGGTTGATCATGCTGTTCCTGGTTATGATGAAAATCCTATCAGACATGTTGACTGACACATCCAAAATACACCTGTTATCCCTGTAAGGAGCAGTACTCAGACCTAGAGGAATCACTGCATTTCAGCAGGTGGATGCTGTGCCCTCTCTTCCTAGTACTCAATTCCCTGAACTCAATCAAGAAGATCCTGTCCCAAAAAACACCCTGATTCTCTGCATTCATCAGTTGAGGGAGCAGAGAATATACAACTGGAGCTAGATCTCTGCCAATGGATGAGAAAACTAACAAACATCTATTTAATTCTCATTCTGCTGCATCTCGACAAAACTATGAGCAGTTGCAGAGGCACTAGCGCGCTCTCTGCAGAGCAGAGACGACAGCACTGCATTAGTATATACTATGTTCATATTTGGAAAGTTCTCTTCACGTCCATAGAAGTTAAACTGATTTTTTTTTAAAAGTGATGAAAGCTTAATTTATTCAGAAGCTGACTATCCTCATTCTCAAGCTTACCTGGGACAGCATCCCATTCACGACTGACTCGTAGTTTTTCAAAGCCCTGAATGTCTTTTTTCTGGACATCTGCACTCTACGAATGCTCAGTAAAATAAATTTACAAATACAAAGATTGGGCACACAAGCAGTCTATCATGTCTCAGGAAAGACACTACATATTAGCTAACACCAGAAACCCAATCCTCCCCTACCCTTCCAGGACTTATCAGAGATCAATACACCTCTTCTCTTCCAAAAGAGACACAAGAACATCCCCATCTACTACCCCATTATATGTTGTAGACCAAACTCTTCCCCATTCACTCCCTTAATACCTGTCAAATAAATGATTCACCAAAGCACAGGCTACAGATCAACATATACCAGGTGGAGCCCATACACAAATGCACAAACAAAACACAGGCTGAAACCCACTTTGTATCTGCAATACCCTACATGTGCAATGTTGTGAGGCTCAGTATTCACAGAGCAATGAGATCCCTGTGTGAAAGATGCACACGTGCTCTGAAGCCATGCCATTCCACCTCTTCAAATGATCACTGGAAGCCACCTGGGATTTAAGTGAGCCTAGAAGCCTTTGTAATTAGAACAAAATTATCCTGCTATGGTGGTCTGCTTAGTGTTACCAAAAACGGTGCACCATTAATCTATCCTTCTCTATCCCTCTTTTCCAAGCATACTGCCCAAATTACTAGAGTAAGAGAAACTGGGGAAAGTGATAAAAATATGAGGCAAAAACAATCTCAGAATGGAAGCTTGCTTGATCTGCCTCTCCTCAAAGTCTGGAGGAAAACTGTTGAGAACTAGAGAAGCTGGCATAGCTACTTGGATGAGAGATGTGAAAATAGAGCCTTTTGACCGGCTGCATGCGTCCAAGTTTGCATAGAGGACCTATGATCTTTACTGGTGGCAACTGACTGGATGAAGATGGGGCAGATTTGAGAGAGAGAAGATTTACCATGGGAAATATATGCATGGCTTTATGGTGAGCTGGTACATGGTATTTTTCAACTCAGTTCAGCACACTTAGGGTTTGGCTACACTTGCAAGTTACAGCGCATTAAAGGAGCCCCGGGCGCACTAGCTCACTACCCATCCACACTGGCAAGTCACGTAGAGTGCTCTGACTCCACGGTTAGAGCGCTCCTGGTACTCCACCTCAGCGAGTAGAATAATGTTTGATGTGCCCCCACTGGAGCGCCCCAGCATCAGTGTGAACTAGGTGTTGCATTACTGCGCTCTGATCAGCCTTTGGAAACATCCCATAATCCCCTTAAGTCAAGTGACTGCTCATGTCATTGTTTTGGATATGCCCTTTGAAAGCTCCATTTGACAGCCGGCTGCTTATCTGCTCCGAGACAAAGCAACCATTACTGTGGAATGCTGTGTGTGAGAGAGGCGCAGGGGGGAGGGGGAGATCTGCTGCTGTCTGAACTTACAAGATAGCATGCTGATGTGCTCTTCCTCCCCTCCCCCCCCACACAAACACACTCCCTGTCACACTCCACCCCACCCCCATTTAAAAAGCACACTGAGGCCACTTGCATGCTGGGATAGCTACCACAATGCACTGCTCTCTGTGGCCATTGCAAGAGCTGCTAATGTGGCCATGCCAGTGCGCTGGCAGCTGTCAGTGTGGACAGACTACAGCGCTTTCCCTACTGCGCTCTACGAAGGCTGGTTTAACTCAAAGCACTCTACATCTGCAAGTGTAGCCATGCCCTTAGTCTGGTATAAAGCTTGAGGGAATTGCTCACAAGCATGTTACATGTAGTCTCAAACTAGTGCCAATAAAACCTTTATCACATTGATAGAAGACTATCAGATAAGACATTGTATAGTATCTCTTTCACAAAAGGACAAAGAAAAAGCCACCCTGGCAGAGGCTATGTGGAATCTCTTTGAAATCCACTGGTGAGTCAGCACTTCAAATGGTGAGATATTTAGTACATTATGTTAACATTACAACTTCATAAAATAGCAACAGATTTCATCTTTTTCTACAGCAAACAGACATCAGCTGCATCCTTTCCTACTGAGTGTAAAAGGCTTATAGAGTTAAACCCACATTTCAGTAGAAACAGACTACAGTGGCACCTTAATAGTATTATGATAAACTGTCAAAGTCTACAAGCCAATTTCACTTGTATCAATCTTTAACCAAGACAGTTCCTAGTGCTTTTAGGTTTATTACAGTTTCAAAGTCAAGGACAAATCAAAATTGGCTGCAAACAAAAATGCATCATGACAAGCAAGAAGAAATGTTCTGACATTCATTACAATTGCAAAACGAAATCGGTATGGGGTTTCTGAAGTAAGCTTATAAATATTCTAAAAAAGGATGCAAAGTTGTGGAACAAGCAAAAAAACAAAAAAAAATCTATTTCATAACTTTTAAATTATGCACATAGGGAGATTCTCTCTTACCTACACACTCAATTACTTTTAACTGTCCATTCACCAAGGTCTTCCTTCTGATGTTATCCACAGGAGGCCAACAGCCCTCACCAGACCAAGAGCTTCCTACAAATTAGAGCTCTTCTTTGTGGCTAGCTTGGCAGGAGCCACCAAGCAAGTTCCCCTGTAGCTCAAACTAAGTGCAGTTCCACTTAAAACTGACTATGTAAAAAGGATATTTTCTTACTCAGAGCTACTCGGTATTCCAGAGTTACCTGCTTACTTTAGAGACAAAAGAAATCTCCTCCCCCATCCCAAAAAAACATTTTCCCTGCTACTTTTTATTCCTGACTGAAGGGATGCAGAAGCACATCTCCCTTCTTCACAGAGCTAAACCCTCACTGCTTGAGCAGATTTCTACATCAGTTTCTTGTCCTTTGAAGTGTGTCACTATTTCAAGGCAAAACCATGACCATTTATTAACTGGAAAAGTTTTTAATTTTAAAATTTCCTTTTCAGTATTTGTTCACCTGCTTCAAATATTGCAGCTGAGTTTCTTTCAGCTTGTATGTGTAATTGCGTCTCTGTACAGTATACATCTTTATCTAGATTTTACATTTTATATGCTCATTTAAGCCTAGATGGCTGGTTAAGCATAAAAAGACAGGAAATTGAATACATACTTGCTCAGTTATTCTGCCATCTGCCCCTTACACTAAATTTTGTGAACAAATTAGAATTTGGTACATGCCTCCATTGGCTGTCACATGTTCTACACTGCAAGAACAACAAGGGGAGATTTTCAAAAGCAAATGGCAGTGAGCCACTTAACTACAATAGACTTTCAGGGAGTTAGGCACTTAACAGCCATCTGTGTCTTTGAAAAGTCTTCCCCAGTTTAACGTTCCTGCTTATTAGTTAGTTTGATTGCATTCAAGCAGAACTGATTTCATACTGGCAATTTCATTCTCTGGTTTTAGCTGTATTTTTACAGATATCAGGTGTCCCAATACCAGTAGCATTGGCAATTCCTAAGTCAACACACTCCAATGTCAATTAAAGTTACCAGGGACATATAAGCAATGTGATATTCACAACCACTTGAGTGTTAGTGTTTTTGATTGTTAGCTCCATATATGAGTCATGTTAGCACTCACTTAAAATCCAAGAATATAAGACTTAGAACTATATAAACAGATTTGTACTATGTGTCCAGATAGAAACATCAGCTGGTTTCGAAAATAAGAACTGATGGTCAGGGAAGTTATACGTCTCTACAATGGCTCTTTGCCAAAGAATGAGGCATTGCTGTATTGCTTAGTCTCCATATGGGTTTTGTGCTCTTCCTGCAGATCAACATCTCTTTGGATAGAGCTGTCTAGTGCAGTGTTTTTCAAATGTGGCCACCAGCAGATTTTTTTTTGTGTGGCCATGACAGCCTCCAAAGCATGGGTGGAGATTTGGGGGGAGAGGAAGCCCCTCCCTGCAGCACTCAGCTGTTGGTCCTGAATAGCTGTTACCAAGAGCAGTGAGATGTGCTGCCTTAGTGTTTGCGCTAGCACTGCCAGCAGGGATCAATCAGCACTCTCCACCACACAGCCTCCTTGGGGGTCCTGGCCGCCCCTCTGGAAACATGTGGGGCTGGCGTGCATGGCGCTGGAGGTAGCTCTTGTCCGTGGAGTCAGCCGCAGCATTCAGTCACTGGGGAACGCCCCTGGGCAGCTCCCCCGCTCCCACCTGCCAAGAGCACAGGGAGCCTGGGACTCCACAGGCGACTGGAGAGTTCCTAACCCACCTTCCCCAGGGCGGGATCTCAATGAAGGGCCGCAGGAAGCAGGGACAGAGAGATGGATTTGTGAGAGTGGCCACCACCAAGAGTTGGTGACCGCACTCTGAGGCCACCAAGGAATTTGTTGCAAGAACCCCTGCCCTAGTGTACTATTTTAACTCGTGCTGATACTAAGTTTGCTTTTGCATACAACATGACTGAGGATTTGAGTTATGTCTTTCCAGGGTAGCAAGCTCTCTGTACCAGTCACACTAAATGTTCAGGTCTCATTGTGGACTTTTTAAAATCAGCTCCCCTTTTATGGCTTTCCTGTAATCATAACATTTTGAGCATCTTTCAGATCATACCTGGGGAACACACTGATGTGTTCCTGCTTTGGTATTCTGCTACTCAGGTAAATAATTCACACTGGCTTTGAATATTGTTTGGTAAAATTTTGCAGAGTACAGGAACTCAACTTCTAATAATGTTTTAGGGTGTAGGATGGAGTCCTGAATATTTGTCAAAACCTAAGAGTGGCACCTGCCATCACAGTGGGATTGTGCAGCCTCCATACTTCCTTTCACTGAACCACCTCTTACTCAAGTGGGTATGTACATGCACACAAATAGAGTAATAGCATAAATGAAGATCTATTCTGAATCATCAGTTTTCTCCTGTTTTGATGGGCTTAGATCAGACTGTTTGAAAAATTCCCAGTCACTTTAAAAGCTTGCATTGCGGTTTAAATTCAATTGTTTGCATAAGATTTTGCACGGTCATTTTAAGAGCACTTTTTTTTTCTAAATGGAGACGTCATTTTCTGTTTCACACAATATACCCTACTAATGTTTAGAAATCTCTGTTCATGTAAGTCTTGGTATATCAAGGGAAAAGAACTATGCATGGTGTCATTAAAAATGTTTTGAGGTTACCTAAAATGTGAACCATTTAGTGAGTTAACAATGAGAGTCCTGATAGACAAAGGAATACCTAAGTATATACAGTATTTGGGTTTAAAATTTCCCTCCTTTCCAGATTACTCTGCACTTCCCCGCCCCCCACCCTCATTTCAAAAACTGAATATATCAAAAGATCACAAAAGTACAGAACCACCCTCCTAAGAGGGAAAGAATTAAGGACGTAGAGAGGAAAAAGTATGCAGAACAGTTGCATCACAATGACATATGTATTTAACTTTGTCTCTACCGGCTAAAGTGGTATATAGAACATACTTTCATTATTCATTTGAGCTTAACTTCCACATATAGTTGATTAGTATATTACTGCACCACTTTTCCAACACAATCTTTACCAAAACCAAAATTTTACAGATGGCTAGATTTTCCACTGAAAACTTGACATTCTGAGCAACTATATTAAGCTCTGCTTTTGCTTTACACAGTACAGCTAAGTAGCAGTAAAGAAAAGAAGAAGCAGGATTCTAAATATACTTTGATGCCCTTGTAACTTTGTCTGTTAGAGTCTGTTGCAATAGCACAAATTCCAGAGCAACTGTTCTGATGCTTTCTCCTTATTCTTCTACTTTTCTCCATGTCAACCAACCCAAAAATAACAGCACTCAAATCTGATTCTAATATAAATTGAACACTACAAGAACCAGGTTGTGGATAAAGTGGTTATGGAATGTGCATATTATTTCAGCTAGTAGTATAGCACAAGAAAAGCAAATGGGATGAGGGAAATCAGTAATGTTGCTCTGTCCTGAAAAAGATGATGATCTGAACAGTTTTAGCCGCTGAACATCTGGAAATGGCACATCTGCCAGATCAACTGCTGTAGACTGAACTTTATAGTATTCAGAGCAAGTCACAGTTCCATCAAAATTATCTCCAATTCTGGACAAACAAATGTTATGAATTACAATCAAAAGGTTTAATGGGTAGATATAGTACATATGGAAAGTACAGGGAATGTAATTAGTTATGCTAACCTACAATTGCTAGCTTATTTACATTTCATGTCAAGCTTTCAGTGGAAGAATATTACCATTACCTGTTATTTTACTGGTGCTGGAAACTGTACAGTGATCTTGATATTACAATATAAGTTATGTTAAACTTCTCTCTGTTAAAAAAGATTCCAGTGACAGGAAACTCATCGGTCGCCAGAATATATCCCTGTACTAGCACCATGCCTCACCGCAAAAGGGTTCCAGATCCATGACCTTCATGATAATGACGTCAAAACATAATATAAAAAAGATGTCCTTAATTTAAAACCAATATTTCTGCCATTCAGCCTCATAGTAAGCAGAATGTTAGAAGAGAGCACCAGGACTAAAAAGCATTTCAAACAAACATTCTCCAAGAACACAAAAGCAAGGAGCTGGATTAGCATGTAAGAAAGATGTTTTTCACCCCTTTCCCAATGGGCAGAAATATCTTCCTATTGTGTAAATACAGCCTTAGTCAACAGCGTGACAAATCTGCACATAGATAATGTCACATGCTGACGCCAATGTCACAGTAAACTAATCAAAGTACAGGTTTTCCAGCCTTCATCTATTTTTAAACCTGGTTAGAGTATAAGTATTCAGCTCAGGGTTTTTTTTTTGTAATTTTTATTTTTATTTTGTTGTGTTTTTAAATACACAAACAGAAAAACAAATGTTTGCAGTAGTTCCTTAAGCAAGAATACCAAATGGAACCAAGACATTTATTTCTACGCAATACTTAGAGAGAAAAACTAAGCCACATTGTACTCTAGCGAGTCTTGAAACATGCACTTTCAGATGAGGTGTCATGCCCAATAGAAAGCAGAGGGTAAGGATGGAGGGAACTGTACACAATAGACTGGCACTGACATTTATACTGAAAAATTACACAGATGGGTTAAAAACAAGACTAAGAATTCTCACCACCATACTGAAGGTTACTTTCAACAGGACTAATTTTTTTTTTTTTTTAATAGTAAAAGCCTCCGGTCTATATCTGAACTGAGGCCTTGTCTACACTACAAGACTATTTCGAATCAACTTAGTTCGAATTTGTGGATTCGACCTTATGAAGTTGAATTTGTGTATCCATACTAAATATACTAATTCGAATTTCTGAGTCCACATTCACGGGGCCAGCGTCGACTTTGGAAGCGGTGCACTGTGGGAAGCTATCCCACAGTTCCCGCAGTCCCCGCTGCCCATTGGAATGCTGGGTAGAGCCCCCAATGCCTGCTGGGGGGAGAAATGTGTCGAGGGTGGTTTTGGGTAAGTGTCGTCATTGAACCGTCAATCACAACCTCCCTCCCTCCCTCCTTGAACGCGCCTGCGGGCAATCTGTTCGTGCACTTTTCTGGTCAGTGACAGCGCGGACGCCACAGCACTGCAAGCACGGAGCCCGCTGCGATCATCGCCGTTTTCTCCTCCTCGCACTTTATCGTCCACCTCTTCCACAGTC
The DNA here is from genome assembly GCF_020497125.1 of Mauremys mutica. Lineage (NCBI taxonomy): Eukaryota > Metazoa > Chordata > Testudines > Geoemydidae > Mauremys > Mauremys mutica. The sequence continues at coordinate 71,062,394 of NC_059081.1, read as the reverse complement.
AGCTGATGAGAAATTGGGCTACTTTTCAATGGTGCTGCAAGCACTGGGGGACCATAGGGGACGTTTTACAAACATCAACGTCAGGTGGCCGGGCAAGGTTCATGATGCGTGTGTTTTCAGGAACTGTGGGCTGCTCAGACGCCTGCAGGAAGATAGTTTCTTCCCGGACCACGAAATAACTGTTGTGGATGTGCAGATGCCTATAGTCATCCTCGGGGACCCAGCCTGCCCGCTAATGCACTTGCTCATGAAGCCCTATACAGGCGCCTGGGACAGCGACAAGGAACTCTTCAAATACCAGCGAGCAGCGAGCAGCGTGACCTGTGACTGTTCAGTTTCTTTACAGAGAAGCTGAACCTGCCCCTGTTTCTTTACCCACTGACTGTTGACTCTCCTCTTCGGTTACATACCCCGTTCACCCCGTTACCCCCACTTCCAGCACACGTGTAAAAATAAAATACATGTCCCATTATTACTTAACAAAGGTTTCTTTATTCATGACTTTTCGTGAAAGGGTAGAAACTGGGACGCAGGCTGTGCTGGGTAGGGTGTGCGGTGATGTAAAGACCGCCTCTAAACTCAAGGAATGACAGGCTCCTGCTCCTAGAGCGGTCCGCAGTGCCGGAATGCTTCTTTCAACGGAGCCTGCCATCCCTCTTTATGGAATTCTGTGTGCAGGCGGATATGTGACCTTGTGGTGGAGGAGGACGGATACAGATCTCTCAGCTGCGTGACTCAGCGGTCCAGGACAAGGACCGCTGTATAAGATCTGTAACCGCCCTCCCCCGCTGCAAAGTCACATCTCCCCCGCCCACACAGATCCTGGAAACCACCTCCAAAAACCGACCAGGGTGCCTACTGACTGCACCGTGTGTGTGACCTGCTGCTGATCCTGCCCCCGTGTCTGTACCCTGGGAAAGGTGACTGTCCTATGCAATTAACCACCCCCTTCCCCACGCCCCCCATTCAAACACAGTCTTCTTTGAAAAAACATAACGGAAACAGTAATTAACAGCAAAGCATTTTTATTAATTTAGTAGACAGTTAGGGGATGGGACTGGGATTGGGACTACTGTGAGTCTGGAAGTGAAGGACTTCGGCAAATGTAGGGTATGAGAGCTTTTGGGTACTTGAGCACTGTGCTGTGGTGCAGTGACAGTATTCACGTCCCCGGCCGCCCCTCCTCCTGATTATTTTCGGTGAGGGGGGTATGGAACTTTGTGGCGGGGGAGTGCGGTTGCAGATACACTGCAGGGGGGCTCTGTCCTCCTGCGGTCCTGCAGAACATCCACAAGGCGCCTGAGCGTGTCCGTTTGCTCCCTCACTAGTCCAAGCATTGTTTCAGTCGCCTGCTTGTCTTCCTCACGCCACCTCTCCTCCCGTTCGCTGTGTGAGCGCTGGCACAGAGAGACGGTCTCCCTCCACTGGCTCTGCTGGTCCGCCTCTGCTAGGTAGCAGCCCATACGTTCCTCGAACATCTTGTCCCTTGTCTTTTTCTTTCGCCGCCTAATCTTTGCCAGCCTCTGCGAGGGGGATGCTGTGGCAGGTCTGGAGACAGTGGAAGCTGTGAGATGGGAAACAGGGAGTGAATTCCTTGCAAAGATACATTTTTGCGAACAATTAACTGAGTCTAGGCTGTCTCTGTGAATTCTGGGTTGAGACCCCTGTGCCTGCTGGGGCAGAAATCATTTTCGCGGTGGATTCTGGGTAAATGTCGCCAGTCATTCCTTCCTCCGGGAAAGCAACGGCAGACAATCACTTCAAGCCCGTTTTCCCAGATTTGCCCTGGCATACGCCATAGCGTGGCAACCATGGACACTGTTTTGCCTTTTGTGTATGTCACCGTATGTGTACTAGACGCCGCTGACAGAGGCGGGCCAGCAGCGCTACACAGCAGCATGCTTTTGCTTTTGCATGACAGCAGAGATGGTTACCAGCCATATTGTACCATCTACCATACCATAAATTGGTAATAAGATGGTAATAAGATGGGCATGGTTACCTGTCCTTTTGCACTGCACCATTTGGTGCTGTCATAAGTGCCCCTGGCCGAGCAGCCAGGGGCGCAAAAGCAAAAATTGGGAATGACTCCCTGAGTCAATCCCTCCTTTTTGGTATCTAAAAATAGAATCAGTCCTGCCTAGATTATGGGCAAGTGTACTAGAGAACCACTGTATCATAGAACCAGATAGCACAGCTGCTCTGTGTCCGATCCTGCATAAATTATGAGCTGTATGCTATTCACAGGGGGTGCTCCTGCAACAACACCACCTGTTCATTCCGTTCTTACCCCAGCCTTCCTGGGCTACCATACCATTGTCCCCCCACTTGTGTGATGAAGTAATAAAGAATGCAGGAATAAGACACAGTGACTTGTTTGTGAGAAATGAGTGGAAGGAAGCCTCCAGCTGCAATGATAGTCCAGGCAGGACATTAAGGAGTGTGGATGAAGGAGCCCATCATCCCTCTGCTAGTCCAGGGGCAATTGAATCTTTTATTTACAATGAAGGGTGGGGGCTGATGGAGCTCAGCCCCCTGTTGCAATGATGAGGACGGTTACCAGCCATATTGCACCATCTGCCATCAAAAATTAGGGACAGGCGCCCTTGATCGACCTTACTGATGCTAGTCGGCATGGTTACCAGCCCTTTTGCACTGCCCCATGTGCCAATAGGCTGATGATGAGGACGGATTTCCATCTTTCTGTACCATCAGCCATCCATAGCATGGGGGGAGCAAGGATGTTGGTGTTGAGTGCTGCACCATCGCGTCTATCTGCAGCATTCAGTAAAGATAGGGTGACATGTAAAAGAGTCAACAGAGGATTGTTTTCACTTCTGGTGGTGGGTGGGGTGTGTGCGCAAATTGCCGAACTATGCCCTGACCCACCGCAGACACTGTGTTTGACCCTAGAAGCATTTGGAGCTCATCCAAGAATGCAAATACTTTTCGGAGACAGCAGGAACTGTGGGATACCTTGCGTCCTCATTCCCCCCTCCCTCCATGAGCATCCATTATATTCTTTGGCTTTCCGTTACGCTCGTCACGCAGCTGCGTGCTGAGTCTGTGCTATGCCGTCTGTCCGTAGATTTTTTAAAAATACTTTGGACCAGGCGTAAAATTACAGTAATTACCCTAATTAGATGCAGGAGTCTCCGAGCGAGATCACCCTGAGGAGGGTCACTGAAGGAGATAGAGAGCGCATGCTGCGTGAAAGCTAGCACGAACCAGGGCCTGATGCAGCCGTGCTCGGGGAGGCAGTGCTCCCTGAGTACCTCATGAAAGCCTTGCGCGGAAAACTGTGCTACCATGGAGCACCCAATAAGGCAGCTCTCCCCAGGAACCTCCTGCTGATGCTTTTCGATTAACGCAAGGAGAGCTTCGTGGAGATCTCCAAGGATGATTTCTTTTCTATCCCCATATCTAGCGAGACCTCCTTTTCACACAGTTAAGATTCCTGTTATATTAAGAATAAAAGTTAACATGGTTAAAGCACTTACCGACTGCTCCTTCCCCTGATTCAGGGTCCGGGTTAATGGCCGGGGAGGGTTGTTGGGGGATCTCTGTGACGGTGATGAATAGATCCTGGCTGTCGGGGAAACCAGCGTTGTAAGCGCTCTCGCCTGCCTCGTCCTCCACAAACCCTTCCTCATCTTCCCCGTCTGCGAACATCACCGAGGAACTGGCCGTCGACACTGTCCCATCGTCAGAGTCCACGGTCACTGGTGGGGCAGTGGTGGCAGGCTCCGTAGCGTCCGTTTGCCGCTTTGATTTTTTGGTAGCCTTGTCTGGGGTCCTTGATTTTCACCGCGGCGCTGCGTTGCATCCCGCCTGTATCCTCTGTCTCTCATGGCTTTGGAGACCTTCTCGTAGGTCTTCGCATTCCCTGTTTTGGAGCGCAGCTCCGAAAGCACAGACTCCTCGCCCCACACACCGATCAGATCGAAGAGTTCCCAGTCAGTCTATGCTGGGTCCCTCTTTCTATTCACAGATAACATGAACTCCTCTGCTGGAGAGCTCTGCATCTTTGCAGGTGCTGCGGAGCTCGCCCCGATGTCCAGCCAGGACGTCAGATTCAAAGTGCCCAGACAGGAAAATGAATTCAAATTTTCCCGGGTCATTTCCTGTGTGGCTGGTCAGAGAATCCAAGCTCCGACTGCTGTCCAGAGCGTCAACAGAGTGGTGCACTGTGGGATAGCTCCCGGAGCTACTAAGTTCGATTTGCATCCACACCTAGCCTAATTCGAGCTAGCCATGTCAAATTTAGCGTTACTCCACCTGTCGGGGTGGAGTACCAAATTCGAACTAAAGAGCCCTCTAGTTCGAATTAAATGGCTTCCTGGTGTGGACGGTTGAGCGGTTAGTTCGAATTAACGCTGCTAAATTCGAATTAAAGTCCTAGTGTAGACCAGGCCTGAGAGCGAGCAAGCCCCAGCACCCACATACACACCTTAAAAACCATGCTGAACTATCACATTCCCTTGGCTGACACTTAAGGTCACAGAATCTTTTAATAACCAACAGCAGAACTCCAGCAAGGAGACATGAATTAAGTAAAATATCTACTCAACTGATATTTAAAACTTTGTCCCTCATGACCATCATTTTCTTCTTTTTTTTTTTAAATTGCATTACTCAGTTCTGTTGCTTTCTCCCTCTGTCCCTGTTGCCTTTGGCATTGTTCACACTGGCTTTCCCCCACCTCCCAAGTTCTCCACTCTTGCTACCATAGGTTCAACTCCAGGGGCTGTAATAGTGGGGGGCAAGGAAAGAAGAGATTGAGTGCTAATGTACACAAGGTACCAGAAGCAGCTGCTGGTTTTGCCATGACATCAATGAGATATGCACAAAGCAGGATTAGGCAACATGGTGGCAACTTTTTTTTTTTTTTAAAAGGCTACTGTAGGCAGAGCCACTGAGTTCAATTAAAATTCTCTCCCCTTCATTTACTCCTTCTGCCTCCAATTTGTTTCCTACAGTGCAATTAACAAGATTTAAAACAACAGGAATAAAAAGAAGATGCTAAATGCTGCTACTAATGCTTGTAGTCTACACTACAAGTGCTACATTGGCACAGCTGCAGCTATTCTAGTGTAGATGTGTGCTATAGTGATGGAAGAGGTTTTTCCTTCACTGCAGTAAATTCACCCCCAAGAAGTGAAAAGTAGGTTGACAGAGGATTTTTATTGTCAACCCACCGATGTCTACAGTGGGACTTAGGTTGGCTTAACTGCATCTCTCAGGTGTGAATTTTTCACATGCTGAGTGACGCAGTTCAGTTGACCTACGTTTTAGGTGTAGACCAGGCCTTTGCCTGAAATTCACACAGATACAGAGGGCCAGAACGAAGTCTAATGCAACACTTCAGTCCCACTTAACTGCTATCTTCAGAACTTAAAAGTGATGCTTCAGGCTTCCTGCTGGCTCTCTGCAGTGGTGTGACTCTACATCCAATAAGTGAGTTAGACGGTTTAGTGTCTTTGCCCCAAATGTACTGCACATTTATTCCATGTTGAAGCCTCTATTTCATGTCACAGTGGTGGTTCCCTATCTCAGCCAATGGCAGCAGACGATGGGCCAAAAAGAGGACAGAAAAGCAAAGCTACTAGTGTACACTGCATTCATCTAGCTAGAGTTGGAAAAGTATCGTCTCCTGCACACCTGACAGATTAGTATTCTAAGACAGCACCTTAATATTCAGGACAGATTGGAGTCATGGGAGAAAAGCAGCTAGCCTAAGAGCTGATTTCTTCCCACTCCCTTTTGATTGATCGGCTAACAAGAGCACATGAGGGTCAAAGCTCGATTCCACCTCTCCCCTTGATTTTCACCCCACCACAAAATTAAAATATTTTCATTATGGACTCAGAGTGAAGTACTCCAAAATATATTACTCCTGGGGAGATTCTGCGCTAACACAGGGGTGCAGAATTCATATGGCCTGCATTTTTCTGTGCCTTCCGTGCAGAAGAAAAAAAAAATCTGCCAGGGGACACACGCCTCTTCCCTGGCAGTGCATCTGTTCAAGCATGCCTGGAGCTGCCTCAGAGATGGGGGAAGGGGGCTGGGCGAGCGTGATCACCATCGGGGGGCAGGGCTGAGCGTGTGTGTGCACCAGTACTCCTCGTCCTGGGGGGCTTCTGTGGGGCCACACACCTGCAGAAAACACCCCCCCACACACATTTCCTGCTTTTCCCTGCAAAAAACAGCAGGGAAGCCTCGCGGGGGTGAGCATATGTGCAGTTTTGGGGGGACTGCCCCCCAAACAGAGGCAAGGCATGAGGGGGCACATGGGGTTACATGCGACTGCCCCCCTCCCTCCTCATTTCTGCAAACGCAGAGCTGCCCAGCTCGGAGGCTGCCTCTCCTCTGGGGCTCCACTGATTCTGCAGCTGAATGCAGCCTCCTGGGTCCCAGTGCCAGTTGTGCTCCCCTTCTGTGTTCTAGGATCCTTCCTATCTTCTCTGGAACAGTGAGTTCCCATGGTGGGGCTGGGTAAGGAGGGGTGGGGGAAATGAGGGTGGAATAGGGCAGAGGGAGGGGAATGTGGGAGTGGGGGGAGGGGAATGGAGAACAGGCGACAGGAGACTCATGGGGGGAAAGCAGGATCCTAGCATGCAGCGTCCCCTCAGCAGCAGCAGCAGCTGGGGCTCCCCCATTAGGCAGGCCCATCGAACCCTCACCCTGATGAGCCCTACCCCCCTACACCTGGACCCTTCCAACAAGCCCCCCCACATCCAGACCCCAAACCCACTGAGCTCCAACCAACTGCACCTGGACCTACACCTCATCAAGCCCCAATCCCCCAGCACCAGGATCCCCCAGTTAATCCCCACACTCAGACACCCCCGCTGAGCCCAACCACCACCACCTGGATCCCCTGCCAAGTCCCATTGCCCCTGCACCCGGAACCCCACAACGAGCCCCTGTGCATCCAGATCTCCCACTGAGTTGCCCACACCCAGACTGCCTCATGCTAAAACCTCTCACCCCACACCTGGATCCTCCCCACACGAAGACTCTGCTGGGCTGAGCCTGCCTACCCACACCTGGTGCACCTGGTACAGAGGGGCAGGGCCCTGGGGTGTTTCTGGGGCAGGCCCAGCCCTTACTCTGTATCGAGTGCAGCCTCATTGCTGAGTCCCTGTACTAGGGGAGGTGGGGGCTTCAGGGTGCTCCCCAACTGCCATGCTGGAGCCACATTTACTGACAAATAAAATGTGCAGAATTTTGCAGAATTTTAAAATATCGTGTGCATAATTTTTAGGAACATAATTCCCTCAGGAGTAATATATTTTGTTATTGAAAGTGTTATTATATAAAAGGTAGCTCAATGGGCTCCCTGCAACAAATTCAGTACCATTCCTAGTGAAGTGTTCACATCAAAACCATCACCACAACTGATATCTTTAGCACCATCAGAAATGAGGCCAAGAACTGAACTATCCTCAGAGTCATCTTTTCTAGCTTATGTTGAAACACCGTGGCAAGACTATATGAGGAAACTTGCACTGACCATACTGTACCTGGTGCTGTGCAGAAATGTAAGATTTCAGTGTCCTGTTTTGTTAGCCTGGCACATTTCATGAACACTAAAATTCCAATACATGCAAACTGTCATGGGAGAGTTTAAACAACCTAGTAGCTTTTAAGATAAAGTTTTGCTGTATGGTTGACCACTAACAAGTTCTGAACTTTCTTTCAAAGTAGTATTCAACAGTAGACCAGAAAAGCCCATATATGTGATCTTCAGTGCATAACGCAAGGTCTATTTTCCAGGTTTTCCCTGACTGAGTGCATGAAGAAGACTGGATTTTATTTCTGGGGGCTGATGGAATCTCAGCAAGTTGATCCATTGTTCTAATCCTTGTATGGGTTTTTAAAGGAACAGAGGGCATACGAGAACTAGGAAGGCAACACTAAAACCAAGCCAGACCCTTCGTTCAAATGCCCAAGCCAAGAGCGGTAAATAGGTTCCACAACTAAATGCTTTAAAGAAATCTTCTCTCTTAAAAATATCAATGTGTTTATCAAAATAAAGATAGGGTTCTTTCACAGAGCTGCTGTCTCATCACTCCTCAAGAGAAATGTATGAAATCAAGACCTATTTAGCAGCTGAGCAAAACTAAGCAGCAGCAGCAGCCCCACAAAAACAAGCTGTCAGTGCAAAATAAAAAGATTTTTATTCAGTAGATTATGCAAGCTTCCTCCATGACATGCTCCACAGCTGTCAAAGAAACAGAGCACAAGAGGAACTGGAAATCAGTTGTGTCAAACACCCAGCCTACAGAATGCATCTGGATTCCTTAACACATTTATGTGGCCCATAAAACAGTCCAATTCTTCTAGCTTTCATTCAAAAATGTAAGTTTCTAGACCTCATGGCTGGGGAGAAAAAAAAACAAAAACAAAAAACCTTCCAAAGGTGAACTGAATGTAAATAGAATGAGGAGTATTTGTGGCACCTTAGAGACTAACAGATGTATTTGGGCATAAGCTTCCGTGGGCTAAAACCCACTTCACCGGATGCATGCAGTGGAAAATACAGTAGTGGAAAATACACCAGTATACACAGAGAACATGAAAAAAATGGGGGTTGCCGTGCCAACTATAATGAGACTAATCAGTTAAGGTGGGCTAGTAGCAGCAACAGAAACAAAACTTTTGTAGTGATAATCAGGATGGCCCATTTCCAACAGTTGACAAGAACGTGTGAGTTATCACTACAAAAGTTTTGTTTCTCCTGCTGATAATAGCCCACCTTAACTGATTAGTCTCATTATAGTTGGCATGGCAACCCCCATTTTTTTCATGTTCTCTGTGTATACTGGTATATATCTTCCTACTGTATTTTCCACTGCATGCATCCGATTAAGTGGGTTTTAGCCCATGAAAGCTTATGCCCAAATACATCTGTTAGTCTCTAAGATGCCACAAGTACACCTCATTCTTTTTGCTGATACAGACTAACACGGCTACTACTCTCAATGTAAATAGTTCAGATTTGTATCTTCTGAGCCTGCAACTATAAAGAATGGCATCGAATGGGGGAAGTTAGAATTTGCTGCAGAAAAGGAAATACTGAAGGAGGTTAAGGAAGGAGGAGACAAACAGGGAAGGGAAAGATTGGTAAAATTCAATCTGTGTCCCATCATTTTATGTTCTCTGATACTTTGTGAGCTCTTAACAAGTTCGTCCCTGGTTATCCATACAAGTACATGGCACAACTATATATTCCTATATAGAGGTTTAATCCTAGATTTAAGTGTGAATCTCAACATAGCTTTAACTATGGAATTGCTATGGAGCATTCACAATTAAATACCTTAAATCTGAAATAAGGAAACAAAAGCTTTATTAGATGGCATCAAATACTGTACCGGGGTTACTATACCTTCAATTCTAAAAAACCTCAGCAAGAGTCTGATCTAGCAGAAGAAAACAGAACTAGCTGGTTAAGAGGTTCATCAAAGGGGAAATCCATTTCCCCATCAGGGTGAGGGTCACTGGTGACCCATTTTCCTTTTAAACCTCAAATCCTGTAGTCAGAGCAAACAAGTCAGTTGTAGATCATAAAAATCTCTGTAGCAGAAGAACCTGGTGTAGGATTTCATCTCAAACATCTCTCCACAAGATTTTCTTACAACATCTTGCCAAATCAAAATGAAAAAATCAAAAAGCTTTACTTCAGATGGGTAAGTTTCTTGAAAGCCTGAAATCCTGACTGTGTAGTTAATACAGTGAGCAGTTAACACTATCCAAACTAAAAATCATTCTAGCTAATTCATCTGAAACTGCAGTTAAATTGACTAATTGGAGCAACAAGAACAGCTTCATTACATGAAAAAGAAAGGCTAAGAGAAAGGAAGATTTGGAAGATCAAGAGAACATTCTTTTAAATAGAAGACATCTTCAGCAATGAATCAAATTTAGAGCTCAGAAATCCCCTCTGTACATTTCCAATCCAAAACAAACAAAACTTCATATAAAGAGAAGACAAAAAAAGCCCATTTATTCTAATACTCCTGGATGAAGAATTATAATTGCTCCACCCTGACATCTGGTTTCTATTTCACTTCTATTATATCAGATTACATAAGTAGACGACGATGCACAGGATCAACAAAGTTCCTCTGCAAGTCTTGTGCAGCTCTAATGTTTACATTCTCGCTCATAAAAAATTCAAGCTATGCTCTTCATACAGGCATGTTTCAATCCGACAAACACACTGAGACCAAATGACCAATTCCATCAGAGAAAAAGATAAACGTTGTTTTACATGTATTTGTAAACTACTTTTTTAAAAATCCTCATCACTTCTGTATTAGCTGTGTATTTCCTTATCCCTCACTCTACTAGGAAGTGTGTATGTACCCAGAATGTATGCATGTTTTATTATTTCTGCCTACACATACATGTATATAAATCTCTTCCATCAAAAGATATGAATGTTAAATTTGGACAGTTAAGCACTTGTGTCAGGAAGTGACAAAATGATGCATGCATAAACGTATGAACTGTTATTAATTATAGAATCATAGAACCATAGGGTTAGAAGGAACCGGAAGGGTCATCTAGTTTAATCCCCTCCCAAGGTGCAGGATTTGTTGTATCTAAACCATCCAAGACAGACAGCTATCCAGCCTCCTTTTGAAAACCTCCAGTGAAGGGGCTTCTATGTCATCCCTACACAGTCTGTTACATTATCCTACTGTTCTCACAAGAAGGAAGTTTTTCCTTGAAATTTAATCTAAATCTGCTATGTTGTAGTTTGAACCTATTGCCTCTTGGCCTGCCCTTTGTGGCAAGAGAGAACAACTTTTCTCCATTTTTTTTATAGTAGCCTTTCAAGTATTTGAACACTTATGTCCCCCCTTAATCTCCTCTTTTCCAATCTAAACATACCCAGTTCCTTCAGCCTTTACTCATGTAACTTGCATTCCAACCATCTTTGTTGATTGCCTCTATATTCTTTCCAGTTTCTTGACATCCTTTCTATATATCAGTGACCAAACTTGGACACAGTACTCCAGCTGAGGCCTAACCAGCACCGAGTAGAGTGGTACTATCACTTTCCGTGATTTGCATACTATGCCTCTGTTAATGCAACCTAAAATTGCATTTGCTTTTTTGCAACAGCATCACACTGTTGACTCATGTTGAGGTTGTGATCCACCACAGCTCCCAGATCCTCAGCTATCCCCTATTCTGAATTTGTGCATTTGTTTTTTCTTACCTAACAGTAGCACCTTATATTTGCCTTTGTTGAATTACATTGGAGAACTGGGCTATACACAAAAAAATGAATCAAGATCCCTCTGAATTTTCATTTTATCCTCCAAAGTGTTAGCACTCCCTCCCCAGCCTTGTGTCATCTGCAAATTTGATCAGCGTGCTTCCTATTCCTACATCCAGGTAATTAATAAAGATGTTTAACACCAGACCCAAAACAGACCCCTGTGGAACCCCACTTGATACCTCCCTCCAATCTGATATCATTCCGATCATAGTTAGTCCTTGTTTGTGGTTGTTTAACCAGTTAGGTAGTCACTTAATGGTAGCTCCACCAAGCCTGCATTTCTCCAGCTTACTTATCAGAATGTCATGTAGGACTGTGTCAAAAGCCTTGCTAAAGTCCAAGTATATTATGTCCACTGCATTCCCTCATCCACCAAAACAGTTACCCTGTCAAGGAAGGAAATCATGCTGGTTTGATATGATTTGTTCTTAGTAAATCCATGCTGGCTGCTAGTGATTACCCCTTCATCCTCCAGGTACTTGTTCCAGTAGCTTCCCAGGTATCAAGGTCAGGTTGACTGGTCTATAGTTCCCCGGCTCCTCCTTTTTCCGCCTTTTAAAGATGGGCACTATGTTAGCCCTTCTCCAGTCTTCCGAGACCTCTCCTGTCATCCATAAGCTTGCAAACGTTATTGCCAGTGACTCTGGGATTTCTTCAGAGGATTCCTTCAGCACCCTGGAGTGAACAGCATCAGGCCCCACTGACTTCAATTTGTTTGAATTAGTTAGAAGATCTCCAACATGTCCTTTACTAATCCTGATCTGCATCCCCTCCCCTTTGTCATCTATGGTAACTTTGCTAGTCATCGGGTCATGCTATTTTTTGTGAGAAGACTGAAGCTAAGTAGGCATTGAGCAGTTCTGCCGTCCTATCATCATCCATTACAGCTCACCTTCTCCACTGAGCAGCAGATCCTTACCATCCCCGATCTTCCTTTTTTGTCTAGCGTATGTCAAGAACCTCCTCTTATTGTCCCTAACATTTCTTATCAACTGTAACTCATTCCTTGCCTTGGCCTTCTTGATTTTGTCCCTACACACTCGCGCTATTCCCATGTATACTTCCTTGGAGACATGCCCCCTTCTTCCATATCCTGTAAGTATCCCTTTTGAGTTTTAGATAGCTAAAAAACTCCTTCTGCAGCCACATTGGCCTCCTCTGGCTCTTCTCATCTTTCCTCTGCATCGGAATAGCCTGACGCTGAGGCTCTAGTATTATATCTTTTAGGAACCGCTAGCCCCCTTCGACTCCTTTTCTTCCTAATTTGTCTTTCCACGTGACCTTGCATACTATGTCTCTGAGATGGTTGAAATCCACCTTTCTGAAATCCATTGTCCTTGTTTTCCTGCTCTCATGTCCTCCCTTTCTTAGGATCTTGAATTCTATCAGATCATGATCACTTTATCCCAAATTCCAGAACACCTTTGCATTTGTAACTAATTCATCGCTGTTGGTCAAGACTAGATCCAAAATGGATGACCCCTCCTAGTTGATGCCTCAACTTTCTGAATCAGAAAGCTGTCCCCTACACATGCTAAGAATTTGCAGGGCATATGTTTTGCTGTAATAGTCTTCCAACAGATGATCAGGGAAGTTAAAATCCCCCATTAATCTTACAGTAATCCCTCCACGTTGTAGTTATGTTCCTGAAAAATGCGACTTTATGCGAAACCATGTTAAGTGAATCCAATTTCCCCCTAAGAATTAATGTAAATGGGGGGGGTTAGGTTCCAGGGAAATTTTTTTTAACCAGACAAAAGACATATACATATACAGTATAAGTTTTAAACAATTTTAAACAAACAATTTAATATTATACACAGCAATGAATGATTGTGAAGCTTGGTTGAGGTGGTGGAGTCAGAGGGTGGAATATTTTCCAGGGAATGCCTTGCTGCTAAATGATGAACTAGCCTGAGCCCTCAAGGGTTAATACGCTGTTAATGTAGCCTCACACCTCTACAAGGCAGCATGAACTGAGGCAGGAGGGAGAAAACAAATAGATGCAGGGCAGTAGCTGCAAACACTTACTGCAAAAGCTGAAGTGATGAGCCCATGCTATCCAGCTGGAGCACACCACTCCCTCCTCCTGACAACACATGCACAGTTGCACAGGTGCTGACTTTCCAAAGTGCTGGGGGGTGCGTGCATGAGTGAGAGAGAGATATACATTCCCCTTTAAGGACACCATTTCAAGTATGTTGCCCTTTTAAGCTGCTCAGCCAGTTAAAACAGGAAGCAACAGCTTCCAGCAAGCTCCATCTGTTCTGTCCCTGAGCCCTGTCCCCCTCCTCCGTTTTCTGGAGAGGGGGTACAGAGCAGGGGGGAGGGGGGCAGGAGCAGGGGGACATCCTGATATCAGCACCCCTCTCCACCAGCCAGCAGGAAGCTCCCGGGAGCAGCTCCAAGACAGAGGGCAGGGCAGGAGCAGCACGGCAGGAATTTAGGGGAGCTGATGGGGGGGGGCTGCCAGCTTCCCCTGGTTCTAATCCCCACAAGGAGGGGCTGCTCTTCCAGAGAATCCTACAAGCAGTGGACAAAGCAGGCAGCTGCCAAATGACATTATAAGGGAGCACTGTATTTAAGGTTAAGATTCTGTCACTGAGGTTGTGGAAGTCATGGAATTTGTGAGTTCCAAAGACCTCTGTGACTTCAGCCCCTGCAGCTGGGAACAGCAGGGTACTGCTGCCTCCCTTCCGCAGCAGCAGCAAGTGGTGTTCTGAGGCAGTGGGCCCCCAAGCTCCTAGCCACAATACCCCTGCAGTAGCTGGAAGCTGCAGGGAACAGGGGTAGTCCCACAGCCCCCCGCCACCGGGGGGGGGGGGGGAGAGGCGCAGAAGGACCCTCACAGCCCCAAGTCACTGGGGTGGGGGGCAGGAGGATCCCGGCAGCTCCACACTGTGGCAGCGGGACCCCCAGAGCTCCCCACACTGGTGGCAGCAGGGGGACCCTCCGCAGCTCCCCTCCACCACAGTGGGTGGCAAGGGAACGCCCGCAGTTCTCCATTGCGGAGGCAGCAGGGTGATTTCCACAGTTCTCCAGGGGGAGGGGGCAGGGGGACCCTGGAGCTCTGAGCCCCCATGGGTGGTGGGGGCCCCAGAGCTCCCGGCCACCCGCAGCTGCCCCAGTCCCTTCCCATTTTATCATGGATATTTTTAGTAAAAGTAAGGAACAGATCACATGGTTCTGTGAATTTTTCTTTATTGCCCGTGACCTGTCCGTGACTTACTAAAAATATCATTAAAAAATCTTAACTTTATCTATAATAGACCCTTACCATAACATTGCTACTATTCTTTTCCTTTTTTTATCCTCACCCAGAGACTCTCAGTCTGCCGCTCACTTCCTCTTGGACCTCAGAGCAAGTGTATACATGCTTCATATACAGCATAATGCCTCCTTACCCCGTCCTTCTGGAACAAGCTATATCCCCCAACGCTGGTACTCCAATCATGGGAGTTGTCCCACTAAGTTTCTGTAATACCAATTAGGTCATAATTTTCTTCATATACCAGGACTTCCCATTCATTCTGCTTGTTCCCCATATTCCTTGCATTGATATTTTGCAGACTGCCCTCTTGCTTTTCCTCTTGCCTCTTAAATGCAGTTGTGGTTCCTAGTATCTTCTCCAGAATTTACCCTCTTCCCCTTGTCTTCATTACTTAAGCCTAGATGTGCATTGCCTGGATTTTTGTCACCATACCCCATAGGACCTAGTTTAAAGCTCTCATCAGGTTAGCCAGGTGATGTGTAAAGATGCTCTTCCCAGTATTTGACAGATGGAGGAGTCCCTGCCAGCACAGAAATCCTCTTTCTTGAAACATCAGATTGCTGAACAAGCCAAAGTCCTCTCACCGACACCACCTGCATAGCCACACATTTAGTTCCACAATTCGCCGATCCCTGCCTGAGCCTTTTCTTTCAAGAGGGAGGATGGAAGAGAACCCCACTTACATCCTAAACTCTTATCCTCCTTCCCAGAGCCATGTAGTCTGCAGTGATCCGCTCAAGGTCATTCTTGGCAGTACTGTTTATGCCCAGCAGGATAAATAGGAAGAATAGTGGCCTGAGGGCGTGAGTCTACGCAGACTCTCCGTACATCCTGAATTCTAGCTCTAGTCAAGCAGCACACTTCTCAGGATTCCTGGTCTGGACAGCAGATGGAGGTCCCCCTTAGGAGGGAGTCTCCAACCATCACCATCCTTCTCTTCTTAGGAGTGGTGGTCATGGAACCCCCATCCCTAGGACAAAGCATCCCATGCCTTCCGGTCAATGGGGTCTCCTTCTGGTCCCTTCTCTCAGATGACTCTTCCAAGGCATTCTCAGTAGTACTACCTATGCCAAGAACCTGGAAGCAGTTGCTTATCTCAATCTGTGTTGAGGGTATATTGATTCTCCTTCTGGAGGTCACACGCTGCCAATTTTCTTCCCTGTTCTTCAGTCTCACCTGCCCTGCCCTTTCTGAGTCTTTGGCATGCTGTGCCTGCAGTACCAAATCCTGACTTCTATCCAGGAAGTCTTCATTTTCTGTGATGCAACACAGGGTCAATACTTGGTCTCCATACTAGAAGAAAAAGTTAAAGGACTGGAGACCCAGCTTGCACTTCACACAGATGAACTCGCGTCTATCATCCAGGAGAAAGACAAACATGGCACATCCTGTGCAGGTCACAACAGATGATCCCTCATTTACCATATTTTCTTCCTTGTTATGTATCAAGATCCTCTTCAGATGATGTATTTACTGTTTCCAGAAGCCTGAAAGGCAAACACTCTATGGGCTCTCCTCCAACATTTCACTGTTTTCTTCCAATGGCTTAGCCTCTTTGTAATATTGTTCTCATTACGGCATACGTTCACCAATTTCATGGTAATAATTGCCCAGTATATCTTTAGCAACAGACTCTAATATAAATCCTCTTCTCTCAAAGGCAAGTATTTTAATGGTATTGTCCCTAATCACATTTATATACATTTTCTTTTGACTTAACAGCACAGCTTTCCTTTGTTGGAATTCAGAGGATGAGGCACTTAACTATAAAGTTAGCTCAGGTGAAAAAGTTGGTGGTCTGTGTATACATGTATATATTTCTTATTTTTATTTTTAAGATAGACAGAAATAAGTTTTCATTATTACTTTTCTATTTTTAATCTGTAAATGTAGCGTAGGAACAAATTACTGTGTATTTTTCAGAGTGAACTTAGGCACACATACAATACTGAAACATGTAGAAAAACATACCTTATATTGTATGTCCAAAATAGCACAGAATCAGTAATTAATGATTAGCATAATCCATATTTACAAGGGGCAGAGTTAAGGTTACATGTGCAACCTTAATTCTGGAATTCTCACTTGTGTGATTAGGAACTACACATCATAATTACTTTTAAATGGGATTTCCTAAACACCATTGGAATATCATATCTCCCTCCCCCCATTCCTGAGACAGAAAGACAGACACACACACACCCTTAGGAAGCCCACAAGTCAGCCTCCTTTCCCTCCTAAGCTCCTCAGGAGATGTAAAAGTTATTTACCTTGCAAGAGTTCTTATGGATTTATGGCTCTGTGCGCTTTACTGAATTAGCAGAAGTTTGTGTGGAGGAGTTTTGGCACCTCGTACAAAATACTTCCTCTGCTTTGGGGAAAACTATGCCCACAGAAGATTTTTTCACAGAAATGGGTGCAGCGAATGGCCTAATAAGACACACAACACTCAGTTTTTCATTAAATATCTAAGTTAATAGCATGTGCTACTTTAGCTATAAATTTTATACATGTAGAGAAAAGAAGCTGTGCAAAATGTGTTGTGCATGCACAGAGTATTTATCAGACTCAAAATTAGTTTCCAATTAACTAAGTTATCAATGGATAACTCAAATGCACTTCTCACTGAAGGCTACTTCCACACAAAAAAATTCAGCTTTCTACCCTTATTTTAGGTGTTAGAATTTTAAAAAACAGAAAGACCAACCATGCAGCATTTTATGGTGGGGAAAAGTTTTCCACTACTTAAAAGCAGCTGAATTTTTTGCTCACTTTTTTTCCTTTTAACCCACAAAAGTCTCCTTTGGACAGAGACCAGATTTTTGAAGTTTCAACCATGCAGGTGAAGATTTTGTAGTTATGAGTGACCGCAAATAGAGGTAAGACTGGAAACGGCTATGAAAATTTAATTACAAAAGGAACAGTAACAATTACTATAATTCAACTACAGATGTATGGCTAAGCTTGTTTCCTGTAATGTAATAATAAAAAGCGTGTCCTATACACATAATGAATATGATACACACAACCAAACGTACACATCATGCGAACATCAAGCAGACATCACTTAAGGATATTTTTAAGATAGCCACTCATTTCATACTTCAAAGTTTGCTATGTTCTTTTGATATTTATGAAGCTTTATGGACTGAATAAAACTAAGTTGTTCGCAACTTTGTTCTCTTGTATGTCTGATAAAGAGTTCAAGGAGATCATGGTGAGATGACTGACTCCTTTAAGCATTTCTTATCCATACTGATCAAATTCATATGCATCTGAAGTCACCCTTTCATTTGACTGACTTATTTTTAATCTAGCTAATGGAACAACAAACCAACAAATCAAGTATTAGACCAACAAAATTGAGGAAGGGGAACTTATTTTGGACTGACCATTTTATTTGCAAGTACAGAAGTCACCTTCTTTACCAAAAAAGTCTTCAGTATCCGAGGGCCTTGAAAGAAGTTCTTCCCCAAAAGTTCATATCCATATAAACAAGCCAAACAGAACCTATACTAGGCACATACCCCTTAACCTTCCTTGATAAGCTAAAAATGAGTCCTTGAGTCTATCACAATGAGGCAGACTTTCTAATTCTTTATTCATTGTTGTGGCACTTCTCTGAACCCTCTCCAATTTATCAATTTATTCTTCTTGAATTGCAAACACCAGAATTGGACAAAGTATTCCGGCAGCAGTTGCACCAGTACCAAATACAGAAATGAAACCACCTCTACTCCTACTTGAGATTCCCATTTATGCACCCAAAGTGGTAGGCATCCTTTGGTCAAGCATTTCTTTGAACAGCTCCTCCTACTGGCATGTGATCCATAAACTGGGCCATGGAACACTAGTCAGCTTGGAAGAAGAGATTGAACAGTCATATTAATTCATGGGGCAGCAAGTACCACAAGGAAGAAAAGAACAGCACTGTACAAGAAGAGTGCAGAGATATTCCTTTTATTTCATGCTTCTCTTGCCTTTATCTGAAGAAACCCAGTTTAGGAACAGTGTGAGGGAAAAGGAGCTGCATTGCTCTGGCTTTCTCAAAGTCGTCAAACTTTGAAAAAGCAGTTTCCTAGGCTCCAAAATTCCAAGAGTCACTTGTTATTTTCAAGAGAACTGCACCCCCATGAGTTATGGATTGATGGTCAGAGAAGGTTTAAGTGAAGCTACTGTTCATCTGACTATTTTAAGACCGGCCATCTTTTTTTCCCTCTGAGCCACAGGCATTCCAGATCTCCTGTCTTTTGCATATACATCACCATTTGATCCTCTAGGCTTGCCCACACGTTGTACTGTAACTCTATCCTACTTTCCTTCTTGGTAGGAAATACCACATTTTCTGCCTCTTTTTGCTACACATTAACAGGTGCACCTGGTAGCAAGTCATCAAGTTTGGCTGCTACGCTGTGGTCTAGCAACTTTTCAAACGGAATTTATGAAATGTGTAGCTTCAGGACCACATTTCGACCAATAAAGGACTACATGTGGACTACAAACCATTGCTGACTGCACAGCTTCTGAAATTGGTATCCGGTTTGTGTTTGATACACAGAGCTTTCAACATTAATGCCACCTTTAAACACAAATGAATTAACTGCCACAATTATTCACTGTCAAACTATGCTGGACAGCCACAGCCTCAGAATCTCATTCCCCTCCGTCTATTTCCACCAGCAATAATTTTTTACTTCTGCTTGAATGCCAGACAAAACATCTTTAAGCTGCCAACGTGCTCTCTCTATTGGCATTGCTGAGAGCATTCTGGAAAGGTCAGTGGTTTGAAAAATCTGTGCAACATATCAGAATGCCCTATTAATATGTGAAGCCTGGAATGAAAACCTGATCCCTCATTAGATGTTTTAGTATTTGTTATCCTGGAAAGAGCACCACCATCGTATATTATGAGCCCAAGCAAATACAATAAGCAGAATTTATTTTCCTCACTTTTAAGAAAATATTGGTCTAATATGATACTTAAAAGGGAGGGACTGACAGCAGTACACATTGCCTGAGCTTGTGCTGTACTGCCTGTTCTGCCAGTGCACCTCACACTGCAACATTATTGCTTTTTTAATCCTAGATACCGCCTAGAAAACATCTAGCAAGTGTACTAATTTCTGTAGAATTTCTGGAGATCCAGATACTTCCAGATTAAAATGATGCTGATAGAAAAATAGAAAATGAGAAAAGTCCAGCAGCGCCCCTTCCCCTCTCCATCTCATTTTAATGGCATGGAAACACCCTAACAGATTACTCGCACCCTTCCAATAGTCCAGAAAAAAGGCAATACTCCCTCCACAAAGGTTAACCAATATAACCAAGGGAAACAGGGAAGGAGAAGAGAAGTGAAAGTGCAGGAGAGAGAAGAATTCATAACAGAGATGATTTCCTGACCTGAAATTTAACAATCGGTTTAACACTGTGAATATAAGCAAATATTCAAGTCATTTATAAACTATTCACTGATGCGGTAAAAAAATAGTCATGATAGTAAGTATAATTTTAGTTGCATGTAAAACAGAAAAACATTTGTTACACATTCATTAGCTTCTTAAAGTTAGAAACCTTCATATCCTATCTCTCTATTTCAAAACAAGACTAATATCCTGTCCAGGTAGACAATATTTTCTGTGTTCACAATACTTAGTGTTCATCCAACTACACTGTAGGCAGGGAGGATAAAAATCAATGATCTTAAAAAAAACTGATTTTTTAAATTTAAATCAGATTTTTTTTGATCAAATGCTTTTTGAGGAAAAACCAGTCTAAAGATATCAAGTATCAGGGGGTAGCTGTGTTCGTCTGTATTAGTGGCACCTTAAAGACTAACAAATTTATTTGGGCATAAGCTTTCGTGGGTAAAAAACCCATTTCTTCAGATCCATCCATGGGGTTTTTTTTTACCCACGAAACCTTATGCCCAAATAAATCTGTTAGTCTTTAAGGTGCCACCGGACTTCTTGTTGTTATCTAAAGATAGTTTTAATTAAGATACATTGTAGCTCAAAGATACCTCATTATAGAATAGGGATTATAAATTCTAATTCTATAGTATGAGACAATATATACATGTAATATTTAAGAAAAGTTTTGTAAATGAGTTCCAATAGTTCGTGGATTAGGGACCCAATCTTATGAGATTCGAGGGGCTTTTGTATAGATTTAGGTTAATCTTTCTATCTACCCAACAGGCCTCAGTGCTCAGTCTAGAAGATAGCATCAAAGATGCTTACTTTTGCAGTTCTCAAACTGTGGATTTGTGTCTCCAGAGATAACATGCTTGTAACAAAAGTGAAACTGTTTGAGCAGCATATTCCAGAAGTCTTGAGGTCTTTCTGAGTGTAGCTTTCATTGATTTGAGATCTACCATACCATTCTCTGGCCTGGTCTACACTACGCGTTTATACCGGTTTTAGGAGTGTTAAACCGATTTAACGCCACACCCGTCCACACTAAGAGGCCCTTTATATCGATATAAAGGGCTCTTTAAACAGGTTTCTGTACTCCTCCCTAACGAGAGGAGTAACGCTAATATCGGTATTACCATATCGGTTTAGGGTTAGTGTGGCCGCAAATCGACGGTATTGGCCTCCGGGTGGTATCCCACAGTGCACCACTGACCGGTCTGGACAGCAATCTGAACTCAGATGCAGTGGCCAGGTAGACAGGAAAAGCCCCGCGAACTTTTGAATATCATTTCCTGTTTGCCCAGCGTGGAGCTCCGATCAGCCCGGGTGGCGATGCAGTCCGAAATCAAAATCCAAAAAGAGCTCCAGCATGGACCGTACGGATGTGATCGCTGTATGGGAAGGCAAATCTGTTCTATCAGAGCTCCGTTACAGAAGATGAAATTCCAAAGCATTTTTAAAAAATCTCCAGACAGGGACTCAGCGCACTGCTGCGTGACAAGCGTAACGGAAAGCCAAAGAATCAAATGGACGCTCATGGAGGGAGGGGGGACTGAGGACTCAAGCTATCCCACAGTTCCTGCAGTCTCCGAAAAACATTTGCATTCTTGGCCGAGCTCCCAATGCCTGTAGGGTCAAACACATTGTCCGCGGTGGTTCAGGGCACAGCTCGTCAATTTACAGCCCCCACCCACCCCCAGAAGTAAAAGGGAAAAAAATTGTCTCTTGACTCTTCTAAATGTCACCCTATGTCTACTGAATGCTGCTGGTGCACGCGATGCTGCGGCACTCAATTGCAGTATCCTCTTTCCCCCTCACTGGTGGTGCATGTTTGAGACCCCTGTGGTAGATGGTGCAATATGACTGGTAACCGTCCTCATCATCAGCCTTGTGGCAGATGGTGCTGCACAACAGGACTGGTACCTGTCCTCATCATCAGCCCGTGAGTGCTCCTGGCTGGCCTCAGGTGAGGTCGGCCGGGGGCACCTGGGTAAAAAACTCCTGGTTATTCCTAGTAGATGGTACAGAACGGCTGGTAACCATCTTCATCGTAGCAATAGGGGGCTGAGCTCCATCAGCCCCCGCCCTTCATGTGTAAAGAAAAGATTCTGTACTGCCTGGACTATCATAGCAGCGGGATGCTGGGCTCCTCTCCCCCACACTGCTTAATGTCCTGTCTGGACTATCATAGCAGCTGGAGGCTGCCTTCCCCTCATTTTATCTCACTAACAAGTCACTGTTTCTTATTCCTGCATTCTTTATTACTTCATCACACAAATGGGGGGGACACTGCAATGGTAGCCCAGGAAGGCTGGGGGAGGAGGGAATCAACAGGTGGGGTTGTTGCAGGGGCACCCCCTGTGAATGGCATGCAGCTCATCATTTCGGCAGGATCCGACATGGAGGGGCTGTGCTCTCTGGTTCTCTGATGCACTGCTTCTCTAGTACACTTGCCCCATATTCTAGGCAGGACTGATTCTATTTTTAGATACCATAAAGGAGGGATTGAATCAGGAAGTCATTCCCATTTTTGTTTTTTGCGCCCCCGGCCGATCTCAGCCAGGGGCACCTATGACAGCAGCAGAGGATACAGCACAAAAGGACTGGTAACCATCATCTCATAGCCAATTTACAAGGGTATGGTAGATGGTACAGAACAGCTGATAACCATCTCTGCTATCATGCAAAAGCAAATGAATGCTGCTGTGTAGCGCTGCTGAATCGCCTCTGTCAGCGGCATCTAGTACACATACGGTGACAGTGACAAGAGGCAAAACAGGCTCCATGGTTGCCATGCTATGGCGTCTGCCAGGGCAATCCAGGGAAAAAGGGTGCGAAATGATTGTCTGTCGTTGCTTTCCTGGAGGAAGGAATGAGTGACGACATTTACCCAGAACCACCCGCGACAATGATTTTTGCCCCATCAGGCACTGGGATCTCAACCCATTGGGGAACTATGGGATAGCTACGGAATAGCTACCCACAGTGCAACGCTCCAGAAATCGATGCTAGCCTCAGACCGTGGACGCACACCACCGAATTAATGTGCTTAGTGTGGCCGCGTGCACTCGATTTTATACAATCTGTTTTACTAAACCGGTTTATGTAAAATCAGAATAATCCCATAGTGTAGACGTACCCTCTCACTAGAAGGGAAAACCTATAAGGTAGCAGGCCATAAAAGGAGACCCAGTTTGGGAATATTTTAATGAAGTTCCTCTACTTGTGGGTAAGACAGGCATGTGTGCAAAATTGAAACAGTGCAACAAAGAAATGCAAAGCCTGGTTGCACAAATAAAACAACATCATGAGAAGTGTTGCTTCTCAAGAGGAAGCTGCATTGAAGGAAAGGAACATGTCTGAACATGCAGGATCTTCAGGTTGGTAGACTTTATTTCATACTTTTCTTAAGGACTGCCTGTCTTCCTTCTGAACTACTCTTGAATTCTCATGTTCGAGCAAAAACTATAGTTGTTACTCTATGGTACTATTATTTTAGATACAGCTGTGATAAAAAAATAAATAGCTGAAATAGGCAGATCTTCCTTTTAAAATTTCACCTTTAAAGTAGTACTGAGTGTCAGTGAATTCAATGAGTAGTACTAAATGAGCAGTATGGTAAATAATTAAATAACTGCATTGACTTCTTTTGTTTCGGAGAATCCATCCTCAACATACAGGATTCTGAAGACTATCCACTTTCAAGATCACCATAATTTTCTATAGTTTTAGAGTTATCTGCTAATGATAGTGTTTCAGTCACATCATGTATGTCACACAGCCACAGTATATCACCTGTAGCAAAAAGGAAAAAACATCTCCATCATCCAGAAACAACCACAGATAAGAACCAGAAGATTACAAAAAGAGGTAACTGATGAAAAAAGCCTGGTTTGTTTATGCAACAAACTCTCCTTTCCGTAGGATTTAGAACCCACATTTCATTAACATGGTTCAGTCATTAAGACCAGGATACAGTCCACACAACAAAGCAGATGTCGCAGGCAAATTGCTGAATAAAGTGTATGAAAGAGAAACTGAGCAGTGTGCATAAGGTCTAGAGGGTAAAATGGTTAACCTGAGTCTTGATGGGTGGAGCAATGTCCACAATGATCCTGTTGCATGTGCCTGTGTGACAACAGAAGAGGTGAATGTCTTCTTTACAGAAACAACTGATGCATCAGGAAATGCACACACAGCAGAATACTTGCAAGTAGCAGCAGTAAAAGATATAACAAATTGTGAAAAAAATTCAAATGTCTAGTACACAGCTTGGTCACAGATAATTCTCCAAATGTATCCAAGATGGGAAGAAATTATTTGGAAGAGAGTCTCAAACTAATAACATATGGTTGCAGTGCTCATTTGAAATACCTCCTAGCCAAAGACTTCAGTGTTCCAGAAATAAAGGCTAATGTTGAAATGGCAAAATACTTCGGTAACAGCCACTTTGCAGCAGCTGATATGAAAAAAGTGGGAGGAATCAAGCTAATTCTCCCACAAGACATGTAATAGAACTCAGTAGTGGACTGTTTTGAGCATTATATCAAGAACTGGCCTAATCTGATGACGTTTTGTGAACAAAATGATGGCACTGTCACAGCCAAAGTTCTCAACATTGCGCTTAAGAGAAATATTGAACACATGCTGAGTACCCTGAAGCCTACTTCTGTAGCCTTGAACAAAATGCAGGGAAATAGCTGTTTTATTGCTGACTGTTGAAATTTGGAAGGAGCTGAGTGAGATCTTAAAAAGAAATATGCAATGACAGTTAAATTACAAGCATTAAAAAAAACGATGGGGACAAGCACTATCTGCAGTTCATTTTCTTGCAAATATTCTCATTACTCAGTACCAGGGTCAAACCTTAACTGCTGAAGAAGAGGAGTTGGCTATAAATGGACATCCAGCAATCTTCCCTCCATAATGCCAACTATAATAAATTTCAGAGCTAAGGGTGAACTATTCAAGAAATATATGTTTGCTGATGATGTTTTAAAGCAAGTCACACCAGTGAACTGGTGGAAGTCACTTAAGCACTTGGATTCAGAGACTGTGGAATAGATAATCTCTCTTTTAACAGCAGTAGCTTCTTTGGCCAGTGTAGAAAGAATATTTTCTTCCTTTGGACTAATTCATTCCAAACTGAAAAATCGTTTGGGACTTAAAGGCAGGAAAGCTTGATGTTCTTTTCCAGATTATGAACAAACAGGAAAATGAAGGTGAAAACGACTGAGTTAGCTGAAGAAGCCGATATTTTAAGTGTCTCATGTTGACCTGGCTGACAGTCGATTTAATTTTAGGGTTTTGGTTTGTTTTTTTTAATATTTCATTTAACTATTTTAGTTAAACAATTAAAACTAATGTGATTTTAAAAAACTTGAATGTTTAACTAAGTTAAAAAATTCATATGCTTGTTTTGTTAAAATATTATTTGTGTACGGTTGAAGAAAAAATCCAGAATACATAACGTTGTTGTTTTAGTTAAATAAAATAATTTAAATGTCTTTCTGGTGATGTTCTCCTCCTAATACAGCATGGCAAGAAAATCCTGCAAATATTAATGATTAACCTGATGAATTGGAGATAGTTCACTTCCCAATAACTTCATAAATATCTGCTTCAATTCACTTCCCAATAACTTCATAAATATCTGCTTCAATTATCTTTGGTAAATGAAATAACCAATCATTCATTTTCTGATATAGTTGTAAAATTAATCTGAAAAGTTTTCAAAAGCAATAACTGTTTAAAAATGTATAGTGTGTACCTTCTAAAAATGAAACCTACATCTATCTCTGAGTTATGAAGAATATGTATTAAGGTTATAACAACCAACAAGAATGCATTTTTATGTAGAAATCCATGATTAAATCGAGGCTTCCTGACAAGTGATTTAAATAATTATTTCAACCAATTTGATTTAAATCAAATCCACCCTGACTGTAGGGGATTATGATTTCAGTTTAAGATTATTACTTTTTTCCTAAACAAACATGTGCACCAACATTCAATACCAGGAAGAAAAAAGAAGAGCCTTTTATATTGTGATCCAAGATTTTTTTTTTTTTAAAAGCAAAGAAAGATCAGGTTCAACAGATTAGTTACGCTTTCATTGCGCTAAAGTCTATATAAATTCTCATGTTTTCTCAATACCATTTTATCTGAGGTCTGAGAAATCAAAATTAACAGTCACTGAATCAAGGGAGTAAAATCTCATTTTCTCTATCAAACAAGAGTGAATTACTCAATCTACATGCATACAAATATAAAGTCATATTAAGTAATACTTGGAGATGTTTATTATAAACCTGTTCATATTTAATTTATATAAAAGCACCTATTTAGATTTAGGAGTCTGGTTTAAACAAACATACACATACCTGATGGTAGAAACAAGCAACTGCTGCAAAAACAAAAATAAATTTGCCCCAAATTTCAAAAAAAAAAAAAATTAAACCTCCCACCATATCCAGCAGTATCAACCCTGTTTACATTCCTTCCTCCCCAAAAGATGTGCCTTGCAGCAGGTACCGAAGGTCAATAGATTTAGCCTATTTCTGACCATTGGGGAAAGCCAATTTGTACAGCCCATCAGGAAGAATTAGGGGTGCCAATTTTGGTTGGATGTATTCCTGGAGATTATCACATGACAATCTTTAATTAGATTAATCTTTAATTCCTGGAGACTCCAGGCCAATTCTGGAGGTTTGGCAACCCTATGAAGAATGCCCTGCCAGGTGCTCCCTTTCTTCTAAGGATAGGAGACTCCTGCGTAAGTGCTGACTGCAGATGTGGCAGAACAACATGTGGGGAGAAACAATGAAATAAGCAAGAATCAAGTGATTTGGGGCTGTACAAATGAAACAATGCCTTAAAACTCCACCTAGAAGATAACAGGCAGCCAGCACAAATCCCAGGACTCTGATGCCACAGGCTTTTAACAAGAAGTCCCACTTACGAAGTGGACTGCAGCATTCTTCACTATATCCAGTTTCTAGATTATAGCATAGCCTCACAAAAAGTATACTGCAGCAGTCTAATCTTGAGATGATATCAGCACAGTCAATAGGGACCACATCCAAAAGAAGTGGACAGTGTACCCCCAACTTTTGCCTGCCTGGGGAAAAGCGTTCATAGACAGTGATACTGCTGCTATCTGACTAATAGAAGGCTGAGTACAATACTCACAGTCCACTAACCTTACTAACAGATAGTGGACAAACACCATTCATTAGAAGCAGATGTAGCCCTTGCCACATCTTTCAATTGCTTATCCAGCTTACTAGCATTTCAGTCTTATCCAGATTGAGCTTTGACCCGGTAGCCTTTATCCATGCCCCAATATCTATCAAGTGCTGGTTAAGTCATTTGACAGCATTGTTTGGAAGCAGTGAGACAAATAGAAGGGGTTATCAGTATAGCCCAGGCTTCCTCACTAACCTTCCTAGCGCCTAGCGTACATGAACTGGGGAGGGAAACAGGGATAGGGAAGATAGAGACAAGAAAGAACCCTACAGAAGCTCACTAGAGAGAACCCACTGGGTAGAAGAGCAGTTCCTCAAAACTACTAATTCGGATCCCAGGTAAGAACAAAACTCCTAACAGGCAACCCAGCCTACTCCTGTGAGCGCTGCTGGTGAGTCTTGCCAGTGATACTGATCCCTAGCAGCCAGTCTGCCCATCTAAGTAGTCACACTACCTAGCCACTTTCCCTTCTTCAGAGTTCAGTTCTTAAGGCCTGGGGCATTAAGTGGAAGGAACTGAGGCAGTTGAGGATCACACAATCTGTTTAGTATCACTCCAAAGGAGAGCGTGTTGCTAATAAGTAAGGCTACGTATTAGTCACGGGTATTTTTAGTAAAAGTCATGGACAGGTCACGGGCTGTAAACAAAAATTCACTGCTGCTTGTATGTCCTATTTAACCACTACTGACATTTAACTGTACCACTATATCTGCAAAGATCGATGCTGTACATCAGTAAGAGCCTGACTAACTTTCTGGACTTGTGCAGTTCCTTTTCTCTTCTGTTGCAAACTAAAATGAACAAAACTGTATTAAAGTTACTGTAAGTCTCTCAAGTCATTCTATGAAACTACAACTAAAGGCACATATGGTAACTAACAAGCATGCACTTTGGGACAAAGTACAACTGTTTAACAACCAAAATGTATGTATACTTAAACGTCCTGGAGGACTCCACTGCACTTCAGATATACCTCTACCTCGATATGACGCTGTCCTCGGGAGCCAAAAAATCTTATAGGTGAAACTGCGTTATATTGAACTTGCTTTGATCCACCGGAGTGCGCAGCGGGTTATATTCTTTTGTGGTGCCTGGGCTCCAGGAATATTCAGAGCCAGGGGCTCTGCTCCACCAATATTTGGAGCTGGGTCTCTCCCCCGGCCCTGCCTGAAGCAGGCCCCGCCCCCCGTGGGTCTCTTCCCACCGCGTCCCTGCCTGGAGCGGGCCCCAGCTTCCGCCTGCCACTCCTCCCCTGCGCGTCCGTCCCCCCCACACCGCATCCCTGCCTGGAAAAAAGCAGCATGCGCCTCTCCCGTGCCCGCTTGCGCTGCCGGAGTAGCACATTCTTATGTGAAGCCCCACTCCTGGCAGCAACTGCTGTCTGCTGCCCCAGGGTCCTAGTGCCCCCCATCCAATAAAGGCAGGGCAGGCTGCCCTTACCCTGCCCTGCCACCCTAGCCCTGAGCCTCTCCAACACCCCAAACCCCTTGTCCCCAGCCAGAGCCCTCATCCCCCTGCACCCTAATCATCTGCCCCAGCCCTGAGCCCCCTCCTGCATCATGAACCCATCTGCCCCAGCCAGAGCCCTCAGCCTCCCACACCCTAATCCTCTGCCCCAGTCCTGATCCCCCCCACACCCCAAACCCCTCATCCTCAGCCCTCACCCCTTCACCCCCTCCTATCCCTGAACTCCCTCCCAAAGCCTGCACCCCCTCCCTTTGCACCCCCTCCCACCCCCAAACTCCATCCCAAAGCCTGCACCCCTCACCCCCTCCTGCACACCCACCCACCCCCTGCCCCAGCCCGGAGCCTGCACCCAGCACCCAAACTCCATCCCAGAGCCTGCACCCCTCCTGCACCCTAATCCCCAGCCCAGGACCTGCACCCCAGACCTCCTCCCCCCACCCAACCCCCCTCCTAGAGCCTTAGGCAGGTGGGGGGGCAGAGTTTGGGGTGGGCGGAGTTGAGAGGGCGGGTTATGGGCACCACCAAAATTTCTACAAACCTGCCACCCATGCACATATTGGGGGTGACCAAGATCAACATATTACACAGTACCTCTTCAGAAGTCTTTGGATAACTTAAGCACACCAGCTTTCCAAAAACAAGCCTGAATTCAAGTTTAAAGCTCAAGTTTGTGTGTTGCTTGTATTTTCACTTTACTGCCCAGTTATAGCAGGTGTTCATCACACTAAATAGGCCTTACTGAATATGCACAACTGAAATTAGAATCAATGCTGTATTTTTATTGTTTCACTGAACTTAGACTTGCAACTTAGTCTTTCAATAGATGTCCAAGTATTAATGTAATGGTATGAACTCAGTATGCTGTTATCCTGCCATCAAATCCAAATTGCTGTTATTTGTTCCTTACATTTTTCAAGTTAAGAGTTTTCTTAATTGATTTCTGTGGTAGATATGGATACTATTTTCCATGTGGGCATAAAACTCAATTATATCTTTGAAAGCTGGTAACTAGTTTATGCTACCTGACAAATTTCCTGCCTTCTATTTCCTGCAACATGCAGTATCTACAGTGTATGATTATGATTGTTCTAGGAAATGCTCAAGTAGATAATTTCACTCATATCAGATGGCTGTTATGAAGACAGATTATAAAGAACGTATCTAGGTATTTGTATAGTTCAGATGGTCTTGTGCTGAGGACATCTCACAGGAATTAATGGGATTTTATAGCACAGCATCCATGACAAAGAAGTATTATTCCCATGTTAAAGATGGTGAACCTGAGGCACAGGGTATATCAAAGTGACTTGCCCAGGGTCACACAGCAAGGTTTGTTTTTGAGCTAGGAAATGAATTCAGGTCTCCAGAGGCTCAGTCCAGTGCTCTAAGCAAAGATGCAGAAAAGAGTAAAACATGAACTGCAGTAACAAAGCACGATTTCAGACTGGAGCTCAGATCTCTGCTGACTCACAAGTGAAATGATTTCATCAATCGCTATGTACTTCTGCAAGATAAAATCCCCCTTAGTCGTTAACACATGGAGCTACTCACGTGCACTGCAATAGCAAGAGTTCAGATGGTAAGAATTAAAGAGCAGTGAAAATTGCTCGGTAGAGAAATAAGCAAAACCTAGAGAGCCAGCCAGAAGGTGATTACAGTCAGTATATCTTTCATAGCAAAGAAAAAACAAAAACAAAAACAAAAAAAACTTAATTCAAGTAGGATGAAGTATGGTTACAAAAGGCATTTGGTATGATAAATTCTAAAAATTTACATAATTTACCCTATTAAGACAAATTTCTATTTAAAAATGCCCACTCTCATTTTGGAGATATTTGTAACAGTATCCCGTATAAAAGAAATAATACGCAAATTCCAAAACTTAATTACTACTGAGAAGTAACTTGTAACCTGAAAAATGACAACTTTAAAACCACACCACACAGAGCAGTATTCATTCAGATTTAGCTATTCTACAGCTGTAGAGCTAGCAACCTCTGGCCTACTTTCAGGCATGGTGGAGTCTGGCTTTGTGTTTATGTTTGATACCAATAAGCAAAGGTTTATGACATTTTATTGATGCAAGCTATTTCATGCTACATGCCAGAAATTAATCAGAAGAGGAAGAATTCTCTTCAGGCAGCCACTTGGAGGCTCTTGAATTGTTTAAGTGCTAGAGAAGGTAAGCTGAGTTCTTATATGATGAAAGCCATGTGGAAGAAGGAACACAACTAACAGAAACAAGTACAAAGCATACAGATGAACAGTAATGTTGAGAGTCAAGAAGGAGGCCAGTAGAAAGTGGCTCTGAACTCATTGGTAAGTTGTATCCAATAAGCAGCTGGAAATGATCATGTTACGGTTGACTATTAGGTATATATTTTCTCATAAAAGGAAATAATGCTATGATGTATTAATAAGGATTAGAAAATACTCACTATTGTACTGTCAATATAAATCAATGCTATGCCCCATCACGAATACAGTGTTCAGTTCTCATCACCCTGTTTCAAGTTATAAGTGACAAAATAAGAAGCATGGAAATACAAACTGGGCCTGCAATTGTGGGTTTCAAGAAGAGCCTGCAAAAGTTGGTCACTTTTTGTATGAGGATTTTCAGCCATAGCTTGTAACACCTGCACAGTCCAATATAAAAAGAGGCAGAAACAACTAAGGAACAAGGTGAATGATGACGCACTTGAGGGAACTAGCTAGAACATACTTTCCTTCTGACTGGTTGAAGATGCTTAGGAGAGAAGGCAACTTTAAGCCATATACTTCTGACTGTACTGCACCGACACTACCTGCTGTGGAGCCACCATAATAAAACCTGCCAAGAAGTTACAAACCATCAAACAGACCTTCCATCTGCTGGAGAGAATAAAAATTGAATGCCAACCAGCTTGACTCTCTTCAGAGAGGGAGTGATATCTAGGCTCTTGTTTTCAGCTAGAAGACAATATCCCTTTATCTAAGAAGGGATAAGAATGTGTTCGCTCGCTTTATGATGCTACAGCAACAAGGAGATTGACATGTCTTCTTGGAATAACAGGTGGCCGTGATCTAACATTTGATGGATTGTCAAATACATTTTTGAACTCTTCAGTCTTTAATGGATTGTGTATATATTTGCTTTCAACAAAAGAGCTGCATAAACACTTATTGCCCTAACAGAAATCTTAAATTGGGATTTGAAAAGATTCAAAAGAAATAACTCACGTTTCTTAATACCCGGCCTGTTTTATTTAAAAGTTTACAATGTTTAAACAAAATCCAATTCCTTCATAACTAGAAATGATATGCAATATCTTTTACACAACATAAATCAGCAACAAACAAAAGTAAACAATTTTTAAAATATCCTTTGCAAGTTTCATTTTTAATATTTCCTTAGCAAAGCCATATCTAAAAACTAGCAAGTTGTAAAAAAAAAAAAAAAAAAAAGATCTATCTGAAGACAGATCACTTGATTAGGGAGTGGATCAAAAGTGCTGAAACCAGTGTTACAGTGGGTAAGAATTACCCCTCTGGTCTTCCATAAAAAGAAACAGAGGAAAACTTTGCTGTCTTCTGATTAAAACCCACCCCCTTACTAGCTTGGTGTCCAAAACAACTGTGTGTAGAAAAAGCAGTTGCATTTATCCTGCCTTATTGATTAAAAAAGTTGGAAGTGGCATCAAAGTCTTCACAAAGTAATTAATTTGAAGTGAAGGTATCACCTAGAATCAAAACAAACAATGCAACAAAGTACATGGCCAAAAAGTAAGTGGTGCACTCTGCTCTGAAGGTTGTTATCATAGAACAGCCTCAGATTTTTATCTGATAGGAAGAAATAAAGGTTATCTAAAGTCAAGGCTGGCAGTTCAAGGCTCACAAACTGAACTTCATGCCTGTTACAACTCCCATGTAAAACTGCTTGTGTGGTTTGGCAGTGTAATAGCTGAAAACAAAATGAGTAGGCAGATTCTTGTATAGAGAAAGGGGTTCTGGACTGATTATTAGTTTTGTGATTACTTTGGATTTCACTGCCTGCGTGCCTCCCCATCTCTCACTCTAACCCCAGTCTCATGACCAGAGTTACAGGTACAGTAGAAATACAGATGACAGCCTTCCACAAGTCCTCTCCTCTTCAAACAAGAGAATTCCACCCATGTTTAAGAGTATCTACTAAACAAGAGTTATTTGTGATAACATTAAAAAAAATCTTCTTAGTTCACAATCTACTCAATAGCAGGAATAAAAATGCACACTAAGGTCTTATCTATATTGAGATTGCCACTAATGTAACTTCACTGGTGCAAACCCTTAATACAGATTGTAGAGCTCTGGTGCAGTTTACCCTGGCTTCATACTCATCTGCCCTAGAAGATCACAGTGCTGCAGCTACATCAGTGGCCAAAGACACCAGCTGTAAACAAGATCCTCTGGGTCTGGTTTCTGGGTTACAAGGTTGTGCTGTGTTAGTTGGGTGGTGATGCACTCCTGACAGCACTCTAGAACACTGCTGCTAGCGATGCTCCCTTCTCCAGATTCTGGTGCTGCTGAGATGAGGGACAGAGCCAAACACACCCTGCTACAGCAGCACTACTGGAGATGCACAGATGGAAGTGAAGTGACAGGCAGGAAGAGGATGGGACTTCAATGGGGGCCTTGAAGCATCAACTTCCCATCACCTATTAATGAAATTAAAAGTAACTACCAAAATTGATTGTTTTCACTTTTAAATTAAGATTTTTCTTATGTTCAGTAATAATAAACCAATTAATGATACAAAGAATGCAATTGGTGATAGCAGAAAGAGACATGTACAGCTGTGGAAGGGTTTTTTTTTTTTTGTTTTTTTTTAAAGAGTGTGATTAAGCACAAAGGAAAATGGTAAAATTCTAATCAAATTGCATCTTACACATGGACCATCACTTTTATAGCTTGATGGAAGAGGGCTGTGAGGCTGTGTTGTATATATGGAAAAGGTTGAGAACCTCCTGTTTTAGTTACGATCAGTCCCAGTTTAATTCTGAACATCTTTTTGATGATGATACCCCAAGTTGTTAATTTTATGCTCAAAGAGAACAGCACACACTTTCCTCTCTCAAAATAAATTAAGAAATATATCAAACAACTTTGAACTAGTTCACTCAACTTGAAAGGGTACCATTTCCTAGTGGTTCATTTCAAACAGAAACAGTACTGTATGGATTTAAAGTTAGTTATTTCAAAACACCGCCATGTCAAATTTAAAGATTCACTTAGTTCTTTAGAAAAGCTACATTTGCCTTTTAATCAAGCATCGCAACAAGATGGCAAAGTGGGGTTTAATAAACTGAGCAGTTGATTCATAGTAGATTCCTTGTAATTTCAAAACTTTCAGATCAGAATTATATTTCAGTAAAAAGGCTTGAGCTATATTTAAAACTTTTATCAGCACATAGCCACTGCAGAAGCCATACACATGGCTGCCAAGTCAGCCACATCCAAAGCAGCTTGCAACATGGCCCTAGTCACATATTTTCTCTCACCCACCAGCAAGGAGAACTCTTGCCTAGCTTCTATGATATCGAGTCCTTGCATTTCTGCATGGAGTCCCACAGATTAAAATCATACCTGCCCAGCAGCACCTACTGCATGAGGTTGTAAATCCCACCCACCCCCAGTGGAATAAACTTTCCTACTGAACAGGTCTAATTTCTTCAAGTCTTGACTTTGGGGTTGCACCCTGATGACCCTGCCTCTCTCTCTCAATGGCAGCAGATATCACCAAGGATCCCCAAGGACGGGGGTAGAGAGTGCGGGATGGCTGTACAGGACCTCATAACCCTGGGCTGGAACAAAGTACTTTTGTTCAGTCCTTTTTGATGTGGGGGTGGGGAAGAGAGGCAGGGGTCTACCACAAGGTAGTAACAGGGTCCATAATGGCCTCACTTAGAGGCAAGGCTTCTTTTGACGGGTCCACAGCAGCTAAAATGTCAACTAGACAATGGGAGGCCTTTTTCTCTACCTCTTAGTGTATGCCCAGATTTAAGGCCACCCTCTTCAACAACTCCTGGTGAACCGTATAGTCATCCAGGAGAGGCAACATGCCCCCTCCTGAAACTGCCTCGTCTGGGGAGGCAGAGACCTGCCTCAGGAGTGAATGCTATTCCTCCCTTTTCACCTCAGCAGGATCCTGTTGAGCTGCCTTTTGCAGTTCAGTATTGGGCTAGGTATTAGGAGTCTGGACCAGGTGCTGCCTGATGGGACAATGCCATCTGCCTTTCTCAGGACACCTAATAACCCTGGAAACTGGAGGGGAACCACTCTGGGTTCCAAAAGGGCCAGTGTGACCTCCTCAGCATGAACTTGATGGTACTCTTGTGCCTGGGTCCATGAACAGTAGAAATCCTTGGAGAAGTACCAAGAACGACTCCTCGGACGGGAAGAGTAAGACCCAACCTCCAACTTGGAAGATGACAAGTCTGTCCTTGTTGCAGGAGGCACAGGGCTCGAAGCCTGCCGAAAGAGGCATGCCTTGGCACCAGGGAACAGACAAAAACTCCACTACAACATGAAATTATAGAACTTCATTAAACCTAGCTAAATCCGACTACAACTAAGACCACCACCACTTAAAGAGCTTGCAAAGCAAGGATAGCAGGTCCAATGACCATCATGGGCAGTAAATAGGAATTGAGGGGCCGTGAGGCCAGCTGGTCACTTTATACCAGTGCTATAAGTGTGCGTCTGCAGATAGAGTTCGAGCTGTGCCGATGGATACCACTGAGAGAAAAATTTCTGGCGACTGTGCTCAGGGTGTGCACACACACCTAGAGTGGAATGTACATGTGCAATCACTCGAAGGGGAACACTGGTTTCCTGCAGACTCCTGTTCTCCAAAGTGTCTGTCCTCAGCAAGGCAGTGAAGAGAGGGAGAAAATAAAATAAAATGGAAAAAGCTCCTGCCTGAAGATAGAGAGGAAAGGCCTAGAGCAGTGGTTTTCAACCTTTTTGGGCTCAGGACCTATTTGTAAATGTTTATGGCCTGTAATGACCCAGTAATTTGTCTAAGGGTGGAAGTCCTGAGGGGGTTTTGGTTGGATTCTGCCCCCTGGCAGGTTGGGTCCTGCTTGGCAGTCACCCCACAGTGGCAGCTCCTGCAGCACCTGTGCTGTGAGGCTGGCTGGGCTTAGCTCTCCGCTCCAGGCATTGCAACCTCCAGGGTTGCAGCACTGCTCAGGTTTGGCCCCATCCCCCTGAATGAGCCAAATTTGAGAGAGTGGAGTTGTGATCTGGCTCTTGACATTACAGTCCCACTCACTCACATTTGGCCTACCTGGACTCCCATCATCATGACAGCTGGGCCAAACCTGAGTGGTGATGGGCTCCCAAAGGTCACAGTGCCTGGAGCAGGGAGGCAAGCCAGCCAGCCCTTTGAGTCAGGAGCCACAGGAGCTGTCACATACCCTCAAACATTCTGGCAACCAAATTTTGGGTTCCGACCCACGGATTGGGAAACCCTAGCCTAGAGGAACCTCTTCCTTCTTCCCATGGAGATGAGACACTGAGGGCTGGATCAACGCTCTTGATGCAGCAGGGGCCGATTTAGTGGGTCTAGTGATGACCTGTTAAATCGATGGCAGAGCACTCTCCAGTCGACCACAATTCTCCAACAAGTTGACCTAAGCTACAACGACTCCAACTAAGTTATTCCCATAGCTGGAGTAGCATAATTTAGGTCAATTTACCCTGGTAGTGAAGACAGGCCCTGAGTTAGAGGCAGTAAATTCTCTGACCAGATCCACTTGCTAGCACTACATTGTAAACCGAGAGAGAACTTAAAAACAGAGGAGCTTCCATAGCTGGAAAATGAGGAAGAATAATCCAGTTGTAATGGATAATGGAATATCAGGTGCCCAGGAAGGAAAAGAAATATACTCTTCTGAAGTACAGTTCAAAAAGGACAACGATACTTGGACACGCTGTGCTTAGAGTTTAAAAGACTATTTTTTTCTGTTTATTGAAAGAACATTTTTGCCCCAATACAACTTTTTCAAAAGGTTCTTTATTGCCAGAAAATAGGTCACTCATTTAAAACCCATTTTG
Source organism: Mauremys mutica (assembly GCF_020497125.1). Classification (NCBI taxonomy): domain Eukaryota; kingdom Metazoa; phylum Chordata; order Testudines; family Geoemydidae; genus Mauremys; species Mauremys mutica. The sequence goes on along the minus strand of NC_059081.1, from coordinate 71,025,619 downwards.
AAATGCATCTTTAACACAAACTTCTTAGCCTTTAAAAAACAGCATGTAAAATATTTAATTTATGGCGTAAAAATGCTTTAGAGAGAATAACTGATTAAACAGGAAAGAGGTTTGTATGTATACTGCATGAAACAGTTTTCCATGTCTCAAACTATGGAATAAAAAGGTAGTGTGGCTTCTTACACCTGCTCAGATAACACGTCATAAGAAAGTACTTTATTAATCTAGCGGATCACAACGTGTGACTAACTTGTTTTGCCAGTGCTCTGCAATTATGACGCTTTCTGCTCTGCATATGAAACTGCTCTCACTTGTTTTTAATTATCTTTCTACAGAACTTTCATATATGCAACTCATTCTTAAAATTCAATATTCTTAATCAAGCATTTAGTATTTCAGAACTTAAAATTTGCATCTCTGCAAAAGTAGCTTTTAAGAAGCAACATGAATGCAAATGTTACACTCAAAAATTAGCAAGAGAACATTTCATAAACAAAACCCTTCATTGAACATGAAAATATTCATTTATTTTACAATAAAGTGAATTTAAGACACATACAAATCAGTTGAGTGATTAACTTGAAATGTTTCTTTTTAAAAGAATCTTTATCGATAATATGCCCCCCTAGAACAATCTATGCTGATTAAGGTACCAAACATTAAAAATTGAGGTTCCAGGATTTATTTATTTTTTGGGGGGGTGGGGGAGGGGAAATCAACTGGAGGGCCAGACAGTTAACCAATGGGCTCTGATATACTAAACATGTGTATTTTAAAACATGTTTCAGAAGTGGGATTAAGGAATGATAGGGGAGACATACCCAAAACACAAGAACTCTCCTTGAAGTCCACTGAGAATATTGCCATGCAAATTTAATTTATTTCGGTAGCACTTAGACACTATAGCAGCAGTTCGCAAACAGTGGGTTGGGACCCAAAAGTAGGTCATGACCCCATTTTAATGGGGTCACCACAGCCAGCATTAGATTTGCTGGGACCCAGGACTGAAGCCCAAGCTGCACCCCAACCCAGAGTGGTGGGGCTTGGGCCCCAGCCCCGTCCCAGTCTATCCTACTCGGGAAGACAGGGCTCGGGATAAGGCTCTGTGCTGCCGCCGTCCCGTGTGGTCCCACCCCGGGTCATGCAGTAATTTTGTTGTAAGAAGGGGGTCGCGGTGCAATGAAGTTTGAGAACCGCTGCACTACAGTGATGAAAACTACAGAGGACAGTAAAATAAACAGCCCCCACATAAGGAAAAAAGCTATCTGAAAAGTCTTACATTATATATTCTTGTTTACCTAAAAAGTAGAGTTCCAATGAATCATTCTTATAATGCCGGCTAACAGCCTTTAGTAAAATAAATAGTCAATAGATTGTTAGCAGGACAGATGTGTAGAATTATGGATGTATTATTTTCAAGTAAAATATCTGAACAGTTTCTTTCACTTACTTTCCTTTCCAAGCCCAGACTTGAAGATTCTGCATTTCATGGCTATCTAAAAGTGTGGAAGAAATGTCACCATCCCAAATAAAGGGATTTGCTGGAGAGCAAATAAGAAAGTGGGATTTCCAAATATTCTTTCATTTCTAATTTAAGTTTGCACATAATGAGCAACTAATATGAAACTTTTTTTTTTTTAAGCAGCAGCTGCAAGTCATCTTTTTGTCACAAGACCAAAGTTCACTAAGTATCAGAGGGGTAGCCGTGTTAGTCTGGATCTGTAAAAGCAGCAAAGAGTCCTGTGGCCCCTTATAGACTAACAGACGTTTTGGAGCATGAGCTTTCGTGGGTGAATACCCACTTTGTCGGATGCATGTAGTGGAAATTTCCAGGGGCAAGTATATATATGTGCAAGCAAGAAGCAGGCTAGAGATAACGAGGTTAGTTCAATCAGGAAGGATGAGGCCTTCTTCTAGCAGCTGAGGTGGGAAAACCAAGGGAGGAGAAACTGGTTCTGTAGTTGGCAAGCCATTCACGGTCTTTGTTTAATCCTGAGCTGATGGTGTCAAATTTGGAGATGAACTGAAGCTCAGCAGTTTCTCTTTGAAGTCTGGCCCAGAAGGTTTTTTTGCTGCAGGATGGCCACCTTAAGATCTGCTATTGTGTGGCCAGGGAGGTTGAAGTGTTCTCCTACAGGTTTTTGTATATTGCCATTCCTAACATCTGATTTGTGTCCATTTATCCTTTTCCGTAGAGACTGTCCAGTTTGGCCAATGTACATAGAAGAGGAGCATTGCTGGCATATGATGGCGTATATTACATTGGTGGACGTGCAGGTGAATGAACCAGTGATGGTGTGGCTGATCTGGTTAGGTCCTGTGATGGTGTCGCTGGTGTAGATATGTGGGCAGAGTTGGCATCGAGGTTTGTTGCATGGATTGGTTCCTGAGTTAGAGTTACTATGGTGCGGTGTGCAGTTACTTGTGAGAATATGCTTCAGGTTGGCAGGTTGTCTGTGGGCGAGGACTGGCCTGCCACCCAAGGCCTGTGAAAGTGTGGGATCATTGTCCAGGATGGGTTGTAGATCCCTGATGATGCGTTGGAGGGGCTTTAGCTAGGGACTGTATGTGATGGCCAGTGGAGTCTTGCTGGTTTCTTTCTTGGGTTTGTCTTGCAGTAGGAGGCTTCTGGGTACATGTCTGGCAAACCCTACCTGGTACCACCCACAGGGCTGCCGCAGAGATTCATGGATTTGCAGGACTGAGCCAGATTTGGGTACTTCACTACAGAAATGCCTGGCATGACACCATTCACTGTGGTCACTCTGAATGGTGCTATGGTCCTTAGTAGACCATGCATGTTTGATGAATGCTCTTCAACGTATTCTCACTCTCCAACATACACTGCCTTTTCAAACAAAGTTTTTGATTCATCTATACTACAATCTTATTATAGCCCTGTTTGGGGAGGGAGGAAGAAGGGAAAACCTATCACTTCATGTTTACCAAAAACCAAGTTTTCAACATCCGCTCAAGTTGAGCCAGAGCCTTCCCTTAGGCTGTGCACATCATTAGTAAAAATTATTTGGAACAATATAACCAAAACAGGTATCAGCCCAAACATCAACTATCTAGAATCTGGCTTTGGCAAGGTTCAGAAGAATTGTCCCAGAAGAATAAATTTCTACCTCACAATACAGAGCATGTTTTAAAAGAAATAGGTAGTAAGAATATCTCAGTGTAAACCAGAGGAAAATAAGACATGATTCACCACGGAAGTCTAGCTCAACACTTGGCAAGATAATTGCATCTCTAGTCAAAATAAAAGGTCAGGATTAAAAATGAGGCAAACTAACACTTGACTGAAGTCAAAATTTCATACTTGACAGGTATTAAGGTAACATGATAGGATCCAAGGCTCAAGATTAAATGGTCCCTTCTAAGAGCTGTATAAAGCATGTACTGAACATCACCCTACACACACACACACAATGGCAAGGTCATTCTCCCTCACACCGCAGATTTTCTTTATTTCCCTAAATACCCTACACTAAAAGAAAAAGGAGCCAGATGAAACTAGAATCATGCCAGCAGAAATGAGGGCTTCAACTGTATCAGTGTGCCCCATGTTTCCTAAGGCACTCTCATTCACGTCAGTAATTGCACTCTATATACAACTCCACTTATGTACCAAATACTTAATTTGCAATACATATTCCATGTTTGGAATGACCAAGTTTGGTCATTACTCCAAACATTCATAGAATTTTCAAGTGCTGATTTTTAAAAATAAATAAATCTTTAACAGATCTTTTAACTCTAAAGCATTCAGATGACAAGTGCCAAAACAGTTTAAAGTAGCATACAAGCAGGTGAGTGGGAGCATGAGTGGGACTCAATTAGGCATACAAGAAAAGCATTTCAGGATAAACTGTGCTAGAATTATTTGTTTGGTGACTGTGAAAGAGTGAAAGTCATAATAAAACAAATACAAATCAAAACTGGTCTTAACTACTTCGCTTTTAGAGGTTTCCAAATGCCCCTCCTCCTAGGAGAGGATTCTTTGCTGTGTCATCAGTAAGGGGCGGAGCCAGGAATAGCAACTACCTATAAAAATTGATGACGACAAGGCTCTGGATGCCAATATCTCTAACAGCAGCAGAATTTGGATGAGCTCTGGCAAGAGATGGAGAAGTCAGAAGCAAGAAGCACCTGTGCTGCTGCCCCACCCTCACCCAGACTTCTGGTAGCAGCATGACTAAAGGAGATTCATCCCCTCCCGTAACATCACCGGTAAGTTGCTCCTGGGGAATAAGAAAGGCATTTACTAAGAAGGTGTTCTTTTTACGGAGGTTCTCTGAGAAATGTTCCACAGCATCCTACTGATGTGGGAAAGCCCAATAGCCACAGAACTCTTATTCCTGCTTAGAGAGAGAGAGAGAGAGAGAATAACTATCCATTAGCTTGGAATACAGTTCATCACACAGCAACTACTCAAACTGTAGTCATTTGTGCAATTTCAGTTTTGTCATGCAAATATTCCAACACAAAATTTGTTTCTAAAAAGACCTATATCTAGTCTCCACACTGCACAATGCCAAGTGCAAACTTCAAGAGCTCAAATAAAGAAACTGCTTCTTCTAGTTACCTGCTAATCTCTTATTTGGTTCTGGGCCAAGATTTTCAAAGACAGGAACCTAATTTTAGGCCCTTCCAGCCTGATTTAGGCTCCTAAATCAATGGAGGTGATTCTCAGTATTAATGAGGAAACCACCACCTAGTATCTCCCACCTGACTTCCTTAGCTCTATGCCCAGCATCAGAAACATTTAAAAGAATATTATGCCAAGTAATTTAGGCCTAAAATCAAGGTTTTGCAACAAATAAACAAAAAAATACAAAAAGGAAAGTTATAAAATACAATGTAAATTGAAGTGCCATATTTTGGGGGTTCTTTCCAGTTTTTTGAGAATGGAAGATTAACAAAACATTGTGTTAGTGCAGGACAACCTTGAAAGCACAACTGACCAAACTAGTTTCCCTACCCAAATTCAATAAACGGCAGAGAGTCGTCCTTTTTACTTAGCTGAACCATATCCCTTCGGAATGTCAAGATTCCCCTATTTATTTTAAACCTGTTACAGACTACGCATGAAGTTGGAAAAGTGTAGGTATGTTTCATCTATGTCTATCCAAGGACAAAGTTTCAGAGAGCTACTTGAGCCATTAGCCAGTTTAAACTGTATTAAAAATACTTGTCTTCCTAACACAAAAGTTACCTGGGATTTGCCGAATACATAAAGTCAACAGTAAAATTTAAGCTATAAATTGTTGGATAGGCTCAGGATACCTACAAGTTTTTCTGCAGAAAACGGTAATATGTAGTTTTATAAGAAAAATATTATTTAACCATGGTGCTCTTAAAAATATACCAGTGTTACAAAGTTCAAAGATATTTTGGCAGTTAACTTCTAACAGAAGCATTTTTGCTCATTAAAGGGGAAAGCGGGTGTTAAGTCACCTAGTTCACTTGTTAAATAATTGATGAGAAGCACCAACAGAACCACAATCCCATGGAAACTACAACCCATTTACATACATAGAGTACAGTATAATGTATTTAATTCTAAAAGGAATTAAATATGTGAGCAAAAGGAAGTTCTTCAGAGAAACAGCTAAAAGGTTTAATGATACATAATTTAACAGATAGAAGCGTAAGAGGGAAAAATAATTCCCCACATTCTTGAGTGAGATTTAATATGGATGCAATCAAAATCTCCAGTTTTATTGCAAGTTTAATTTTCAGATTAAATATGCTCATGCAGAGAAGTTGGAAAATAAAAACCTACTGTAACCCTCCAAAATTGTTCATTCAGCACAAAATGTGAAAGTTTTCAAACACAACAATAAAAAAAATCCACTTGCAATCGGCAAAACACTCATTGTTTTTCTTTTGCCAGCTCTTCTAATTATTTTGTTCCTATACTGAAGGAAAAATTTTCCCCTTACCTGGATGGCTTTGGGAGCTCATTGTTAGCAGTGTCTAGTTCTTTGGAAGGGATTCAAAATGGATCAGTTTCCACACAAGCAACAGCAGCCCTGCAGAGCTCCAATGCTTCACCAATACATAGACAGACAGAGAAGGGGGATTAATTCATAAACACCAAATTAAATCCAGGGCAGAATAACATTCTGTGCTGTAAACAAAGTAATCCAACAGGATGGCAGAATATCTTCAAATGGTTTTCAGAATGTGAACCTGTAATTATAAGAAAAAGATAATATTAGAAAAGTAGGTTTCTTACAACTGCAGAAGTTATACAATAAACAACACATTGTTTCTTTGGGAGAATTTTTAAATTGAGGTAGCATTTAAAGGTAAACATACATATGTTCCTCAAAAGAGAGACTTCAAAATGTGTAGAGGTGGTCTTTATTTAGAAGTTTTGTAATTACCGTACAGGAAAAATGCAAATAAATATGAACCATAGTAAGAAAGCCTTTCAATATACATATTTTAAACAAAAGTTTGTTTATTTTTTAATTAATCTGATATTTCAACAGTACTGCAGGAAACTACTTCATTTCCAATAGTTTCCATATTTCAACAGCCACACTCAGCCATATGTACGAGTACTAACTGCTCTTCATCCATCTGTTCTCATTTGCCTCAACAGAAATCCAAAGAAAGATTTCTAAATGGCAGGTCACCATATTACCCTATGCCAAATTATGGGGAAAAATCTTCAAGCATGAAAAATAGGAATAACGCAATAACAGCTAATGTTTTTAATAAAGGGGAAAGTAAAATTGGCAAAAAAATAAATCAGCTGTTTTCAATCTTCTGCTGGGTCATACATTTGATGAAGACCTATTATCTTATCTGGTATACCCTCTCAAAATGCAACTTTACCCCCTGAAATATATGGTCTAGCAAGTATGTCCAGTCTTAAAATGCTCCACAGATGGTGCTTCTAACATGCAGCTTGAAAGATTTCCACAGGGAGGAACTGAGTCCTAATATTTAGCCTGAGTTTTTCCTTTTCATATTTTATTTCTATTTATCCTATGCATCTATTTATCCTAGTTATAACCCACTGTATCACCCAAAGACATTCACTCTCTTTCATATTATACCCTTCAAGCATTTTTTAGATAGCTGTGACAGACATACCTGTGTAAAGAGCAGGCCTATTTTGTACCAGTACAAGACCTAATATGGATGCAGTTATTCTGGTATAAAGGTGCCTTATATTGGTATAGCTTATTCCTCTTCCAGATATAAACACCTTTATATAGGTATAACTATATACATTAAGGAGGTTGTCTCACCTTACCTATACCTGTATAGTTAAAGTGGTTTAGATTATGTTTAGACAAACCCTTAGGTTAAACTAAACCTCGTTATTTTAATTTTTATGCACATGTATCAATCTCTTTAATCCCTGCAATCGTTGTAATTTTGTTACTTCTTTCTGATGAGGTGGCCAGAACTGAAGACACTATTGCAAATAGTTCCTGCTCTATTAATGAACGTTCCTGCTTTGCAATATAATGCCTCAGCACGTGTGCCCTAAAAGGCTGACCTTTACTGTTATATTGCATTAACAAGTCTCTAATTTGCTATTCGCCTGAGATGTCGCAATGTCAGCTCTTGCCAAGTTTCTATGCCCATTTTGAATGTGTTCTGGATTATTTTTTTTTTTTTATGAATTAGAGGGCATGAAATACCTTGAAAAATTCAATTTCTGGCCCACACTCTAATCCAGTGGTTCTCAACCAGGGGTACACGTACCACTGAGGGTACACAGAGGTCTTCTGGGGGTACCTCAAACTCATCTAAACATTTGCCTAGTTCAGTGTTTCTCAACCTGGGGGTTGCGACCCCCAGAGGGAGTCACAGGATAGGTTGGGGGGGGGGGGTCACAAGTCCAGAGTCAGCATTTGGGTGTGGCAAGCAGGGCAACTGCCTAAGGTCCCATGCCACAGGGGCTCCCGCGAAGCTGAGCGAATACCCACTTCATCAGACTCATGTGGGTATTCACCCACGACAGCTTATGCTCCAATACTTCTCTTAGTCTATCAGGTGCCACAGGACTCTGTCACTTTTTACAGATCCAGACTAACACAGCTACCCCTCTGATACCCTACACAGTTACACATTCGTGTGGAAATTTTCACACTCAGCAGAAGTTTTACTGATTAAAAAAAAAACTTCTCTTGGGACACTGTGATGGGATATTCACCCCCCACTTACCCTGAAAGGGTTCATGCAAATTGAGAAGGGACTAATTAATCCAACAGGTCACAGCTGTGGGGAATCAGGTGGCCAAGTAAGCCCCTGATTGAGTGAGGGGGCCCAGCTGAGAAGGAGGGAGCTGGGTTAGGGCTATAAGGCAGGAAATTGGGAGCAGAAGGGGGGCTGCCAGGAAAATCTACCATCGCTCCCTGGGAGAAGGGAGGTGCATTTGGACCGACATACCCAGGGGGAGCCAGGAAGGTAGGACAGGGCTTAGGGCAGGGGTGGCCAACCTGTGGCTCCTTGTATAGGCACTGACTCCAGGGCTGGAGCTACAGGTGCCAACTTTCCAATGTGCCAGGGAGTGCTCACTGCTTAACCCCTGCCCCTGCCCCAGGCCCTGCCCCGACTCCACCCCTTCCTGCCCCCTCCCCTGAGCCTGCAGTGCCCTTGCTCCTCCCTGCTCACCCCCAGAGCTTCCTGCATGCCATGAAACAGCTGATCGGAAGGGAGGGGTAGGTGCTGATCGGTGGGGCTGCCAGTAGGCGAGATCACTGGGAGCGGAGGTGGGGGGTGAGCTGATGGGGGGGCTGCTGACATATTACTATGTCTCTTTGGCAATGTACATTGATACATTCTGGCTCCTTCTCAGGCTCAGGTTGGCCACCCCGGCTTAGGGAAAGGCAGTAAGGTCTAGAAGGGAACTGACCTTGACTGCTAGCTAGAGGGTCCCTGAGCCAGAACCCGGAGTAGAGGGCAGGTCCCAGTTCCCTGCCAGCCACTGAGGGAGTGTCACTACGATGAAGTAAATAGGAAGACTACCTGGGTCTATTTATGGGAAGAGACTTTCCAACCCCCAAAGGGGAAACCATCTGGTGACCTGGCTGGAGGGCCCAGTCATGAAAAGGCAGCAACAGGTCATGGAGCAAGAGAAGGGCCGCAGACCCAGAAAGGTAGAGAGAGACAGCATGCAACTGTGGGAGGAGGCATTGACCTGGACAGTTATTCCCCAGAACGGACAGGAGGAAGCACCATCCTGTTGGTGAGTGGAGCACCAGTCACACACAGGCAGCTCATACAATATTACTTTTTTCATTTTTCCCAACCAGATACTACACAGTTGCTTTGGGTGTTTTGGATAGCTCAGATAGCCAGTCTGGCATAAATCTAACTATTTATTGGAAGTGTGATAGCAACCCAAGATCCCAATCAGAATTCCATTCCCAGGAGCTAACATGTAGGTTGAGTGTAGACAATAGTAGTACAAGCTACAACTGGAGTGAGCAGGGTGATGGTAGACACAGGCCATGTTACTTTCAGTATCCAGTGTTCCTGTAGCCATGTTGGTCCCAGGATTATAGATAAAAAGTGGGTGAGCTACTCTCTTTTATTAGACCAATCTCTGTTGGTGAGAAAAGCTTTTTAGCTTACACAGAGCTCTTCTTCAGGTCTGGGAAATATACGCAGAGTGTCACAGCAAAATACAAGGTGGAACAGATTGTTAACTACTTATGCTGAATAATCTGTTCCACCTTGTATTTAGCTGTGTTAGGTTCCAGATCTGACACAGCAGTTTATATATATTTTCTCTCTCTCTCCAAGGTTGTATACACACACAATGTAGGGTTTTTTGGAGGGCACTAGAAGTTTTAATTTAGATTCTTATTAAAGGTTAAAATTTTGTTTTAAAAGGAAACAATCACTCCTACCTAATGATGTTGTCAGTTTCTTGTTCTGCAACATTGTTAAAGCAATAGGAAGCATAGCAGACACTTGTTTCAGTAACAGAGCAAACAGAGCTAAAGCACAGATGAGTTCTCCTGGGTTTGCGTAAATTAAGGAGGGAGGCTGTGCTACAATGACTCTTACAATTTCACCTTTTAGACAGCAGAAACTTGGGTTGGGCTTTGCCTTAGCCTGGGATGGCAGACTTATCAAGAGATTCTTACTGAATTATTTCACTCTTCAATATCATTTGCCTTTTAAAAAAGGATCAATTTGCTTTAAGAACCACAGCTTTCTCAAAACACAATATGAAACCAAAAAGCAAGCCACTAAAGTACAGAACCATTATTTGCCATAAATTAGAAAGTATGTTATTAGGGGGCTGTCTATGAGAAGCATCTGTGGGTTAGAAAGCAGGCCCTTATAATAGCACAGTATGCAACACACTCTCATATAAGAGGAAATCCTTTAGGCTGGTATGGACAGATGCATGGACCATGGTCATCTACACTGAGGCAGCTTACTGATGGGAAGTCTTGGAACCAAACAACTCACCCTATCTAAAAATTGGTAAATGCATCAAAGATCCAACAGACTGTCTTATAAAAATCTAAATGCTGGCATTTTTCTAACATATTTACAAGGGCAAGAAACAGATTTCCTGCCATAGGATGACATTTATAGGTAAGGAAGTATTAACTACTCTCATTCATAGGGTATGTCTACACTGCCCGCCGGATCGGATCGGTGGGTAGTGATCGATCTATCGGGGATCGATTTATTGCATCTAGTGTAGACACGATAAATCGATCCCCGATCGCTCGGCCGTCGATTCCTGTACTCCACCACAGCGAGAGGCGGAAGCGGGGTTGACGGGGGAGCGGCAGCAGTGGACCCTGCACTGTGAGGACACGAGGTTAAGTCAACCTAAAATACGTTGACTTCAGCTACGCTATTCTCGTAGCTGAAATTGTTTATCTTAGGTCGATCCTCTCCCACCCTAGTGTAGACCAGGCCACAGTCAATCCATTAGTCTAGAATGAGCAACTTAAACATTAAAAAGCAGTCCAAACAGTAGTACAAGATAGTAGTACAATATTCCTTTTTGTCCAAGCACTAAAAATGGATCTTAAGGAATCTTATGGAATGTGCTCTCAAACTCGAGAGGAGAATATCCTCAGCCTTCCCCTAGGACTCAACAACAATTGTTGCATCTAAAGTCTCTAAACCTTTATTCCTGACAGCTTAAAACATGAATGACAGCTGACTTCTTGAAGAAAACAGTAATGTATGGGTAGGATTTGATAGTTCCACAGACATAAGCACTTGCCTACACGTCGAGTTAACTCATAGCAAGCCAGGGTGCGAATCTACAGCAATCAAGTTTACTAACTCACTGTGTGGACCCTGCTACAGTGCATTAAAAAATTCCGTAGTGCACTGTGGCATGCTACCATTTCAAAGAGCAATATGTCAAAGTACACTAGGGGATTTTTAGTGCACTGTAGTAGGGTCCACAGGATAAGTTAGTGCATGGCAAGCTAGAGCGCTGTAAAATCATACTTTGGCATGCCATGCAATAGTTTGCCTTGTAGACTAGACCTAAGTGATGCAGTCTTATTTCCACAGGATGAGTAGAGAACGATCCTATGAATCATATCCTGATTCCAATGGTAAGGAGAAACACCTTTGAAAAGAAACTCTAGAGTTCTCCATAGTGCCAATTTGTCAGGGTGGAATTTTAAGAAGGGTTTTGATTGATTTAGAGTATTCAGATCTCTGATTGGTCAGAAAAAAAGTAACTGCCACAAGAATCATAGAATATCAGGGTTGGAAGTGACCTCAGGAAGTCATCTAGTCCAATCCCCTGCTCAAAGCAGGACCAATCCCCAGTCAGGGCTTTCTCAAGCCTGACCTTAAAAACCTCTAAGGAAGGAGATTCCACCACCTCCCTAGGGAACCCATTCCAGTGCTTTACCACCCACCTAGTGAAAAAGTTTTTCCTCATATCCAACCTAAACCTCCCCCACTGCAACTTGAGACCATTACTCCTTGTTCTGTCATCTGCTGCCACTGAGAACAGTCTAGATCCATCCTCTTTGGAACCCCCTTTCAGGTAGGTGAAAGCAGCTATCAAATCCCCCTCTCATTCTTCTCTTCTGCAGACTAAACAATCCCAGTTCCCTCAGCCTCTCCTCATAAGTCATGTGCTCCAGCCTCCTAATCATTTTTGTTGCCCTCCGCTGGACTCTTTCCAATTTTTCCATATCCTTCTTGTAGTGTGGGGCCGAAAACTGGACACAGTACTCCAGATGAGGCCTCACCAATGCCAAATAGAGGGGAATGATCACGTTCCTCAATCTGCTGGCAAGAAAGGCTTCTTTAGTCAAAAAGTAAGTTGTAGTATCCAAAGATTCTAAGGCAGTGGTATCTGATCTTTTGAACACCCGTGTGCCACAAAGAGCAGAAAGCAATCCACAAATGGATAGCTCCAACATGGGGAACCTCTGATGTGCACAGAGATGATCTACTCTGCTTCCCTAGCCCCTGGTTCTGGAGGTGTACTAAAGGTGGGGGGAGAATGGCTCAAATTCACTGCGCTCAGACTATCACCAGCTGACCTATGGTACCTAAGGGAAAAAGGAAGTAAGCATTTGTTTCCAGGAGCATGATGATAGGACTGTTTAACAGATGTTCTCCAATTACTAAATTTCATTTCAGAAGCCTAGTGTTTTTCCTCATCACTTTTCTCCGTCTATAACTAGATTTTCAGAGCACTTTTTACTGTTCTAGAGTATTTTTCCCACACACACTTTCCCCAGACCACTTTTCTCCCTGGTCAGCCAACTAGCCAACAATGGGTACAGGTTCATATATGGACAGGAGAAGGCTGTATGCAGTAAGACAGTTTTCCAGATATGTTTGTACACATTTTGTGGCCAGGAAAGCAGACAAAGCTTTCTATAATGAACTGAGTTAATTCATTAGAATCCAAGAATCCTATGCTGTTTTAACATGTGAGTATGTTTTGACAATCTGCCTCTCTCTTCCTTCCCTCTACCCACACCACAGCTGTGTCACTGCATTAGTTATAGCTACATATTTGAACTAACCAGTAGTTAAGGTTATGACAGCACTTCTCTTTACAAACCTCTATTATTTTAAAGAGTTTAAATAGCTATAGAATTTCACTCAAGAAAAAAACAAAACTTAATTTATGGGTGAAGTGCTAAGACTGACTTAAAACAAAGAAAACAGGGTTGCTTCAGGATGTCCGTAGAGCAGTAGTGACCTCATTTCAGATTGGGACCTTGTCTGATGTCCATGCCTTGGACACTAAAAGATGGGATGATTACAACACTCAGGGTTAAACAAAATATCATTTTACAAACTTCAGATAAGTACAGAATGCACAGTATGACTACCCAGTATAGCATGCATGGTGCATATTACACCTGTCTGCTACAGACTGCAATGGTTTCAAATTTACTTCTGTGCTCAACGTACGACCTTTGTAACACAAGCCTTAAACCATACAAGTTAAAGACAACTTGTATCACAGCCTTGTGTAACCACCAAGCTTTGTGGAAGACAGTCATTAAAGGAGGAAGAAAGACTAGACATCTCCAGCAACTGATGACAGGATATAGAACCTTTCACTGCTAGGTGACTTTTGGCTAAGTTATTTCCATCTGACACTGTACAGTGGCCTTTGTGAAAAGGTGCAACACTTTTACTCATAGAATCATAGAATCTCAGGGTTGGAAGGGACCTCAGGAGGTCATCTAGTCCAACCCCCTGCTCAAAGCAGGACCAAACCCAACTAAATCATCCCAGCCAGGGCTTTGTCAAGCCTGACCTTAAAAACCTCTAAGGAAGGAGATTCCACTACCTCCCTAGGTAACCCATTCCAGTTCTTCACCACCCTACTAGTGAAAAAGTTTTTCCTAATGTCCAACCTAAACCTCCCCCTCTGCAACTTGAGACCATTACTCCTTGTTCTGTCATCTTCTACAACTGAGAACAGTCTAGATCCATCCTCTTTGGAACCCCCTTTCAGGTAGTTGAAAGCAGCTATCAAATCCCCCCTCATTCTTCTCTTCTGCAGGCTAAACAATCCCAATTCCCTCAGCCTCTCCTCATAAGTCATGTGCTCCAGCCCCCTAATCATTTTTGTTGCCCTCCGCTGGACTCTCTCCAATTTATCCACATCCTTCTTGTAGTGTGGGGCCCAAAACTGGACACAGTACTCCAAATGAGGCCTCACCAGTGCTGAGTAGAGGGGAATGATCACATCCCTCGATCTGCTGGAAATGCCCCTCCTTATACAACCCAAAATGCCATTAGCCTTCTTGGCAACAAGGGCACACTGTTGACTCATATTCAGCTTTTCGTCCACCGTAACCCCTAGGTCCTTTTCTGCAGAACTGCTGCCCAGCCATTCGGTCCCTAGTCTGTAACAGTGCATGGGATTCTTCCGTCCTAAGTGCAGGACTCTGCACTTGTCCTTGTTGAACCTCATCAGGTTTCTTTTGGCCCAATCCTCTAATTTGTCTAGGTCCCTCTGTATCCTATCCCTACCCTCCAGCGTATCAACCACTCCTCCCAGTTTAGTGTCATCTGCAAACTTGCTAAGGGTGCAGTCCACACCATCCTCCAGATCGTTAATGAAGATATTGAATAAAACCGGCCCCAGCACCGACCCTTGGGGCACTCCACTTGATACCGGCTGCCAACTAGACATGGAACCATTGATCACTACCCGTTGAGCCCGACCATCTAGCCAGTTTTCTATCCACCTTACCGTCCATTCATACTTCTTTAACTTGCTGGCAAGAATACTGTGGGAGACTGTATCAAAAGCTTTGCTAAAGTCCAGAAATAGCACATCCACTGCTTTCCCCTCATCCACAGAGCCGGTTATCTCATCATAGAAGGCAATTAGGTTAGTCAGGCATGACTTGCCCTTGGTGAATCCATGCTGACTGTTCCTGATCACTTTCCCCTCCTTCAAGTGGTTCAGGATTGATTCCTTGAGGACCTGTTCCATGATTTTTCCAGGGACTGAGGTGAGACTGACTGGCCTGTAGTTCCCTGGATCTTCCTTCTTCCCTTTTTTAAAGATGGGCACTACATTAGCTTTTTTCCAGTCGTCCGGGACCTCCCCCGATCGCCATGATTTTTCAAAGATAATGGCCAATGGCTCTGCAATCTCATCGGCCAACTCCTTTAGCACCCTCGGATGCAGCGCATCCGGCCCCATGGACTTGTGCTCGTCCAGCTTTTCTAAATAGTCCCGAACTACTTCTTTCCCCACAGAGAGCTGGTCACCTCCTCCCCATACCATGCTGCAGAGTGCAGCTGTCTGGGAGCTGACCTTGTCTGTGAAGACAGAGGCAAAAAAAGCATTGAGTACACTAGCTTTCTCCACATCCTCTGTCACTAGGTTCCCTCCCTCATTCAGCAAGGGGCCCACACTTTCCTTGACTTTCTTCCTGTTGCTAACATACCTGAAGAAACCCTTCTTGTTACTCCTAACATCTCCGGCTAGCTGCAACTCCAAGTGTGATTTGGCCTTCCTAATTTCACACCTGCATGCCTGAGCAATACTTTTATACTCCTCCCTGGTTATTTGTCCAATCTTCCACTTCTTGTAAGCTGTTTTTTTGTGTTTAAGACAAGCAAGGATTTCACTGTTAAGCCAAGCTGGTCGCCTGACATTTACTTTTCTTCCTACACATCGGGATGGTTTGTTCCTGCAACCTCAATAAGGTTTCTTTAAAATACAGCCAGCTTTCCTCGATTCCTTACTCAAGTGGTCCCCAAACTGTGCAGTGTGCACCTGAGGGGCAAAACATTATGGGGTGCATGGAGAGGCCTGGGCCACTCCCCACAGCAGGCGGAGAGGGAGCACCACCTGGCCACAGCTCCGGCCTCGCCCCCAGCTGCGGCGCCAGCCCCGCTCTGTCCTCATTCCCCTTCCACCCCCAGGCCAGCTCCGTCTCTAGCCCCACCTCCTCCCCGATCCCCAGTTCCACCTTCAGTCCATCCTCCTCTGCTGAGGAAGCCTTGGCTGTGCAGTAATGGGGGGCGAGGAGGGGGGTGCGCCACAGACAGATTCCATTACTGGTAAGGAGGGGTGAGGGGAAGGAAAAGTTTGGGCACCACTGTTTTACTCCAATTCTAAATACAGAGGTGTCCCCATGACAGGTGTCATCATAAGCAACAGCCTTTCTGGAATTTTTAGTAAAGCTGCCAAGGATTAAGGGCTTGATCCAAAGCCCACAGAAGCCAATGGTAGTTCTTTGATTTCTCTAGTCCTTGGAAAAGGCCCTAAGCAAACAAAAAAAAAATTCATTCCCAGAGGCAATCCCTCTGGACCAAAGTTGAGGTAAAGTTTTAATCCTACACAACCCTTTCCATGTACAATGCTTTCCCACACAAACACATTTCACGTGCTCAGACTGTAACATGGTAGCTTCTTAGCTTGTATCTTCTGTATCGAAATTATTCAAATTAGACTTTTCTCCTTTGTAATTAGAATCTTCAGTGTTACACTGCAGCACCCACTAACAGCAATTACAGATGTACTAGTCAGATAAAACAAAGGAAATAATGTATCATATAACAACTTAAGTATCTACATAAAGAATGCAGCAAAGCAAAAGCAATTTGAGAGTTTTCAAAATACCAGTACAGTACAGCTGGATCTATTAAATAATTGTAGTGATATAGTGAAAGACCAGTAATAGCAAAGCAGATACCATTTGCAACGAACAGCAGAACACAATATGACATGTTCTATGTCATGACACATGTTATCAGTAACCTCTTAAGACTTGTCTGAGGATACAATGGTTAAGGTATCACACCATATGAATACTATCTTCTCTAACGAGGCCATTTCTACACTTTACTAACCAATGCCAATCATTATAGAACTATCCTCATGTCAGCCTAGAGAAGGGCAAACGTGCCATTTTCTCAACATCCTTAAACCTGTGTTTTAAAACATATGCTGTGAAGAGCTTTGCGCCTATTTGCTCATTCACAATGATGTTAACTTTGAATTTTTCCCTTGAAATCTTTTTTTACAATATCAAAGGTATCCCAACTGTTAAAACTGTAGGTGTCTGACAATCTTAACAAGGCTGTGTGCACCTTAAGGATAAAAATAATATCTACTTTACCATATATTACTGCAATTGCCCCAGGGATAATTATAATTAAAACAACAACAACAACTTACCCAGTATGTGCTTTTGCTGCAGTTTGTGTATCACGAAATAACGTGGTTAGCCAAACAAAACCGGAATACTAATACCAATATTCTATGTGCACTGAAGCCACCATCTGAAGTTTGATTAAAGAACCCTAAACAATTGTGCTAAGTGCCAAGAGTAACTAAAGATTATGAACTAATAGTTTGCTACTTTACATAAGAATCATAATCCTACATTATTCATGCCAAGTGACCTTGTACCTTTTGAATTATTTCTAATAAATCCCAACATCTCTTAAGAAAAAAAATCAGGTACCAGTAAGTAAGCAGTAAACTCCTCTTCCTGTATCATCCTGAGAGAGAACACAAAGGGCCTCGTGGATGTGGAAGCACTACCCTTAAAATACAAGGGGTGGGCTTATCCAAGAATAGCTTGGAAAGCTAACCAAAGTCAGCCGCTTCAGAGAAACGGACACCCATCTGGTGTTAGATGATCAAAGTAGAAGTGAGGGCCACAAGTTCCAGTCAGTAGGCACACAGTAAGGTGAAGACTTGCTCATCTTTTTGCAAGTTTGCACGTGCCTTTAAACCAATGACTACACCGGCTTTGAAAACTGAAGACCCTTTCTCTGAGCCTTAGAAGCAGTCTTACACCTTCTGATGGGCAGAATGTGTTGCATGTAAAGCTTAGTGGCTCTTTTACATATACTTAACAGTGGAGGTAAACAGTAGATAGATTCTACAAGCACAGAATCCAGGGGGGATCCCCAATAGTAAAGCCCTATAGCAAACACCAAGAAGAGGACCACTAGATGTCAAAAACCCAAAATGAGGGAATGCTCACTTTCCTAGTAACAGATGTGGCCATAGAATCAGTATGAACCACAACATTAGAAATCTCAAACATGTACAGGCCACAGGTAAAGGCTTTGGAAACAGCATCTGACAATCACAGGTCATTCCTACAATACCTAACCCAAGATGTTAAAGGCCACATTGCTGCATTTAAGGGCTCTCTCAGAAATACCCACCTTGGATTCAGACTGCGGGTTCATCACCTTCAACTTGAGGGTGGCCAGCAGCCTGGAAATTTCAGAAGTCAGGTGTTCCATACATGTGACTCATTGATAAACTCTAGTTTAGGAAAATTTCCACACCCTACCTGCAATGGTCTTTCTACAGGATCAGAGGATTCTCCTACAAGCAAGACCTAGGCAGGGGGGCTAAAGGAAGCGGGGAGCTTAAAAACTGAATTAATTCAGAACCAAGACAAGCAGAAACAAGTAGTCTCTCAGAAGAAACTATGTGGGAGGGAGCAAGTATGCAAGTCTAACTGGGCAGCCTGCTTTCCTGCTACTGCAGCCTCAGAGATACTGAAAGGGCACCAGAAGTTAAGGAGCCTTGATAGGTCTCCATGGAGTCCACAGTGCTGTCAGAAGTGAGAACTACAGACAGTAGCCAACTATGGTGTACTCTGCAGACAAGTCGGAGGGCACAGTGCTCTCTGCTGTGTGGCGTGAAAAATAAGGCAATCAAAACAGGGAAAACCCAAAATTGAGGAGAGATTAATAATCTGAGGAGAAACTACTGAACTAAAAAAAGTGGGGGTGGGAGGGTTGTACTCCCTGTTTGACAAGAGGAGAAAGATTGGCAGAGACTCACTTACAGCTTGGGGGAAGAATGGACACAGGCCTGAAGAGCTGAAGGTAATTACCGCAGCAAGCCCTGCAAGATGGCTGCTGAGCAGCATCGATACTACTTACAGATTAGTCACAAAGCAGAGAGAGGGGACATTACAGCAGAACTTCTGCAAGCAGAGAGGAACAGACTGAAGGAGGAGACCTGTGCTCAATCCACTCTTCAGGGAAACTGCAATGGCTGTGCTGTGGGGAAGAAAAACAGGATCCTCAAGAGTCAGTCATAGAATCATAGAATTCAAGATCAGAAGGGACCATTATGATCATCTAGTCTGACCTCCTGCAAGATGCAGGCCACATAAGCCGATCCACCCACTCCTTAAGCAAGCGACCCCTGCCCCATGCTTCGGAGGAAGGCGAAAAACCTCCAGGGCCACTGCCAATCTATCCTGGAGGAAAATTCCTTCCCGACCCCAAATATGGTGGCCAGCTGAACCCCGAGCATGCGGGCAAGACTCTCCAGCTATACCCTCTGGAAAAAGGCTAACAGTCAGTTAAGTCTAGGCAACAAAAGTGCATGCTGTGCTGAAAGTTAACTCCACCTGCTGAGGAGACAGGTCTCTATTTGACAAGATTGTCAGTTAGGATAAAAACTAGGCATTTGGGGGAAAGGCTGTAAAACAGTCATTGATAGTCTCCTGCCACTTCACTGGGAGCCTAGAGGGATGGAGATCACCAGAGACGTACATTAGCTGGACGTATTGTAGTAGCCTAGGCTCCCCACAGGCTACAATATGGCCATTTAACATTGCTTCATGTGTGTTAACTGTAAGATATACACTAAGAGGGCTTTTCAATGGTGTCATGCTAACATGACTGAACTAACACAACAGGCATGAAGGGGGGATATGTTTTAGTCAAGACAGGAGCTACCCAACTGTTTTACTTCTACCTAATAAGAGGATGTTAGATCTGTGAGGAGGGCCCTGCTTATCCTGCAAAAACAGGGACAGAGAGAAGACAGGAATATGGCCATCATGTGGCTCTAGCAGGGAAAATGGGTGGAAGTGCACAGAAGCATTCCTTTCTTCATGGCAGAGGTCACTGCAATGTTGAACACGTCCCGCCTAGAGGAAATAAGGGAAATCTATGCCTGATGTATCGCAAAGGGAAACCCCTAAAACAAAGGGAGAGTCACATTTTGCTGAAGAGAAAGGGGGAAAGTGATGGAAACAACACTTGTTCTAGTGGAAGGCACAGATGACTGGAGGATGAACTGCTATCTAAGATGAGCAGCAGCAGAATGAGAAAAAGTGGGCTTTTTACCCACAAAAGCTTATGCCTAGCACAATGAGAGGCACCAGTTAAGACTGGCCTGCTGGAGTAAAAACTCTGGTGATTAGGAGAGTAAGTCATCTGAGTTGCAGAGCCAACCATCCCTCTGAAAAGTGGGGCCTGCACAAATGGGGAGGGTCACCTGTGAAGTGCTCTTATTCAGCTTTCTTCCTCAAAGCCTCCCTTTTCTTTCACCAACTCTCTCCTCCTTTTCTTTACCTCCTGCAGCCCAGAATTTTTTCCTTTCTCCCAAATACAAGAGCAGAAGGAAGGCGTGGCGGGGGGGAGGGAGGAAGAAGTGCTGGAATCTGAAGACTACAAGCATGGCTTACTTACAAGCGAAGAACCTGGAAGAGATGTCTGGTGTCCGCCTCTCTTTCATAATTTCTTTACTCATGTTTCTCTATAGGTAGCATCCTAACCAACTCTACTGAATTCTGTCTTAATTTGAGCATCTTATGTCCTGGTCAGCTACTCCTGGTTATAAATTCCAAAAAGTTTGGATATCCTTTTATTTTTCTAAAAGTTTGGTTTGCAATGCTCTCAGTGCTAGAAAAAAAGAGTTGATTGGTGGGTAAGAATGATGGAATATTCCAGTAGGATAAAAACCACTACAACAATTCCATCAAGAGAATGAGCATCAAACCTCAAAAGTGTAAGTATTACATAGTGTATGAGAGCCTGAGCCACTTAGTTTTGAGCATCAATAACCCATACCAAAGTAGGTTATATTGAAAAACATACAAGTCACTGAAGCTTCAGTATTCATATAGTGGATGAATATGCAGCACTGCACATGCACTTATACCATAGTACTAAGCATTGCAGACCCAGTTCTCAGCTGCACTGGGGTGACTTCTGCCATACTCAGAGCTTTAAAGCACACTAAGTCAGCTACAGAAGCCTCTCCTGTGCTGGGAGAGGTGTAGGGAAAATGCAACTAGGGAAGCTTGATGTAGCTGAAGCATACTAGCACCACAACAATTACCAGTTGCAAAACAGACGTTGGAAGATAGCATAATTTGGAGCACCCCACAGGCCTGGTTCAGAAACCAGAAGGGCCATGATCACAGGAGCATACGTTTTTTTTTGCATATGTGCACATACCCTCCAATCTGCATAAAGCATTACTCAGCTGCTCATGTCCATAGCATGGAGAACATTCACTAGATACTATGTTGAGAGACATTTCATATACTTTCCAGAAATGAGTCACATTAGAACTCAAGTCTCCAGGCAGCTTTTCACTTTTGACTACAGTAACTCCTCACTTAACCTTGTAGTTATGTTCCTGAAAAAAGTGACTTTAAGTGAAACGATGTTAAGCGAATCCAATTTCCCCATAAGAATTAATGTGGGGGGGAGGTTCCAGGGAATTTTGTTTTTGCCAGACAAAAGGCATTATATACATTTTAAACAACTTTAAACAAGCAATTTAATACAGGTATAAGTTTTAAACAATTTTAAAGAAACAATTTAATACTACAGTCATCACTGCTGAGTATGAAGCTTGGTTGAGGTGGTGGAGTAAAAGTGTGAAAGTGGATGGACTGTCCGGCTGCTCCTCTTGCTGTTCTTGCAAGCACAGGCACTAACTTTGCTGGGGGCAGGAAACTCAACCCTCAGCCCATCCACTCCAACCCTTCCCCCAAGCCCCCACCCTTGACCCACCTCTTCTCCCCCCCGACCTCCTCCCCCTTTACTTCACATATTGCATCTGTGCTCCTCCCCCCTCTTCTGAACGCTGCAAGCCAGCTGACTGCTGTAGGCAAGAGGCAGGGGAGGTGCACCGAGTCCTCACTCCCCCCGCCTCCTGCCCAGGGCAATCAGCTGGCTTGCGGCGTTCAGAAGGGAGGGGAGAGGAGCAAGGACTTGGCATGCAGGCTCCCCCTCCAACCCACCCCCGCCTCCTGCCCGAGACATTCAGCTGGCTTGCGGTGACAGGGGAGGGAGGGGGATCCTGCGCGCCGAGTCCTTGCTCCTCCTCCTCCCCCCCCGGCCTCCTAAATGCTGCAAGCCAGCTGGTTACCGGAGGCAGCGGGAGGAGGAGGAAAGCACTGATCCGCGGGTCTGCCAGTGGGCGGGAGGCACTGGGGGGGTGGCCTGCCAGCTCCATAGGGAGGCTGCCAGCTGTGGAGAAATCAGGCAGCCAAACAACATAAGAGTGGAGCATTGCACAACTTTAAATGAGCATGTTCCCTAGTTGCTCAGCAACATAACGAAACAACGTTAACTGGGATGACTTTAAGTGAGGAGTTGCTGTACTGTGCTACCTAGGCACCAATTAATGGTTATAATCTAGACTCGATTAATGGAAATGGATATTCCTTGATGCTTTACCAAAACTAGCTATGCTTTTCACACAACCATTATTCATACTGAAGCCTACAAGTGGGAAAAAGGCCACACAGAGGAAGGCAATATAAGAGAAGATATTGTGTGTGCACCAAGAACACAGCAGCTACCTTCCCTATTTATACACTTCAGCTTTTACAGCACACGCCTGAACTTTTTGTTCTTTTTGATGAACTGTTCAAACATTATTTGGTCACTAGCTGTGCCTGACCCATCTGGTCCACTGACATAAAAACAAAGTAGCTGAGTATATTATATATGCATCATCAATCATTGCTACCTACCTCAGTAACTTAGACACAGTACTGATTTCTAAGAACACAATTCTACTTTAGGTTAGCACTCTGCAAACAAGTTTTTTAAAAACACAATCTGTTTCTTTGGTATCTCTAATACTGAATGCAAGCTATTCCCTACGCTAAAAATCTTCATGTCACTACAGCAAAACCTCAGAGTTAGACGCACCTTCGGAATGGAGGTTGCTTGTAACTGAAATATTCCATAACTCTGAACAAGACATTATGGACTTCAGCCATGGGGAGGAGGGGGGAGGGTTGGGGTTGCAGCTGTGGGTGAGGGGGATTAGGGCTCCGGGCAGGGGGGAAAAAAAATCAGAACTTCTGAGCCTCAGGGTGCCAGGGCTCCGGCAGGGTGCCAGGGTTTCAGCCCTGTGGCTCTGCTCCCAGTTTTAGCCTTGTGGTGTTGCTGGGCTCAGGGCTTCAGCCCCGCAGCTCCATTCCTGGTTTCTGCCCCACGGGTGGCATCGGGGCTCCCCATAGCTCTGCTCCCGGTTTCAGCCAGGGGAGGGGGTTGTGCCAGGGCTCAGGGCTTTAGCTACAGGGCGTGCTGGGGCTGAAACCAACACTCCTCTTGTAGATGAAGCCCTGAGCCCTGGCACCCCCCAGGGGGCTAAAGCCAGGAACAGAGCCACAGGGCTAAAGCTCCAAGTCCCGGCACCCTCCGTGGGTCTGAAATTGGGAACGGAGCCAGGAGCCCCAGTGCTTCCCCCCAGTCTAAAGGCCAGTGGGTCAGAAACCCTAAGCCATACACACCCCACCCCAGAGCCCTGATGCACCCCCATCCTGCAGCTGCAGCCCCAACTTCCCCCCTTGGCTGAAGCCCTTAGCCCCAGGCAAATTCCTGTGACAATACAGTAATTGCTGGGGGGAGTGAGGTGAAGGGGGGGGTTGTTTTTTTGTCTCCCTGCTGCCTGATTGCTTACTTCCGGTTCCACATGGTGTCCGGTTGACCAGTAAGTCCCTAACTCTGGTGTTGATATCTTTGAGGTTCTACTGTAGATATGATCCTGGTATCCAACAGGATCTAGTTTTCTTTTTAAGGTCACTATGTTGCACTGCTGGCTTCAGGCAGCACATGAACATCAATATGCACATTGCTAAGCACGTGTGCATATAATAATTTCCATTGCACATCTATTCCAATCCATGTACTTTTGTGTGGAGAAAGTAAATAAGGAAGTGTTATTTACTCCTACTCATACCACAAGAACTAGGGGGCACCAAATGAAATTAATAGGCAGCAGGTTTAAAAACAAACAAAAGGAAATATTTCATCACACAACGTACAGTCAACCTGTGGAACGTTTTGCCAGAGGATGTTGTGAAGGCCAAGACTACAACAGGGTTCAAAACACTAGATAAATTCCTGGAGGCAGGATGAGGAGGATTACCTGTTCATTCCCCCTGGGGCACCTGGCATTGGCTACTGTTGGAAGACAGGATACTGGGATAGATGGACCTTTGGTCTGACCCAGTATGGCCGTTCTTATGTTTTTACATTCTTGGCCTCTGTCATTCACCCTGAAAGAGAGAGAAACTATGGGGCTCAAAAGCAGCTGCATTTGCTTCATGGAATCATTTAGAAGTGACCTGTTTTTGATTGATTGATTAGACTCTGCCTATTGGTATGCATACTTCCACCTTTTCATGTTCTCTGTATGTATAAATATCCCGTCTGTGTGTTCCATTCTATGCATCCGAAGAAGTGAGCTGCAGCTCACGAAAGCTCATGCTAAAATAAATTTGTTAGTCTTTAAGGTGCCACAAGTACTCCTGTTCTTTTTGCGGATACAGACTAACACGGCTGCTACTCTGAAACCTGTTTTAATTAAATACCTATTTCAGCCACCTGCTGGTGGTCAAATAGTGCTGAGAAGTGACATCTGTCACACAGGCAGCATGGGAGCACATTTTCTGAGGTTCTAAACTACAATTTAGGTAATTATTATTCCTGAAAGTGACAGACTAACAGCAGTGGCTAAAAACAGACAACATGTGTTAGGTATAGCGCAAGATTTCCCCCCTCAACTCAGACAAGGCTTCTCTTACCTGATGAGAAACACCCTTCAACACATTGCCCTCTCTTCTCCTTTCCCATAATAGGCAGGGTGATTCCTGTAAACCCCAGTGTGCACTGAGCTGGGGGGACAGAGAATCTACCCCATACATCATTTTTTTATATTTGGGAAGCAGGCAGCATTCATTGTTTCCATGGGTTTAGTGGTGGGGCAACATTAACTGGGGGGGGTCAAAGTTCAGCCATGGTCTTCATGACCAAGCAAAGGACACAACCAGCAGATGACCAGGCAGAAAAAGGTATGATCTGGAGCACCTATGTATGTTAGGCTTAGTTCTTGGTTAACAGGCTTTGGGTAAGTTCCTCAAGTCCTGACTAAGCAATTTAACCTTTCATGGAAGATTTCTAAACTTTCAAGACATCATTTCAATTGAAGTATAAGCACTCACTGCTTTTCCACATCCTAGCCTCATCCTCCACACCACTAAGGGAAAACTTCCACCAATGCAGCTCCACCAGCAGTAGCAGCTATGGGAAAAAAACAACCACCCACTAGTGGAGACAAGCTGTCAGCATTTTAACTGTCTTAGCAGATCTGGACAACAGTGGCTAAACCACCAGCACTAGCTTGTGTCTTGTCTGCAACTAGAACTCCCACCATGAGCAGAGCTGCACCAATGGTAGCTACAATGGAGAATACTGAAAGTCTTGGGTAGACAAAAGCCTGATAAATACAACAACATGGGAAAGGTTTAAATTATGCCTAACGGAAAAATATTAATGGTTCCGCTGTCTCTTAACTGGAGAGATTTGGGCTTGAAAAAACAGTTCCTAAAGAGAAAAAAGTTGCCAGGAATTTGGATCCTCATATTTATTTGTGAAAGGGGCGGGGGGGGGGGGCATTAATGCATGTTTAAGCCTAATAAAGGCCTTTGTATGTGCATGACATCCTTCATTAGTCTGGCTACCCTGGATTATTTGTGGACTAAGTGTTTGTTTATTATAGGCATTTTGCTCATAGTTTTCTGGCAAAGACAAAAAAATATGCATTTTATGTTTCCTGTATGTAGGTTCTAGTCTTCCATCTGTAAGTAAACATAATGCATTTTCACTTATTTTGAAAAAAAAGTCTTATACAACTTCTTAACAATTCAAAAGTTGTATATTTTGTTACAACACAAGCATTACAAGATTCTTGCTAAAGCCTTACAGAAAGATCAGCATATATGGATGAAGAGAATCAAGTCAGAGTACAGCATAAGTCATTCTCATTCAAGGAAGCCAAGACACCAAGGTCAAAAAAAATTTTATTATTATTTCTATATTTGAGAAAAGTGTATTTAATTAGCTTTGTAAAGTTAATGTGTTGACTTCCGGAACATAAACACTGCCTGCAGTAAAGTGATGATCCAGAAGCCTTTGACCAAAATGAAGGCAACAGCCACAACTATTCATCAGAATCCAGAAGTCTAATAGAGCCATAAGAGAGTACAAGGGGGGTAACCTCCTATATCCTGTTGATGGTCATGTAAGTGTCAGAAGCTGCCTCAGTTACTAAAAATCTGACTGGTGCCTGAAGGAAAAGCTAAAACTAATTTTGTTAAATCCCAAGCATTCTAGGCCACTACACCGCCCCTAGTTACAATATCTGGGTGATTACAGAGCTCTAAAATGATAACATGTGGCCAAATCCGACCACTCCCTGACAATAGCTGAAATCCCAGCAACTGACTCCAAATCAAAAACCAAATTAAAACATATCCTAGATGCCACTGATCTCTGGCAGACCTCACAGAACGAATTCCAAATTCTATTGTGAATGTCCTGGAACTGGCCTCAGAAATCCTGTGCTGCAGGGGAGGGGGGTGAGACAGAAGGAGACAGAGGGAGGAAGGAAAAGAGGCACAACACAGAAAAAGTGCAGAGCTAAAAAGGCAGGCTGAGGGCTTGTCTACACTTAAAACGCTAAAGGGGTGCAGCTGAGCACAGCAGTGCAGCAGTACTTCAGTGTACACACTACCTATGCCAATGGAAGGACTTCTCTCATCAGAGTACATAATCCATCTCCCCAAGAAGGTATTTAGGTCAACAGAAGACTTCTTCCATCGACCTAGAGCTGGTCTACACCAGGGGTTAGGTTGGTGGTATAGGTGCATCTCACAAGGGGTTGGATTTTTCACACCCTTGAGAGATGTAGCTATATAGTAAATTCCTATAGTAGACCAGACCAAAGATAGCTAGGCATGAGGCCTCAAGTTTAGAAACACCATAGTTTTCACCAAGCAACAAATCAGGAGGCACTGCAAATACATTTCACAATATCTGGGAAGAGTTAAACACACCCAAGAGCTGACCCATAACAGCCCCAGATGCCCTCTTGTCAACAGTGCTGGACTCCAAGCTGTTCCATGGATTGGAAAATTGACTTGGGTGTGGGAAAGACCTCTGACACCTCCAGAGCACTTTACCAGTGTAACAAAGGAAAATATGCTCCATAGATTGATTCCTTTTTGGCCCTCTTGCATCTCCAGGCACCCACACCTATTGCCATGGACAGAAGCAGAGGGGGTAGAGCACACTTGGTACCCCAGGACCCAATCACTCAATGTGCAGGCATCCCCCAGGGGACAGCACTGTCTTGAAGGAGCTGGGGGCTAATGTGTATTTTTACAAAATATAATTTAATGCTAAATAGAAGAGTAATTGACAATCTATATAGAATGTGGAAAACCTATATTTATCTAAGAGCAGGTACCACCCTCTGCAGGGGCAGAGGGTAAATGTTAAAGGCACATAAAGGGATTGGAAAGATTCTCTACCAAACCATATTTTAAAAAAGTCTGAACTATTGCAAACGTTAAGTTGTACACACTTCCCCATATAATCTTCTTAATGGGACACTCATCCTCCCTCCTAGCTATCATTTGTAACCCTCGCACTGCCTCTTACCTTTGCTAACCCAAACACCAATGATAAATGATAATTCGACAAGGGTCTTTGGGGTAGGGACAGTGTCTACACAGGGCCTAGCGCAATGGATTGCCAACTGCTTGTAGCTTTTGGGTATCACCATAAGAGTTATCCCCATTTTGCTTATGTTGTTTTTATTCTCTGACAGCCTCTAGAACAGAGAAATGCCGATACACAATTATAATTATAGTATGTTTGGACTTCCTTTTGTAAAGACAGGTTTTACAATAAGGGAGTCACTAACAAAACTCAAAAAAAAAATCTTGATTAAGTCTGTTTAACTTGTCAACAGGAAGTATGTCATCCATTTACAGAATGCAGCACTGAACAAAACTACAGCTTTCCTTTCACAGCAAAAAATCAATATAGTACTACAACTCCACTCAACAGCAGTGCATGAAAAATGTCTGACGCAGTTGCATGTCAACATCAAAATGGGAAAGCTGAAGTATGTAAGTCACATGGGCAAAGTTAAAGCTAATGAAATGGGAATTTAAAAAGCCAGTTCGCACTGATTAAGCCTGAAGTTTCAATACTGCTTAGACTGGGATTTTCTACAATATGTATAGTGTTATTTCAGCTTTATTCTTACATAAACCTACTCCCTTTCTAGCTGATTTTTCATGGGGATTATCTGGAGCATCGTCTTTGCAAATCCGTGGCTTTACTGAACCTGAACCAAGACAATGTAAGATTCCCATACCACAGTACTAATGTGCCTCAAGCAGCACCTACAGAGACCAACTCTAGGGATGAAGGATAGTTCTATCTCTATACAATTCAATTCCTGGCCTACCTGCTGAGGCTGCTAATTGTAATATACCACACTCATCATCACAGACAAAAAAATTAAGTAGACAAGTGGACAGATCCACGTGTCCACTAGAAACTGAACCAAGAATATTAAAAGGTAACCTGCTAAGGGGAGGGATGAGGGAAGTTGGCTTGTGTCCTTTGCTTCCTTAAGAGGGAAAGCTTGAATTTCTAATGTAAAACAACTTAAAAAATTCAAATTCTACCTAGCTATGAAAGTGTCTTCCAGGCTAAAAATTAGTGAATTCATGACTACCAAATTCTCGGCCATGAAAGATGCGTCACAGACCATGAAATCTGGTCTTTTGTGTACTTTTACCCTATACTGTACAGATTTCATGAGGGAGACCAGAGTTTTCCAAATTGAGAGCCCTGACCCAAAAGAGGGTAATGGGGGGGTCGTAATGTTTTTGTAGGGAAGTTGCGGTATTGCCACCCTTACTTCTGCACTGCCTTCAGAGCTGGGTAGCTGGAGAGTGGCAGCTGCTAGCCAAGCATCCAGCTCTGATGGCAGCACCCCAGCAGCAGCAGTGCAGAAGTAAGGGTGGCAATACCATACCATGTCATTCTTACTTCTGCTGGTGGCGGCGCTGCCTTAAGAGCTGGTCGCCCGGCCAGCAGCTGCTTCTCTCCGGCCACCCAGCTCTGAAGGCAGCACAGAAGCAAGGGTGGCAATACTGCAACCCCCCCCAACACACACACACACACACACACACACACACACACACACACACTCCCATCCCCTTTTGGATCAGGACCTCTACAGTTACAACATGGTAAAAATTCAGATTTAAATATCTAAAGTAATGAAATTTACTTTTTTTTAAATCCTAGGACCGTGAAATTGACCAAGATGGACCATGAATTTGGTAGGGATCCTATTCATGACATCTCAGCAATAGAGATCTAAAGCCAAGCAATAGGAAGGCCAGGGATTTTGATCTGAATATTAAACTGTTATCACCACTTATTTTATTTCAATGCCTAATTAACATTTTGGAAAAAGGATGACTGTTAAAGATTCAACACTGCCACTCCTTCAGTTAAGGTGCAAGAGCTCACAATACACACCGAATAGCCTAGCAAAAAAAGTCTGGGAAGAGCAGAATTTACACTGTTAACCATTAGAAATACCAGCAAACAGCACACCTCAAACACCCATTTAGGCCCTGCCTATTTACCTATCAAACAAAAAAGTGCACACGTTTTCTTTTGCTTTTTTTAAGACGCCTTTGCAGGTCACTTTTAAAAGGGATACCATCAAACTCTGAACAGTTTTACATTGGAGGTATTACAAGTAACACCAAGATTACTATTTAACTCGAAGTATAGAAAATATTTCTCTGTTTACTCTGTGCTTTTGACTGCACTTTGTATAGGCAGTTTCCCCTGTTTATGTGGGTCTTTCACTCAGGATCTGGGATAGGAAATTTAAAAAAAAAAATAGACAACTGGATTGTAAAACCACAAAAACTGGGAGCAAAATTCGAGGAAAAATATATTACCTGAAGCTATTTTTACCTTTTCTTAATTGACTAGATTTTAAGACATTGCTTACCTTTAATTCACTTATCACCCAACATCTGACAAACTTCAATCACCACCTACAAGGAGGATTAAAGCTCTAGCTTAGACATGTGAGTTAAATAAATTTCCCTGATCCCATCCCCATCAAGGAGTTGTACATTAAGTTGTACATAGCTACATTTATAGATTTTCATACTAGTTAACTGTGTACATACAGACACTTCTTAAACTGAATTTTCCTTCCTGGAGGCTAGAAGTAGAGTGTCACAGCAGTTTAAGTTTTTCACTGCTACCTGTTGCAGTATACCAAAATATCTATAAAGTCATACATTAGTGTTCTCTTTGTATATTCTTTTGCTGCATTATTTGCAGACACCTTTGTATGTTCCAGATTAGCATGAAGACCCAAAGGAGGTAATCTTTTCGGGTGATAAGCCAGAAGGTTTCTAACCATCAGGGGAGTGCAATTCTGGAACAGCCTACCGAGGGAAACAGTGGGGGCGAAGGACCTCTCTGGCTTTAAGATTAAGCTTGATAAGTTTATGGAGGGAATGGTTTGATAGGATAACGTGATTTAGTCAATAGGTCAATAACGTGCGACCACTGGTAATTAGTACCGAGGGTCAATGTTGGGATATTGAAAGTCTTTTTCCTGAGTGTCTGGCTGGAGAGTCTTGACCGCATGCTCGGGGTTCAGCTGATCGCCATATTTGGGGTCGGGAAGGAATTTTCCTCCAGGGTAGATTGGCAGTGGCCCTGGAGGTTTTTCGCCTTCCTCCGCAGCATGGGGCAAGGGTCGCTTGCTGGAGGATTATCTGCTACTTGAAGTCTTTAAATCAGGATTTGGGGACATCAACAGCTGAGTCAAGGGAGAGAATTATTTCAGAAGTGGGTGGGTCAGCTTTTGTGGCCTGCATCTTGCGGGAGGTCAGACTAGATGATCATAATGGTCCCTTCTGATCTTAAGTTCTATGGTTCTATGAAGGAACAGCTTGGATTTCATGTTCCACAGCCATTAGCTACTAAATCTAATGTTAGAGTTTCCAGGAAGCTGCAAAACAGAAAACCCTTTGCTTTATGAAACAATTTCTGTTTTACTCTGAAGAAAGGGGGTAGATAGGGATACAAAGTACTTACAAAATCTTGGTTTTTATGATAATCTGGAGACTTATTGCTGTCACCATGAACACAATATGATTAATATGTAATATTATGATGAAGAGAACATAGCCTAGAAATTGAGATTAAGAACTATTGCTTACACTAGGATGCCTTTCTATAACGCCACAATGAAAATGTATCGCTAGTTATGCTACAGCACAGAAGACAAATGACTCCTTGGGAGTTCATCTCAGTATATTCTTAAAATGAAATTTACACTTTAGCAATATCCTTATTATGCAGTAACCACAACACAAATATGCTTCTCTCTCTCTCTCTAAACACATCTGCATTCAAAGTATGCTCAGGCTAAAAAGATGTCGATTCTAAAAAAATGAAGACTTTTCTGTTATGAAATGGAGATGAGGGACAGAAATGAAAAGGGGCAGAGGTAGTATAATTAGTATGTGTGCATAAGAGCGAGTGAAAACATAGGTCATCTCTCTCAACCCTACAAGAAGCTAGTATATTTTAGCGGTTTAAAAATTATTATGGCATGTAAGCAAGTTATCAAACTGCAGTGTGGAACTAAATCCATCTTGGTCAAAGTGAAGCATCATATTTACTTCTCACTCCTGAGCAAATAGTTCTCTACTCTCAAAAGATTGCCTCAATTCAAAGTACAGTCAAGTATTTATGAATCACACTTTAAAATGGTATGAAGTTTTTATTGCTCCAATTTACCATTTACCAGTACTACATAATATTCCCCATCAGTAAAACAGATGAGCACATTGCAACAAAAACATCTGTATTCAAATATTATAAGAGCACAATGTGATAGTATGAAAATACACCTGCCAGAACTGAAGCACTATTAAGTGCTCAGTTCTTATCTCTCATGAGCTAACCTATCTCAGTATTGGCTATTGTGACCAAGTGCATAAACAGTATTAGAGTTCACAAGAAGGTACAATATGCACCCTGGTAATTATTAAGATTACATCCCCTTAAATACTAGACTTTCAACATTAAAATGAAAATGCACTTTCAACTGCACAGGGAATGTTTGCACACACGTTTTCAATTTTGATGTAAGCAATGTCCAAAACAGAACTACTAGGATGCTACAGAGGAAGAACTGGAAGATATTAGCACCCTCTCCATTTTTCACCATCTTATTAGTGCAGCTCCCGGAACATTAGCAGTTACATATTTTTAATATGGCAATACTTCCAAGTAAGAAGAAGTCCAAGTAAGATCTTGGACTAGTGTATCACTAGAATCATATATACAGAGAAGTAGTATCACCACTCTGCAAAGTAGTAGCAGATGTTTGAGCCTTACAGGTTGGTTCCCCACTGGATGAGAAGTCAGCAATCTGGACTTTGGGTATTTTCTTAGTGAAAATAAATTTTCACTATGTACACCAGTTCCTGAATAAATACGATCAGACAGCACACAAGCAAATCCCGTTTGCAAAAATCTCACTCCAAAACACCAATGCCTGGTTAGAAAAGTTATGGCAAACAGCTTCTCCCAAATAACCTGTGTCACAAAACTAACAATATGACACTTTCTCCCAAAGTCTGTCCACTGCTTGCACGTTGAGAGAGAACTTGTAAAAATGATATGTAACAGCACCATCTGGTGACTCCCACCATAACAAATGGAAATTGCACTGGGGGGGCGAAGGAAAATTCACTCATTTTTTAGTTTGAAGCATTTTTAAAAAGCTGTCACAGACTTTTCCTTCCTTTGTATAGTTAAAGGGGACTGCACTACTATGGTGTGCTCACTACCACAACAAATGCTCCCAAGAAATGTTGATCAGAAAAACGTCTGCTGAATAATTCCTTGCAGTCATGTACAAATAAAGCAGAGGAGTGGCGACCAATGAAAGTTCAGTACTGGTAATTTCTTATTCTTCCTTGACAACTATTCAGCCATTAAGAAGTGAGGAGGTCAGACAGAGGTTTTTCCCCAGAGACCATCCTCTGGTTTCAAAACAGAGGAAGAGCAAGAGCAATAACTTAAATTAATTGCTTTGGGGATATTAAAATTATAAAGCAATCTATACAGACTTGAAGTCATCAGTGACAGTGCCAAAAGATGAACTATACAATGTACAAAAAAGGTGTTTCCACAATAACTAGCAAAAAAGCATTTTCCTCAAAGAACACTGATATCATTGCAAGAAATTCTGTGTCCCACAAATGGAAGACGTTTGTAAGATTAGAATTACAATTTAAATGGCTCGTTTTATTATTTACTTAAAGTTAGTCTTTCAGAGAAGGCAATATATACCCAAAAGCCACCTTCAAAAGGATGTCTGTCCTTGGGTTTTTCTTTTTTTCTTTTTTTTTTTTCTTTTTTTGGGGGAGGGGTAGTGTAAACACCTAATGAAGAATACAAAAATAGTATACAAGAATACTAAAGACCCAAGGAAATTGAGGATATTGTACTTCATTTTACTTATATAGCACCTTTGAACCAAAGGGCTTGATAGGTTTAACCGAAGGACAAGTTCTAGAATTCCTTTTGGATACAAGATTTGAGCCATCTTGTGCTGGCACATACAGGATGGCTCTGAAAACAATGGCTTGAATGGAAACTAGATCAGATATGACCTGAAGTACTTGCTACCTGATTTCTATTCACTCAATTAACTGGATTAGTCCATTCCCTAGTGGACAAGCATGCATGCACATCACTAAAACCACCAGCACAACTGGCACACTTGATGGGCAGAGAGGCCAAGGATTGAATGTGCATGCAAAATTAACTATCCTCTCACCCCAAGAGTAATCTCAATAGATAAGAGCTGAGGCCCTACAGCAGTGGAAAGTGTTGAAGCTTGCAGCACTGCTGACTACTGTGCGCTTGTTTTGCATCTAGGGGACTTCAGTCTGGCATGCTTCAAAAACAATAACATTCATATACAAATTGTGAAGACAAAAGAACTGTAGCCAGACAGAAGTCTCCCATTTCCCAGACAAGATTTTTAAATGTCCTTCATGTTACTGCAAAAGGTAAACTGCTACAAAGATTTAAGGCAATTTGTGTTTCTTTAGAAACAAGCCTTAAGTGGAAGTGAGGATTCCAAAAGTGCTGTGTAGAGAAAAATATATGTTTCCAGATCTCTCCACAGAGACTCAACTAACATGACAAAAACTAATTTTAATAATTGATTTTTCAATTACTGGTTCAGTTAAACAGCACTGATAAGCTCTGAAAAGAGGGCTACTATAACAAAGGGCTATTCTGAAATGCTGCTCCACACCCTGCAAGGAGAAGACCCCTCAGGCAAAAAAAAAAAAAGAGGAAAGGCAAATAGGTACCTGATTCTTGACTCAGGAGGATTTAAGTTATTCCTGTATGATCTCTTACAATCTCCCCCCACTCTGGGTTTGCCCTGCAATAACTTCTGTAGAGCTCCCCAACTGACATGGCCTGCAATCACTGCTTCTCCATCAATGGTTCTCTTGCATCCACATTAAAACATTGGCATCATTTCCTTGATTTGCTGGAATTTCACACCCACACACTGGTCACAGCATATGCTCAGAAAATTACAGTTATCTGTATTTAGAGAGTGTTTCAGAATCTGGGTTTTCTTTGCCAGTATTAAGAACAAGCCTCCGTGCTGTACATGAGGGCATTGGAATTTAAATATACGATAACACTGTAAATAAAAGGAAACAAATTCCTTAAGGAAAACCTCTAAGTATGCCAGATCGGTCCTCAGTAGTAGCTGCTCTACTTTGAGCAGAGATAAATATTTACAGTCTGGAACAGAGAAATAACACCTTATGTTGCAATACTGGGAATGCAAGCCCCATCAGTCTTTAATATACTTTAAAATCCCAGGCTCTTGAAAGAGTTTGAGTACTTGGAAGTGCAGACATTAAAAATTACCCATTACTCAGCAACTTTGGTACTTATAGTAACAAAAAGGGGGGAAAAAACCAGTACACTTACGTAGGGAGTTTATCTAATATGCACTAAAAACTTAGAACTGATCTTCATGAGGGGGGACCTCATCACTCAAAGAATATTAAAAAAACAGTCACTTTTGAGAAGTGTGTGTATAGCCTCAACTCACTCCTTTTTAGAGACCCCCTTAATTTTAAAATCACTCACTGCTCTGAAGAATGCGGGCACTAGATTTTTCTGTTCCAGAGCTATGCTGAATTAGCCCTTCTGAGGTTGTCCTTCCTGACCAGGGTCAGTGCACCCAAATCCAATAGCCCAGGGGTCGGTAACCTCTGGCACATGGCTCGCCAGGGTAAGCACCCTGGTGGGCCAGGCCAGTTTATTTACCTGCCGTGTCGGCAGGTTCGGCCGATCGCGGCTCCCACAGGCCGCGGTTCACCGTCCCCAGGCCAATGGGGGCGGCGGGAAGCAGCACGGGTGAGGGATGTGCTGGCTGCGGCTTCCCGCCACCCCCATTGGCCTGGGACGGTGAACCGCGGCCAGTGGGAGCCGCAATCAGCCGAACCTGCCGACACAGGCACAGCAGGTAAACACACTGGCCCGGCCCGCCACGGAGCCTACCGTGGCGAGCCGCGTGCCAGAGATTGCCACCCCCTGCAATAGCCCTTTCAAACACATTTGATTGAGTTGCCAAAAAAGATGCACAAATTATGGTTCCTCAGACCCACTGCTCCCTGGGGTTCCTTTTAGCAGCCTTTCTAAGCCAGTTCATTTCCCTAGAATGAAGAAAGATGTGGAGAGTATTATACATGATCCAAGAATTGAAAGTAGTGTCCAATTGTACTACACTATCTCTCATTAAGATGGTATGACAGTCCCCATGCAGTCAAACGCTTACACAAAAGCTCTCAGAAAGTACTGCATCCAACACGGGGGAATTATATATCAGATCTTGTCTTGACAGATAAAGAGGAACTGATCCCATAACTAAAAAGTTAATTCTAGCTTAGGTACAAGTGATTGTGACTTGATCACATTTACATGCAAACAGAATGAAGTCCAGACCAGTGATATATATTACTTAGTGGAATAAAAGAGACAATTTCACAAAGCTGAAAACAATTATGAGCCAAATCAGCTGGAAGGAAAAATTTAAATCAGAAAAATGTCAATGATTGTTGGGAGATATACAAGAACACTATACAAAATGCCCCAAAAACCAAAATCCCACAGTCGAGGAAGAAGGCCATACTAGTTTAAAAAAAAAAAAATTCCTGCTTTAGATGGAAAGTGAAGGCAGCTATAAAAAACATTTATTTTATATATAACGAATGGAAGAAAAGGAAAGTTGATAGTAGTGAATAGAAACTAGGAGCTGTAGAAAATTAAGGGAAGCAAAGGGACATATGGCCAGAAGAAATATTAGGAACAAAAAGAATCCTACTCATGGTACTGATCCATTGCTAGATGGAAATGCTATAAATTCTAACATTTCTTCCTTTTGTGGATTCATAATCTATATTACCCTCCTTACACTCTTTATTAATAAATCAAATTTAAGATAACACACATTAAATGGATTAAAAGCTTGCTAACTACACCTATACCCCAATACAACGCTGTCCTCAGGAGCCAAAAAAATCTTATCGTGTTATAGGTGAAACCGGGTTATAATGAACTTTCTTTGATCTGCCGGAGGGTGCAGCCCCCCCCTTACCGCGTTATACCCGAATTCATGTTATAATCATGTCGCATTATATTGGGGTAGAGGTGTAATAGGTCTCAAAATGTAATTAATCAGGGAATCATCATCCAATGGGTGTGTTTCTAGTGGGGTCTTGGCAAGGATTGTTTCTTGGCCCCACGCTATTTAACATTTTTATCAGTTACCTGGAAGAAAAAGTCACTGATAAAGTTTGCAGAGGACAAAAATTGGAGTGGTAAATAATGACAAGTCACTGATACAGAAAAATTGGGATCTATTGGTAAGCTAAGTGCAAGCAAACAATATGCATTTCATATGCTAAATGTAAATGTATACATCTAGGAACAAACTTACTTGCAGGATGGAGGGCTATCCTGGGAAGCAGAGACTATAAAAAAAGATTTGGGGGTCATTGTGGATAATCAGCTGTACATAAGCTCTCAGTGCAATGTTGTGGACAAAAGTGTTAGCGTGATCTTTGGTTGCATTAGCAGGGGAATCTTGAGTAGGATTAGAAGTTAATTTTAACTCTGTATTTGACATTGGCGTGACCACTACTGGAATCCTGGGTCCAGAATTCAAGAAGGATGTTGAATAAATTGGAGACAGTTCAGAAAAGAGCCACAAGAATGATTAAAGGATTAAAGAACATGTTTTATAGTGATAGACTCAAGGAGCTCAATGTATCTTGCTTAACAAAGAAAGGTTAAGGGGTGACTTGATCCCAGTCTATTAGTATCTACATGGGGAACAAACATTTAATAATGGGCTCTTCAATCTAGCAGCAAAAAACTATCCTTCATCCAATGCCAGGAAGTGGAAGCTAGACAAATTCAGCTGGAAATAAGGTGTACATTTTTAATGGTGAGAATAATTAACTATTGGAACAATTTACCAAGGGTTGTGGTGGATTCTCCATCTCTGAATTTTAAAATCAAAATTGAATGTTTTTCTAAAAGATTCTATGGCCTGTGGTATACAAAAGGTCAGACTAGATGATTAACGTGGTCCTTTCTGGCCTGAAAACCTATGATTCTATGGCACATACCGTATATACTCATTCATAAGCCGAATATTTTTTGGTAAAAACGTGTTGCATCAAAGAGCTTATAAACAGGTCTACACCAAAATTTGATTTTAAACTCTATGGCGGGGGTCAGCAATTACTGTGGCATACTGCTGCCAGCCTGGTGTCCCCGCCCCTGGCCCCGCTCAGCCTGCTACTGGCCTGGATGGACGGAACCCCAGAGCGGCAGTGGGCTGAGCCGCTCAGCCTGCTGCCGGCCTGGGGTCTCATCCGCCAGTCCGCTCAGCCTGCTGCCTGTCTGGGGTTCCATCCACCGGCCCCTGTAAACGTAAAATTTATTACTGGCACACAAAACCTTAAATTACCGTGAATAAACTAAGACTTAGCATACCACTTCTGAAAGGTTGCCGACCCCTGCTCTATGGAATCATTGAATCGAATATCTAATACATTGTTGTTTTGTTTACCTGGAGCGTCTGCCACTTCCTGCAGCTCCCATTGGCTGGGAATGGTGAACCACGCCCACAAGGGGCCGAGAGGCTCCATGCCTGCAGACACTCCAGGTAAACAAAACGTCCCAACCCGCCAGCGGCTTACCCTGACAGGCCAGGAGCCAACATTTTCCAACCCCTGAAATATAGGATTGGCTTATGAAAGAGTCATTCAGTTTTTGCTATTTTTACCTATCCATTGGGGGGGGGAGGGAGGGTGTCAACTTATAAACAAATGAACGAGTACATACGGTACATCAGATAAATATCTCAAATAATTTTGCTTCTACCGCCATTTTATAATTAGACGGTTAAATGTAACATTAATGTACACACAGCATTGTCTTTGTGCTTACCTATGTATAGAGTGGACTGGAACTTGATTTCAAATACGGAATACATGGAGTGAGCACGATCTAACGCAGTGGCTCTCAACTTTTCCTGACTACTATACCCCTTTCAGGAGTCTGATTTGCGTTGCGTAACCCCAAGTTTCACCTCACTTAAAAACTACTTGCTTACCAAAAAAAAAAAAAAAAAAAATCAGTCAAATACAAAAAAGTGTCACAGCACACTATTACTGAAACATTGCTTATTTTATCATTTTTACCATATAATTATACAATAAAATTGGAATAGAAATATTGTACGTACATTTCAGTGTATAATATATAGAGCCCTATAAACAAGTCATTGTCTCCATGAAATTTTAGTCTGTACTGATTTCACTAGTGCTTTTTACGTAGCTTGTTGTAAAACTAGGCAAATATCTATATGAGTTGATGTACCCCCGGAAGACCTCTGTCTACCCCCAGGGGCACATGTACTCCTGATTGAGAACTACTGATCTAGTGGTTGTACCAGGGGATTTGGTGTCAGGAGTCTTGTATTCTATATCTGATTGCCACCAGCTCAATTTCTTGCCTTCCTGCTTCCTTGTTCATGTAGGTGTGTGTATGCCTTGTGAGTTTTATGGCATACTTATAAAAAAAAAGTCTCTATCACTCATGTAAGGATTTTAGTTTCCTTTTGACTTATTTTCTCCTCAAAAATAATCCTCCTGCATATTTTTTGCACTTTTCCTCCCTAGGAATTCAATTACGTTTAATCACTATTACTGAGATTCAACTATAATGATTTCTTAGGCAACTTCTAAGTTTTCCATTTTGGTCTATTGTGCCAGAGTTTTTCCACTTTGTTTTCAATGTACCTGATCTTGTGTGTTTAGTTCTGTCCTTATTATAAACTAATATGCCACTGCCACCATCAGTCTGAGATTCAGTCAGAAATGAGACTATGTAGTAATTTCAAATTAAATAACATTTTAATACTACAACAATATTATGGACAATGGCCATGTAGGATGAAGTCTAGATCAGTCATGCAGAAAGGCCCAACTTAGTGCTCTACTACTACTGCCTGCGCTTGAATATTCACTGTTATTGTCCCTGATTCTCCCCCACCCCTCCAGTCCACCTTCCAGCCAGTACAGAATAGCCTGATATGGCTAGAAGCAGCTCTACTTGGGACATTCACACCAAGTGTTGGAGTTTGTTTTGTTTCAGAAGTGTATGGGCTCGTTTTCTTCAAGTTTTGTGGCACAAAACAAAATCCATATATTTGAATCTGCCACTGAACATCAGATTCACCAGCGACAGCAAACCAACATTTATATATTTAAAGGCTGACACTCTACACAGCTGTTTGATGATGAAAAGAGGTTGGCCATTACGGTAAACACACAAACTGATAAATGACTTTACACAGGTATTAAGTGCAGAGGAAAACATGCCTACCATCAGTGTTGCCCTAAAATGATACATAAAAAGAAAAACCTTGTCCCATCTCAAGCAACACTGCACATGCATATTTAAGAAAGCTTTCAATCACCAGGCCATACGTAATGAGTCATCTCTGAGCCTGATAAGTGCTACTGAGCCATACCTGAGCCTGACTGACATGGAGCCCTCAGATAATCAACCAGGCCAATCTCCAGGTGAAGATTTAACCCGATGTCCCCAAGTCCAGGGATATAGGATCCCCATGAAAACAGTCATTCTAGGTTGTTCAATGTTGCTACCTCGCCAGAAGTATCCCCTACCGCTTAGTGGTTCTGAAAGACTGCTCCTGCTCCAGCCCCAGCCAGTGCTTGCCCCATTCCTGCCCTTGGTTCTTGATTCCTTCTCTGATCCCTGGCTCCAGATGCTTCAACAACAACATCTACTTCTCACTTTCTGACTAGCTGAGCAGACTGCCTACTTATGTGGCTGGCACCAGCAACTGAGATGAAGACCCCTGGAATGACCATCATTGATGATGACACAGTTGATCCAGAGCCTTTGGGGTCAAGTTGCTCAGTTGAATCTGGATAATGCTTCCCTCCACTCTCAGATCCTGTCAGCCACTGTAACCATAAGAGCATAGGAATGGCCATACTGGGTCAGCCCAAAGGTTCATCTAACCCAGTATCCGACAGTGGCCAATACCAGGTGCTTCAGAGGAAATGAACAGAACAAGGCAATTTACTGAGTGATCCATCCCCAGCTTCTGGCAATCAGAGACTAGGGACACCCAGAGCATGGGGTTGCATCAGGGACCATCTTATGTTAATAGCCATCAATGGACCTAGCCTCCATGCACTTATCTAGTTCTTTTTTAAAGCCAGTTACACTTTTGGCATCCACAACAACCCCAGGCAACCAGTTCCACAGGTTGACTACTTCACAGAATGCACACTTTCTTTTGTTTGTTTTAAACCTGTTGCCTATTAATTTCACTGGGTTTCCCCTGGTTTTTGTGCTGTGTGAAGGAGTAAACACTTCCTTATTCACTTTGTCCAATGTTAAAGACCTCTATCATATCCCCCTTTCATCTCTTTTCTAAGCTGAAAAGTCCCAGTCTTTTTAATCTCTCAGATGCAAGCTGTTCTAGACCCTTAATCATTTTTATTGCCCTTCTTTGTACCTTTTCCAATCCTAATACATCTTTTTTGAGATAGTGACCAGAACTGCATGCAGTATTCAAGGCATGAGCATACCATAGATTTATATAGTTGCATTGACATTTTCTCTTATCTATCCCTTTCCTAACGGTTCCTAACGTTTTGTTCACTTTTTTGACTGCAGCGTCACATTGAGCACATGTTTTCAGAGAACAATCCACAATTATTCCAATTTCTCTTTCTTGAGTGGTAACAGCTAATTTAGATCTCCTAATTTTGTATGTATAGTTAGGATCATGTTTTCCAATGTGCACTACTTTGCACTGATCAACATTGAAGTTCATATGACATTTGATTGCCCAGTCACCCAGTTTTGAGAGATCCCTTTGCAACTCTTCAATCTACTTTGGACTTAACTATCTTGAGTAATTTTGTATTATCTGCAAACTTTGCCACCTCACTTTTTACCCCCTTTTCCAGATCATGTATGAATATGTTGAACAGCACACTATATACCTCTCTCCATTGTGAAAAATGACTATTTATTCCTACCCTTTGTTTCCTGTCTTTTAACCAATTACTAATCCATGAGGCGACCTTCCCTCTTGTTGTCAGATGTTGGTTGCGTGTGTTCTCTGTTTGCTGTCCCAGCTCTGTGCAGATAGTTGGCACAGCAGACCTTGTTCGAACTGCCCAATAGCCACAAGCTGGTTAATAGCAAAGGAACTCGGTCAGGTTTATTGTTAATGAAGCACGGTCCTAGTATCCCATAGACTCTACAGGACCACTAACACATGTATG
This sequence comes from Mauremys mutica, assembly GCF_020497125.1. NCBI lineage: Eukaryota > Metazoa > Chordata > Testudines > Geoemydidae > Mauremys > Mauremys mutica. Next base: position 70,983,539 of record NC_059081.1, on the reverse strand, counting down.
CCTCTCACAACAGACCATCTCAGTCATAGGCTAGCCAAAGACGCTCTCTTTGAAACTCCTTTTTACACACCAATACAAACAAGATACATATTGTCCTGCTCACATGGTTAGCCCTCCATCTACCTTGTACATGTTGGTTCCATCAAACCATTTCTATCCATCACACAGTCGTCCTGACCTTATCTTTAAGAGAGGTCGACGTGTTCCTGTTGACTCTGGGGAATGTGTTTGTACTCACTTGGTATCGGGGTGTTCTGGTACCACCTTTCTCAAATATATGTATGCATGTGTCCTGTACCTAGCACTTCTCAAAAATGGGTGTGTGTTTGCAATATCTGCCCTATTCTTGCCAGATTCAGTGAGCCTGCTCACAGCCTGTCTCTTGTTAACTTTGCTTTATATTAGCAAGGCTTGAACACTACTTTAGTTCAAGCACCAGGCCTCTGATACAAGGACTTATGTCTCAGACTCCCCACTACTTACCCCATGAATGCTTACTTTGCTTAAGAGCCTTTGGTGAGGGACCTTGTCAAAGGCTTCTGAAAGTCCAATTACACTGTATCCACTGGGTCACCCTTGCCTGCATTTGTTGACCCCCTCAAAGAATTCTAAGAGATTGGTGAGGCATGATTTCCCTTTGCGAAAGGTGTGTTAACGCTTCCCCAACAAATCATGTTCATCTCTGTGTCTGATAAGTCTGTTCTTTACTATAATTTCAACAAATTTGACTGGTACTAAAGTTAGGTTTACCAGCCTGTAATGGCCAGGATCGCCTCTGGGGCTTTTTAAAAATTGGCATCACATTAGCTATCCTCCAGTCATCTGGTACAGAAGTATAGCCGGCCATGGTACCTTTAGAACTTGACCCGAAGGTTCTGCTGCCAGAAAGATTTGATGGGAACCACCAAAGTGCTGTGGTTTTCTTAACCAGTGCTGCCATTTGTTCACTCTTGCAATGTATCTCAATGATCAGTTCAAAATGGGGTTTAGTATCACTTTACTGATCGGTGAAGCCCTGGACTGGGTCTTGCTCCTCCTGGAACAGGCCAGCCCAATTCTCAGTAATGCTGATGAGTTCACCCACATCTCCTTGGTAGTACTTAATGATCCAAATCGCATCTCTACCACTGAATCTGCCATGCAGTTTCTCCAGCAAGGCCATCAGCCCATCTCAGCTTATACTATCCATTTTCAACATCTAAAAACTTTTCTCCCTTCTCCTGAACTTGCTTGCAAGCTGTGAGACATTATGCAGGCTCCGGTGAGATGCATATTATTTCAAAACTGCTCTGTCATTGTTTCTAAGTGATCCTGAAGAGATAAGAAGCTGCTCAGAACCTCTGACTGTGGGTAAGAGTTAGAGCAAATCTTTTGGTGCCAAAGGAATCTGCCCCAATCTTTGCTTTCCATTTCAAATACAAGATTCTGGGGGAAGGCGGGTGAGGAAAACAGAAGCTAAATTCCTAGAGGAAGGAATCCACTGCAAAAAGCTCTTATTCCAAACAAAAGAGGAACACACAGAGGCAGAGGCCCTGAGACAATGTCTGTTCAGTAAACAACCAGCAGGAAGAGCTTTCATTATCAAAAAACTCTGCTTCCAATCCACTGGATTTGGAAAGAAGTCTAACTCATGGTTTTTTTCTGGCAGAGTACTAGATCCTACACTGGAGAAAGGACTTCCAAACACTTGACTATAGTTGAAAAGCAGAGACACAATCTTTCCCTTTTCACAGTCACCACAGACCACTGACCAAAGCACTAAAAGACAGTTAAATAAAAGATTGAGTATTGGGCCTACTCTGCAGGATTCATTTCTCCAGGTCCTAAGCCAATTCCTGAGTGGCTGAGGCTTGCTGGTCAGTGCCAGCAGCAACAAATTGAAGTTTGCAAGATGTCAGGTCCATTTTACTGCTGCTGCTGACAGGTTGACAGCAGCAGTGAAATTGAAGTTCACAAAAATCCAGTCACTGTTGCTGTTCAGGAAATATAAGCAGCCAAGACAGGAACTCAAACCATTTGCTCCTCTGAGTGCATACGGAGGGAAGGGAAGACCTGCATTCTTTTATCACAGTCACAATCTTCAGAAGCTGAATTGTGAAATTAATAAGAATGGAGAGGTTACTCACCCTGTACAGTAACTGGAGTTCTCCAAGATGTGCATCCCTACGGCTGCTCCACTTCAGGTGTGCATGCACACTATGCACCTTTGACTGGAGATCTTCAGTAGCACTACTCATTGGCTCATGCATGTGCCCTATGCATCCTCGTACCCCACACAGAGGCTAGACAGGGTATGCGGGCAAACCTTCCCCACTGCACAGTCTCATAGAGGAAACGCCAAAGCAGAGGGGACGGAGGACGGGTAGTGGAGCACCCACGGGGCACCCATCTCAAAGAATTCCAGTTACTGCAAAGGATGAGTAACTTTCTTCTTTGAAATGTCCCTACTGGTACCTCAGATGACTACCAAGGAGTACCCCCATCTGGAGGGGGAGTTTCAGATCAGAATCCAGGACTATAATCAAGACTGCATTCCCAAGGGCAGTATCCGATCTGGAAAAATAGATCACCACACATTGTTTGGGAAAGGTGTGTATTGAAGGCTAAGCTGCAGCCTTGCAGACCTCAGCAATGGAAACATTCTTGAGCAGTGACACTGAGTTAGAGAGTGCCCTTGTGGATTGGGCCAATACCCTAGAAGGAGGCTGTATATCAATAGATTCAAAACAGGAAATGACATCCAGAAATCCATCTAGAGAGCCTTTGTGTGGAGACTGTAGACCCTTTAGATCTGTCAGCAACTGACATGAACGGTCCAGGAGACTTCCTACAGGACTTGGTTGTGTCCAGATAGAAGGGTAATGCCCTCCTGACATCCAGTTTGTGTAAAACAGCATCCTTCCTGGTCTGGTGTGGTTTTAGAGGAGGAGGGGGAGAGGAACAGATGGATGACCCGGTTAAGCTGAAACTTGGACAATACCTTAGGAAGGAATTTAGATCACAGACATAATAAAATGTCCTTGAAAAATACTATAAAGAATGGGTCTGCCATTAATGCTCCTATTTCCCCGACTTTTCAACAGCCTTCATGGATAGGTTAAGAAGGGAACAAACAGTCACTGATTCAAAGGGTGGTCTCATAAAAGACACCTGAATATGAAGTTCAGATCCCAAACAGGAGTGGTTCTTTTATCCGAGGGAAAAAAGGTTCCCCAATCCTTTAATAAATTTAATTATTGCAGGACTACACACACAGGGAATCCCTCAAGGAATGAAAGGCCATTATAGCCACCAAGTGGATTCTGATAGAAAGATAATCCTGTCTTTTGATTTCAGGAGGAAGCCTTGAACAGTGGAGAGGGAAGAATGAGTCAGTGGAAGATACTGCTGTTCATACCAATTGTTGAATCATCTCCACTTTGGAAGGTAAGTATTTTGGGTGAATTATGTCCTGCTGTTCAACAATAGCTGTTGTACTTCCACAGAGCAAGCAGTCTCTACTCCCAGGAACCACTGAGGAATCACACCTTGAAGGTGACGTACTCCTAAATTGAAGAACCCAATCAGCATCTTAAGGAAGTAGATGAGGAGTAGCCAGAAGGCTTTGTTTGGCAGACATCCAGGTAAGGTCATGCCTCTCTTGGCCATGTTAGAGGTGATTTCGTGCCTCAATAAATGTTCATGAGAGGAGTCCCAGAAGAGGGACGGGGAAGGGAGGTAAAAATGGATGGAGCATCTCAACATTATGACTTCCAAGATCCATTTCACTGACACTGCTGCTCGTTCCATCTCCACAATAATTGTTACACATCTGGCATCTTGGCTCCAGCTCTCTGGATTCCATAGGAAGGTCCAAAATACAGTTGAGGATCTTCCCTTTGATGGTTTTAAACTTTTTACTGAGACAGAGTCATTTCCAAGTGTTGACTCCAGAGCCACCTTGAGATCTCTTGGAATCTACATACCCGCAAGTAAATGGAGATCCCAGGTAGCTCAGAGATCCCGCCCCATCCAGTTGTCTGGATTCCAACCTGAGCTTCCGAGGAGGAAATCAAGGTTTCAGAAGAATAGACAATCCACTACACCTGGTTCAGCTACAGAACCCTTCTCATTATTAAAACATCAATTTTGACAGACTGGTTGAGGGTCTGAATCATCCCTGTTTTTTGCATCTCCAGTTGCAACAGTTTGCCCACCTCCCTCCCTTCGGGGACACACTCTTCCATTTTCAGCTGTCATGAGAATAGATTAGCTGTGAGGTGGCATCATTTTCCACTGTAGCCTCTTCTTCCTGCTGCTCAGATAGCCAAGCGGAAACAGATGGCGGAGGACTGTCTGTCCAGATGATTCCTGCAAGCAATGCTAGAGGCTCTAGAAAATTGCTGACCGTAGGCTGCCCAAGGGTCCCAATATGGCCACTAAAGGGAACCATGGAGGAGCTTCAAAGTGTATCCTCCAAGAATCACCCCTCTCCCTGTAGGTGTCAGTAAGAGGGTTCCTGTAATGGTAAGTAGAGTAGGAGAGCCATGCACTGAGATTTGAAAGACTGGAGAAATATCCTCATCATTCAGGGCGGGAGTGCAACCAGAGAACAGGGAAAATCAGGTAATTCCAGGAAAAGATGTAGTTCCTGTGACCAGATGGATCTTGGTACCAAGGTGCACTCAGGACCTCTCAAAAAGGGAGACTCTGGGTCTTCAGCATATTTAAATTCCTGCAATACCAGATGAATGAACTATTCAGTCTATTCAAGTAGATCCCTTGCAGAGGAAGTTGACAGTACCAACAATGTTGATTGCCTGGATGTAGGCGTAGACTGATGCAGCCACTTAGGCATCTGCAGTACCAAGGCTCTTGGAAACTGGAGGCTACAGAGGAATATCCATCAGTACTGACTTTCTAGAACCAGTCTCTCCCACTTTTGAGTTGGTTGAATCCTAACAGTACCAAAGGTGGTTTAGGTACTGAAGCGTAGTTGGAGCCTTAGCCTTTAGAAGAGCACAGTGACTTGGGAGCACCATTGGTACTGGAGGAGCCTGGAGCCCCAACAGTATGAGGCCAGGAACCTACCCAGTCAACTTATGAGGAGACTGAGGTCTTTTCAATATGGGCTTTTTGTGGGGAGAATCAGAACTCCTTTTCTTAGAGACCTTCTCAGACGTCTCTAAAGTCTTTCCATTAGAAGATCTAGGTGAACAGTGAGCTGAAGTCAACAAGGCATTGTGTGTGCTTGGAAAGTGGTGTACAGGGAGGATCTAGTAACATTGGTCCAAAGTGGGACAAAGTTCTCCATCATAAGCGGTCTCAACTTGATCCCCTAGTTCTTCCTTTCCCTGCTCTTAAAGAAGTTGGACTTCTATGGAAAGTGTTTCTCCAAGGCAACAAACACACCAGAAAGGCCTGTCATGGATCGGGATCACTTCCTGGCAAGTGAGGCAATGTCTGAACCCTGATGATGCTGGCATACTCCTTCAACGGAGAGAGAACCTCCCAAGAGGAGGAGGGTAGAAATAAAGAGGACAAGGAACAATCCTCTTACAAAAACTGACATATCTAATTATACCAAACTACTAATAACTAGCCAAGGCAAGCTTGACTGATTGAAGCAAGCACGCTGGATACTCCATCTGAGGCCAAAGTGATTCACCCATATAGCCAGGGCTTTGGAGCAGAGCCCAGAGCTGGAGCACAAACCAGTAGGTTTTTGCCCAGAGCTGGAGCGGAGCCGGAGCAATTAAAAAATTTGATTGCTCCAAATCCCTGCATACAGCCCTATATAGCCTTGCTGCAGGATACAAGGTAGGGTGCAGGAGTGGGCAGACCAGCACTACCACCAAAAATTGCCAAAAGGCACACATGCACCTAAAGTGGAGCACCCATAGGGATGCTACTCAAAGAATAAACGGTTAGTTTCACTGTTCCTCAGAACACTGAGCAACTGACTTCATTCTTAGAAATTACATGCTCTGCTTAGATAAGCAGAGCAACACAATAGGTCAATGATTGTGTGCTGCTCAATGCCCCTCCCTATCCCCACAAGATGAGAGAGTAGGAGAGTGCTATTCTACACTCTTTTCCAACAAGGCCACTATGAAAGACATGACCCAACCAACACAGTCCTGAGACTGATCCCTGATGGGAAGTCCAGTTCCTCTCCTTTCCCAGCAACTTAACAAGTACACATGCTGGGCTTCCCAATTAGGTGTTCATCTCTGAAACCTGCTGGGTGCCCATCTGTATTTTTTATATGGGTTGCCTGCTAGTAGGATTCTGGAACATTTTTCAAGTCCTGGCCTTTATACCATCTACTGCTTTAAGAACCCATTTGATGTAGAGTATTTACAAAGCTATATCTGACAGATGAGGTAGGTGAGGTAATACCTTTTATTGGACCAACTTCTGTTGGTGAGAGAGAGAAACTTTTGAACCACACAGAGCTGTTCTATTTGACAACTGACTCAATAAAAGATATCCCCTCACCCACCTTGTCTCCCTAATATCCTGGGACCAACACTGCTACAATTACACTGCATCTGACAGATAAAGAAGACCGAGTTCCCTGCAGTGTTGTGGATAAGAGATACTTGGTTCATTACATAACAGATGAGAATTCTTTTCAATAAACCGCAAGAGTTAAACATAATACACCATATGGGAAAGTTGGAGAATTTACAGTCAAAAAGCTTTCTCGGACCTTCCATGTCTGAATCTGAACTGTGAGGTGTACCCTTCTCCCTCATTCTTGGGAGTTAGATAACCTTTAGACTCTTAAACTGAAAACCCAAGTAAGGAAGCTCTAAGTTAAGGCTGATATTGGTGTGAGTGAAAGATGAACTATGTCTAATCCTTCCTCTTTCAAATTATCAAACATTCACTAAGAGTAGATCAGAACCAGCCTTAATTTCTAGCATTAATCCCTCCCTATCTCTCCTTTGCACACACCTTCCCTCCTAAATTAAGTTGTCTCAATCTTACAGTTCACTCTGGTTTTTAAAGTTACAGGCTCAATAATGTTTAAATAAAAACGTATACTGTTAAATAAGCCGATACTATATAATTAACATCTGCTTTTTACTTGGCTATGCTGTACTATTTAGACATAATACCAGACTGGTAATTACATATTTTATAGGAAACTATGCCAAAAGAGTCAGTCCAGTTTCTTGACTGATAAGAAGAACCTATAATCCGAAGTTCAACACAATCTATAACAAATACCAACACATAACCAGATGACTGTGCAGTTCCCGAGGGAAAATGTAATTCCATAATGGTTTGAACAACACTCCCACTTTGAATGCTGGTTTAGGCTGTCATACAATAGAACTAATTTATTGTTTCAGGCTTAAACATCAATCCAACAAAAGCATCTGAACTGCATAAAACGAAATGCTTTATAAACAACGCTAAACCAGAAACCCCTAACATGCACATTTTTATACAGAGCAGATTTAAAGTGTTTCTATAAACCATATTAGTCTATTTAGAAAATGTATCACACTGAAACTATGTTAACAGAGTACAGAGTTTTGTAAAAGCTACAAGATTAACCCTATGTTAAAATGAAGTAAAATATCATCATTCAAGATGACTATCCCCTGAAGAAAACAGAACATTAGAAAAAAGTCTCCTTGGCTAGTGTTCCTGTTTTTCCCTTTTGCTATTAGAGGCTCAGGGTTTAAAAAGGGCTCTCTCTAGTATACTAATACTCCTTCTTGAGGTAGTTTGATATTGGAAGTGATTAGTAGGGATGTAATCCCAATGCTACAAATTCTGCGTTTTTCCCCGCAGGATTGCAGAGAAAATGGAATACAGAGCTTTGCAAGTTAGGAAAATAAACGAAAACAGGGAACTCTAGCTTGTACTAATGATAGGCCTATAATGAATTACTTGCTGTTTCTCAAGATTCAGTTAATGCAAACTGAATAAGGAAACCAAAGCTATTTTGCTCATTTGACAAGTGTAATTTAGTTTTATTTATAATAAATCAGAGTATACTAATAAATGTTAACACACTTTATAAAAGTAATTAAATTTTAATAGGAGATCTCACTACAGCACTATTAAATCTTTCCAAAAAGTAAGGAGTATGAATTACAAATGTAATCAGATGCTAGTGCTTTCCTCAGAATGAAAGTGCGTCTTTAAGAGGTCACCTAAAACACCATATGGTGCTGCTATCGTTCTGTTCATTGTACTGGTCCCCAAATTATTGATGTTCTAATCCTGGAATTTATTTGTAAAGAATACTTCTTTACTGTCCCAACCCACTAATTTACAGGTTTGTTATAAAATCCTAGCCCTCTTAAGCAAATACATACAGGCAGGTCTATAGGACGTCAGACTTTACAAAATGAGAGGTTCAACGCACCAGCAACCACAGACATGACAACCAGATTTCACCTGAGGCATTGTCTTGGTTATTCAGTTTCAGCTGTACGGAGAGAAGAGGAAAAGTACCCCACTATACATATTCTCCATCTCATCACCTGCCTGCATCTCTCACACACACACCATGGCTCCCTAACCCCTCCTCCCCTCCCTCCCCCCACGGCATTACCTCCTTTCTGTCTCTCTTCTGGAGACATACTGTTAAAGGATTATAGTACTTTCCAATTCCTTAAGATAAGATGGAACTGAATTTGTTGACCCATGATGGAATCCTACTAAGATGGGCTTTTCGGTTGGGAGGCAGGAGGGTGAAGCTGCCACCACATTGGGCCTGTGCTATGCTTCACTAACAGAAATGAGACTGCAAATGCGTACCTGAAGTCTTCAGGCCACCGGAACTGGTTTCCAGCTCTATGCCCCTCTATCACACTAGGGAACAAAAACTCTTTGTGGTAGCCAAGGCCAAACAAAAAGTTGGTCAGAAAAGTGATGATGATCTTATTTGAAAATATTATTGTATTTGAAACTATGGTTCGATCATCATGTCTGTGACCTCAAATCCCCACACATTCCTCCGTACTACTACAATGCCATCTGAAACAGTTTGTCACCAAACTACTCTCAGATGTATCCATCAGGGAAACAGAAGAGGAAAAATGAACTGGATGAAGATGTGCACAACAGTAAATACCATGACTGAGGTTGAATTTTTATATTTAAAAAAAAAGCAGGCCAAGCATAAATTCCTTGCACAGGAAGAACTATTGAAGCTTTCCAAGGGATTTTAGAGTCTGTTCGTGTTTCTTCTTTTACTGCTTTTCTACAATCTTGTATCCCCCCCACCATTTTCCCTCTCATACTTTTCTCCCCTTCTCTAACTTTTTCTATGACTGTAATGACTAAACAAGAACCCCATCAAGGAAACACAAGGCAGTATTTGTTTTCTCTTCTGAGTTTAACTGTGCAAATCCTTTCCAGGTAAAGAGGCATTACCCAAATATCCTGCTTACTGGTTAGACAGCCATGGTGAGGACAAGAATCACTCCATACATCGATCACACATTGTGGCCCATTGTAGGATAAAGCATCCCTCCACTTCAGTTTCCTAGTTAACACCATCAAAATAGCAAGAGAAATTGCTCATCCAAGGCACTCAAATACCATAGTAGCAGGAAGCACAAAAGAACTTGGAGAGCATGGCAAGCAGGAAGTTTTCCAACCACTTTCTGCAGAAGGTAAGTTTTCATTTTAAAAAAAAAATTATTAGCTCTTATGGTTGAGAAGGTCTGCAAAATGTGAACTGAATAAAATGATGATGTACTGCTGTCTTCCTGGTTCTACAGACAGCTCCAATACCCCTGCTGCTTCCCAGCACCCACAATCTGCAGCAGAGTGAAAACTGACCCAAAGTCTCACCAGTTTTCACTGCTTTTTTCAGACCTCTAAGCAGCAATGAAACAGAAAAGAATCAGGTTAATTTTATTATGCCAAGACTTGAGAAAGTTGAGAGCAACAGCAAAGGCAGACACCAAAGCTATTATTTGGGGAAATGGGCTAAAAAATGACAACTAAGAGAAGGGTCAAGTATTAGAAACTGACTCAGCAGCAACAAAGCAGAGGGATGAATTCAGAAAAGCTACCCCTATTTAGTGCCTGCCACTATTTTCATATCACTCTGAGGGCTTGTCTACACTACTGCGTGGGGTCGATTTAAGATGTGTAACTTCAGCTACAAGACTAGCGCAGCTGAAGTCGACATACTTAGATCTACTTACCGCGGTGTCTTCACTGCGGTAAGTCGACAGCTGATGCTCTCCCGTCAACTCTGCTTGCGCTTCTCGTTCTGGTGGAGTACCGGAGTGGACAGGAGAGTGCTCAGCAGTCAATTTATCACATCTATACTCGATGCAATAAGACTCCCGCTGGATCGATTGCTGCCTGCCGATCCAACGGGTAGTGTAGACAAGCCCGTAGATGATAGATTTAGTGCTTCAGCCACAAGAAGTCTAGTTAAAATTTTAACTCCAGTATCTGGCTTTATGGGTTGGGGTGAAGCAGAAAGGAGACATTATAAAGGAGGTGGCAGGGAACATAAGGCAAGGAAAGGAACAAGAGAGAGAAGAGGGAATTAACCAAAGGTAGCTCAGGAAAAAAATGTTGAGTGAAGACAGGAAGGAAAAGAAAATACCAGAGAATGCAGTAAGTAGCACTGACTGAAGAATACTTGGCAAATATGTAATGAATGTTATCATTGTTCATCAAATATTGTACTCCATTAATACTTGTTTGTGGTTTTCAACCAGCACAGTAGCTAGGCAAATACTATTCTGCACATACACTACTTCTGGGGATATTATCAAATATATTCAATGAATATTTCGTCTACTATTCATTCAGCCGTAGTAGTAAGTCACATTTAAAAATATCTATTAAATTGAAAGTTGTTAAATACCATATTTAAAACATACAGTCAAGTGGCCTGGAGCCATTTTTCTTTCTTTAACTTGCAAGGGGCATGGTAGCAAATATTTTCACCGAGGCGTATTAGTTTAGGCCTTGGGCTTTAAGTATCAAATTTTTGAAGTCCTGATTTTTCTTCTACACAGACCACTACCTTGATAATTATTTCCTCCACTCAGCCAATAGGACACTTCAGAAAGAGTGCAGGGGACTAGTTACAGTCGAGACCTTTCAAAAGCATAGGGTTGGTCTACACTGGAGGGGGTGTCAATCTAAGATACGCAACTTCAGCTATGCTATTCACGTAGCTGAAGTCGAAATATCTCAGATCGATTTACCTCGGGTCCTCACGACGCGGGATCGATGTCCGCGGCTCCCCCATCAACTCCGCTACCGCCGCTCACCCTGGTGGAGTTCCGGAGTCAATGGGGAGCGCATTCGGGGATCGATATATCGCGTCTAGATGAGACGCGATATAATCGATCTCCGATAAATCGATCGCTACCCACCGATAGGGCGGGTAGTCTGGACGTACCCATAGTATGGGCTCTAACTGCAATTTCAGTAGCATTTTCAAGGAATCTAAAAAAGGCAAGTTTTCATCTTTGGCCTTAGGTTGCATGTACCCAAGGCATTCAACACACCCAGGATTTAAGTGCACATAACATCAAATCAGCCACTGGTCTTTGGGGGAAGGGGTTCATATTATTGTTTACATCTTACAACAAAGAAAATATTCAACTTAAAGAAAAAATTTTTAGGAAAAATGAGTTCTCTGTTTGCATCTCAAATCTTGTTGCCTATCTTTGAAGTTACCTTAAAAAAATCCTTGACTACTCCCCACCTTTAAAAACTCTGAAGGGCGCTAGCAAGATGACTAAATGGTTAAGGAAGAGTTACACCTATCAAGTCCAACATTTGTACCCACTTGTTTCTTTGATACATGCTTTATGCATTTTCAAACAAAACAAAAAAAAACTGCCTGTAACTTCCTTAAACTACAAACCTAAGCCCACAAGCAGACTGCTAAGCCCAGGTAGAGCGATGTACCACCTATGCACTATAAATTGCACAATCAGGGCTCTAAAGTGGTGATTTCACACATTCTACATCTTCAAATCAAGGACACCATTGGACATAGCTTTAAAAATCTACCCCACAGAGGTAAGTGAAAAGCTGTCTCTAGCTGTCTGGCCGGGGGGTAGTGAGCTTAAAATCATCAATTTCTATAAAAACGTTTTGTTTAATAAGTTCTTATTTCTCACTCTTATGATTGCAAAGATAGCCCAGATGCTAAAAGAATGAGAAATGATTCCATGTTTTCATGAGCCTGCAGACAGGCAACTCCTGTACCTCTGCTGATGTCCACAGTAGCATCAGAGTATGTAAAGAAGAAACTGGAAGTTTCACTGTGTACCATGTGAGCAGAAAATGAAACTCAAATCAGGCCAATTCAAGCTGCTGCTGCATCAGAAAACTACCAGCAGTGGCAATTGCAGACATAAAAGAGTAATTCATGGTAGTGAAGAATTTTGCAGATTGCATGGAGAACTTGCTCCCGACCCAAATCCCCACAGTAGAAAAAAGGGTTCCAGGGGATGGGTAAAGTAGTAGAAACCCTCACGCAGCTCTAAGGAAAAGTGGAAAGAAGAAACAGTCTCTCGAGAGGGGAGCTGAGTAGGGTGACTAGACAGCAAATGTGAAAAATCGGGACTGGGTGGTGGTGGGGAGGGTAACAGGCACCTATATAAGAAAAACACACCAAAATCGGGACTGTCCCTATAAAATCGGGACATCTGGTCGCCCTAGAGCTGAGCAGTAAATTTCAGCCACCTTTTATCAGAAGCTGCTGTGATAGCGAGCCTCAGGGATAGCAACCAGACTCAAGTTTCAAAAGCTGTGTGACAATTCATTGCTCCTGGACATCACTTGTAAAGTCCCCACCCTCATCTTTCATATCTATCTCTGGCTCGCAGTCCCCTGGTTTTTCAAGTGTGTCTATTAATTTTGGGATACCAACAGTAATTTCTGAACCATCCTCTATCAAAGGATTTAATCTGAAGCTGTTACTGAAACTTCAGCTTGATTGTGAAACTTTAAAATTTGCATGTTGACTGTATAATTTTGTATTTTGTTCTTATAAATTTAAACATAAGCCATAATCTATACAAGTAATTAGATTACTGAAAATCTGTAATATCCATCACCACCTTGTTTAAAAGCTTTTTTTAAATTGCTGATTAACTTCAATAGACAAGAGATCTAATTTATGCTGTCAATTCCATATCAGGAACTTTATGCACAGATCCTGCTGTTTCCTAATTTTTGGTTCCTGGCTACTACTTATAACAAGGCATCCTGGGATTTTACTTTCACTGCTTTCTTAACTTTATAGAGTCAGTGGTATCTCCTGTTCAGACTTGTCTGATTACATCTGTTGTACATTAACTTACCAGTATGTTGAAAATCTTGGCCCATGAACACTAAATTCTCCAAGTGTGTTCCGCCAGATGAGACAACGGCTTTTACTCAAATTTGTTTTTACGTTACCTCTATTAAATAATTGACAAAACTTCCCTTCTATTCTCATTTTATTTCCAGAATATGTTTGTGTTGGTTTAATCCACTTTACCTTTCTAAATCAAAACCCTGAAGCAAAATTAAATACTGAAGTTCAAAGATGGCATTCTAAAGGTCCAAAAATAAGTGAACACAATTGATAATAATAATGAACGATATCTGATAAGATGCACATGCCTAAGACATGCAAATATAAAAACAGCACAACGTTCATGAAGTTTCTCTCTTACATATTTTGGTTTATAAAAAATATGTGGTCTCTTCTAACTGGGTGGCATTTTGCATTTCAAACTGTAATTGAGTGAACATGTTGCCATGGTAACAATGGAATTGTGCAATAATTTTGTTGCCTTGTAATTGCTGGATATTTGTATACAAGCAGCTGAGCTTTCTTAATTCAATGCCCCCTCAAATCTTTCAGGCAGACTCTGGAGCTACAACAGCATCTTTTAATGTGAAAACTCTAAAACAATTTCTGATTTTTCAACCACTATTAGAATTCAAAGCAATGACAGGCCATATTACAAAAAAGAAATCCTGTCAAGAATCAGGCTACATAAACTTTTGTGTTCCTTAGCTCTTTTAAAATATTGCCGTTTTTAAGAGATCTCATTTAGATAGATAACTTGCAGTAACTTTTGGCCACAACTGAAGGCACTGACAGCAGTGAACACCGCACAAGTCACTTTTATTGATGCTACGTAACAGCAGTAAATCCAGATGTACTCTGACGCCTTTCTTCAATAAGAGTGAAACTCACCTTAGGTACAGAGTGCAAATACAAGGCTGTCTACATGACTTAAATCTCACACTGAGGCTATGCAGAAAGTAAAATACAGGCATCTCTAAACTAGCCCATACAGACAGATGTGGATGAGGTGAGACCAGAGGATCCATACTGTGACTGAGTGACCCCAACACACAACTACTACATTCTCAGTGTCCTGATTCCAGGTTGGTGGGTGACTTTCGCCTGCCCAATCCACCCACACTTCTCTCACAAACAGCTCAGTTACTTGTGAAATCAACTTCCATAAACTCCCCCCTAAAATATTTGTCCATTAATATAGATTTGCCTTTCTGTTAAATCCAGAACGTCAATATTTTAAAAGTGACAAGTCTAATTTATGCAAAGCTTTATACGAAAGCTGTCACAGCAAATCTAATGACAAACTGAAAAAACCTTCAGTGTCATGCAAATACGTACATAACCACTTAATATCATTACATGTATTTTGAAGAAACAGAATGGATCAGTTTTACCTCCCTCCAAATGGTAGGAGGTGTTTTGGTATAATGTCAAATAATCATCATGTAATAAAAGTGAGTTTGCTTACGAAGTCATGCTGCACTTACAATGCCACACACACACAAAAAAAATCAAAAGATTAAAGAAACAAGTATTGCACACGGCATCTTTCCTGATAAATTCCTGCAGCATAAATCCAAACAGTTCAGTAACACCTACCTTCCACTGCTCCAAATACATTATAATTAATTTTTTAAAACTGACATGAAAATTGTTGCACAAACCAAAATTTCATACAGTAAAACTCCCTTTTAAACACACAGCAATTCAGGGGGGGAAGGGAACAAGGCACAGTGCAGGGGTAGGCCAGAATGCTACCCATAAGTTTGATTTTATACTGTCATTTTGTGTTGTATATTAACAGTATAACAGCCTAAAAGTAATCATGAACATTTGTTATACAAAACAATCTACTGCCCACTCTTACCATAAGACAGAATTTTTTTTTTTTTTGCCAATCAATAAGTATCTATTTGGTTCACATAAGTGGACAAGCAGAATTCTGTAATGCTGATTTACTAGCATCTCAAACAAGGTAATGAAATACAAGTTATAAAAACCATCATAAGCATGAAATGCAGAAGACTCCCACATAAGTCCAAAGATACTTTACATAAGACAATTTTATTTACTATAAAGATCAAAACAGCTACTCTGAATGGGTATCAGCATCAGATAAAGTCACTTTTGAATAATACATACATGTATGTATAGCCTGGACTATCATCATATTAACACAGGCACATGTGCAGAAGGTGCAACAGGGGACAAACATATTTTAAAAAACTTTTACAAGAACAAAGGCCACTGCATAGCTTTGTTTTGTGCCATCTCCCAAATACTGGAATTACAACTAAGCATTCAAAGCAGTAATTGATTATGGTTTAAAGAGACATCTGCACCTCTTTATCCCAGCAGTCTCCTTTATGTTTTATTTCTTGGATATGACTAATTCAGCTACCAAAATTCCCATTTTATCTAAGGGTTCATTTCCTAAATTTAATACATACATAGTACTATCCTAGCTATCAGGATTTTTTTTTAAATTAATTGTCACTCAATTTAAAGGGAAAAATTGATTTTTGTTTTAATTGGTTTAAAAAGCAGAATTGTAAACAGCTTAATCAATTTGTAAGTGAGCTCAACCCTTCTAACGCCAGAACCCTCCACCCATTCCCCTGCCCCTTCACAGAACATGTCTTCACTATTAACTGGGTGAGATAGAAACACAGCTCTGCACAGGGACGGGAGAGATTTTTGAGCAGTAGGAGGGAAGGGGGATGTGAGTACACCCAAATCCTCACTACCTCCACCTGCAAGGGTCACCCTGCTGCAGGGACAGATTCTCTCTCACACACACACACACACACCAGTGCCTGTGACAGCCTGACAGCCCCCCCAACACATACAGCGCTGGATGGACAGCCAGACACACAGCGACCCGACACACAGACATGCTGACTGCTGGACAGAGACAGCCAGACACTCAGCCCCCTCCCCACCAACCTTCCCCCACACACAGCACAGTTGTTGGGCAACACACACAGTGACTGCCAGACAGACACACACAGCCCCCCTGCCCCATACACAACAGAGTCACTGCCAGACAGACACACGCTAGCCCCCACACACACTGGGGCTGCTGGACACACAGACAGACAACTCCCCACTTACACACACGCGCACACAGTGACTGCCGGACACCCACCCATCCACACAAGTGACTGCCAGCCAGTCACACACACACACACAGTGACTGCCGGAAAGACAGACAGACACCCACCTACACAGAGTGACTATCGGACAGACACAACCCCCCCCCACACACACACACACAGTGACTGCCGGAAAGACAGACAGACACCCACCTACACAGAGTGACTATCGGACAGACACAACCCCCCCCCCCCCCACACACACACAGTGACTGCTGGACACAACCTCCCCACAGACACACACACTGACTGCCAGACAGACAGACATGTACATATACACACCCCGAGTTACTGTCAGACATAGTCCACACACATAGCGACTGCCGGACAGACCCCCCACACACACACACACACACGTGACTGCCGGACAGACAGACACAACCCCCCCATCCACACCCACAAGTGACTGCCGGATAGACACAACCCCCCCACACACACACACATACATAAGTGACTGTCAGACAGACACAACCGCCCCCCCCACACACACACACACGTGACGGCCGGACACGGACACACACGGGAGGAGGCTGCCGGCCAGAGATACCCAGCCCCGCCCCCTGCCCTGCGGGCGGCTCTCGGGCCGCGGCCCCCAACCCTTGGCGGCAGGAGGCGGCGGCGCCGCAGCCGCTCCCCGCTCCACTCACCCCAGCTGCATCGCTCCCCGCCGAGCCCCGCTCAGCAGCGAGGCGGCGGCAGCGCTGCTCGCTGGGGGGGGGGGGGCGCAGAGACCCGGAGGGGGCGGGACGTACCACAGCCCCGGCCCCACCCGGCTCATTCACAAAAACCCAAGCCACGCCGAACCGCCGGAGAGCGGAGCCCGCATGCCCCGCGCTGAATGGCCCCACCAGGGGTCAGTCACCTCACGACCCGCCCCCGACTCCACTTCATCCTCCCCTATTGGTCCTCCCCTCCCCTCTCATCGCTGCTACCTAATCACAGTGCAGCGTGAGCCTTCAAGGGGCTCAAAAGCACCCGCCACTGCAGCGGAGACGCCCCCCATTGGAGCTCCGAACTGCCCATCAACCTCCTGCCCGGAACCCTCCGCGTTCTCCGCTCAGGCCAGAAAAATAGCCGTGCGCGACCCATCCCTTTAAGGACCCACCGGTCGGGAGCAGCCTCAGCAGAATTAAAAGCCGGCGGACAAAAATAACCGCAGCCTTAAAGGGGCCGCGCAGCGGCTGCCTCCGTATAGATGCGGGCACACGTTGCACGGCCCGCGCGGGCCGCGGGAGCTGGGTACTGACCTGTGCGGCGGGAGCCGGCGCTCGGGGCTGCGGCAAGCCACGGGGAGGGCCCGGCGCTGGGCGGACACAGCGGCGCGCGCGCCACCAACGGAATCAGCCCGTGATGGGATCCGCCATTTTGGAATTTTTAGATGGAAAGTCACGTGGTGCGACCATTTTTTCCCTCCGCCAATCAGGAAGCGGCAGCTATTTTTAGCACAATTCCCCCCCCCATGGACGAGGCGAGATGGGGGGGGAAGCGTGGGCGGGGGTAGGGAGCTGGTTGGGTGTGGGGGGAGTGATGCGGCGGGTGGGCCTGCGAGCCGCGCTGGAGAGGCGGGATGGGGCGGCGGGAGCAGAGGGCAGGGAGCCGCGGGGAAGGGGGTGCAGGAGGGAGGAGGTGCAGTGTGGGGCAGGGAGCCGTGGGGAGGGATGGGGCGCAGTGTGGGGCAGGGAGCCGCGGGGAACGGGGTGCAGGAGGGAGGAGGTGCAATGTGGGGCAGGGAGCCGTGGGGAGGGAGGGGGAGCAATGTGGGGCAGGGAGCCGCGGGGAAGGGGGTGCAGGAGGGAGGGGTGCAATGTGGGGCAGGGAGCCGTGGGGAGGGAGGTGCAATGTGGGGCAGGGAGCCGTGGGGAGGGAGGGGGTGCAATGTGGGGCAGGGAGCCGCGGGGAAGGGGGTG
Source organism: Mauremys mutica (assembly GCF_020497125.1). NCBI lineage: Eukaryota > Metazoa > Chordata > Testudines > Geoemydidae > Mauremys > Mauremys mutica. The sequence goes on along the minus strand of NC_059081.1, from coordinate 70,965,177 downwards.
CAGGAGGGAGGGGGTGCAATGTGGGGCAGGGAGCCGTGGGGAGGGAGGAGGTGCAATGTGGGGCAGGGAGCCGTGGGGAGGGAGGGGGTGCAATGTGGGGCAGGGAGCCGCGGGGAAGGGGGTGCAGGAGGGAGGGGGTGCAATGTGGGGCAGGAAGCCGTGGGGAGGGATGGGGCGCAATGTGGGGCAGGGAGCCGTGGGGAGGGAGGAGGTGCAATGTGGGGCAGGGAGCCATGGGGAGGGATGGGGCACAATGTGGGGCAGGGAGCCGCGGGGAAGGGGGTGCAGGAGGGAGGGGGAGCAATGTGGGGCAGGGAGCCGTGGGGAGGGATGGGGCGCAATGTGGGGCAGGGAGCCGTGGGGAGGGATGGGGCGCAATGTGGGGCAGGGAGCCGCGGGGAAGGGGGTGCAGGAGGGAGGGGGTGCAATGTGGGGCAGGGAGACGCGGGGAAGGGGGTGCAGGAGGGAGGAGGTGCAATGTGGGGCAGGGAGCCGTGGAGAAGGGGGTGTGGGAGGGACGGAGGGGGCGGCGGAAGCAGGGAGCCATGGGGGGTCAATGTGGAGGGCGGGGGTGAGGAGAAGCAGGGAGCTGTGGAGGGTGCTGTAAAGGGGAAAGTGCAAGCAGGGTCAGGGCACTGTGAAGGGAATGGGGGGGGGTAAGGGGAAGCACGGGGCTGGAGGGGTGATGCAGTTATGTGGGTGGCAATGTGCGGGGGCTAAACTGAGTAAACCCAATGATCTGAACTACACCCCTGACCCCAAACACAAGGGCCCCAGCTGAAGTACTGTTTGCCATGCCCCCCCCCTCCTTTCTCAAACCCATGGCCCCTTTAACTAGTTGCTGACCCAAACCCTACACAGGGTGTTCCAGACCATCAGGACCCAAATTATCTTAGGAGTCAGGGAGAGTGGCCCTTTCCCTTACATGTCTCCTGGATGTGACTAGCTGAACAAGCTCTCCCATCTGCAGGAAGCTTTCAAAGGTGGATATGTCTCCTCCTCCGTCCTCCAAGGAATGTGTACCAATATTGCTGACTCTAAGAGTTCACAGATCATGAGCCAAGCCCCCCAAAATCAACATTTTCTTTTTAAATGTTTGGTCATTGTATGTACCTTCTGATTTCATGTCTTCAGAGTTTACACTTTCAAGCTTGTCTCTACAATCACAAGGGCATGAAACATACTCTTTCTTTAAATGAAAGCTGAGACTATCACATACATCATATGACTCCAGGAGCTGAGGCTGTAAGAAAAACACCAAATATCATGACTCTTGATAATGTAAGAATCGGCAATGCTGTGGAAAAGTCATTGCTTTTGTCCCACCCTGCTGGAGCTCAGGCAGAGCTTTGAAGGCTTTTTTGGCAAGATTCTCATAAAAGCAGAGAATCCCAAAAAACAAACTCCACCCGCTTGGGTGGGATTTCCCCTGTGCAAAGGAAGACCTGCCTAATTTGGTTTGACTTCCACTAAGCACAAAGAGCCAGATCCACAAATGTATTTAGGTGGAAATCAATGAAAGTTAGGAACCTAAATACCATTATGGATCTGGGCCAAAGAAACTTTGCCCACTAGGAGTGGGGTTTTCTCTAGGCAAGGAAAACACCACCTAATGGTATGAGGGCTTCCCCCAGAAGCACAGGGAAATCCTGTCCACTAAGGATTGTGTGTCCCCATAGGAATGAAAAGACGTCTATCTGGAATAGAACTGCCCCATGTTCAATCTCAGGAGTGGCCAAACTGGCTTCTGAGCTGCTTGCAGCTCTTTTACAGTTAAAGTGCAGCTCACAGAGCTCCCCCCACCCCCCATTCTCCACCTACCAGACTGGGTGGGGTGGGGGAGCTCGGGGCTTCTGCCCTACAGTGGGGTGGTGGGACTAGGGGCTTCTGCCCTGCAGTGGGGTGGTGGGGTATCTAAGGGCTTTAACCCCTTGGTCCAGCAGGTACCACCTAGTGGGGCAGGTTATGCATGTCTTGTGACTCTTGAACTTCTGAAAATTATTGTATGAAGCTCAGAGGTCAGTAAGTTTGGCCACACTTGTTCTATCTCTTCAAAACGGGCTGAGATCCGTTTCCCCTAAGCTTACCCAGGAGGTCTTCTGGCAGACTTTCCTTCTTCCACCTCCCAATGCACCTCCATTCACTGGTGGATGGGAGGAAATGCATGTGTGTGGAATAAACGTAGCAAGGGCTTTGGATGACTTCACATAGGCTGCAGAGGGGGCAGGGATGAGGGAAGACTGGGGCATGATGGAACATGAAGGAGTGCAGAGTAGGCACATGTGGAATGTGAGTGGGTGTGGAGTGGGGTGTAAATGACAGTAAAGGGGGTTGAAGTTGGTGCACTGGAGTCAGAAGACCCTTTGGGCTTTTCTACACTGGCACTTTACAGCGCTGCAACTTTCTCGCTCAGAGGTATGAAAAGACACCCCCCTGAGCGCAGCAAGTTTCAGTGCTGGAAAGCGCCAGTGTAAACAGTGCCCCAGCTCTGGGAGCCGTGCTCCCAGCACTGGTAGCTATTCCTCTCATGGAGGTGGTTTTTTTAGAGCACTCTCTACCAGCGCTCTGCCATGACTACACAAGCCACGTTAAAAGCGCTGTTGCCAGTGTAGACTAGCCCTTAGCCTGGAAAGCACAGGGAGCAGTCTCTCCTCCTCTCCACACAGTCACATGCTGATTCTGACTGAGTGTGAGAGTGGTGATTGTGCTTTCCCTTTGAATGTCTTCTGATCTATTGCCACATGTTGCATCCTTCCTCAGCACCAGGAGCTCATGTCTGTTCACTTCCCCTTTTCCCCACCCGTTGAAACTGCTCTCACTAGATGACAATAAGAGCGAGAAGCCAAGGAGAGATGCTGCAGCAGCCAGGAGAAGAGAAGACTCCAGGACAAAGCATTTTCCATGTTCTATAGTAGTCCTTTTAGTAGAAGCTGCCTGGTACCCTGCAGCTCTCATCAGGGCTTCCTCACAGCATGCACCACACCCTCTACTACCTGCACTTTCTCCCAGTGTTTCCACCTGCTTCAAACTCCTGAGTTTTTATGGGAAAGTTTCTTTCATACCCTCCCAGGCAAGCCTACCTTTGGGGAAATGACATGGAACATTGCAGGTTCTGTTCTGATACAAACATCAAAGTACCACCTCCAGCCCATTTCCTACAAGGAAGTAGAAATAAGGTGTGGAAAAGTTTAAATTCGGATCAGATTTGGATATTAAAATACAAGCCCCAAAAAAGAACCAAGCATCAATGGAGAGATTACTATAGCTAATTTTTACAGTGTTTTGCACACTGAATTTCTTTTAAAAAAATAGAATTGGTTTCTGTTCCAATTTTAACAAGAATTAGGAATAAGATAAGATATAGAAGATTGTCATAGTATATATGATATATATATTTAGCCAGTGCAAGTAATGTAAATTTCAGCAAATCTGAAGTTACTGATTTGGTTGTTGGAATAATGGGGGGAAATGCAAAATATATTGGACATATACTATCTGTTCAATTATTAGCAGACAATCAGACTTAATTCTTTCTGAGGAATTGTCTATATAGGATCCTGCTCTTGTGATGCTCTCACCCTTCTGTTTTGCAGCTAGTATTGTCTGTAAAAGGGCTGTCATGCACACCTCCTCGTGGTATCAAACATCCACTAGAGGGTATAAAAGAAACCCTTATGTGAATTGCCATAAGTAGCAATCAGGAGTCCTCTGTGCCCCTTTTGTTTACCTCCATACTTTCTTGGCAATCATTTAGTGTTTAATTGGATTTTGTACTTTAAACAGTTATTCTAATATATTGTAGGATCTTCACCATCTGTAGTTTTTTGCTTGGCCTGAGGATTTGGTTGACAGCACTCTCATTTTGCTTAGAGTCATTCAGCACCATATCTGAAACTAATAAAACATGCTTCAAACATTTTATCCTGCAGTGTTCATAAGAACATCCATACTGGGTCAGACCAGTGGTCCATGTAGACCAATATCCCATCTTCCTACAGCAGCCGTGCCATGTGCTTCAGAGGGAATAAACAACAGGGCAATTTATCAAGTGATCCATCCCCTGTCATCCAGGCCTAACTTCTAGCAGTCAGAGGTTTAGGGACAATCAGGACTTTGGTTGCATCACTGACCATCTTGGCTATGGCCATTGATGGACCTATGCTCCATGAATTCATCCAATTCTTTTTTGAAGCCAGTTATACTTTTGGCTTTCATGACATCCCCAGGCAACAAGTTCCATAGGTCGACTGTGTCTTGTATGAAGACGTACCTCCTTCATTGCCCATAGAATACGTTTGTACTGTTCACTTAGCCTTCCCAAGCATGACCTCCTGCCATTCTCATCTACAAGATATAAAATAGATACACAATTTCCTATTTATGTGTGATCATCCTGGCATAGTGCTTGTGATAGTTGTTTGGACTGATCGATTGACTTTTGCTAAATCTTTTTTAAGCTTCCAGATCTTCCACAAAGAAAAATAATTCTGTTGCCTTATAGTTCCCACAATTCACTTGTCTGGGGTTAAGTAAAAACTAGGAACTGAAGGAAACTAATAGCAAATGTATTTTTATTTTTTAAAAAAATCACAATATGTATGTATAGCTCATTGTAGGATATGAGACAGAGTTCCATACTGGTAATGTTAAATCTCTCTCTTTGTGGTGGTGGGTAGCTCCTTATCTGCCAGGAAGAGCTTCCGGTATAAAATACTTGCAGGATTGGCTTGTCACCCTTGTTGTTGTTGTTGTTTTTCTACCAAGCTCCAAACAATGTAATCTCACATTTTGGCAATCGTAAGAATTGGGGTTTTCTTCATCTCCAAAGCATCCAGATGTAACATTTTTCCCTGAGGCTCAGGCTTCTCCCTAGCACTCCACTTTTTTAGGATAGATCCCTAGAATTTTACTTGGGGCTACTTGTGGACACCACTTGCAGATTGGAACTATTGCAGAATGCGGCAATTCAACTACTCAAGAGCCTTCATCTGAAAGCTTCAGTGATGCCTGTGCTCTGGGGGGCCACTTAGGGATCTGGGGCAAAAATTGATCCTGCTAGTGAAGGCAGGGGGTTGGACTCAATGACCTTTCAAGGTCCCTTCCAGTTCTAGGAGATTGGTAAAAATAAATAAATAAATAATTGGAGATATACCATAGTTCAGCGAGGGCTTAATACTGCTCCCTTTGAAGTCAATGGAAAGACTCCCATTGACTTCAAAGGCTTCTGGATCAGGTTTCTAGTCTTTTATTATTCAAGTATTTCTACAGTAGGGTCAGTTTATCCAAAGCATGGTCTGTAACCTTACACCCTCCACAAACGCACCCTTAAGGTCACCAAACATGGAACTTCTGGTCATCTGAAGCATGAGAAAATAGGAAACAGACCCTTCTTTGTAGAAGACAACTTGAAACTTTGGAATGCTCTCCCCTTTAATATATGCCTAAGTACATCATTGGCATCCTTCTGCATAAGGCTGAAGCCCCTTTTTGTTTCCTTTTTAGTTTATATTGGTTTGGGGGCTTGTTTGCCTATTATTCTTTAGTTGGTGAAGTTTTGGGTTTGCTTCTGAGGTGGTTCTGCAATCTACTTTTTGGGCCAAATTGTGTGTGTGTGTGTGTGTGTGTGTGTGTGTGTGTAAAGGAGCAGACTCACCCCTGAAGCGCCTCCTGCTGGTGACTCCTGGGAATTAGCTCATTCTAGCTCTGGAGCGCCCTCTGCAGGCCGGTGATCTCCCTGTCCTCTGGGCCCCATGTCCCTCCTGGACCCAGTGCTCCTTTTACCTGGGGTGCTGCCCCCTGGCAGTAATCCCTTCAATCTTAGGGTCTCCCCTCCCTGGGGAACCCCCCACCCACTATTCCTACCTCACCTCAGTATAAGGCTACTGCCAGTCATCATCTAGCCCTGGGGCAGACTGCAATATCAGCCTACTCATCACTGGCAAGGAGGGTTTGGACCTGCTGTCTTTGCCTACCCCTGGGCTGCCCTCTGCAACCCCCCAGTACCTGTTGCCTTCTGCTAGGTCACAGCCTGGGGCTTTCCAGGCTGGAGCTTCCCAGCTCCTCAGCCTTTCCCCAGCCCTGCTCCACTCAGGTAACTTGTGTTTCACTCCCTGCAGCCAGGCTCTTCTCCCTCCACAGGCAGAGGGAGACTGTTTAGGCTTCTGGCTCACAGCCTCGTATAGGGGCCAGCTGGGCCTGATTGGGGCATGTCCACAGCTGAGCCTACTTTCCCCAATCAGCCCAGGCTTCTTGCTCCAGCCACAGCCCTCCTGGGCTGTTTTAAGCCCTTCAGGGCAGGAGCGGGGGTCCACCCTGCTACTGTATGTATGTATGTATATATGCTTTCAATTTTTTTTAAGTGCTAAGAGACATGGGTACAAGGCCGAGAGCCTCAAAGGTATGTAGGTGCCTAACTACCTTTGAAGAGCTGGGCCTAAGTTACTTGGATCATAAAGTTTATTAATAGTGAGCAGTACAATTGACAGAGTAATATTTGGAGGCTCTAAAGGTTCCTATATGGGTCTGACTGAACTGTGATCAGTGCTGACCTAAGTGGGGGGAACAAGGTGGCTTTATGTCCACTTTAGTGGCTTTCCATTCTGGGGTACAGCTGGGAGCTGGTTTGGTCACTAGCATAAATTAGAGCAGGCCCACTGCCCTAAGGGGTCATCCCAGCATCTGAACATAACTGGAGCCTTGTGACACTCTGCCCACATCCCATTTTTCCTGATAATTTCCCCTTATGCTTGGAACTGAAGGCTGTGACATGGACCCATTCCTTTAGCGATGCCACTGGAGGAATTCCTAGGGCCAGATTTCCTGGCTTCACAGTCTTTTTGCACTGCTGGAGGAGCACACAAAGGTGATATCAGAAAAGAGAATTGTACCCTAGAAGTTGCTTTATAGAGTAGCTATTATCTTCAAGATTTGATTGATGTACTTTGGGGGGGGGGGTTGTACATAAACTAATATCCAGTCTAAGATAACCAGTGCTTGTGCACAATGATTGAAAATTCAACCTTGTTGCAGTCCCTTTAAATTAAAAATCAAAAGCTAACATGAAAAAACATTTCTACTATATGTTAAATTCAAGTGTATTCAGGGTAGTCTGTTTTCACACTGTAATTATTCTGAAAATTTTGCTTAAAAGCTATTGAAATCCAGAAAAATTCAGCATGGCTAATTCATAAAGGCTTCAATAAGATGCAATTAAAGTACTTCCCACCCACCTCCACCTTATCTTTAGCTAATTGCTACTTCTTGTTTGACAAAATGGTACATTTTTGATGCTCTTAATAAGGAAACAGACATCACCAGGCCCCAGCAAGTCTCTCTCCCCAGTCACATGAACTGGGTGAAAGTAGAGTAAGGCATCTTGGCTGTCTCCAGGATCAGCTGCAGCAGGGTGGCCCAGCTGGGGGTTCCTGCTGTACTTTCAGCCCCGCCAGACCTGCACCAGGCCTAGATGTTGGTGATGTCACACTGTTTTGTACAATTTAAACTTTGGACACAAGTTTCTGCCTGCTGATTGGTGGTTTTCCCCAGCATTCTCCTCACCCTCCTCCTCACGGTTACTCTGCTGCCACCCTCACTCTCCCTTAGTGTTCAACTCTGACCCCTCCTCTCCTCATCTGTCTCATCCCCTTCTTTCCACATTCCCTTGATTCTGGTTACTTGCTCCTTCCTGCCATCCCACTGCTATCACCACAAAAAAAACATTTAAAAACCTTTCAAGAGTGAACTGATGTAGCTTGTGCCTATTGTCACATTGTTTGTCTTCCCCTTTACCCTACAACTTGTCAATACTTTATCTCGTTAAAGCTTTTCTGGCCAGGGACTGTGACATCCTGTGTATTTGTATGGTGCATAAAACAGCAGAGCTGAACTCTCTTCCCATGCTACTAAATCTGTCTTCTGCATGCCATTTTTCCTACCCTGACCAGCACAAAGGAACCAAGGTTGTTCTGCTGCTGAGGACTTTCTGTGCCCCTAGAGACTATAAGAGGCAGCATTTGGCTCTGAAAGCTATTGTTTTATGTTGTCTGCCGCTTCAACACTGCATCAAATCTTCACAACCATAGGATGAGAGCCATCGAGCAAAGAAAGTTCATCCTGAACTCTAAAATAAGGCAGCAAAACTGGGTCAAGGTTTTTAGGGTTACCTGGCCATCTCTTTGTCAGAAATTCCCATAGTTTTTGTTGAATTGGACACGCTAAACAAGCAGCTTGAAATTGTTCTCTTGTATCTGCAGTAAGAGTGCTTGTAATAAGGGCAACTACTACATCCTCATCCTCTGGTGGACCATCTGGTGAAGGCAAAGGCAGGTGAGAAAGGCAATCAGCTACCACATTTTTGTTTCCAGGCTTATATTCCAGTTCATAATTGAAAGAGAGTACTCTTGCAGACCATCTAGCAATATGATGCTCTTCCCAGTCCTTTCGTGGTGAGCAACGTCGTCAAAGGGCAGTGGTCTGTGTGCAACTGGAACATGCGGCCCCACAGGTAAGTTCTCCATTTTTCAGTAGCCCAGACACAAGCAAGTGCTGCTTTTTTGACTGTAGAATATTTTCTCTCAGCATTACTTAGTGTCCTTGAAGCAAACGCAACAGTCCTCTCTGTGTTGTCCTCATGAAGTTGTGTGAGGACAGCCCCAAGTCCATAATCAGAAGCATCAGTAGTTACAATTGTGGGCAATGCAGGACTGAATAGTGCAAGTACTGGACTATGTACAATCAAGTCTTTTACCGTTTCAAAACTAGCTTGTGCAGCCGTTGTCCACGCTAAGGCTGAACTTCTCTGTAGTAATTCTCATAACGGTTCAATGACAGAAGCATAACTGGGAATTAATTTTGCATACCAGGAGGGTAAGACCCAAGAAGGAATGTGAGGTTTGCAAATCTGTTGGAGGAGGAGCATTTGAAATTGCCAGGATATGATCTGGATCAGGTTTTAGTCCAGCCTGTGAAATTATATGCCCCAGAAAGGAGAGTTCAGTTTGTCTAAATTTGCATTTGGACCTATTGAGCTTGAGGCCTGCTTTGCTGATGCAGTTTACTACAGACTGCAGGTTATTGTCATGCTCCTCAGTAGTATTTCCAAACATGATAATATCATCCAAATAGCACTGAACTCCATGTTGATTCTTCAGAGTCAATGACATCATTTTTTGGAAGGCACTTGGGGCTGATGTGTGACTGTATGGAACACGTTTAAAACAAAATAGTCCCTCATGTGTAATATATGCTGTGAGGTCTCTGCTGTCTTCATGCAACATAACCTGGTGGTATGTGCTCTGCAAATCAAGAGTAGAAAACATCTTTTCTCCATGGAGTTCTGCAAATACTTCTTCTATGTGAGGAAGAGGATGGCTGTCAATCACACTAGCTTTATTTGGGTCCCTTAAATCCACACAAAGCCGAATGCCTCCACCCTTCTTCAGCGTCACTACTATAGGTGAAACCCATTATGAGGAGTTAATCTCTTCAATAATGTCCTTTTGAACAAGCAGCAAAGAATCCTGTGGCACCTTATAGACTAACAGACGTTTTGCACCATGAGCTTTCGTGGGTGAATACCCACTTCTTCGGATGCAAGTTTTTGAACAAGTTTTTGAACAAGTTTTCTAAGTTTTCTAAGTTCCTCTGAAACAGCTTCCCTGACTGAAAAGCGCCGTAATTTCTGTCGTACAGGCATCACATTATTCTGCATTTTAACTTTATGCAGAAACCCATAAGCACAGCCAAGTTTCTCCTCAACCTGGTGTTGGGTCCCAGCTGAAACTGGTGTGTGTACCGCAAGAGTGCTTTGTTGAGGAAGATCGATTCGTCCATTAACTACCCTGAGATTTAAAGCAGCCAATAAATCTCTGCCAAGGATAGGAGTGCCTTTGTGGACAATGTAGAACTCTGCAGTTACACAGCAATCACCAAAAGTAACTATTGCAGGCAGGCAGCCATGTACTGGAATATGGTTTTCCAAACAGCACACCAAGTGAAGTTTGGGCTCCGTAAGAGGCGCATATTTAACGTAATGCAAATAGATGGAATCAGGTAGTATAGATAATGCTGAGCCAGTGTCCAACATTAGCTGAATAGAGTGTGATTTGCCTGAGGTTATGGCGGAAACGTTTACAGTGCACTTTATCTGTTCTGGAATATGTGCAGTAGTGGTTTTGTCCATGCTCAGCACAGTAACATCTGGAATTGTAGCTGCATGCACCTGTTGATTGAACTGGCTAGTGTGACATACTTTAGCAAAATGCCCGATCTTTCTGCAATGATTGCACTGAGCTAGTTTTGCTGGCCATCCTGTGTACCCTGCAAGGTGTTGTGGGGATCCACAGTGAAAGCATGCTTTTACTGTATTTTGAATTTGCTGATTCAGTGGCTTTTCATTAGTTTTCCTCCTGCAATTGTTTTTCTGAAGCGATATTGAACTTTTCAGCAAAGGAGTCACAGCCTGGACTGTGCCTCCTGTATCCCTGCTCATTATTTTGGCTTCAGCTGTAGCTGACTCAATCTGAGTAGCAATGGTTATTGCTTTTTCTAGTGTAAGTTGTGGTTCTAGAAGTAAGCGTTCTCTTACACGAAGCATGGTTGTTTTCTCAATGAGCTCATCTCTAATCATCTCATCTGCCATATTCCCAAAGTCACAAGTTACAATCAGACTTCTCAGGGAAGCAATATACTGCATTATAGTCTCCCCTGGTTTCTGCTCATGCTGGTGAAATCTGTAGTGATTAGCTACCACATTCACTTTTGGCACAAAAAGGTTCTTTAACGCAGTGAGTGCAGTCTCATATTTATCATCTGCAAGGGGAAAAGTGTAAAATATATGCTGCCCTTCTGCTCCAAGGCAGTGGATTAGCAGAGCAGGCTTTCTTACTTCAGAAATCTTTGTAGCACTGATTGCAAGCAGATAAGTCTCAAACAGATGGATCCAGGCAGTAAAAGCAATTGGAGGCTCACCTGGGCTTTGGAGAAAGGGTGCAGGTGGGTTCAGAGGCAGAAGATTCATCCTCATCGCCAAAATGTTGTATCAACCAGGCAAGGTACTAACAAACTTCACCAGGACTTTATTTTTAAAGTGGAAACCTCTTTACCAAGTTGCTGCTGCACCCTCTCACTCTGTCTCCTCAACTCCTTCCCCCTCCTTCCAGTTTCCTGCCCTTTCAGACTCCCAACAGCCAGTGCTCCCAGTTCTAATAATTTCAAGCAACATCTAAACACCACTCCTGGTACAGTCTTTGTTAGATCCAGCAGACATCTCAGGTGGTAAGCAGGGGGTTTCTCATGACTGGCAGCCCCTTTGTCCTGCTCAACCCCCTTTTATAGATTTGGCACAAGGTGGGAATCTTTTGTCTCTCTGAGTCCCCCACCCCTCCTTCTAAATGGAAAAGTACCAGATTTCAGATGGATTTAATTATCAGGTGACATGGTCACATGTCACTGTAAGACCCCTAGTCTCCATTCCCTGTGGGCTGGCCTACATGTACATAGGAAGGCTTTCAACTAACTGAGGGTATGGCTACACTGGCGATTTGCAGCGCTGGAAAGCCTCCACCAGCGCTGCAATTAGTAAGTGGCCACACCTGCAGGGCACTTCCAGCGCTGCAACTCCCTGGCTGCAGCGCTGGCCGTACACCTCACTCAGCATGGGGAATAAGGATTCCAGCGCTGGTGCTGCAGCGCTGGTCATCAAGTGTGGCCACACACCAGCGCTGTGATTGGCCTCCAGGGAATAAGGTGTATCCCAGAATGCTTTTATAAATTACTCTCTTTGTTTTGTTATGCAGCCTTTCTTTGTTTTGTTGTGAACGAGCTCCGATCGGAGCTCCGTTCTGTACCTGGCTGTAAACAATCAAATGAGAGGCAGGCAGGGAGGGAGAGTGAATGAAACAGAACGGAGCCGTTTGAACTGCTTATCTAAAAAAACAAACACTGATCACAGCAAACAGGAGCTATCTATACCTGGCTGTGAACGATCAAATGAGAGGCAGGCAGGAAGAGTGAATGAAACAGAACGGAGCCGATCGCTCCGTTGAACTGCTTATCTAAAAAAACAAACACTGATCACAGCAAACAGGCAGGCTGTTTGCAATTAGAGTTAAGACTAAGGGCTCATGAACATTTTGTGATTTTTCCAATCCAGGAAGCTAACACTCAGTGTTGGCTCCAAAAATCCACTCTCTCTATCTTCCCCGCTCCCTGTCACAGTACACCACCCTCCACCCCCCTCTTTTGAAAAGCACGTTGGTGCACTTGAATGCTGGGATAGCTGCCCATAATGCAGCACTCCCAACAGCGCTGCAAATGCTCCAAATGTGGCCACACACCAGCGCTGGTAGCTGTGAGTGTGGCCACACACCAGCGCTGCTCCTACACAGCTGGATGACCAGCGCTGCAAACTACCAGCGCTGCAAACCGTAAGTGTAGCCATACCCTAAGGCCGTTTACAACTGATTGTTTCTGGAGCACCCTTAATGGCCTCCACTTAACATGTTTACATCAGTGATACAAGTTTATATCTTCTTCTCCTAACTCCAGATATAGAAATAATACATGCAAACAAATAGGATGAACACACTTAGTGGATTACAAGCTTTCTAATGACTCCATACAAGGGGTATTTAGCGTAAAGCATATCCCAGTTATGTCATATTCATAAGCATATTTCCATAAAACATATGGAGTGTAAAGTCACAGAGACTCTGAAGCAGACGGCAAGTAGTGGAGTTCAAGATAAGCAACCTCTCCTTCTTCAAGTAGTGTCCCTGTGGGTGCTCCACTTCAGGTGACTCCCAAACAGGACTCCCAGACAGTGGAGGGAGCTTTCAAGATGGATCTCATACTGATGATAGTACTGCTGTCCCAACAGCAGCATCTGAGCTGGAAGCATACCAGGGCATAGTGTTTGGAAAAAGTACAGTATGCTCTGATGCCCCCAAATTGCAGCTTTGCAAATGTCAAGAACGGGTACGTTTTTCAACAGGGCCATGGATGTAGATTGGGATCTTCTAGAATGAGCTATCATTCTAGACAAGATCTGAATGTTAGCAGCCTCATAACAAGAAAGAACACATCTGGAAACTTCTGAGAGCAGTGAATTGTGACATGAAAGTAAACAGCCTGATGGTCCTGAGCTGCAAACCAATCCTTGGAATCTAAAGATGGAACCATGGCTGCAAGAGTTAAATTTCTGCAATGTCACAAAGATGTTTAGGCACCTCAGTTCTAATACTGGTCTGCATCTCCCTTTCCTTTTGGGACCAGGAAGATACTTGGAATAGAATCCCCCCTGTCCTGGGCTGGAACTGGTTCTATGGCTACTGTGCATAGGAGGGAGATGACTTCCAGTCTCAGCAAGTGTTCATGAGATGGGTCCCCCAGGAGGGATGGGGGTGGGACAGAGGGATGGAAATAAAATGGATGGAGTAATGCAATGTTATAACCTCCAAAACCCATTTGTCAGCTATAATCTGCTTCCATGCAAATCGAAAGTGGAGGGTGAGAGGTGGGTAGCGTGGTTGTTCTGGACCCTCAGCCAGCCCATCAGAATTGTTGTTTCAATGAGGAGGAGGGCTGGATGGTAGTAGATGTATTAGGAGGCCTCTTCTTTTGAAATTTCAGTCTCTTTTTAGGTGGTTCAGCAAATCTATGTGTCAAGCTGTCCTGCAGTGGTTCATGAATGTGAGTACCAACCTCAGGGTAGACTGTTAAGAACCAGGGCACAACCCCCAAATTGCTTGTGAGTTCTATACTTAGACTTCATTGACCAATTATCAAGTGTAAACTGCTCAGGCACTATAACAGCTTTAACATGGAGTGACAGACAGCCCTTTTGGGCATTCCGATCTGTCTTGCCACCCAGATGAGCATACCTTTGCAATAGACAGTCCCTTACACCAGCGATCACAGCAATATTCAGGTTACTCCAGTCGCAAAGGACCAGTCATTTACCCCAGGTCAATTGCACTTTAGATCTCACACCAAAGACAGCTTTTGTAGCCAATCCTATAATAAACCATCTAAAGCTTTATTATACAGGAAAAGGAAACCAGAGTTATTTACAAGGCTAAAGCAGGTAAACATATACACATACAAGTGATTTCCAGTCTTAAGTTTCAAAAAGTAATAGAAGCTTCTATAATAAGCAAGCTGTATATGTCCTTCATGAGGTAACCCAGGTAGCCTTTGTTGCTTATACCTAGTAATCCTTGCCCCCCAGCGCAGAAGTCCAAGCAGCATAAAGTTACAGTTCTTCCTTGGTAGGGTTTTTTTATTCCCTCTCCTCCTTCTGCTTTGAACTCCAAACTCAGCTGATGGGAGGAATTCACTTGCAAGGCTCATCTTCGTTGGGGTTGGGGGAGTAAACAACAAAGTCTTGTGTCCTCTTTAATGTTCCACTGTAGTCCATCTGGTTTCGAGAGGCCTTCCTTGTCAGGCAGGACATAGCACCTTCTGTTGGAGATCAGCACTTTATGCTAGTTGATGTCTCTCTCCTGTCTGGTGATTTACACAGTCACAGAGGCTTGTAATACAAATGCTTAAAAATGACCTTACAATATGGGAGACACATGTTATAAGTGCATGCAGCAACTTATAAGCATTCAATAAAGTCTAAACACTAAGCACATTTTTATAATTCTAATAATATTGTTAAACTGGGTAACTCATGTGAACCAGACTGATTCCAGCTATATATTTGGCGATGAGGCCTGGGGACGATGTCATGAGTTGCACCTGCCAGGAAACTATGAAAGCCAGGAAACTGGTCCAGGCAGAATCTCTGAGCCATTTGTGATCTACTAAACTTTCTTTTGTTCGCAGGTGTATATATATATATACACCAAGGAAACTAAGAGTATCCCTTGAGTCCTTTGAGTGTGCAAGGATTCATCCATGGATGCACTGAAGAGTTTAAGCCCATTGAAAGGGAGGTCTTCTATGATATTTTGGACCTTCTTAGGAAGTCACAACAGCTGCTGCCAAGATACTTGAGGTATGACGACAGCGGTGGAAATGGAGCAAGCTGCAGTGTTGGCTGCATCTAGGGTGGTTTGCAACGAGTCCTTGCTAGGAGCTGAGCTTCCACTATGATGGCCTGAAATGGTTCCTGATTTTCCAGAGGGAGAGCTTCAATAAAAGTATTGAATTTGCTGTAATCGGTGTGATTATCCTTTGCCATCAGAGCTTGGCAATTCCCAGTTCTAAACTGTAGTGTCGTAGAGGAGTAGCTCCAGGCCTTTTCGGTCTTTATTTTAAGGGGTAGCCTATGACTGGTGCCTGCTGTGCTGGTTGATGCCCTCCACAACTAAAGAAGTAGGTGGAGGGTGTGAGAATAAAAATCCTCAGAGGCTTTTTACTGGGATTTCATACTTTTTGTTGACACATTTGCATGTCGGTGGTACAGTGGACAGAGTCTGCCAGATGGTCTTGATGGGATCAAGGAGAGCCTCATTCACTGGCAAAGCCACTCAACCAGAAGTTTTCATGTAAAGAATCCCTAAAATCTTGTGCCGAGACTCTTGGATCTCCTCCAAGGGGACATGGAATGAGTCAGCAATCTGTTTCATAAGCTCTTGAAAATATTTAAAGTCATCTGCAGAAGAAGGTGGGGGAAGCATCATAGCCTCCTCTGATGAATATGAGGAGATATTGGTTTGTGGTGTCACCTCCTTGTCAACTCTATCCTCGTGCTCCTCAAAAGACTTCTCTTTAGATTGCTGAAGAGAGAGGGATGGGGCAGGAGACTGTCTTCCATGATTGTCCGTACAGAAATAGCTAAGAGTTCTTGGAAAATGTTGGTATTAGGCAGCCCATGGGCCCCAGTAGAAACACCAAGGGGGACCATGAGGTAGAGGAGAGGGCATCCAGTGCTGTTCAGACCAATGCGAAAGGGCATAAGATTGTCTCGCCTTAGGAGCCTCTCTCTCAGTCAAGATGTCAGGAGAGATGTTTCTGTGCTGGTCAGTAGGAGATCCATGCATAGAAATCTGGGAATCTGAGGAGGTGACTTCAGCATAGTCCAAGGGAGGAGCAGACAGCAGAGGCAATGATTCCCGTCTGTCTGGTCTTGAAGATATTGGAGAACTAGGAGGTACCAGGGAAAGGTAAGGTCTTACTGACCCATCAAATTCTAGTACTGATAATTGTTCAGGAACCCATTAACAAAGGAAACTTTGGCTCATCTGAGACAAACAACTCTCTAGAGACTCTAAGTTCTTGAGGTATTGGGTGAATCTGCATAAAAACTGAGCCATGCTCTGCAATTGTCAGGGGCGGGATGCCATTGGCTTTGGTGGTTCTAGTCTAATAGATAGTGTTAGTACTGAATTATTGACCGCTTTGGAGGTACCAGTGGAATAGTCTGAAACACCAGCTTAGGTATTTGGGGTAGCATGGAGAGCTCTGTAGATGATGTGGACTTCCTTGACACAGAGTGTTTAGAGTCTCTGCTAGTGTGATCATGCTTAGGCAGTACTGAAGATCGCTTTGGCACCAAAGTATGTTCGTTACTGTGATTCTTCTAAGAGGTTGTCATTTTTGACCAAGAGCTCCCACTACTGGGAAAGCCTGGAGCCTCAGTGGTACCCATTCTGGGACATGAGATCTCCAAAATAGTTGATTTCTGCAATGACTGAGGCTTTTTTGAAGCAGGTTCTTTCTGTGGAGATCTGGAATTCCTCTTCATGGAAGGCTTGCTAGTATCCTCTGTGTTATCCTGCAAAGTTCCAGCTGAGCAGGTTCAGATATGGAAAGGGCACCATGATCACTTGGAGGCAGATATATCTGGAGTATTTGGGCCTGGATCCAAGGCTGGTCAAAGGGTGTGCTACATCACGAGGAGCCTTTGTCTCATCTCCCTGCTTTTTCTAGATCTGCTCTTGAAGGCCTCCACCCCAAGCCCGAATGTCTACAATACAATTAAACAGCGCCTTAGCCCAAGCTCCTGACATGGGCCAGCCATGAGTGTTTAACTGTAGGGTAGACATACTCTCTGTTTCAGAGCAAAGTGCAGTTGAGAAGGAACTGAAGGCAGTTCACCCACACAGCTCTATAGAACCTTGGTATGGGGCACAAGGAGATCTTGAAAGCATGTGCGGGCCAAACAAGCATTGCTACTGAAAATCTCCCATCAAAGGCTCATGCACACTTGAAGTGGAGAACCCATCGGGACACTACTCAAAGAAGGACCCATAGATGTTGTTTTTTTAACTCCTCTTTTTCCTACAATAAGTCCCAATTCAGCAAAGCACTAAAGCACGTGCTTAACTTTAAGCAGATGTTTAAGTCCCATGAAAGTCAGCAGGTCTTAAGCATGTGCTTAAATTGAATAGGGAAGATTTGCTGAGTCAACGCCACAATAATTACTAACAGCTTATTCTTCAACTTTACTATTTTATCAGTGACAATATGGTCACTGATTATTAACTTGCAGACAAAAATTACCCCAACATTTAAAAAAAAGAAAAGAGAGAGAGCAAGAGAGAGAATGTGAGTGAGTGAGACAATGAGTCTGGAAACTCATTCCATTTTCAACCATCAGCTAAATACAGGATTGTGATCAGCCACTGGGGAAGAATTGTGGGTATGCAGTGGGTGTGTGCGCAGTGGTAGCCTCAAAGAAAATATTGATTCATTTTTCCATTATATTTCCTATGGCCAGAAAATAAAGAGATCCTGTAGTGTGGAGGGTAAAAAGCCAATTAGAACTGAAATGAATGTAGAGAGAAAAAAAACCCGCATAAAAGAACAGGTTCTCTTTTTCAATAAAAAATATATGCAGGCTGGTCCCTGGGTGTTGGTTTTAAGTGAAGATATTGACTTCTAGATGAATGACGAGCAGAACATCTTTCCACTGAAATATTGATAGTAGATTACACTAAACCACAAACTATCTCCATAAAGCCCATCATTTCTAATCCTAATGGTGTTTTCTTTCCTGGGGATGACTACTACATTCATGATATAATGGCTTTATTCTATCTTGGGGAAAAACTTTTTACTGTGCAGCTAAATTAACTTGTCAAAAGACTTCGAACTTCGGAAGCTTTTACAGCTCAATTCAGAGCTATTATTCAAGATTGAATGAGAAGGCTGTGGACTGTAAAAGCTAGCAAAAATAAATTTCACAAGCATTCATAGACTGAATGAAATACTTACTTTTTGTTCAGGTTGTATGTCTTTCATTGAATCGTCTCCGAATTGCTGTATTTTCCTCATAGACCCTTAGCTCTGTAATGAAAGACAGTATGTTTTTTATCTGCTGCCCTTGAAACTGCCACCCAGTGTATGCTCCCTCATGCCCTCTTGATAATATTTAGATTGTACCAAACTAACTGTCAGACAACTCTCCAGAAATGCAGAGAGTGCTTGAGAAAGAGGGCTCACTGCTAAAATTAGGGAACGAGGATGTAATATAATACGATGCCATTTATTGTTGCATAGGCTTTTTCTTAAAACAGAATCTCAATGTCTTACAACCAGTTACAGCCCATGCATGCAAATACAAATAAATGTTTGTATCAGTCGTGCAGGTAGTGGGCACTGGACACATCCTGATGTCCTCACAGAGAGGTGGATCATCTCCCCACAAAACACAAGTGGAGGGGTTCTCCATGCACATATCTCTGTACAGGTAGGGGTGTTTCCACTGCTCCATTCTTCTCCAAATCAAGACCTGCTAGAGCCCTCTCCATGCATCCAGGGAGGGGAAAGAAACTGGGCAATAGGATCGCCACCACTTCTGAAGTCTTGTAAGACAGCCCCCAAACTTAGAAAACTGTCCTGCCCTCCTCAGCTCTGCAACTAAAGAGAGAAAGACAACTGCCCACAAAATATCCTTTGGACTAGGAGAAGGTACACCAGCCTGGGAGACTACTGAGTTCCAGTCTCACCTTTTCCACTGAATGGTTTTGTATTTCTGTGCACTTCACACCCTTGTGACTGAGCAAGGGATAGGCAACTATCATTTCCCCTATTTTACAGACAAGGTAACAGCTGGCAGAGCTGGGACTAGGACCCAGTCCTTAGATATACCATATTAATGTCTCACCCTCTTTGCCACACAACCTTCCAGAAAGGATCTGCCAGAATTATGTCCTTAGTCTGCTATCTAACCCTGCCATACCCAAAGGACAACACTACCCTTACAGAGCCAGGAAGTGAACTCAGGGATCCTGATACCCAAAATTCCACTGAGATCTCACAAATAGTTGTGTAACCTACTGGCAAAGTGTGTGTCATGTCCTCCATCTGTGATTGCTCCACTCAGCAGATAAAAACCTAGTACTCCCATGAGTTTAACTCACTTTGGCTCATGTGGTAGTAACCTGTGCTGTGTGTCTCAGTGTCAAACCCTGCTGACAACCTATATTAGGGGAAATTCATATAATTAAAGACTGTATCATAATGCATATGAACAAAAAGGCAGAACATTGCATGGGAAACCTGAATTCTCACATTTCTTAACTTCTGTGTGCACATAGGGTCCTCCTCTTAAGTTAGCACTTACTGGGGAATGGATGTCTCAAAGCATTGTTAAAGAGTTACAAAACCTTTCACCAGTTTTAATCTGACTAAGCTCCATAAGGAGTCAAAATTGTTCCTGCCTACTGGATGTTTGGCAGCTCCTATAGGAGATGCACTTGGAGGGTATCACTACACAAACTCACCTCCATGCTTTGTGCATTATTGGCAGACTCAGCAGAGAGGCCAAGACATGTGTGGATCATGGAGACTGAACTACCCAATGATAATAAGCACTTTTCTCAAATTTTTACTGCCAGATGATAATTATATTAACTGATAGTATTTCCTATTTCACAGTATCCCTTTCAGGGAAAGCATTTAATACTAAAATCAAGCTATCAGAAATGCATTAAAAATCCATGTGTTAAGATGACTGTGTTGTGATGAAATATCCATTACTTTATACTGGATAAGAATGTGTTTTCTTAATGTGACGCCAGTCTAGAATATCCCAAACTTTTATTTTCCTTGCTTCTAAGTGCCTCAGTTTTGTACACTATGTGATATATCAGTGGTTCTTAAACCTTTCCCATATTGCAATCCCATGCTCCAACGGGAAGGAAAATATAGCAGGACTCCTTTTCCATCTATCCATAAAGAAAGGCCGGGTGGTCACAATCTCCTGAAGTCTGTCTGCAATGCCCTAGCGGTTGAACATCATGTGATAGATAACATCATTGTCACCTAGCAACCTTAACAGGTTTTTTAAATGAAGCATTTTATTTATGGAATATACAGATGAGAGGCAAAATTCAGAAGTTCTCAGTTTTTACCTGGTCCTTGTTCAGGCCAAGCCCCACTGAAGTCAAGGACTGAGTTAACAACTGGACAAGGACCTTAGCATTATGGCCTGTACCTGAAGTTTTGATAGTAGAGGAGTGAAGATGGATACATTGGACAGCCGTAGGGCCAGAGACTGAATCTTTTTAAGACTAAGCATGGAAAAACTCAAAATACCCAGTGCACAAGGTGTAATTAATTAGATGTGTGATGCAAATGAGAGTTTGAGATCAAGCGAGACATTCAGGTTTCTGACACTAGGGAAAAAAGTAGACTTTGAGTTGGGGTAGAAAATGGTAGTTGTAGGTCTTGGCTGAGGTGTTCTTCTTAGGAGATGAAGAAATGGAGTGAGGAAAAGGCTGGACCATTGAAGGGGTTAGAATTTTGGATATCACTGCACAGAAATAATACCAGAGGTCGATTTTATCAAGGTTCTACATCTAGTGATAGAGGACTGCTGGTCACAAAAAAGGAGAAGTTAGATAGCTATGAGAAAAATCAGATTAGAAACAACCAGGGTGACTGAAAAAAATGTCATGGCTGAATATCAAATGCTTTGAGACACAGGATGTTCCAGTGGTTAGGATGCTAGCTTGGGGCTTGGGAGATCAAAGTTCAACCTTTGGCTAGTCAATTAGTCTTTCTGTGCCTCAGTTCTCCATCTGTAAAATGGGGGATAATAGCATTTCCTTGTTGTGAGGATAAATACACTAAAGATTTTTAAGGCATCAGATACTGCAGTAATGGCAGCCATATACATACCTTACATCTCCTGAAGCTGAATTGAGAGTGAACCAAAAATGGAAAAAGAAGCTGATTGACCACACATCCAAGGACAGCTTGTCAAAGGAGCAAAGCCTACCTGGATATGAAAAGGGAGGTCTTTTTTCATAGAGGTAGTTAGAGAAGAGACAACTTTTTTCAAGATGTTGCTAAGACAGGAATGATGAGATAGCTGGCAGAGAAATGTATTACTCTAAAAGATTTTTTGTGATGGGACAACCTTTAGGGCATCAGGGAAAATACCACTAGATGGTAGTTTGCTGATGATTACTGTCGAGGCTCACGAGACAGGAGGAGACATGGTGAGAGCAAACAGACAGATATGTGATGTATTTATTTGCTGAAAGAATGATGCCAGAGAAGTTGTATGGAGGGTTTACTGGGAGAGTAGGAAGGGGGGTGGGTGGAGGGATAGATGGAGTAGTACATAAAGAACTGGAAATAGTAGCATTAGCAGAAATGTTCCTGCAGAAGCTAGTGATCTTTGCATGCAAGGACTGAAACTCTATGTCCACTGTCCTTGAAAACACTCAATGTTACATGACATGTAACCCTGTTACAAAGCTAGAAATAGATTGGACTCTAGCCAACATAGCTGCTTGCTCACACGTTTCTTAGCTTTTCATAAGTAGCTAGCCCTTGTGCTAGCATCTACTGTCACAAAGTGTAATGGCTATAGCAAGACAATGTACGCTCTGTACTTGCTCTGTGACATCCCGCCTGATAATTGGAGCTTTGGAGATATGACAGGTGCAGTGTGGTACAGAAAACCTGTGAGCACTTTAGCCATTGCATGGAGGCTAGAAGCCATCTAACTGAGGGCAGGTCTACACTTAACATGCTGCAGCTCCTGTGTACCGATGAGAGAGCTTCTCCTGTCGGAATAGTTAATCCACCTCCCTGAGAGGCGGTAGCTATGTCAATAGGAGAAGCCTCCCGTCGACAGAGCACTGTCTGCACTGGGGGTTAGGTCAGGGTAACTGTGTCACTCATGGTGTGGATTTTTCACACCTTTGAGCCACCTAGTTATACTGATGTAAGTTTGTAGTGTAGACCTGGCCTGAGCTGCAGCAGGCTAACAACTTGCTGAAGAATACTTCTTATTGCTGCCCTATTTATTTTATTCTAAAAAACAAAACAGAAACCTCAGAACAGCTGGCGTGAGGATTCACAGCTAGGAAAGCGGACGCTGTGTTGCCTTTCATTCATTACACTCTGATAATCTTTCTGGTTCTCTTTGTCCACTCATTGGAGATTGTCAGTTGATGTCAGTGCTGATGAATTGTCTTTAATCAAGGCACTGCTAGACATCAGACTTATACACACAAAACCACAAACCTCATCTGGAAACAAAAAGGGCCAGTAATGCCCAATGACAGAAGCTGTGTGCTGGTCAGAAATTAATCCTTTTTCTCAGACATGGTTACTCGTGGCATTGTTTGACCAAGGTTCCACAGGAAAAACAATTTCTGCTTTAACCAGAATAGTCTGATAGAAACAATGGCAGAAAGTGTACACATGCAAAGACCTTCAGAAGAGTCACACTCCCATCGAGTTCATCTTCTGCTTTTTACATTGGCCACAGTTAGTCTGAATCTATGCAGTTCCTGAATATGTACATCTATTAAAAGGTTTGGGCAACTGTGCTTTGTTTTTGGCCAAAACCTCAATCATCATGTTTTGCCTTTCCTCTAACAAAACCAAAACCACAGCTGGTATTGGATTTGTACCCATGAGGAAGTACTGAAATACCTCATATCTTCTCTGTCTACTTATGGTACTTCTAGGGCAGCAATCGTAATATCTTAGCCTTTCCTACTGCATCTACCTACTGGAGTTCTAGGAAGTACGAGAAAAAAGAAAGGCATAAAAGGAAGAGGGTAGGACCAAACAAGTGAATTAACTGCAGCCAAAAGGAAGAGAAAATAGAGCAGAGTATAAGGATGCAGCATAGTTAGGGGGGAAATCCCATCCCATAGAATATACCTGAGCATATACAGCTAAAATGATGTAAACAGGTTTCTTAAAGGTACAGTATGATCTCCAACTCACATTGCCGGAGTAAACATGGAAGGTGCTATCCATCTACTAGGCTTTCTAGGCTGGATAGAGAAGGTGGATGGGACAGACTTGACTTTCTGACTTGTGGTAGAATGGTCAAGGGGGGATAGTGTTGTTTCTTGGCTGCAGCTAAAGAATAATATACGAGATGTTGTGATCTCAGCACTATAAGTGTGAAAGAGGTTCTGTGAAGTGAGGGGGAAGAGGTGAGATGTTGGTGTTGTTAGCTCATAGCAGGCAAGTGACCTGGAGGGTGGTCTGTGGCCCATAAATGTGGGATTTGTGGCCCAAACTGAATAGCTGCATGGGAGTTTCTGATATAAAGTGGAGGAGAGCTTGAGTGATGGATGATGTGTGTTATTTTAATAAATATATAATATAATATATATAATATGACATTTATTACAGCAATTGAATGAGCTTGAGCTTCATGCAGGGTAGTTGAATGTTTGCTGCCATAGTTTTAAATGCATAGGGATTTTTAATTGTTACTTTTCTTGTAATACGTATATTTTGACTTAATATTAAGGTGCAACCTTAGTTAATATCAAGTTTTTGTCTACTATAAACAAACCATGGAGCAGTATGTCCCATGACAGTCACGAGCAGAACATGTAAACACTAGCTACGCAGCTCAGTGAGTAATACAATTTGCAATGGAGGATGGACAGAGTCAGTCAAGGGCCCTTATTTTGATTTGATACCTAGTATATACACAACGTGTGCATCATTGAAAAGCCCTGCAGTATATAAATGGATGAAATGATGGCTCAGTGGAAGACCCCAGAGATGATGCGTTGATTGTGGGGAGAGCGGGGCACAGTTTAAAGGTTCTGGTGGTATGCAGTGGGCATATAACCCCTGGCAGAAATCAGGGGTAGGGGGCATGTGATCCCACATGTCCCCCCCCATGTGTCTCCTCTGGAAGAGCCCCAGCTGCAATAAGTAACAAAGTATGTGTTACATAGAAAAGGTCCGTTTGCTATTCGATACTAGGTGCTGTCTGAAGAACCCACTGGTTGCTTTTCTAGATCTGAGCACTGTGTGGATTGGCGCTCACCCTGCTGGATATTTAAGCCTCTGGGTGCTGGAGAGGCCCCGCTGTTGCAGTTTGAAGCTCCTCATTTGTGTAGAGCAGAGGGCTGTTGAATCCCCTGCCCAAAGATTTCAGTGGGCACTTTCTTCTGATCCTCTGTCTCCCTTTCCCTACACAGACTCTTGCCCAGAAGTCCCCAACAGTATGTCAAATCAGAGCACCAGATGAAGAGTTCTGCTCAGCAGAGCAGGGGATCAAGAAATCCTACTCTTGCTCTGTTCGACTGTTTGGGTCTCAATGCAGGAGCAGAGGGGAAGAACTCGCCTCCCTTCTCTCCCTCTGTCTCTCCAGACCCTGCTCTCCAATTCTCTCTCCCCAACTCCCCAAATCCTCTCCTAGGGCCTGCATAGTGTTGTTCTTAGCAGGGGTGTGCACAGGCCTCTTGTCCGCTCATTCTTCCCCTGGGGCCACACTGCTGCCTACAAAAGGTGCTGACTGCCCGGTGAAGTGGCCTCTGATGAACCTGAAAACTTTCAAGCTGTTCTCAAAAGATTCTGGAGCTCTTTTCTGTGCCAGGCGATCAATCAGAAATGCATCAAATGCAGCAGTGAAGTGCAGAATGAGGAGAAGGAGGGGATCCAAGATGGGCTAAGATAGGCTTTTTAAATAATAAACTCTGAATATTCATATTTTGTTCTTTATCTTATGAATATAGGATAGGTGTGGCTTTAATCAAATCTGAAATCTTTCCAAAATTTCTAAGCCATTAAATGACCACAATGGCCCAGCTGTTCTAATGATGTTGCATTGCACGCAGTTTCCATCTTTAATGATTTATATTACAGTGGGATTTAGAGGTCTCAACTCAGCATATGTCTACACTACAAGTGCTGCTGTGGCTCAGGTGCACCGCGGTAGCACAGACGCTTACTATAGCGATGAAAGACATTTTTCCATTGCTCTTGTAAATCCACCCCTCAAGAAGTGGTAGCTGGGTTGATGGAAGAATTCTTCTGTCAACCTAGCTGTGTCTACAGTGGGGGTTAGGTTGACCTAACTACGCTGGACAGGGCATGACATTTTTCACAGTCCTGAGTGATGTCGCTAGGTTGACTTAAGTTTTAGGCATACAGCAGGCCTCAGATTGGGCCCCATTGTGCGAAGGGCTGTACAGACAGTCCCTGCCCCAAAGAGCTTACATTTTAAGTAGACAAGACCGACAAAGGGTAGAAATGGGGAAGCGAGTCACAGAAACTTACCCAAGGACACTAGCATGATGCAGGGCTGTGAATAGTCTCCAGACTCCTGGTTCAGTACCCCTATTCACTAGGCTATGCTGCCTGACAAAGCATTAAGAACACAGGAATTGCCAGACTGGACCAGACCTGCAGTACATCCAATCCAGTGTCCTAGCTCAGCTGCTTCAGAGGAAGCTGCAACACATCTCACCTATAGGCATTTTCTTCCCTGAGAAGAATGGGGAAATTAATTTTACAGAGTAAAATTATTCTCTTGTTTTCTGTAGATTCCCGTTCCAGTGAATTAAACCCATTTATTTCTTTATGGCAGCTAAACATCTCCTTATTGGCTAGTTTGCATGCTGGAGCAATCAGACAGCTATTGCAGGATGTTCAGTATTCTGTGCTTACTTGAGAGAGGAACCCAGCATCTAGTTTGCTCCAAATTCCTTTGCAAATTGCAGGCGGCTGTACTATTAGATTTCAGGAGGGTGAATTTTTAATCTAAAAATATGTTAAAAGGGCAAGACTCCTAGATCCAGGCATGGAGAATCCCCTCTATACATCCCCCATTTCTGCATGGAAGCGGCTTGCCTGCCAATAAGGTGATGTTTTTTTCAACTCCCAGACCCTACAGAAGCCTCTCCATGGGATCCTGAAGACGGAGGTGGAGACTGGATGGGGAGGACTGCACAGAAATTAGCCAAAACAGATAATTATCTTTTCTGCTGATCCCCCGCTGTGGCAGATAGCCGCGGCCAGGGGCAGCCCTCTAATAAGACTCCAGTGGAGCTTGGGGGTAGGGAGGCACCAGGGCCACAGGCAGTATGGGAGCCCAGGCCTTCTGCAGTATTGCCAACCCCAAATGTTCAACAAGCATGAGTCAGGCTCACCAAAAATCATGAGATTGGCCTTAAAATCATGAGATTATGTAAAAATAATAGATGTGGGGTTCTTTTTATTTGCCTTCTGCTTTTTGAGCCTTTAGGGTGCACTGGGGTCACATTTTAAAGCTTTCTCCACAGCCATGATTTTAAACATGATCTAAACTTGATTTTATTTAAATTCCCCTCTGAATTCTGCTAGTCCTGGGCAATTATCATACACCAAAGCACAGGGAAAGCTTCTTGTTGCCCTGACTTAGGGGGATCTGAACTAAGGTTTCACTGCTTTAGCACAGGTCACTTGTTTGCTTATCCGTAAAAGCTACAGCTGTTTGTGTGTTTATTTCGGTCATATATTTCAAGGGACCATTTTTCCAGTAAAGTAAACAAACAGAGTAACAGCTGTGGCTGATAAAGCTCACGGGCATAGTCATCTCCCTCTTCCTGATATCATATTGTTACAGACTTAATGATGAATTTCCCTTGAAAATAAGCTTTGGATTCACTATTGGTGCTGAACATGAACTTGCTTCCTTCAACATGACAAGCACAGAGAGGAAAGATATTTTTAACAATCCCTTTCTCTTAAAAAAAAAGGGTGTAGGGGGTGAATTTTAAGCAAAAGTCAAGAACTAACAGCTCTGTCAGACAGAGTGTAAGGTGGAGTTACTCAGGCTTGCTCTGCCAATGCACTTCAATGCTCTTTCTGTGGCCTGCTAGTCCAGTTCTGCCCCCACAGCTCTGCCAATGAATCTCAATGCTGATCTTAAACATGGCATGAATATCAATATAAATTCCAGGACTGACTGAGCCACTGCAACCCCAGATCCTCCAATGGGATCCACCCATGCGGGCATAGGGGATGGCCTGTGTGGATCTTGTTGCAAGGCTGGGAATTTTGGAAGGTGAACCATCCTGGTGCTAACTGTACGGAAACTTGCTTACACATTCATGGCTGAATTTTCAAGAGCATTGGGTGCCTCAGCTGTTGGGTAGTCAACTTGAGGCACTAAGGGTCTGTCTACATTGCAATTAAAAACCTGTGGCTGGCCCATGCCAGTTGACTCGGGCTCGCTCTAAGGTGCTGTTTAATTGCAGTGCAGAGCTCCCAGAACTCGGGCTGCAGCCCAAGCCTGAATGTCTGCACCACAAGCCCGCATCGCTAGCACAGACCAGTATCTAACTGCAGTGTAGACATACTCTTAGGGTCTGATTTTTCAGGGGTGCTGATCACCCACAACTCCCCCTGAAGTCACTGCCTCTGAAAACCTGGCCCAAGATTTCTTGAGCTGAGCACTCAAAAACAGAGGCAATCAGAACAAGAGGCAGCGTCTGAAAATGTGGATCTCAATGCAGTCCGACGATCCCTTTGATTTATAAGTGTACAGACAATAAGCAACTGCAAACCTTGGGAAGAATAAGTATTTAAAGCTTATGTGCAGTAATTATTCCAAGGTAATTTGTCCATTAAAATAAATAAATAATACCTCACTCTTGTCTAGAAGTTTTCATCAGTTGATCTCACAGCACTTTACAAAGGAGGTCAGTACCATTAGACCCATTTCACACATGGGGAAACTGAGGCACAGAATGAGGTGAAGTGACTTGCCCAAGGTACCCCAGCAGGCCAATGGCAGAGCCAAGAATAGAACCCAGATCTTCTGAGTCCCCATCTAGTGCTCCATCCACTAGGCAACACTGCACCCACTTTTATTTTAAATTAATTTTTCAAAGGTACAAACAATCAGACGTGGTTCTGAATTCTGTTAGAGAATGAGATAAGAGGAAACCACTTAAAGGAGGGGAAAGTGATCAGGAACAGTCAGCATGGATTCACCAAGGGCAAGTCATGCCTGACTAACCTAATTGCCTTCTATGATGAGATAACCGGCTCTGTGGATGAGGGGAAAGCAGTGGATGTGCTATTTCTGGACTTTAGCAAAGCTTTTGATACAGTCTCCCACAGTATTCTTGCCAGCAAGTTAAAGAAGTCTGGGCTGGATGAATGGACGGTAAGGTGGATAGAAAACTGGCTAGATGGTTGGGCTCAATGGGTAGTGATCAATGGTTTCATGTCTAGTTGGCAGCCGGTATCAAGTGGAGTGCCCCAAGGGTCGGTGCTGGGGCCAGTTTTATTCAATATCTTCATTAAGGATCTGAAGGTGGTGTGGACTGCACCCTTAGCAAGTTTGCAGATGACACTAAACTGGGAGGAGTGGTTGATACGCTGGAGGGTAGGGCTAGGATACAGAGGGACCTAGACAAATTAGAGGATTGGGCCAAAAGAAATATGATGAGGTTCAACAAGGACAGGTGCAGAGTCCTGCATTTAGGACAGAAGAATCCCATGCACTGCTATAGACTAGGGACCGAATGGCTGGGCAGCAGGTCTGCAGAAAGGGACCTAGGGGTTACAGTGGACAAAAAGCTGAATATGAGTCAACAGTGTGCCCTTGTTGCCAAGAAGGCTAATGGCATTTTGGGTTGTATAAGTAGGGGCATTTCCAGCAGATCGAGGGATGTGATCATTCCCCTCTACTCAGCACTGGTGAGGCCTCATTTGGAGTACTGTGTCCAGTTTTGGGCCCCACACTACAAGAAGGATGTGGATAAATTGGAGAGAGTCCAGCGGAGGGCAACAAAAATGATTAGGGGGCTGGAGGACATGACTTACGAGGCGAGGCTGAGGGAACTGAGATTGTTGAGCCTGCAGAAGAGAAGAATGAGGGGGGATTTGATAGCTGCTTTCAACTACCTGAAAGGGGGTTCCAAAGAGGATGGATCTAGACTGTTCTCAGTGGTAGAAGATGACAGAACAAGGAGTAATGGTCTCAAGTTGCAGAGGGGGAGGTTTAGGTTGGACATTAGGAAAAACTTTTTCACTAGTAGGGTGGTGAAGAACTGGAATGGGTTACCTAGGGAGGTGGTGGAATCTCCTTCCTTAGAGGTTTTTAAGGTCAGGCTTGACAAAGCCCTGGCTGGGATGATTTAGTTGGGTTTGATCCTGCTTTGAGCAGAGGGTTGGACTAGATGACCTCCTGAGGTCCCTTCCAACCCTGAGATTCTATGATTCTATGAAAGGTCCTCTACAGGGATCGGTCACTGGTTAAAAGATAGGAAACACGGGGTAGGAATAAATGGTCCATTTTCAGAATGGAGAGAGATAGGCCTTGTCTACACTACAAGACTATTTCGAATCAACTTAGTTCGAATTTGTGGATTCGACCTTATGAAGTCGAATTTGTGTATCCATACTAAATACACTAATTCGAATTTCTGAGTCCACATTCACGGGGCCAGCGTCGACTTTGGAAGCGGTGCACTGTGGGAAGCTATCCCACAGTTCCCGCAGTCCCCGCTGCCCATTGGAATGCTGGGTAGAGCCCCCAATGCCTGCTGGGGGGAGAAATGTGTCGAGGGTGGTTTTGGGTAAGTGTCGTCATTGAACCGTCAATCACAACCTCCCTCCCTCTCTCCGTGAAAGCGCCTGCGGGCAATCTGTTCGTGCACTTTTCTGGTCAGTGACAGCGCGGACGCCACAGCACTGCAAGCACGGAGCCCGCTGCGATCATCGCCGTTTTCTCCTCCTCGCACTTTATCGTCCACGTCTTCCACAGTCAGCTGATGAGAAATTGGGCTACTTTTCAATGGTGCTGCAAGCACTGGGGGACCATAGGGGACGTTTTACAAACATCAACGTCGGGTGGCCGGGCAAGGTTCATGATGCGTGTGTTTTCAGGAACTGTGGGCTGCTCAGACGCCTGCAGGAAGGTAGTTTCTTCCCAGACCACGAAATAACTGTTGTGGATGTGCAGATGCCTATAGTCATCCTCGGGGACCCAGCCTGCCCGCTAATGCACTTGCTCATGAAGCCCTATACAGGCGCCTGGGACAGCGACAAGGAACTCTTCAAATACCAGCGAGCAGCGAGCAGCGTGACCTGTGACTGTTCAGTTTCTTTACAGAGAAGCTGAACCTGCCCCTGTTTCTTTACCCAGTTACTGTTGACTCTCCTCTTCGGTTACATACCCCGTTCACCCCGTTACCCCCACTTCCAGCACACGTGTAAAAATAAAATACATGTCCCATTATTACTTAACAAAGGTTTCTTTATTCATGACTTTTCATGAAAGGGTTGAAACTGGGACGCAGGCTGTGCTGGCTAGGGTGTGCGGTGATGTAAAGACCGCCTCTAAACTCAAGGAATGACAGGCTCCTGCTCCTAGAGCGGTCCGCAGTGCCGGAAGGCTTCTTTCAACGGAGCCTGCCATCCCTCTTTATGGAATTCTGTGTGCGGGCGGATATGTGACCTTGTGGTGGAGGAGGATGGATACAGATTTCTCAGCTGCGTGACTCAGCGGTCCAGGACAAGGACCGCTGTATAAGATCTGTAACCGCCCTCCCCCGCTGCAAAGTCACATCTCCCCCGCCCACACAGATCCTGGAAACCACCTCCAAAAACCGACCAGGTTGCCTACTGACTGCACCGTGTGTGTGACCCGCTGCTGATCCTGCCCCCGTGTCTGTACCCTGGGAAAGGTGACTGTCCTATGCAATTAACCACCCCCTTCCCCACGCCCCCCATTCGAACACAGTCTTCTTTGAAAAAACATAACGGAAACAGTAATTAACAGCAAATCATTTTTATTAATTAAGTAGACAGTTAGGGGATGGGACTGGGATTGGGACTACTGTGAGTCTGGAAGTGAAGGACTTCGGCAACTGTAGGGTATGAGAGCTTTTGGGTACTTGAGCACTGTGCTGTGGTGCAGTGACAGTATTCACGTCCCCGGCCGCCCCTCCTCCTGATTATTTTCGGTGAGGGGGGTATGGGACTTTGTGGCGGGGGAGGGCGGTTGCAGATACACTGCAGGGGGGCTCTGTCCTCCTGCGGTCCTGCAGAACATCCACAAGGCGCCTGAGCGTGTCCGTTTGCTCCCTCACTAGTCCAAGCATTGTTTCAGTCGCCTGGTTGTCTTCCTCACGCCACCTCTCCTCCCGTTCGCTGTGTGAGCGCTGGCACAGAGAGACAGTCTCCCTCCACTGGCTCTGCTGGTCCGCCTCTGCTAGGTAGCAGCCCATACGTTCCTCGAACATCTTGTCCCTTGTCTTTTTCTTTCGCCGCCTAATCTTTGCCAGCCTCTGCGAGGGGGATGCTGTGGCAGGTCTAGAGACAGTGGAAGCTGTGAGATGGGAAACAGGGAGTGAATTCCTTGCAAAGATACATTTTTGCGAACAATTAACTGAGTCTAGGCTGTCTCTGTGAATTCTGGGTTGAGACCCCTGTGCCTGCTGGGGCAGAAATCATTTTCGCAGTGGATTCTGGGTAAATGTCGCCAGTCATTCCTTCCTCCGGGAAAGCAACGGCAGACAATCATTTCAAGCCCGTTTTCCCAGAATTGCCCTGGCATACGCCATAGCGTGGCAACCATGGACACTGTTTTGCCTTTTGTGTATGTCACCGTATGTGTACTAGATGCCGCTGACAGAGGCGGGCCAGCAGCGCTACACAGCAGCATGCTTTTGCTTTTGCATGACAGCAGAGATGGTTACCAGCCATATTGTACCATCTACCATACCATAAATTGGTAATAAGATGGTAATAAGATGGGCATGGTTACCTGTCCTTTTGCACTGCCCCATTTGGTGCTGTCATAAGTGCCCCTGGCTGAGCAGCCAGGGGCACAAAAGCAAAAATTGGGAATGACTCCCTGAGTCAATCCCTCCTTTTTGGTATCTAAAAATAGAATCAGTCCTGCCTAGATTATGGGCAAGTGTACTAGAGAACCACTGTATCATAGAACCAGAGAGCACAGCTGCTCTGTGTCCGATCCTGCATAAATTATGAGCTGTATGCTATTCACAGGGGGTGCTCCTGCAACAACACCACCTGTTCATTCCGTTCTTACCCCAGCCTTCCTGGGCTACCAT
This sequence comes from Mauremys mutica, assembly GCF_020497125.1. Lineage (NCBI taxonomy): Eukaryota > Metazoa > Chordata > Testudines > Geoemydidae > Mauremys > Mauremys mutica. The sequence continues at coordinate 70,932,931 of NC_059081.1, read as the reverse complement.
ACCATGGTCCCCCCACTTGTGTGATGAAGTAATAAAGAATGCAGGAATAAGACACAGCGACTTGTTTGTGAGCAATGAGTGGAAGGAAGCCTCCAGCTGCAATGATAGTCCAGGCAGGACATTAAGGAGTGTGGATGAAGGAGCCCATCATCCCTGTGCTAGTCCAGGGGCAATCGAATCTTTTATTTACAATGAAGGGTGGGGGCTGATGGAGCTCAGCCCTCTGTTGCAATGATGAGGACGGTTACCAGCCATATTGCACCATCTGCCATCAAAAATTAGGGACAGGCGCCCTTGATCGACCTTACTGATACTAGTCGGCATGGTTACCAGCCCTTTTGCACTGCCCCATGTGCCAATAGGCTGATGGTACAAAAAGATGGAAATGCATCCTCATCATCAGCCATCCATAGCATGGGGGGAGCAAGGATGTTGGTGTTGAGTGCTGCACCATCGCGTCTATCTGCAGCATTCAGTAAAGATAGGGTGACATGTAAAAGAGTCAACAGAGGATTGTTTTCACTTCTGGTGGTGGGTGGGGTGTGTGCGCAAATTGCCGAACTATGCCCTGACCCACCGCAGACACTGTGTTTGGCCCTAGAAGCATTTGGAGCTCATCCAAGAATGCAAATACTTTTCGGAGACAGCAGGAACTGTGGGATACCTTGCGTCCTCATTCTCCCCTCCCTCCATGAGCGTCCATTATATTCTTTGGCTTTCCGTTACGCTCGTCACGCAGCTGCGTGCTGAGTCTGTGCTATGCCGTCTGTCCGTAGATTTCTTAAAAATACTTTGGACCAGGCGTAAAATTACAGTAATTACCCTAATTAGATGCAGGAGTCTCCGAGCGAGATCACCCTGAGGAGGGTCACTGAAGGAGATAGAGAGCGCATGCTGCGTGAAAGCTAGCACGAACCAGGGCCCGATGCAGCCGTGCTCGGGGAGGCAGTGCTCCCTGAGTTCCTCATGAAAGCCTTGCGCGGAAAACTGTGCTACCACGGAGCACCCAATAAGGCAGCTCTCCCCAGGAACCTCCTGCTGATGCTTTTCGATTAACGCAAGGAGAGCTTCGTGGAGATCTCCAAGGATGATTTCTGTTCTATCCCCATATCTAGAGAGACCTCCTTTTCACACAGTTAAGATTCCTGTTATATTAAGAATAAAAGTTAACATGGTTACAGCACTTACCGACTGCTCCTTCCCCTGATTCAGGGTCCGGGTTAATGGCCGGGGAGGGTTGTTGGGGGATTTCCGTGACGGTGATGAATAGATCCTGGCTGTCGGGGAAACCAGCGTTGTAAGCGCTGTCGCCTGCCTCGTCCTCCACAAACCCTTCCTCATCTTCCCCGTCTGCGAACATCACCGAGGAACTGGCCGTCGACACTGTCCCATCGTCAGAGTCCATGGTCACTGGTGGGGCAGTGGTGGCAGGCTCCGTAGCGTCCGTTTGCTGCTTTGAATTTTTGGTAGCCTTGTCTGGGGTCCTTGATTTTCACGCGGCGCTGCGTTGCATCCCGCCTGTATCCTCTGTCTCTCATGGCTTTGGAGACCTTCTCGTAGGTCTTCGCATTCCCTGTTTTGGAGCGCAGCTCCGAAAGCACAGACTCCTCGCCCCACACACCGATCAGATCGAAGAGTTCCCAGTCAGTCTATGCTGGGTCCCTCTTTCTATTCACAGATAACATGAACTCCTCTGCTGGAGAGCTCTGCATCGTTGCAGGTGCTGCGGAGCTCGCCCCGATGTCCAGCCAGGACGTCAGATTCAAAGTGCCCAGACAGGAAAATGAATTCAAATTTTCCCGGGTCATTTCCTGTGTGGCTGGTCAGAGAATCCAAGCTCGGACTGCTGTCCAGAGCGTCAACAGAGTGGTGCACTGTGGGATAGCTCCCGGAGCTACTAAGTTCGATTTGCATCCACACCTAGCCTAATTCGAGCTAGCCATGTCGAATTTAGCGTTACTCCACCTGCCGGGGTGGAGTACCAAATTCGAACTAACGAGCCCCCTAGTTCGAATTAAATGGCTTCCTGGTGTGGACGGTTGAGCGGTTAGTTCGAATTAACGCTGCTAAATTCGAATTAAAGTCCTAGTGTAGACCAGGCCATAGATAGTGGTGTCCCCCAGGAGTTTGTACTGGCACCAGTTCCTATTCAACATATTCATAAATGATCTGGAAAAAGGGGTTGTAGCAGGGTGGACCCTGCTCCTGCCCGGAGGGGCTTAAAATGCTGCCTGACAGGGCTTGAGAGGGGTGGCTCTGGAAGATGGGTTGATTAAAGAAGTGGCTGCAGCTGGGGCCACGCCCCAAACTGAAGCCCTGGGGCTTATAAGAGGCAGGGAAGCCAGAGCACAGACAGTCTCTCTCTGCTTCCAGAGAGAGATGGGCCTGGCTGCTTAAAGGCTGAGAAGGTACCTATGGTGAAGCAGGGCTGGGAAAGGGCTGAGGAGCTAGGGAAGCTCCAGCCTGGAAAGCCCCAGGCTGCGGCCTAGAAAAGGGCAAGAGGTACTGGGGGTTGCAAGGGACAACCCAGGAGTAGGTAAAGCAGCAGGTCCAAACCCCTATTGCCTGTGATGAGTGGGCTGATACTGCAGTCTGCCCCAGGGTGTGGGGCTAGACCATGACTGTCAGTGGCCACTACTGAGGCAAAGTGGGGATAGTAGGGTGGGGGTTCCCCTGGGAGGGGGAGACCCAATTATAGTAAAAGGGGCACCGGGTCCTGGGAGGGACACGGGGCCGATAGTAAAAAAGGGGATCACCGGCCTGCAGAGGGCGCTCCGGGCTGAAAAAGAGCCAATTCCCCGGGAAAACCAGCAGGAGGCGCCGCAGCGGTGAGTAGCCCGTTTACAGGGGTAAACAATGAGGTGGCAAAATTTGCAGATGATACAAAATTACTCAAGATAGTTAAGTCCCAGGCAGACTGCGAAGAGCTACAAAGGGATCTCTCAAAACTGGGTTAGTGAGCAACAAAATGGCAGATGAAATTCAATGTTGATAAATGCAAAGTAATGCACATTGGAAAACATAATCCCAACTCTACATATAAAATGATGGGGTCTAAATTAGCTGTTACCACTCAAGAAAGATCTTGGCGCCTCTATGGATAGTTCTCTGAAAACATCCACTCAATATGCAGTGGCAGTCAAAAAAACTAACAGACTGTTGGGAATGATTAAGAAATGGATAGATAATAAGACAGAAAATATCATATTGCCTCTATAGAGGCAATAGAAATCCCTGGTATGCCCACATCTTAAATATTACGTGCAGATGTGGTTGCCTCATCTCAAAAAAGATACATTGGAATTGGAAAAGGTTAAAAAAAGGGCAACAAAAATGATTAGGAATATGGAGCAGCTTCCATATGAAGAGAGATTAATAAGACGGGGACTTTTCAGCTTTGAAAAGAGGCCACTAAGGGAGTAATATAATAGAGGTCTATAAAATCATGACAGGTGTGGAGAAAGTAAATAAGGAAGTGTTATTTCCCCTTCTCATAACACAAGAACTAGGGGTCACCAAATGAAATTAATAGGCTGCAGATTTAAAACAAACAAAAGGAAGTAATTTTTAACACAACACACAGTCAACCTGTGGAACTCTTTTCCAGAGGCTGTTGTGAAGGCCAAGATTATAACGGGGTTTAAAAAAGAACTAGATAAGTTCATGGAAGATAGGTCCATCAATGGCTATTAGCCAGGATGGGCAGAGATGCTGTCCCTAGCCTCTGTTTGCCAGAAGCTGGCGACAGGGGATGGATCGCTTGATGATTACCTGTTCTGTTCATTCCCTCTGAGGCACCTGGCATTGGCCACTGTAGGAAGACAGGACACTGGGCTACATGGACCTTTGGTCTGACCCAGTATGGCCATTCTTATGTTCTAACCAGTATGAACAGGGGCAATACAAACTTCCTCAAACTGTCTTGGCAATGTACCTCAACCCAGTCCTGGAGGCACTAATTCTAGAGGTGCAGGCTAGTTCAGTTTCCTTCTTTGCTGATTCAGTCACTGGCCTGTCTGTTGAGACATCCTGCAAAGATGCCAAGTAAAGTGGTGGGTTTTGCGATATGCATACCTAACCGCTAGGAACTGGAATGGGACCACAACTCATTTCACAGAGGTCACTGAACCACCACCAAATGTTTACTGCTTTCAGTCACTACTCACATAGGCTGGATTTAAGCCAGCAGCCTCAAGGAAAAATTATCCCTATCCCAAGACCTATCTTCTGATACATCCCCTCACCTATCCCCTTTTTTTAGTGAGCCAGCAGCGCTAGTCTATATTCTGGACTAGCAGTCTGTACAGTGGGTATTTTTTTTTATAACCCAATTTTTAAGTTACACAAGTGAATGTGAAAGTAGAAAATATTTAGGGCCAGATTCTCTGTTGGAGTCACTGCATGTGGAGTTATACAGCAGAACACATGGTCCTTAATCCCCCCCCTCCACACACCCAATTTGTAGCTATTTTTTTAAAAAATAAATTCAGATTAAACCATCATCATCACCCCAGACTAAGATTTGGGATGTCAAGTTTCAAAGCATGATTGAATGCTGCCAATGGAATAAAAAAGCCCTTTGAAATAGTTTACTTAGGTTAGAAAGGATAATCCACTCGAAACTTAACACCACAGGCACCGCTGCAGCTTGTTTCAATAAACATTATTCCCCTAAACCAACCATAAGCAATGAAATAAGGCAGTGGATTTTTATGCTGTTAGCTGCATATGAGATCTTTCTGTTACCTTCATCCTCCCTTTAGAGGATATGTAACCCCTGCGTTTGTCTCAGGCCGGAGCTACGCTTAAAAGTTTTGCTGGCATAACAATATTGGTTAGGAATGTGAAAAAACCACACCCTAAATGACATAGCTGTGTCAGCAAAAACCCCAGTGTAGATGCAGTTAAACCAGAAAAAGTCCAGATGCCAATATAGCTTATTCATTTGGTTAACTAGTATAAGCCACACTGGGAAAAGAATCTTCCGCATGTATAAGCTGCATATCCAGTTTGCCAGTATAGTTATGCCAGCCACACTGACAAACAGGGGGTGCTCCAGGCCCCACCACGCCAAGCGCGTGCTTGGGGCGGCATGCCGCGGGGGGCGCTCTGCCGGTCGCCGAGAGGGCAGCAGGCAGGGTGCCTTCGGCGGCATGCCTGCGGAGGGTCCGCTGGTCCCGCGGCTCCGGTGGACCTTCCGCAGGCGTGCCTGCGGAGGGTCCGCTGGTCCCGCAGCTCCACCGAAGCCGCGGGACCAGCAGACCCTCCACAGCCACTCCTGCGGGAGGTCCACCGGAGCCGCGGGACTGGCGAGCGGCAGAGCCCCCCGCGGCATGACGCCGTGCTTGGGGCGGCAAAATGTCTAGAGCCACCCCTGCTGACAAACCTTTACTCATGCTGCCAAGGCCTCTTTCTGGAGCATAGTTTAATTCGGGCATATAAAGACAGATTTTCAAGAACTCAACACCTTGGGGCTAGGTTTTCAAATGCACTCAGCCCCTGCAGCTCCCCTAAGGCCAGATTTTCAGCACATGCTCTTTTGTAAACCTTGCTGTTTATTTTCATGCCTAAATGGGAGCTGAGCTCTTTTTAAACCCTGGTCATGGAGAATATGGATCAACAGAGAAATAGAATTAATCAATGCCAATATGGTTGATCAGTTGACTGTAGGCCGTTGGTTTTGTGTTTTGACTCTTGCTGTGAATGTTTTAACTGTTCAATAAAAACAACAAGGAGTCCGGTGGCACCTTAAAGACTAACAGATCTTATCAGACTCCTAGTTGTTTTTGTGGATGCAGATTAACACGGCTACCCCCTGATACTTAACTGTTCAATAAACTTCAACGCACTAGGATTTTTATACCTTAGCTACATATTTATTACAGATGGGTATTATAAGCTCACAGGAAAGAAACACTGGGAAGCACTACCTCAAACTAACCTATCTTCTTGACTCTTAATGAACAATTTAGTAAATATGAGGGTATTGAAATGAAGGCAGTAAAAGGAGCTGCTCTTTGAACAATAGATATGGGCTGTAGCTGTGCTTTGGATTTGATGCATGCTCTAACTAATAGGTATGCAGCTTGCGTGGGCTGGTGACATTTAAAGAAACACATGTGCAGTCCAAGGGGGTTGGCTACAGAGCCTCTCATCAATTGACTCCATCCTGGGAATGGTAGCAGAGTGGATCATGATTGTAGAAATTCCAGGCTGGGCCAGCTCCGGGTGGCATCCCTCCCAAAACCATGAGACATACTTCATGGGAGGATAACAGATGAATGGAGGGGGAAAAAATCAAAAGTAAACCCAAAACATGTGGCTTCAAAGGGATAATGTAACTACTGTTAAAAATGTGCCTGCCTGGCCTTTTGCCACAGATGCAAAGAGAACTCATGTTCTCTGAAATTCGAGGTGGCTGAACTTGCTGATTTCAACAATATTCCCATCTTTGGTTTCTTCCGATTAAAAAAACTGTGTTTCTAGCCCCTTTCCTTGTGAAGATAGCTTAGAAAACAAAAATGGATGTCAGCGAATCAACAAAAAAAACAGGCAGGCAGGCTCCATTTCTGCTGCAGGGCGTAGAGAGGAGTTAGCGATAACATCTCCCTTTCCACCTCAACCACTTTTACATAAAAAGCTTTGAGGGGGATCCCAAAGACTCCTCTCACTAACTTTCCCCAGAAGTCTCAGGCCAGCCCTGGGTGCAGTCATGGTCAGAAGAGAGAGATCAATTACATTACTAATAAGGAGGGAGACTAATATTACAGGTCCCTCTTTAAATGCTGCAAGCAGTTCTGTTGACAGCACCACAATCAAGTATCAAAAGCATCAATTGGCTGTGATGTTGTTCCTTAAACTTTCCTTCCAGAGGTTGTATACTACTGGAAATAACCTTACACAGCTTTTGGTGTATCCTAAGAACCTATTTTGCATGACAGCCACCATGGGTTGCACAACAGGGATTAAAGAGAACCTTGGGCCCAGCTAGTCCTGTCCTATTATACATGCAGCCAATGCCAGGTCTGGAGCGGGGAGAAAAGGAGGGGGAGCTGGCTCAGTCTGGGGCTGACTGGCCAAGATATTCTATGATTCTATGCCTCCCTTCCTGAGGGGAAGGATCACGAACATGCCAATCAAGGCAGCTGTCTGGGAGTAAGCAGTGTCTCCCCAGCCAAATGAGACCTAGGAGTTTCCAGCACCTGAAGTACCTACTGAGGAGGTGTGGAAGGCCCATCTCATCTAAAGGCCCCTCCCCCAGTCTAAGGGGAGGAGCTACTGAACCCAGGTATCAACTGGAGACAACCAGTAAAAAACAGGGATGAAGGCGAATGTCACTGGTTCAAAAGCAGGGAGTCAGAGGGGGACACAGAGCAGAGAACCCTGGACAGTGCCGACTGCTCCTCGAAGGCATTCAGGGAGCTAGCGGATGTGACCAAGAGGAAGGGGAGGGGAGGGATAGCTCAGTGGTTTGAGCATTGGCCTGCTAAACCCAGGGTTGTGAGTTTAATCCTTGAGGGGGCCATTTAGGGAATTGGGGTATAAATCTGTCTGGGGATTGGTCCTGCTTTGAGCAGGGGGTTGGACTAGATGACCTTCTGTGGTCCTTTCCAACCCTAATCTTCTATGATTCTATGAACTCTGACTGGATATGTGAGCCAAGGTAGGAGGGGAAATAGGCCCTACAGTCACAGAGCACCTCACTGTCCAGCAGCCTCCTCCTGGTATGGTGGATGACCAGCGCCAGGAGGAGGTTGACCAGGAGGTCTCGAGACATCATGGGGCCATGGATGGGAAGTGTAGAACACGAGGGTTGGGGAAAAATGCAGCCAGAATATAAGGAGAAGGTGTGGAGGCACCAGAAAAGGGGCTGCAACCTGGCGCACTCAAGGTAGATGTGCGTCAGGGTCTTCCTCACACCACAGAAGGGGCAAGTGTTAGGGAGAGGGGGTGAACCACACTAGGTACACACCTGTGCTAACGGATCTATAAAGGAGCTGCCAGATAATATCCCCAGCGGGCTGTGGGACTAGGATGGAATACAGGGCTGGCCCACCAGGGCTCCTCACTCTTCACAGTGGTAGAAGGTCCCTCTACTCGGTGTTGGGGCGGGATGCAAGGGTGAGGAAATGAAAGGTGTGGGGCACGAGCGCATACAGCTGTTTCCTAGGCATGGTTCGGAAACAGACTGGCTGCAGGTCACGCAGCCAGCTTGGGTATGCAGGGGGATCAGCTGGGGGGGCTCACAGGGCAGGGGCCGATTACAAGGCCTGGAGGGGGAGGGGCAGGGGCGAGGGGTGGGTGGGAAGCACCCTCCCACAGGACCTGCTCAAGGAAGGCCCAAGAGGCGGGCAGTAAGGCTGCCTTCGCCGCCTGGAGTATGTGCTGGGGGTATTTTTGAGAGTATTCTCTATAGCAGCGTTTCTCAAATGCTGCCACCAGGGGCTTTTCTTGCGGCCACAGCCTCCTGGGAAGTGATTGGGGGGCAAAGCAGCCTCCCCTCTCCCCATCCCTGTTGCTCCCGGATGTGCCACCTTGGCTGGAGTTGGGCCATGCCCCTGCCCCCTCTGGACACACCTGGGGTGTTACAACGCTGGAGAAGCAGGCAGACAGTGAGTTCCCCATCTTCCCGGGGGTGGTGGGATTCGGGCTTCCACCCTGGGATGGCGGAGTGGCAGGCTCTGACCACGGGGCTTCAGGCTTCGCTCTTTGTCCCTGGGCCCCGGCCGGGGGTTTCGGGATCTGGACCCGTCCCCGTCCCCATCTCCTGGCTTTGGGCTACAGCCTAGGGGCTTCCAGCTCAGACTCTGGCTCCCCGGTGCCTCCCTCATTGCCCCTGGCCCCTGCTGCCTATCCATCCACCTCCCCATCCAGGGCTTAATTTGTCCCCAGGTTTGCCGGGGCTGAGTAACTCTGCTGTGAAAAGTGCTACTTCTATGTTTGTTAATATCACTTTTCACAGCTGAGTTAGTAGCTAGCTGGGAGGCTGTGAAAAATATTAAACATACAAACGTCACTTTTCACAGCAGCAGACTTACTAGCTAGCAATAAATAAATTACAGTGATTTTCATGTGCATATTTATTTGTTTTTCCTAAAGTTAATTAAGTATTTTAGGAAAAATTGTCTGAGTGGCCACCAGCAAAGAGTTGGTAGCCACACTCTGAGGCCACTAAAAAAATTGTCCTGAGAACCCCTGCTCTATAGTCACTGGTAATCAGTGCCAGAGTGGAGTAATTTGTAGCCATCATGTTAAAGGCCTGTTTTAGAGGATCATAAGTAAATCATCTAGAAAGTAAAGAATCTGAATTTTAGGGAAGGGATTTTGACGTTATGGATAAGAGAAAAAACAGGCACATGATCTAAAACTGGGAAAAGTTCAGAAGGAAATGCTACACTTCTATCAATCTAGCCTAGAATAAGATTCATGGCCAGGAGACTAGAATGTAGTCTTTATTCCCTGAGCTTAAATAGCACCCAGAGTCTGGAAGCTGTGATTCAGATGTAAAGGAAGAGAACTGTGATTGTAGGAGGAGATACATATTTTGGAGATGTGAGGCAGTGAACCTGAGGACCTAAAGCATTACTGAAATGTTTAACATGTGTCTAGCTGTGCTAGTAAAAACATAAGGAATGTAGCGGCCTGTCTGGTAATCTATATATCCTAGACATAGTGCTTAGTCCTGCATTGAACTCTGTGTGTGGGGATCCCTCACTGCAGAATTGAACCAAATTCTATTCCTGTCTAACACACTGGAAATGACCCACCTGCCATCTTCACCTGCAGTGATTGTGTTCGCCATAAAGGGTGGGTTTTTATGAGCTGGCAAAGAAAACTACCCCTGTTGTGGGAGCAATAAGAATTGCAGGGCACCTGCTGCAATCAATCCCCAACTATTTAATATCCAGATCTTTCAGACAGGTGTCTTGTGTTGGGGGGAGGGATAGCTCAGTGGTTTGAGCATTGGTCTGCTCAAACCCAGGGTTGTGAGTTCAATCCTTGAGAGTTCCATTTGGGGAACTGGGGTAAAAATCTAGGGATTGGTCCTGCTTTGAGCAGGGGGTTGGACTAGATGACCTCCTGAGGTCCCTTCTATACCTATCAGCCTTTTCTTCTGTAAAATGACTGATCACATATTCTTTCTTGATAGGGTACAGAGTCCACTCTACTTTCAGGTTTCAGAGTAGCAGCCGTGTTAGTCTGTATCCGCAAAAAAAACAGGAGTACTTGTGGCACCTTAAAGACTAACACATTTATTTTAGCATGAGCTTTCGTGAGCTAAAGCTCACTTCTTCGGATGCATAGAATGGAACACACAGACAGGAGATATTTATACATACAGAGAACATGAAAAGGTGGAAGTATGCATACCAACAGGCAGAGTCTAATCAATTGAGATGAGCTATCGTTAGCAGGAGGAAAAAAAACTTTTTGAAGTGATAATTAAGATGGCCCATAGAAGGATTTCTCACTGTTAATGCTATGAGGAACACATCTTTCTTGACTCATCTCTCTCTTCAACCCCTGTAATAGTGAGATGCAGTCTCACCAAGCTGCCATAAGCAACCAAACCACATTTTAAAAATGTACATAATAAAAAGAGTAAATGCAAAGGGTCCATGTTATGGTATTAGCCTCCCAATTTAATTGGGTTAGTAAACCAATCACTTACATGATCATTAAATCTTAATACTACTTTCTAATTCTCCTAGGAGGTGTGTACTTCCTTAAAGATCTGTCTCTACACCTTTTCCTCTTAGGCTGGAGAGACATTGTACTGTAGTTGTGTTTGTCAGTTATCTCTATCCTTACCCTCATACAGGCCACCGCCTAGCCCAACATCCTGACCAGGCCATCTGCTGGGCTTGAACGTGGGACCTCTGGAGTCACAAGGGCTACTCACATATTTTAAGCTAAGCAGGTGCAAGGTCTTTGCAGAATTGGGGCCATAAATCCTATTTTTTTAATTTCCAGTTTTCCTTAGGAAAAAATCCAGCTTTATTCAAAAGCAGAAGAACAGCGTTAGCAGCTAAAATCTCTTTTAAAAATTATGAGTCACACTCATTATTTGTATTATAGCTGTGTGCAGGGACCCAACCAAGATTGGTGCCCCATTGCAGCAGGTGTGTTCTACAAACACACATGACCTAGTCCTGTCATTTGATCCGTGCACCTAGATGGCTTTGAGTTATTTAATTTTTTAAAAGGTATACATAAATAAAATAAATACCAGGGCTCCCAGCTGGTCCAGACATTATCAGCTGGCAATTTACTGTAGGCATCTGCCACACAGTACACTCTCTGATGGGGCACCTCCTCTTGGCTACTCTGGGGATTAGCTCCTTCCAGGTCCAATGCTCCCCTTCACCATTCATTTATGTGCCCCATAGCCCCTCTCTCCACAACTCGGGGCGCTCTCTTTTTCTGGCTTGATCCTCTGGCCAGGTCACTATAGTCCTCACCTTCCAGGGTTGCAAAGTCCTATTGGATGACTCCCAGGCAATCTTCTGTTCTACTGCCCAATCTGTGCCATTTTCACAGTGACTAATAGGGGAATCTGGGCCCACCCTCTACTCTGGGACCCTCTAATCAGGGACCCTCTAATCAGCAACAAGGTCTGCAATGTCCCATCTTGCTGACATTTCTCTGAGCCTTTTCCTACTCCACCTCTCCCAGGCTTTTTCTCCACCACCCTTCTGGATAAATCCTCCCTTCAGGGCCTGGATCCCCTGGGGTTTTTACTCTCCTCCTGGGTTTCCTTCCTTCCCTAACATCCACAGAGTGGCTGCAGCTCCCTCACTGCAGCCCGTGGTAGCTGCCAACGTCCTGGCTTTATAGTAGCCCTACCTGTTCCTTCTTGGCTGGGCTCCTCCATCAATCTGGGGTTACTTAGGCCAGCGTTTTTCAAAGTTTGGGTCGCGACCCAGTACCGCGTCACGGCATGTCAGGCACTGGGTTGCTCTGGTCAGCATCACCGACTGGGACGTTAAAAGTCCCATTGGCGGTGCTGCCCAGCTAAGGCAGGCTAGTGCCTACCTGTTCTGACACCGCGCTGCGCCCCAGAAGTGGCCAACAGCGAGTCCGGCTTCTAGTCAGGGGGGGCATGGGGCTCTGTGCGCTGTCCCCGCCCTGAGCACTGGCTCTGCACTCCCATTGGCCAGTTCCTGGCCAATGGGAACTGGGGGGAGGGCATGGTGCCTGCAGGCAAGAGCTGCTTGTATGCCTCCGCCTAGGAGCCAGACCTGCTGCTGGCTGCTTCTGGGGTGCAGTGTGGTCTGTGGTGCCAGGACAGGCGAGAAGCCTGCCTCTGCACCCCGGCTGTGCTGCTGACCGGGAGCTGCCGGAGCTACGTCTGCACCCCAACCCTGCACCGCAATCCCCTGCCTCAGCCCTGAATCCCCCCAACCTGGAACCCTTCCTACACTCCAAACCCTTCATCCCATGCCTCACCCCAGAGTCTACACCCCCAGCCCAGAGCTCTGACCCCCTCCCACTCAACGTCCCGGTCGGCGGTGCTGACCAGAGCAACCCAGTGCCTGACATGCTGCGACCCAGTACTGGGTGGCAACCCGAACTTTGAAAAACGCTGGTCTAGATAAACCAAACCCTAATTCGTATAATATTAGATTATTGATATTTGTATCTAACCTTTATCAGGATTCAATTCTTGCTCAGAAATCACTAGATTGATAACCTATAGCAGCGTAATACTTTACAGACCATTCATTTTCTTATAGCAATTTCTACCACTTAATAACAATTCAAAGAAAAAAAATACACCCAGAAAAGTGAGGGGGGAAGAAATATCATGAATACGATGCTGATGTTTTGGGGGTATAAACTTGAATTTGTTCCTTTCATGGCCACACTGCTATTATAGGAATGTTACTATCCCTTTATAAAAAGTGATTAATAGATGGTTTAATAAATGATTAATCAATTGTTATAGATGATAGAGTCCAACAGGTCAAAAGGTTGCTTAAAACCAGAGCTTATAAACAGCTAGAATAATCTGCCCCCTTACAACCATCAAGACTACATACTGCTCTGGTCTAGAACATGCTTATAGCATCTATTAACCATTTATTAACTAATTATAAACTATATATACTCTACCTGCATGTCCACCCCTTGTGAGTGGCAAACTCAAAGATAAATAATCATGGCTCAGATCTGGATACTCCTTTCTGACTAGTACCTGACTCCTTGAGTCAGTGGGACTTTTTTTTAGCTGAAAAAGATATTCGTATGAGTACAGGTTACAGAGCCTGGTATTTTGCTTATACATGGCAAAAAATATCTACTGCTGTCTTGAGAATCCAAGTTTGTTACAGTGTTACAGACTGGCAGAATCTAGCCTTGAGGTTTTTAAACTGATATCTGGGCCTCTTGCAATGTAATTTCAATCCTAATAATGTACTTGAATTTTCTCCGTATTCAGCAGCAAGGAAGGGACTGAGGTTTGAATAGCAATCTGCTTGCATTGGTTCGAAGTGTAGGCAGGTTCAAGTTCTTCTTAGAAAGAGTGAAGTGCAAACTAAACCATATATTTAAAGGACAATGTCAATCAGTTATTTCTCCCAGAGGGTTTTTTTCACTCTTAGTTTATAATACTATTTTCCAAAAAGCTTGAGTATAATTTTTCCCCTTCTTTTGTTCTCTCCTATTTCACAAACATTAATTCTTTCCAGCTAGCCCCCCTGTTGGGAGCAGAGATGAAATAAACAGCTGCGTTAGTAACAACTCAAACAATTCTACCTTCTAGTCATGCCAAAATACCTTTGTCTGTACACCAACACCATCAACTATGTCAGCACTGCTTTAGGAATAGGATTTGCACAGTGAGCTATGGCAACAAAACAAAACCCTTGACTTTTCATATGTCCTACAAAAATAATGACTATTTAAACAACACTCCTGGTAGATTCTGAAAATACGCAACTAGCTGCATATTAAAATCTGAAGGGATTCAACAAGACGTCAAAGTAGAATAGTTTTAATATAGTGGCATTGCTATGAATCAGAAAAGCTGAATAAAATAATGTGCAGGTTCGTAGAGCGTTAGCATTATGGCAGGCACCATCAGGTGGCGCAGTTACACACAGACTTTCAAGTTCTTAACACATAAGCAAGTTTTGACTCTTGGAAAGACATGCTATGTTGTTTTTAGTTTTGTGTTGTTAGTTTTGGGTATAGGCAGCTTATAGTGAGAAGGAGCTGTGCTAGCAGCAGGAGAGAGATCCCTCTGCCTTGATGTGTAACTAGAGTCATTTTTGGGGGCACAGTTGCTCTCTGGGAAGTAGCCATTTGTGTTGGGCTGAGATTGCTGAAAGAGGGGATTGTATGCTGTTTGACCACCTCTGTTCCAGGACTGGTATGTGTGCGTAAATAAACCAGTTATACTTAAATATATATCATACTTTATGTCACTGATTTCTCCTCTCCTGGGAAGCCAACCTGCAAGACCCTGAACATCTGCTACTGCTTGGCAGAGGGGCAACACATATCAGAAAAGGACACTGGTATGAGAAAAAAGAACAATGATATATTAGGAGTTATGGCCAAGTATGAAAAGGCTCCCTTGCTGGGCAATGACAAACTGGGCAGTTACCATTTCTGAATGAAGGCCCCGAATCAGCCAGCGCTAAAGGACGTGTATAACCGTAAGCAAGTGCAAAGGCCACTTGAGCACAATGGGGCTACTCGCATGCTTATGGCCGTGCATGTGTTGAAGCACTTGGCCCAATCGGAACTTTTGTGAGCAGAGATCTGCATCCTTGATGGCAGCTTCCCATTTATCCTGAGGATAAGCAGCCCTGTCCCTCATTTTTGTTCTTCCCCCTTTTCTCTTCATGACTGCTTTGTTTATGACCAAGTGACTTGTGTCTCCGGCCCTTGGATTGGTGTAAATATGAAAAGAGAACCAATATCGGTTTGTTATTAATGTGTCATGGCACATGGTTCATATATTATTGATGAATGGTATTAATGACTGCCTGCTGTCCATTTACTTTATTGCAAAATGTTAATATTAATTATTTAAAGCAGAATAGTTTTAAGAGAGGTCAAATCTAGGGCCGAAAATGCTTGACTGGCTGTGGTGTATTCATTCCTCTTCCGTGCATGCATCTGTGATAGGTGGATGTGTGCTACATTCAAAATGTATCCTCCAGTCTAATGGAGTGGTTCTCAGACTCTTTTTTACTGGTGACCCCTTTCACACAGCAAGCCTCTGAGTGCAACCCCCCCCTTATAAATTAAAAAAACTTTTTAAAATTTAACACTACTTGGGAAGAGGGATAGCTCAGTAGTTTGAGCATTGGTCTACTAAACCCAGGGCTGTGAGTTCAATCCTTGAGGAGGCCACTTAGGGATCTGGGGCAAAAATTGGTCTTGCTAGTGAAGGCAGGGGGCTGGACCCAATGACCTTTCAAGGTCCCTTCCAGTTCTAGGAGATTGGTATGTCTCCTTTATTATTATAAATGCTGGAAGTGGAGCGGGGTTGGGGGTAGAGCTGGGCTGGTGGGGCTTGGGTTGTCAGCACCACCATGTGCAGGGGCTGACAGCTCATACAACCCCCAGGTAATTACTCTGTGACTCCCTGAGGGGTTGCGACCCCCCAGTTTGAGAACCCCTGCTCTAATGGGAGCAGCTAGAAAGGTTGCTGGTGCTAGTCATAGGTGCAAGCTAATCTAACCTCTAGAACTTAATTTTCTTTCCATGCCTAGTACATAGGCGTTAGCCCACAGGAAGGAGCTCTATCTGTGAGCAATTCCAGCTCGGGCCCGGGGGGTTATGTGCACAGTTCAATGTCCCCAGTGCCTCCCTGAAGATCCCAGCACAGCACCCACATTCTGCAGCACAGATCCTGAAGAGTTATCACTTTGCTCTTCCACCTTAGCTTTCCCTCCCTCATGACCGTGGATGCTGCAGCCTTACCCTCCCCACTTCCTCCACCATCAACAGCCATGGTTTAATTCTGATAATGTCCAGGCAGAGCCCGCTGATACCCACTCTAGCGGTAGAGCTTTCCAGCTGAGAAGGACCTTAACTCACACTGTCCTTTAAAAATGCATTAATATAGCAAAATATGGATTGAGCAAATTAAATGAGAGAGAACGTGACTCACACACACACCCCTTTCTCTACCTCCTCCAACTCCCCATTCTCTCTGGCAATGTAACCCATGCTAGGCCAGTGTGGCTCTTTGTCGCCCTGGTGGCCAGACTACATTTAGGGGCTTACAAGCCTGAGTGACAATCATAACAGGGATTGCGGTGGCTACAGAAATGCCTCCATGGAACCGGGGATGGAAAGACGCACTAATTTGACCAAAGTTTTAGCTACTGCTTGGCTCCCTAGATCCAAATTGTACCATCACGCGAGGGGAGGGAAAGTGAACATATGTTTTAAGAGCCTGTCATATTTTAGGGCCATATTTTCCTCTCAGATTCCCATGGTAGAGCTCTGACTTGTAGAAACTACAACAGAAAAAGAACCCAAGAAGAGCTCCTGGAATTGAGAAGAAGCTAGGAGTGCTGCTTGGTAGGTCTAAACGGCCTGTTCAGCAGGTAGGTTCACAGGGGTTAGGTGCTATAGAGAAACATGAAAGAGCCACTTACTGTAGATGGATCTGTCCATGTAGAATACTGGAGCTGAAAGGTGAATTTTACCCTTAGACTTTAATATTGATGATGGATATTACAGTAGCCCCAGCTGAGGACAGGGCAGCATTGTGCCAAGAGCTGTAAGCACAGTGAGACAGAATGTGCGACAAAGTACTTACAATCTAAACAGACACAGGATGGGGTGTGACTTGCCCACACTCACTGAGCAGGGAATAGAACTCAGGTCTTCGAGTTCCCACTCTCGTTCCCTACCCCTTAAATTGCACTGTCTTCCCTGGAACCAAATGGATCTGGAGGGCATGAAAGCCAGATCTGTGACTTTCCACAGGCTTCTAGGGCACCGAAGAACTTGAATCCAATGGGACAGAGAGGCTGGACGAATGGAAGGATCAATCTGAAATTTGAGTGTGTAATTTAGGATACCTGGAAAACAATTCTTAAAACCCTGCTCTTAAGGAGAGAGAGAGAGAAAAAGAGCGTGTGTGTGTGTGTTTTAATTGCTTTGTGGTGCTGGCAGGAGAAAAGCAGAACACGCAGGTGTAATCATCCCTTCTCTATTGATTGCAGTGTGCGTCACTGAGTGCAGAAGTGTGGGAGGTGCAAGCGCGCCTTACAATCAAATCACTAGCCTTTCAGGATTCTAACAACACCTCCTGGGGGATGCTTTCTTTCTTTTCCTTTTCAAAATAAAATTAAAAAAACAAACCAGGAAAGGAAACAAATGCTCCCAACAATACAACTCAAAACAAACTGGGGGGAGGAAAGCCATTTTTTTTTTGCATAACACCTTTTAAAAAATGATTTGGTTCAGTGGTAGTTAAAGGTAATGGGGCCCTCTAGAGGCCTGGAAGTGACAGAGAGGAAATTCATAGATTTCATGACTAGATGGGACCACTGTGAGCATTTAATCTGATCTTCTGCTTTGCACAGGCCCCAGAAACTTTCACAGTCATAGGTGCATCAGGCCCAATGTAACCACTAGAGTTGGTCTGAACATGTTTCCAGTAAATGTTTTTCCATCCAAATATGTTGTTTCATCAAAGCCAAAACGTTCCTGAGACATATTGATTCTGACAAAAATTTTAACAGGAAGGATTCTGAGGTCCAGGGTGGACTCCCCAGTGACTTCCCGACAGAGACTCAAACCAAAAACCTGACCTTTTCTTCCAAAAACCAGACCCATTTGGACAGAAGACAGGGAGATTCATTAGAGGGCTCCTAAACTATTCATAATACCCAGCCTTCGCTTTTCCTGCTGGCCCCTCAGTACAATATTCCCAAAGTATTACCTTGTGTTGTCATCTGCCCCTTTTCATCAGACTCTCTCCCTTTCCCCTTCACATGAGGCCTGTCCTTGCACCATTGAACTCAATGGACATGTTGCCATTGACATTAAGACATGTAGGATAAAGCCCGTGATGTATAAAATGTAAGGAAATGAAGACCCTCCTGCGCATAGACCATTGTCTAGGCTGCCGCTTGAGTGGACGTCAAGTTGTTTTTAGAGATCATAGAATCATGTCTAGTTGGCAGCCGGTTTCAAGCGGAGTGCCCCAAGAGTAAGTCCTGGGGCCGGTTTTGTTCAATATCTTCATTAATGATCTGGAGGATGGCATGGACTGGAGGATGGCATGGACAACTCAGCAAGTTTGCAGATGACACTAAACTGGGAGGAGTGGTAGATACGCTGGAGGGTAGGGGTAGGATACAGAGGGACCTAGACAAATTAGAGGATTGGGCCAAAAGAAATCTGATGAGGTTCAACAAGGACAAGTGCAGAGTCCTGCACTTAGGACGGAGGAATCTCATTCACTGTTACAGACTAGGGACCGAATGGCTGGGCAGCAGTTCTGCGGAAAAGGACCTAGGGGTTACAGTGGACGAGAAGCTGGGATATGAGTCAACAGTGTGCCCTTGTTGCCAAGAAGGCTAATGGCATTTTGGGCTGTATAAGTATAAGAGCTGTAAGCACTACCATCAGATCGAGGAACGTGATCATTCCTCTCTATTCGGCATTGGTGAGGCCTCATCTGGGTACTGTGTCCAGTTTTGGGCCCCACACCACAAGAAGGATGTGGAAAAATTGGAAAGAGTCCAGAGAAGGGCAAAACAATGATTAGGGGGCTGGGGCACATGACTTATGAGGAGAGGCTGAGGGAACTGGGATTGTTTAGTCTGCAGAAGAGAAAGCAAAAATCTGTCTGTGGATTGGTCCTGCTTTGAGCAGGGGGTTGGACTAGCTGACCTCCTGAGGTCCCTTCCAACCCTGATATTCTATGATTTGATAGCTGCATTCAACTACCTGAAAGGGGGTTCCAAAGAGGATGGATCTAGACCAGAGGTCGGCAACCTACGGCACATGTGCCAAAGACGGCACGTGAGCCAATTTTTAATGGCACGCTGTGGCCGCCGCTGGCCCTGCTGAGCCCACTGCCGAACCCTGGCAGCGTGCTGAGCGGAGCCAATGGCCGGGACCCCAGCAGGCAGCAGTGCGCTATTCAAAATCCTGCCGGCCCAGCCTGCTCTTCTCCACCCCCCGCCTACCGCTTTCTCTGGCGGGGGCAGAAGCAAGCTTGGTCCTGCCGGCTGCTGCTGTAGGGCAGGCTCCACCGGCAGCCAAGCTTTCCTCTCCCCTGCCTCCAGGAGTGGTGCCAGGGTTTTTGGCGCCCTAGGCGGGGGTCTTTCTGTGCTCCCGGTTGTTGGCGGCAATTCTGTGGTGGGGGGAGGGGTCCTTCCACGCTCCCGGTCTTCGGGGCACTTCGGCGGTGGGTCCCGGAGCGAGTGAAGGACCCGCCGTAGAATGGCTGCCTAAGACCCAGAGTGCGGAAGGACTCCCTGCCGCCGAATTGCCGCCCCCCCAAATCCTGGCGCCCTAGGCGACCGCCTAGGTCACCTAAATGGAAGCGCCGGCCCTGCCTGCCTCTTCCCCAAGCGTGCTGCATCGTGTCCCGCCTCCTCTCCCTCTCTGCCGCCGATGGCCCTTGCGAGGGAGGGGAGAAGAGGAGCCCCAGCGCCTTCGCTGCTCCGACCGAGAAGGAGGCGGAGAAGAGGCAGGAGCGGAGCCTTGGGGAAGGGGGATGGAATCAGGACGTATCCCCCCTGCCATGAGCCGATCAGGGCAGGGGGCTGGGAGCACCCCCTATATCCCAGCCCATCCCCCAGCCCTCTGCCCTGACCCTTGCACCCCCTGACACTCCAGTCCCCTGCACCCCCCCACGACCCCAGCCCCGACTCTGGCACCTCCCACACAGCCCCCCCACACCCCATGCCCTGACTCCAGCACCCCTCTCACACACCCCCAGCCCTCTGCCCTGACTCCTGCACCCTCCACACATACCCAGCCCCCCCACCCCATGCCCTGATTCTTGCACCCCCCACATCCCCACCCTGAGCACCAAATGGGAGCACCTGCACCCCCCCATTCCCACCTGCACCCCTCACACCAAATGAGAGCTGCCCAAGTAAGTGCTCCACACCCAAACCTACTGCCCCAACCCTGAGCCCTCTCCCTCATTCTAGCTCCTGGACAGACCTTGCACCCCAACCCCCAGCCCGCTCCTTCACCCCCAGCCCTGTGCTCAGTGCACCCCCACCCTCAGCTCAGTGCAGAGAGAGAGGAAGAGAATGGGCCAGAACCAGGGAGTAGGTAGGTACCCACTATATATGAGCTGGGCTGGGACCCCAGATGACAGCAGGCTGAGCGGGGCCGGCAGCCGGGATCCTGGCTGGCAGGAGCCGGCGGATGGAACCCCTGAGCAGCTCAGCCCGCCACCAGTCTGGGGTCCCAGCCGCCGGCCCCACTTAGCCTGCTGCCAGTCTGGGGTTCTGGCTGCTGGCCCCTTGCCAGCTGGGGGCCCGGCTGCAGGCCCCGCTCAGCCCACTGCTAGCCTAGGTGAATGGAACCCCGGGCCAGCAGCGGGCTCAGCAGGCCGGCGGCGTAAGATCAACATTTTAATTTAATTTTAAATGAAGCTTCTTAAACATTTTGAAAACCTTGTTTACTTTACATACAACACTAGTTTAGTTTATAATATAGAGACTTATGGAGAGAGACCTTCTAAAAAACGTTAAAATGTATGACAGGCACGCGAAACCTTAAATTAGAGTGAATAAATGAAGACTTGGCACACCGCTTCTGAAAGGTTGTTGACCCTTGATCTAGACTGTTCTCAGTGGTACCAGATTACAGAACAAGGAGCAATGGTCTCAAGTTGCAATGGAGGAAGTTTAGGTTGGATATTAGGAAAAACTTTCACTAGGAGGGTTGTGAAGCACTGGAATGGGTTACCTAGGGAGGTGGTGGAATCTCCTTCCTTAGAGGTTTTTAAGGTCAGGCTTGACAAAGCCCTGGCTAGGATGATTTAGTTGGGGATTGGTCCTGCTTTGAGCAGGGGATTGGCCTAGGGGCATGACCTCCTGAGGTCCCTTCCAACCCTGATATTCTATAATCATGGTCTTCAACACCCTCCTGCAGGAGCCCCTGCTGCCGGGGTATGTGCTGGGGAGGGAGGGTGCATGATGAACTGGGCAGGAGGTGTGGCCAGGTCATCCACACACCCTGGCTGTCCTCAAGCTACCAGAAAGCCCTAGCTCCAAGCTATGGCAGCCCTTAGGAACAGCCCCAATGGAGGGGCCAGGGCTGGCCACTGTTGCTTGGTTTCTCTAGGTCTACACTGATTCAGGGACGAATCTGGCTCTGCGTTTCTCTGAATTCCTTCATAGCTTTGGGATTCATTAAGGTTGGATGTGCACAGAGACTGCCATGGAGGACTGGGTAGTGAGTATTATGGCAAAAGGGAGCATTTCACAGGTTAGCTTACAGAGCTAAGACAAATGGTCCAAAATTTAATTTTTCAACAAGGGGGGGGGGAATGACAAAAATTTGCCATTCATTTTTTATTTCGCAGTTTTCGAGCAGCTCCATTACCAAACTCTCCCTCTCTTCTGATTAGCCGGGGGAGACTAAATAGGATTACGTCGAGGCATCTTCTCTAGTTGCCAGGCACTTTCATCAGTGACCATATTCACACTCCTGTTCTGAAAGACAGGCCTTCTGCTAGCGGGTGTGTAAGCTGCCTTGTGCATTTCCATTCATGGTATTTTTGTCCCCCAAGGAGCTGGCACAATAGACTGTGGCTGCTGATCTGGGAATGAAAACATATTTAGGCTTTTATTTAAGAAAAAGGCATTTTATTTACTTGGTAAATCAAAATGGCCCCTGCAGATCTGTTACAGGGCAATGTGTAAATCCTTCATCGCTAAGGCCCTGCTTAATTGATGATATTGTAGAAATTGCAGATCCTGCACTACTAGGCTTCTACCACCATTTTGATTTTAATGAGCTCCGGCTCTCTCCCGCACCCATGTGTGGGGCGCCTGCTATCAGCCACAATTAATAAAGGTCCATTATAACTTTTCCATGAGTCTCCATGTCTTGTCTACAACTTGGCTGCAATTATTTGACAATCATCCC
This sequence comes from Mauremys mutica, assembly GCF_020497125.1. Taxonomy (NCBI): domain Eukaryota; kingdom Metazoa; phylum Chordata; order Testudines; family Geoemydidae; genus Mauremys; species Mauremys mutica. The sequence continues at coordinate 70,910,830 of NC_059081.1, read as the reverse complement.
ATGATTCAAGGGGCCCTATTCATAGGCCATAGACCTGGCAGACTGTGATGGTTGTCAGGAGTCACTGTTACTGAGGCCATTAGGGACTCCATTACCTTGGAAATGGAGAAACCCATCCTTTTGCCTTTTCCAGGTCGTCTGAGCACTTTCTTCATCCACTGAAGTCCTGGGAGATGCAGGTACTCAGCACCCTTGTGCATCAGACCCTTTCTCAGCTGAAAGAAGGCATTTTAAGTCTCTTCCTTGGATGTTATGGAGTATATTTCCAGATGTTTGGCTGGGGTGTGTGTGTGTGTTAGCTTTGCAACTCCCATTGGCATTAATTGGGATGACATCGTTAAATCCATGCATGTTGCTTTGAAAAGGTGCCCCTCTGCAGCTTTCTGTCCAACACCTGTCATGGATGGCTGCTGTGCACAGCCTTAGAGCTAATTTTCAGGCCAAATCCCAGGTGTGGAGGTAGGAAAGTGGAAGGAAAGGGATTACTGGAACGGAGCCTTTTGCTCCATCGAGTTTCCATGTCACTCGAATTCTCAAAGGGTAAGTGTCTCTCATAGGGTCCACCTTCAGCTCTGAGAAATATGGTTACTTTATGAGATGGAGAATGCAATCTATAGGGTTTGCTATGGCTATGTTATACAGTGAGTCAGGAGGAAGGATGTTTTAGGCAGGGCCGGCTCCAGGGGTTTTGCCGCCCCAAGCAACAAAAAGAAAAAAGCAAAGCCACGATCGCGATCTGCTTCAGTCTTTGGTGGCAATTCGGCGGCTGGTCCTTCACTCCAAGAGGGAGTGAGGGACCCGCCGCCGAACTGCTGCCAAAGACCCGGACGTGCCGCCCCCCCGCCGTTGGCCACCCCAAGCAGCTGCTTGCTGGGCTGATTCCTGGAGCCGGCCCTGGTTTTAGGGCACTTGGTCTGGCTCTGCCCCGGAAGGCCTGTGTGACCCTGGGTAAATCAGTTAATCTACCTTCTGTCTCCATTCCCCAGCTGTAAAATGGAGCTGATATTTCCCTGCCTTTCTGGGGTGCTGCGAGGATAAAATCCACTCAGGACTGTGATAGACTCAGGTACTCTGGTGACCAGGGCCATGTGAGTACCCAGACAGCCAGAGTAAAATCTACATGGAAACAGCAGAGTTCCAGTCAAGTCATTGCAAAATCACTTGAGAACGGTGGGGACTCTGCAGTCTACCCTTTCTGAGACAGCCCTTTGGAAGCTGATATAACCTAAAATCACATCCCACTGCGGTGTGACTGTTTCCTTCTGTTAGCTTTAAATTTGGAAAGCCCACGTTCCAAGTGATGTTTTTCTGAATGTGCTGCAGTCAGTGCTTCATTTACAATAGAGACGTTAATCTATTTTATGCTTCAGCTTGTGAGTAATATATTCTATTGATATTAGTCATATTTCAAATGCTTACCTTTCAAAACAGCATTGGATTTGATAGGATAATCTTCCAATAGACACGTAGGAAGTTTTCATTGAGGGACTTAGTCCTCTTGGCAAATTATAACCTGCCACTCTTTGTACTGGTATGTTGAATGCTTTTGTTATGGAGGTGTTTGAAACTTCAAGTGCACAGAATCAATAGCCACTTAGGGATGGATTTAAAGCCAACCATGGATTTTTTCCAGCATTTTGTGAAATCCAAAGAATTATACATCCACTTTTGTTTTGATGGAAGACTTTTTCTCTTTCTGACCTTACTTTCAAAGGCTCTTCCTTCTTAGGAGTTTTGGGCTGTCATCTGTAGGGTACCATCACACAGCTGATCCATTTCCAGCTGTAACGTTCTTTTTGCAGATTGACATGAAGTCTGAGATGACTCAGTCTAAGATTTATTTGGAAAATGACAGAGTGGCACTTGTAAAAAGCTGTTTTGTCTCTAGAGGTTTTCACGTGAGCAGGGAGGTTCTTAACTGGTGCTTTTATTAGCACGACCCCAAAGCTTGCACCCTTTCTCATGGCTCAAAAGAGACAGGTCTTCTTGACTGAAAAGTGATGGTCTCCTCTCTCTCAGACTCTGCTGTTATTGTTTAATAACATTTAACCTGCATTATTTCCTGAACACAAAAATCCAGCATTGCCAAGAAATCAAAAATACATGGTTTAAAGATTGATTTTATTTCATACACATAGACTTGGGCCTAAGAACTTTTGGTGCCCAAGACATGCTGCACCTAGGGTGGAAAAAGTTTTCTTGTCCCATGAAAATTGTCAAGATTTCAAGAATTTTTCTCATTTCACATTAGGACAAAACAGAGACCTGTTTATTATTTATTTATTTTTTTGGGTGGAAAAATGAGACACAGCCCCACCCCAGATAGGATGTGGGAGACAGATGCAGTTCTGATTCAGAATATGGACTTGAACCTGGATTTCCTACATCTCAGATGAATGTCCTAACCATGGGGCTATTGGCTATCCTTGGGGGGGGGGGGGGTGGTTCTTTGACCAGAAAATCCATCCTGCACCTGAAAAACAATTTTGATGAATGTTTCAGTTTTGACAAATTGATATTTTCCAACAAAAAAAAAATTTGGCAAAAAATTCCTGACCAGCTCTACTGCAGCGTCCCTCAGATGTAACATTTAAACAGCTCACTACTGCTGAAAGTGGGTAAGAGGGGATGGGCAGAAGGCAACTTTGTACAGTGACAGTGAGACATGTATCATAGTCTACGCTCAGAGCAGTGCCAGGGCATTCCATGACTAAATTCAGTCTAAAATCTGGAAGGGAGAATTTGTCTTTGGCAAAGGGAAAACTGCCGTGTAGCCTGGTTAACACAGAATAAAGCTATTGGGTTGATACTTGGAAAAAATCAAAGTTGAATACAGGAGTCAATTATTAGCCTGAAAAAGTAGGCTAGCTCAGCCTCTGGTGGGAATAGAGGCAAGATGAAAATGCAGAGACTCTCTAGAACATGATCTGTGAAAAATCCACTCAAAGGTCTATTTAGTTCCTGAGCATTTGAGACGAGGATAGAGCTATTCAGGTTACCAGCTAGTATTTGAAATAGAATCTCGAAGGCTATATCAATAAAGTGAGATGTTGTTTGATGATGAGTAGTACACTGGTACCTAGAGGCCCCAGCTAAGATCAGGACCTTGTGCTAGGTGCTGTACAAACACAGAATAAGAGGCACTCATTGGCCCAAACAGCTTAGCATCCGCGTAGACAAGCCAGACAAAAGGAGGCATGGAGGGGAGACATGACTTGCAGATGCATTTCATTGATACTTTTCTTAGGAGTGGAAAATGTAAATTGTGACCCATCAGAGAGGTGCAGGAAGGTGATGATAACAGCAAGCAAAGGGCAAATACAAAGTTCAGGACATAGTACTAAAAGCAACTTGTCTGCAGAGAGTTTTAGTGCTGCAACTAGGTGAGAGTGAGAGAGGTTTTGAAGGGTTTGGAAGCCCCACCTCCTTGTTCTGAAATAAGGAATGATAGATTTAAAAGAATCCTCCCCTCAGTAGTGTCAGCCATTTCAGGCCTGATCCTCTCTTACCCTGTACCTTGTATAGTCATTTGCAGCAGTGCAAGAAATGGATGTGAAGAGACTCATATCGTTTCACACTCACTGTGCACTGGTGTAGATGCCTACAGGGGTAGCAATGGCAGCCCCTTAGTGTTTTGCACCAAAACAATTAATAGTTGAAACAAATGAGTGCTTTTTAAAAAATGGCCTTGGAGAATCTCAAGCGCCAGGAGTGGCCAGCTGTCTGCACATCCTGGAAGGTGCCGCTGGTCACTGCTGTGGGAGGGAGCACAGTCGGGTGCATTGGTCCCCTTTAAAATTTAAAACCTTCCACACGTTTTCTAGCATGAGACTCTCATGCAAATAGTCCCTGCAATATTCAAACCGCTTGGGCTCTTTCCTTATGTTGTTTCTAAGTTTGAAGAAAGCCTGCTGGGTGTAATTAATATTCCTCCTCCTACACTTACCATTACTCCTGACAGTAAAAATTAAAACATGAGCCTCTCTTCATTCAACCCCAGCCCACGGGAATTAGACTGCACAGAAAAGTTGCTAATAAAGTGAAAGGCTTGTAGATCTGTGTTCAGCGAGGCAAGGTGTAGTTTTCATTCAGTTACCCTGATGGATACAGGATCTCTCACCTCATCCTGATTGGATGCTTGGCAGTGGCACTGTTTAGCCTTGTTTGGTGAGAAGTGACAACAGACTGCACTGCTGAGCCAGCTTATACTGTTGATTCAGTTCCCTCTCTCTCTCATGGTAGGGATATCTGCAGTATTGTTGCAATCTTACTAGTACCAGTCAGTGTTGCTATGGGCACTGCTGCCTAGGAGCAGAGAATAAGACAGGGAATAAGAGAGGCTGTCCCAGAACCTTCAAAACTAAGCTACTTATTATGCTGCATGTTTTTGTTTCAAATTACCTTTCACCACAGAATACAGTTTTATTCTTATTCTAAGCATTGTTGACAGATGTGTTAATTCGTGTATTTAAATAAATGTTTAATAACCAGGCAGAAGCAGAATCTAAATATAAATCATTATTCTAAACAGGCTATTTCACATCAGACTCATTCTTATGCTTTATTAAAATGTCATTTTCTACACCTATTATCAATTTGGATTAGCCAGAGTGGCTTTGTAAAGGCTGCCAACCTGAGCACCTTACATCCGACGAAGTGGGTATTCACCCACGATAGCTCATGCTCCAAAACGTCTGTTAGTCTATAAGGTGCCACAGGATTCTTTGCTGCTTTTACAGATCCAGACTAACACGGCTACCCCTCTGATACTTGACAGAGGTGCATGTGTTACACATTTAACTTTTCATTTTCCTGTGAGTCGGTCAGGCGTGCCACAGATTTTCTCCCTGCCCTCCGCCACCCACGCTTGCTGGCAGCAAAAGGCTGGAGAACAACTAATCAAACTGCAGAATTTACACACATGTCCCTACGATTCCTCCTTGTCCTCAGCTCCCTAGTTTGAGCTGAACAAATGTATTTGTGGTAGGAGTACATTAGCTTCCTGGAGAAGTGCCTCTGTTTCCACTCCTTGTATGAATCAGATCCCCAGGGTGTATTCCAGGACCACAGGGCGGCTGTGCTGGTTGACCAAATCACAGGCAACCAATGTTCAAGTAAGAGGATGAGTAGGTCAGGAAGTAGCTGAGATTTTTGCAGCCAAAAGTGTTCCACCCAAACTCTGTTTTCAACCCAGCTGCTGCCTTGGAACGAGTGGCCCAGTGTCCATGTGAGATTGGAGGGTGGATAAGGATTATCTGGTTGTAGCTTAGCCCAAAGGAGACTAATGTGGGTAAAATGGGGAAGCAAGACTGATATTGGAACCCCTGAGTCAGGGAGCATGTTCCTCATTTGTTATGCAGCTCTGCAGTGTAGGGTCTTCTTACATCTGGAGCTCCTACTGGATATGAGTTCAACAAACACTTTAGGAAGGGAAGCAGATTTAGAGAAAGCTGGTTTTAGATCTTGGGGACCACAGAGTCTCCATAATGTCCTGGGCAGACACGCAGGGTTTTCTTGCTTTCTCTCATCCCTTTAGGATCTCACTTTTCCTGCAGGCCCTCAAACTTCATTGCAGCATCTGAACCTGCTGTGGGCACAGGGGACTATGATGGGGATGAAAGAGTAAAAAGGACCCACCCTTTATCTTTTTCCATCACTCTGAGACTTTGCCACATCCAAAAGGATACATCTTCTGCATCTGCTCCACCTTCTCCCTTGGGATATTTCTGTGATGGTGTTGTACTAGCAACTACAGAGAAGCACCGGGAAAGAATCTGATGGATGCACACCAACAGGAATTGCCATGGCAGAGCAATGGTCCATCCAGACCAATGTCCTTTCAGCAACTATGGCCGGTACTAGATGCTTCACAAGGCAGCACAAGAATCCATGAAATAGGTGGGTGTGGGATAACTTGTTACCAGAGAATTTTCTTCCTATCCCCCAATAGTTAGAGGTCAGTCTATCCCCGAAGCATGAGGGTTTATATCCCCTCTGAAGTTATTGGATATTGTTCAGTAGAAACTGTTACAGTGGTGGATATCTGTGTTGTCCATTTAAATGTCCAATCCTTTTCTGAATCCTGCTACGCTCTGGGCCTCAGTGGTCACCACAGCGAGCAGGTTCCTCCACTATAAATGTCCCAGTGCCTGGCCTGGAGAGTCTAACCCCTGTAGGCCTTGTGGCCCCAGCCACTTCACAATCACCCCAGGAGCTGACAGCAAGAGCAAGCCATCAGATCTTAGCCTTTGCAATAAGATGAAGGGAGAGAGGCAGCCTCTTGTGGAACAAGGTCTTATGGCTTTGTAGATCATGACCAACACCCTGAACTGCACCTGAAAGGTATCCTGCCCATATGCAGAACACGTTATGATGTTAAAGACCAGCCAAGGTTACCTCGGTGGGACCTAACTCCTTTCTATTTAAGAATGACTGGCTGCTCACCAGCCCTCATCTATAATGGTCTCCAAGCCTTCCCATTGGCCTTCCCATTGGCTGTGAGAATCCAGGGCTCATGGTAGTGGCAGGACACAAATGCTGCAATGTGTCCAGGACCTCACTTAGCATAATAGGGGAAGCTCAGTGAGAGAAGGTGGATGTTTGTTAATCTTCTGGTGTAGCCTTGCTCCATTCCCTTGTGCTGGCCAGGTAGCCCTGAATCCTAACCATCTCATCAGCAAAGCAAGTGGGAAACTCCTTGCAACAAGGCAAACGTGGACTGTGTGAAAGGAAGCTGGATTCATCAGGCTGCCGGATTCATCAGGCTGCCCACCATGCTCAGCAGCTCCCATGGATGAGTCTGCAGATGCTGAGGGAGAGGCATATTTGGATCTGATCACTTAGCTCACTGCCACGGGTTTGGGGGCAACTTCTGTCCTAGTGTCACTGTTATAAACAAGGCTGTATTTACACCAGCTGCCCTTGGCTTTGCATAGAAAGACTGGCTGGGCTTACAATCAAATGGTGGGCTTACCACACAGGGGTGTTATAATAGCCATTAAAATTGGCCAAGGTTCAGCAGATAGGAATTTGATGGATTTAATTGGTTTCCAGGAATCTCTGAGCGACTAGGCTGCTTTTTAGCTTTCTCAAAGAAAGTAAGATACAAAAATTCTGAAATAAGGAAGTAAAGTGGTGCAAAGGTAAAAGTGAAGTGTTTTAAAACACCTGCAGGGACCTGAGGAGGGTCACCTCAGTGTTATCATCAAAAATGAAATTTTACAGGGAATTTGAGAGATAGAGATTTAAAAATCAAATTTCAGTTACAATTAGAATTTCTGATGGCTGCTAATGTCCTTGTTAGAGCATCACTCTCCAGTTCTGCTCAATGTATCTTCAGGACAGGAGTGGAGATTTAATTTACACCAGCTGAGGAACTGCTCAGTCAGCTTAACTCCACTGATTTAAGGCCAAATCCTGATCCCAGTCAAGTCAATGATAACACCCTGATTTATTATTATCATCATTATTGCAATGGGACCAAGATTTGGTTCTTAATGCAGCATTTGGGGCATGTTTCTTTGCTTTTCGTTGTTTTTGGGTTTCCCAGGGATAACTTAGGACATACAAATCCTGAAATAATGAAGCAAAATGTGCAAGAATAAAAGTAAGTTGCTTTAGAACACTCTCAGGAATAAGCTGCACAATACCGGAGAGAATGCAGGAAACTAACTGGGCCTCCCCAGACTCTACTGGGACCACTGGAACATATCCTACTTTAACAAGGTTATGCTCTGCTCTCAGTCTGGGAAAGGTGAAGAATTGACCATAGCAAAGGAGGTAACTTTACACTTTCACCCAGATCCCCCGCTACTATTCTTCACCCTTTCCACATGCCATGTGATACAAGTGCATGGGTTTTGCATTATTCCATGAGTGGCTATTTCCAGAGAAGTGATGTCAGGCCTAGAGTGACGAGAAGGCAAGTGTGAAAAATCGGGACAGGGGTGGGTGGGTGAGGAATAGGTGGCTATATAAGAAAAAGCCCCCAAAATTGGGACTGTCCCTATAAAATCGGGATATCTGGTCACCCTAGTCAGGCCATTCTCTAAGATTGCTATCTGCATTTTACAGCTCAGGTACACTGACATTAAAGGCTTAAGCCAAAGCCCACTGATGTTAATTAAGAGTCTTTCCATTGACTTTAGTAGGGTTTGGATCAGGACCTAAGTAACTTGCACGAGGTCACAACGAGAGCCTGTGGCAGGACCAAGAATAGCTCAAAGGGGCCTTATTGCTTTGCGCCCTGTGCAATAACACACATCAGTGGAAAGTAGGCAGAAAACATTACCAGCTCAGCATGGTGTTGGTTACACTCACTTTGCACAGGTGTACATGACTGAACAAGGCAAGGTGCGGGGCAATGAGGAAACAGAGCCTAGCTGTTCTGACTTCCAGTCCAGCGCCTCAGCCACAACACATGGGCCTTGTGTTTTGCTCTGAAATTGATATGCCCTGTGGTCACTTTAATTCTGGGGTGGGAGGCTATTCTGCAGCCACTGTGCTGCCACTGAGAAAGCCCTGCTCCTTTTCCTGGGAGTTTTATCCTTGGCTCAGTCAACTCCAACATGCCTGATGAACACAGGTAGTGTCAGTAGATCACAGAGACATGGTCCCTGGGACAATCAGGACCCAGCCTGCTGTAGATGATACACAGGGACATGGGAATTCCCAGACTGGAGACAGACCTGAGGTCACTCTACTCCAGTATCCTGTGTCTGACAGTAACCAATCCAGATGCTTCAGAGGAAGATGTAAGAACCCTGCAATAGGCAAATGTGGGAGAACCTGATCCTCACATTAGGTGTCAACCTGCTCACTAATAATTAGAGAGTGGCTTATGCCCTGCAGCATGAGGGCTAATATCCCTTCCAGAATTTGTTAACATTAATTCATTCTAACTCTGCATATTCTTGTTATCCACATAAATGTTCAATGCTTTTTAAATCTTGCTAAGTTCTTGGCCTCAATGACTTCATGTGGCAGACAGTTGCAGTGCCTGATTACATGTTGTGTGACAAAGTATTTCCTTTAATTGGTATTGAATTTCCCACTTTTCAATTTAATTGAATATCACCGTTGTTGTCTATGAGGAAGGCGGTGAGTCTTTCACAGAGGTCATGGAAATTACAGATTCTGTGATTTTCTGGGACCTCCGTGACTTCTGTAGCGGCTGACCCCAGGGCTGCCCAAGCAGTGGTCCCAGAGTAGCAGTGGCCGAGCCCCAGGCCACCCCCGAGCAGCAGCGACAGGACCCTGGGCCGCCCCTCCCCCGAGAGCAGCAGCAGTGGTGCCCCGGAGCCTCCCAGAGCAGCTAAGATTTAGAGATTTAGTCAGGGGGTATTTATAGTTCAAGTCATGGACAGGTCATGGGCTGTGAATGTTTATTGCCTGTGACCTGTCCATGACTTTTACTAAAAATACCCGTGACTAAATCGTAGCCTTAGCTATGAGACATGGAGAACAAAAGCGCCCAATCTACTTTATCTAGACCAGTCTTATTTTATATACGTCTATTATGTCCCCACGTATTCATCTCCTTTCCAAGGTTACAGTCCCAATCTTTTCCAACTCTTTTCATTTGAGAGAGTTTTTTTCCATGTCCTTGCTCATCCTTGTCACTGGTCTCTGAACCCCCTCTGGTTCTGCAATATCCTTTCTGAGATGGGTACCCAGCACTGCACACAGTATTCCAGTTGAAGCCATTTATATAAAGGCATTAAAATATTCTCTCCATTCCATACTGTCTGCATCCTAATCTCTTGTTTGCTTGTCTGTAGCTGCACGTAGGGCAGACCTGTCCCTTCTGAAGTTGATACAGTTAACAATCCTGTAATTTGACATTTATCCCTGCAATGTGCATTTGTTTGAATTTATCTACACTGAATTTCATTTGCCATTGTGTTGCCCCTTCACCTGGCTTAGTTAGGTCTCTCTGAAGTTATTCAGGGTCTTCTCTGGGCCTGACTAACCTAATAATTTGTTTCATCTGCACATTTTGTTACTTCCCCTTTCCAGTGTCACAGTTCAGGGCAACTGCACATGCATCCCCCTTAATGGTTCCTTGAGGGCACCCACTCTAGGCTCCCAGCTCCTCGTCACCTCTCCTGGGTGGAGACATTTGTCTCTCCCTCCTGATGAGTTTTTCCAGGCTGCAAGGTTCTCTGCCTACACTGTGATATTCGCAGCAAGCCAGACTGTCTAAACAGGCCAGCAACTGCACTTTGCTTTCTCTCCAGAAGTTATGAACAGCTGTAATTGCCAGCAGGCACAAGCTACCACATAGCTCTTTCTAAGCAAGCACATACATTCTTAAGGTTAAAGCATTACAGAAAAAATATATTAAAAACAATAAAAGAACTCAAAGGCATGCTAAGAAGCTTACCACAGGTAACCCCTGGCCCACTCCAACAAAGGCTCTGTTAGGAGTCAGTCATTCACCTCCCCCTAGAGACTCCCCAGGCAAATCACTTGACATCATTTGTCCCCAAAGTCCATCACAGTCTGGCACATTGTTCAAGACAGTCCTTTGAAGTTCATCACACGCCCCGGTTCACATCACATCTCCCCCTTTACAGAGAATCGTGGGTTTTCAGAGACCAACAGATGAAGAAAGGGCCTTTGACAACTGAGTCCAGGACTTCCTTCTGACCCAGTGAAGAGACAGGACCTTCTGTCAAAAGGGGAGCAGGGGGTGCCTTTGCGAAGCATTGAAGGAATTTGGCCTACTAGGGCCCTGTAAGACCGATGGGTGACCTCAGGTGAGCTTTTAGCACATGCACAGGAACTTGTATTGTTTTTATGTTTCCTCTGTAATGCTTTTACCTTAACAAAAATGTGCTTGCTTAGAAAGAGCTGTATCGTAACTTGCAACTGCTGGTAGTACACTGCTCATTGCCCTTGGAGAGAAAGCAACTCATAGATGCTGGTCTCTAGGCTGACTGGCTTGCTGGGGATATCACAGTGTAAAGCAGGGAGCTGTGCAGCCCTGGTCAGGAGGGAGAGACCGTGGGTCTGCGCCCAAGATGTGACATCTGGGAGCCCTTAAGTGGGTGCCCTTGAGGGACCCCAGAGGAGGAATATATTTACAGTTACCCTTGAAACTGTGGCAACCCTACTCTTTGCTTTCCGTCTTTTGGCCAGTTTTTGATCCACGATAATACTTTGCCTCTCACCTGTTTAAAAAAGGTGAGAGTCAATGGCTTCACCATCTACCCATCTCATTGGGTTAAAACAGAACGCTACAAACCAAAATGGAGAATTTGCTTCATTTCTAATGTGTTCCAAGAAGTGTCTTTTGCGATAGTATTGTGTAACCTGCAAATTAACTAAGGTCTCTTAAAATGTTAAACATCAAGGAATACATTTGAATTGCACCCCTTTCTCTTCAGTTAGTGCCCGCTTTTAGAGCTGGGAGCTCAAAATACATCACTGGAAACTAAGCAACAAAAGCAAGCCTGAAAAAATTGCTGTTTTATGGTAGACTCTATATTTAAAACCCTGACCACATAGCTGTTATCTGCAACAAAAAAGACACTTTATTCACCTGTCAAGTTCTATTGCTTTCTTTTTTGTGTTTTATTTATTCTTTAAATGGAGCTATTCCCAGACTAATACAAGTGCTATAAATTATCCATCTATGATGCATCAGACTTTGCTGATGGGTGTTCAATAAAGGAAGCGAAAATTGCAGAATTGTGGGCTTCAGGGTTTTTTCCCTGCCGGACAGAACAGGATAAGCACTTTCAAAGCTGCCTAAAGTCTTCTAAGTGTGACACATTGTGAGGGACAGCCCTGTTAGGAAATGAGCATGATTGCTTAACAGGGCCCTGGTCTAACAGGGCTGAGCACACTGAGGAACGGAGAGAAATCCAGGGTATATTGCCATGGCAATTCTAATTGTTCCAACTTTATTCTTCCTGTGTGGCTGTGCAGCCCTAGTCACTCTAATAAAAAAACAAAACAAAACACTTCAATGGGTATGCTGAGTGTGGAGAAATACCCAGCTAACACTGGGGAACAATCGTGTTCTTTTTATCCTTGTTAAATAAAGCCAAACAGAGTAAATGAAGTCTGGCTTTAATGAAATTTTTATAAGTACGTAAAGGTTGGTATAAGATAATGGAATACAATTTGTTTGAACTGTGTAGTCTTTTTTAAATTAATTTTTCATGATCCAGTTCAATTTATCTGTTACTGGTGTATTCATAGAACTCAATTGTCTGCATGCAGTGACAGATTTAACCCTTGCAATTCCTAATAGTTTGTAAGCAGCTGGAGGGGGGCTTTTGGACAGAAGTTTGTGATTTGGAAATTCTACTTAGATTGTATTTTCATTCAAAATGAAAAAGGTTTTTTCCCCCAACTGATGTCTATAAACTCTCCACAAATGTTATCCCTCCTCTTAAAGCAGATCATATAGACAGACGTGCCTCCTGTTCTTTTGCAAACATCAAAGCTGCCTCCGGTATTCTGTAAATGTCAAGGTGCTAATTAGTTGAAACAGGAGTCAGCTAAGGACATATCAAGGCATTTAAGAGAGAAGATTAAATTCAGTAGAAATATAGCAGTGCACAAAGAGCACTGGGTGTTCTTTAAATAGTCTGCTCGCAGCTTCTGAGTGAAGGGGTATTAGTTATATGCAATATCTTAGATCCTTTGTATATGTCATGCTGATAACATGATTTCAAGCATAGAGATAGAGCTTATTATACCTTAGGGCTAAATACTGGATATTCCTCCATTACAGGCCCTTGACACCCCATAGTTAGTGTGGTTTTGCTGTATGGAGTTGGAGGCGGTGAGGCAGTTCAGGGGATGCCATGCCTTTGGAGAATAATAGAGCTCTGCTCCACTGTGTCTCTCTGAAGCAGCCCAGCGTGGCTGTGGCTAGTGGATCTGCCATGAGGTAAAAGCACAAGCCTGAACTCTATGCATGCTCCCCAACACAGCAGAGACTTTGCTGCCTTGATGGAGGGAGGATTCCTTCCCTTAGCCCTCTGAGAGGAGCTGTGTGATAAAGCCTATCTAACTCAGGCTGTGCAAGAACTGAGTTTCCAGAATTTGGCCTTTTGGGCCATGATTCTGTAATGATGTAAGTATGCGCTTAAATTTATGCACACTTAGCCCCATGGATGTCAGTGGGAATGCTCACATCCATGAAGTCAAGCATTTGTGTAAATCTTTGCATGTCTTGGCTGTGCTTGACTGACTTAACTGTTATCTGGTACTTTTTTTTTCAGTACATTTCAAAGCACTTCACCAAAAAGGTCAATATCATTATCCCCATATTACAGATTGGAAAACTGAGGCACAGAGGAAAGGAAATGGTCACCCAGCAAGTCAGTGGCAGAGCTGGGAATAGAATCCAGGTCTCCTTACAGTCCAGTGTTCTATCCACTAGGCACAAAGCCTCACAAATTCCCCCTGTTGGCATCAGCTGAGTAGGGAACTTCCTCCTTCTTGTGTCCTGTTGGCTGTTGGTTTTTCCTTACATATAACATGCTCTGCTCATACCGTTCATCAGATTTCAGTCAACACTTTATAATTACAATTTTTTTCCTGTTATATTTTAAGCTTCAGGGCATAAATATCAAATAAGTCCTCTTTGTTTAGATGGTGTTGGTTGACCATTTAATTACATAGTCATTACCAGGTAGTGACAGGGTAATTACATGGTAAGGATCATATCATTACACACAAGTACTTCACTCTTTCTAACCAAGGTGCAGGTTGGATGGTGTAATTATTTTTGAATCTACTAAGTGCAAGTGCACAATAATTTACAGCAGCCTGCAATTATTGAGTAGTTGTATGGTATTTACCAAGTACATCCTAGAAATTACCATTCATACAAAGGCAAGACAGAGGATGCCACTAAAATGGCTGACGGTTTCAAGCCACGCAATCATAGGGCCAGAGCCACTCAGGCCAGCATCTAATAGCCACACTGGTCTCAATCGGAGCCAGATGCCCCTGGGGAAAAATAGCAAGGACCATATTAGACTTAAAATGCATGTAACATTGATTTAACTAGCAGTGAAAACCCCGAGATCCATAAGAGTTTGTGGATCAGTGCTGTGATTGACTCAGTGCAGTTAAGTTCATGTGACGTTTGATTAAAGCAAATAATTTAAAAAAGCTTTTATTAGCCTTTGGTGTTTCAAATGACTAACAGCCAAAGTCATCAGCTTTATTGTATCTCATGCAGCTGCTTCCCATGAGCAGTGAAGTAGGCTCAGAGCCAATCTGAAGGTGATGCAAGCCTATGAAGAACCTGGATGTTGCAGCAGTGAGCAGAGCTAGACACAAATAATAGTGTAGCCGGGGTGCCCAAAATGCCACCCACAGAATCCTAAATATGGCTCATGGTTGTCTTTCTTCTTTAATATAGTGGTATAGCCAGTGGAGATCATGTGTCCCAACACACATGGCTCCATCTTTATCACAGCAGCCTCCCTCAGTGGCTGCAGTACCTATAATGCAGATCAATGTGACATATGAAGCTGGTTCTGCTTAACACAGGTTAGCACTTGATGGCTGGTGTGCAAACTTCCATGTTGTAGAACACCAGTCAGATACAGAAGTGACTGCCAGAGTCCCAGAAATGTGCCAGTATGGTACTCCACTGGCAGAAGTTTGGATCGGCCAGTGCAATAGTTCACCAGGGTGGATAAGGAGAGGGATGAATTTACAGGGCTTCTTCTGTTCCTTGATTCTTTTGTCTTTTATGTTCCAGCCTTGTGCGCTCCTGTCCTCTATGTATATTAGCAGCAGCAGCAGCCGCCGTGTACCAGCCATTGCAGAGGTGTGTCAAACTATTGGCTCAGGTGGGCAACAAACCTATTACTTATTATTCCAGCAGGGCTTAAAGGCCTCAACCAAATTGGGGCTCCATTGTGCTAGGCACTGTATACACAGAATAGCAATCTACTAATGTCTGAGTTTATTTCCCCATACAGACTAATAAGAGGTCATTCCTTTGAATATTATCTCTACTAATTTTATTTACTGATACCCATGTATCCATTTTTCTTCTATTCATTTTGATTCAAGTGCCAATGTACCTCCATTGCCATGTTGCCCATTTTGATATTCAGCTAATCGACTTTAGCAAGAACTCTTCGGTTTCTTGTCTAGAAAATGAGAAATTTATTGTCTCCTTTGCCCGTTCAAAATCCTTCACTTGAGCATGCAGATTATTCAAACATAAGCGGGGATTTCAGCAATCATACTGGGTTTTGGAATGCAAAAGCAACTCCATGACATCAAATTCCTCTACTTTATCTTCAGAATGCCAAATCCTAACACTGTCATACAGAAATAGAGCAGAGAAAGAGCAGCTTAGTTTGACTAGTGGAGCAACATATGAATGTGGCAGTGTGCCAGCTCTGGAAACTTGGAACCTTGTGTTGTGTGGGAAAGTCGGATGTTGCAAAGCTGATGTTGTTATTCTGTAGGAACATAGGTAGGGACATTTGCAGAAGGCTGTTGCTCTCAGCTGCAGGGTTAATGCCACAAATTTAGCTGCTCAAGGAAAGGAATGCAGGAGAGCTCTCATTTGGCTGTATCGAGGATGCCTTAACAACAGCACTGCTAGGAATCATGAGAAGTCATTCAGTATCTCTGACACCGTGGCCTTGCAAAGAAATAATTGGTTTGGAAAAAATCAATTAAAGCTTTTGAACAATTGCATGTTCAAATTAGAAACTAAGAGCTGTTCCTAAAACTCTTCCCACTCAAAAAGTGATTTCAGCACAATCCTCAGATGCAGAAAGCACGTTTGCTTTTTTCTCTGTGCATTGCAAAATATCATTTAGAAAGCAGCAAATCAGGTCACCTCATTGCAGACTACCTTAAGGTTCTGTTGTCATTATATAGAAAGATATTGGTGACACCTTCTATGAATGGTACAAAAATTTCTACATCATGACCCTAGGCGAAGATCATAATTATAACACTGAATTTCTTTATCCATCTTCCAAAATGTCAACTTGATCTCAAATTAAAAGGCTTGCTAGAGAATGCCAACAACATCAATGAAATAAACAAGGCAATAAAAAACTCTTAAATAGTAAACGTTTGCTAAGGGTAGCTGAGAGCATGGCTTGGAAAGGAAATGAGCCACCAGCAGAGAACAGTGAAGTGACACAAGACTCACTAGAGCAGTGAAAAGCATGACTCATCCAAATGGCTGCTTACCTGGTGTAGACAAGCGGACTCACCCCTGTAGTACCTCCTGCTGGTGTCTTCCGGGAATTAGCTCAATTCAGCTCTGGCGCGCCCTCCCAGGACCCGGTGCCCTTTTACATGGGGTGCTGCCCCCTGGCAGTAACCCCTTTCTCTCTGGGTCTCCCCTCCCCAGGGAACCCCCACCCTCTATCCCCACCTTGCCTCAGTATATGGCTACTGCCAGTCATTGTCTAGCCCCACGCCCTGGGGCAGACTGCAGTATTAGCCTACTACTCATCACTGGCAAGGAGGGTTTGGACCTGCTGCCTTGGCCTACACCCCTGGGCTGCCCTCTGCAACCCCCAGTACCTATTAGCGCAATGCTAGGCTACAGCCTGGGGCTTTCTAGGCTAGAGTTCCCCTGCTCCTCAGCCTGTCCCCAGCCCTGCTTCACCCAGGTACCTTACATCCAGCTCCCTGCAGCCGGGCCCATCTCCCTCTACAGCTAGAGAGAGACTGTTTGATCCTGGCTTCCCTGGCCTTCTTATAAGGCCCTGTTGCTCAGTTTGGGGCTTGGCCCCAGCTGCAGCCACTTCCCCCAATCAGCCCAGCCTAAAGGCTGCTTTCTCCAGCCACAGCCCCCTCCCAGGGCTGTTTTTACCCCTTCAGGGCAGGAGCAGGGGTCCACCCTGCTACACCTGGTCTGGTCTTCACCAAGCAGTGCCCCCTCTCTGATTTTCCCCTTCTCCAGCCACTGCCTTGTGTTCTTCAATAGTTCCCATCCACCCCCTCTTCCCATTATCTGCCCTTTCCATGACTTCCAGCCCATCAATGTCAACCACTTCTCATCCACACTACAGCCTCCTCTGTCCTTCCCCATCCTCCACTGACTCAATTGGTGACTCCCTCCATTTCATGATCTCAATTTTTCTCAGTTCCATTGCCTCTAAAGGTAATAATTGGAGATATACCAATCTCCTAGAACTGGAAGGGACCTTGAAAGGTCATCGAGTCCAGCCCCCTGCCTTCACTAGCAGGACCAATTTTTGCCCCAGATCCCTAAGTGGCCCCCTCAAGGATTGAGCTCACAACCCTGGGTTTAGAAGGCCAATGCTCAAACCACTGAGCTATCCCTCCCACCTCTGCCCCACTGTGGTGGTCCACCCTGCCAACCAGCAACCCTAGATTGCCTCATCATCCTGTTTTCCTATGCAGCAGAGCATTTCCAGCGGAAGTCCTGTAACTATCTCTTAAGACCAATCTTTTCTGTGATATTCATGGAAAAACTGCCTAGTGACAATGGCTAAGCAGGTGACCTGATAATGATTCATTAGTATCTGCTACTCCTTTATCTTCTTAAAAGAAAACAACAGGAGATGGGAGTATATGGTGTATGCAGACTGCCTTCTGGTAGCATGAAGTTAAGAATCCAAATGGGAAGGATTGTTACTTAGAATGGACTAGTTCAGGGGTGGTACCTTTGGGGTTTCCTGAGCAGCAGTGTCACTAAGCTAACAGAGCTGACCGAGAAACAGATAATTTTCAAAGGAATTTTGACAAAAGATGGGAAGAATTCTTATGGTAATTTTCATTAAAATTATGCCCATTTTTTCACCTACTCTAGGAAGAGATTTTCATAGGCACAAAAGGCAGTTGGGTGCCTAACTCCTATTAACTTTCAAAGGCAGTTAGGCTAACTTCAAGTTGTGTCTTTTGAAAATCAGCCCCCTAGTCCTTAAGTTATTGGTCTCAGTACCAGGGTTACTGGGTGAAATGTGGTATACAGGAGGTCAGACTGTATAGCCTGATGTTTCCTGCTGGCCGTAACTTTATGAAGCTTAACTTGAAATGGAAGGCTCAACATTTCCGTGTCCTTTAGGCTCTTATCCACACAGACCTCAAGGCGTTTCTCATGCATGAAATCAATATAGGGTGAGCATGCGGTAGTCATTTTGTATCCAAGCTGTACACACTCTGAACACCATCAGTGTAACTGTGAAGTGTACAGCACTTCTCGTATCTTCCAGTAGGATCAACCAAACAGCCTGAAAAAACAAAAGATTTCTTCTCAGGTGTCAGCAGCTTTTTCTTTTCAGCTGCTATAGAAGAGAGCTTTGTAGAGGAGGGAAATCAAGGGTGCAATCAAATGATCTATGCAGAGAAAATATGCGCATTTGATGTTATTCCACAGCAATAGCCACTCACTGGAGTTTCATGGGGAAGATTTCCTGCCAGCCATCTCATCCCACTAAAAGCAAAAGCTTCTGCTGCTCTTCTCCTGCACTCACAATGAAGCGTTTGACTGGAACTTCACCATGCTTGTCAAGATCAAATGTGAAGAACAAGCAAGTCCCTGTTACCCACAAACCTTACTCACTAGGCTGACTTGTTGGAGTTTGTTCTTTGTCAGTCTAGTTGCTATTGTCCCACTAACTATGAGAAAATGGCACCAACCCCTGAAGCAGTACGGTAGTGCTAAAGTGGAGGATAGAAAAAGGTAGCCACTGATCTGTATGCTCCTTTGAACTAGTATTAATTCAGTAAGTAGGGTTGCCAACTTTCTAATTGCACAAAACTGAACACTCTAGCCCCGCCCCCGTCACCCGAGGCCTGTCCCCTGCCCCGCCCCGTCCACGACCCCCCCCACTACATTCCCCCTCCCTCGGTGGCTCGCTCTCCCACCCTTACTTTCACTGGGCTGCGGCAGGGGATTGGGATGTGGGAAGAGGTGAGGGCTCTAATTGGGGGTGCGGGCTCTGGGGTGGGGCTGGGGATGAGGGGTTTGGAGTACGAGACTGGGGGGTGGGGCCAAGGGATTTGGAATATGGAAGGGGGCTGTGGGTTGATGCAGGAGGTTAGGGGGTGGGAGGGGGTATAGGCTCTGGGCTGGGGGTGCGGGCTCTGGGATGGGGCTGGGGACGAGGGGTTTGGGATGTAGGAGAAGGCTCCAGGTTTGGGGCACGGGTTTACCTTGGGTGGCTCCCAGTCAGTGGCACAGTGGGGCTAAGGCAGGCTCCCTGCCTGTCCTGGCACCGCGCTGTGCCCCAGAAGTGGTCAGCAGGTCCAGGTCCAAGGCGAGGGGGCCAGAAGGCTCCACGCGCTGCTCTCGCCCACAGGCTCCGCTCCCCAGCTCCCACTGACCACAGTTTCTGGCCAGTGGGAGTATGGAGCTGGTGCTCGGGGCAGGGGCAGCGCACGGAGCCCTGTGGCCCCACCACGCTTAGGAGCTGGACCTGCTGGCTGCTTCCAGGGCACAGCGCAGTGCCAGGACAGCAGGGACTAGCCTGCCTTAGCCCTGCAGCACCACTGACCGGACTTTTAACGGCCTGGTCAGCACTGCCGTTAAAAGCCACCAGGGTCCCTTTTCGACTGGGTGTTCCGGTCGAAAACCGGACACCTGACAACCCTATCAGTGAGCTGAAATTTAATACCCAATCCCCGAAATTCAGTGAGACTCCTACTTCAGTAAGCATACACCAGTGAGGTTATATTATGTAAATACAGGTAACATATATAGAGTTAAAAACTGCTCCTGGTCACACCAGTATAAATCAATAGATTTGGCTGAAGTGAATGGAGTTACTGTGGATTTACACTGTTGTAAGTGGGAGTGGAATTTGGCCCCTTGTGTTTATGCATGGAGTATGTTATTATTTCCATACAAAGTTTTCTGTTAGTTATTTGTCAGTTAGCTGAGTCCCCTCAAGCTTGTGGTTATACTAGACAGTCACACAGGTTGAACTTTCACCAGCCACACAGATTCTACCTTTCATAAATAACACCAAACTCTTATATAGAGTAGCTCTCAAAGTGCTTTACAAAAGAGGCCTGTAAAAGCCATTATAGAATCTCAGGGTTGGAAGGGACCTCAGGAGGTCATCTAGTCCAATCCCCTGCTCAAAGCAGGACCAACACCAACTAAATCATCCCAGCCAGGGCTTTGTCAAGCCGGGTCTTAAAAACCTCTAAGGTGGAGATTCCACCACCTCCCTAGGTAACCCATTCCAGTGCTTCACAACCCTCCTAGTGAAAAAGTTTTTCCTAATATCCAACCTAGACCTCCCCAACTGCAACTTGAGACCATTGCTCCTTGTTCTGTCATCTGCCACCACTGAGAACAGCCGAACTCCATCCTCTTTGGAACCCCCCCTTCAGGTAATTGAAGGCTGCTATCAAATCCCCCGTCATTCTTCTCTTCTGCAGACTAAATAACCCCAGTTCCCTCAGCCTCTCCTCGTAAATCATGTGCACCAGCCCCCTAATCATTTTGTTGCCCTCTGCTGGACTCTCTCCAATTTGTCCACATCCCTTCTGTAGTGGGGGGGACCAGAACTAGATACAATACTCCAGGTGAGGCCTCACCAGTGCCGAATAGAGGGGAATAATCACTTCCCTCGATCTGCTGGAAATGCTCCTACTAATACAGCCCAATATGCCATTGGCTTTCTTGGCAACCAGGGCACACTGGTGTTTCATATCCAGCTTTTTGTCCACTGTAATCCCCAGGCCCTTTTCTGCAGAAGTGCTGCTTAGCCTGTCAGTTTCCAGCCTGTAGCAGTGAATGGGATTCTTCCTTCCTAAGTGCCGAACTCTGCACTTGTCCTTGTTGAATCTCATCAGATTTCTTTTGGCTCAATTTTCCAGTTTGATGCATCTAAAGAAGTGGGTTCTTTACCCACAAAAGCTTATGCCCAAATAAATTTGTTAATCTTTATGGTGCCGCCGGACTCCTTGTTCATTTTGTCTAGGTCACTCTGGACCCTATTCCTACCCTCCATTGTATCTACCTATCCCCCCAGTTTAGTATCATCTGTGAATTTGCTGAGGGTGCAATTAATCCCATCATCCAGATCATTAATACAGATGTTGAACAAAACCGGCCCCAGGACTCGTATAAATGCACTTAAAGTGTCTGAAGGTTTCTCTACAAATAACATGGTTCAGGTACTGGGCCTGATCCTCAGCAGGTTTAAATTTCACTGATATAACTGAGAAGACAGTTTGGTTCATTATAGGCTAACAGCTCATACATATCCTTGGACAAGAGGAAGTCCTTACATCGAAGTCAATGGAAAGACAGGTGGGCTGTACTGGGTCCTCTATCAGTAAGAACAATAATCTCTAAAAGGAGAATCTATTGAATTGCAGCAGTGGAACTACACCTAAATGCTCAGGATTACGTTGATTATATTATGAGTAGTACTAAATTCTGGCTTGTTTTGAATAGGTACACTGGCAGAGGTAGACTCTTCTTATTGGGACCTGTGATGGAGCGGACTGGCCCCGCACTGGGACTGAGAGAGTTAACCCTTTCCTGCTGGCAGAGAAAGCCAAGCCCCTGAGGCTCCGCTGGGCATGCTCCAACCGGGAGCCAAGCATAAAAGCCTGCAGAACTGCTCAGTTAGGGCTGGTGGCTGGGGAAGGAGGACGCCCAGCGGAAGCTCCAGCCCAGGAGCAGTTGCGACCCTTACAGGAGGGAGCTGAGGAGCCAGGAAGCAGGCCCAGAGACTGGCAGCTGTTGGAACCCCAGGGAGCACCGAGTGCTGAGAAACCTGAAGACCCTGATGCCACAGGAACTGCTAAGTTTGGAGAACTGGTAGGAAGTGACCCAGGGAAGGGAAGGGAAGGGAGTGGTATCTACCACCCTCTGAGGGCAGCGTGTTGCGGTAGGATTCCCTGCTGACCCGTGGCGGATCACGCCGTCACTGACAGGGCCCTGGGTCAGAGCCCGGGGAAGGTGGGTGGGCCCCAGGCTCCCCTACCAGGGGTCTCTAACCCCCCCTCTTGTGAAGACATAGTCCACTGACCCCCCTCCCTCACTCCAAAGGAGATAGATGGACTCTGGCCACAGGGCCACGCTATCCCCCAAGCGGAAAAGAATTTAGAGAGATTCTGGCCATTAGGCCACGATGCTTTAGGAGCACACTATAGAGACTCCGTCCGCTAGGCCACGCTACCCCGCCAGGGGAAGGAAGGGTAGAGAGACTCTGGCCATTGGGCCCTGCTGCTTTAGGAGCGCACTATATGGACTCTGGCCGCTAGGCCGTGCTATCCTACCAGGGGAAGCAGATTTAGAGGGACTCTGGCCATTGGACCATACAGCCCTGACTACCAGGGAGGTAGTAAAACCAACGTAGATGCAGGGAGGTGGGGTTAACCTCGCCCCCCCTTGAATCAGAGGGGTTGATGAGGTACAAAACCCACCACAGGACCCCAATGCATCAAGTCAAAATGCCAATAGCCAGTGCTTTCTAAGCACTGGGGCTAAACATTGAGGGGGGGGTGTGATCCAATTTTCCAGGGGAGGTTGGTCACCCATGTTGGCGTGTGGCAGAACAGTACTCGCTGCCTCTCATACCACAGCATCTGGCAATGAGCACTTGGGAGAGCACAGACTGCATCTTCCACCAGGAGGTGTGAGGGACGCTGTACAGCAGGGGTGGCCAAACTTACTGACTCTCCAAGCTGCTTCCCAGCTGTCTGCTGCTGCCTCTCCACGTAGAACTAACACCTGAGAGCTGCAGAAAGGGGCTGCTGAGGATAAGAGGGGTGTGTGAGACTTAAACTGTTGGGGGTGTGACTCAAGATATTGGGGGGGGGACCTTTAAATTGTGTCTCCCCGCTCTCAGCAGGCTCCAGTCATCTCTGGCAGAAGCCCCTAGCCCCACCACTGGGCAGAAGCCCCAAGCTCCATAGGCGCAGGAACTAGTGTGGGGGGTGTGGGGGGTGCTGCAGCACCCCCAGATTTTGCATGGGGCTCTGCTCCTGGCCCCACATGTGGGGTACCAGCCCCACACCTGGGGATCTGCTTCTGGCCTCCCATGCGGGGGCCTGGCTGCCGCCCTGCACCCAGGGCTCCGCTCCCAGCCCTGCACACAGGATCACAGCTGCTGGCCCTGTGCCTGGGTCTACCCTCCTGGGCCCGCACACAAGGTCCCGGCTTCTGCCCCACACCCGGGGTTCTGCTCCTGGCCTCGCACGTGGGGTCCCAGCCCCGCGCCCAGGGCTCCGCTCCCGGCCCCACTCGTGGGGTCCCAGCTGCTGGCCCCACGCCCACCCCAGCCTCAGCCCCCTTACCCCTGTCCAGGTCCCCCCCATAGACACGGCCCTGCTCCCAGCCCAAGCTCTGGGGGACGGGGCGCGGACAGGGGTAAAGAGGCTGGCTTTCAGCACCCCCACTAGTAAAAGTGTTCCAGCGCCACTGCCAAGCTCCCCGCTCCCAGGCCTGGTCTATACTACGACTTTAGGTTGAATTTAGCAGCGTTACCTCGATTTAAGCCTGGACCCGTCCACACGACAAAGCCCTTTATTTTCGACTTAAAGGGCTCTTTAAATCGATTTCTTTACTCTACCTCCGACGAGGGGATTAGCACTGAAATCAACCTTGCTGGGTTGAATTTGGGATAGTGTGGATGCAATTCGATGGTATTGGCCTCCAGGAGCTATCCCAGAGTGCTCCATTGTGAGCGCTCTGGACAGCGCTCTCAACTCAGATGCACTGGCCAGGTAGACAGGAAAAGGCCGTGAACTTTTGAATTTCATTTCCTATTTGGCCAGCATGTTTGCAGAGCTCATGCAGAGCTCATCAGCATGATGTGCACATTGCCGGGGCACATTGCCCGGCCTGTACTTTGTGAGAAGTCTATGACCATGTCCCCCTTGTCACCGTGCTGCTGTTGCCTCCTTGCCTGGTTTTGCGCAAAACAATTGTCTGCCGTTGCTCTGATGGAGGGAGGGGTGACTGACGACATAGCTTACAGGGAATTAAAATCAACAAAAGGGGTGGCTTTGCATCAAGGAGCAACACAAACAACAGTCACACAGAATGGCCCCCTCAAGGATTGAATCAAAACCCTGGATTTAGCAGGCCGTTGATTTCACAAAACAAATCAGGTCAATTTCTTGTTTTGATCCATCTATCTTTTACACCATAGGCTGGCAGCAGATGCAGTACGACTGCAAGCCATCGTCATCTCCTGGGTGCTTGGCAGAAGATGGGAATGACCTGGCTGAGTCACTCCCATATCTGCTCAGGCACCCTTGACCGATCTCACCAAAGTTGGCTAAAAGAGCACCCAGGAATATGACGACAATGGTTACCAATCGTAATGCACCGTTTGCTGCCAAAAGGCAATGAGCTGCTGCTGTGTAGCAATGCAGTCCCATGTCTGCCAGCACCCAGGAGATGTACGGTGATGGTGAGCTGAGTGGGCTCCATGCTTGCCGTGATATGGTGTCTACTCAGGTAACCCAGGAAAAAAGGTGCAAAACGATTGTCTGCAGTTGCTTTCGTGGAGGGAGGGAGGGAGAGGGTGGCCTGACGACACGTACCCAGAACCACCCTTGACACTGTTTTTGCCCCATCAGGCTTTGGGATCTCAACCCAGAATCCCAATGGGCAGTGGAAACTGCGGGAACTGTAGGACAGCTACTCATAGCTACCCACAGTGCAACGCTCTGGAAGTCGACGCTAGCCTCGATACTGTGGACGCAGTCTGCCGACTTAATGCACTTAGAGCATTTTTTGTGGGGACATACACAATCGACTGTATAAAAACGATTTCTGAAAAACCAACTTCTATAAATTCGACCTAATTTCGTAGTGTAGACATACCCCCAGTCTGGTAGGCAGAGAATGCGGGTGTGGGCTGACTCCACGAGCTGCGCTGTAACTGTAAACGAGCTTTGGTTTGGCCACCCTGCTATACAAATTTTCCTTTGCTTCATTGACTTATACGTCTTATCCGCATTTGAAATCCTCACCCTTTCTCAGCAACTAATTGTGACAGAGGGCTGTGTCTTCACGTGGACAAATAAACAGCAAGAATAAGCAACGTCTTAACAAGCAAAATTCTGTTTGCCTCCTGTTGCTATCACTAAACGTCTTGGCATTTCCTTAACCTATGCGGGAGCAAAGGCTGGTTTGGTCCCAGGCATGTGTTATGAACCAGACAGTTCTTGGAATGCACTGCAAACAGATTTATTTTGTGTTTATGGCATATTCATGTTCCTAACTAGCAGCCAAGATCAGTCTCAGATGCAGAAGAGCCTGTATATCTTCAAAAAATTTGCTACCATGTTAAATATGTGTTCTCAAGTAAGGCATGATGAGAGTTGAGCGGAAGTTTTCAGGCAAATAGTTTATTCACCAAAAATGCCATTTTGGGGGCAAACAAAAACTGTTTGAGAACATGGGTGAAATTTGGCTAATAGTTTTGGACAAAAAACTCTAAGTTGAACTCTTTCGCGTTGACATTTTTGAAATAAAACATTTTGACTTTTCATTTTGAAATGATGTTTCATTTAGAAATATAACTAGATTTACTTAAAAAAAGTGGGGGGAAGTACCCACAAACTAAATGAAAAAAATGAATAAAAATTTGGTTTGGGTCAAACAAAATATTTCATTTGACCCGAAACAATTTTTTTTCTTGGTTTTTCATTTCAGTGAGAAAATCTGAAAACAAAAATCTATTTTGGGTAAACATGAAATGAAATTTTTCTCTTTTTCTCTTTGACCACTGAACCAAAAAAACCAATTATTCACTCAGCTCTAGGTATGATTCAAGTCTGCTTTGAAGTACTTTAGTCAATGGGTTTTCATGCAAAATCTTTACTGAATTAACTTTCAAAGACAGACTTTGGTAGTGTGGAGAATTTCCAGATAGACCATACATCTATCAAACAGTAGCAAACACTCTATCACTGTGCACACTATAATGACTCAGATGGACAGATATCTCTGCTAAATCATTTTGCCTTTTAGTTTGAGCACCACATCCGATTGCAATTTACCGCTTTCTGTCCCACCAGATAACTAAGTTTTATCCCAGCCCCGATCAGAATGTCTCAGTACAATAACCATCTTAGCACAAATCTGTCCTTTGTCCTCAGTCTAATTTTAAATACCCAATACACTGTTTTTAATACGATGTTTAACTCAAGAGATGCAAGCACAAAAAGATTCCTGTGTATACTTAGCGTGTTGATTTAACTCTATCATCGTTATTACAGGTAGATTCTTATATTTGATTGAATATCTTTTAAAGACAACTTCTCAAGTCACTGAACTCAAGTGCCCTGGACTTTATCAAGTGTGTGGTCAATATTTTGCATTCTTTAAATTAAATGCAGGTTTCCATTTGAGAGCAGGTATTTACTTCAGGCCTTGTCTACACTACAAGACTATTTCGAATCTACTTAAGTCGAATTTGTGGATTCGACCTTATGAAGTCGAATTTGTGTATCCACAGTAAATACACTAATTCGAATTTCTGAGTCCACAGTAACGGGGCTGGCGTCGACTTTGGAAGCGGTGCACTGTGGGAAGCTATCCCACAGTTCCCGCAGTCCCCGCTGCCCATTGGAATGCTGGGTAGAGCTCCCAATGCCTCCTGGGGGAAAAATGTGTCGAGGGTGCTTTTGGGTAACTGTTGTCATTGAACTGTTGTCAATCACGCCCTCCCTCCCTGAAAGCTCCGGCGGGAAATCTGTTCGCGCCCTTCTCTGGTCGGTTACAGCGCGGACGCCACAGCACTGCGAGCATGGAGCCCGCTGCGATCATCGCTGCACTTATGGCCATTGTCAACTCCTCGCACCTTATCGTCCACCTCTTCCACAGTCAGCTGCTGAGAAATCGGGCGAGGAGGCTCCGGCAGCGCGGTGAGGACAGGAATTCACAGAGTGGCGCAGACCTCTCACAAAGCAGGGTACGCCGCGCCGTGGAGATCATGGTGGCAATGGGTCAAGTTCATGGTGTGGAACGGCGATTCTGGGCCCGGGAAACAAGCACGGACTGATGGGACCGCATAGTGCTGCAGGTCTGGGATGAATCACAGTGGCTGCGAAACTTCAGGATGCGTAAGGGCACTTTCCTTGAACTCTGTGACTTGCTGTCCCCTGCCCTGAAGCGCCAGGACACCCGGATGCGAGCAGCCCTGAGTGTGCAGAAGCGAGTGGCCATAGCCCTCTGGAAACTTGCAACGCCAGACAGCTACCAGTCAGTAGCGAACCACTTTGGCGTGGGCAAATCTACCGTGGGGGTTGCTGTGATTCAAGTAGCCCACGCAATCGTTGAGCAACTTCTCTCAAAGGTAGTGACTCTCGGAAACGTCCAGGACATCATAGATGGCTTCGCCGCGATGGGATTCCCAAACTGCGGTGTGGCTATAGATGGGACTCACATCCCTATCCTGGCACCAGCCCACCAGGCCAGCGAGTACATTAACCGAAAGGGCTACTTTTCAATGGTGCTGCAAGCACTGGTAGACCATAGGGGACGTTTTACCAACATCTTCGTTGGGTGGGCGGGCAAGGTTCATGACGCGCCTGTGTTCAGGAACTCTGGTCTGTTTAAACGCCTCCAGGCAGGTACTTTCTTCCCGGACCACAAACTAACGGTTGGGGATGTGCAGATGCCTACAGTGATCCTCGGGGACCCAGCCTACCCGCTAATGCCCTGGCTCATGAAGCCCTATACAGGCGCCTTGGACAGAGAGAAGGAACTCTTCAACTACCGGCTGAGCAAGTGCAGAATGGTGGTGGAGTGTGCTTTCGGACGTCTCAAGGGGAGATGGCGGAGCTTACTGACTCGCTCGGACATCAGCGAAAAGAATATCCCCGTAGTTATTGCTGCTTGCTGTGTGCTACACAATCTCTGTGAGAGCAAGGGCGAGACCTTTTTGTCCGGATGGGAGGTTGAGGCAAATCGCCTGGCTGCAGTTTACGCTCAGCCAGACACCCGTGCCGAGAGAATATCCCAGCGGGAAGCGCTGTGTATCCGGGAGGCTTTGAAAGCAAGTTTCCTCGGAGAGCAGGGTAACCTATGACTCTCCACTTGCTTTCAAGAGAAACTGACCCTGGGCCTGTGTCTGTATGTGTCGATTTCGATCTGCGGTTACATACCCCGTTCTCCAAGTTTCCCCCACTTCCAAAGCACGTTTTAAAGCAAATTAATTGTTACACTCATTATTAATAAATCTTTGTTTTACTTTGCATTTCTGTTCAGGTGTTGAAACATACTGTGCTGGGCACGGTGTGCACTGATGTACAGACCGCTTGTTCCATAGAGGAATGACATCCTCCTGCTCCTACATAGGTCTCTGGGGTGGGGGACGGTTGCAAGTGGTTGTGCATGAAGGGGAGGGATTGCAGGAAGGGGTGGGTTTGCAGGAAGGGGCGAGTGGTGCCTTCTTTGGATAGGGGTTTGGATGACGGCAGTGGGCTGCGGGTTTGGGCGTAGGAAGGGGTGAGGGGTGTGGGGGAAGGGTGAGTATCTGTCCGTGGATGAGGGCTCTTGTTGGGGCTCAGGGCAGCGGAGAGGCTCGTTGCTACGGTGGAAGTGCATGGTAAGGGCAGCGTGCCTTAACATTAAGGGGGTGGCAGGCGCTAGGACCCTGGACAAGCATACACATCACAGAATGACCCGGGGCAGCATACACCACACAGAGTGACCCTGGTGCCTACTGACTGCAGTGTGTGTGTGTCCTGCTGTTGATCATGCCCCCAAGTCTGTACCCTGGTAATGTAGGCTATACCGTGCAATTATAAATCCCCTCCCCCCCCATACACAAAAAAATCCTCTGACACGAAAGACGTGACTGAAACAGTGAATAACAGCAAACAGCTTTTAATAATCTAATACACAGTGGGGCGATGAAACTTGGATTTGGGACTGGGTGAGCCTGTAAGGGAAGCACTTCTACAAATGTATAGCGTGAGAGGTGTGTGGTACATTAGCGCTATGCAGTGGTGCAGTGACAGTTCTCACGGCCCCTACCGCCCCTCCGTCTTTTACTTTTGGGTGAGGGGGGGCAGGACTTCTTGGCGGGGGAGGGCGGTTGCAGATACACTGCAGGGGGGCTCTGTCCTCCTGCCTGCGATCCTGCAGAACATCAACAAGGCGCCGGAGCGTGTCCGTTTGCTCCCTCATTAGGCCAAGCAGCGTTTGAGTCGCCTGCTGGTCTTCCTGCCGCCAGCTATCCTCCCGTTCGATGTGTGTGCGATGCTGTTGACATAGGGTCTCCCTCCACTGTCTCTGCTCTGCCGCCTCGGCTCTGGAGCAGGCCATCAGTTCCGCAAACATCTCGTCCCTAGTCTTTTTCTTTCGCCGCCTAATCTGCGCCAGCCTCTGCGAGGGGGATGCCGGGGCAGTCCGGGAAAGAGCCGAAGCTGTGTGATGGGAAAAGTAACTGATTTCCTTGAACAGATACATGTTTGCGAACAGTGAACACAGTCTAGTCAGTTTCTCTGAACAAGACCATACAGGGCAACAAGTCTCACGAGATCTCAGGACAAGTTCGAGATTTCGGAATACGCTCTCATTGGCTGCGGCATTGCACAGGAGAGCGGACAAGTGGGGAGAGACAGCTGAATCCGTCTAGCAGACAGTCCTGGTAAGCCTTACAGTACATTCTGCTTATCAGTTAATGGATAGCTGTGTCCTCCCGCTAAAGGCAATCTGGAAATCATATACTCTGACCCTTTTCCAGCCACTCCCGCCAGTGCACGGGAAAGATCAATGTATGCTTTTCCTATGTGGCCTACAACACGTGGTTGTTAAGCGAGGGTCATTGTTATGCAAAGTAAAAGTCAACCATTCACAACAGTAACAATACACTAATTGCCCTAATTAGATGCAGCATTTCATGAACGAGATCACCCTGATGCGGGTCCCTCGGAGTCACAAAGAGCGGATGCTAAGGGAAGCCCTGCAGAGACCAGGACCATATGCGGCCATGCTTGTGGAGGCGATGATTCCCATCTACATAAGGATGTCCTGGCGCGGAAGAGTGTGCTTCCACGGAGCACCCAACAAGGCACCTCTCCCCAGGAACCTCCTGCGGAGGCTTTTCGAGGACCTAAATGAGACCTTTCTTGAATTGTCCCTGGAGGATTATTGTTCAATCCCTATATGTGTGGACCTACTTTTCGTATAGTTTTTCATTGAAAATTTTATATATAGCATTTCTATTTTTTTATACCTGTTTTATAAAAAATAAATGTTTACATGTTTATAGCACTTACCGCCTGATCCTTCCCCTGATTCAGAGTCCGGGTTAACGGCCGGGGAGGGTTGGTAGGGGATCTCTGTGAGGGTGATGAAGAGATCCTGGCTGTCAGGGAAAGCGGTTTTGTGTTCGCTGTCGCCTGCGCCGTCCTCCACAGACCCTTCCTCATCTTCCCCATCGGCGAACATCGAGGAGGAACTGTCCAGGTTCACTATGCCATCCACTGAGTCCACGGTCACTGGTGGGGCAGTGGTGGCAGACCCACCTAGAATGGCATGCAGTGCCTCGTAGAAGCGGCATGTCTGGGGCCGGGCTCCGGAGCGTCCGTTTGCCGCTCTGACTTTTTGGTAGCCTTGTCTCAGGTCCTTGATTTTCACGCGGCACTGCATTGCATCCCGGCTGTATCCTTTCTCTATCATTGCTTTGGAGACCTTCTCGAAGGTCTTTGCATTCCGCTTGCTGGAGCGCAGCTCCGACAGCACAGACTCCTCGCCCCACACACCGATCAGATCCAGGACTTCCCGGTCTGTCCATGCTGGGGACCTCTTTCTATTCTTGGATTGGCCGGACTCCTCTGCTGGAGAGCTCTGCATCGTTGCAGGTGCTGCGGAGCTCGCCCCGATGTCCAGCCAGGACGTCAGATTCAAAGTGCCCAGACAGGAAAATGAATTCAAATTTTCCCGGGTCATTTCCTGTGTGGCTGGTCAGAGAATCCAAGCTCCGACTGCTGTCCAGAGCATCAACAGAGTGGTGCACTGTGGGATAGCTCCCGGAGCTACTAAGTTCAATTTGCATCCACACCTAGCCTAATTCGAGCTAGCCATGTTGAATTTAGCGTTACTCCACCTGTCGGGGTGGAGTACCGAATTCGAACTAAAGAGCCCTCTAGTTCGAATTAAATGGCTTCCTGGTGTGGACGGTTGAGAGGTTAGTTCGAATTAACGCTGCTAAATTCGAATTAAAGTCCTAGTGTAGACCAGGCCTCAGACAGTGTTTTTCACATGTGGGTCCAGTTGACTCACCATCCTGATACATCAGGGAATGAAGTCTTGTTATTGTCCCCTTTTGTATAATCCCTTGCCCTTTAAGGTGAAATCAGGTGGCAGGTATCTCATACTCTCATACAAAAAACCTTGTTTTTCCCAGAGGAACATTTCAAGAGTTGCATGAATGGCTTGGCTCTTCTGAAACAGCCTCCAGCCTCCTGTTCTCTGCTGGTTCCACCTGTTGTGCCTGCTCCTTCAGGAGGACTGGCAGAGTTTGCCACTGGTGGGCTGCTCAGGGTTGACCCAGAACCTGCCCTGAGCTGTTTCTCTGATGTTAAGTCGGAGAACGGAAGATGTGACAGCAGCTTTGGAAGCTGAACTACTTCCCCTCATTCAGACATCTCTCTGCTCAATCTGACTCATAGCTGCTGGATCCAACTCAGGAATGTGGTAGGAAGCCAACTTGACTGGGGTAGAGGCCGACACATTATCAAGCTTGGTCTGCAGGAGGACTTTCTGGCTTGGTATGAAATCCTCTGCTCTTGGGGAACTTCAATAGTGTCCGGGCTGGGTCATGGGCTGCCAGCCTATTGGCTAGAGCCAGGGGCAGATGTCAGGAATTGGAGTCCTGGGTCAGGAACCAGGAGTCAGAAGCAGGAAGCAAGGCTGAGTTAGAAATTGGGTATCTGAGCCAGAAGATAAAGGCAAGGTCCACCTTGAAGGGTTCAGACAGTCTCAGCTGAACCTGTCAACAGCAAATCCCAGACATTCAGTGTCTCAGGGACCAGTGGGTAGCACTATTCCCCAACAGAGGCATGGCCTACACTACAAAACTCCCTGACAATCGTGCAAACTCATCCACCATATGTCTAGAATGGCTGGGCTACTCCTTTTCAGGGGAGGTCTCTCTTCAGTGAAGGCGCTGGGTGCCAGCTGTACATGAAAGCAAGCCAGCACGCTCCTGCTACCTTAGATGACCAAGACTCGGATGGATGTGTCCCCTGATGTCCTAGGAATATATTGGAAGATCTAGAACTACCAGGATGGCTATAGATATCCTTTATGTCTGCTGTTCCCAACAAACTATTGAGATATACTATGGTCAGGTCACTGTCTGACAGAGTAGGTGCCATGCTGTACCGAGAAACATCTACACCTACAAGTTTGATGTGAGGTTTGAACAAACAGTCTCTGCAGCCAGCTAGCAATGGATGTGACATGGCCACAATGCTGTCTGAAGCCCAGTGATCAGGAGACAGACCATCATACATTGCTGGAAACCTTCCAACATATTTGTAGACAAGCAAAAGTCGAGACTTCCAGCTGCCAAATACTAGAAGGCATTCCTTGCCAAGTGTAAAAAAATTGAATTTATTCCTTGGCTCACTAAAAAACAAACAAAGGGGATTTGTTTTAAAGTACTCAATTATTTGTTTGAGGGCAATAAAGACTTATTTCCTCACACCTTCTCGACAGGTGTAATCCTCCCATGGCAGAGGAACTGTAGAATGACCCCAAATCAGCCATACCAAGGCAATTCTGCTACAGGAGATGTGAGTAGCTGCAGTGAGGACATGAAGGGGCAGCCTCTGCCTCAGTTTCCCTTCTCTCAAGTCCTTTAAGAACATCCATTTGGACTGTGATGAGTAAGACAAAATTCCCATGCTGGGGTTTTACTTTATTAAACACAAATAAACCTGATGTTGTCTCTCTGCTTGGCCGAGGG
This sequence comes from Mauremys mutica, assembly GCF_020497125.1. Taxonomy (NCBI): domain Eukaryota; kingdom Metazoa; phylum Chordata; order Testudines; family Geoemydidae; genus Mauremys; species Mauremys mutica. Next base: position 70,877,939 of record NC_059081.1, on the reverse strand, counting down.
GTTGCCCAGCCTTCCTCTTTGGTGCCTGGTTTCTCAACCCTGGGAGCTCCTCTCTCTTGGAAGAGCCTCTACCATCCTCTACCATCCTGTAACTGCCCCCTGAAGACTTTTTATCAGGCCCAGGTGCTTGTTATCCAATTAATCAGCTTGATGGGCTCTTTAAATTAGCTTGTCATGGGTAACCTGAGTCTGCACCTCTCCTTAAAGGGACCAGCAGTGTTGTGACGGGGTGAGAGCGCAGGACAGCAGGTGGCCCCAAGTTGGCCAGGATCAGGGGCGAGGGAGTACAGAAGGACAGTGGGGACCCCAGGTTGGCTGGGAGTAGGCAGAGTGGTCCCTGGATTAGGATGGGGAGGCCTAGATGTGTCTCCCTCCATCCCACATGTAACCCCACAGCTTTGTCCAAAGGAATTCACGCATTCTCACACACCCTCTCATTTACATCTTCCCCTGCCAAGAACTAACTGGTAGATTTTCCCTGCCTCCTGCTACTTTCTCAGAGGTGGTTCTCCATACATGGTTCCATCCAACATCCTTTTACTGGATATGGCCTGATTCCTGTCTGGACAAGGTTTGCATTAAGTGCCTCTCGGTCTCTCAGTCTTTTCCATCATCCATGTCAGTGCTTTAGGGCAGTTTTTCTCCCACTTACTTTTAATAAACATTGTTACAAAAGGTAAAAATGTCTGTACAATTTCACAATAAAACCCACCCTTCCATATCCAGTGTAGCTGGGCTGCTTGCATCTCATACTTGTCATGTTCAGCAGCTCAAAACCAACCTGAGTAGTGAGCAGTGTGGGCTGGAGACATGAGCGTAGCTTCAAGACTCAAAGGCCTTAGGTCTAATGTGGCTCCACCATTCTCTGGCTCGTCATTTAACCACTCTCTGGGCCTGATTCTGCTCTTACATCACTTGTTTCCTGGTGTAACTCCTCTGTCTTAAGTGGAATGGCTTTGGATGTATGCTGGGGTAAGTGAAATCAGAATCAGAGCCTTTATCTTGGTTGCCCCATAATACAGGCCCTGTCCTGCTGTAAAGGGGTGCTGCAGAGGTGCACAGCTGCAGCCTGAGCTTGAGTAGGCCTTGGGCATCATAGTTCACTGTATGGCATTACATGGGCTGCTGTATCTGTGTAAAGGGTGAGTTGGATCGTCACACTGGTGAACTGCACCACTCACACAGGTCAAGTGACACCACCCTTGTTCAACGTAGGTGTAACTGCAACCCCACTGTTGGGCTCAGTACATTGATGTTTCAGCTCCTAAAAGGCATTTGAGTAAATCCATTTCCCATCCTGCTCTACAAACACAGTCCATGTGATATGCAAAGCCAAAACTCACCCCCTTCCTGGGGTTTGGTTTAATTCATAAAGAGGACAAAAATGAGAACTTAATGCTCAGGTTTGGCTGTTGCAATGCTCCTACCTCAGGATTACTCAGCCCGCACACTAGGTCCTCCCTTTCTAGAGAATCATGCCCTTTTCCCTTATATCCCAGTTGGGTAATACATCATCTGCCTCAGGGAGTCAGCAGAACCCACTTAACCCTTTCTCACCTTAACAGAATTGGGTATTTTAAGGAAACACTACCAGCCCACTTCATGATTTTTGAATAGGCAGGGTAAACACAAGCCCTCAATAGAACTAGTGACATGTAGAGAGCCAAGAAACACCATTCCATGTTACATGGATGGTGTGATCAGCCTTAGTAATGTAAAAAAACCACACTCATTGACTTTATGTGTTACACAAAAACAGCATTGTGCATGTTTATACTATACTGATGACAACCAGCAGCCTGTCGTATTGTTCTGCAAACTGTACTAACAAGACTGATTCCACCAACATAAAAAAGGCTCAACCAGTTTGTTTGCCTGATGGCTAGTGCTTTATGTTGCTAGATGGAAGTCTGGGTTAATTCCTGATCTTTTGCTGCAGGAGCAGCCCACTCTCCTTGCAGTTTGGGGTGTGCATTCCAAAACAGCATCTGTTCTGGCTGATCAAAGCAAAGGAGGGCTCCTGACCTCTCCTATCAGAAGATTAGTGGCTGTGATTTCAGAGACAGTGAGGGAAGAAGGGGAGGCATTCTCTGAACTCTGGGAAACCCTTCCCAATATCATAGAATGGTAGCAGTGCTGCCTCTCACTTCTTTCATGGAAGAAATCATTGCTGTAATACATGCGAACCAGCTGAGCAGCGAACAGCAGAGAGGCAAACAGAAGGAGTTTGCCTGGGATCCCTCTGAGCAGAGGTACGCTAAATGCTGCAGTAGGGGGACTGCGCTGGTGAGTATCTGAGTGTCTGTTGGGGGGGCAGTTTGGCAGTTTGACTGTGTGCTTGATTGTTTGATTGCTTGTTTGACCAGTTTGATTTGGGAGTGCTTTGTTCCAGCTGGGCCTGACTGTTATAAAAAGGCAGTCAGCTGCAAACCAGCTGAGCAGCGAACAGCAGAGCGGCAAACAGAAGGAGTTTGCCTGGGAGTCCGCCTGGAGAGAGCTCGTAGAAGGAAGAGACCATGGATGCTGAGCAATCCGCCGTTGTGACCTGCACAGGATGCGCCATGTTTGTCTTCCTTCCACAGGATAGAAGCGACTTTGTCTGTATAAAGTGCAAGCTGATCTCCATCTTGGAACAGAAGATTCAAGGTCTGGAGAAACGAATAACAACCCTGCGTTCCATAAAAGAAAATGAGGATTTCCTGGATAGACATCAGGATCAGCTGCAGTGGGCACAATGTTCTGAAGATTCAGAGCAGGCTACGCAGCGGGGACAGAAGGCCAGCGAGGATAAGTGGCGGCATGTGACTTCCAGAAGGGGAAAGAGTACCAGAAACATCCACGTACCAGAAACACAGACACAGGTGAGCAACCATTTTCATGTTCTCTCCACAGGTACTAGTGCAGAGAGTGGAGTGGATGATACACCTGAGGGAACAGAGCAGAAGGAGACTCCACTGATTGGAAGGCATGAGATGCGCCGTCCTAGGGATGGGGGTTCCACGACCACCACTCCCAAGAGGAGGAGGAGGGTGGTGGTGGTCGGGGACTCTCTCCTCAGGGGGACTGAGTCATCTATCTGCCGCCCTGACCGGGAAAACCGAGAGGTGTCCTGCTTGCCAGGGGCTAGGATTCACGATGTGACGGAGAGACTGCCGAGACTCATCAAGCCCTCGGATCGCTACCCCTTCCTGCTTCTCCATGTGGGCACCAATGATACTGCCAAGAATGACCTTGAGCGTATCACTGCAGACTACGTGGCTCTGGGAAGAAGGATAAAGGAGTTTGAGGCGCAAGTGGTGTTCTCGTCTATCCTCCCTGTGGCAGGAAAAGGCCAGGGTAGAGACCGTCGAATCATGGAAATCAACGAATGGCTACGCAGATGGTGTCGGAGAGAAGGGTTTGGATTCTTTGACAATGGGATGGTCTTCCAAGAAGGATTGCTAGGCAGAGACGGGCTCCACCTCACGAAGAGATGGAAGAGCATCTTTGCAAGCAGGCTGGCTAACCTAGTGAGGAGGGCTTTAAACTAGGTTCACCGGGGGAAGGAGACCAAAGCCCCGAGGTAAGTGGGGAAGTGGGATACCGGGAGGAAGCACAAGCAGGAGACTACAAGAGGGGAGGACTCCTGTCTCAGACTGAGAAAGCGGGACAATCAGCGAGTTATCTTAAGTGCCTATACACAAATGCAAGAAGCCTGGGGAACAAGCAGGGAGAACTAGAAGTCCTGGCACAGTCAGGGAATTATGATGTAATTGGAATAACAGAGACGTGGTGGGATAACTCACATGATTGGAATACTGTCATGGATGGATATAAACTGTTCAGGAAGGACAGGCAGGGCAGAAAAGGTGGGGGAGTTGCGTTGTACGTAAGAGAGCAGTATGACTGCTCAGAGCTCCAGTATGAAACTGCAGAAAAACCTGAGTGTCCCTGGATTAAATTTAGAAGTATGAACAACAAGGGTAATGTCGTGGTGGGAGTCTGCTACAGACCACCGGACCAGGGGGATGAGGTGGACGAGGCTTTCTTCCAGCAACTAACAGAAGTTGCTAGATCACAGGCCCTGGTTCTCATGGGTGACTTTAATCACCCCGATATCTGCTGAGAGAGCAATACAGCGGTGCACAGACAATCTAGGAAGTTTCTGGAAAGTGTAGGGGACAATTTCCTGGTGCAAGTGCTGGAGGAACCAACTAGGGGAAAAGCTCTTCTTGACCTGCTGCTCACAAACAGGGAAGAAATAGTAGAGGAAGCAATAGTGGATGGGAACCTGGGAGGCAGTGACCATGAGATGGTCGAGTTCAGGATCCTGACACAAGGAAAAAGGGAAAGCAGTGGAACAGAGACCCTGGACTTAAGAAAAGCAGACTTCAACTCCCTCAGGGAACTGATGGGCAAGGCCCCTGGGAGAATAACATGACGGGGAAAGGAGTCGAGGAAAGCTGGCTGTATTTCAAAGAAACCTTATTGAGGTTGCAGGAACAAACCATCCCGATGTGTAGGAAGAAAAGTAAATATGGCAGGCGACCAGCTTGGCTTAACAGTGAAATCCTTGCTCATCTTAAACACAAAAGAACAGCTTACAAGAAGTAGAAGATTGGACAAATAACCAGGGAGGAGTATAAAAGTATTGTTCAGGCATGCAGGTGTGAAATCAGGAAGGCCAAATCACACTTGGAGTTGCAGCTAGCCGGAGACGTTAGGAGTAACAAGAAGGGTTTCTTTAGGTATGTTAGCAACAGGAAGAAAGTCAAGGAAAGTGTGGGCCCCTTGCTGAATGAGGGAGGGAACCTAGTGACAGAGGATGTGGAGAAAGCTAGTGTACTCAATGCTTTTTTTGCCTCTGTCTTCACAGACAAGGTCAGCTCCCAGACAGCTGCACTCTGCAGCACGGTATGGGGAGGAGGTGACCAGCTCTCTGTGGAGAAAGAAGTAGTTTGGGGCTATTTAGGAAAGCTGGACGAGCACAAGTCCATGGGGCCGGATGCGCTGCATCCGAGGGTGCTAAAGGAGTTGGCCGATGAGATTGCAGAGCCATTGGCCATTATCTTTGAAAAATCATGGCGATCGGGGGAGGTCCCGGATGACTGGAAAAAAGCTAATGTAGTGCCCATCTTTAAAAAAGGGAAGAAGGAAGATCCAGGGAACTACAGGCCAGTCAGTCTCACCTCAGTCCCTGGAAAAATCATGGAACAGGTCCTCAAGGAATCAATCCTGAACCACTTAAAGGAGGGGAAAGTGATCAGGAACAGTCAGCATGGATTCACCAAGGGCAAGTCATGCCTGACTAACCTAATTGCCTTCTAGAACGAGATAACCGGCTCTGTGGATGAGGGGAAAGCAGTGGATGTACTATTTCTGGACTTTAGCAAAGCTTTTGATACAGTCTCCCACAGTATTCTTGCCAGCAAGTTAAAGAAGTATGGGCTGGATGAATGGACAGTAAGGTGGATAGAAAACTGGCTAGATGGTCGGGCTCAACGGGTAGTGATCAATGGTTCCATGTCTAGTTGGCAGCCGGTATCAAGTGGAGTGCCCCAAGGGTCGGTGCCGGGGCCGGTTTTATTCAATATCTTCATTAACGATCTGGAGGATGGTGTGGACTGCACCCTTAGCAAGTTTGCAGATGACTCTAAACTGGGAGGAGTGGTTGATACGCTGGAGGGTAGGGATAGGATACAGAGGGACCTAGACAAATTAGAGGATTGGGCCAAAAGAAATATGATGAGGTTCAACAAGGACAAGTGCAGAGTCCTGCACTTAGGACGGAAGAATCCCATGCACTGCTACAGACTAGGGACCGAATGGCTGGGCAGCAGTTCTGCAGAAAAGGACCTAGGGGTTACGGTGGACGAAAAGCTGAATGAGTCAACAGTGTGCCCTTGTTGCCAAGAAGGCTAATGGCATTTTGGGTTGTATAAGTAGGGGCATTTCCAGCAGATCAAGGGATGTGATCATTCCCCTCTACTCAGCACTGCTGAGGCCTCATTTGGAGTACTGTGTCCAGTTTTGGGCCCCACACTACAAGAAGGATGTGGATAAATTGGAGAGAGTCCAGCGGAGGGCAACAAAAATGATTAAGGGGCTGGAGCACATGACTTATGAGGAGAGGCTGAGGGAACTGGGATTGTTTAGTCTGCAGAAGAGAAGAATGAGGGGGGATTTGATAGCTGCTTTCAACTACCTGAAAGGGGGTTCCAAAGAGGATGGATCTAGACTGTTCTTAGTGGTAGAAGATGACAGAACAAGGAGTAATGGTCTCAAGTTGCAGAGGGGGAGGTTTAGGCTGGATATTAGGAAAAACTTTTTCACTAGTAGGGTGGTGAAGCACTGGAATGGTTTACCTAGGGAGGTAGTGGAATCTCCTTCCTTAGAGGTTTTTAAGGTCAGGCTTGACAAAGCCCTGGCTGGGATGATTTAGTTGGGTTTGGTCCAGCTTTGAGCAGGGGGTTGGGCTAGATGACCTCCTGAGGTCCCTTCCAATCCTGAGATTCTATGATTCTATGATTCTATGGAAATGCATGCAGGTCCCTCTGCCATGGATGAGCCTGGCTGTGAATCCCCAGCCCAGGCGAAACGAAAGTGTATCATCACTTTCCCACTGTTAGGTATTCCTTCTCACTAAGTAGAGCACAGTTATTGAGACCCTTTTATCCAGTCTGTTCTGACAGTGGAGGTACCAACCCAGCTACAGGCAGTTAGCTAGCAGTTGGGAGGAAGCTTGTGGCCATTGTGGCATTGTTAATGGCAGTCTGGAGGTCTCCCACTACAAATGCAAACTGTGTTCTTTCAAAATCAAGGAAGCACAACTCTGGGTTTGCATGAACAGAAATATCCGATCAGCTTTGCTAGGGAGCCATGAATAATATGGGAGCTTCAGGAAGAATCAGAAGGACAAAGTTTTAACCCTTGCAATCAATTTACATTTTCAAGGTGCTCAGTGCAATAAGAAAAGTTAAAGACTTATTTTTAAAGGGCCAGATTGATACCTCTACTCCTGTTGAATAATACCTTGTTAAACAAATAGTCCCACTCAAACCAAATTAAAGGTGACTTGAGCCTTGATGTTTAGAAGTCCCCAGACTCGGTGGGAAGATGGCTAGAGGTTTTTTGGGCTTCAAAGAACAGCTAAGATAGTTCAAAAACTAATAATGTTGTTGGCTATATTGTCCCTCTTCCTTCTCTGGACAATTCTTCATTGTACTCTAGGTCTCCCCAGTGTGGTTGTGTCAATTTAGCACCACATCTGTTTGTATCCACCTTGTGAGCAGCTTTGTGCTGGTGTCTGCAGGCAGGGATTACCAGATGTGAAGCAGCAGAAAAGATTCTGAAAGTCATCTAAAGGAGTGACCTTTCTGACTCATTTATTTTGCCAAAAAAACATTGCCCTTCTCCTTGAAAGGGTCTTCTCATGCTGAAAACCAAGTGACCCATCTGGGCAATCACGGTTATCTAAATTAAGCAGAGCAGCATATTTCAGACCATTTCCCCATCTGTCTGAAGTGAAGGTTCTCCATTTGTGGTGAGTCATTTATTCAGCACATGACAACATAGACCCATCTGAGCGTTCTGTCTTTAATCTTCACTTTCTCACCATCTGAAAGAATCCTGTTAATATGCTTTGGAGCACATATGTTATGCAAAGGCTTGATTCTGCGCCTATTAAAGTCCATATGAATTTTGCCATTGACATAGCATCATAGAATATTAGGATGGGAAGAGACCTCAGGAGGTCATCTAGTCCAACCCCCTGCTCCAAGCAGGACCAAGACTTCAGTGGGAGTTGGGACAAACCCTAAACCCTGAGATTGGAGGACATCCACTGATTTTTTTTGTTTACTTTTAGAACTATAAGCATTGGACAGAGGCCAGAACAACTTTTGAGTTCAGATGAAGAAACATTTTAAAACGCATAAAGGTTGCAACAAACTGTGGTGCCTCAAAAGATCTGAGGGCATCGTCTCTGTTTGACAGTCTCTCATAGCATTTTTCTCCACTGAGCCCCAGAGAGGAAGTTCTGAAAGCTTTTTGGATGAGATTTTCAAGTCTTCCTAAGGGAGTTGGATATTCATTTCTCATTCACCTCAGTGGGCCACTGGCTATCCAAAAGCCCACAGATGTCTGAAGATCTCAGCATTTCCTCTCCAACACTGTCTGAGGCTGCTGTTCCTTGCTGGATCTCTCTGACATAGGAAACAAATCCATACTGGAATCTACCACAAAAGATGGTTGAAAGTGTCAGGCATATATTTTTAGAGGAAGGGAGAGAATGATTTGGGATTATCTGGGTCATTCTATCACTCCGGCCTACCCATGAGACTTTTGCCCCCGTCACTGGGGATCCCACCACCCTCACTTTTACAACCTTTTAAAACAGGGTCCAAACCTCACTTTATTTTCATTGCTCCCAACCTGAGAGCATAGGGTAACTGCATGGTTCACCTGTCTGGAGGATTGGCTCTAAAGCTGACTAAAAGGGCTTTGAGGCATAAGTGAACTGGTAATCAGGGCTGGTCAAAATTTTTCAGTTGAAACTATTTTTCAATGGAAAATTGGGTTTTTAACAAAACATTTTTCCCCTCAGAAAAAGTGTCTGCTTTCCACAGAAAATCTCCATTTGTCATCAAAAATCAAAATGCCTAAAAAACAAATTATTTCTACTGGGAAATTCCACCATGATGCCTCCTGGGTGGGGGAGGGTTGCCAGGCATCCAGTTTTGACCAGAACACTCAGTTGAAAAGGGACCCTGGTGGCTCCAGTCAGCACCGCTGACCTGGTTGCTAAAAGTCTGGTTGGCAGTGCAGCCTGCCCTGGCTCCACGTGGCTCCTGGAAGTGGCTGGCACGTCTGGCTCCTAGGCACAGAAGCAGCCAGGGGGGCTCCCTGCACTGCCCCTGCCTCGAGTGCTGGCTCTGCAGCTCCCATTGGTCGGGAACTGCGGCAGGCACAGGCAGCACACAGAGCCCCCTTGCCTCTCTGCCTCCTGCTGGGTGCCCAGAGCCCATACCCTGCACCTCCTCCCACACCCCAACCCCCTGCCCCAGCCCTGAGCCCCCTCCCAGAGCCTGCACCCAACACCGTCTCCCACGCCCCAACCTCCTGCCCCAGCCCAGAGCCCCCTCCCAGAGCCTGCACCCAACACCGTCTCCCACGCCCCAACCTCCTGCCCCAGCCCAGAGCCCCCTCCCAGAGCCCGCACCCAACACCGTCTCCCACGCCCCAACCTCCTGCCCCAGCCCAGAGCCCCCTCCCAGAGCCCGCACCCAACACTGTCTCCCACGCCCCAACCTCCTGCCCCAGTCCTGAGCCCCCTCCCTGGCCTGCACCTCCTTCCACACCCCTACCCCAGCCCTGAGCCCCCTCCCTGATCCCACACCCCCTCCCACACCCTGCCTGCCTGCCCCAGGTCAGAACCTTGTCCCACAAGCTAACTCCCTCCCAGAGTCCACACTCCAACCCCCTGCCCCAGCCCTAAGCCCCCTCATGGAGCCTGCACCCCTCCCCCTCCCATGCCCCAATCCCCTGACCCAGCCCTGAGCCCCCTCCCAGAGCCTGCACCCAACACCGTCTCCCACACCCCAACCCTGAGCCTCCTCCCCAAGCCCACACCCCCTCCCGCACCCCGACCCCCTGCCCCAGGTCAGAACCCTGTCCCACAAGCTAATTCCCTCCCAGAGTCTGCACTCCAACCCCCCACCCCAACTCTGAGCCCCCTCTCCAAGCCCACACCCCTCCCCCCTCCCATGCCCCAATCCTCTGACCCAGCCTTGAGCCCGCACCCAACACCCTCTCCTGCACCCCAACCTCCTGCCCCAGCCCAGAGGCCCTCCCTGGCCTGCACCCCCTTCTGCACCCCAATCACCTGCCCCAGGTCAAAACCCTGGCCCACAACCTAACTCCCTCCCAGAGCCTGCATCCGAAACCCCTGCCCCAGCCCTGAGCTCCCTCCAACACCAAAACTCCATCCAGGATCCCATGCTCCACCACCCCCTCCCAAACCCCTGCCCCAGCCCAGAGCTCCCTCCTGCACCCAAACTCCCTCCTGGAGCTTACTTCCCCCTCTCCCTCGCATCCTAACCCCCTGCCCCAGCCTGGTGAAAATGAGTGAGAGTGGGGGGGGGGGAAGAACGAGCAACAGAGAGGGGGGAAGGAGTGAGTGGCGATGGGACCTTGGTGAAGGGGTGGGGCAGGGGTGTTTGCTTTTGTGTGATTAGAAAATTGGCAACGCTAGGGAGTGGTTGTTTGGTTCCCTCATGTCTATGGGCTGGGATCCCCAATCAGACTACATCTCCCATGGTACACCATGGTCAGGAAACAAAACACTGATGCAACACCAAGAGGAGAGACTGTGGTGCATCATGGGAAATGTCATCTGTGATAAATTAATGGGGGGAGGTAGCTCCCTTTTATGGACACCCAGCCAGACAGTAGCTATAAAAATCTCTTAGTAGCTGTTCTCTAATTGCTCTACCTGTAAAGGGTTAAAAAGTCTCACTGCTATGCATAGGTAAAAGGAAGTGAGTGGGCACCGGGCCAAAAGAGCCAATGGGAAGGCTAGAACTTTTAAAAATTGAAACAAAGACTCCCCTCTTGTCTGTCTTTGTGGTTCGATCAGCTGGAGAGGGAACAGGGCAACAGCTATGCTGTAAGAAGCTTGGGGCCAGGTATGAAAAATCCTCGGTATCATACCTAGAAACTACTCATTTGAAACTCCAGATATGTAAGTAGATCAGGAAATGTCTAGGAAGACACAATTAGGTTGATCTCTTTTTATTTCTTTATGGCTTGTGGAATCCTCTGTGCTAACCCCAGGTGCTTTTGTTTTGCTTGTAACCTTTAAGCTGGACCTCAAGAAAGCTATTCTTGATGCTTAATCCTTGTAATTACTCTTTTAAAATTTACCTTTTTTTAAGAACAGGATTGGATTTCTGTGTCTTAAGAGGTTGTGTGCATGTTTTTTAGTTAGCTGGTGAAAACAGCCAATTTCCTTTTTTTTTTTCTCCTCAGCTCTTCCCCGGAAGGGGCAGGATGGGGAACAGGCCTGAGGGTACTCCACAGGAAGGAATTCCCAAGTGCACCTCTCAAAGGGGTTCTGCACTTGGGTGGTGGTAGCATCTACCAATCCAAGATCAGAGAAAAGCTGTCACCTTGGGAGTTTAATAGTTTAATAGAAGCCTGGAGTGGCCAGTATTAATTTTTAGAGTCCTTGCGGGCCCCCACCTTCTCCACTCAAAGTGCCAGTGTCGGGAATGAGCCTTGACATCATCTTATCAAGGAACCTGGCTTACAGAGGAGAATAGGAGCATGAGACACCCTAACTATAACTTCCCCAAGGAACTGGGGGGGAGGAATAGCTCAGTGGTTTGAGCATTGGCCTGCTAAACCCAGGGTTGAGTTCAATCCTTGAGGGGTCCATTTGGGGATTGGTCCTGCTTTGAGCAGGGGGTTGGACTAGATGATCTCTTGAGGTCCCTTCCAACCCTAATAATCTATGATTTCCAAATGAAAATATTTAGTAAAAGTCAAAAATGGAAAAAGTCTACATTCATGCCAATGTGCTATCTAATGTTTAGTAAAGATACATAAACTATATGTAGGTGGTCAGGATGCGCGGTCTAGAGGAGAGAGTATGAGATTGAGAGGTTAGAGTTTGAAACTAGGAACTGGCCAGACAAGTCACTCCAGCTTTCTTTGCCTCTGTTTCTAGGACAGTGGTTCTCAACCAGGGTATTCAGAGGTCTTCCCGGGGGTTCGTCAGTTCATCTAGAGATTTGCCTAGTTTTACAACAGGCTACAGAAAAAGCACTAGCGAAGTCAGTACAAACTAAAATTCCATACAGACAATGACTTGTTTATGCTGCTCTATATGCTATGCACTGAAATAAGTACAATACTTGTATTCCAATTGATTTTATAAATATGGTAAAAATGAAAAAAAAAGCAATTGGTCAGTAATGGTGTTCTATGACACTTTTGTATTTTTATGTCCAATTTGGTAAGCAAGTAGTTTAAGTGAGGTGAAACTTGGGGTACACAAGACACATCAGACTCTTGAAAGGGGGACAGTAGTCTGGAAAGATTGAGAGCCACTCATCTAGAACAGTTAACACAAGACGTTAGGAGGCTGAATTATTTAATGCTGTGAAGTCCTATGAAATCCTCCAATAACAGGCATTCAAAAGGCATTTCATAGAATCATAGAATCATAGAATCTCAGGGTTGGAAGGGACCTCAGGAGGTCATCTAGTCCAACCCCCTGCTCAAAGCAGGACCAAACCCAACTAAATCATCCCAACCAGGGCTTTGTCAAGCCTGACCTTAAAAACCTCTAAGGAAGGAGATTCCACCACCTCCCTAGGTAACCCATTCCAGTGCTTCACCACCCTACTAGTGAAAAAGTTTTTCCTAATGTCCAACCTAAACCTCCCCCTCTGCAACTTGAGACCATTACTCCTTGTTCTGTCATCTTCTACCACTGAGAACACAGAGAGGTGGATTTGGTTTAAGGGTTACCTGAACAGGGCACCACAAATCTGTGAGTTCCTCTATTTGGGATTGTATAATAAGCTGATATGCCCTGTTAATATAAATGAGAAGGCCCTGGTGGCTGGGCTTTGTCTGTGAGGGCCCCAGGGTTTTGCAATTGGCTGGCAATTGTCACTCTAGACAAGTCCTGGATTAGGAGAAGAGGGGTAAACAGTTGTAGACAGAGGTGCCCCGGCAGAGCCACACTAAAATCTTGCATCTTGCTGGGCTCTGCTTAGCTATTGTTATTTATGTCTCAAATTCATGAGCATTAGATTTACTAAAATGTCAAATTATGAAAGCAAATTCATGGTCCAATTTTTTATGGGAGAGGGTGGGGAAGGAGGTATGGTGGTGGGAGACATGCTTGTTTTTCTTGGAGGTAGCTCACGTGTGAAAATGAGTTTGCTGATTCTGGGCAAAATTTTCAAAGCCTCCAAAGTGATTTAAAAGCCCAAGTTTCATTTTCAAAAGTGACTTAGCACCCAAGTCACTTAGCCACTTTCTAAAAACTTTACCCTTAGTCACTTTTGACAAAAAAGTCACTTAGTCACTAAGTCACTTTTGACAATGGGACTTTGATGCTTTTGAAAATTTTACACATCAGACTTGTATCCTTCTCCAAGAAGGATTTGACTACCAGAGGTTCATGTTTAGTGCATTAAACCATTTACTAACCTAACTGTCCCTAGTTTGCCTTGATCAAATGTCATGAAATTCCAAATAGCACATCTTATGAGCTTCCCCCTCCTCTGTTGGCTTTAGTTAAAATTACCTTAGATTAGTTAGCCTGGCAAAACTGGAAAAGATTTCCTTTGAGTTGCAAACTTAAGCCTATTCCCTAGGTAGCTTTTCCTCAGGTTCACACACAGCATCTCCAGCAAAATGTAATATCTCATATAAAATCTAATCTAGCACCACTTTACTACTGGTGGGATTCAATTTATTGTATGCATTTCCCTTTCTCGTCTCCCATTTATGACACTGTTAGTGACAGCTTTTACAAGAATGTTAACCTTTCCTAACTATATTATTCAGTGTCTCAAAGTTTCATTTCACTGTTGAATTTTAAAACTCAACTGTATATTTATAGTACACATGAGTACACGAAGCCAAATCTTGCAGTGCTTACAGAAGCCAAACACACATTCACATCAATGGGAATTTTGTCTGGGTAAAGACTAAAGGAATTGACTCATTGCTAATACAGAATGCTTTCTGTTCTGAAGAGTAATTGGAAACAAAGGAAGAGTGCGTTTCCATGCTATTTCTGTTAGTGATTTCCAGTTCAAATCCGCTCAGTTCAAGTAAAAAGATGACCTGTACAAGTTTCTCCTGCTGGGGAGAATACCGGTGGAAAATTGTGACTGGGTGTTTTTGCACAGCAATTTTACTCTGTTGAATACAACAAAGCTATGCTGATTTACACCAGCTGATTTACACCATCTGGAGGGGATGCCAGGATATAAGGAATTATCTAAATATCTTCTGGGATTTTCCCAGCTTAAAAGACTATTTTAGAATATTGACGCAAGAATTATTGCAAGACTATGTCCCTCTTATTCAGGGGTTCTCAGCCAGGCCCTCCTAACATGTTATAAAAACTCCTCAGCCCAGCTGTACCACAACTATTTTTCTGCATATAAAAGCCGGAGCTAGCATTAAGGGGTAGTAAGCACCGCAATTGTCTGGGGCCCCATGCCACAAAGCTATGTTGCTCAGGCTTCGGCTTCAGCCCTGGGTGCTGGGGCTTGGGGCCCCAGGCTGCAGTCCTGTGTGGTGGGGCATTGGCTTTCTGCCCAGGGCCTTAGCAAGTCTAATGCCAGCCATGCTTGGTGGACCCCACTGAAACCTGCTCTTGGCCCCCGGACTCCTGCTTGAGAGCCACTGCTCTAATTCATATGATTATGGTGTTAGTAAAGTGCCCTGATTTACTGAAATTAAATAAATATATGTACATATTTCAAATTCTTGTGACTGCTGCCAATAATTTTATTTCATTACTAGGGTTGAAAAAACAAGTATTGCCTATGGAAATATGGTTGATTACAATAAAAGAATGAAGGGACAATTTACTGCCACTATTAGAACAACAGCTGCACTATTTGAGGAAAGATGTGCCCAATGTGAAACCGTAAATGTCATTGATGCAACTTTTATAAAAAAGGAGGTATATCTACTATATACTGCTTTAGCTCTGCTGTATCTGCTATCCACAGATCTTCATCTATTCCACACCTGTCTCCTTCTGCCAAGGCTAGTCTCAGTCTCTTCCTCTGACATCTCCTTGTGGATGTTTAGCCTTCAGATCAAGCTTGCTGTAGCTAAAACCGAGTTCTTACCCCCCTCCTCCCCCAGCTCTCCAGGCTACTTCCTTTCTCAGTCAGTGGACAACACCACCGTTCTACATAAGTACGGTCCTACTGGGTCAGACCAATGGTCTATCTAGCTTAGTATCATGTCTTCTGACAGTGGCCAATGCCAGGTGCTCCAGAGGGAATGAACACAACAGGGCAATCATCATGTGATCCATCCCCTGTCATCCTGTCCCAGCATCTGGCAGTCAAAGGTTCAGGGGCACCCAGAGCATGGGGTTGCATCTCCAGCCATCTTGCCACTGATGGACCTTATCTAGTTTTGTTTCTGAACTCACTTATATTTTTGGCCTTCACAAGATCCCCGGCAACGAGTTCCACTGGTTGACTGTGAAGAAATACTTCCTTTTGTTTGTTTTAAACCTGCTGACTATTAATTTCATTGGGTGACCCTGGTTCTTGTGTTACATGAAGGGATAAATAACACTTCGTTTTTCATTTTCTTCACACCATTTGTGATTTTATAGACCTCTATCATATCACTCCCTTAGTAGTCTCTTTTCCAGGCTGAACAGTTCCAGTCTTTTTCATCTCTCCTGTCTCTCAGGCTCATAACTAAAGCACCATCTTTGACTTGGACCTGTTTCTAATTCCTCAAATCCAGGCTATGTCTGAATCTTGCAGATTCTTTCTGCAAAACATCTCTAAGATATGGCCTTTCCTACCCATCCATACAGAAAAATCACATCCAGGCTCTCATCATCTTGTGTCTTGATTACTTCAACATCCTTCTTTCTGGCCTTAGCAAAGAGATTTTGCCCTAGTCATATCCATTCAGAATGGTGTTGCAAAGATTATTTTATTCTAGCCTGTTGCTTTAACCATGTCACTCCTCTCTTTGCATCCAGGGGCGGCTCTAGGAATTTTGCCGCCCCAAGCACGGCAGGCAGGCTGCCCTCCGCGGCTTGCCTGTGGACGGTCCGCTGGTCCCGCGGCTTTGGCGGACCTCCCGCAGGCACGCCTCTTTTCCAGGCTGAACAGTTCCAGTCTTTTTCATCTGGAACTGTGATGAATTGCCACTATTAGAACAACAGCTGCACTATTTGAGGAAAGATGTGCCCAATGTGAAACCGTAAATATCATTGATGCAACTTTTATAAAAAAGGAGGTATATCTACTATATACTACTTTAGCTCCGCTATATCTGCTATCCACAGATCTTCATCTATTCCACACCTGTCTCCTTCTGCCAAGGCTAGTCTCAGTCTCTTCCTCTGACAGCCGCAGGTCCTCTGAAGCCGCGAGACCAGCGAACCCTCCGCAGGCACGCCTGCGGGAGGTCCGGCGAAGCCGCGGGACCAGCGGACCCTCCACAGGCAAGCTGCGGAGGGCAGCCTGCCTGCCGCCCTCACGCGGCTTGCCGGCAGAGCGCCCCCCGCGGCTTGCCGCCCCAAGCACGCGCTTGGCGTGCTGGGGCCTGGAGCCGCCCCTGTTTGCATCCCTCCACTGGCTACCTCTTCTATCAAGTAAGTCCCTTGTCTTCGCGTTCAAGGGTCTTCATGACCAACACCTGCCCTAACTATCATCTTTCATTCACTGCTGAAAGGTCGACTCCTAACTCCAGTTGTCTCATGATGTCTGCACTCATTGCCCATTTGTTAAATTTTCAAACCACCACCTCTGCTTTCTCTTATGCCACCCCTCACACTTGGGAGGAGCTCCCTGCAAGCATCTGTAAAACCATCTCATTGTCGTCCTTCAAAACCCTTCTTAAAATTCTCCTTTGCTGTGCGGCTTACAGAAAACTTTACAATGGTTAGGCTGCTGTTGTGCTGAGACCACACACAGCCTGTCACACTGACCAATGCTGTCTGTTTCCCTGTGCTCCCCCGTCAGTCTGTCTGCAACAAAATGCTTGTTTTGGCCACTATAGTAGCCAGATATGCCTTTGATGAAGCAGCTACAGCAGGGATCAATGAGTAAGGTGATGTATTTCTTATACAGTCAGTTTTCAGAGCAGAGTCGAGCTGTAGGATTCTAGGATTGTCACAGTGGCTACATCTGGGTACATACTCAGGGTGGAAGCCTGTGCCACTGTTCGCCACTGTCCTTGTACCTGCAACCACACTACTATTTTTAGCTCACTAGCTTGATGAGTGCTAGTGTGAGTATGTCTGACTTGGGAATCACACCCCTAGCTCCAGCTGTACATGCAATCTTGTGTCACTCTGAAGCCTAGAAAGTCTGTTGAGTTAGTATGAAGTGAAGGAAACAGCTATAAGCATAGATTTTTGTTCAGAACATCACCAGGTTCAATCATCATTGGGATTCATGGTCTGTTACAGTCCGATTTTTAAGTTTTCAGCCATTTAGATTTTAAAACTAACATCCGTGTAGCATACAGCTATAGTAAGTTGTGTATCTATGCCATGCTAAGAGTCCTCAGCTATTATATCATCAGAGGTAATTCAACCTATCATGACACTTACCCCAAGCTAATCTGCATGCAACAGTTTCATTGGTTATATGAGGGACACAGAATCAATGGTGGTCTGACTGCCACACGATGCAATAGCATGGCCTTTCAGCTACTAGTAATACTAGATATTTCTATTGTACCATCCTTTTGAGGATCTCCAACCAATGTCTCTCATGACTGAAGGTATTAAGCCTCACAACACCTCTTTGTGGTAGGTAAATATTATTATCCTGAAGAAACAGGAATAGAGCCCAGAACTCCTAACTTCTCCTCCAATCCAGCAAAGTACTTAAGTAGTGCTTAACTTCAAACTCCATTGGGATTTCAGGTGTTTTGCCCAAGGGGGTGGACTTAAGCACAAACTTAAAGCTAAGCACATGTTGGGACTGATAGCGCAGTCTGTTATTAAGGTTGTCCAAAAAAACTTCCCACTATAAGCCTTGTTTTAAGCTGCTTATAATGTCAAACTTTCATCATTATGGCTGAAAATTTTCATGTTGGGTGTCCGCCACTGGTTGAATATTTTTGGAAAATTTCAGCCAAAACCATTTGGCTGTTTCTGAAAGTGAGGTTAAGGAAAATACATTGCTTTGCCCATGTTAAAAATCCTGGTGACCTTTCCTTTGAGAAGCTCTAATGTCCCTATGCTTTGGATCAGGGACTTGAAATTAGGCAGGGGGCTGCCTTTGAGTCTAGGCTGTCACTGTGAACATCTGTTGAAATTTGGTTAAGCTATAAACCTTTGAAAAATGCATTTTGCATGTGCCCAGTAGAGACTCGCTAGAGCTTTGCAGTGACGCATGCCAAAGATTCCATCTGCACTGAGCATGCTTCAGCCTGGGGCTGAGCAGAACTTTCCCGGCAGTCTCAGCTCTGGGCTGCTGTGGACCAAGCTGGGGCTGGGGCACTGGAAATGAAAGCAGAGAGCTTGTCTTTTCTGTGCTCTCACTGACTCTCTGGTGCTCTCACTGACTCTCTCACTGGTGCCCAGGCAGTGTGGAGTAGGAAACTGTCTGAGTTAAATGCAGAGGGGACAAACGTTGAATTGAGGGGTGGGGTGGACATTAGATTGGGACAAGAACCGTGTGGGTATGGGGACATACAAATGGGACAGGAGGCTCATGGGGAGAGGAGGGAAACTTGGACTGAGTTAGGGTGGGGAGAGGAGAATGGGACTGGCTGGCCAAGGAGACTGGGAGAGGGAATGGGGTAGATGGGGTCAAGCTTGGAAGGAACTGGCTGAAAAGTCTGTGCACACTAGAGCACACTCCCCTCTAGAGCTTGGGATGGAACCCAAGATTCCTGAGTCCATTTCTCTGGTGTCAGCAAATATCTGTGAAACCCGGTGGCGAAGCGTCTCATCTCCCTTTAGTGCAGATCCACCGAGGACGACAACCTACCTCTGAGATCATTTACTTCATTAGCTCAGGTGGCAGTGTGGTGGATCTAAAGGTTTCAACTCTGCTGATGACCCACGTGGGTGTCACTGTGATGCCACATGAAATTTCGATTTTTCCAGTTTGCTTTTGAAAAGAGACTTAGTATTTGTGTGTGTTATTGCCTCTGTTAAGAGAACATTATTCAGAGGTTGCAATGTCAAGCACCCAAGAGTTCAGAAATGCCAGAATTAAGGTTGCCTGTGCAACCTTAATTGGGATCCTTTGTGCGCATGCATTATGATACAGTCTTTAATTATGTGATCACATACTATTTTTTTTTCCACTGGCTCTTTAGAATGTTTAGTGATTCTGGCAGGCTGCCAATACACCCACGAGAAGAAAGAAATGGTGATTTTTAACACTTTGCAGCTCAGCTGAAATTGAACAGAATTTCACAAGACCAAGAAAAGGCACTTCTGTAGCCTGAGGGGTTTCTCCCTGCTGAATACCAAAGGTTTGCTGCAAACAATGGAGCTGATGATGCTTCTCAAAAAAGGGCACAAGAATGGGAGCGGGGGGAAAATGGGGCCAAATCAGGACCACTCCTCCCGCAGAACTCCACAAACCCAGAACTATGCAGGGGAGATCCCCCCCAGCTCTGGGGGACACAAAGACCCAGGTGATGCCTCCCCTGCTGACCCCTGCCACATGGCCTTGGGGAAGTTCTGCCGGGAGGAGCCAGCCCGAGACTTCAGTGGGTAGAAGCAGCTGCAGAAGCAGACAAAGCACGAACCTCTGGACATTCACACCTTTCTACAGTATGACTGGACTTTCTCTGCCCTGTGCTGACTCGCTGTTGGCACCAACCTTCCCTCTACCTCACCGTCTCTTCACCTCAGCTTCACTCCATCCCGACCCCTCACCCCTCTTCTTCCCTTGCCCTGTCTCCTTCACCCACTGCCCTTCAGTGCCCCCTCTCCTGTCCCTTTTCCTTCCACTGAACTGGTTCCCTCCTAAGTAAGCCCACCATCCCACTCTTCACTCCGCTGGTGTGTTTTGTCCCTTCCCCCATCGTGGATCTGTCTGGTCTATTTAGATTGTCAACTTTTGGGATCAAGGAATCTCTGCTACTGTATGTTTCTACAGTGCCTGGCACAATGGGGCCACATTCTTGGTTAGCCCTTGGGCACTAACGTAATACACATTATTAATAATCCTTTGTTTATGAAGGCAAGTGTTAGGCAGCCTAAATATAGGGGTCGCCGCCAGCTCTTCCTCTAATATTAAGTAAAAATCCCCACATATTTCTCCACCTGTCAAGAAGGAGAGAGAGAGAGAGAGAGAGAGAATGAATCATACAAGACAGATGTTAATCATACGCTTAATGCATGATTGGAAGGGGCTCAGATCCTCTGGCGATGAAGACAGTATGAAAAACTGAACAGAATAAAATAAACTCTATCATTTAACTGGAACAAGTGAACAATAGTGATCTCTCTGCCCCACAAAAATGAAAGACCTCATCTTGTCTCAGGCTGCCGAGAGAGTCCTACTTTCCGGCTATCACAGCCAGAAGCTGCACTTCATGCTGCAAAATAACTGACAGCCTCCAAAATGCTACAGGGTGCAAGGCAGCAAGACAGCAGGCTGTTTACAGCTTCTTGAAATGCACAGTTCACCTGCACCTCTTGTTTTCTAGGCATAAACCATTTATTTTGTGTGTGCGCGCGCATTAAAGATGTGTGGGTGGAGCATGCCTGTGTTTGTGAGTCACCCGCTGCTCTCAAGTACCATTTTCTTAAGAGAATATATTTATTTTTCTATTCTCGGTCTTAAAGATGGCTTTTAAAAAAAACAAACCAGCATTCTTGTTGTTTGTATCACATGTGGGTAATAGCCCAGAGTCACCACCTAATGTGATGTGACACAACTTTACAGAAAGAGGGGAGGGGTATGGGCTATTTATAAGTTAAAACACGTCCCCTCTAGGTATCACCCTGACAAGCTAAATTATTTCCAGACTTATTGCCTTGAGAGTCAGGATAAGCTCATTTCCTCACTGCCAGAGACCCTCTCAATTATTTGGAAATGTCTTTAGGGTCCAAAGCGATTAGGTTATGGTGGGCTTATTCTTTTTTTAGGTAGATGTTGATGAGTAATGATATAGGAATTCCACTCTGTTCTCATCACCGTAGCTAGAGTGAAATGGAGCAAACAGCCAACAGTGAAATTTATATGGAGGGATTTCTTAATATTTTTGAGTGAACTGAGTGCTTATGAAAGTGAAGGACCAGCAGCATTGCTTTGGGATAAGCATAGTGCTGCAGTCAGTGGTTGTGTAAGCTTCTTCTCCGCACTCAACATTCTATGCTATGCCAGGTCTCTGCCAAGCGAGGACTGCCAAACCACATGGTGGTTTTGTAACATGGACACACTGACTACAGACTAGTGTACAAGCATCAAACCTGCATTCCCTTGGATGTGGGGGGCAGAGGCATGTTCCACTTGGATCCAGGAATCGGTTGCAGAATAAAGGATTTATAGAATATTGCCAGGTTGAAAAGACAGCTACTTGTGTGAATCCACGTGCAAGTGTAATATCTGATTTTTCCAGGATATTCCTCTATATCTGCCTGAATATCTGAGAGGCGAAAGAGAAAGATCCAGAGGGTGAACTTTCAAACCCAGCTAAGAGAGCTGGATGCCTAATTCGCATTAGAAAATAATGGGCAGTGGCCAATCTTATAGGTGACTGAAATATAAGGTATTTATATGGCCCCATCACCACAGCATTTGAGCACCTAGACAGTCTTTAACGTGCATATCCTCACAGCCAGAGGCACTGACTTTCTAGTTTCCCCAGGAGTGCTCAACCCCCACTCCACCCATTCCCCCAAGGCTCCACCCCTTCCCAACCCCGTTCCCCTCCCTCGAGCGCACCCCCCCCACTCCACCTCTTCCTGCCCCTGCTCCTCCCTCCCCACACCTGCTGACCACCGGGAGGGCGAAGGCACTGGAGGGAGGGGTAAGAGCTGATCAGCGGGGCTGCTGGTGGGTGCTGAGCACCCACTATTTTTTCCCCCGTGGGTGCTTCAGCCCCAGAGCCAGTGCCTATGCCCACAACACCCCTTACAAGGCAGGACAGTGCTATTATCCCTGTTGTATACACAGGGAACTGAGATGCGGAGAAACTAAGGGATTTGACCAAGGTTTCCTACAAAGGTCTGACAGAGAAGGAATTGAACCTGCATCTCCCAAGATCCAAGCTAGCATGCTAACCACCAGACCATCCTTCCTCTCCTTGTACTTTTCAGGTGAGGTCAGTAAGCCTCAGGTTGGTTCAATTCTCATTATAAGATGAGCTCAGTGAAAAATTACCATCCTGTTCACT
Organism: Mauremys mutica; assembly: GCF_020497125.1. Classification (NCBI taxonomy): domain Eukaryota; kingdom Metazoa; phylum Chordata; order Testudines; family Geoemydidae; genus Mauremys; species Mauremys mutica. The sequence continues at coordinate 70,855,850 of NC_059081.1, read as the reverse complement.
TAAAAATATGGACTATCTTGCATTCTAGCTGTGGAACTCTCTCCCTCATCCCTCAATGGTCAAAGGAAACAAACTCTTCAGGTCATCCATGAATACGCCCATACTTAGTGGTATGGAAAGTCATGATCATATTTATATATAAATTATGATGCAGAAGAGGCAAAAGTATTCAATAAACATTTCTGTTCTGGATTCAGAAAGAAGCAGGATATGTATTTATATCTCACAGTGATAAGGGAATACTTTCTATTCCGTCGATAACTAATGTTAAACAACAACTACTAAATATTCAATAAACCAAACTCACCACTACCAGGGCTTGTTCCTCCACAGACCCCTCTTCCCAGGCTCTGCGGGGCTCTTCTCCCCCTCTTGCGCAGAGGGATGCCTCCCAGGACTTTCTCCCTGGACTCCCGGCTCCAAAGTTAACAATCTTTCGCCCCTTGGTGTCAGGAGATTTCTGCATCACCTTTCCCAGTGGACAGTAGGCAAACCTTGGCCCACCCTCTGCTCTGGGTTTTAGCCCAGGGACCCTGTGTTGAGCAACTAAGATCTGCTCCCTCAGACTTCTCACTGCCTCCCTGGACTTTTCCAGCCATCACCTTCCTTCAGGCCCTTTCCCACACTCCTCCCTGCCTGATTGTATGTCTGCCTATCTCTAAGCCTTTCCTCCATTCTGGCAACCAGAGTGGGACTGCAGTGTTCTTTCCCTGTCTCATCTGAGCTTCCTCCCTTTATGCTCACTACCCAGCTAGACTTCATCTTTAGTTGGGGCTCCCCCCACCTCGGCACAGCCAGGTGCCTTAATTGAATTCTCTAGCTCCAGTTAGCCCTTGTAGTGCCAGTGTGGGGTATGTACCTCATCAGTCACATGACATTGTGATTAAAAAGATTAGTACTATACAACATCAGAGCAGTCCATGTCGAATGGTGTCAAAACTGGTTAACTGATAAATCTCAAATAGTAATTGAAAATGGGGAATCGTCATCCAAATGGGATGTTTCTAGTAGGATTCCTCGGGAATCTTCTTCTCAGTTCAATGTTACTGAATATCTTTATCAGTCATCTGGAATATAAAATCATTGCTGGTAAAATTTTCAGATGACACAAAAATTTGGTAAATAATGATGGCGACAGGTCAGTTATACAAACCACTGTGGGTTCCTTGAAAAGGGGGACTCATTAGAACAACAGAAGAGAAGAATGAGTCTGCAGAAGAGAAGAATGAGGGGGGATTTGATAGCTGCTTTCAACTACCTGAAAGGGGGTTCCAAAGAGGATGGATCTAGACTGTTCTCAGTGGTAGAAGATGACAGAACAAGGAGTAATGGTCTCAAGATGCAGAGGGGGAGGTTTAGCCTGGATATTAGGAAAAACTTTTTCACTAGTAGGGTGGTGAAGAACTGGAATGGGTTACCTAGGGAGGTAGTGGAATCTCCTTCCTTAGAGGTTTTTAAGGTCAGGCTTGACAAAGCCCTGGCTGGGATGATTTAGTTGGGTTTGGTCCTGCTTTGAGCAGGGGGTTGGACTAGATGACCTCCTGAGGTCCCTTCCAACCCTGAGATTCTATGATTCTATGATTCTATGTGTTTTAACAAAGCCAAATGAAAGATCATACATGATGCGAGGGCTGTATTCTGGAAAGCAGGGACTGAAAGATACTTCAGGGTCATGGTAGATGACCAATTGAACACAAGCTTCCAGTGTGATGCTGTAGTTAAGAGGGAGAACATGATCCTTGGTTGTATAAACAGGGGAATATCAAATAGGCATAGGGAGGAGGTATAGACGGTATCAGTGAGACCATTACAAGAATACCATGTCCAGTTCTGGTGGCCACATTTAACAAAGATACTGAAACATTGGAAAGGGTTCAGAAGAGGATCACTCTTGTAGCTCAAGTTCTGGAAAACATGCTTTCTAGTGAGAGACTAAAGAAGCTCATCTATTTTGTTTATCCAAAAGAGGCAGCGATTTGTTCCTGGTTACAAGTACCTACATAGGGAAGTGATTTCTGGTAATGGATGGCTCTTTAACCTAGCAGAAAAAGGCATAATATCCAAAGGCTGGAAGCTAAAACTAGACAAATTCAGACTAGAAATAAGGTGCACATTTTTAGTAGTGAGGATGATTAACAATCGGAGCCACTTAGCTAGGGGTGTGGTGGACTCTCCATCACTTTAAGTCTTTAAACCAAGACTGGATGTCTTCCTAAAAGGTAGATAATACTAGATAATACTTAGCTCTGCCATGAGTGCAGGGGACTGGACTAGATGACCTCCTGAGGTCCCTTCCAGTCCTATGATTCTAAGGTATGCAAGAGCTCAGACAGAAGTTATGGGCTTAATACAAGAATCACTGGGTGGAATTCTCTGGCCCATGTTACGCAGGCGATCAGGCCAGAAGACCGAGTAGTCCCTTCTGGCCTTGCAATCTACAAATATATACAATGCAAATGTTCTGATGGGTTGAAATAGCAGATTCGACTGGTAATAGTGTAGCTCTGCACTTCCTTTCTTGGTGTTAACCAAAATCATTTTTACTCCTGAGGACAGATTTTCAGGCCCCTCTTCTAGCAGCTAGGAAGCCAGCCCAACTAGTTATCTGGGACTTCCACTAGTGTAAGGGCATTTCTGGGTGACACATAACGGGTGTAAGCAGCATAGAGCATGTCTTGGGGTGAAGCCAGGGGAAGGGGGTGAGATGATTTAGTTGGGGATTGGTCCTGCTTTGAGCAGGGGGGTGGACTAGATGACCTCCTGAGGTCCCTTCCAACCCTGATATTCTATGATTCTAAGGGGATGAGGCCAGAGTACCACTGCATTTTGACGGTCTGCAGCTGCCTGAATGGCCTCTTAGAGGCCTTTGAAGCCAGGAAAAACTTAGAGCAGTTCTACAATGGACCAAATCAGTGCCCAGCAAGGCGCAGGAACAAGGGTGTGTGTTTGTAAGTGCTGTACGCCTATCATTGCTCCCACCTCAGCTGTTGTATTAACATGGACAAAACTCCATTATTTTCATTTCATTCCTGTTAAGCTGTACTCTGTCTTTCAAAGATTAACTAACAAATAACTTGGATTCCAGCACTGTAGCCAGGTAGATTATGGGGGAAGATTTCAGGTATGTTTTCAATAGTAACCATTAGTCCAGACCAGGAGAATTATGACCGTGGAGCATTTTAAGGGGCATGACAATAATTCATAAAGCAATAGAAGACATTCTTCAGCGTGGAACAGAGATGTGTTTCAACATATGCAGGGCAAACACATTTGCTAAAGTCAGTTTTGCCATAGCCTTAATTTCTATGTGGATTGTGATTGCAAAGGTATACATTGAAAAAAAAAAGTTAGGATTGTGTGTGAAGGTAGGAAGCAAATTCATAAAAAGGAAAATAATACAAGCATATGGAAAATGCCAAAGCATAATAAAAAGCGAAACAGCAACCCTATTCACCATGCTTGTCATTAAACTAGTCACAGAGCTACTATGCTCTAACGTTCTCCTCTTTGTTCCCTGTGAGTCACTTGCATTTTATTTGCAGAAAATTCTTAATGCAATTGGGCATGAAAAGTAAAAGGCCTTTTTGCATCTGCTATTAATGCCTTTTGCTCACATTTCATTCCTCTTTATGATTTTAACCATATTTACATTTACACTGATAAAGCATATACTATTTCTTGTTGACATGGTTCTTGTCATCTGTGTTTTCAATGTCTTTTTTTCTGGGTATGACTCCATATCTTGATTTCTCAGCTTATTTACTGATCTTGAAGTTGTCATAGTGCACAAAGAAAGTACCCTCCAGCACATTTCTATGTTCAAAACAATGCTTGCTCTAACTTTGTAATTTTCACTTTCAACAAAGTGATATAACAGCACCAGCATAATATGGTCATTTTCTCACAACTTCAAACTGAGCATCTTTATTAGCAGGTGCTAAATTGCTGCTCCAGCTGCTGAATGGTAACAATTAACTCAATTAACATCTAAACAGCTGTAATTTTTGAGGAAACGAACAACATTAATAACCACCAAAAGGGGAAAAAAGCTGCAATTACAAATGTGGAAAAAATCATGCCACAGCTACAGACAGGCGTATGCTGTTTCCAGCATCCCCTGGAGAGCTGTAAAAGTACAGCCTTTTTTCTGAGCGTTGGCAGTATGTGTAGTTAATAATATGCATCAGACTCGCTACTATGGATCAGAGTATGTTTGCAATGCATACAGTTTAGTTTGTGACCAAAGGGTTAAGATCTGAGGGCTTGATTCTAGCTAGGACATGAAGCAGAACATACTAGAAATAACAAGATGGAAATGGATGTGTAACTTTTCACATTAAAGCAAGGAGGACTTGTATTTAGCTATTAAATTCTTTATTCACACTTGACATAACACCACAAATATGAGAGCCTTCTGATAGCTGCAGCCTTTACCTGCCTGTTCCACCCTACAATCCCACCTTTCAATATAAAGGGTGACCTTTTGATCTACAACCACACTCTTACACAACAGTTAGCACCTTTTTTCATTAGTGTACCAGCCAGTCATAAAAGATAGAGTCACAGGCACTATATATACACACACTGGCTATACTGATTAAAGAAATCAGCTAGAAGCTATAGACACAAACAAGCTTCCCTGCAGCTCCAGTTCCAGCTTGGTCATCTTTGTTTACTAGGGATCACACCCTGTCTAGAACTCTATCTACAACACATGGAGACACCTAGTGGTTGAACAACACACTGCAATCAACATACCATTAAACACTTTTTTTTTTAAAAACAGTTTCACAGAAATATTCCTCTGAATTATTAAATGTATTTGTTTTGGTCTTGCATTCAGTTTCTGTGAACATTTGAGGGGGCTAGATTTCACTGTCACAAATGTTCACAGAAAGCAAATTTCAATGTCTCATGCAAAAAAGTATTTGAAAAATCTGAATTTTAAAGTCACATACACATGAGAATTAACACCCAAAGTGTTTGTGTGTGTCCAACCAGGAACCAAAAACTGACTTGACTCATCTGACAAATCACAACTAAAAATGCAGCTCTAATTCTGAATATTAGTGATGAATATGTAACCAGGGGGAGACATATTGAGTCAACACTATCAGGGGCAGCTCTAGCAATTGCGCCGCCCCAAGCAGGGCGGCACGCCGCGGGGGGAGCTCTGGCAGTCGCCAGTCCCGCAGCTCCGGTGGACCTCCTGCAGACGTGCCTGCGGAGGGTCTGCTGGTCCCGCGGCTCCGGTGGAGCATCCGCAGGCATGCCTGCGGGAGGTCCACCGGAGCTGCGTGCCGCCCCCCAGGCGGCATGCCGCCCCAAGCGTGTGCTTGGCGCGCTGGGGTCAAGAGCCGGCCCTGAACACTCTGTATAACTATTACACTCCCTCTCTTCCTGCACCTCAGCTTAACCCTGCTGAAGCAGAGGCCAGAGGTCTGTCTGTTCAGGACTTTTCAGAAAGCATTACACAGAGTTAAACCTCAGGGCTGTTGTATGTAAAATCCTGATAAATAGATGTTAGTAGTTCCCAGTCAACTTCAACGCCTATGCTTTCGTAGTAAAATAAAGATATAATGGAGACAGAAAACATTATAAATAGTAATTAGAAAGTTATGAACATCTTTTGAACAAAAGCTGTCAGACAGAAAATCTACTAGTGTTCCCTATACAGTCTTCCCCTGAGTTTGTTGCTGTTACATCTATTCACATATAACATTTGGACTTCTATACTTTAGCACACACATAAATACATTCCACATGGGTAGTTTCTCAGAGAGGATTTCCCAGTGTCTGCAGTGTGGCCACAATATGTGATGTGTGTCACGTGGACTGTTCAGAGTTTGAGAAGAATGGTAGCATTTGAGTCCTTTCCAACAGAGCTGGGAGAATAGTTGATTTTTCAGCTCAGCCAGCAAAGTGAAAAAGTTAGAAAAAATATTCAGTTTGGTTCCTAAATGCCAGAAAACAGTGCGTCCCCATCCATCCGTCTGTCTGTCCCACTTTATAGCCTTTAGCTCAGATGTTAGGGCATTTGCCTGCAATGTGGGAGGGCTAAATTTCAATGGAGTAGAGATTTGAACTCAGTCCTCACCAGCTGAGCAGCCTAATCTCCAGGCTCCCACTCTCTCCCACTGAAACTTCCACTTTGCATAAATACTTTAATATTCACTGGGCCAGAGGGAGCAAGAGAGAATGATTCTGTAGCCCAGCAATTACACTATTCACCTGGGAGGTAGGAGATGTGGATTCAAATCTTCTCTCTACCTGATTCAAAGGAGAAATTTAAACACCATCCCCTCCCACCCAGGCGAATACCTTAATCACCAGGCCACAGAGTCCTTCTCTTCCTTTTTGGCCCAAGAAATATTTAAGTAGCTAGACAAAGTGGAACAGCTTCAGTAGGAGAGATTGAGAGCTACCCACACTGCTCCAGAACAGCTGATAGCCCAGGGGTTAGGCTGCTCACATAGGAGAGGGAAGAGCTGAGTTCACCGCCCTGCGGGGATTCAAACGTAGATCTCCACACCCCAGGTAAGGGCAATAGCTAGTGGGTTATAAAGGGGGACGGACAGACAGACACACCTGGTTTGCTAACCTGGAACTTTTTCCCAGCTGAAACTAATTGGATCAAAATTCACAAATAGCATCAGCTCATCCAAAGCTGCAGTTTTCTGCAAATAGTCTGAAAAATGTCCCCCATCTCTCTTTTCAATCACTTCAGAAACCTGTCAGCAAACGATCTGGGGTCTCATCAGCAAGCAGCACCCCAGCCTTTAGGTTAATAGCTGACTGGTCCTCTCAGGGGCTGGTGAAACAGAAATCTGTAGCCTGCATCCCAAGTGGTACAAGCTTTGGGATCAGCATAACCATTCACTTAATGGATCTCAGTAAAGCTCCCATGCTAGGGCAATACCTTCTCCCTATAAGCCTGGCAAGAATGTACAAAGCCTGACCTTGCTGAGAACTGCCCTGCTCTCTCTAAGAGAGACAGAATCCCAGTTTAAAGCAGGTGTCTGCACATTTTACAGACTCTGTAGTCTTTAGGGGTAACAAATGCCTGTCTCTCTATAGGTCCATAGGGCACACTTCAGTGGACCAAATGTTGTCCTAATGGAAGTTTTCCTTAGTAAGTAAAGCTGGACTAACACTCACCTGTATCCATGGTAGCACAGAGATTGGGAGCCAGGCCTCCTTGCAAATACATCTCTTAGTCCCGTGTATCTACAACCTGTCTTCAACACCCACATTTATAGCCTCCCCACAACACTCGGATTGGCTCCACTCTTAGAGAGTGACCCAGGGATGACCTGGCAGGAGGATTGCCCACCGTGTACACTTTCCACACAGCTTTAGAAACAGCTACTCAGCGGGCCTAGTAACTGCTACACTCTGGTTCTAGATGTTTCTGGGCCCTTCTAGCTGAGTTGCCCTGCCCTCCATGTGTGCAGAGACACAGAGTATTCCAGCTGCAATCCATGTCCCCTCCTCACCGCTTCTCTCCTTTTCTCTGGGCCAAAGTCAGATGCTGCAGTATAAAGCATATGGGTTACAAATACATGGAGCAGGGATCGGCAACCTTTCAGAAGTGCTGTGCCGAGTCTTCATTTATTCACTCTAATTTAAGGTTTTGTGTGCCAGTGATTCATTTTAACGTTTTTAGAAGGTCTCTTTCTATAAATCTATAATATATAACTAAACTATTGTTGTATGTAAAGTAAATAAGGTTTTTAAAATGTTTAAGAAGCTTCATTTAAAATTAAATTAAAATGCGGAGCCCCCCGGATCGGTGGCCAGGACCGGGGCAGTGTGAGTGCCACTGAAAATCAGCTCGTGTGCCACCTTTGGCATAAGTGCCATAGGTTGCCTACCCCTGACATAGAGTAAGATATTCCAACCTCTCTTCTCCCCTCCCACACCCCAGCTCCTGTTAAATAAATAAGTTCTAAGAAATCCTGGCTTTACAACCTTCAGTGTATTTACCCTCAAAGCACCCCATGAGGGATGGAAGTGCCATTATTGCCATGAGGCTCAAGGACACAACGTGACTTGCCCAAGGTCAAGCTAATTGAATGTAGGTTCTTCCAGGCCATCCTTCCTCCCTTAGCTAAATCCCTCTCAGACCCATGCTCAGGGGTGGTGCAGTTGTTCATGCTATACTTGGTCTATGGATACTCAGTGGACTTTATGTTTTTTATATCATAGCGATAAGAGCTTGTATTTAACAGCTAAATTATTCTTATTTAAGGGTCACACAACCACAAGAGAAGCCAGAGTCTTCTGTTCACTATGTCCTGCAGTTCAACTTCTTCAGGCCAGAGCCCCACCTTCCAAAATGAAGGATGACCTTTGTCTCTGCAGCCGCATCTCACATTCTTACACACCCGCAGCTGCTTCCCACAGTCTTCAAACTGCTGTTCCAGCACATTCCATATACTACAAATCAGTTTTAATTAAAAATATGCATAACGGTGATGCACAAGACTAAGTAGAAAATAAGAGCCAGGGGTTCTGACCCCTCTGTTGTTTTTGTTTCCATTGGGTCTTATCTCTGTATTACAGTACACACTCTTCGGTGCCCTTGTAACCTAACTGCATCGTCATGGAGTACTATGGGTGTAGCTTAGTGGGCACTCCATAGGCCAGGTAGAAGATAGATGTTAACATTACCGTGTTAGCAAGCCCTGGGAACAATCTGTTTTCCTGCACTTTAAAAAGCCACCTCATCCCATGGTTTCTTGTTGCAGCCATCCTCCATTTGAGGACTGCCCAGATCTCCCTCTCAAGGCCATGCCTTCTAGAGCTGTGTGAATAACTGATGTTTCAGTTCAGTGGCAGTTCAAAAAAAATTGTGAAAAAAATTGTTTTGGGTTGACCCAAAATGAAAACTTTTAAAAATTTCTGACAACTGAAAAGTTAAAAAAAATTTTTTTCATTTCAGTTTGATTTTAAGCATTTCTAACATTTTTTATTTCTTTTTAATAAAACTGAAGGAAATTTCAAAATGAAAATTCATTTCAAATGGAAAAATAGAAACATTTCATTTAAAAAATGTCAAAATATTTCAATTTTGGGGGGATTTTTTCCCAACTGAAATAATTCAGCAAAATCAATACAACATTTGAGAAATGTTTTGGTTGGCTTGAATCTGCATCTTTTCATCAAAAATAATTTTGGACCAAAAATTTTGCTCAGCTCTAATGTCTTATCTGCTGGCTGCATTGTTATTGAGTGATCTATAGCACTCTCTCTCCTGATGGCTGAATTCCCTGCCTTCACAGCACTCCCACTGCCTGCTGGCCTGGGGACTCCAAAGACAAGAACCAAGCTGGAGTCTCTTTGGGTATGTTTTTATTGTGTTTTAAAATGTGCAGCACTGCGCCTCAGAGCCCGGGGTCTACTGACTCCAGCTCACACTATGGCACTAAAAACAGCCATGTAGACATTACAGCTTGGAATGGTGCTCAGGCGCTGAAACCCACCACCTTTCCTTGCTCCAGAACCGGAGCTTCAGATTCAGCCCAGCTGTTAGTGCCTTGGTGTGAGCCCCACAAGCCCAAGTCTATAGCCCCAGGCTCTGAGACTTGCTGCCATGGATTCTCAATGCAGCGTGGACATGCCCTCAGAGATCATGGATACAATTTTCTAAAGTGCCCGAGTGTCTTAGGAGCCTAAGTCCCATTTTTAAAAGGGACTTAGGCACTTAGCACACTATGGCTCAATGGGACATAGGCTGCTACATGGTTAAATCACTTGGGAAATGTTGAAAATGTTACATGATATGATTAAAGCCCCAAATCAAACCCATCCCTTACAGATTGGTAGTGAACAAGGAGCATGCTTCTCTAGCATGAACATGCAGATCTTGTAAGCACCATTCTCTGTTGCATTTACTGTTTAGATTAAATTTTAAGCAGCATTTAATTGGCAATTGCTCCATTCTTCCCATTTATTTACCCTGCATTTCACTGTGCTCGTTTGAAAGTCAAATTGAATATACTTTTTTTTTGGCACAATATGCTCTCTAATTCTGTGTGATGATCACAGGGGAACTACAGCCAGTCCCCCATATGTGAATGCTAATAGCTGTCATTCACTTTCCTGAAATTATGCTGCTGAGAGAGCCAATGTGTGTGCATTTATTAGTGAAACTGAGAGATAGATACACATACAGCCTTTCTAAAAGCAATTGTTCACTATATGTTCCTTAGTGCATTTCATTAAGTTGTTTGTTTACTTACAATATTCTTTCACACATTTCTACACTAATTGTTGTGACCTCAGCAACAATGGTCAGCACTAGGATTTTCAAAGGAGCCTAAGGGAGCTAGGCATCCATTTTCCACTTAATTTGAGCATTGGCTCTCCTAGGCTCCTTTGAAAGTTCCACTTTCTTTCAGGTCAGATCAACATTAAATGGTGTTTTTCAATGATAGTGCATTGCCTTATGGGAGTTGTAGTTCAGAGTGTGTGTTGCCCTCATTTTCCCCTATGGGCCAGCTACCTTGGCTGAACTACTTTTCCCATGATGCAGTTGTCTCGCTGACTGATCTGTCTGGTGCATCCTGGGAGATGGAGTCCAGACAGGGTACCTGGAACATAGGGGAGAATGAGGGCCCCGGGCAATCTGAACTATCATTTCCATAAAGCAATGCGCCATAATTGGGAAATGCAGTATAATGTTGAACTGACTCAGAATTAAACATTTCATACCAGATCAGCAATCCAAAATATTTTGATTCAGATTGACCTGACCTGAATTGAAATATTTTGTTTTAGTTTTTGGCAAAATTGAAATTTCCCCAGAGAAAATGTTGATCTTGCTGAAACTGCATTTTCCATTGGAAAATCATTCTGAGGGAACCTTCTTAGCCAGGTTCAAACATAGGTCTTCTGAGCCACAGGCTAGCACAGATATAACACGGCATCCTTCCTGCCATCCTACTATATCCATGTTCACACCACAACCTCCAAGTGTATGTCCACAGTGGAATAAAAAAATCTACAGTCCTGAGTCCAGAGCCCAGGTCAGCTGAATTTATCTAATCTCTCTGCACCTGAGTTTCCTGTAAAATGGGGATAAATGATGCTTTGCATAGATAGGTTTGTAACATACTATAACAGCACTATAAAACTGCAGGGTATAATTAATGTCCAACTAAAGGTAATTTCCTATCTTCCCTCCCAGCTCAGGGCTGAAGTATAATGAGGAGGTATTGTGTGAGAGAAAATATGTGCTGCTCAATTCATCAATCATCAGTGGGATTCACACTCTGCTCCCATCCAATTTTTAAGTTCTCAGCCATTTATGAATGACACCAATGTAGCGCACAGGCTTTCAGCTACAGTAAGGCATGCATCTATGCCATGCCAACAGTCTTAGACCTTTGTGATATCAGAGGTAATGCAATCAATCACCACCCTTACTCTACAGCTAATTTGCATGCAACAATTCCATTGGTTGCATGAGACTGCACAGGTTGTGGTTTATTTGGCCCATCTGCCATTGTTCTTACAGCACGGGGTTTCAGCTACTAATGTATTTGTAATGTGACATCCATACTGATTATCAAGAGTAGGAATCAAACCTGGGACTTCTGGATCTAAAAGCATGAGCTACTACTGAAAGACCTACTTGTTAGCTAGAAGTCACTTGACACATAATCTTTTATGCCACTAGAGGGAGACAGAGAGCCACACTGTCAACAGGTTATCTACATTATCCAATCTACTTGAATCTGATTATCTCTCAAACATTTATTAATCTATTTAATAGCACCCTTTTCAGATAGTAGACATGGGCGGGAGACAATTTTCGCATCCCATGAATATTTTTGAGAGTTCAAAATTGCTTCCCATCTCAAACTCAGACAAAAATTGGAAATCTCAAAAATATTTTCCAAATGGAAAACCGATTCTTTCATTTTAGATCAACTGAACCATTTCGCTTCAATAATTTTGAAAAGTGTTGTTTCACTATTGACCTTTCTTTTTTAACTTTTTTTTTTAGTTTCATCAACTTAAATTTCAAAATGAAAATTAATTTCGAACCAGAAAACTGGATTTTTTGTTTAGAAAGTGTCAAAACAAAACACTTTGACAATTTTGAAGTCTTTTTTCCCTCCCTCAACAATTTTTTGCGTTGGGAAATACATTGAACCATTCAATTCCTGCTTTCCCCCCAGTGACACAGAGATACTGGTGCAGAGCAAGGCACTGACCTCTGATTGCAGCTAGCTGGAGATGTTAGGAGTAACAAGAAGGGTTTCTTCACATATGTTAGCAACAAGAAGAAAGTCAAGGAAAGTGTGGGCCCCTTGCTGAATGAGGGAGGGAACCTAGTGACAGAGGATGTGGAGAAAGCTAGTGTACTCAATGCTTTTTTTGCCTCTGTCTTCACAGACAAGGTCAGCTCCCAGACAGCTGCACTCTGCAGCACGGTATGGGGAGGAGGTGACCAGCTCTCTGTGGGGAAAGAAGTAGTTCGGGACTATTTAGAAAAGCTGGACGAGCACAAGTCCATGGGGCCGGATGCGCTGCATCTGAGGGTGCTAAAGGAGTTGGCCGATGAGATTGCAGAGCCATTGGCCATTATCTTTGAAAAATCATGGCGATCGGGGAAGGTCCCGGATGACTGGAAAAAGGCTAATGTAGTGCCCATCTTTAAAAAAGGGAAGAAGGAAGATCCAGGGAACTACAGGCCAGTCAGTCTCACCTCAGTCCCTGGAAAAATCATGGAACAGGTCCTCAAGGAATCAATTCTGAACCACTTAAAGGAGGGGAAAGTGATCAGGAACAGTCAGCATGGATTCACCAAGGGCAAGTCATGCCTGACTAACCTAATTGCCTTCTATGACGAGATAACCGGCTCTGTGGATGAGGGGAAAGCAGTGGATGTGCTATTTCTGGACTTTAGCAAAGCTTTTGATACAGTCTCCCACAGTATTCTTGCCAGCAAGTTAAAGAAGTATGGGCTGGATGAATGGACAGTAAGGTGGATAGAAAACTGGCTAGATGGTCGGGCTCAACGGGTAGTGATCAATGGTTCCATGTCTAGTTGGCAGCCGGCTGGGGCCGGTTTTATTCAATATCTTCATTAACGATCTGGAGGATGGTGTGGACTGCACCCTTAGCAAGTTTGCAGATGACTCTAAACTGGGAGGAGTGGTTGATACGCTGGAGGGTAGGGATAGGATACAGAGGGACCTAGACAAATTAGAGGATTGGGCCAAAAGAAATATGATGAGGTTCAACAAGGACAAGTGCAGAGTCCTGCACTTAGGACGGAAGAATCCCATGCACTGCTACAGACTAGGGACCGAATGGCTGGGCAGCAGTTCTGCAGAAAAGGACCTAGGGGTTACGGTGGACGAAAAGCTGAATATGAGTCAACAGTGTGCCCTTGTTGCCAAGAAGGCTAATGGCATTTTGGGTTGTATAAGTAGGGGCATTTCCAGCAGATCGAGGGATGTGATCATTCCCCTCTATTCAGCACTGGTGAGGCCTCATCTGGAGTACTGTGTCCAGTTTTGGGCCCCACACTACAAGAAGGATGTGGATAAATTGCAGAGAGTCCAGTGGAGGGCAACAAAAATGATTAGGGGGCTGGAACACATGACTTATGAGGAGAGGCTGAGGGAACTGGGATTGTTTAGTCTGCAGAAGAGAAGAATGAGGGGGGATTTGATAGCTGCTTTCAACTACCTGAAAGGGGGTTCCAAAGAGGATGGATCTAGACTGTTCTCAGTGGTAGAAGATGACAGAACAAGGAGTAATGGTCTCAAGTTGCAGAGGGGGAGGTTTAGGTTGGATATTAGGAAAAACTTTTTCACTAGTAGGGTGGTGAAGAACTGGAATGGGTTACCTAGGGAGGTGGTGGAATCTCCTTCCTTAGAGGTTTTTAAGGTCAGGCTTGACAAAGCCCTGGCTGGGATGATTTAGTTGGGTTTGGTCCTGCTTTGAGCAGGGGGTTGGACTAGATGACCTCCTGAGGTCCCTTCCAACCCTGAGATTCTATGATTCTATGATCTCTTTAGTCCCATTCCACGGCCTTAAGCACAAGTCCGTATTTCCTTAATGAGCTGGTGGCCTCTGTGCAGATGCAAGTGGACATAGGCCCACATGATTATTATTATTGGGAGACATATACATAGTGTTGTTGGCCGCTATGGTGGAGAAGCCAGTGGATCACTGCATATGCAGATTGGACTGTGTCAGGCGATGATAGTGCTGAGGTGGGGCATGGTGCTGTAAGTGCACTATGGAGAAAAAGGGGTCATTTGCATGTCCAAGCCCCTTTTCATGAACACTGAATCAGAGGGGTAGCAGTGTTAGTCTGGCTCTGTAAAAAGTGACAAAGAGTCCTGAGGCACCTTATAGACTAACAGACGTATTGGAGCATGAGCTTTCGTGGGTGAATACCATGGGAAATTCACAACAGGCATCCTATTACTGCCAAGAGGAATGTGCTCTTGTCTCCTGCGTACTAGGGGTTGACAGTAAAGCCAGGAACTGGGGACTCTAAAAGCAAAGGAAAATGGAGAGCTAAGATTGCCACTGAATTTTCAGCTCAGCCCATGCCTAGGCTGTACAGCATGGATGGTCCTTTCATTAAGGACAGTGGGCCGTGTTGCATACTGTGTCTTCCACTGAACCATGGCTAGGCACATGAAGGCTGAACTGAGATGCACTTTTAGCCTGGACTGAAAATAGCCGCGTGTTATTGGTTTGTGTCTGACCTTTAGGGTAAGTCTACACTGCAGCCATGGGTGTAATCCGCAGCTCATATAGATGTACCCACTCTAGCTGTACTCCAGCTAGCTTGCTAAAACCAGCAGTGAGGAGGCCTGTTTAGTGCAGACTGTACAAGCAAGTATGTAGCTGGGGGTCAGGTGGGGCCAGGCTCCTGCCACAACATTTTCACTTCTATTTTTATGGAGCTAGCTAGAATACAGCTTGCGCAGGTATGTCAACATGAGCTGCCATTCACAGCTCCAGCTGCAAGGCAGATGTACCCTTAGTGCAGTTTTAAAGGAAGACATTTCAAGTTTTTCTATTGGAAAACACTTGTGAAACCACTGGCAACCCATTCTTGCCCATGCTACCTCTTGGATGGTGGTGAATGGTGGAAAAGTTATGGTTTGGTAATGATGCAAAAATCCAAACATCTGCTCTCTCCCCAGTGTAGCCCAGTGGACTAGTTTGCCTTTGCTATATTCCCTGCTACAGTAACCCAGTGGGCTAGCTTGCCTTTATTATATTCCAGGGGTCGGCAACCTATGGCACGGGTGCCAAAGATGGCACGCCTGCCTGCTGGAGCAGCATGCCATTAAAAATCCTGCCCAGTCTGCTCTTCTCCGCCCTGCCCCCCCGCAGGGGCAGAAGCGTAGGCGTGTGCACGGGGTGGGCAAATGGCCCCACTCTCCCGGCGCGGCAAGCCACGGGGTCCGCGCTCCCAGGCCGGAGCGTCCGGCCAAGCACAGCAAGCTGCCGGCCCCTCCCCTGGGGGCCAGGGCTGCGTGCTCCCGCAGGGGCAGCGTGTCTGGCTCTGCATGGAGCAGAACATGCTGCTAGGAGCCTCATGGTAAGGGGTCCGGGGCTGGGTAAGGGTTGGGGGCAGTCAGGGGACAGGGAGCGGGGGGGTTGGAGAGGGGGTGGGATCCCATGCGGGGTGGTTAGGGGCAGGGGGTCTCTGGAGGGGGCAGTCAGGGAGCAGTGGGGGTTGGATGGGGCATGGGAGTCCCGGGGTCTGCAGAGAAGAAGTGGGGGCAGGGCCTTGGGGAAGGGGGGGTGGAATAGGGGCACACCCCCACCCCAGCCCTATGCCCTGACCCCGCCCACATACACCCAGCCCTCTGCCCTGACTCCCCGCCCCCACAGCCAGCCCTCTGCCCTGAGCCCCGCACACCCCCCAGGCCCCTGCCCTGAGCCCTGTACCTCCCTCATACACACCCAGCCCTCTGCTTGCCTCCTTCACCCCTCACGACCCCAGCCCTGACTCTGGCACCCCCACATGTACCCAGTCCCCACACCCGCCCTGACACCTGCACCCCCTCACATGCCCCCAGCACCAAATGGGAGTTCCTGCACCCCCCCGCACATTCCCACCTGCACCCCTCACACCAAATGGGAGCTGCCCAGGTAAGTGCCCCACACCCAAACCTTCTGCCCCAACCCTGAGCCCCTTCCCTCATTCTAGCTCCTGGCCAGACCCTTCACCCCCAACTCTGTGCTCAGTGCACTCCCACCCTCAGCTCAGTGCAGAGAGAGGAAGAGAATGGGCCAAAACCAGGGAGAAGGTAGGTGCCTACTGTGTGTGGGCAGGGCTGGGACCCCAGACCGGCAGTGGGCTGAGCAGCTCAGCCCACTGCCGGTCTGGGGTCCTGACCGCCAGCCCTGCACAGCCCACTGCCAGTCTGGGGTCCTGGCCGCAGGCCCTGCTCAGCCCACTGCCGGCCTAGGTGAACAGAACCCCAGACCAGCAGCACGTTGAGCAGGCCGGCAGCGTAAGATCAACATTTTAATGTAATATTAAATGAAGCTTCTTAAACATTTTGAAAACCTTGTTTATTTTACAATACAACACTAGTTTAGTTATATAATATAGCGACTTATAGAGAGAGACCTTCTAAAAAACATTAAAATGTATGACCGGCACGTGAAACCTTAAATTAGAGTGAATAAATGAAGACTCGGCACAGCACTTCTGAAAGGTTGCCAACCCCTGTTATATTCACTGCTTTGCATTATATTCAGTAGTAATGCAAGAAACCTACAGGCCTGTATCCTGTAAGACATTAGCTTCAGCAAGTTAGCATAAGGCTTGAGGCCTATGCACTTTCAACAGATAAACTTTGCACAGATAAATGGCCCAATGGAAAGCTCCAAGTATTTAGGGAGCTGAAAATAGCGTTTAAGGGGAAGTTCTGACTACAGGTCCATGAGTCAAGCACAGAAGTGTCCTGGCAATGAACTGACGTACATAACAGGTACATGAGATACAGCTAAGGCTGGCCTGCTTGCTTGCCTTCATAGCTTTTCTGATAAGTTTCTTATTTTCTTATGGGTTTGATTACTTGTTTTATTATAAAAAGTTTATAGGTTTATATTAGAGTGTATTTTGGGTCTAACACAAGGGACCAACAGGTCACATCCTGTATGTTGAGCTAAGGCAAAGTTCGCATACATATGTTTGGGACCTTTCACCTAGATAGATGGTGATGAGCTAAAGCATACGGTCCATATATGGCTGTGACCTTTAACATGGAGGATGCATTAAAGCAAGTTGGCATAGGGACTTCCCTAAGTTCATACCCTTTTAAACTTATCAGGTACACCACAACTTGGAAAGAACTGAAATAACTGGTTAGGACAGAAATAACAAATGTGATACCTAACCATAAAAGGGCCATGGCAACGAATGGCCATATATGATAATAAGTTAAGATCAATGATATACTAACCTATAGGAAAAAGACACTCCAACATTAGATATGATTGCTCTTTATCAATATATCAGAGGAATAAATATCAGGGAGGGAGAGGAATTATTTAAGCTCAGTACCAATGTGGGCACAAGAACAAATGGATATAAACAGGAGAGAGATCACTTGATCATTACCTGTTAGGTTCACTCCCTCTGGGGCACCTGGCATTGGCCACTGTCGGTAGACAGGATACTGGGCTAGATGGACCTTTGGTCTGACCCAGTACGGCTGTTCTTATGTTCTTATGTTCTTAAACTGGACGTTAGGAAGTTTAGACTTGAAATTAGATGAAGGTTTCTAACCATTAAAGGAGTGAAGTTCTGGAACAGCCTTCCAAGGGGAGTAGTGGGGGCAAAAGACATATCTGGCTTCAAGATTAAGCTTGATAGGTTTATGGAGGGGATGGTATGATGGGATAGCCTAATTTTGGCAATTAATTGATCTTTGATTATTAGCGGTAAATATGCCCAATGGTCTGTGATGGGATGTTAGTTGGGGTGGGATCTGAGTTACTACAGAGAATTCTTTCCTGGATGTCTGGCTGGTGAGTCTTGCCCACATGCTCAGGGTTTAGCTGATCGCCATATTTGGGGTCGGGAAGGAATTTTCCTCCAGGGCAGATTGGCAGAGGCCCTGGAGGTTTTTCACCTTCCTCTGCAGTGTGGGGCACAGGTCACTTGCTGGAGGATTCTCTGCACCTTGAGGTCTTTAAACCACGATTTGAGGACTTCAATAACTCAGACATAGGTTAGGGGTTTGTTACAGGAGTTGGTGGGTGAGATTCTGTGGCCTGCGTTGTGCAGGAGGTCAGACTAGATGATCATAATGGTCCCTTCTGACCTTAAAGTCTATGAGTCTATTAGTAAGGTGAGGGAATATAAATAAGGAAAAGGGGGAAAATCCCCTTCTGAATATGCATCAATCATAGCATAATGTAATGTAATATATTATAAAAGTGGCATCCCAGCCTAGGGGCGGTAGGAGAGAGAGAGGCCTTGGATATACCAGAATCATGGCCACTGGTGATGATGGGGAAGGTAATGAGGAAGATGGCGGCTAATATTTCAGGTTGTTTTACTGGAGATGGTGTGAGTATATGGATGTACAGATGTACATTCTGTAGGATATCTAGCTATCTTACTAAGTTGGGGTATTTGTGCTAAATGTAATTGTAAATTGTAAATGTAATTTACATTTGTAAATATAAGAGTTCCTATAGTGTGAGTGTTGCAACTGTGCACATCGGGGTTCCCAACTATATAATAATTTGAATAATACTGGGCCTGCTCTTGGGGCAAAAACCTGGTAACCCTCAAAGTAATATTTGGGGATTCTCCAGCAATCAATATAATTAATACACAGTCTAAAGATTGGGCAACAATGGGCCAATTGGGACATCTATGCTGAGAGGCAACTGCTGCTTCTTGCACATAACCAACTCATCCCTAGTTTTAGTGCCAAGGTTTTAAACACACTATGAACTCCCATAGGAATGACACCAGTGCCTGCAAAGGGCTAGCCTGAGTGTTTAAATAGGTGGTGGGAGCTGTCACATTGGCACTGTTTCTGATATTGATTTAGAAGCATCTTGTCCCCACAAAGCTCTCAGAGCCACTGGCTCTTTTTTACAGACCATTTGAAATTATCTAGAGGTGCTGTTTGCCAGAAGCTGGGAATGGGCGACAGGGGATGGGTCACTTGATGATTCCCTGTTCTGTTCATTCTCTCTGGGGCACCTGGCAGTGGCCACTGTCGGAAGACAGGATACTGGGCTAGATGGACCTTTGGTCTGACCCAGGATGGCCGTTCTTATGAGGGAGAAGAGAGTGAGCACCGCTCCTCCTTGTATCTAACATGTTCTTGGCGGGGAAAGGGGCATAAGTGGAAACAGCCTGAATGAGGGCATGTGTCTGTCTCAATCTCGACTACAGCCTGCCCCCTGTTTTGTTATCTATTTATTTAAGGGATGTGGCACAGGTAATGGATCTAAGGAGCAGACATGTGTTGCCTTGCTTTTGTCAAACAGTCCCATTTAATCCCAGCAATGGGGAAACCCCGACCCCCCGCAAAAACTGGGGGCTCTGGCATAGGAAAGTTTCTGGAACTGGGGCACCCGTCAAAACATTCCAGTGACCAAATCAAAGGTAAAAATCCATTATCCATAAAAGAGGATCTGCATCGGTACTTGGATTCTCATCAGGAAGTGAGGCAGAGCGAGAAAGGATGGTCTTGTGGCTAACACATTGTACTAGGGCTCAGGAAATCTGTGATCAGTTCCCAGCTCTGCCACAGACTCCATGTGTGACCTTGGGCAAGTCACCCAAGCTATGTCTGTACTTATGGCGGCATGTAGAGTACAGGTGCCACATGCCGTGAGGAGAGGCTTTGGCAGGGGGGAAGCAGCGGGGAAGGACTCTGGTATTGGGGAGCTGCGGGAGCCTTTCTCTGCTGCTGGAGCCTTTCACTATGGTGGGGTCAGGCTCCAGCACCAGGGAGGCAGCCGGACACTAAACTGCAGTGTAGGTGTGGGAAGCCAAGCTTGGGTGTGTAGAGGGCCCATGAGGGGTATATACTCTGGGGGTTCAGTCATGTAGGACACTCTACTCACCTAAGCAGTGCCTCACAGTTTACACCTGTGCTAGCTGGGCATGCAGCGTCTGCACAGTACACGATGCCAAAAGTGTAGATCATATCTTAGTTTCTTTGTGGCACCATTGGTGAAAGGGAGGCAATAAGTCTTCCTTTCTCCCCACCTTTTGCCTGTCTTGTTTGATTAGACTGTAAGCTCCTTGGGGCAGGGACTCTCTCTTACTATGTACAGCACCTAGCACAACAGGGCTCCAATCTTGGCTGAGGCCTCTAGCTGCTACAGTAATAAAAATGAATAATGCCGAAGCAGATGATCCTGAATCAGATGTGTACATTGCCCGATAGCAGTCTGTGCAGGCAATATGGATATTAAAGAACAGATGCTGGAACTTACCAAATGGGAAGAAACAAATATGAAAGAACAATATTCTTGAGAGAAGCTGCTCATAGAATTAGACTTATGGCCTAATGGACAAGCAAATGAATAGCAGGCCTGAAATCCTAGGATATGAGCTGTATGGGAAGAATGGGTTAGATTCTCCTCTGCCTCATACTTCATGTAGACCTTTACATCTGTGCCAAGTGGCTGTAAAATATTGCTATTCTGGTGTGGCACAAATGGATACTTTGTAAGAAGTGGGTGATAAATCTGTCCAGGATGTTAAAGAGGAAAGGGACTGATGCTGGAAGAGTATCAACATCCTAATATTAAATTTGACAATGTTTTACACCGAAGAGCTGCTTGTGGAAGGAGGCAGCCTCTAGCTAGAAAACACTGTGCTCTGCCTTGCAGCTTAATTCCTCAGAAAAGCAATTTAGCATGTGTCAGCTTTACTAAAACAATGGGCTCTCCAATATGGATTGATTTATCCTACACCTGAAGGCCTGTAAGGACATGGTTACTGAACAGTCCTCTGAAGACAGAGAAGAGATGTGAAAGAAGAGGATATCATTAAATGCAACTTAGACACAAATTGGTACTTTTAAATTTCACACGCACGCGCGCACACACACACATGAACTGCTGTAAAAGGAACACTAATAATGGGCCAGAAAGCAGAAGGCAGTATAGAAACACGGTCTGTCATACAGTGTGAAGATGCATGCAGAAAGGTCCGGTAACAGGCGGCCTCAGAGTAAAGAGCTTTTTCTCCCCATGGAAAATTTGTATATTTCAACAAGAAAAAACATTTTTTTTTATGAACACTTGAATTTTTCTGCAGAAAGAGGACAGGGTTTACAAACAATTGGGTTTAATCAGAACCCCAATTTTCTGCTGAAACCCAGTTTAGAGGGAAAACTTGCAGCCAGCCCTAATGATTACTCTTAATACCCCTATAGGTGGGATTTTCTATAGTGAAGTCAGTGGCATTGACAGCAAAGTTAGGCCACTGCTGGTGCTATTGAAAACATCACGTTACAGGTCTATCTAATCAACACATAACATGACACACCTAGATGGGCTGCCACTAGCAGGGATTGAACCCAGAGTCTCTGGGTCTAACAAAACAAGTGTCTATGGCCTGAGCTAAAGAACGCAGCTTTCCTAGCTTAAGGGGCAGTAGTGGATTCTAAACCTCTCTACATGGACTAACAACGAGAAGGGGACAAAGAAACACACTGCATAAGCATGAATTACAAATATCTTAGCAACGGATGGGCTAGATAAATGGTGTCCCAACCTGACAGCCACAATGTGGGCTGGTCACAGATGTAGGCCTTGTGCTTCCCTGAGTGCAGCTGCTCTGGGTTAGCTGCTCTAGCTGTGCCAGCTAACCGAGTTGACTGGCTACAGAGATGAAACTTTTCTGCATCCATTAAGGGGTGGGTGGCCAGTGGGTCCATGTGGCAATAGCAAATGCCAGTCAATACACCTGAAGAAGGACAGTTGGTTTTACTGTAAGCAGGTCACACTATACAGATGTAATCCTTCTGCCAGGTGTGACTGGCAACAGAAAGGCTGAGGTTCAATTTTCTAGAGGTTCCTTCTGACAATTTAAACAACACTGGCTCAACCCCCACCCAGAAACCTGGGAAAGTGTATATACCACCTTGTGTGCCCTGATAGGCAATACTTCCCCACTCAGAAGCAGGGAGTGCAGGGGTATAAAACAAAGAGAGCTTTGGAGGAGCAGGGAGGGGGAAGAGACTAAACCAGGGAAACCCAGCAATTAATAAATAAACAAATCCCATGAGGTAAGACACACACCTCCAGGGCGTCTTAGCAGTCATCTCAACCTCAGTCCTCCTCTGGCACTTGTGACTCGTGGAATATGTTCTAGCCACTTCCCTGCACTCCAGCTCCCTGCTCGCAGTCTGTTGTCTTCAGTTGGTGGAGGCCAAGGATTCTGGCAGGTCAGTGGTGTCTGGGCTGCTCTGGGGCCTCTACCCCAAGACCCAGCTCAGGTGATTTCAGCTTTGATTGCTAGATAGGGAGGCCCACACCGAAGTCCCCCAAGTAGGCTGCTATTCTCTGTAGCTTCAGCCCAAGCTACCTCAGAGCCATCACCTGCTCCAGTGCTGCCCATGCACCGTCTGCCATCTCAAAGCCACCTCAGCTCTGCCCCACCCACTGTTTTGTAGCTGTCTCCGCTCAGCTGTTTAAAGAAGAATCAGTGGTATACAGGACCCTTCACAATATTCTTATCACCACAAGGGCAGTCCCAAAAGAACCCTGCAGTCTCCATCAGGGTGACCCCTTGCCCCAGTCACATTTGATGAAGGACCAATGAAACTTGTTTGTAAACCTTCCTCTGTACATGGTGCTCCTCAGATGTTCGTTTCTGGCCTCTTGCATGAAGTATGAGGGAGAGAAAAAGGAGGGCCTTCTCCCCAGATATTTCTATCCCCTCCTGCTTGCCCTGGCATGGGATTTTGTGCTCCCTCTTGCAGGTTGTGCCTCTTTTTCTGTTTCTAAATTGTCCAAGAGCACTTTACAGTTTTCTCCTATGTAGTCCTTGCTGACTGAATCATTTCGGTTAATAATTCTTGATCTGCAGTAAGCAGTTCATTGTTTTCATGACAAAGGCCCCTTTGACGGTAGAACAATATCTGGTATATAATATATTCAAGGAAAGGAAGGGAAGATGTAGATAGACTCAAATCCTCTTCCTAAAACTGAAGCTTACTGTAATTGTGGTCAGTCAGAGCATATATTTGTCTCCTAAAAGCACCCAAGCCCACTGCTCTGTCTTGTTTATCTAGACAGCCTCCCATCTATAGTGAACCGCTACATGTATTTACAGCTGAGGAGGAAGGGGAAGTACGGTACTTGAAAGGCTCCAATTAGACTCCAGGGAGCACTCTGAGCTAAAGTATCAAAGGATGCCTGGCAGCACCACAGAAATAGTGTTGGCATACTGTGAGTTGTGCCTGTGAAATAGCACCTCTGTCTCTGTGGTCCAAAGAGCCTGACAGTGGCCTCTCCAGAGTTTCTGCTCCTCAAGGCATGTTTCTCCTCCATTTACAGGCCCATCTCTTGCTCCTTGCTAGGGTTTTTCTTTCCTTTCTGATTCCTGCTTCGCTTTCTTTCCTCTCCAGGCACCAGGATGGAGGTGTCTCCTTTCTTGGAGTCTTAAAGTCTAGTGAGGTTACAGCAGGGGACTAGAAATCAGTACCCCTAGGTTCTCTTCCTGCCTCTGCCACTGACACTGTCAATCGACATGAGCCTCCCTATCTCACTTTTCCCATGTGCCAGATGGGAATAATTACATATCCTCTCTCTACTGTAAAGCACTGAAAGGAGCCAGGCATGTAATACGATTATTAATCATAGTACAACAACAACAACCTGATATATTTGGAATAGGGTCTGGTTTCCACAGACCAGTTACAGTATCTCAAAGGAAAGCTTAGCGACAGAGCAGTCACTGCACCAGGTTCAATTGCTTATGCCAGCCACTTGGGCAGAATTGCATACAGCTAGACTGGGCAGAACTTGATTTTTTTATATCATTTTGATGGATAATATTGATTTTTAGGTTTAAGTCTGTTTTTCAATTTTCATCAATTTAAATTTTCACAGTTGTGCAAAATTAGGGGGTTTAAACTTTTTTTTGTTTGGACTTTTATTGATTTAAATGCTCACAGTTGCAGAAGGGACAGACAATATGCATATGTGTGGGCGGGGGGCAGGCAACAATTATTTAATTACAGTAGATGTTGAGATTAAAGAAGTTAAAGCTTTATAACCATTGAAACACAAACTATTAACATCATATGTTAAAATTTTAGCCTTAAATCAAACTTGAGTAAGTTCTCAAGCAGCAGTTTTCTTACGTTGCCAGGCTGTAAATATCAGTAATTATCTATGGAACTATTTTTTCATTGGTTTGTGTGTGCTCAGTGAAATCAATGTTTATCGATATTTACTGATAAAAATCTAAACCTTCCAAGCCTTCAGAGAGCAATAGCCCAGTTGTTCTGGCGGGTGGATGCTGTAGAGACCTTCCCCAACTGACAAAGATCGTGTGACGTAGGTGATTTACTGAGTTACACTACACGGTATTTCCAACCAGGTATGTGGCAGCTCCAAGGTAACATTTCTGCTCTTACTGATGAAATGTGGAGAGAATGACTCTTGTCACCATTAGATACTGTCAGTCTAGAAAATGCAATCTACTCTCTCTGGAAAAAAATGATACAGGATCTCTCTACTGATGAGTGGGAGTGAAGATGCAGGGTACCTTTGCAAATGTGGGAGACAGAGAGAGGGTCAGGCATGGTCATGAATGCCAGGACTCTGAGTCTAGTGCCACCACATGGAGAGAGGTCGAGAGGGGAAGTGCCATATCCTAGTCCTTCCTTTGCACTTGATAGCTGGGCTGGCCCCAGGTGCGACTGGAAAGGGCAGCCTGACCTTTGCCAAAGGGAGGTGCAATAACTATGCTCCTGTTGCTCTCCAGAGGGAGCTGGGAGAGTCTGTAGATGAATGCTTCCTACTTGGGGCGGCGTGCCTCCACACCTGCCTCGCCTTTGAGCTGTGTCCCAAAGGCACAATTTAGCCTCAGTTTTGTAGCATACAAGTTACCTTCAGTGCAAAGTGAAGAACTGTGAGAACCAAATATGTTATGGGTGAACTGCTTCCGGTTTATCAAATGCAAAATCCCAGCTACGTGTTTGCACACGGTCAGTTTATACCAGAGCAGGGCTTTAAACATGTACAGAGGAAAGCTGTGCACTGACATTTTCAGAATATGCACCCTGAATATTAAGCCAACACATGAAGTTGCCAGTGTTACAGCACAGAACAAGCCCTGTCTTCCAAATCACATGCTCTCACTTGGTTTTTCGGACCTCATATGAGTCTATTTAGAGCTGATGGGAAACTTCTGATGAAACATTTTGTTGGAATTTGCCGATTTGGCAAAATTGCAACATCGCGGAGAGGGCTTGATTTTGCTGGCGTTCTAACAGGATCCAGGCAAGTCTCCATCTGAAACCTGCTTGGTTTCCTGCCAGCTCACCTGCCTGGCTCCTTGGCAGCCTGCCTAGAGAGCTGCTGGAGAGCCCAGGTTCCAGGGTTTGCAGCTCTGGATCAGACAGCCATGTGGACTGCTCCAAGGCCAGGGACCCCAAATCTTCCAGTATCTGTGGCTCTGGGGCAGCCTGCCAGGCGGACCGTCCGGGAGCTGGCACGCCATAACTTTCTGTGGAGAATTTTGAAATAGTTGGGTTTCATTCTTAATCAGAATGGAACCAAATTTCAAAGTATCTAAATCCTCTGTGAAACGGAATGATCTTCCCCTGCCTCGCTGTAAGTTTATCTCTATTAAAAATTTGGTCTCAATTTTTGGAACAGCTCCTCACATGCTGTCACTATAGCTTACGTCATGAATATTACTAACTTACGTTTCTCCTAATTGCTGCTTGCTGTTTTTTCTTTTAATTTGCTGTAATTAGGAGGACTCATAAAAAGAAAACAAGCTTGAGAATAAAAATATTCATTGCAAGAGGTGTAGTGATGCAGTAGGTTACTTCACTAGTTTTCACTCCTAGAAAAGGAATCTGCAGCAGGTTCAAATCCTGTCATAATGCAAATAAATTTGATAGTTTCCTATTTAATGAAGAGTGAAGCCACCACACCGTGTAGCGCAACTGGCAGTCTCATAGAAAGAGCAGATAAAATGTACCCCTGGCCAGCACAAGACTTGTGTACTACTGACGCCTTATTTCAAGGGCTTAGGTTGGACATAAATGTTGTGTAGATCTTAGGCCAACATAATGTACTAAATCTGGAAAGACACAGAAATGATTAATGTGGCCCCTATGCGAAGATGACCTGCAAATTTGTGAAGCATTCTCTACTTTTTGTGTGGATTCTCCACCACTGGTCATTTGAAAATCAAGACTGGCTGTTTTTCTAAGAGATATAAAGTAGCTCAACCAGGAATTATTTCAGGGAAGCCCCACAGTCTGTGTTATTCAGGAGGTCAGACTAGATGATCCCAGTGGTGCCTTCTGGCTATATAATCTATGAATCATTTAGTTAATCCTCAGAACACCCTTATGAGATAGGAGGAGTGGAATTATTTCCATTCTATATCTGGGCAGGGCTGCCCAGAGGATTCAGGGGGCCTGGGGCAAAGCGGGGGAGCTGCGGCGCTTGTACTCACCCGGCGGCGGTCTGGGTCTTCGGCGGCATTTCGGCGGCGGGGGGCCCTTCAGTCGCTCCGTGTCTTCGGCAGCACTGAAGGGCCCCCCGCCGCTGAAGACCCGGACTGCCAGGGCCAGGGCTCGCGGGGCCCCTGCGGGGCCTGGGGCAAATTGCCCCACTTGCCCCCCCTCCCTCCAGGTGGCCCTGTACCTGTGGGAAACAAGACAGCAAGGTAAAGTCAAACAAAGCCAAGGCCACTAAGGGAGTTAACATCAGCACTGAGATTAGAATTCAAGAATTGCTGAATCCCAGTTCTGTGTTTCGATCCTTTGCCCCCATCTCAAAAGCCTACAGAGTGGAGTCTTTTTCCATGCACCAATTCATGCCCATCTATTATTACCGGTGCTTAGATTTTACAATAGTAGACGCTTGGAAAGGCAGATAAATGGAATTCAGTAAAGTTGTGTCTCTTGGATGCAAATTGGCATTGAAAGTTTTCCTGTTTAATGGCAATTGAACAGCCCTGCTGGCACTTAATGGCAATTACTGTCCATAGCCTCAGGAAGTGAATGCTCATAAGTACTACATGGTCACACAACTTCATCCATAGATAAAAATATTAATCTTCGTGCCCTGCACAGATGCCTTGCTGCTTCACTGTGAATGGTAGGATTTTGAAGATCCAAAGCATAATCCCCATAGCTGAAAAATGAGGATGCACACTTGACAGTCTCCTTCTCTCTCTTTCCCTCTGACGTGCCATTATTGGTTTCATGGCGTGCATCAGTACAGCTGCTGTCACAATGACTGACAGATTCTCTCCAAATGACAGAAAATCTGGACAGAGAGCTGCATATTGTTCCTGAAAAATACCAGATTCTTCTTCTTGTGAAGGGATTCTTCATGTGGATGAAAAAAAAAGAGAAGAGAAAGAAGCAGAGGTACTGTAGATATTACTAAGGCCAGGTATCTCCCAAATTATCTTTGCACTGCACAGTGACCACGATACTGGGTTTAATCAAAAAATGAATGCCTGGCGGTGCATTGCCTCACCCCTCCTCACTAGCTCCTTTCCTCTTACAACAAAGACTTCTGCGTAGAAAGGTCTCTTTTCAACCAGCTGTTATTTGGCACAAGCCCCTACTCGAGTCACATGCTGCTGTCACCTGGCTTTACAATCACTCATAGACTCAGACTCCTAGACCTTAAGGTCAGAAGGGACCACCATGATCATCTAGTCTGACCTCCTGCACAGTGCAGGCCACAGAATCTCACCCACCCACTCTCCACCCAATGCACCCAAATCAGAAAAGAGCCCAATGTGGTGTAATTGATGCTGTCTTCCTCTTACCTCAGCATCCCTACATCAGTTACACCAGTTTAGACTCACCGGCCTCATTCCTGCCTCTGGTTAAGCCGTACTAGGTGCAGCAGCTGAGAGGTCAGGCAAAGATAGTATTACGGCACCTACTGGTTTGTGTCTCTGTGAGCCTGGACACAGCACAGGGCAAGTTTGGCCACTGGAATAAATTAGAGCCACCCAAAGGCTTTTCTGACTTATGCCCAGTTGTCCATGGCTCCAAGGAGGCAATATCTCTGATAGTGCCTCCTGCATCAGGGAGTGGGTGGGTGGCATAGAACCACAACCACACGAGGATCTCCTTCCGCTGAGGGAATGTCTAGGTAGCTGATAGACTGGTGCAAAGGATTCATGGCAGAGCTGACAACTGGGAAAATGCAGGGGTCGCATGGGGGGTGGGGATGGAAGTTCCATCTTAGGAAGTGGGTGTGAATCCAGGGGGGTCTAAGTGAGACTATGCGTGTATACGTACATTGACCACACTCACATGCAGAGGGGTCTGGGAAAAGGTGTAAGTTACACCATCTTAGACCTCCCTATTAGACCCAAATCTAAATTTGCCTCACGACCTCACACATAATACCCCTTCCTGCTGTTTGCTACTACGGTCAAACACAAGGAGCTAAATTCAAGATGCTGCATAAATAGGCATAAATCTGAGCTCCTTGCCCTAACTTGGACTCCCCTACACGTAGTTAAGTTGGTCTAAAGGAGTCTAATTTACATCACCTCTACACTGGGCCCAATATCTACAGCCTAGTCCACTGAATGGAGGGAGCAACAGAATATCTGTGCGCATTGGCAAAATACTTGGCTTTTTAATATGCTCGTTAGACTCCTCACCATCAGAATGATATTTTTCCTGGTTCTAGAGAGATGACCAGCAATTGGCTGACAACATCTAGAGCAATGTTTAAGGGGTTTGGAAGATCCTTTATACCTGGCATTTCAGAAAGTCAGGTGGACAGTTCAGCAGAGCTGTTCCAAGACAGACAGGTGAGCTTCCCCTGCCCGGCCAGCTGACAGTGAATCCATCCATCAAAGAGGAGGAGTGCCTCCTCCCAGTTCTTTAATCATATAATGTGAAATATTCCTTCCAGCCTCCAAATCTCATTGTTTCACCTGCCAACCATGCAATTAGGCTAAAAATGTAGTTATAGAATGTTAGTAATTAAAAATTAAAACGACATTTGCACCACCTGGCCCTGAGTAGTGTGTAAGCTAACTGACATGCATTGAAGGGCATCACTGATTTTCAAATGGTGTACACCAAAAAATCACTTAAAGCCTGCTCCTTGGGAGTTTTGTGATTGATTTCAATGCGAATAAGGCAGGCCCCTAATTAGCTAAATACCAGTTTTCAATTTATTTAATGTAAATTGACATTAAACAGGTAAAATGGTAATGAATTATAGTGCAATCCAGTTCCCTTTAATGTCAACAGGAGATTTACCACTGACTTCAAAGGCACTGAGTTCAGCCCATACAGCACGACTTGGTACATAGACAAAATATTCCAGGATAGTCTGTTAAGTGAGCTGATATCGAGGTGGCTTGTCTGGCCTTTGAAATTAGGGTAGTCATTCCTCATTTGCGCATTCCCATGCAAAAAGAATGGGTGCAAGTGCTAGCTAGGGTTGCCAGGTGTCCAGTTTTTAACCGGAACACCTGGTCGAAAAGGGACCCTGGTGGCTCTGGTCAGCACCACTGACCAGGCTGTTAAAAGTCCATTTGGCGGGGCTGGCAGGCTCCCTACCTGGCTCCGTGCAGCTCTTTGGAAGTAGCTGGCATGTCCCTGTGGCCCCTAGGCACAGGAGAGGCTGGGGGACTCCACGCGCTGACCCTGCTCCTAGTACTGGCTTCGCAGATCCCATTGGCCGTGTCTTTGCCTAGGAGCCAGAGAGGGGGGATGCATCTGGGGAGCCGCCTGAGATAAGTGCCCCAGCCTGGAGACCCCTCCAGCACCCCAAACTCCTCATCCTTGGCCCCACCCCAGAGCCTGCACCCCCAGCCAGAGCCCTCACCCCCCCCCCATCCCAACCCCCTGCCCCAGCCTGGTGAAAATGAGCGAGTGAGGGAGGGTGAAGAAGAGCGAGCAACAGAGGGAGGGGGATGGAGTGAGCTGGGGCGGGACCTCAGGGAAGGGGCGGGGCCTTGAAGAAGAGGCAAGGGTGTTCAGTTTTGTGTGATTAGAAAGTTGGCAACCCTAGTGCTAGCTAAATGGGAATGGGGAGATGGGGAATACCAGCATATCTAATTCACCTCCATTGGCTTATTTGTTAAAGATCAACTGAACTAGCTAAAGATTAAAAATGCTGGTTGGCACATACTAAAAGAAGACAGCTGGGGCTCTGAGTGTGTCTGTGTCTACCCCCTACGGTGACAAATTCAAACTGCTGGGATTCGAGAAATTTGGCTTTTTTCTTTCCTAACGATTTTAACAATACCTTACCCAAGCAGTACACAGAATCAGTGCTCATAAATGCTGTACTGTGTTACAAAGACTGGTATGTTATCCATGTTCTTTAAAAATTTAAACTCTATACTGTCTGTGTATCCTGTCTTTGTCTTATCTGTCTAGCCAGGCGGTTACATGTGCATTCATCATTGTGGTATCTGGACCTCAATCTCCAGATCTCTTTGGGGAAAAAACAAAAGGGCATTTTTTTAGCTGGATAATTTCCAAGTTTTGTGGCAAAAAAAAAAAGTGTTTGGAATAATAATCCTTTTCACTTACATGTCACTTGTGATCAAAAGCTCTCAAAACTCTCTTACCAAGAAGGAGTATTATTAAACCAATGCTAATAAAGGGCCTCTGAATATTTGATCAGGGATAGTTGCTCTTTTTTTCATGCAGATAATTATACCAAACTAGAAATGGTCAAAAATGGTACAGATCTTTTGTGGAAAAAAAAATCAAAATCATAAGAGTTGGAAAAAGAACAATTTATGTGTTCAAAATTTTTTGGAAAAAAAATTTAAAATGAACAGTTTAGAAATTTTCCATTTTTTTTTCATTTTTCCGTTTTGCTACTGAAAAGGGGGAGGGAGAAGAAAAATGTGCAGGGAAAGGGAAAAATGGGACTTCCTGAAATCTGGAAAAATGAATAAAAGGAAAACTGAAAATTGGATATTTGCGAGTTTCATTGAAAAATGGACCTTTTTGGTGGGAAAAATGAAAATCTTTGCTGAAAATACTCATTAGCAAAAAAGGCATTAACCCCCCCTCTCCTCCCCAAAATCTGTGTCCAGCTCAAATAACAATTGTTTATGGGTGCATGGAGTTCAGGTCCTGAGTTAAAGAGATTTGCATTTCAGTATCTTCAGTAATTTAAGTGTTGTTTACACTTATCCATAGGATTTACCACTCAGCTCAAGATGTCTTACAGGTTGACAGTGGAAGATTTTATAGGTGTTGAGGAAAAAGTTGGGGTTATGGTTCATTCCCTGGACTGAGAACACAGGATGTCTGGGTTAATATTAGGCTTTACTACAAGCACCCTGTTGGTAAGTCACTTCATATTTCTGTGCCTTAGTCCCCCATCGCTTGACAATCCTTCCTTTGTCCATCCTGGCTATTTAGACTGTAAGCTCTTTCAGGCAGGGACTGGCTCTTACTATGTGCTAGAACAGTGTCCAGCCCAATGGGGCCCTAATTTTGGTTGGGGCCTCTCTAGGCATTGCCAGAATACAAGTAACATGATTAACTTCCCATTTCTACCTGTACAGGCAAGTACAGTCCGCTTTCACAAGGGTTCCTCCTTTCAGGTTGTGCCAGGGCTTCCCTGACATATCTCAAGTAGCACTAATGCCACAACCTGATCCTCCTCATCACTGCTATGGCTGCTCTGAGGTTTAGACCCACTGATCCTCCAATGCAACCTTCTGTAGGCTTCCAGCTGGGTCTCCACTGTTTCTACATCTGACACTTTGCTACATGACTTTTTTGTTAGGAGCTACTCACAAGCCCTCTTACTCCTGACATCCCATTATTCTACCATCAGCAGAGGTAACTGGGCAAGGTGCTCTCTCAAGGGTGGGGGTAGTTTTTTCACCTGGATGTTGATCTCAGTGACATAGGTAGTCTTTTTGCCATTTGAGATAGTTTTCCCCCCAGCAATCACTTAGATCTATAGTTTGGTATTGCAAATTTGCTCTTCTTTTGGGTAGTGATAGTATCTCAGCCAAATGGAAATCAGTGAAAAAATGTCCACTCAGCTAATGGAGAGATTCCTTAGACCCTACCACTGATGATGGCCTGGCTATTCTTTCTGAAGTGTCTAAAAGTGAGATGTTTCAATATCAGTATGTGACTTGGGGGCAGGATCAAACCCACTTACTTACATCAATGACAAACCCCATCAGCTTCAACAGAGCAGGCTAGAGCCTCTACTCCAGAGAGATTTCACTCCTGTTCCTGAAGTCTCCCTGTGAGGGAGGAGGAATTCTGAGTCTTGATTTTTCTACTCTCCAGTAGCTGCTAGTGGTGGCCCCAATGTGGTTAGTGTCTTCTTGGTGTCTTCTTACTTTAAGTAAGTATTACTGATAATACTTTTGCTGCAAGGGTAGATTAGCTGCAATGGTTTGCTGAGAGACCATATCAGCTTCCTATCATACTTTGCAAGTCTCTGCCACCTGAATATTTATTTTTGCTAACGTGGCTCGATGTTGAAGACTCAAAGTACTAATAAGATTCATAGACTTTAAGGCCAGAAGGGACCATTGTGATCATCTAGTCTGATCTCCTGCACAATGCAGGCCACAGAACCTCACCCACCCACTGCTGTAATAGACCCCTATCCTCTGGTTGAGTTACTGAAATCCTCAAATCAGGATTTAAAGACTTCAAGTTATAACAAGACTTGGACTGTACTTCTATGGTACAGTAAAATGTCACTTAGGCGTCTCTACAATGAAGGGAACAGTGTTTCAGAATAAGTGCTTAGACCTTTCTACATGCCTTTGTGAGCTGTGCCTCTTAAAATCTTCCTAGAGAGAGGTCCTACTAGTTGAGAAAGTGCAGGGAAACCCACCTCTCTCAACCAGGGGTGTCTGTCCCTGTAGCTAACACTTGCTACACCATGCACAACCTGTCTAAGCTGTACTATATAATGCATTGGTCTCGTCCATTTTTTCCAGTAACATGCCCGTTTCATGATAAATGCTCCATTATACTCTTAAAGATAGAAAAACCTAAACCCTTCCTCCCTCTCTAGGATGTTTTAAGCTTGTTACCTTATCCCCATGAAAAGCCCATCAACATTTTATTAATCTTTATGGGGACAGTGAGGGATTGCGATGGGGTGTTTAGACCTCTTTTACAGGTCACGAAGGGTGTAATATCTCTCTGTCAGGGAAACACCTCTGCCACATGGCCTAACGGGAGCGACTGTCGGGGAAGAATGCCTGGGCCAACGGTAGTGAATTGGGCAGATGTTCTAGGAAGCCCAGGCTAGCTAGCCAATGATAGAAAAAGTCCTCCTTCCAATACGCCAATTTGGCTACACAAAGCCAACGCTTCTTTTTTTTTTTCATTTAGGCACAGTCCTGGCTAGGAGAGTGCTTATTTATTTGCTAGTATTCACAAGGCTCTGGAAAACCTGAAGACAGATTACATCATCCTGGGTTCTTGGTCTGATATTTACCTATAGAGCTCTGCTAATACATAGATATTCACTTCATATCTGCAGACCATTTTTGCAGATTGGATGCGGATACAAATTTTGTATCCACACAGGGATCTATTTACCTCTAGCTCCTGTGACCTGACACAGGAATAGATACAGGAAGTGAGCCAAACGGTGTAATGGTTTAGGGAGGCCAGTTGTCTCCTCCATATTATCCTTTATTCACTGAACTGCAATTTATCTGCTTTTTCCCACAGATCCGCTTCCAACCGAACCTGCCTCCTTTGGAGCAGAGAGCTAGACCTCTTCCTGGAGCCAGTGGAGTGAAGTTGGAGTTGACTGCTCCTAAACGTGTTTCTCTCTCCATCACACATCTGGCCTCCACATGCTCCCTTTGTTGGAGGCAATATTCCTCAGTGAACTTCACCTGCTGGACAGTAAAGACAGGCCCCGTGATCCCCATATTACTGGGGCTGATGTCAGCTGCTGTGCTGCTCACAGTGGCAGCATAAGCGCTAGCCTCAGCAGCTGTTTTTATCAAATTGACACGCTGAGCAGGTTTCATGACACAGTGGCCATGTCTACAAGCCATTTGAACCAATGTTGCTGCATCGCTGCTGGCAGTCACTAACAGGCAGATGCTAATTTCCTGGTTTAGACGTGGCCAGATATCCCTCTCCTGCACAAAATATGCAGGGAGAGGAACAAGTTAGGCATGAAACTCTGTTGCTGATACAGGACGAAGCAAGGATACAATGTGTTCAAGGGACTGGGCTACAGAACCAGACAGACAGCTGGGGTCCAGCCCCACGCTATCAGTGTGGATCCTAGCCAGATAGGCATATGGAGCTTCCATCTTCCTCCCCATAACCCCTACTAGCCATGGTAGCCCAGTAGAGCTGCTAACTGTGTCGCTAGCGGCTGCCGAGTTCCGGCCATGTGCTGGGACCCATCCGAAAAAGTACAGTGTGTCTCAGAGCTGCCACTGTCCACATTTTTATTAAGCAGCCTATGCAGTTTTGTTAGTGCAGCCTTTCCCTCTCCCTCCCTCCCTTGCCACCCTTTTTTGCGTAGCTCATTGGCATGTGGCTATTTTGCAGAAAGGACTGAAGGTGGAATGTGGAGGAGGAGCACGTCACCCTTTGTCATCTCTGCTATCCAGGAGGCTCCCCTATAGTTTTGCTGATATGCCATGGTGCAGGGTTTGGGGGAAAGATACGGGCCAGGATCAACAGACAGCTGCAACAATTACACTAACTCATTTCGGCTATTAATCCCATCAAAGCGCCTTGCCATCAGTATAGGGTTCAGACAATCCCTTGTAAATGTCTAGCCTCAGTGTGCTTGTCTCTTCTCTAATGAGGTGTATTCATGTCAGTGTTTCTTGATATTATGTACAACATCTGGCTAAAGTAATCCTGCCTCCAGCACAATGGTCTATACAAATACAAAAACCAGTTGCTTCTTCAAGAAATAATGGAAGCCATTCAGGACGCAAGCCAATTCCTATCCCTTTGGCATCCAAGAGGTCTCAACTCCATAGCTTTTTGGAAGCCCTCGACTGATAGCTTTTAGCATTTAAGAAACGATTTCCCCTCTTCATTGATGTACTGTCTCTTTTTCCTGCCAAAACCCACACATTCCATGCCAAAATAAAACCCCACTAGAATATGAAAGCAGCGATCATCATCAGGAGAGGGGAGAGAGAACACACAATAGCACTGAAGATATTAGTTCCTGGAAGCCTTGTCTATTTCTGTCTGCTGTTTTATTTGCTTCATCATAGTGCAGGCAAAAGAGATTTTACCAGGGCCAACATAAGCCCAATTAAAGCCCTCTCTTTTTAGTTTTCTCAGAGCTGTTTTGGGCTGTCCAGAAATATGGTGCAGACTCAGGAGATCCACAGATGTCTTGTTCTTCCCAATTGATTAACCCAATGAAATGACAGATAGGTTAAAAATCTTTCTTCCTCCTTACACTGCAGGAAGGAAAACAGGTCCAATCCTGCTGCCTTTGCTTATGTCACATCATGTTGGCTAGGTCAGGTTGCATTTTGTTCTAATGATCATGGAAATGGCCATCAGAGGAAGAGAATATTAGATAATCTACTTATGGCAGGGACTTAAGGTGCCATTTGTAGATCTTGAAAGAAGAGTTAAAGAACAGTTTGGGGCTTGGCAGAGTTTACACACACTGTGATATGAAGCTGAATGAACAACCTCAGATGGGTGAGGTTGGAGTCTATTGAGTTAAAAGCACAGCCTCTACCCCTTCAGCTAATGAACCAAATTCCCCTGCTGGCAGCTGTAGAAGACTCGTTAACCTCTTATATGAACTGGTCACTAAAGAGGGACAAACCTACACGCTCTCCTATTGTAAGTTACAGTGGCACAAATCAGAATGACTTGGCTCAGATTTGACTGGTATTCAGAATTCTGAATGAAAGCTGTAGTAAACACCAACTACTCCTTCTTGTTTGGTCTGCTGCCCCCGCCCCAGGAGAACATTAGATGAAATTCAAGAGAAAATAATGTCAAGGCTGCACAGGGCAATGATTATTTATGCAGCAGAGAGTCAGTCCATGGGAATCACAGGAAAGAGAATCAAATGCTATTGCTGAGTTTTAAGAAGACTGAAATTACTTGCACTCCTAGGTATGGATGCTCAGATGATACCTTGGATAATTCCATCTTATTTTTGAGGCTTATTCAGGAAAAAATGTCTCCCCCGTGGTAGACAGTTAATTGGGTGCATTATGGACATTTTCACCTTCTTTGGAAGCATCAGACTCTGGCCACTGCAAGAGACATGGCGCTACATTAGATCACAAACTCCTATTTTGTAATCTAGGGATCAATTCACCAGAGGAACCACTAGAAAGCTCTGAATCATGGCTCAGTGGAAAGCCTTAATTCAAGAAAGACCCACATTTCTTTGGACAAGTAGCTTTAATCCCCTAGCGCACAGAGCAGCTCTGATACTGTAGACTTTTGGGGAGGGTACACTTGCAAACTCTACACATTTCCCTCATCTTTTGAAATACACCAGAGGTTCAAGTTATTTAAAGCTGGGGTTTTAAGTTACAAGGTAATAAAAAAAGGTAAATAAGCAAGGTCTACAAACCCCACTGGCCATCACTGGCTATCTTGGTAAATGAATATGTAACACCAACAGACCCCAGTCATCAGTGGGTGGGATCCAACCTGGGACCTCACAAACCAAAAGCCAACTGGCTGTTAGCTAAGGCTGTAGAGCAGACTCATTTCATCTCTCTCTCTAAGTGGTCTCAGTGCCACTAGATGGGACAGAGCACCACACCCAGAAAGTGTGTGAGTTACAAATAAAGCTCTAGCAAATACGTACAAACTGTGAGCCAGATCCCCAGCTGGGGTAGCCTACTGAAGTCAGTGGAATTACTTCAGTGCATAATGATAAACATGTTCATCAGTGTTAGCAGAACTGGTGCCAGATACAGCACCTACCACAACACGGTTACACTACCAGGAAAAACAGAGGTTCAGATCCTCAGCTGGTGTCAACCAGTATAGCTTCAATGAAGTAAACAGAGCTCTGCTGACTTACATCTGCTGTAGCTCCACCCATATTTGACTGAAATTGGTTTACTTATTGTTGTTTCAGGTAATTGGCAGCATGACCATAACCGGGACTCGAGAGAACGTTATTGCTCTTAGCTGTGTTCACGTGGGACAGTATTTTGTCAGGGTCACTATTCCCCGTGTGCAGTTTGTGTTTGTAGGTAGGTCTCTCTCAGCCACAGAGGAGAGAAAAAACTTTTTTAAAAATGGGAAAATGGGATTGTAAAATGATGAAAATTGTCACTGGGAGTGGAGGGCAGATGCTGCTATTGGAGCTACTTTGAACTCCTATTGTGAAACTGTCTGGACTTGTCGAAATGGCCTTGTTAAGATTCTCTTTCTAATCCAGCAAGTGGGGAAGGGTTAGCTATTTTATGAGAAGAGAAGACATGAACATAAGAATGGCCATGATGGATCTGACCAAAGGTCCATCTAGCCCAGTATCCTGTCTTCCAACAGTGAGCAATGCCAGATGTCCCAGAGGGAATGAACAGATCAGGTAATCATCAAGTTATCCACCCACTGTCGCCCATTCCCAGCTTCTGGCAAACAGAGGCTAGGGACACCATCCCTGCCCATCCTGGCTAATAGCCATTGATGGACCTATCCTCCATGAATTTATCTAGCTCTTTTTTGAACCCAGTTATAGTCTTGGCCTTCACAACATCCTCTGGCAAGAAGTTCCACAGTCTGACTGTGCATTGTGTGGAAAAATACTTCCTTTTGTTTGTTTTAAACCTGCTGCCTATTAATTTCATTTGGTGACCCCTCAATCTTGTGTTATGAAAAGCAGTAAATAACACTTCCTTATTTACTTTCTCCACACAAGGCATGATTTTATAGACCTCTGTCATATTCCCCCTCAGTCATCTTTTTTTCCAAGCTGAGAAGTCCCAGTCTTATTAATCTCTCCTCATAGGGCAGACACTTCATAGTCATTTTTGTTGCCCTTTTCTGAACCTTTTCCAATATATCCTTTTTGGGATGGGGTGACCACATCTGCAGATAGTATTCAAGATGCAGCCATGACATGGATTTACATAGAGGCAATATGATATTTTCTGTCTTATTATCTATCCATTTCTTAATGATTCCCAACATTCTGTTTGCTTTTTTGTCTCCCGCTGCACACTGAGTGGATGTTTTCAGAGAACTATCCACAATGACTCCAAGATCTCTTTCTTGAATGGTAACAGCTAATTTAGATCCCATAATTGTTTATGTATAGTTGGGATGATGTTTTCCAATGTGCATTACTTTCATAGAATCATAGATTATTAGGGTTGGAAGGGACCTCAAGAGATCATCCAGTCCTACCCCCTGCTCAAAGCAGGACCAATCCCCAAATCGGCCCCCTCAAGGCTTGAACTCACAACCCTGGGTTTAGCAGGCCAATGCTCAAACCACTGAGCTATCTCTCCCCCCAATTTATCAACATGGAATTTCATCTTCATCTTCCATTTTGTTGCCCAGTCACCCAGTTTTGTGAGATCCTTTTGTAGCTCTTCGCAGTCTGCCTGGGACCTAACTATCTTGAGTAGTTTTGTATCATCTGCAAAATTTGCCACCTCACTGTTTACCCCCTTTTCCAGATCATTTATGAATATGTTCAATAGGACTGGGACCAATATAGATCCCTGGGGGACAGGACTATTTATCTCTCTCAGGTTTTTTTTATTTAAGCTTAAGTTTAAATAAGTTTAAGGAATGTTATGTGTATCTAGCCCCCCACTCTCCCACTTCCCCTGTAAACTGCCTCACAAAACTCCCGTTAGCTGCTAGCTTGTGGACTTGTCCACGGTGTACAGCGGTGGACCCTGATCTTGCAAACAGCTATGCATGCGCTTAACTCAGACGCAATGCACTCAGATAGTCCCACTGGCTTCTGTGAGACTGCACATATGGCAAACTGTTTGCAACTCAGGGCCTGAGCCATTTCATCAGGGAGGGATAGCTCAGTGGTTTGAGCATTGGCCTGCTAAACCCAGGGTTGTGAATTCAATCTTTGAGGGGGCCGTTTTGGGATCTGGGGCAAAAATCTGTCTGGAGATTGGTCCTGCATTGAGCAGGGGGTTGGACTAGATGACCTCCTGAGGTCTCTTCCAGCCCTGATATTCTATGATTCTTCCATTGCAGAGTATGCAGCTAGAGAACAGCTAGTGGTTCAATTGCCATATCTTCAATCTACTGTTGCATTCAGTGTCATTGTAGCTGCATTGGTCCCAGGATCTTAAAGAGACAAGGCCAGGGAGGTAATATCTTTTATTGGCCCAACTTTTGCTGGAGAGACACAAGATTTTGAGCTTACACAGAGCTCATCTTCAGGTCTGGGAAAGGTACTCAGAGGGTATGTCTACACTGTAATGTGAGCCCAAGTTAGTGGGACTCTACTGCCACTAGCTGTAGGATGGTGGTGTACTGTGGGAAAACTCTACTGCCCACCCTCAGTGTTACAGGAAGTTTGAAGCAGCTCACTTTGCAAAAAGCTTGATGGGTTCGCTCTCCATTGCAAACTCAGGAGGCTCTCTGATAACGTGCTTACCGATCGGTGATCAGAAGAGAATGGGTTAATACTGCCCTGAGCTGCTGCCCTTTGCAAAGGTGGGTGGCTTCCATTCTCAATAGAGTGGATTGCAGATTGTTGGGATAGAGAGGACTAAGGAAGTTGTCTCATGGAATTGTGGGATACTTCCGGCTGACTCCTGGACCTGATTCAAGCAGGGCTGTGTCTACATTGCAAAGCACTAGGGTTCGGACCCTGGGTCCTAGTTTAACTTGAGCTCAGACCCTCCAGCCCTGCAGGGTTCTGGAACTCTGAGTCTGAGCCCTGGATTAACGCAATTGCCGTGTAGATGCAACGGGGGTTAGGCTTCAGCCTGGATCCAAGCACAGGCTTATGTTGCAGTGTAGACATAAACAGAGTATCACAGCTCAGTACAGGTAAAATAGATTGTTTTGCATCAGTAGTTAACTCATTTCAAGGGATCATTCAAGGTGAAGTGGCCCATTAACACCTTTGCAGTCATGATCCATGGAATTTCAAGATCCATGGGTCTTACACTTGCCTAGCACAATTTGGTGTACCTCATCCCGTGCACTAAGCACCGTGACCAACAGCTGTGTGGGTGAAACCAGACAATCTCTATACTCTTGAATGAAAATGGTAAAAGACAAAAAACACCCTGTAACCTGTGGGTGAACACTTCGTGAACACTTTTCACGTAACGATCTCTCCATGTCTGACCTATCAGTTCTCACCTTCAAAGGAAACCGGCACAGTACTTTCAAAAGACGAGCCTGGGAGCTTAAATTCATAATTTTTCAAGACACTAAAAATCATGGACTGAACAGAGACACTGGAATTATGGCTTATTACAACAATCTGTCACCCACTAACCTATTTCCATCCCCACCCCACCCTCCAGCTCTTTTCCCCTATGGAGAGGTGTTAACAGGCCACATAATACATATTTCAAGGGACTATTCAGGGTTAACTACTTTATGTTAAACAATCTGTTCCACCTTGTGTTTAGCTGTGACACACTGAGTACAGTCTCCAGACCTGAAGAAGAGCTATTGGTGAGCTCAAAAGTTTGTCTCTCTCTCACCAACAGAAGTTGGTCCAATAAAAAATATTATCTCACCCACCTTGTCTCTGTAATATCCTCAACCTTTCATTCTTACACAGAGAGCAGTGGAGCAAGCAGCCAAGAAACTGCAATTAACTTTTTTTCACAGTTATTAAAAAAGACCTTGGACCATCCCTAAGGCTGTTATTCCTCATGTGGGGATTAAGTGCACCATTAAGAGAACTTTCAAAGCCTTCTTTCAAATCTTGGGAATCCTACAACATCAACTCGCTGTCCTGCGGGAGAGCTTTCTACCTTATCCCACCCTGCAGTTACCACACTCAGAATGACAGAAGGCCTTAATAACTGGGCCATTCCACTTGTCAGGATATCGGATGAATTTGCCACCTCAAGACCCCCTCAGGTTTCTTCCTGAGGTGTTTTCTTTACATACTCATGAGTTACCATAATGGAGACCTTTCAGAGTCATTCTTCAGATAAGGAGCAGTACAAGGTAAGTGGACTGGGAGTAACTGAACTGCTCACACATTCATTCATTTAGAAAGGCACAGAAACAGGTGTGTCTGTCCAATGAGATAACACTGATCTCCCTGTACAGCACCATATAGAGGGACACAGGTTTGAGAATTGGAGGCCTATAGAAAATTATTTTTGTTCTCTATTACAATACATTGAAGCCATGGAACCAAGGGTCTGATGGACTGATCTCCATCAATCTGTCCCCTGTTAAATTTCCACCACCACAGCCCTGACGTTAACGTCTGGCTAAAAATAACATGTACACAGCATCTTGTATCGTCTAAGCTGATTATAAACCATGACGCCCACCCTGCAAATGCTTACACTTAGACACTCTGTACCAGACAATTTAGTGTCAGGCATGATCCATTTGCTAAGGAAGCACAAAGGAAATTTCAGAGCTAATTTGGTGATGTCTCTGATCTGGTCTCCTGGGGCTTGTTCCTAGGTCTATTGAAGCAATAGAAAATCTCCCTTTGACTCCCTCAGATCTCTAACTTCAGTGCAAAGTAGACTGTCATATGGACCAATATTGCCCTAACTTCTAGATAAGACTGAGTTGCCTTCTGTGGGGTTAAGGTGTTGCTTTTTTCTGAGCTCCTGTTTTCAAATGGATCAAAACTGAAATATGTAAGTTTGGTACACTTCGACTAGGCTATCTTTGAACTCTCTGAGTGTGATTAAAAAGGCAGTTTCTGTGTTTCAAGACAATTGCTCAGAAGACTTTTGTGATCAGGTAACTTGAAAGTGATTTTGCTGTTAAAGATCAAACTTGGTACATACCTAGTCTTCCTTGGGGAAAGCAAGGTTTGCTAAGTGGGAGAAGGAGAGATTTGCTCACCCTGTGCAGTAACTGAAGTTCTTCGAGATGCGTGTCCCTATGGGTGTTCTATTGTAGGTGCGGCAACGCCCCCTGTGCCTGGGATTGGAGATCATCATCAGTGCCTGTCGGACCACACATGCGTACCTCCCACCTCTCCAGTGGTGAGTGGGACATATATATATAGCAGTGTGTGGTCCAGCCACCCTCCAGTTCCTTCTCTGCCGTGAGCCCATGTGTCGGCTCTGCAGCAGAGAGGAGGAGGGCAGCTAGCCGAGCACTCACTAGGACACACATCTCGTAGAACCTCGGTTACTGCACAGGGTGAATAACCCTCTCTTCTTCTTGGAATAACATCCCTGTAGGTGCTCCACTGTAGGTGACTATAAAGCAGTGCCCTTGATTGGAATACTGGGGCTTTAGAGCGGCATTTACTGCAGACAATATGACACTGCAGCGGACACTCTCCTAGGACACACTGTCCTAAGTAATGGTGTAGCGACGGACAAAAGTGTCTGTTGATGCCCATGTGGCCACTTTGCAAATGTCAGCAATGGGGAAATTATTGAGAATGGCAATGGAAATGGAAATTGAGAGGGTGGGAGGCTGTCAATTGTGTAGTTGGTAGGACAGATGTCTACACTGCGAGATCCATTTGGAAAGGCATTGCTTAGAGATGGCTGTGCCCATGGATCTTTTGGTCATTGAAAGGAATAAATATGGTGATTTTCAGAAAGGTTTAGTCCTGTCTAGGTAGAAAGCTAATGCTCATCTGGTGTCTAGGGTGTGTAATGCTGCCTCCCATTGGTTGCTGTGAGCCTTCGGGAAGAAGCAAGAAAGGTGAATAGGTGATTGAGATGGAAAGATGATTGAACCTTGGGTAAAAGTCTCAGATGTGGGCATAGTGTAACTTTGCCATTATGATAAAATGTGCACAGGGAATATGCCACAAGGGCAGCAATTTTGCTGACCTCTTGGGCAGAGGTGAGAGCAACAAGAAAAGCTGCTTTCATTGATAAGTGAACGTAAGTGCACGTTGCCATTGGTTCGAAGGGAGGTCTAGTCAGAGAATGTAGGACCAGGCCAGGGTCCCAGGTTGGGTTTGGGTCTCGTAAGTGAGGATAAAGATTTTGGAGACCCTTCAGAAAATGTTTGGTGAGTGGGTGTGTGAAGATGGAATGGCCATCTATGTGGCAGTGGAAAGTGGTGAAGACTCCCAAATGCATCCGAGTGGAGCTGGTGGATAATCCTGATTATTTAAGGTGTACTATATAGTCCAGGATAAGTGGTAGTGGAATGCTTATTGTGTCGACCTGATGGGAGGCACACCAACATTGGAATCTAGTCCATGTGTGAAGGTAAGTGCATCTAGTCCTGTTGCACCTGCTATTCAAATATCAGAGGGGTAGCCGTGTTAGTCTGGTTCTGTAGAAGCAGCAAAGAATCCTGTGGCACCTTATAGACTAACAGACATTTTGCAGCATGAGCTTTCGTGGGTGAATACCCACTTCTTCGGATGCAAGTAGTGGAAATTTCCAGGGGCAGG
This sequence comes from Mauremys mutica, assembly GCF_020497125.1. NCBI lineage: Eukaryota > Metazoa > Chordata > Testudines > Geoemydidae > Mauremys > Mauremys mutica. The sequence continues at coordinate 70,812,119 of NC_059081.1, read as the reverse complement.
TTTATATATGCAAGCAAGAAGCAAGCTAGAGATAACGAGGTTAGTTCAATCAGAGAGGATGAGGCCCTGTTCTAGCAGTTGAGTGAAAACCAAGGGAGGAGAAACTGGTTCTGTAGTTGGCAAGCCATTCACAGTCTTTGTTTAATCCTGAGCTGATGGTGTCAAATTTGCAGATGAACTGGAGCTCAGCAGTTTCTCTTTGAAGTCTGGTCCTGAAGTTTTTTTGCTGCAGGATGGCCACCTTAAGATCTGCTATTGTGTGGCCAGGGAGGTTGAAGTGTTCTCCTACAGGTTTTTGTATATTGCCATTCCTAATATCTGATTTGTGTCCATTTATCCTTTTCCTTAGAGACTGTCCAGTTTGGCCGATGTACATAGCAGAGGGGCATTGCTGGCATATGATGGCATATATTACATTGGTGGACGTGCAGGTGAATGAACTGGTGATGGTGTGGCTGATCTGGTTAGGTCCTGTGATGGTGTCGCTGGTGTAGATATGTGGGCAGAGTTGGCATCGAGGTTTGTTGCATGGATTGGTTCCTGAGCTAGAGTTACTATGGTGCGGTGTGCAGTTACTGGTGAGAATATGCTTCAGGTTGTCAGGTTGTCTGTGGGCGAGGACTGGCCTGCCACCCAAGGCCTGTGAAAGTGTGGGATCATTGCCCAGGATGGGTTGTAGTTCCCTGATGATGCGCTGGAGGGGTTTTAGCTGGGGACTGTATGTGATGGCCAGTGGAGTCCTGTTGGTTTCTTTCTTGGGTTTGTCTTGCAGTAGGAGGCTTCTGGGTACACGTCTGGCTCTGTTGATCTGTTTCCTTATTTCCTCGTGCGGGTACTGTAGTTTTGAGAATGCTTGGTGGAGATTTTGTAGGTGTTGATCTCTGTCTGTGGGGTTAGAGCAGATGCGGTTGTACCTCAGTGCTTGGCTGTAGACAATGGATCTTGTGGTGTGCCCGGGATGGAAGCTGGAGGCATGAAGGTAGGCATAGCGGTCGGTAGGTTTTTGGTATAGGGTGGTGTTAATGTGACCATCAATTATTTGCACCGTAGTGTCTAGGAAGTGGACCTCCCGTGTAGATTGGTCCAGGCTGAGGCTGATGGTGGGGTGGAAGCTGTTGAAATCGTGGTGGAATTTTTCCAGAGTCTCCTTCCCATGGGTCCAGATGATGAAGATGTCATCAATGTAGCGTAGGTAGAGAAGGGGCATGAGTGGACGGGAGCTGAGGAAGCGTTGTTCCAGGTCAGCCATAAAAATATCTACATTACTCACTTCACCTCTCTACAAAGGAAAAAGGACTGTAAGCTGTCTAAACTCCTACCTGCTACATGGGGCCACAACCGTGGTACCACTAACCCACCCAGCTAGAACAGGGCCTCATCCTTCCTGATTGAACTAACCTTGTTATCTCTAGCTTGCTTCTTGCTTGCATATATAAACCTGCCCCTGGAAATTTCCACTACTTGCATCCGAAGAAGTGGGTATTCACCCACGAAAGCTCATGCTGCAAAACGTCTGTTAGTCTATAAGGTGCCAAAGGATTCTTTGCTGATTCTGCTGTTCAAAATATCTGTTTAACTGCTTGAACAGGTTATTTCTGAATCCTGGAACCACAGAGGAGCCAGGCTTTGAGGAGGAGCCTACATTCTCTGAAAGGACCCGTGGAGTTGGATGGAGAGAGACTGGTCAGCATACCATCATGTGAAGGAGGTAAGTATACCAGATCTGTCATGGTCACGTTGGAGCTATAAGGATGACATGCGCTCGGTCCCCCTGTATCTTGTGGAGTACTTGAAATAGAAGGGGGAAGGGAGGGAAGGCATAGAGTAATGGTGCATCCCATGTGATGAGGAATGGATCTCCCAGAGATTGTGTCCCAGCGGTTGAAGATGAGCTGAAGGAACTGAAACAGGGGGAATGGTTCTCGGCCCTCGACCTCTAAGACACATATTTCCATATCACAGTACACCTTTCCCACAGATGGTTTCTCCAATTCACTATGGGTGCTGACCACCCTCAGTACAAGATACTGCCTTTCAGACTATCAGTGGCCCCTGGTGTGTTCTCCAAAGTTCTGTCAGTACTTGCTGCCTACCTAAGGAAACAAGGAGTCATCATCTTTCCATACCCCCGTTCCAGTGCAGGGATAATGGCAGAGAGGGAAACCATCTTGAAGCATTGCAGTTTGACTAACTTGTTTAGGTTTTGAAGGTCCAGGATCGGCTGCCATACACCGAATTTCTTCTGGATCAGAAAATAATGGGAGTAGAAACCATTTCCTCTGTGTTGGGAAGGGACTGTTTCTATGGCTCCCAGGTGCAGAAGATGATTATTTCTTCTCATAGAATGGGTTAGTGAAAGGGGTCCCTGAACAGGGATGGGGAGGAAGGGTGGGATATATAGAAAAGGGATGGAGTATCCTTCTCTGACGATCTCTAGAACTCGCTTGTCTGAGGTGATCAGTCCCCATGATAGAAAGAACGGAACTAATCAGTCGCCAAATTGGTGGGATGTTGAAGATGGTTGGGGTGAATGGAAAAGGGGGATGCTTCTCAGGGCCTTGACCACACCTTCAAAATTGTTGCTTGGTTGGAGCTGTGTGAGAGGCAACCCCTTGAGAAGTGGCCTGTGTACATTTAGTAGGGGGCTTTTGTCATTGGTGCTGAATGTCACAGTGCTACTGATGAGTGTTCTGCGGTGGTTGGGATCACGGGGAAGATGATACTTCCCCGGGCATCTTTTCGGTGCAGTGTAAATACCAACGGAGCGGAGAGTAGTCAGCAGTTTTTAAGGCAGTGTAGGGAATTGTCTGTATGCTCTGCAAATTGTTTGCAGCTCTAAAAGGGTAAGTCTTCAACTGTGGTTTGTACCTCCTTCCAAAAGCCCGAGAGTTGCAGACATGATGCATGTCTTCTGACCACGGCAGTTGCTATGGAGTGGGTGGCAGTATCCGCAGAGTCTAATGAGGCTTGTAGGATTGTACAGGCCAAGAGGTGTCCCTCAGGCATAAGAACCTGGGATTGTTCTTTCTTGTCCTCAGGAAGGTCATGGCACAGTTCCTCGAATTTGGAGTAGTTGAGGTAGTTGTACTTGGCCATAAAAGAGCCTCGTAATTAGATGTTCGAAACTGGAGCCTGGCTGATGAATAAGCCTTATGTTCGAATAAATCTGAGCATTTCCAGTCTCTGTCCTGATGGGTAGAACGAGATTGATATTGTCGTCCTTTCTCTTGCACCTTACTAGAAACTTTGCGGTGGAATGCAAGGACAGAAATTCCACATTGTTCACAAGAGCATAATATTTTTTGTCAGTGCATTTGCATGTTGGAGGGATGGACACTGGAGTCTGACAGAGCACTTTTGCGGGATTGAGAAGAGCTTCATTGACAGGTAGGGCAATTGTGGAGGATTGAGATGTGTGTAGGATATCAAGCAATTTATGCTGCTGATCTTTCACTTCCTCCAGATTCCTCTAGTGACAGTCTGCAATCCTGTGGAATAATTCTCGAAAGTGCCTGAAGTCGTCAGCAGCCATAAAAGATGGAGGCATGATAGCCTCATCAGGGAAGAAGAGGAGAAATGTCATGTTGGTAGGGCTTCCTCCTCCTGATCTTCCTCCTTACTTGGTACCTGGGGAGGTTCAGTCTCCGGTGGGCGAGACACCAATGGAGAAGGGAGAGGTGTAGGTCTTCGACTTTCCTCCATGGGAGGTTTCCCAAATTGTTCCCTGTACATGGTCCAAGGGTCCCAATATGACCAATATGGAGAGAGTGGAATGTGTGGCTGCATCCATGGCAATCCATATCAGGATTGTGGTCTGGATGTGGACTGCGAATAGTGAGGATGTGTGGATGAAGTCATTGTAGCCTGTCTTGAATAAGAGTGTGATGGAGCCCTCCTCCTTCTCTTCTTCCTCCTTATTGCTGGGGAAGGGAGGTGCCATCCTCGGAGGAGAAAGGGATGAGTGTTGTGCGTCCGGAGAGGAGGGTGGAAGTGGGGGGGGGAGGGGGAGGGGGAGGTGGCATCTGAGGGGAGGTAACTCAGGCATGTCAGATACCAGCAGCTTTTTAGGGTATCTGAATTCCTGTGGAGGAGGAAGGAGCATGATCAGTACCAGTGCACAGCTCGGTGTCAAGGGAGAGATGCATTCTCCTGAAGATTTGCCCAGTGCCAAGGACTTGCTTTGTGTCGACAGTTTCCTCGGTGTCAAAAAGGACGTCAGTGCCGGAAGTTTTGTCAGTGCCATGGCTACCGAGTTTAGGTCTTTAGACCACTGTTTCGTTCAGGTACCAGAGGTACTCGGATGGGCCATGGAGCTATGTCCCCTGTCCAAGGATGTTGAGGTGACTGACCTTTCGGGGGATGGTGTTCCGGCAGGCTGTGCCTCGGAGTGTGATGAGGAAGCCCATTTCTTCTCATCAGAGCAAGAAAGAGATGACATTCTTTTAGAGGGACATGGGGAATGAGAATTGGCGGACAACCTGGCAGAGCATGAAGTCTACACAGTGGGAGAGTTGGGGCCCAGCTCTGATGCTGGATGCAGTGATTTCTTCATGAGGAGAAGTCTTAACCAAATGTCCTGGTCTCTTCTGGCCCTGGCAGTCAAATCATGGCAGTGGGAACACTTTTATGGGACATGTCCCTCTCCCAGCCAGCGAATACCGTTACCAGGAAGGTGGTCCCGCAGGAGACGCATCTCTTAAACCTGGGAGATCTGGGCACAAAGGTGAGGGAAAAAAGCTTTCCAGTTGGGAAGTGGGGGAAGTGGGGAAACAGAAGCCCAAGCTATGAAGTAACAGTAAAGGTAAAGCGAAAACAAAACACATTTTGTTGAGAGAGGAAGAAGTACTAACTACACTAAAACTGACAAGTAAGAGACTATCTACTAGGGAAACATGGAAGCGGCTCTGCTGTGGATTCTGTCCCAGACCAAAGGTGGTAGAGAAGGAACTGGGGGACGGTTAAACCACACAGCGCTATATATACGTCCCACTCACAGTGTGATGGGGGAGGTGCGAATGTGCGGTCTGACGGGCACTACTGATGAAGATCTCTGATCCAGGTGCAGGGGGCACTGCCGCACCTACAGTGGAGCACCCTTAGGGACATCACTTGAAGAATAATTGGTTGAGAAATAAAGAAATAAAGATGTTAGCAAATCCTAAAGCATACCATGCCTGCTCATCACTCTGTTTTCTTTAGCAAAGTATGTACACAGAGTGTGCTTAACCATAGGGGATGCCAACAGAAATGTGCATGCATTTATTTCGGACATGGAGTGGGGAAATTGCATGAGTGCAACAGTTATTCTATTCTGTTGCTCCCAATTCCACTTTATCCGGTCCTTCTGTTTTCACTTAGCTTTTAGAGTGGAATGGCTGACCTGTCTGCTCCACTCTGCATTGATGGTGCTTGTAAAAGAGCAGACAACTGCAAAATTCAAATACCTGTCAGGGAACAAGTGAACTGCAATAGCCTTTTGGTCACACCGGTGAATGTCCCTCGATACCTGTCAACATCACAGAGCTGCACACACCACCTATTTGCTCTTACAATCTTAACACACAAAGCATGGGAGAGAAAAGAGGGGAAATGACTTGCTTAGTGACTGACCTCCAGTACTGTGCTCTACCCATTAGATAATGATGCCTGTCAAAGGACCAGATTTTACCATATTAGGCCAAATCTTAAGGTCCTATGCCAGTTTTCACTCCGTCCTTACTTGGGATTCCTGCAGATTTCAGGCACATTTTTTCCTGAGTAAAGTTTGATTTTCAACTGAGCACTGCAACTCCTACTGACAGGCACTCCGCACCTCAGAAAGTTAGCCCTTGTATTTGTAAGGAAGCAACCTTTCCCCGGCCAGTGTGTCTGCGAAGGGGCAGAAGTCTTTGGGGAATTGGCAGCCAGGGCTGGTTCCAGACCCCAGCGCGCCAAGCGTGTGCTTGGGGCGGCATGCCGCGGGGGGCGCTCTGCCTGTGGCCGGGAGGGCGGCAGGCGGCTCCGGTGGACCTCCCGCAGGCGTGCCTGCGGATGCTCCACCGGAGCCACGGGACCAGCGGACCCTCCGCAGGCACATCTGCAGGAGGTCCACCGGAGCCGCGGGACCAGCGACCGCCAGAGCACCCCCCGCAGCATGCCGCCGTGCTTGGGGCGGCGAAATCGCTAGAGCCGCCCCTGTTGGCAGCAGGTCTGGGTTTTAGAATCCCACGAGAACATGTGTGTTACTTTATGTGTCCAAGGGGAATGTTTCTCATTATCCTTCCTCTCCATTTAATTAATCTGCATTCAGTAATGAACCTTGAAGTTTCAATTAAAAAAATCATTACTAATCAGGACAGGATTCAGAAAAGAGTCAGGGGGGCTCTTAGTAGCTTTGCAGTGGCAGGAAGTTGGGGTCTGAAATAGTATTTTTACATGCTGCATGATCAATCTCTTTACTTGGGACATTTACATCCATCGGACTTTACACTTCACTTTTCTTCTATTGTTTTGGCAAACCCAAGGGAGTCGTGTCTCAGAGGAGAGAGGCCCAAATTAGTTTTAGATTTCTGGTTTATATAGAAAAACACAGGCTTTGGAAATAAATCTGTTTAAAGACGAGATGTCACTGAAAAATACCAACACCACAGCTTGACAGTTTCACTTTTGGGACAGGGTTCTGCATAGGAAGTGGTTGGTTTGTCTGTGTATTTTCTGATGATTACAATCTTGTAATAGGAGAGCTTCATGTTTTCATTTCATTAAACAGACTGCCCTGGCATTACCGTGCTGTTCTGCGTGGCAGTAAATAAGAAAAGCCACAGAACAGAATTGCTGCATTGGTAATGTCAGGATAACCTGACCTGATCAAGACTAACATCTCTTGTCCAGCTAATAGCCCCCAGATTTACTTTGCCACTCCTTTCCCCCAGTTAAGTATGTCAATTGCACTTCAGTTTAGGAAATCCCTAAGCCTGCAGCCACAGAAACATCACTGGGATTTAGGATACAACAGGACTTGTTAGCATAGCCAGACCACAGCCTTCATTCACAGCTGGCTTTTCCACAGAGTCGAGACAGTTGTGCAGTGGAATTACCCACAATGAGAGAATTGCAGATTCCATGAATTCTTGCATGGAGCAGCAGGGAAAAAAAAACATTTACAGTTCATTTCCCACTGCCCTAAGGAAACTGTGGGATCCTCGGTCAGAAAATATGGCACTCTTCACCTGGCCTCTACGCCATAATAATCAGAGATGGGACTGAGCTGCATGGGGCTGGATGAATATTTCAAACTTCCCCAAATTTGGGGATGTTCAGATCTAGTCCTTGGTGCTGGCTCATTGACAATGAGAATATATCACTCCATTAAAATGTGTATCCAGTTATCCAATCATATGGTTCTAACAGCTTATGGTTACTTTATGCCTCCAAAGACTACAGCTTCCAACCATTCGCTCACCAGATCTGAATTTCTGAGCTTTTATTCCACCACAAAACTAATGCAGTGGTTCCACTCAGTATGGTAAACTAGCCATTACAGCAGAGAGATACCTGTTAGTCAAGCAGGTCCATCATACATTAGAGTAAGTCATAGGTACACGTGATCATCTCTGGTTTAAATTCAGCAAGTGATCCCCAAAGCCAAGCACCAAAGATCAGGGTTTCTCAAACAGGGGTTGCCGCTTGTGTAGGGAAAACCCCGGGTGGGCCGGGCCGGGCTGGGCCGGTGTGTTTACCTGCCCCGTCCACAGGTCCAGCTGATCGCGGCTCCCACTGGCCAATGGGAGCTGCTGGAAGCGGCGTGGGCCAAGGGACTTACTGAAACACCTGAAAAACCGACGGCAGCGCTTTCTCCGGAAGATCCTCAACATAAAGTGGCAAGCATCAGAGGTGTAGTCGCGTTAGTCTGGATCTGTAAAAGCAGCAAAGAGTCCTGTGGCACCTTATAGACTAACAGACATACTGGAGCATGAGCTTTCATGGGTGAATACCCACTTCATTGTCTGTTTGTCTATAAGGTGCCACACAACATAAAGTGGGAGGATCACCGCACTAATGTCAGTGTCCTCATGGAGGCCGACATCTTCAATATTGAGGCCCTGATCTGCCTTCCAGCATCATCTGCAACATCTGCCAACAAGTTTGCGGTTCAAGGCTCGGACTCCTCAGTCACCAAAGGACCCATAAGAAATAAAACCTATGGAAGAGATCATCCTCGACCCTGAGGGATTGCCAGCGACGATCACAATGGGGCCTTGATTTTAGTTGCAGCCTCTGGGTGCTACTATAGGTACTAACAATTTGCCACTGAGAAGCAACAGAGTCTCTGACAAGCTGTATAATAGTGTCAAAAAAAGAAAAGGACCCTCTTTGGTTTGTCACTTAACAGGAGATTTGAAATGGACTTCGATGGTACTACCCACTGCACAATCTGCAGGAAAATAGAGTTCTGAACAACTTCCCTTGTCTTCCTGTGTGAAGGGGCCCCATAGGGTAAATATGCTCCTCCCACCTGTTTAAGAGATTCTGCACCCCTCTGTCCATTGGAATCAGCCGCAGACAGGTACTTTTGCACAGGAGTGCTACATCACTTGGAAATTCAAACAACTCCAGGAAGCATCTGGTGACTGTGAGGAAGAGGTCTCATTGTCAGTTTTCAAGGAGATTAATGTGCTGAAACCGGAGAAGGAGAAAATCCCTTTTGGATGATCAGGATCAGCTAACCTTGTTCTCCCTTTCTACTCACAATCTCAACATTAAATGTGCGCAGGACTCCAATTTTAGAGGGGGAGAGGACTTGTTTTTCCCTTTATCCCGCATTGCTGATTTTCCCACAGTAACTTGTTTTCCACCTGCCCAATGAGACATGACAAGCCATGATCCGATGCCACTGAGTGGAAACTGACATGTCAGCAGAAATCTGAGACAGGCCTTCCTTAAAAACAATTGCTATGGTAGGTCATGTTATCAGTAAGAAGATAAAAAAGATCAAGAGAGAAACTCGGTCTATTTGTATAGCTAGTTGCCAAATTAGATGTCTCCACTCTTTGACGAAGGAAAACTCAAACGGGAGAAGAAGCATTAAAACTAAAGCACCAAATCTTCAAAAGAAGAGACACACTTTACTGAATGTTTTAAATCTCTCAGCAGAGCTCAGACGCCATTGCAAAGGGGGCCATATAAGTACCTAGATAGCAGTTAGCTAAGCTGAACCAGCTTTATTTACAGCATCAATACCCCACTGCACCCACCTTTGATCGCTCCAGATACTAAAACAGTATGTCCAGTAAAAATTGCTGTAAGTGACCCTCAGCAAAGACTGGTTCCTCATTTAACTAAATGCCAAACAGAATTGTAGTGCAAACTCTAGAGAGAGAAATGCACTTGGGGGAGGGGAGGAAGATCAAGTTACATTCACTTGATGTCGTAACATTTTGGTGGTAATTTTCAGACTTTGATGACTGAAAATTGTCTCATTGCTACACAATGCCACACATGTATGTCATTTTCCTAAATGATAATTTTTTGAATAATTTATTCTAACATTTTTAGTCTCCCTTGAAGTAACCACACTAATGACTTTGATGCATCAGACTATGCAACTGGCTGCTGATTGTAGACTTTTGTAAAATACCAGATGGATTGAATTACATAATTCATGTGGTACCTTTATAATTCTGCTATTCTTTTACAGTTAAAGACATGGGTTGAGATCTGCCTTCCACTCAAGTCTCATAGACTCATAGACTTTAAGGTCAGAAGAGACCATTATGATCATCTAGTCTGACCTCCTGCACAACGCAGGCCACAGAATATCTCCCACCCACTCCTGTAACAAACTCCTAACCTATGTTTGAGTTATTGAAGTCCTCAAATCATGGTTTAAAGACCTCAAGGTGCAGAGAATCCTCCAGCAAGTGACCCGTGCCCCATGCTGCAGAGGAAGGCGAAAAACCTCCAGAGCCTCTGCCAATCTGCCCAGGGGGAAAATTCCTTCCCGACCCCAAATATGGTGATCAGTTAAACCCTGAGCATGTGGGCAAGACTCACCAGCCAGCACCCAGGAAAGAATTCTCTGTAGTAACTCAGATCCCACCCCATCTAACAGCCCATTACACATCATTGGGTATACTTACCTGCTGATAATCAAAGATCAATTAATTGCCAAAATTAGGCCATCCCATCATATTATCCCCTCCATAAACTTATCAAGCTTAGTCTTTTAGCCAGATATGTCTTTTGCCCCCACTACTCCCCTTGGAAGGCTGTTCCAGAACTTCACTCCTCTGATGGTTAGAAACCTTTGTCTAATTTCAAGTCTAAACTTCCCAAGTCCAGTTTATATCCATTTGTTCTTGTGTCCACATTGGTACTAAGCTTAAATAATTCCTCTCCCTCCCTGGTGTTTATCCCTCTGATATATTTATAGAGAGCAGTCATATCTCTCCTCAGCCTTCTTTTGGTTAGGCTAAACAAGCCAAGCTCCTTGAGTCTCCTTTCATAAGACAGGTTTTCCATTCCTTGGATCATCCTAGTAGCCCTTCTCTGTACCTGTTCCAGTTTGAATTCATCCTTCTTGAACATGGGAGACCAGAACTGCACACAGTATTCCAGATGAGGTCTCACCAGTGCCTTGTATAATGGTACTAACACCTCCGTATCTTTACTGGAAATAACTCGCCTGATGCATCCCAAGACCGCATTAGCTTTTTTAACGGCCATATCACATTGGCGGCTCATAGTCATCCTGTGATTAACCAATACGCCGAGGTCCTTGTCGTCCTTCTCTCTTACTTCCAACTGATGTGTCCCCAATTTATAACCAAAATTCTTATTATTAATCCCTAAATAAATGACCATGCACTTTTCACTATTAAATTTCATCCTATTACTATTACTCCAGTTTACAAGGTCATCCAGATCTTCCTGTATGACATCCTGGTCCTTCTCTGTGTTAGCAATACCTCCCAGTTTTGTGTCATCCGCAAACTTTATTAGCACATTCCCGCTTTTTGTGCCAAGGTCAGTAATAAAAATATTAAATAAGATTGGTCCCAAAACCGATCCCTGAGGAACTCCACTAGTAACCACCTTCCAGCCTGACAGTTCACCTTTCAGTACGACCCATTGTAGTCTCCCCTGAGCTGGGACTGAGCACTCCCTGGGGAAGGCATTTGGATAGTGGCCCTGTCAGGCTTCACAACCCCAGAAGGGATGGACTAAACGGGGACCTGGCCAGCGAGACTATCACAGAGTGAGCAGAGAGAAGAAGGAAGGGGGCCCCCAATGCTGCGAGAGCTATTTTCCCAGACCTAGACATGAGGAGGCGGGAACCCTGGTACAGGGATCCAGCTTATTAAACATCCACTGGCCACCACCAACTCCTCAGCTCTTCCACAGAAGCTGCTTTTTCTCCTCACACCTTACTGCAAACTAGTGACTATCTCTTCCCTTTTGCTTTTGTTCTCTTACCTCGGCAACTCGCGGACCCACATTCATCCTGCTGGGCTACTTCAGACACACGTTCACTCAGCCCTGAATTCCAAACCGCCTTCTCAGTAGGGATTGCCTGCATTTCTGCCATTGGCTGCTGCAGAAGGAAAGGAAAAGCTCTCTTCCATTGTTGGCTTTGCAGCCCTGTTGCATTGCATAGCTAGTGCTCTGCTTACAGACCCCCTCTAGCAGTCTCCTTTTCCTCTGTGCATGGGTGAGAGCGTGCACAGCCGCGTTAACAGGCCCTGTGGTCTAAACTTCAAAAGAGAGTTCAGCAACCATCACCGGAGACAGACTTCCAGCAATGTCACTCTGGGAGCTGCTGGGCACTCAGCGCTTTTGAAAATCTAGGGCCAACTGTGGATGCCAGGCACTTGAAAATCCAGCTCTGATCCCTTTTGAAAATCTGGCCATATATACCTTTGCTGAAAGCTCCAGCTGCTACATGGGTAATTACCGAGGGCTGCATTGAGCTCCCTGCTCCCAGTCTGTGCAAGGAGGGGACTGTCCCTATATAACCTCTTCTGCATGAAAGCGAGGCCCAGATGCCTCCATAGTCCCTCCCACCAACCTGCCCCGAGCAGGTCCCTGTCCCCTCTAGGGAAGAGGAGGAGACTGGTTGAGTGAAGAAGTGAGTGGGCTCAGAGCAGAACCATGGGCTGGGGGAAGTGTGCACATCACTGGCCTCAGCTTCAGAAAAACAACAAAGCCCCAGCGTGTATTCTTGTCTCCATGCAGGGTGCCCTGGGGGCTGCTGTGGTCAAGGCAAGTCTCCAATAGTGCAGCTCCCAAGGATTCAGGCTGTACAGAGGTTTGAGGAAAATACTGGGACCGGAGGCCTGGGGCCTTCTACAGATCCCCCAGGAACCTTGGAGATCCCTGGGCATCTTCCCAGGTCCAATGGCCTTTTCTATCATCCCCCCACATGGGATGTCACGGGGGATTCTCTGTGAGGGTCACCTCCTCTCAGCTGTGTCCTCTGCAAAAGACTTTAATATGGAAGGGGATCATCATGATCTGGCCCTGAGTGAGCTACATGTATTTTGTGGATTCCTTCAGTTGAGGTGAGTGCTTAACTGCTTATGCTTCTATACATGAGATGCTCTGAGCAGAGGTGGCTGCACACACCACACAGCCAGCACGATGCTTGAGGAAATGGCTGGGTGCCTTGGTTTCATTGAGTTTTTTTGCACTGTACAAGGAAGATGAACAGAAAACATGTCACTAATCCATCGCCTTCCCTTCTCTGTCCCACCTCCTTTCCTGTGCGACCTTCAGAGAGTCAGAAACAAGCCTGATGGTGTTTGGATTTCTACTAAGGTAGGTCAGTTCTCAGCAGGACTTGTCTGGTGCTTCGGAATTGCTCGGAGGCTGTTTGTGTCATTTGCAGCATTAAATAATGGCATGATAAACGTTTGATCACTTCAATGTCGAGGTTGGACAGAGCCCAGGACCGAGCCTTCTTCAGTTCCAAACTGTATCTGGAATCATTCTTTGAGCCAAGAACATGTTTGGGTCCTACTTCAAATGGCTTGTGTGTGATATTTAATAAAACCGGTGACCCATTTATGCCATACAGTGATGTAAACGACGCATTCACTCCTATGGACCTAGGACCACTTAACATAGCATCTACTGCTGAGACACATAAAAGGTTACTATACACAGGCATTCATGCTTGATTTCTTCAATTGTGAAGACAGTCTACGCATTGTGCCACTGGCTCCTTCCACAGCCAAAAGAAAGGCACTGCTGGCTCCAATTTGCCCAGTCCTGTGAACAGACTTAAAATTAGGTGAGTGAAAAAGTGGCAAAATCTCACACAAAAACTTGGGCGTTCCTCCCTCAATTGCCAGAGAACCTCAGTCTTCTGGGGTTTGACTCAAAAATAACTCGGAGTTCCATTTCCAGACTTGGACTCTGCAGCTGGTGGCATCACACTGAGCTCTTTCTGGGAAACCCTTTGTTTTCAACCAAGTTCTCCAGGACAAAAGCGTCACAAGTGACCTTAACAGGCTTGCCTGGGCAACTCTGAGTGTACACCTCATGGTATCATGTTTCCCTTCTGTGCTCGCGACTGGAAACTGGTTCTCAGGGCCAACCCAAGGCTCTGCATGGCAGCAGAGAGAATTCTCTATTTCTCTTTCACTTGTCTGCTAATGTCGAACTATCCCATTTTCGGATAGTCAAAGCTGTCTTGTTTGAACTAGGTCAAGAGTTACCCATATTATATATGCAATAATGTAAGGGCTCATCAACACCATACAGCTACTTGGCCTGATAGAAAGCATTGCAGTGGGAAGTCACATAAGGCAAGGCAAAAGCGTCCACCAGGTCTGGCTTTGCAAAGCACACAGAGGAGAGCTCTGCAACTAGCTCAGTAGTTCTGACAGCAGACATTCCTTGAGAGACTGTTTGCTGAGACAGTGAAAAGCATACCAGAGCTGCATCCTAGCTTCGCATGCTAAACCAGAAAAGGTGTTGAACAGAGCAAACTGATTTTTGTCTTTGTCTTTTTGGTTCATTTGCCTGCCACAGAAGATCCCTAAGGTTTTCTAGATCTTATTACATCTTGAAGGGTTGGCTCAGTTCTGGACTGCAGCACTTACAGAAGGGAAAAAAACATGTGTGTATTAAAAAACCATCAGGCCAGTCCCAGGCGGAGCCAGCATTCATCTTTGTGCGTGTGTGCATTCAAAATAGGAACATATTTCCCATATCAGACCATGGAACCATCAAATCTTGATAACCTAGCCTGGTAGTGGCCAATACCTGATGCATCAGAGAAAGAGGATTCTCACCCCACCATTATGCATCTAGCTAATTGTGCAATTCTATATATGGAGGAGGGAAATCGTATTTGATGCTTGGGTTTATCAGCTTTAGGCCATGAAGGAGAGGGGCTAGAGGCACTCGAGGTTAACCAACAGGAGAACTCAGCTGTGAGGAGGCAGGTGGGGAATGACAGGCTATAGGAGGTGTTCCCAAATGTGCTGGCCACACATTTTACATTTGGGAAAGTAAAAGCAGCAGAGTCTTGTGGCACCTTATAGACTTATAGTCTACAAGGTGTCACAAGACTCTTTGCTGCTTTTACAGATCCAGACTAACACGGCTCCCCCTCTGATATTTGGGAAAGTGGATGTGGAAAGTGATGCAAAGGCAGGTAAAGGACTGGGCGCAAGCGCGAGCGTGTGTGTGTGTGGGGGGGGGAGGGTGGCCTTGTCCATAACTAGGGCTTCTCAGTACTATGGTAATACAAACAAATAATAAGATCACAATGGACACTATGGAAATCAGATAGACCAGGCAGATGGAGGCTGCATTAGTCTAGGTAGCTGATAGATTAAGATATTTATCTGACTGAGCAATGAGGCAATTGCAAACTCTGTGTAAAACCTCTCCAGAACACACCCATACTTTGGGTTAATGGCTGATTTGCAAATGAAAGGAAAAAAATGGAAATGAAGAGGATGCCTTAATCCTAGAGCTCAAAGCTATATAGCAGGGGGTGTACATTGTCAGCCAGTTGGAAAAATCTTATTGATGAGAAGGGTAGCTGTTGGCAATTCAGACAAGATGAGATTTTCTTGGAGCTGAGTGCTGAATGGTACCATTGCACACAGCACAGAGCAGAAGCAAAGTCTGCCACCTCCCTCTTGGAAACCCCCCCCCAGCTCATGCAGAGTCTCAAGAGGAATATGGTGTGTGTGAGAGAGAGAGCAGGGGTGCAGGAACCATGTATTTAGTGTGTATTGCTACTGCTTCAAGCCAGGGGGTGCAACAGTGGCCAGCACCAGATGCATCAGTGGAAGGTGCAAAACCCCTGCTTTTGTAAAGGAGCCCTCGAGGCAGGGCCGGCTCCAGACCCCAGCGCGCCAAGCGCGTGCTTGGGGCGGCCTTTTGCCGGCAGGGCGGCAGGCGGGTCCGGCGGACCTTCCGCAGTCATGCCTGCAGGAGGTCCAACGGAGCTGCGGGACGACCGGACCTCCCGCAGGCATGACTGCGGTGGGTGCGCTGGTCCTGCGGCTCGTGTGGACCTCCCGCAGGCATGACTGCGGAAGCTCCACCGTAGGCGCGGGACCAGCGGCACGTCTGCGGGAGGTCCCCCGGAGGCGCGGGACCGGCGCCCGGCTGCGCGAGCGGCGTGGCGCGCCGCCCTGCTTGGGGCGGCGGAATTCGTAGAGCCGCCCCTGCCTCGAGGCAACAAAATAACACTTTACTCACAGCAGGACTCTGTCTGCTGGCTGGAGAGCTTGTCACAACCTTAGTCACAACCAACTGTGTGTGTGTGTAGCAGGGAGGAACTGCCCCTCACAAAACAGGAAATAAGGGAGCATGGCTCCATCCCCTAATGCTTTGAGTAACCCAGTTAAATTTACTAAGATTCAGTTATGGGATAAATGTTCCCAGGGAACGTTTCCTTTCAACCCCTGTGCCCTGAAACATGAGTTTCTATCCTTTCCAAAGTTCTTGGCTATGGATCAATATTTGCTTTTATAATTCTGCATACTCTCATTATCCATAGCTATCCACTCCTTTTTATGAATCCCGCTAAGCTCTTGCTGCAGTAATATGTTGTGGCAATGAATCCCACAGGTAATTTTGTGTGTTAGGCCAAAACCACCAGAATGACCTGTTATGGCCTTGCACTAGGAAGACACAGTTGAGACCAAGAAATAGCAGGATAAAAATATCTTCCTGTCTCATTTTTCAGCATATATGATGAAAATATGAGACCACTGGGCTTTATCCAGGCAGATTTGACAGCCTTTACTTGGTATATGAGACAAATTAAATTTGGGGCTCACTCCAAGAATTAGTTATTTTTACCCAAGTAAGTATGTGCTGGTGAATCAGACATTGGAAAGGTGCTTCTGTTATAACTGTATAGTTGGTATGGTTTATATTAGGCCATGGTGTTTTATATTGTGCTTCATTTTGGAGTACTTAATTTATTTGAGTTGCCGTGTTTTATTGTTTTTTAATTTTTTAATGGTTGGTTTTGGGTTTCAATGACTGACGTTAGTATTGTAACTATTTAATGCAAAGAAAGAATATAAAACAATGGCATAAACAAAAATCACGCTGGGTTTGCAAAATCAAACCTATCCCTCTGGAAACGGATCTGGAAATGGAGAATAAAGCATTACAAAGGGCTTTTCAATCATTCATAGATCCTTAACTAGGGAAATTCCTCACCTGAGTTCAGGAGTAAAATTTGTATCCTTGTATGCTGCAGATGTCCCTGTGCATTTAAGTATATGACCACACCCAGGCCTGCCAGTTTAACCCTCAATTCTGCAAAGACTTCTGCATTTTTGAGTTCAATGGGACTATTTCCATGTGTAAAATTAAACATGCATGTTCAGTGTTTGAAGGATTGAGGCCCTATTTTGTTTAAGTAACTAATAGAGCACTTTTAAGCACTATCTGCTGAAAATTTTCAAATGTGCCTGTGGCAAACCACCAAGAGACAGTAGGTGCACAGAATATGAATTCTCCTTTGCCAATGAAGGTTGGGGAGAGGAGTGAAGACAGATGTATTTGAGGAATCAAGAATTACCTTTGCTCGAGATTTCTGCAAGGATATCCAAGAACTATTGTCTGGCTAGGCACATGCCTGGCCATTTCATGCATGCACATCAGGTTCATTGCTTTGAAAAAAATCTATGGCCTACTCAGTAAAGATGCATTTTACACAATGGCTGCCTTTTCTGATGTAGTCCAGATAACCGGTTACAAACATAAGATGGAGGAAGTGGCTAATGGCAAAACTAAACTCAAAAATACATCTGCCAGCTGGACAGGGGTGCTGTTCCATTGGAGTGGGAGTGGCCAGTGTGGCAGGCCTGTGGTCCTTCCCTAGGGAAGTTGCTCTGCTTTCCAGTTTAGGAAGGCTAGCAGAGGCCTAAAATGTATGGGATGGGCATGAGAAGAGAATGATGGGAGCATAGACAGTGACAGGAATTTACCCTGACTATAGAGCAAAGGGACAAGGTCATAAAATCACAGAAATGTAGGACCGGAAGGGATCTCAAGAAGTCATCTAGTCCACACCCCCCGTGCTCAGGCAGGATTAGTTTGCAGCTCACACTGAAATGAAACTTCCAGTATTCAGCAGAAAGGTAAAAGGGAAATTAACTACATAACTTAGGGTGACCAGACAGCAAATGTGAAAAATCTGGACAGGGTGGGGGGCAGGGGTAATAGCAGCCTATATAAGAAAAAGACAGAAAAATCAGGACTGTCTCTGTAAAATCAGGACATCTGGTCACTCTAACATAATTGCACACACTACACACCTATATCCACCTCTGTGGGTCCTGAATTGTGATTTGCTCCCTATGTGCTACCACCATGCCAATAAAACCAGCCACCTATCCATTTGTACCCCAGGAACAGGGTGAATGGGCATGGTGCCATATACCAACCCCCCTTTTGTTAGCAGATGTTATGAATATCAGCCGCAGATAAAATATTCATGGAGGTATAGTGAGTAGTGTCAGCTACTGGTGAAGTGGATGAATGGGCTGACAGGACGGATGTGCTCACAGCTCCCTGAATGCTCCTGTATTTGTCGTATATTCATCAGCAGTTGGCCGTCTCCTCCTCAGAGTGTAAAACAGCCCTTAGAGTTAGAATTCTAGTCCTTAGAAATCTTTGCAGAGATTGGAATCTTCTTCCTTCTCCAAATACACACCTCATTACCCCTCTGCCCGAGCTTCCTGGCAAAGGAGAATTCACATTCTGTGCACTTCGTGGCTCACTGGCTGTAACAGGAAAAATAAGTCCTGATCAGCATTACTGATCAGTGAGATGCCTGCAGCTGGTAATTAACACAGGGGAAAAAAAAAGATAAATAATCTTCTCTGTGCTGATTTATGCGATTTTAAACTTAGGAACTCAGATTTTCCTATCACCATCTATGGGACCCCAGGGACAGTTTTGACTTAATGCAGAGTCAGATGCCTCTCTTGGTTATGAATTAGGAAGGTGATCTGGGGAGCCTGAAACAGAGGTACAAGCATTTTAAGATGAGCGCATATAGGGGCTTTGATATTTTCATTTTACCGTCAGTATTTTGTTTTTATTGCAATTCTAACAGTGTCCTGGTGCTTTGAGATTAATGGAGGGAACCCTCCTGGGCCAGCATCAGCCTGTTCCAGGTTCAGTGGAAGGCTGGTCCAGTGGTTAGGGTGCTATGCTGAGACTCGGGAGTCCTGGGTCGGGTTGCCAACTTTCTAATTACACAAAACCGAACACCCTTGCCCTGCCCCTTCCCCCTCTGTTGCTCGCTCTCCCCAACCCTCACTCATTTTTACTGGGCTGGGCAGGGGGTTGGGGTGTGGGAGGGGGTACAGGCTCTGGGCTGGGGCCACAAGCTCCAGGGTGGGGCCAGAAATGAGGGGTTCAGGGTGTGGGAGAGGGATTCGGGCTGGGGCAGGAGGTTGGGGTGCAGGGGGGGTGAGAGCTCTGGCTGGGGCTGGGAATGAGGGGGTTGTGATCAGGAGGGAGTTCTGAGCTGGAGCAGGGGGTTGGGGCACGGGAGATGGTTGGGAGTTCAGGATCCAGGAGGGAGTTTTGATGCAGGAGAGGGCTCAGGGCGGGGGTCTGGGGCACAGGCTCCAGGAGTAAGTTTAGGTGTGGGAGGGGGGGTTCAGGGCAGGGAGTTGGGGCAAGGGGTGCAGGCTCCAGGTGGCACTCACTTCAGGTAGCTCCCCGCAAGTGGCACCATATCCCTCGGCTCCTAGGCAGAGGCATGGCCAGGCAGCTCTACATGCTGCCTCTGGCCACAGACATTGTGATTCCCAGCCAATGGCAGCTGTAGAGCCGGAGCCCAGGCAGCACATGGAGCCCACATGGCCATCCCTCCATCTAGGAGCCAAGGGACATGTTGCCACTTATGGGGAGCTGCGTCAGCCGGACGTTTAACGGCCCAATCAGCAATGCTGACTAGAGCCACAAGGGTACCTTTTCAAATGGGTGTTCAGGTCAAAAACCAGACACCTGGCAACCCTAGTCCTGGGTTCAGTTCCCTGCTTTGCTAATGACCTCCTCGATGACCTTGAACAAGTTGTTCATTCTGTGTGCCTCAGTTCCCCCATCTATGAACGAAGGGTAAATAGTGCTGCCTATGTTATGCAGGAGGCCAGGCTAGATCACCACAGTGGTCCCTTCTTGACTTAAAAATCTATTAAAACTGTTGGAGGTTCAGTGTCTGAGCCCAGCTGTGCTGCCCAGGATCTGTGGCTCTGTCACCCAGTGTCAAGTTTATGGCCGTGTTGCCCAGTGCTGAGAGTCTACGGTGGGTGGTAAGGGAACTGGGGCAGTCCCTGCTCCACCAGGGCCCTGTGACTGGCTGGTCAGATATGTGGCCTGGCACTTGCATACTCCCAAGTCTGCTCCTTGGGTCCCTTCCTATCGCATTCTCAGCTCCCTCCAGCATCACAAAAGGGGTCAGCTTATGAGCTCACGGGAGACAGTTCTCACCAGAGGCTCTTCTCCTTCAATTGTGGCCCTCCCCTCCTGGTCTCCATGGACACCTTGGCAGTGGGGTCTGGTCCAGGCGGCATGGAGCCCTGTGGTCTTGTAGGACTGCTCCTTGCTCTGCCCTCTGATTGAGCTCTGCCTCCACTGCAAATGTGCCCAACAGGTGCAGCGGAGCAGGGCCTTTTGGGCCCAGAGCTGCTTGTTAACCCTTGCTTCCCCATCACAAAGACACCACCAATAGAGCCCTCCTTCTCTCTCATGCAGGTATTAGCGCTGAAGGGGAGGAAATCTGAAGGGATTTATAAACAAGCCGATGCTAGTTTAAAGCCTAGAGTCTGGAGTCCTTTGCAGAGGGAAGGCTGGAGGAACTCCACTCCATAGTGAGGAACATGGCTGGCTAGTCCTGACTGGTCTCTGTTACGCCAGGAAGGCTGGGATACATAGTTCATCATGGCAGACAAGCACAGAGCTGTTATTTTTAAAAACAAAAGCCAAAAACAAGTGTTGGGCCAAGGAAAAGTAGTGCTGAGGAGAGTACCTGCGTGAAGTGTTCTCCAAAGGCGAAGAGAAAAGTTCCTTCCCTTCCTGGGTGATTCATATTTAGCTCCGAGAAAGACAGCGACCGTACGGAAGGAATCAGAGTGAGTTCTGGGAGCTACTGCAGCCTTCCTGTAACAGATAGGAAAAAGAAAGGTGTTTCTCATCTCTGATTTTCTAAACCTCCCTGGGAAACCTGTCCACTCCCTGAGCCTATCCCCAACTTCACTGATGAAACAGCCAGATTCCAGTTAAGGTAATCGTCTTGCTTAATAATTCATTACCTGCTTTCAGGAGAAGCTCAAAGGAAATCTAAAAAGCTGCTACATCTATTCCCATCAACAACATTGTTCAGAGAATATCTTTTTAAAAAATAAAAATCAATGAAAGCATTATTAATAACAACAGGGTCAGACAATGGCTAGAGGTTTCAGATCTTACTTACAGCTTTTTTTGTTTTGTTTTTAATATCACTTAAGAAAAAACTAGTACCAAATGAGAATAAGGGTACAAGACAAACAGTCACAGCTGAGGCTTCCACCTTTAATAATGAAGCAAAAATGAATGTGGTCCCTTGTAGGACCAAAGGAAATAGGGATTTAATTGGGGAAGAGATGAACTTTGGAAGATATTCTGTATATGCTTTACATGCCTGTTTTCCATAGTTCCCATTATTTCTTAGTTGCATTAGGGTAGTGCCTAACAGCCCCCCCAGCTCAGGTCAGGACCCATTGTGGTCTTACACCTGGAAAGAGAGAATCAAAGAACTCACACTTTAAACTCACAAAGAGGGGAAGAAACTTGACCAAGGTCACACAGAAGGTCACCTGGGAATAGAACCTGATCTACTAGTCACTGTCTACTGCCCGAACCCTTGGACCCTGCCGCCCTTTTTTTTTTTTATTATTGCCAAGTATGTTTGCATGATACAAAACAATGCTGCTGTAAGGGTTCATCTGCTGCTGGAATTTCCCATGGTGAAAGATTATGGCCCTATGTTTGTGTCCGTTTTGTCTGCCAACTGGTGCAGAACAGGCTTCAACAATTGAGTTCACTAGCTGATGGCTGGACTGGCCAGGTATCATCCTACATAATACTGCGCCCAAGTCTCAGAACATCTGTCTCCCTTGCATTGCTAGAGATGCTCCTGACTCAGAACACTGGCTGTGCACAGACCCGGGACTTCAGAGAAGTTGGGTTCAGGATCTGAAGTCTGATCATGCACACAAAATTCCAGAAGTAAAGATCAGCGAGTGTTATAATAAATTGCAGCTGTGTCGGTCCCAGGATATTGGACAGACAAGATGGGTGAAGTAATATCTTTTATAGGCCCAACTTCTATTGGTCCAATAAAATAAGGGACCTTGAATGGTCCCTTAGAAATTGTGCTAACTATGTATGCTAAGCTCTATTCAATCTTATATTTAATTGTAACACTATGTTTTCTGGACCTGAAGAAGAGCTCTGTGTACCTCAAAAGCTTGTCTCCCTGACCCTCAGAAGTTGGTCCAATGAAAGATATTACCTCATCCACCTTGTCTCTGTTATCAGAGGACACTCAAACTACACATATGGGTGAAGGACAAATACTTCATAGTTTGCAGTTCAGGTACCAATAAGAATGTTTTTTTTTTTTTGAGGATTGACTCGGACGATATGTCTACACTTAAAATGCTACAGTGGCACAGGTTGACAGAAGAATTCTTCCGTTCACCTAGCACTGGCTCCACCAGCAGTTAGGTAGGCTTAACTACACCACTCAGGGGCATGGATTTCACACTCCTGAGCGACAAAGTTAAGCTGACTTAATTTTCTAGTGTAGACCAGATCTGACTTTAATGGTCAACTCCTTCTGCTCATGTGGTGAAGGGAGACTTGGAGGAAGCAGAAGATCTGAATACTATTTCCCACTCTGCGACAGATTCATTGGGTGATCCTGGGCAAGTCACATAGGCCTACAGTTTCAAATGTATCCTCTGATTTTGTCTCTATTTTTGGGGACTTCACTAAAGATACCTATTGCCTGATTTTCAGAGGTGGTGAGTCCCCATGACTCCATCTAATCTCAGTTGAAGCTACAGGTGCTCAGCCAGTCTGAGGGCCTACCTGTCAATAATTCAGGCACCCAAATTTGTGCACTCTTGAAAATGTGAGCCTAAACCTTTCTATGCCTTGGTTTTCCTTATCTGCAAACTAGGAAAAGCAATATTTATCTTCCTCAAAGGAATATTAGAAAAACAAGGTGGGTGAGTGAGAGGTGCCCGCGGGTGCCACCTGGAAGTGACCTCTGGTCACTAACCTGGGCTCCCTCTCAGCACGGTGCTGCTATGACAAGCGATAGACCACTGCCGGTCCTACGCTCCCACCAGCATTCACACAGGCAGGGACACACCCAGCTGCAGTTGCAGGCAGGCTGTGGCCAGCCACTGCATGAAACAATAGAGAGGCTACAGCCAAAATAACCCCCAGCTCCCCAACCTAAGACCCTAGAGCTGCACTGTCCTGATCGAAACCCCACCCAGCATGAATTTATTACCCAGTTTGCCCCTCCCTCAGTGTGGAGAGGAATATGCAACAAACTTACGTTAATCAATCTGAAAATTTCCCCAGACACTTCAGTCAAAGGCACACTGGTTTAGATAAAGCAAAAAACAAGTTTGTTACTGTGATAAATGAAGCGGGTGGTGGGGGCGGGGAGTAGCTCCCTTTTACAGACACCCAGCCAGCAGCTATAAAATCCCTGTTAGTAGCTCTTCTTTACTTGCTTTACCTGTAAAGGGTTAAAAAGTCTCCTTGCATAGGTAAAAGGAAGGGAGTGGGCACCTGACCAAAAGGAAGGCTAGAACTTTTTAAAATGGGGGGGGGAACTTCCTCTTTGTCTGTGTTGTTTTCCCAGATAGCAGAGACAGGGCTGGGACTATGCTGTAAAAAGCTTTGGGCCAGGTATGAAAATCACCACATCATACTTAGAAACTACTCATTTGAAACCCCAGATATGCAAGTAGATCAAGAAATGTCTAGGAAGAGGTGATCACGTTTATCTCTTATTTCTTTATGGGTTGTGGACTCCTCTGTGCTAACCCTAGGTGTTTTTGTTAGGCTTGTACCCTTTAAGCTTCTTAAGATCCAGCTATCTTGACACGTAACCCTTGTAATTTTTTTTAAGCCTAGCAAAAAGCTTAAGTTCCCAATGTATTTTCTCTTTTGTTTTTAATAAAGTTGACTTTAAAAAAATGGATTTGTGTGTCCCTAAGATGTTTGTGCATGTTGTATAATTAGTTGGTGGCAACAGCTGATTTCCTTTGTTTTCTTTCTCAGCTCTTCCCTGGAGGGAGGGTGAAAGAGCTTGAGGGTGAAGGAAGAAATTCCCAAGTGTGGCTTCCTGGGTTTTCAAAGGGTTTTTTTTTTTGCACGTTGGTGGTGGCAGCATCTACCTACCCAAGGTCAGAAAAAAGCTATAGCCTTGGGAGTTTAATACAAGCCTGGAGTGGCCAGTATTAATTTGTAGAAGCCTTGTGGGCCCCCACCTTCTGCACTCAAAGTGCCAGAGTGGGGAAATCAGCCTTGACAGTTACCTACAAAAAGATAGATTTTAAGTGATAGCAAACAGACCAAAGCAGATCACCTAATAAATAAACAAAATCGCAAACTAAGCCTAAGATATTAGAAAAAATTGCTAATTCATATCCAGTCTCTTACCCTGGCTGATGATACAAGCAGTCCACCAGGTTTCCAGACACAGGCTGGAAATCCCTTGAGCCTGGGTCCAGCATTTCCCCTAGTTCAGTAGGTGTTTCCAGGGGTGTCCTTGTGTGGGGAGTGAAGCCCTTTGATATCACACCCCACCTTATATAGCTTTACCATGTGGCAGGAACCTTTTGTTCCAAAATCAGTTCACAGCCCAATTTGTGGAAAACCACAGGTACTCAAAATGGAGATCAGTGTCTGTGGTCTGGTCACATGCCCTTGCATGCCCTGTGAGTCATAGCAGCCATTACTTACAGGCAGTCTGGAGTGTTCTCAGGAAGGCTCAGCAGGTGCGAGATAAGCTTCTCCTAAGGCCTATTATTTTTCGTAATGGCTCATTACCCTGAATAGTCTTTCCCAACCAGCTATCTAGACTGGAAGCATCTTGCTTAGCAGGTGTCACCCAGGCCTAACTACATCTGAAATACAGATGCATAGTCAATATTTTTTAATTTCAGATACAAAAATGATACATGCACACAAAGACAATCATTCAGCAAGTTAAGTATCAGAGGGGTAGCCGTGTTAGTCTGGTTCTGTAGAAGCAGCAAAGAATCCTGTGGCACCTTATAGACTAACAGATGTTTTTGCAGCATGAGCTTTTGTGGGTGAATACCCACTTCTTCGGATGCAAGTACTTGCATCCGAAGAAGTGGGTATTCACCCACGAAAGCTCATGCTGCAAAAACATCTGTTAGTCTATAAGGTGCCACAGGATTCTATTCAGCAAGTTATAACTTTTCCAATGACCTTATGACCCATCTTGTACAAAATGCATCATGATTATGCCATAATCATACCATACTATTACTATGTGACACTACATCCCATATTAGTCAGTGAGGTAATATTCATTGGACCACCTTCTGTTGGTGAAAGACAAGCTTTCGATCTACACAGAGCTCTTCTTCAGGTCTGGAAAAAGGACTCTGAGTGTCACAGTTTAGTGGAACAGATTGTTTAGGATAACCCCCCTACCTTTTTTGTCCTATGACTGGACAGGTGTTAACAGGCCCTTGAAATGTGTTAATTACATATTCTAAACAATCTGTTCCACCTTGTATTCAGCCGTGACTCTGGTTACCTGTCCCAGGCCTGAGAAAGGCCTGTAGCTTTAGCTTTAGCTGTAGCTTGCCTTTCACCAACCATCTTGTTGCTCTAATATCCTGGGACCAACATGGCTACAACATTGCAAACATCAAAGGAATATTGTCAGGTGTATCTCACTGAGATCTGTAAAGCACTTTCAGCACTTGAGATGGAAAAGACATCAGCAGGGCAAATACTGTCATCTTGATTATGAGGAACTTGCTGTTACCTGGGCTCCACACTGTGAAGGAGGAAGAGAGGAACAAGCTTTATTCCCCCCGCCCCCTTTTGCATTTCAAATGGATTGTAGTGCTCATTTTAAGTGAGATAGATAGTGCTGGCGGGAGTCCAACATTCCGTACACTAAACCCATCTTAATCTTTGCCTGCAAGCATGCTTCCTCCTTTTGCTATTTCAGTAGTAACCCCTCATCCAGCCCCCGCTGCCTTTCCTCCACTGCTGGTGTTTGCAAAGCAGCTAAACAGATCTGCTTGGAACTAGGATGAATGTGCCAAATTCTTCAAGGCAGATTTTACTGAAATTGTTTGGAAGAGAAGAAAAAACACGGGTGACTATATTTAAGAAAAAAGGATTGCTTTTTCCTGCTCCTTAAGCAGGACAAAGCATGGGTGGTGTATAAACGCCCTCTTTAGGGAGGCTAACTGGTCACCTCTACCCTCCCCCACCCCAGGGACCAGAGAAGACCGAGCCTACCCTCCCTAGCTTCCCCAAACAGCTGGCCAGTCCGACCCTGGGCCGGTCCGGGTGCTCCATGCTGCTGGCTGGAGCAGACTGCAGCTCTGCTGGCTTCAGGGGAGAGGGGATCTGGGGGAAGAACATGGGCAGGGACACAGCCTGGGTTAGGGGAGGCTTAGCCTGTCCTGGCTTGATACTCAGATACTCATCGCCCATGACGAAGTGTACAGGGCTCATTGTGATTTCTGAAATCTATTCCGTTACAGCATATTTCTTTAGTCTGTGAGCCCTTCAGGAGAGGGATTGCCTCTGAGGCATGTCTGTGCTGGGGTCCCAGTCTAATCTGAAGCCAATAGGTGCGACCAAAACAAATATTTTAACAGTAATGTCACCAAGTGATTATACATAGTACGTTGTGAGACTAAAGCCGATCACTCACCAGTGACTATATTAGAGGTGCTCCACCAGGGAGTTGGGGCCCCACCCAGCCCTTCTGACCGTGCTAAAGAGGAGGATCCCAGTTGGATGGGATGGGACCCTGGAGAGGTGGTTGCAGTCTGGAAAAGGCTGAGAATCACAGGGCTAGACTGTAGCTCTGCACATGCTCTGCCCGGACCTTCAGGAAGAAGGTCAAAGAGATGTGTATTGCAGTAGTCCCTGTATGTGCGTTACAGAAGTTACCATCGCTGCTGGCTGAGGTCTGGGCTCCAGAGTGCTAGGTGCAGCCCAATGACAGTCCCCGCCCTGACAACCACACAATATTGCGAATCCAACAGAGGTGGATTATTGTATTGTAGTTCTAGGGCTGTCGGGCTTTTCACCTTTGTACAACTCAAAAGCAAGAGTCTTCAACAGAAACTTCTTATGTACCTATCAAAGCTTGAAGGTGCAGAAATCTGGAGACATTATGCAAATGATATGTCCTAATTTGCATATTGAATGACTACTGACTGCCTTATTTACATAGATGCCAGCAGAGCATCAGACCAGGAAGGCTGCAGAATGGAAGGCATTTTAGGAATTGCTATGCTCCAGGCTGCTCTGGCATACCTGGACTGCAGCTCAGGGCCATCTCTTGCTGCTTCTCCAGCCTGCCGCTGGCTGCGCTTTGTCCTGGCCTAGGAGGAGGTAGTCCTGTTCTGGCTGCTGTGTGCCCTAGGCTGGGAGGGGCTCTGTGCCTTGCCCCAGCTGTGGGGAGGGGAGATGGGGCTCAGGATGCTGTCCCTCATCACTGCTTGCAGGCCCCTTGTTGTCCAGGACATCACTCTGAGTCTATGGCTTTGGGTGGGCTCAGAGAATATGGCTGGAATCCTCCTGGCTAGCACGGCAGGACTCTGCTGGTGGGGAGAGGACATCTAAGTAGGATGACCAGATGTCCCAATTTTATAGGGACAGTCCCAATTTTTGGGTCTTTTTCTTATATGGGCTCCTATTACCCCCCCACCCACTGTCCTGATTTTTCACACTTGCTGTCTGGTCACCCTAGGCACTCCCAGGCAGGGCGGAGCTGTGCTAACAGCTGTATCGGTGACACGAAGGCTCCCTCTCTCCAGGCCAGCGAGTGGGGCAGGGCCCGGACAGACAGAGCGCAGACCACGGCTCTGCTACGCACAGGATGCGACTGCTCGGTCCTCATTCTGCTCGTCCCCACACTAGACACTGCACGTTCCTGCTTGTGGCGAGGGCTGCATAGCCAGCTCCTTGGAGCCATCGGGACAGTCGGTGAGGCATTCTCCAAAAGACCCCTTTGTCCACAGAAAATGCAGATTAGTCAAAACAGAAACTGTCTGTGGGAAATGGTTGGTTTAGAAAAAAAAATCTGATTTCAAACATTTTGGAAAAGAAAAAGATTTTAAAATTCTCAATGTCCATTTCTGCTCTTCTGTCATTTACCAAAAAAAAAAAATCCATTCTCTATTTCAAAATGATGCTTTGTTTTGAAATTTTTGGTTAATTTACACTACAAAAAGTGTCTTTAAAAATAATCAAATAAAAAGAAAAAACTTTTTGACATTATCAAAATGTTCCAATGACCTGGTTTGATTCTTTTTCCTAATTGTTGGTGTAGTAGGAAGAGAGCCTAAAACATAAGCCCTTGTATCAGAGGCCTGAGCTAAAGTTGTGGTCAAAGCTTTGCTGCCATAAAGCAAAGTTAAGTTAAGTTGTGAGCAAGAGGTAGGCCCTGCTCCCAGAATCTGTCAAGAACAGGGCTGATATTTCAGAAATACACATTCCTAAGTAGTGCTAGGTATAAGAATATATACACAAATGCATTTCAGAAGGGGGGTACCAGAACACCCCAATACCAGCGCATACACCAAAGATAACAGGAACACACTGACCTTCCTAAAGATAAGGTCAGGATGACAGTATGATGAATAAAGATGTTTTGATCGAACCAACCAATATAAGGCAATGGATGGTACCCAAATACATTAGAGGGTGGTTACTCTTGTTAGGAGTAACAAGAAGGGTTTCTTCAGGTATGTTAGCAACAAGAAGAAAGTCAAGGAAAGTGTGGGCCCCTTGCTGAATGAGGGAGGGAACCTAGTGACAGAGGATGTGGAGAAAGCTAGTGTACTCAATGCTTTTTTTGCCTCTGTCTTCACAGACAAGGTCAGCTCCCAGACAGCTGCACTCTGCAGCACGGTATGGGGAGGAGGTGACCAGCTCTCTGTGGAGAAAGAAGTAGTTCGGGACTATTTAGAAAAGCTGGACGAGCACAAGTCCATGGGGCCGGATGTGCTGCATCCGAGGATGCTAAAGGAGTTGGCCGATGAGATTGCAGAGACATTGGCCATTATCTTTGAAAAATCATGGCGATCGGGGGAGGTCCCGGACGACTGGAAAAAGGCTAATGTAGTGCCCATCTTTAAAAAAGGGAAGAAGGAAGATCCAGGGAACTACAGGCCAGTCAGTCTCACCTCAGTCCCTGGAAAAATCATGGAACAGGTCCTCAAGGAATCAATTCTGAACCACTTAAAGGAGGGGAAAGTGATCAGGAACAGTTAGCATGGATTCACCAAGGGCAAGTCATGCCTGACTAATCTAATTGCCTTCTATGACGAGATAACCGGCTCTGTGGATGAGGGGAAAGCAGTGGATGTGCTATTTCTGGACTTTAGCAAAGCTTTTGATACGGTCTCCCGCAGTATTCTTGCTGGCAAGTTAAAGAACTATGGGCTGGATGGATGGACTATAAGGTGGATAGAAAGCTGGCTAGATCGTCGGGCTCAACGGGTAGTGATCAATGGCTCCATGTCTAGTTGGCAGTGCCCCAAGTGGAGTGCCCCAAGGGTCGGTGCTGGGGCCGGTTTTATTCAATATCTTCATTAACGATCTGGAGGATGGTGTGGACTGCACCCTTAGCAAGTTTGCAGATGACACTAAACTGGGAGGAGTGGTTGATACGCTGGAGGGTAGGGATAGGATACAGAGGGACCTAGACAAATTAGAGGATTGGGCCAAAAGAAATATCATGAGGTTCAACAAGGACAAGTGCAGAGTCGTGCACTTAGGATGGAAGAATCCCATGCACTGTTACAGACTAGGGACCGAATGGCTGGGCAGCAGTTCTGCAGAAAAGGACCTAGGGGTTACAGTGGACGAAAAGCTGAATATGAGTCAACAGTGTGCCCTTGTTGCCAAGAAGCCTAATGGCATTTTGGGTTGTATAAGTAGGGGCATTTCCAGCAGATCGAGGGATGTGATCATTCCCCTCTACTCAGCACTGGTGAGGCCTCATTTGGAGTACTGTGTCCAGTTTTGGGCCCCACACTACAAGAAGGATGTGGATAAATTGGAGAAAGTCCAGCGGAGGGCAACAAAAATGATCAGGGGGCTGGAGCACATGACTTATGAGGAGAGGCTGAGGGAACTGGGATTGTTTAGTCTGCAGAAGAGAAGAATGAGGGGGGATTTGATAGCTGCTTTCAACTACCTAAAAGGGGGTTCCAAAGAGGATGGATCTAGACTGTTCTCAGTGGTAGAAGATGACAGAACAAGGAGTAATGGTCTCAATTTGCAGTGGGGGAGGTTTAGGTTGGATATTAGGAAAAAACTTTTTCACTAGTAGGGTAGTGAAGAACTGGAATGGGTTACCTAGGGAGGTGGTGGAATCTCCTTCCTTAGAGGTTTTTAAGGTCAGGCTTGACAAAGCTCTGGCTGGGATGATTTAGTTGGGTTTGGTCCTGCTTTGAGCAGGGGGTTGGACTAGATGACCTCCTGAGGTCCCTTCCAACCCTGAGATTCTATGATTCTATGATTCTATGACCTAAGTAAGTCAGAGGTGCAATATGTAACTTGTTTGTATCGGTGTATAAAGAGATCTGAGGCAGTGTCTTTGGTTAGTTGAGGGGGGGATGGAAAGTCCTGCCATTCACTGAACTGCGTCCATTGTCACAGGCATACATGTCTTAGTATTCTGGTAGAGTTTGCCAGGTACTACTACTGTGCTTTGTCAACAATAAACCTGGCTGGGTGCCTTCGTACCTTAACGGATCTTGTGGTCATTGGGGAGGTCTGCTCGAGGTCTGCTGTGCCAGCTACCTGTGCAGAGCTGGAATGGCATACAGAGGGAACACATGCAGCCAAACATCTAATACTGGTGAGCCCGACTACTGATCATGCAAGAAAGCAAGCTGCCCTCTGTATGAATCGTGATCTAACATGGCTTTGTGAACATTTTCATGATTTCAAACTTTTCACCTTGATTAGGGATGGGAAAACATTTCAAAATCTTGAAAACGCTCACAGGACAGAAAGACATTGCTTGCCCCACTCTTCCCTTTAATATCCAGTATGGGCACTGATGTGGGACTGTGCTTCCTCCCTCCAAATGGATTCATCGTTCAGCTATGTCACTGCCAGAGGTGTAGCCCTCCTTGCCAGCCGGGTCTCTAACCCCACCCCCATGCTGTGGGAGGAAGGGCTATGGTTCTGTAATGGAGTTGGAATGCTGTTCAAGTATGGGTGCTTAAAGCTAGGCCCCTAAATCCATATTTTCGGCACCAAATAAGTGGTCTGATTTTCAAGGCTGCTGAGCATCTGTAGCTCCCATTGTCTAAATAAAGACATTTCCCCAAAAGCCTGACCTCTGCCATGCACTTTGCCAAGCCAGCCGAAGGCTGTAGAGTTAGTAAACTCCAACCCAGAGATCTGCTATTGAGAACATACTCATCACCAGCTCCCTGGCACATACAAAAAATGTCTTTTTAAAATTGGCTGGGGATGTGATGCTGATATAATTACAGCCCAGCCCACATGGAGTATTGCAGGCATGCTGTTCAAAGGTAGCGTGGCTCAATAAAAACAGGCCAGATCCTCAGCTGGTGTAAAAGGGAGCCACTGATGTTAATGGAGCTACGTTGATTTCCATGGGCTTAGGATTTGGCTCACTGTCTATAATGCTTTACTATACAAAGAGGTTCTTTATTAATATACAGTTTCAGGAGTCAAGCAGTCTAAGCACGAATGCAAGAAACTGTATGTAAAAAGCAAACATACATCATTTAATTTCCCTCTGTGTGCTGTTGCTCTTGTATCAGTGACCACCAATGTGTGTTCTTGCTGTCTGAAACACAGGACTTGCCAGACTGGATCGGATGTGGGGTCCATCTAGTCCAGCATTCTGCCTCTGACTGACTGTGGTTAGTATTTCAGAAGCCCTGCAGGAGACAGCTAGGGGTAACCTCTGGAACAGTTCTTCCTGACCCCAGTACTTCATGGTTGGCTTATGCCCTGAAGCAGGAGGTTTGAGAGCTGTTCCAAAACTCTTGTTTATTTAAATAAAATTTACTACTGTAACTAGAGATTCTTGTTTTGCACTGAAATGGCCAACCCTTTAAAAAAAAATTCCTGGTAAGCTCTAGTCCTCAACAAGCTCCTCGGGTTAACGATGCATCCTTTGAAAAAAGTATTTACTTAGTTTTACATTTGCCACTTTTCAGCATCATTGAATGACCCTTATTTTTGTATAATCAGCTGGGTTAATAGAAGTTCCTGATCTACAGTAGAATCTCAGAGTTACAAACACCAGAGTTATGAACTGATCAGTCAACCACACACACCTCATAATTGGAAGTACACAATCAGGCCGCAGCAGAGACAAAAAAGGCAAATATTGTACAGTACTGTGTTAAACAAACTACTAAAAAAGGAAAGGTTTAAAAAAAGATTTGACAATGTAAGGAAATTTTCTGTACTTGTTTCATTTAAATTAAGATGGTTAAAAGCAGCATTTTTCTTCTGCATAGTAAAGTTTCAAAGCTGCATTAAGTCAATGTTCAGGTGTAAGCTTCTGAAAAAACACTAATGTTTTGTTCAGAGTTATGAACAACCTCCATTCCTGAGGTGTTTGTAACTGAGGTTCTACTGTACCATCTTTATCCCATCCATTATACATGTACCATATCTTACTCTCTTCTCTTTTACATATCTTCCCTCTAGGATCTTTTCAAGTTCTCCTCCTGTGAAAGTTTCCCCATACCCATCCTGTTATCTCATGATTCAGGGCTTTCTCATAGCTTTCCCCAGATCAAAGTTCTTTCTGTCCTGTAGCAGGGTGGACCCCCGCTCCTGCCCTGAAGGGGTAAAAACAGCACTGGGAGGGGGCTGTGGCTGGAGAAAGCAGCCTTTAGGCTGGGCTGATTGGGGGAAGTGGCTGCAGCTGGGGCCATGCCCCAAACACTCAGCTGGCCCTATAAAGGCAGAGAAGCCAGGAGCAAGGAGACTCTCTCTAGCTGTAGAGGGAGATGGACCTGGCTGCAGGGAGCTGGACATAAGGTACCTGAGTGAAGCAGGGCTGGGGACAGGCTGAGGAGCTGGGGAACTCTAGCCTGGAAAGCCCCAGGCTGTGGCCTAGCATTGCGCTAATAGGTACTGGGGGTTGCAGAGGGCAGCCCAGGGGTAGGCCAAGGCAGCAGGTCCAAACCCTCCTTGCCAGTGATGAGTAGGCTGATACTGCAGTCTGCCCCAGGGCGCGGGGCTAGACAATGACTGGCAGTGGCTATACACTGAGGCAAGGTGGAGATAGAGGGTGGGGGTTCCCTGGGGAGGGGAGACTCTGAGAGAAAGGGGTTACTTCCAGGGGGAAGCACCCCAGGTAAAAGGGCACTGGGTCCAGGGAGGGACATGGGGGCCAGAGGACAGGTGGATCACCGGCCTGCAGAGGGCGCTCCAGAGCTGAATTGAGCTAATTCCCGAAGTCACCAGCAGGAGGCGCCGCAGGGGTGAGTCCGCTCATCTACATATCCCAATATTCTCCTGGTCCTTCCACAATAGATGAGTGTGGGTGTGCTGGGAGGGAAGGCTTAGAGCAGGGGTGACCAACCTGAGCCTGAGAAGGAGCCAGAATTTACTAATGTCTTACTGTGGCTCTTTGGCAATGTACATCAGCAGCCCCCCATCAACTCCCCCCACTCCCAGTACCTCCCACCCACTGGCAGCCCCACCAAACTGATCAGCGCCTCCCCCTCCTCCCCTCCCCCTCCCGCTCAGCTGTTCTGTGGCATGCAGGAGGCTCTGGGGAGTGGGGAGAAGAGGGAGGCACAAGGGCATAGGCTCAGGGGAAGGGGTGGAGTGGGTGCAGGGCCTGGGGCAAAGCCAGGGGCTGAGCAGTGAGCACCCCCCGGCACATTGGAAAGTTGGTGCCTGTAGCTCCAGCCCCGGAGTCGGTGCCTATACAAGGAGCCGCATATTTTCTGAAGAGCTGCCTGTGGCTCCGGAGTCATAGGTTGGCCACCCCTGGCTTAGAGTAAAGTAACTCCAATCTTTGCAACAGGCTCCAAGCCCTGTCTCCAAGCCATCTGTGATACACGGTCGTCTTTCTGCCATCTCCAACTTTCCTTTATTCCACATGCTGATTCTTCTGCCAGACCCACCTGTCCTTGTGTCCCAGCACTCAGAGCTCTCCTTCTGGACACAGGTTTTCCGTATTCTCTCTGCTGATGCTGCTTCATAGGTGAAAAGTAGTTACACTCTTGACTGCTTTACTGACAAGAAAATATCAGCTCTACTTTCTTTTAATCCTTGACTGAGATTTCTTTCGCTTCTCTCTTCCTGCCACTTCTCCCCACACATTTTTGTTTAACCTGATTTGTCTTTTTATGAGGAGTTCCAGCTTTCAATGAGGGCTTCATACCACCTATGGGGCTTAACAGATTTAACACAATTACAACTTGAGTTACAAGATGGAAAACTCAAAAAAACCTTTTCACATAAACTTTCCTTGACTAGAAGAACAGATCTCATAAAAATAGCTTCAAGGGGCATCAGAAATTGGTCCTAAATTCTTGGAATATGCAGAGGGTAGGAGCATGGTAGCCCCTAGGTCCATCACAAACAATCCATCCATTACACAGAAAGAAGTGTGACAAGGTAAGACATTTTGAATCCACAATCAGCTCTGTATTCTATGACAGAATTACATCATGACTTGCAAAAAAATCAGCTAATCCAACACACGGTACTCACCAAAACCATACACAGATAGCATCAGTATGGCTGATTTTCACAAGTTCACTGGGAGTCATGTGTCATTTGGTGTTTTGCTTAAAACCCCAGCTCCTGGAGTCATAAGATTATGAGACCTGACAATATGAATCCTAAAGGCTTAAAATCGAAGAGGATAAATACCCCCTCTCCCATTTTTTAAAAATATCATGATTTTTTCATCCCATCTCATGCTTGTTGAGGACTTGGCTCAAGAGTTTTGGATGCTTGGAGTTGAAATATAGCCACATCCACCCTTCCATAGGCAGATTCTCATTCACACTGAGCCCCCTTTACACCTCTCAAGCAGCATAATATAATTTTAAAATGGGAGTATATTACACTCCTGTTAAGGCCCGTGTATACTGCCAGCTATTTTAAATAGCATGCAAACTGTCATATTTTAAGTGCATGGTATAGGCCATGACAAATAAATGAAACATTTGACTTAACATATGGAAAAAAAATGTTTCCATATGTGAGCTTAAATGGGCTCCTGACTCTCCCAAGATGAGATCACCTCTTCTTTTGCAAAGCTCCACAGTCAGAGCAGTACCTGCCTGGCTTACTGGGAAGATTAATACTGCCTGGGCTTGGTATTGCAGGTCTCTGCTGTGAAAAGACTGTTATCAATATGTCTTCGCATTGCAGAATGGAAGGCCAGGGCAAGTCGGTCATATGATACTACCCTTTAATTTCAGCAAGAGGGAAGTCTATAAAAGCCAGGGAAAGGATTTCGGGGGGGGGGGGAGTGCTGGAATGCTCTTCTCAGGCTGTCAGAGATTCATGAAGAGCAATGAACAGCTCAGACATGTGAAGGCCCTGGGACTGGTCTGGCGTGGGGTGGGGTATAGTCACTACAGCAACAGCGGTGAACACCTTCACTGTTATCCAAGCTTTGAATTATTAAATGCAGTAGAAAAATATTTCCAGCTCCTATCCTAAAGACAGAAAGCCAATATCTATGCAACTCGTGCAAAGCATACGTAGGGAACAACTGCAGAAACACACACTTTGTAAGGTACAGCCAGACTTCAGTTGTTGTCTTCTTATTTGTGTGATAGCAGCACCTATAGGCCCCAACAGATTGGCAGCCCCATGGTGCTAGGCATGAGGTGAAGTGATTTGCCCAAGGTAACAAAGCAGGTCAGTGGCAGAGCCTCCTGACTCGTTGTCCAGTGTGACAACCATTGAATCCCCTTCAAATCGTATGTGGAACAGCAGCCATTAAGTGCCAAAAGGTCTGGGGGTGGGGGCAGGGAGGGGTAAGAAGGGAAAAGCAGGGGCTGCTGCGACTGAAGGCTCAACTACTGCTCTGGACATAGCAAAAGTGTTTGGAAAGGTTATTAAACCCTGTGCTTCAGCTTTCATACCCATCTCTAATGAATTATTCGAGACCAGCACGAGTCCTGTGTGGGCACAGATTATCTCACATCTGCTACTGTGGGATTCTTACACCTTCCTCTGAAGCATCCGGTGCCGATTCCCGTCAGAGACAGGATACGGAGCCAGATGTGCTATGGGTCTGATCTAATGTTTCAATTCTTTATAATCCTGATCTGTACCGTAGTAGCTTCTGGATGTCCTACACAAGACTGGGGCCTCACTGTGATGGGTTCTGTATAAGCACAAAGGAAAAGACAGCTTTTACCCCTAAGAAGCATACAGTCGAATATAAGGGAAATTAAAAAAAAAATAGGTAGTAGAATCAGCTGGGAGAGAAAAGGAAGGAAACACATGGGCAACAGTGGATCTAGACTGTTCTCAGTGGTAGAAGATGACAGAACAAGGAGTAATGGTCTCAGGTTGCAGAGGGGGAGGTTTAAGTTGGACATTAGGAAAAACTTTTTCACTAGTAGGGTGGTGAAGAACTGGAATGGGTTACCTAGGGAGGTGGTGGAATCTCCTTCCTTAGAGGTTTTTAAGGTCAGGCTTGACAAAGCCCTGGCTGGGATGATTTAGTTGGGTTTGGTCTTGCTTTGAGCAGGGGGTTAGACTAGATGACCTCCTGAGGTCCCTTCCAACCCTGAGATTCTATGACACACAGTAGGGAAATAGAACGGGGCAAAAGAACGGAACGACATTGTGAAAAAAATTGGAAAGAATTTTTTGTTTAGTTCAAAAATTTTCATGAATTTTTCCAGGCAAAATGAATATTTCCCAAACATTTTGATTTTGTGGACCCCCCCACCTTTTTCCAGCAAGCGGGGGAGGGGAAGAAGGAGAAAAAAGAAAATGAGATATTCCCCAACAATGTGAAGGGCAACATTTCAAAAAACATTGGAAAAATTATACCCATTTTTCCTTTTTTATTTTAGTCAAAACCCAGGAAGTATGGAAGAAACAGGAATGCGTTCCCAAAAGCCTTCTGATTTTGTCAAAACATGATTTTATTAGGGGTTTGGGGAGGGGGTCAAAAGTTATGTTGAAAAGCTCCCAAGGACGTCCTAACTATGTGCACAATGAGCAGGTGGCAGGACAATTTAAAAACCTAAGAATCAAAAGAGATCAATCCGATTGGTTTGCCCTGTTGTATACCAGCAAAATCAGAAGGAGATCAAAGAGGGGAAAGATACTGCTGTTTATCCCAGGGGTTGTAACAGCTTCAGCATCTTTATAAGCTGTGCAATATGGAACCAATCCAAAGCCCAGCCAAGTCAATGGAAAGACCCCCGCAGACTTCACTGGGCTTCAGCTCAAGCTCTATATCTTTCCAGCTGCCTGTAAGATCAAAATGCTCTGCGACACATTTGTTTGATTAAAAATGCATGACATCGACTGTGGCTGAGGCCCCCAAATCATGTATTTAATATTTTATTTGTACAAGCTGTTTGACTGAAATGAATTTATTACCCCAGCTCTCCAGCTGGACACGCTACCCCAGAAGCTGAAATGCTAAGTTACGAGGAGGTAATTTCATCTTCTTTTTTGCCCCCGTCACATCACACAAGCCAGAAACACAAAGCAGCACCCTGGGCCTAATGTTTTTCCATAACAGCCTGCAGGCTACAAGAGCAGTACCCAGCCTGTGCATTTTAAAGAAGGCTACCTCCCTAACAAATCATCGGAGATCATGGGATGATGTGAGAAATGCATTATAAAAGACAGCAGGAAGCTGCTTGGCTAGGACTAGCACCACACATACAGCCCTCTTTCCTGACCAGTTGTTTGCTCCGTGATTACAATTCTGGCACAGCCTCCTTTAAAATAGTCAACGCTGAGTATTTATTCTAATGAATCAGCCAGCAAAACTCACAGCTACAGAACTTCTCCGAGAAATACATATTTTACCATCCCTGTGGCTTTTGTTGTCTGGTTTCACCAGAAGCTGCCTGCAGCTTTATAGTCTTTGTTTACAGTTTAAAGGAGAGACTCTCACAGCTTTGAAAGGCACATTATACTCTCTGCTGGTAGACGCTCATGTGTCGCTAGCAGTGAGCAGGTAATAGTATGCATGTCTAAACACTAAGGCTACGTCTACACTATCACTAATGTTGGCATAACTGGTGTGAATAAACCACCCCTGAGCAATGTAAGTTATACAGACCTAAGCACTGGTGTGGACAGCGTTATGTCAGCGGGAGAGCTTCTCCTCGTGCCAACAGAGTTACTCCAGTCCCCACAAGTGGTGGTAGCTAAGCTGACAAGAGAGCTCTCTCCCATCAGCCTATCGTGTCTAATAGCAGCGCTACAGCAGTGGATGCAGCTGTGTCAGAGCTGCCACTGTAAGCCCCTCGCCTCAGAGTTTCTCTTCTGTAGTGCTACCAAGTCTGATCTGTTCTTTGCCATGCACTTGGCAGTGCTTTCTCTGCTGTGTTGTTATCTAAGTGGGAAAATGGTCCCGCTGTTGTGGGGAACTTTCCTGGCTTCTACACTACCCCGGTGAAATGGGCTAGTGAAAGGATCTGAGTCCTCGCTCCCTCTTCCTTTACCCAGAGGCCTCCCTGCCCTCAAGGGCTCCCCTTCCACTCTCCTGTGGGGCAGAATCCTCTTGACCCCCACAAGGCTGGGCTCAGGATACCTGGGGGGCTCGACCCCCAACTTGTCATTGTCACTTAGGACAGGGGTTAGGGTGTCCCCACTCCAGGGTGCTCTCCATTCTAGATGCTTCCCTGACCCACTGATCATTACATAC
This sequence comes from Mauremys mutica, assembly GCF_020497125.1. Taxonomy (NCBI): domain Eukaryota; kingdom Metazoa; phylum Chordata; order Testudines; family Geoemydidae; genus Mauremys; species Mauremys mutica. Next base: position 70,773,457 of record NC_059081.1, on the reverse strand, counting down.
AGTTCAAAGCAAATACAATTTATTAAACAGCAATCAGTTTAAAAAAGGGGAAAGGTTAAAGGAAAACATGTCCCCGGGCCACAGAGTAGGCTTATCACAACCAGCCAGCTTTGGGATGTCAGGGCAGTTCACAGTCTGTTCCTCACACATCCCAGGCCTCCTTCTCATGCCCTGGCTGTGCTGCAGCGATGCTGCAGGTCAGATACTTGCTCTGGTGGTGGCCACACGCTCAGGCTCTGGGTGGCAGGACCCTTCTTCTCAGGATTACCCCTGCCCCGTTGGGGTTACGATCGCCCTCCAAGTCTGGCCTGCAGAGCCTCCTGGCTGGGGGCATCTCCCTGCACTAGGCCTGCTGCCCAGGGTCCCCCTCGCTCTCCTCAGCTGCCCACTGCACCTGGCTTCAGACTGCTCCAGCCTCAGCCCCAGCTCCACCGCTCTGCCTCAGCACAGCTGCTGCTCTGCTTCCAGCTCGCTGGGCTGCTTCTCTGGCCCCTCTGGCTCTGGTTGCTGCAGCTCTGCTCCCAGCACAGGTCTGCTCCCTGGGCTGCTTCTCTGGCTCCTCTAGATCTGGCAGGGCTCTGCTCCCCAGCTCAGCTTGGGCCCCTGCTCTCTCCTTAGCTCGGCCCCACTCTGTCTGACCCAGGCAATTCCAGCTCACACTGAGGACAGGACCCCTCTGGCCTCCTGGCTCCCTGATTAACCTTCCCGCCCTGTCAATTGGGCTGATCTGGAGCACTGGCCTCTTCCCATTGTTCCTGGGGACTGTCAATCACAGGGTCCTGATTTCCCATCGACCCTTCCCCTTTCTTTTGGTATTGATTGAGTTGGGTTTGGTCCTGCTTTGAGCAGGGGGTTGGACTAGATGACCTCCTGAGGTCCCTTCCAACCCTGAGATTCTATGATTCTATGGGTACGTCTACACTACGGGACTATTCCGAATTTGCATAAACCGGTTTTGTAAAACAGATTTTATAAAATCGAGTGCGCGTGGCCACACTAAACACATTAAATCGGTGGTGTGCGTCCATGGTCCGAGGCTAGCGTCGATTTCTGGAGCGTTGCACTGTGGGTAGCTATTCCCTAGCTATCCCATAGTTCCCGCAGCCTCCCCCGCCCCTTGGAACTTCCGGGTTGAGATCCCAGTGCCTGATGGGGCAAAAATCATTGTCGCGGGTGGTTCTGGGTAAATGTCGTCAGTCACTCCTTCGTCTGGGAAAGCAACGGCAGACAAGCATTTCGCGCCTTTTTCCCCTGGATTGCCCTGGCAGATGCCATAGCATGGCAATCATGGAGCTTTTTTTGCCGTTTGTGACTCTCACCGTATGTGTACTAGATGCCGCTCACAGAGGCGATTCAGCAGCGCTACACAGAAGCATGCTTTTGCTTTTGCATGACAGCAGAGATGGTTACTAGCCATATTGCACCATCCAAACCCTTCCATAAATTGGAACTGAGGATGATCATGGCTACCAGTCCTTTTGTACCATTTGCTGCTAGTGCCCCTGGTCAATCAGCCAGGGGCGCAAAAGCCAAGAGTGGTTACTAGCCATATTGTACCTTCCATCGTTTTGTACCATTGGCTGCTGTCATAAGTGCCCCTGGCCGATCAGCCAGGGGCGCAAAAGCAAAAATTGGGAATGACTCCCTGAGTCAATCCCTCCTTTTTGGTATAAAAAAATAGAATCAGTGCTGCCTAATATAGGCAAGTGTGCTAGAGAACCACCTGCTCTGTGTCAGAGCCCGCAGAAATTATTATCTGTATGCTATTCACAGGGGGTGCTCCTGTAACAACCCCACCTGTTGATTCCGTTCTTCCCCCAGCCTTTCTTGGCTACCGTAGCATTGTCCCCCCACTTGTGTGATGAATTAATAAAGAATGCAGGAATAAGACACACTGACTTGTTAGTGAGAAATGAGTGGAAGGCAGCCTCCAGCTGCTATGATAGTCCAGACAGGACATTAAGCAGTGTGTAGGAGAGAAGCCCAGCATCCCACTGCTAGTCCAGGGGCAACTGAATCTTTTCTTTACACATGAAGGGTGGGGGCTGATGGAGCTCAGCCCCCTGTTGCTATGATGAGGATGGTTACCAGCCATATTGCACCATCCATCCACCAGAAAAAATTAGGGCCAATAGGCTGATGACGAGGACGGTTACCAGTCCTTTTGTACCATCAGCTGAGGCTGATGATGAGGATGGATTTCCATCTTTTTGCACGATCAGCTTATGCTGATGATGAGGATGGATTTCCATCGTATTGTACCATCAGCCGCCCATGACGGGGGGGAGCAAGGATGTTGGTGTTGAGTGCTGCACTATCGCGTCTATCTGCAGCATTCAGTAAAGATAGGGTGACATGTAAAAGAGTCAGAGGATTGTTTTACCTTTCGCTTCTGGGGGTGGGTGGGGGGTGGGTGAGTAGATTGCCGAGCTATGCCCTGACCCGCGGACACTGTGTTTGACCCTAGAAGCATTTGGAGCTCAGCCAAGAATGCAAATAATTTTAGGAGGCTGCAGGAACTGTGGGATAGCTTCAGTCCTCCAGTCCATGCGCATCCATTTGATTCTTTGGCTTTCCGTTACGCTTGTCACGCTGCAGTGCGCTGAGTCCCTGCTCTGGCGTCTGTCTGGAGATTTTTAAAAAAGGATTCTGAATTTCATCTTCTGTAACGGAGCGCTGATAGAACGGATAGAACGGATTTGCCTGCCCTTACAGCGATCACATCCGCATGGTCCATGCGGGAGCTCTTTTTTTTATTTTGATTTCGGACTGCATCGCCACCCGTGCTGATCGGAGCTCCACGCTGGGCAAACAGGAAATATTCAAAAGTTCGCGGGGCTTTTCCTGTTTACCTGACCACTGCATCCGAGTTCAGATTGCGGTCCAGAGCGGTCACTGGTGCACTGTGGGATAGCTCCCGGAGGCCAATACCGTCGATCAGCGTCCACACTAACCCTAATCCGATATGTTAATACCGATACTAGCGTTACTCCTCTCGTTAGGGAGGAGTACAGAAACCGGTTTAAAGAGCCATTAAAATCGATATAAGGTGCCTCCTAGTGTGGACGGTTTTGGCGTTAAATCGGTTTTATGCTCCTAAAACCGATTTAAACGCCTAGTGTAGACCAGGTCTATGACTGGGAGTTAGCCAACCAGAACACCCCCACTGAGTTTTAGTAAGGGGACAATAGCCCCTGTACAATTAGGTAATACATTGGATTGTACATCAAACTCTTAAAAAAAAAGTTGATTTTGCCCTTGGTGAAGACCATGGAGTGAAATCTACTACTGATGGTCTCTCCTTAGAGACTGAAGAGTTGTCTGCTTGGTTTGCAAAAAATACTTTGGAACAGCAGAGTCAGTGACTGGAACTGGCCTTATATGGTCACAGACTGGTACAAACTCAGGACTCTGGGGACACGGCCAATGGCGTGATGACAATTTGCACCAGCTGAAGGTCTGCCTCCTCCCCCATTAGTTACACAGGAGCATTAAGACACGTTGATTCTGGGACTTGTAATTGCAGTTGTTCACTAAACAGTTAGTCATGTGCTCCAGCATGATTGTCTTCGAGAGTGGATATTGGCCAACCCGATGGAAGGACTCAAGATTGCAATGAGACACCAATTTAGAGTCTCAGCTCCTCGAACTACTGAGTGGTACTCCCATTTTTCTAGCCCCAAAACTGTGTGGCTGGTGCTGGGAGTGCTTCATGTCACTCAACAGTGGTCTCTCCACCTGATTCAGGAAGGATGCTGCAACACTCCAGACTGAAGCCCCCTCCAGATCTCCTAGAATGGGAAGTGGAAAAGGGATCAGAAGAGATCCTCCCATTGAAGAGACTGGAATTCAGCCCACATTGGTGTTGAGTCAGAGACCAATTTACTGAAAATAGAGGGTTTTTAAAAAAATGTGTAAAACAATTTCAGGTTTTTTTTTTAAACTTAGTTATGCTGAGAGGAGCCATTGCATCAAGGAATGTAAGTAGAGACACCACCGACTGCATCCGGTGTAATACACTTTACACCGTTATCCATCTTTACTTCTGGGCAAAACTGTCCTTTACAAAACATCACTGTGCGCCACAGTTCTAGCCTCTATTTGCTATACAGGACCCCATGGACTTTTTCCCATAGGGATGCTTGTTATCTGAAACTCCTGTGAAAGAGCTTACAAAGGTAAAAATCCCACAAGTGTGTTTATACCCTAAAGGAGGAACACCCTAAAGCAACAAATTAAACAGTATGTGAAACTTTTTAAAGCATATGAGAATAGCAGTTTATGTACAGCATTTAAAATCTTGCAAGTAATATCCTAATAAACTGGCAGCTTCCTGCTTTGTATGCTTCCAATATACTTTGCACTTAGAGCTCCTTTTATTTAACTAACCCCAAACACTGCGCAAATAGTTAATTATTTCAGTGTACGATAGATATGCAGGGCCCCTGCAAAACAGATATCATCATGATATCCATGTAATAGACTGGGAAACTGAGGCATGGTGATTTTAAGGGATTTGCTGGAAGACAGAGAATTTCTCTGTTGGAGCTGTGACTAACTGGAGTTCTGGCTCCTAGTCCTATATGCCTCTGACACCCAACTGAATATTTTTATGCTGCATGTCATTATTTATATTTCTGTAAAGTTGTTCTTGACTGATGTGCTTCATGCCGTCCTTCCAGTAAGTAGGAACTTTATTTTTGTTGGAGTGCTCTATTTTTATACTCCAATCATGACACATTCATTCCCTTTTGCTAATCCTTCATCCTGCCATCCCTGTACATAGGCCATTTTCCTGCCAAATGACCTACATCCATCTGCAGCTCAAATGTATAAACCTGACTAAAGTGCAATGAATGGATTAGAATGCTGGATTTGATTCTTCCGTACATCATAGCCGCACAAGACAAAAGGCATATGATTTCTATGTGTTTTAAAGGGCTTCCAGTCCTTTTCATTGCTTATTGTCACATGTACAATAATGGTACAAAGCCTAATTTGTGACCGTGACACACATTCCACTCATGCTTTGCATGAAAGAGGCAATCAATAAGAGCAGATGCTTACTCCCTGACAGGCAAAAGTTATTAAAGTCTTTGATACTTGGAATTAATTGTCCAGAAAAGAGGAATGAAGAGATGAAATTGGGAAGCAGTTTTATGTGATGGGGACATTCTTGGCTCAGACAGTGGCAAAGACCCCACAGTTTGCTTTCATTGTTTTACGCACTTATCTGATGTTATGATAGATTAAACCTAGCAACCCAAAGTGGTCTAACAGGTGGTCTTCAGAAGTGGAGAGCAAGCTTTGATCAAATGTAGGCCACTAGAAGGTATGCAGCTGTGTGATGTAAAGATTTTAGGTTTTATCACATTTTGGGCACGCCTGGCCATGTGAAGCTCGATACCGGTAGGTTTAAAACTTTTAAACAAGGTTTTGGCTATTAGATTTTTTACCCCGTGAAATAGGCTATGAAAAGGCAATATACTATGGTGGTTAGAGCAATAACCTGACAATCAAAAGACACACTAAACCTGGGTCTGTGGACTTGGTGTTCTCAAGCCCTTTCTTGAGCGGCCACACTGCATTGTGAACCTGGGCTTACAATTGCTGGAGGCAGGTCTCAGGCATGCTAACGCAGCCACACTGCACTACGCAGACCTTCTGACTCAGGTCTGCGGCTTGGCCTGCATCCACACTGGAAAACAACAGGGCGTGGACTGGAGTCACAGTAGATCTCGGGCTCTGACTTACCCCCCTCACGGGGTGCTAGGACCTGGGTCCTGAGTACTTGCTAGCCTGAATTAGACTGATTTGCATGTTGATGGAAGAGAGTGTGTGAGCTCAAAGCTGAGTCAGCCTGGGCATAGTGTGGACATCCCCCAAATTGCTGTGGGTAGTCAATTCACCTCTTGTCTCTGTTTGCCCTCCCATTCTTTAACTGGTCTATTTAGACCATATGCTCCTCAAACGAATTGCTTCTACAGCACCTTGCACAAAGAGGCCCTCGTCTGGATTCCTGCCCAGAAGTGCTACTCAAATACAAAATTGGGTAAAATTGTCAAAAGCACCTGAGTGACTTGGAAGCCAGAGTCCCATTTCCAGAAGTGACTTGGGCGCCTAGGGTCGGATCTGCAAAGGGGATCTAGGCTCAGTGCTGCAATGTACAATGCAGGGGGGGAGTTAGGTGCCTAAGTCTGGGATTCACAGAAGCCAGCACGCTGACTGGGGAACTGCCTAACCTAGCCAATAGGAAACCCTCTAAGGGGCTTAGCTGTGTAACTCTGGGCCAGAGGGAAGTGTCTCCCTCTGCTCAGGTTTCACAGCCGTGAACCCTCTCCTGGAATATGGCACCCAAGTTCCTTCTCACAGAAAACTGAGGCATAGGGGTGCTGCCTTTGCCCAGTGGCTAGCACACTCGCCTCAGATGTGGGACACCTAGGTTCAAATGCTCCCTCTGCCTGATTCTACACTCATTGGAACCAGGCCTTAGGGTGATTGCCCTAGCCACTGGGCTACAGAATCACACTTTTTCTGGCTCAATGACTAGTAAATACAAAATGGAACAGCTTCAACAGGGTAAAGACCCATCCCAGAACTCCTCATAGCCCTGGGGCTAGGGTACTCATGTGGGAGCTGAAAGACCAGGTTTCAGGTCTTTGTTCCATATAAAGAAGTGTAGGGATTTGAACCTGCATCTCCTGTAGCCTGGTTGAGGCCTCTAACTAGAGGGGCAAAGGTTGTAAGAGGCATTACCACCACTATTTTGTGTGATGCCTGATCTAGTAGGCATGGTCTGAGACCACATACCAGATCACAGCCCATAGTTGAGAGAAAATGCCACGTTTGGGGATACTTCCAGGGCTTTGGTTTGAACTCGGTGCTTGGCATCAGGGCTTAGGCAGCTTTGTGCATACCCACCGGCAGGAGTTTAGGCAGCTGGGGAATTTGTGTGTACAGGGCTAGGTAGCAGTTGAGCAGAGGGTTTGAGGATCTAAATTTTGGACTTAGTCACTTAAATCCCTTTGTAGATCTTGCCCCCAGGATCCTAATTCCAATGGGCCATCTTCCAATGGCCGCCACTGGAGAAACTCTTTGTGTGGGCCTGTCTTCTCTCACCAAACCCCAGTTCAAGAGACTTAAGCTCACCTTCCACTTCTCTGGATGTGAAATGGGATGCGTTGATGAGACTGAGTAACCCAGGATGGGCCAGTGTCAGGGTTGAACTCTTCTTGCAAGTCTTTTGGTTTACCCATGCTGTGCAGCTGCTTTGGGTATCACTGATGCAGTGAGTCAGCTGTAAATATCATAGGCCAGATCCTCAGCTGGTGTCAAGCACAGCCTCATTAACTTCACTGTGAGTACGTTTGATGATATGAAATGACTATACATACCCAATCAACCTACTAGTACGTAATGAGCCTCAAGTGTGTTCCAGTATATTAGTGACACATAGACCTATGACACCAATGACATTCTATTAAAATGGTTCAGCAGTGAAGTAGTTGAGAATTTAAATAGCTACTTGGTTTTGGGCTTCAGAGTTAACTCATTGAGATGAATGGAGTGGTTCACATCTTTCAGAGCTATGGTTTCAGGCTCTTTGCAGACTCAGGAAGACAACACTGCATCAGTTACACTCGAGTCACATTTTCAAGGTTCTCGTCATGACCATGAGAGCAAATCACATTTTGTAAACATGAAAGCTGAGCTGCTGGAGCACGATTCCGCAACGAAGAGATTCTGCAGTCTCTGCCAGGGAGCTGCACCATACATAGAGCCCTGATCCAGAGGTACAGGTTTTATTGCACAGACTCATTTCTACCAAAAGCTCAGCTGCCATCTGTCATTCACAAGACAGGAATGAGGGTTGCAGCCAGAAATAAGAAGTTTGCTTCCAATGACTGTAAGTGATTGAGAGGAATGGAAACCTCTCCTAATCCTTACTGTGGATTGTTTCCTTTAGCTCTCAGCTATAGGTGTATTCAAGAGAATCAAAAGGTGATCAGCCTTACTTGTTAGCCTTTAAGAAAGATGAAAATTTCCCCACTCGACTGAAGCCATTTTGTGACACCACTCAAACATCAGTCATTGCAATTGCAAAGTTAGCTATGCTCCACACAACATTGGAGCTCCATCGCTGCTGGTGTGCTCTCCTGAAACGTGCCTCCCCCTGCACTGGTCTCTTCAGCATTGCTCGGGAGATTGAAAGTGAACTGTTACTTTCATTCTAATCTGGGGACCATATATTACCATTCAGAAAAGCAGGAACATCTTTGAAGGCCAACACCCAATGATGTCACACAATCTCATTGTTTTCATAGATTCCAAGGCCAGAAGGGACCATGGTGATCATGCAGTGTGTTGACAATGACATCACCCTAATTAAGCAACTCTACTTCTCCACCCTAATTGAAATCCCATGTTGACAACCCCAGCTGTCTTTCTGCCACCTTTGATTCCTTCTTCCAACCTTCCCCTTCCTGCCTTAACTTCTCTTTGCACAGGATCTCACTGAGTTCTTCATTGACAAAATGTGGTGAGATCTCTGCTCCTCGTAGCTTATCTTACTTTCCCCTCCTCTGAGAGGGAGTCTTTCTTGTGGCAGCTCCCTCATACCGCCAGCCCTTCACCACTCAAGCACTCTCCTCTGGACTCTGCCAGCCCCTACTTTGCCTTACAAGCAAACACGAACTCCTCAGAAGCATGTCCCCTGTAATGTCCAGCCCCTGTCACTGGATGCTCACAGTAATTACCTGGTTCCTTACTCCCAAAGCAATCTCAGAAAGACTCCCGTGCAACCTCCTGGGGAAACAGAATTTTGTCACATGGTATTTGTAGGAAATCCACCTGCTGTTACACCTATAATCCATTCAGGGCATGATTGTCCCTTGAAGTGGATGGGATTCTTTCACTTGAAATCAAAAGGAACTAGATCCCACCTATCCTAACTTATCTTGTGAAATGCACCAACCTGACATCTCGCTATCGATGATCAAATATGTCTATGTTCTAATGCACAATTTTGAGAAAATCATATAAACTTAAATACCACTATGTGAGGAATCTCTCTCTCTAATGTATCTTAGAGCAAGCAATAAAAACCAGGATAAAATCTGAGCTCCCCCAAGATCAATGAAGGGTTTGCCACTGATTACAATGAAGCCAGGATTTCACCCCAAATATTCCCAGGGAAAGAAAGAGGAAAAGGCAGAAATATAGAGAAGATTTATGCATAAAAATAATTTAAATCCATATTAACTTTGTTATTTTAATACTGAGCCATCAGTGAGCACAATACTTCCCCTAAACAAAAATACACATAGTTGTTTTACAGCAGTGATTCTCAAGCTTTTGTACTGGTGACCCCTTTCACATAGCAAGCCTTTGAGTGCAACCCCCCGCCCCCCATCAATCAATTAAAACCACTTTATATATTTAACACCATTATAAATGCAGGAGACAAAGCAGGGTTTGGGGGTGGAGGTTGAAAGCTCATAACTCCCCCTCCCCCATGTAATAACCTCACAACCCCCTGAGGGGTCCTGACACTCAGTTTGAGAACCCCTGTTTTACAGTAACTAGCCCCCAAACACTCTTCTTGCTCTAGTGTTTGGGACCGTACTTTTACAATATCACAGCAATCTTTTATAAGGCCACAATAAGGAGAACCATGTCAAACAGGTGAGATGTGCCTGGCCTGGGGATCCGAGAGTTTACAGGTCGGATGCAGCTCCTGATGAAGCCAGTGGGTGCTTTTCCATTGACTTCAGTGGGAATTGGACCAGGCCCTAAATGCAGCACAATAAACACACATGCATAATTGCAAATGCACATTCCACTGAGCACTGTGCAGATCAGGAGGGGTTTTTTAGAAGCAAAATTGTGGTAGTGTCTTTCACCCTGGAAGATCTCAAAGCATATTTTAAATTAATAGGCTGTCACAGGGTGCTCCACTCACCCCTGGGTTGGCACCTCCTGGTCACTCTGGAGACTCTCTGTCAAGGCCAACACCCGCATCCATGGCATCACTCTGACTCTGGTCTCAGCTCCTCTTGCTCCAGGGCCCTCAGTGTCCTCTTCACAACATAGGCCTCCAGCTAGGTCACTGAGCGTTCCCCCTTCCAGGGTCAGTCCATCAGCAGTCCTAGGCAGCCTGCCCATTCACTGCCTGGGCTCTACGCACACCCTTGGTGGCTGATAGGTGAACCTAGGCCTGCCCGCTTCTCCAGGTTCCAGTCCAGGGACCCTCACCTCAGCAGTTCTGGGCTTCCTCTCCCTGCTTCTTCCCTGGGCTGCTTCCTACCACACTGGTTCCCCGTCTCATTCCAGGTATACTAGCTCCAAGAACCCTTCTCCCATTTCCCAGGGACTGACTGCTGCCTGTCTTCCTGTGGCCTTTCCCAGCAGCCCCCATATTTGTAGCCCTCTACCTGGATTTATAGGCCCCACTTGTTCCTGCACAGCTGAGCCTGCTTGTAGCCACTTAGTTCTCTGCTCCCTGGCTCCTCATCCAAGTGCAGCCTGGGCAGTTAATTAGCCTACCCGGCCACTTTAACCCTAGTTGGTCCTGTATGTCCCATCACATAGGCGTAGTGTTATGTGATACCTTCAGCCACAATTCAAATGCAGCCATCTCTGGTGTGGAATATGACAGATGTTTAACAATGCAGGGCAATTTTAGGACAGGGTGAGAAAAGGGACTACTCAATTGATGTTGAAGGAGGGATTTAGGGATGCAGAATTGAATTGCCCATGTTGGAATGTTGACTGGAGACCTGGATTAGCAGCCCCTGTTCTTGTTTAAAACATCAGGAGACATGGAATGGGCAGAAGTAGTCAGGAACTCACTCCTCTGCTTCCTCAGAAGGCTCCACAGCAGCACACAGATTCCTTACTCTGATTCCTAACCCCACATCCTCTTTGAGGGTCACCCAGGTTTCTGTTTCATCATCTGGTTCTAACATAGGGAGGTCAGGATTTTTTAGCTAACAGTTTTCATTTGGGATTTGCCCCAAACCTGCATGTGCCACCTAAGTTCTGCTGATCTCTGTACTCCAGGCTGAAAGGATCTGCTGTAGCATTGTCCACATTCTCCTACGGAATTCCAAACCCAAGTTAGTTTTTCAGTGGGTTATTCCCCTAGCAAAGGTGAAGCCAACTATGCCCTCTGGCAAGCAGAGGACTCTGATTGGAGGGCAGTGATATCACAAATAGAATGGCAGCAACGGTTAGGCGCTATGGAGACAATCAGCCAGCGCTCAATCAAAGGAGAACATTGAAAGCTGTCACAGCCCAGGAAATGGAGTCTGAACTAAATTAACCCCTTGAGTGAGGCACTTCATGTCATTCCAAATTATAACATCCACTCACTGTGCTGTAATCACTTCATCTACCGTTCAAATACGCACTCACAGCATGTGACAGCTGTGTAAGAACGCACGGCAACAATCCATACCAAGGTAGGACAAGACGTGAACACTGAGCTGGGTTCCCAGCGATGCTCACTGGTATCGAGAAAGCACGCTTTTGTCAGTACCCACAAAGCGTCAGGGTGAGGGGACGGCCAGAACCTCAGCTGGTGTAAATCTGTGTAGCTCCACGGACTCAGAGGTAGCTTCCTGGATTCACCCTAGCTGAGCGTCTGCCCATGAGGTTGCACGCCATACAACCGCACTATCGTTATAAATCTCAAAGGGCCACATTTGGCCCCATTGCCAGGGCGCAAATCTCTCTCTGGCCCAAAGAACCTTTCAAGGAAAACCAGAAACTTGGGATGAGCTGTTCTCAACCCATTCGGGGGCCCAGATGTCTGGCTACAGCCTTACCTTTCTAGGGCACCAGTTCTAGGAAGGCTCAGGCTGGTAGTGATTAAATGCTGGTAGCACATGGTGATCTGTGTGAACTGACCCCCCCACCTAGATATCTGTCTGTCTCCTGTGGTATCTCAGTTCAGTTCCATGTGGGAAGAAATTGAGATAACCAGGGCTTCTCATTTTTGGGGATTATTAATTTCATTTTTTGTATTGGTGGGCTTTTATTGGTGTTTCTCGGTTAAAACTGAAAATCAGAAGCTCTAGAACGACCACGGAATGCAATGCCCTGAGCAGCTTTGTTGTCAGTCTTAGCAGAGAAGACAGTGAGAGCAGGGGCTTGGCCAGGCATGTGGTGACGCAGGGTATGGGGCATGCTCAGAAGTAGTCCAAAGCATTTTGCAGCCATGGTGGAAAATGTTTTCACCTCCCCTCACTGGAGTGGCCAAGTAAAAATATATAAACTAGAGCAAAGGAAACAGAACACCCCGAACCAAAACATGGCTGAGCAATCTGGACCCCACTTGCCCACCCCTAGAGCTGTCCCTTGGCATTGCTTTGTACACCAATTAGAAATGCGGTGGGAAATATTTCCATTGGGGCACGCTGGGCTCTGTTCTATGGTAAAGGTGATTGTCATGATATAACAAGTGAGATAGCAGCTTAGGTTACAGACTATTACTGCTCCTGGCCCCAAGTCCATGTAATTACACAGGTGCAGCAGGAAAGCAATTCAGGTACTGCCTTGCCAGCTCAGAAATCCATAGTGTGCTAGACTCCAGCTGCAGAGGTAACTACATGGATCTGTTTGGAATTACACAGGAACAGGGGTTCAACTCAGAATGATGTTCACTTCCAAGGGAGCTACATGATAGTTACATAGGGAGGGACGTATCAGGATGCAGAAGATCGAAGCATGTGCTGAAACTCCCCGTGATTGCTTGAGAGAACAGTCGGAAGGTAATTATAATCTTCCCCCTAAACTAAGTTCTGCCTTGTGGTTAAACTTCTGTCCTTCTGCACAGTATGGGGCACATTACTCTAGTGTGTCACACAGGCAATCCTGATTTTTAGGAGACTCCTAGATGGCCCTTCCCAACTGAGCTCTCTCACTTTGAAGGCCTTACTGACCCTTTCGGAGCTGTTAATTGCAATTAATTGCAATTAAGCCACCAATCAGGATCGGTGGGGGGAGGATGAGGTGGGGGAAGGAGGAAGTACTGTAATTGCTGCTTCACAGCTGAAGCTGATCCTGACTTCCTTTAAAGGGCCAACTAGCCTGTGCCACATGGGTGGATCTCACTGGCTGAGAAAAGCTCCAGTCAGGCACCAGGAGTGGCAATATAAGAGGAGTGGGTGGCAGTTGCAGTGTCCCTTGCAATAGATAAGAGATAAGTGTAGCCAATGCAAAGGGGACATTATCAAGGGTGTTGATCCTACACATGCTCTCTAGCCCCCTCACTCTCCACCCCGCAGCTAGAGAGGCTGAGCTCGTGGTGCACAGTGTGACTGCACAGGGTCTGTCTGAGTCCTGCCTGGATCATGGAATAGATCAATGGGGGAGGGATGGAGTATGATCAGCACATTGGAACTGATGGTAACAAATTCAAATCAGCTCCCTGTGTTCTAACTGCTCCAAGCCAGGAATGCAACCATACCTATTTACACAAGCAAAGTGGTTCTTTTGGGTATCTTCACGACCTGATAAACCATAACGTCCAGATCATGGTCTCTCTGGAGTTGCTGATCACACTTCATCGATCAGGTCCAAGGTTAACCCTGTGGAGAGTTGTCAGCGCTGGAGCAGACTCTGGGGCTGCTTCTTTTAAGGTGCTGGGTTTAACATTTTCTAAATCACCTACATGACTTAGGAACTTAAATCCCAGTTTCAAAAGTAACTAAGGGCTTGTCTACACATACAAGTTGTCCCCCTTTAACTATACCAGTGTAGTTAATGTGATACAACCCCCTCAGTGTGAATATAGATATATTGATATAAAGGCACTTTAGACACTCTAAGGCAGTGGTCTGCAAACTTTTTTGACTGTGCACCCCATCAGTAAACATTTTTTGAGCATGCACCTCCAATATATGTATATTTATTTATGTATAAATTATATACATGTACTACTGTTCTAATATATTATGTACATTATAAAACACACAAAAATAGAAATTAAAAAAGAATGAAATAAACAATATTTTTAAATAATTTTTTATTTTATTTAACGGTACAAAAAAACCTTTTTGCTCTATATTTTTTAGTGAGAGCAATGTGATTGAATATGCTTCATTATTTTTGAAAATCTTGGTTTATCACTTCGTGATACAGCGATTCGAAGGTCTGGTTCTAAGTTCAGTTTATTTCGCACCTTGGTTTTAATGGCTGTCATAGCTGAAAAAGATGCCTCACAAAGATACGTAGATCCAAATGTAAGAAGTGCATTGTTGGCTGCGCTTACTAAATCATGATACTCATTTTTCAATCCTATCCACCAATTATGCAAAGGTGTTTGTTGAAATTTGGCTAGTAAATTTCCATCTTCCCTGATGTCAATCAGTTGTTCTTGCAAACTAATCGGAAGGTGTTGCATTTTTATATTTTTAACAAATCGGTTAAAAAACCCACTGAAACTCTTCGTTCAGAAGATTTTTAAACAGGTTAGAAAATTCTGTTTCCAAGTTTTTTTAAGTGTGCAGATATGAGAGATTTTATTGGTGACACACTTACATCGTTTTCGGCAACAAAATCACATAACGATGGAAACATTTCCAAACATCCGTTCTCAAAATGCTCTCTCCATAGCACGAGTTTCTTTTGAAAAGCAGTTACTTTCTCACTCATTGTTAAAACGTCACCTTTACCTTGAATGGACAGATTAAGTGTGTTTGTTTTTTTGAAAATATCTGCTAGGTAGCATACTACTGACAGCCACTTGTCATCACAGAAAAGGTCAGCAAATTTGGAACACTTTTTGTAAAAGAAAAATGCCTAACTCATCTTTAAGTTTGACAACTCTTTTAAGCACTTTGCCATGAGATAACCAGCGAACCTCTGTGTGGTACAAAAGATTTTCATGTCACTCCCCATCTCATTACAAAATATTGTGAAGATTCTACTATTTAAAGGTCTTGTTTTTATAAAATAAACCACATCGATGACATCCTGTAGCACTTTGTGCACTTCTGGCTCCAACTTCTTTGCTGCAATAGTTTGCCTATGAATGATGCAGTGAATGAATTTCACGTGTGGTGCTATCTCTGTAACCTTACCCCAGACTCCTTTCTTTATTCCAGTCAAAGCAGCCGCTCCATCAGTGGTTACACTTACACAGTTTTTCCATAAAACATTGTTTTTATTAAAGATGTCATTTACTGTTGAGAATATATCTTCTCCGGTACATCTTTCCTTTAGTGGCTCACAAAAAAGTAGTTCTTCATGTATTTCATTATTGAAACAGAATCTAGCAAATACCATAAGCTGAGACATGTTAGAAACATCTGTACTTTCATCCAACTGTAGAGCAAACCTCCCACACTGCGTAATTTGTTCTAATACTTGTTTCTTCAAATCTTCAGCAATGTTTTCGATGCGTCTTCCAACAGTATTTGCTGACAAAGGAATGCATTTTAGTTTGTCGCCATATTGTTTTCCGTGTATTATTTCTTCCATTTTTACCGCGGCAGGAAGAATAAGGGTTTCCCCAATGGTATGTGGCTTTTTGTCTTTCACCATTAAATAAGAAACCTCAAAAAAGGCTTCTAAACATTTATCATTAAGTTTAGTGAAATTTTGTAAAGCACTGGATTGAGTATCGCATGACTTTAAACATGGCTGAAAGAATTGTAGAGGTTTGTCTTCATGGTCTGGATGCTTAGTTTTTAAATGTCTTGCTAATCGTGATGGCTTCATACTATCATTCGCTAATATCTCATGGCACAATATACACTTAGGACGAGGTTCATCGTTAACGATAGTGGATGTAAATCCATATTTCAAATAGTCTTCTTGATAATTTAATTTTTTTGGCCAACTTCTTGTCAGATCTGATTAGATCGTCATTGTTTTTACCTCGTAACGTGGCTGACGAAGAGCTCGTCCTAGGGGTAGAACTGTCAGCTCTGTCATTTTCTTGTTGTTCGCTTGTGCTCGCAGTATTAGTATTATCTTCAATCCGTGGTTTCTTTGCAGGAATCTTTTTAAGCCACTTGTCCATTTTGTGAGGGTTAGTTTAGTTAAAACTAGATAATATGATCCATAAATCCACTTAACCAGGCACACGTAAACTGCAATACATCGCAATACGCTGAAAGCGAACGAACGAGTGAGGGCGCCACTGTCAACTCCTCTGCGTTGCGGAACTCCCACTCCTCCCTCAGGATACCACACAGGGCCTGCTCCAGCCACCAACATAGGAAGCACGTGCCTGGGGCGGCAGATGATAAGGGGTGGCATTCCGGCCAATCTTGGGGCGGTGCTCCTCCAGCTGCCCTTTTTTTTCCCCCTCTGGCAGCGCTCCTCCTGCTGTGCCCCCTGATGGATCATCTTGTGCACCCCCTGGTATGCACGCACCCCACTTTGGAGACCACTGCTCTAAGGTTATGTCTACAATAATGAGCTTACAGCGGCACAGCTGTACTGATGGAGCTGCGCCGCTGTAAGATCACTCTATGTCAATGGGAGAGAGCTCTCCATCGACATAATAAAACTACCTAAATGAGCAGCGGGAGCTATGTTGGTGGGAGAAGCTCTGTGTACACTAACACTTATGCTGGTGAAACATATGTTGCTGAGGGGTGTTTTTTCACACCCCTGAGCAATGTAAGGTTTGCTGACATCAGTGGTAGTGTAGACATGACCTGTGACACCTTTATACCAGCATAACTGCATTCACACTAGGGCTTGTACTGGTATAACTATTTCAGTTAAAGGCTGTGGCTACACTTAGCACTTCAAAGCGCTGCCGCGGTAGCGCTGCCGCGGCAGCGCTTTGAAGCGCTAAGTGTAGTCAAAGCGACAGCGCTGGGAGAAAGCTCTCCCAGCGCTGTCCGTACTCCACCTCCCTGTGGGGAATAACGGACAGCGCTGGGGCTTTGACCACACTGGCGCTTTGCAGTGCCGCAATTTGCAGCGCTGGAGAGGGTGTGTTTTCACACCCTGCTGCAGCGCTGCAAATTTGTAAGTGTAGCCAAGCCCAAAGAAATCACACCCTTAGTTGACAGTTATAACTATACAAAAAAGTCCGCAGACTAGGTTTTAGGGTTTTTGGACCATAAGTCTGATGGGACCTAGGGCCACATTTGCAAAGGTGTTTAGGTGCATAAAGATGCTGATAGGCCTCTAGTGAAATTCCAAGAGTGTCTAAGCAGGTTGGGCACCTAACTGCAATTGATTTCAGCTCCCATGAGAGTTGGGGACCTAACCAGCTTGGGTGCATTTGAAAATCCCACTAGGCATCTCTCTGCAACTTAAGCTGCCAGAAGTAGCCCTCCAGCCCTTGTGAAATTTTTACCCACAATCAAGAAGAAAGGAAAAA
Organism: Mauremys mutica; assembly: GCF_020497125.1. NCBI lineage: Eukaryota > Metazoa > Chordata > Testudines > Geoemydidae > Mauremys > Mauremys mutica. The sequence continues at coordinate 70,756,107 of NC_059081.1, read as the reverse complement.
TAAAACTAAGACTATGTCTGCCCTGCAGCTTGGACAACAGGGTGTGAATAGCAATGTGCGCCAAGGTGCTGTGTGTCTGTAGGTGTGAATTTAAGAGTTCCTAGCTCAGATCAAGGTAATCCTGGTGGAAGAGGACTACATCGATGCAAACTAGGGACCTTTCAGTTCCCCGTAGTCTGAACAGCAGGGCGGTGTGGATAGGGTTGCCAATTTTAGTTGGATGTATTCCTGGAGGTTTCATCACGTGACATAACCTTTAATTGAAGATTAATCTGGAGGCTCCAGGACAAGCCTAGAGAGTTGGCGAGTCTAGGGGAGGATATGCCCTAATACCCAGAGCTCCCACAACTCAGAATAACAACTAAGACTGGGAATGGGATAGAAATTCCACTGTAAGAGTTCAGTTGCTGGAGATCCTTTGTCAGTCTATTAAAAGGGGTGTTCTTGGGAAGGTAGGTTCTCAGAGGGAAAATACAGAAGTATTTAGCACTGTAATAGAACATCCAGTTTGATGCATGACTCTCCATTAAAAGTAATTCATATTAACGTAAAATATTGTGTGTCACTTTGGGTGCTTGTAAACAGGTCAGCTGCACCCTGAGCAACCCTCATAGCTCTGTGGCGCCCTGCCTCCATTTCCCCTCCTCAGATGAACAGAAATAATCTGCAAATACTTTTCATCCAATAACATCCCTTCTTGGGGCCTGGGTTCAAAACTATTAGGCTCCCTCTTACCTGGAACTCCTAGTACAGGTCTCTGCCTGCCGTGTCCAACTCCCTCTGCTGCTTTCCTGCCGCCCCCAACCCCGGTTTCTCAGGGTCCATGCAGGAACCGTGCTGTTCTCAGCTTCCTTCCCCAGGCCTTTGGTGAATTTTTTCTCTTCTCTAGCCAAGCCTCTCACTTAGGGGCTGATTGAATCACATGACCTTCATTTTCCCCCTCTGGGGAGCAGAGATGGCTGAGACCTCTCTCTCTTTAATGGGCTAGACGCCCTGTGACAGGGCTTAACTGTTGGGATATGTTTTTTCTGTCACATGCACCAGTGCAAATCGGGAGTGGAATGACTCCAGTGCAATCAGTGGCATCACACTGTAGAGGAGAGGAGAATCAGGCCTCTGCTCTATTAGAGATGGAATCAGAGAAAAATGGAGAAAGAGAATGACATGGTGTCTAGCACTTTGTACATGATGCCTCCACATGGGGTGGAAAGTGCCATAGCAATCTGGCCCCAATAACATGGACCAAGGGCTGTTACTAACATATTGCTTCCTTGTCAAATGTATCACTGATTCTGCAGCCAAGTTTCCTGCCAGCAAGACTGCAGCAGTGCCTCTCCATTGCTTTCATATGCAAAGAGGATGTTAACTCAATTGCCAATAAAATTCTAGTGGGTGGAGAGGACATCTGCCTTTCTAATGCTATGCTTGCCAATATGCCTCTTTTATGCTCCCAGAAGCCAAAAGCTCCTGCTTGAGCTGGTATTTTGACAAGCATTTCTGTTTTCTTGACACAATGGGCAAAGTGTGCACGGATGTCACATGCCACTCATCATATGTTTTTCATGCCATGATTAGCAGTTGCTGCATCTTTCTGGATGATGGTTGGCATAGCACTGGCCAAAACAGAATTAGCAGTTTGGCCAGCGGCTTAAGCCTGCCACGTGAACTGACTGTTTAATTACGTGTCAGGGCATTAGGGACGATGCTCCTGAGACTGCTGTGGTCGTAACACTCATCTGAAGTTGGTTTTGGAAAGCCCCCAGCTAGGCTGAAGAGGGAAGGGGAATAAAGTTGATTCAGGAATATGTCAAGGCAGCTGCGAGGCCAGCTGCAGGTGTGCAAGTTAGCAGCAGGGTTGCGGGAATCATGGATCTTTTGGTTCATTGGCAATTTTGAAAACGTTTTAAAAAATGGTTTCTGGTTGAATAGAAAATGAAAATTTTGGTGAACCAAAAAATGGAAAAGAAAATTGTTTTGGGTCTCAGTCTGGAAGTGGGGCTTGCAACAGACAAACCCTGAAAAGTCGCTAGATGTAGCTGTTTAAGCACTCAAAAGGGGTCAAAAATGTCACCGAATAAAATTTCCAGAGAATTATATACACACACACACTCATACTCATACTCATACTCATTCTCTCTCTCTCTCTCACACACACACACACACACACACACACACACACACACACACACACACACAGGTGAGCAGTCACAAAATCATTCACAAGCAGCTCAATAGTGTTAATAAAATCCATTCCATGCTCGTCTTAGTACATTCTGTTGCACACCTGCAGCAACTACACCAGTACACTGTCATCATCCAGAGGGTGTCCTCTGCTCATTGGGAAGGTCACTCTGTACACTGCAGCCGAGCCTCCCTTTCTTGCCAGCCTGGATTTGAGCCGACAGACTAATGAAAGGGAGAGGCCAGACCCAGGGGGAAAGAGGGCATTTACCTGACCTGAGTTCGGCACTGCAGGGAGCTAAGGAAGTAGCTTTAAAAACAAAAATCTGCTTGCCGGACCCCATCCCCCTGCTTCCGGGGTTTCATTTCTGGAAGCAGCAGGGCAACTAACCCCAGGCCAAGCCAAGGGAAGGAGTAAAGGGCAACGGAAAGCAAGATAGCACCACCTTTGATCCTGTAGTATGGGCTTCACCCCTGGAGGCATGGTTCCCCCCGCCCCAATGGGACACATGGCCCTATCTCACCCCACCCCATCTTCCATCCATGCAGTTCTCCTTGCTGGCTAACCTGCCTCCCCACCCAGCCCACTTCATTAGCCATCTTTCCCTGCCTCACAGGGTGCGCTACCTACTACGGAGCAGCGAGAAAGAACAAATCTGGGTAGAAACAAGCCCTGGCTAATGTGCTGCTCTCTCCAAAGTGCATCTGCCTTTAGCAAAGTATCTAATTAGCCTCCACAAACTTCTTTTCCTTGCCTGCAGATTATATGGATCTCAGCCTAAGAAGCCCTGGAATGTGATTCCTTCCAAGGACATGCTCAATGAGATGTAATGACATTGACTTGGTGTGCAACAGAATAGCAATGGTAAGAAGAGCATGGAATGGATTTTATTAACACTATTGAGCTGCTTGTGACTGATTTCGTGACCATAGTTATTGGTGACTTCTTTCAATGAATGTCGCTGTCATTGGCAGTGAAAGTCGCTAGATTTGTCACTGGTCACTTTGACACTTATTTTCTCGTGAAGGAAACCAAAAAGTCACTCAATCTAGTGACAAAGTCACTAAGTTGGCAACACTGGGCCTAACTGGCCACATCACCTGATTGGCTGGAAGAGGCAGCAGACTGGCTCTTAAGCCCAGCAGCAGCAGTTCAGCAGCTGTTCAAAGCATTTGCCCACAGCTGTGATAGCACCTGCGCTTATTTGTACCCAGCCGTGTCCTGGCCTTGCCTCGTTCCAGACAACCCAGTTCTGGCTCTTGACTCCGGCTCTGTCCTTTGGTTCTGCACCTGGCCTCTGCCTCAGGCTCTGACCTTGGGCTCCTGACTCCTGGCTCCCGACACCTGCTGTAAGCACTAGACTGGACGCTTGCTCCAGCCACTAGGCATGAGTTGACCACCCAGGTCCCAGTCTGGCAGTTTCACTTCTACAAGATCAAAATGTTTCATTTCAATTTCAGCCACGTTTGAATGTTTTTAGATTTTTTTAAAAAATAAAATCAAAATAACATTTTGACACAAAACATCATTTCAAACCGAAAAACTGAAATGTTTCATGTCAGAAGTGTCAGAATGAAATGTTTTGATTGTTTTCAAAATGTCTTTGTTTTGGGGTTTTTTTTTGTCCCCCTAAATGAACGTTTTGGTGAAACTGACACAGATTTGTGAAAGGTTTCAGGGTAGCTAAATCTGCATTTTTCACCAAAAAGAAGAGTTAGCTGGAGAGTTTTGCACAGCTCCAGTGGAGAGCAGTTTATTGGTGAGTTCACACTGAATGGGACCATCCATTGTCTCTGTAATCTTATTCTCAGCCTGTCCAGATCAAGGGCCTTATTCTGATTTACACTGCGGCCCTTTTACCCCACTCTGGCAGCACAAAGGGTTTTGGAGAGACACTCCTCCAATCCAGGTCAACACACGAGGGCTAAGGAGGTTGATATTAGTGCTCTAAAAATAGCTCCAGGCACCAGCGCAGCAAGCAGGTGCTTGGGGCGGCCAACAGAAAGGGACGGCACGTCCGGCTCTTCGGCGGCAATTCGGCAGCGGGTCCCTCAGTCCCGCTCGGAGGGAAAGGCCTGCTGCTGAATTTCTGCCAAAGAATGAAGCGGTGGCGGTAGAGCTGCTGCCGAAGTGCCACCGATCGCGGCTTTTTTATTTGCTGCTTGGGGCGGCAAAAACGCTGGAGACGGGCCTGATAGACATTGTTCTGAAGCCCCTAACTCTCCTTATACGTCAAAGCCTGAACCACAACTTTAAAGTGCTGTCTACAGAGCTATTTTCAGAGCAGTTGCATAAGACCTGCTGGACTGAGTGTTGACCTAGGCTGCAGGGCTGGTGCAACCATTTAGGCGACCGCGCTGGCATTTGGGGGTGCCATTTTCTTCAGCAGCGATCGCGGCGGCCGGATCTTCAGGCAGAAGGAGCTGCCGGCATTTAGGCAGAGGGAGCTGGGGCAGGGGAGCACGGGGAGGGCCGCCTGCAGTGAGTAAGGGGGGGAGCACCCAGGGGAACTCCCCGCCTCAGCTCACCCCTGCCCCGCCTCCTCCCCGAGCATGCCGTGGCCGCTTCACTTCTCCCGCCTCCCAGGCTTGCGGTGCCAATCAGCTTAGGCGCCGCAAGCCTGGGAGGCGGGAGAAGTGAAGCGGCCACAGCATGCTTGGGGTGCTCGTGCACGGAGCAGGGGTGAGCTGGGGCCGGGGGAGGGGTGCCTCAGAGCGGAGGGTGGGGAGCTGCCGCAAGGGGGGCGCCTCAGGGCGGAGCTGCTGCGGGTGGGGGGGTGCCTTGGGGGGGGCATGGGGAGGGGAGGGCGCAAGGTGGAAGTTTCGCCTAGGGCGCGAAACATCCTTGCACCGGCCCTGCTAGGTTGGGAGGCTCACTCCAAAATGCTGTGCAGACATACCCAACTTGGCTGTAAATGAGAAGCAGGCCCAGACTGATTTCTGTGCCCTTGCTTTTCACTGGCCACTGTTTCATACCAAGTTAATATGTCCTGGATACCTGGCTTGTGCTGCAGCACACTTTGTACCTATAGTCACACAATTGCTTAAAAGGGCGCCTCATCGTGAACTGGGCAGGTACCCTATGTTCAGTCCTGCCAGAGTCAGCAGACTTCAGAAAGCATAACTCAGAAATGTTCAACCTCTAACTTTTGCATGCAGATTCCCAAACAAGAAACTCCCACATCCCTCCACCTAAAGAATCCAAGCCAATGTCCCTTTCCTCCCAGCGAAAGGATATTTAACTCTGCAATAAAGAAATGTGGGGATTTATTGTATGACTGTAGCAGTGAAATGAAATTACATAGGGCCAGGCTTCAGATATGATCAAGCTCTGTAAATAAATATATATCAGAAATGAAAGTCCATACTCTTTTTAAAGCCTGATTTGTATGCCTAATTTGCATGATGTATTACTGCAACTTTGTATGCAAAGACTGGGTAATCATGCATGCAAATGATTACTTAGTTTGCATGTACAATTACTCAGTGTGCTCATGATGCAGTACTTGTACATGCAAACCATTTTTATAGTAGGCCCCGACACTTGAGAAAATTAGGATTTTGCTGTGTATTTGAGAAGGGGTCTTGGCCTTAAAATCTGTTTAATTAATATTAGGAAAATAATTAATGTCAGTATCTGAGTGATCTGACAATACGGACCAGTCTGTATGTATGCAATGGAACAACACAGACTGACAGGAAAACAGATTTCAGCTTCTAATGTCCGAGAGGCTATTGTAAATGACAATAGAAACAAAAGCTTTTTAGAATATGATGGAGATGCTTAGACAGTAGCCTTTGACTTTCAGAAATGACAACTGAATATATATCTACTGCTTTTCCCTGATGCTATGGTGGTCTGGAGAATACTGTACTGGTTTAGAGGAATCACTGCAAGCCATGAGCATGTGAAAATGAGCTCTAGCAAGGAGTTCACCATGTCAACAAGTCCGAAGGATGGACCTCCTCGCACTTTGTGCACCTTAGCTAGTCATTCCCCTAGACAGCACTGGATGATTGGTTTGGAGGTACCTGTAGGAAGAGTAGGGCAAAGAAAATGGGAAGAATCCAGACTGAAAGTTCCATGTGTGTATCAGAGGCACTATGGTCTGTTGGAGTGAGCATGGGGCTGGGATCCAGGACCTCCTGCATGCCAATGCAGCAGCAGCACCACTATAGTTAAAGTTGCATCACTACTTCTGTGTAAAGGCTGATCTATCTAAGTCCTCTGCAACTGATATGCTTGGGCCAGTGTACACTACAAAGTTAGCATGATGTAATCTGCCTTGGGCTGACAGAACAAGGAGTAATGGTCTCAGGTTGCAGTGGGGAAGGTTTAGGTTGGACATTAGGAAAAACTATTTCACTAGTAGGGTGGTGAAGCACTGGAATGGGTTACCTAGGGAGGTGGTGGAATCTCCTTCCTTAGAAGTTTTTAAGGCCCTGCTTGATAAAGCCCTGGCTGGGATGATTTAGTTGAGGATTGGTCCTGCTTTGAGCAGGGCGTTGGACTAGATCCCTCCTGAGGTCCCTTCAACATGCCCCAGATGTGCTCCTGCTTGGAGTTGACAGAGATACTTGATCTCTGGGCCTGTGAGGAGAAGAGGCTGTGTAAGCACAGCTATGGACCAGCCATAGAAACGTGGACATCTAGGAGCAGATTGCACGGGGCACACAGGACAAGGGGTATGACAGGGACCAGCAGCAGTGCCATGTGTCAGACACACCAGAAGGCCAGGGAGGCCAGCAGTCAATCTGGTGCCAAGCAACAGACCTGCTGCTTTTACAAAGCGCTGTGCGCCATCCTTGGTAGAGACCCCACCAGCACCCTGAACACCACCATGGATACCGCCGAGGAGCCCGAGCCATGGGCCCCTGGCATGAGCAGTGAGGATGAGGGACATGTGACTGGGGGAGGTCCAGCTATGCCATGAACCAGGAGCTCTCTGAGACTCCACCACATCAAGCACGAGCGAGCCTGATGCAGGGGAAGGAGCCTTGGGTAAGTGTGTAATTGTATTTCCCATTACAGCGATGTACTGATGGAGCTCCCAACTTAACAGGACACAGCTATTGACTTTTCCTTAATTTACACGTAGTATAAGAGGTAGTGGTACAACAAAGGGAGGTAGAGTTGTTATCTACTTGTCACCCCCCTGTAGTGTGAGGCAAGAAGGACCATGTGCAGCAGTGTGGTTATGTGCACAGGACTGTCCCTTGCATCCTCCTGAGAGACCATGATGAAACTTTCAGGGAGATACTCTGCAGTCCTTTGCTGGAGGTTTATAGGGATGGCAGCCTTTATTTCTTCCTCCGCAATACACACTTTCCCACAACAGTCAACAATAACTTCAGCAGGCACCGTTGCGGTACACAGGCTAGCAGCATCCAGGCCCGGGCAGCTTTGGGGCGCCAGCAGCAGCTGCTCTCTGTGCCTTTGTTACCCTCAGGAGCAGGATATCAGCTAAAACCACCGCCGCCTGTGGGAAACAGTGCCAGTATTTAGTGCCATTGCCCTGTGCTACTAGAATCATGCAACCGAGCAATTCCCTCCCCCTGGTGGGCGACACTCACCCTGGCTGGTGCTGTGAGTGGAGCCCCGCACAAGCAATCCCAAGCAGAAGTGTCAATAGGCATGTCTTAGGGGAGCAAGGGGAGGCAGTTCTGAATGTTAACTTTCGCTTTCCATTGTGACCGTACTGACACTGGTACCTCCATGTGTTTGATCAGTAGCTGCTGCCATTGCAACGTTGAGGGGTTCCCCCTCCACACCCGTGGAATGCCTGAGCCAAATAAGGAGGAGGAAAAACAAGAACTTGGGATGATGTGTTCAATGACATCCTACAAGCCAGTGCTGCATCAGACCATGAGCACAGAGTCTGGAGCGTGAACGTTATGGACAGCCTGGAGTTGGAGAGAGCGGAGAGGAGAAAGGCCCAGGAGTCCCTGCAGGAAAAGGAGGAGATGCAACAGGCCACAATGGGGCTTCTCTGGCAGAAAACAGACATGCTGCAGACACTTGTGGACCTAGAGGTTCAACAATCCCAGGCTCACCTCCCTCTACAGTCCATGGAGAACTCCACTGCAGCACTTCCCTACATTCCCCAACCCGTAGCAGGGTGGTTACCCCGCTCCTGCCCTGAGGGGCTTAAAACAGCCCTGGGGGAAGGTTGTGCTGGGAGCTGCTAAGCTGGGCTGATTGGGAAGTGGCTGCAGCTGGGCCATGCCCCAATCAGGCCACAGCTGGCCGATATAAAGAGGCTGTGAGCCAGAAGCCCACACAGTCTCTCTGCATTCAGAGAGAGATGGGCCTGGCTGTGGGGAGCTGGAGACAGGGTACCAGAGCAGAGCTGGGGAAAGGCAGAGGAGCTGGGGAGCTCCAGCCTGCAAAGCTCCAGGCTGCGGCCTAGCATTGGGCCAACAGGTACTGGGGGTTGCAGAGGGCAGCCCAGGGGTAGGCCAAGGCAGCAGGTCCAAACCCTCCTTGCCAGTGATGCGTAGGCTGATACTGCAATCTGCCCCAGGGCATAGGGGCTAGATGATACTGGCAGTGGCCTTGTACTGAGGCGAGGTAGGAATAGTGGGTGGGGGTTCCCTGGGGAGGGGAGACCCTAAGACTGAGGGGTTACTGCCAGGGGTCTGCCCCCCCAGATAAAGGGGTGCCGGGTCCTAGGAGGGACACGGGGGCCAGAGGACAGGCAGATCACCGGCCTACAGAGGGTGCTCCGGGCTGGAAATTGAGCTAATTCCCTGAGAGACCAGAAGGAGGTGCCGCAGGGGTGAGTCCCCTCGTCTACACCCCGCACAACATTCCACATGGCATCAGGGGCCACTGCACTTCCCCTCTGCCCCCTGTGGAAATTAAAGACAACCACAACTTCTCATATACAGCAACTGCAGCTTTCACAGGTCAGTGTGTGCAGATAAAACGGACACGAATGTTCTTTCGCCTTGTTAAGATCTGTTCCATTAATTTATAAAGTTTTCCATTTATTTGCTTTTCAATTGCACAGATATATATATTTTTGCACTGGTTCTGTTACTGAATCAAATGCTATTATTTGGAAAATAATTCATCTTTACTAGTTCCCAACATATGCTGCAGAGTGCCTAGCAGTTTTGAAAGCACCCACTAGTTACTGAACAGCGTGGTACAGCTTGTAGTATCAGTGACAGTGTAATAATCAGAAATGTACAGCACGCACCGCAAAATTAATAGATGCCCTTACAGTGTTATATTCATAGATGTACACCAAGCACCACACAATTCCTAACAGGCCCCCAAACAGCAGGGCCAGATAGAGCACAGTGCACCACAACGCATCACTGCTGAAGTGCTCTGTCAAAGCCTCACTGACAGACTCCACCAAATCAGTTCTCACTATGTCCCCTAGCAATCTGGCCTCCATATTCCCTGCTGATTCCGTTCCTCTTGTGGCTTTGCAGGCTCATGAGGCCTGTGCTTGCACCACTTAGGACAATAGTGCAGAGGTGTGCAGGCTCCATGCTTCTGGCAGAAATGGCAGAGAGTGAGGAGGGCTGGGCATGTTCATGGGATTTTGAAAAACAGACACACAACTACGGGCTATAGATGATATTATGGGATATTATGAGACAGTTGCATGCTGGGAAATTGACCCCTTGCTGACAGTCATCCTGCGTGACTCATTTCTACCCTACTATGCATTGCCAAAACTTCCCATAAGACAGTGCGCTTGATGGTGGCAGGTTGCACACAGGGATACCTACCCATGCTGCACTGCAGTGTGCATCAACACAAGCATGCCTGGTGAGTATGTGCAGCACCGACACAAGAAGCCGACCATCCATACACACAGGCGATGTACTAACTGGAGCTGCTGTCTGATGCCGTCACTTGCGAGACAAGGTGGGTGTGGTAATAGCTTTAATTGGACCAACTTCTGTTGGTGAGCGAGACAAGCTTACCTCACCCACTTTGTTTCTATAATATCCTGGGACCAACATGGCTACAACTGAACTGCACACAATGTAATGTGCTTCCACCAGGGGCGGCTCTAGGATTTCCGCTGCCCCAAGCACAGCGGCACGCCGCGGGGGGTGCTCTGGCGGTCGCCGGTCCCGCGGCTGCGGTGGATCTCCCGCAGACGTGCCTGCGGAGGGTCTGCTGGTCCTGCGGCTCCGGTGGACCTCCCGCAGGGATGCCTGCGGATGCTCCACCGGAGCCGCGGGACCAGTGGACCCTCCGCAGTCATGTCTGCGGGAGGTCCACTGGAGCCGCCTGCCGCCCTCCCGCGGGACGCTGCCCCAAGCGCGCGCTTGGCGCGCTGGGGTCTGGAGCCGGCCCTGGCTTCCACCAAACCTTGTAGTGTAGACATGGTCTTTGTTAGAGTCCTTTGAAATCTGGTGTGCCTCAGGAGAGTGCAGGGTAGGATCAGTGAGTCTCATTTGGGGTTATTAGAGGTAGGGCTGTGGAAATATTAGTCCCCACCTCAAGCTATTTTTCAAATAGTTTCTGGCCCCCTGAACAAGAGCTCAAATGATTGATGTGATGTGGGTCCAAATGGAATCAATCTGTTGAGGATTACTCAGGAGCGGCTAAGATAGCATCCCCTAAGTGTTTGAGGAACCCAAATTGAGAGCAGTATTTAAGAAAACGTATGTTTTTTTACAGATGCGTGTGCCAATGTAGATAAATGGCTAGAGGGTTTCCATTCCTTCCATTTTACATGCTTTAAAGCTCAACTCCAGCATCTCTAATATCCAAACAGATGCTAGGATTGCTTTGACATTTGGTATGCCTCAAGGGGCAGAGGGTGGTGTTAGTGATCCAAATCTCAGGTCATTTTCAGTAAGGCATTTGACACGGTTCCACATGGGGAATTATTAGTTAAATTGGAAAAGATGGGGATCAATATGAAAATTGAAAGGTGGATAAGGAACTGGTTAAAGGGGAGACTACAACGGGTCATACTGAAAGGTGAACAGTCAGGCTGGAAGGTGGTTACTAGTGGAGTTCCTCAGGGATCAGTTTTGGGGCCAATCTTATTTAATCTTTTTATTACTGACTTTGGCACAAAAAGCAGGAATGTGCTAATAAAGTTTGCAGATGACACAAAGCTGGGAGGTATTGCTAACACAGAGAAGGACCGGGATATCATACAGGAAGATCTGGATGACCTTGTAAACTGGAGTAATAGTAATAGGATTAAGTTTAATAGTGAAAAGTGCAAGGTCATGCATTTAGGGATTAATAACAAGAATTTTAGTTATAAATTGGGGACACATCAGTTGGAAGTAACAGAGGAGGAGAAGGACCTTGAAGTATTGGTTGATCACAGGATGACTATGAGCTGCCAATGTGATATGGCCGTAAAAAAAGCGAATGCGGTTTTAGGATGCATCAGGCGAGGTATTTCCAGCAAAGATAAGGAGGTGTTAGTACCATTATACAAGGCACTGGTGAGACCTCATCTGGAATACTGTGTGCAGTTCTGGTCTCCCATGTTTAAGAAGGATGAATTCAAACTGGAACAGGTTCAGAGACGGGCTACTAGGATGATCCAAGGAATGGAAAACCTGTCTTATGAAAGGAGAATCAAAGAGCTTGGCTTGTTTAGCCTAACCAAAAGAAGGTTGAGGGGGGGATATGATTGCTCTTTATAAATATATCAGAGGGATAAATATCAGGGAGGGAGAGGAATTATTTAAGCTTAGTACCAATGTGGACACAAGAACAAATGGATATAAACTGGACACTAGGAAGTTTAGACTTGAAATTAGACAAAGGTTTCTAACCATTAGAGGAGTGAAGTTCTGGAACAGCCTTCCAAGGGGAGTTGTGGGGGCAAAAGACATATCTGGCTTTAAGACTAAGCTTGATAAGTTTATGGAGGGGATGGTATGATGGGATAGCCTAATTCTGGCAATTAATCAAAGATCAGTTGCCAAATTATCAGCAGGTCAGTATGCCCAGTGGTCTGGGATGGGATGTTAGACGGGATGGGATCTGAGTTACTACAGAGAATTCTTTCCTGGGTGTCTGGCTGGTGAGTCTTGCCCACATGCTCAGGGTTTAACTGATCGCCATATTTGGGGTTGGAAAGGAATTTTCCTCCAGGGCAGATTGGCAGAGGCCCTGGAGGTTTTTCGCCATCCTCTGCAGCATGGGGCACGGGTCACTTGCTGGAGGATTCTCTGCAGCTTGAGGTCTTCAAACCACAATTTGAGGACTTCAATAATTCAGACATAGGTTAGGGGTTTGTTACAGGAGTGGGTGGGTGAGGTTGTGGGGCCTGCATTGTGCAGGAGGTCAGACTAGATGATCATAATGGTCCCTTCTGACCTTAAAGTCTATGAGTCTATTAGGTCCAAGCTACAATCATCCCCAAACTGGTTTCCTTGTGCTGCCTTCTGCTATTAAACTGAGTACTGTAGTACTAAAGGCTGGCTGGGGCATGGACATTATGGAGATGGATGCCTGTGAACTCAGCATTGAGTTACCATAACTAAGGATAAATTAATCACAAGCCTCCATCTAAGACAAAGTGAGTTTCAGACTGAGTGGCTGAAGGGTGCTTCAATTTGTGAGTCATGGATACAATTTTATTTTGGGGGGAATGTAATCAAAGTCTCTCAGGTAAAAAAATTAGACATGTGAATGGTTCCTGGGAAGGGAGGGATATTAGGAGGCATAGCAGTGGGGGAGAGGAGTGTGGCATGGAATGGGTGGTAGGGGAAGGGAGAGAGGTTGGGGCTCAGATGAAGGAAGCATGGCGTTTCGGGGGAGTGGAGGGACACTGTGGGAGAATAGGAGTGAGGGCACCAATCAGCCCCTCACTCTTCCCTCCCAGGTGTTTGCCCAGAACTGGCGGCTCCTACCCCACTATGGGGGTCTGAACCCCTCTCATTGGTCCCCTCATTTGAGCTGAGATATGGGAGGCCTTGTCCCTCTGGGGGTGTCTGAGTCCTTCTCACTGTCCCCCATGTTTGCTAGGATCTGGGACTCCTGTGCCTATCTTCAGGGGTTGGACATCCCTTCTATACCTCTCTCATGTGAGCTGGGTTCTGGGGGTGGGGGAACTTGCTCTTTTGGGAGGGTCTAAGGCCCTCTTGCTGCACCCCATGTGACCCCAGGAAGTACTGTCTTTTTGGGTGGGGAGCTGAGAACGGGCATACTCCATGCACATCATAGGTCCTAAGGCACCTGAGAAGGGGATGTGAACACCTACTGAGATGGATGAAGGAGCTCACACTTCTCAGAGCTATTGTTTCAAGTTGTGTTCATATCCATTCATCTGAGAGCAGCACATTGGGATGAATGGGCCACCTCACAGCGTTCAGAGACTTTTGTGCTGCACAGATGAATATGTCCAGAAGCCCTTTCCCTTCATGGTCTCTGTATCCTTCCTATTTAAAGGACAATGTTTCTGAGGGCTTGTCTACACTTAAAACATTAAGAACGGCCATCCTGGGTCAGACCAAGGGTCCATCTAGCCCAGTATCCTGTCTTCCGACAGTAGCCAATGCCAGGTGCCCCAGAGGGAATGAACAGAACAGGTAATCATCAAGTGATCCATCCCCTCTTGCTCATTCCCAGCTTCTGGCAAACAGAGGCTAGAGACACCATCCCTGCCCATCCTGGCTAATAGCCATTGATGGACCTATCCTCCATGAATTTATCTAGTTCTTTTTTGAACCCTGTTATAGTTTTGGCCTTCACAACGTCCTCTGGCAAAGAGTTCCACAGGTTGACTGTGTGTTGTGTGAAGAAGTACTTCCTTTTGTTTGTTTTAAACCTGCTGCCTATTAATTTCATTTGGTGGCCCCTAGTTCTTGTATTATGAGGAGAAAATAACACTTCCTTATTTACTTGTTCCACACCACTCATGATTTTATAGACCTCTATCACATCCCCCATTAGTCATCTCTTTTCCAAGCTGAAAAGTCCCAGTCTTATTAATCTCTCCTCATAGGGCAGCTGTTCCATGCCCCTAATTATTTTTGTTGCCCTTTTCTGAACCTTTTCCAGTTCCAATATATATTTTTTGAGATGACGTGACCACATCTGCATGCAGTATTCAAGTCCAAATATAACGAGGAAAAAGAGGGAGCAGAAGAACTTGTGACTTCATGGGAGCAGCTGGGCAGAGGAGCTAGCGCCAGACTGCTGCTGAGAAATCTAGCTCCTCAAGTACAAGGAAGGGAGCTGGAGCTGGAAAGCCGGACTTCCAGGGCTTTTTGGCTTGTTTGTGGAGTCTGCCTAGTTCTGATTTGCTTTAAGCCCCTGCTGCCCAAGTCAAGGGCTGACCCAGGCCCCTCGAACACGAACTTTACCCACGGTGGTGTTCATCATCCACTGACAGCGACCCAAACTGTGACTGGTATTTACAGACATGTTCATTTCTTTGCTTGTGTAGAATTGCAGCCTGGAAGGCTTACAATGCACATGTACCAAGAAAGCAAAAAGCTGAGAGGGTTTCTACACAGCCCCTTTATGCTTCCTTGGTTAGTTCGATGGAATGTGCTGTCGCCCTTGCCTCAATGATCATCTCAACTCTGATGTTGTACACCTGTGCAATAAAGAGTTAATAAGTCATGTTGCATGCTACAAGTTGCTTCTGTTATAGTATCACATGTTTTTATTTTGTGGGGAGGTCTGCTGCAAACACAAGAATAGCCAGAAGTCAGTCTAATCAAAATTATGATGATATTGGGTGGAGAGGAACCAGAGACAGAGGACTTTGTGTGTGTGTGTGGGGGGGGGGGGGTTGAAGCTGGAGTGAAACAGGAGAGGAAGAGAGATTACGCCTGCAGAGGCAACAGGAAATGTGGACAGGTGGGAAGCAAGCTTTGAAAAAAATCTGTATTTTACTAGCTACTTCCTGATTTTGGAGCAGATTAATATGTGGTTTCCAAAGACGTAGAGCACAAAGTTTTGGAACTGACAGAGCAGGTACCTTGACAACTGGGGGAAAAAGAACTATGTGCACTGCTAGGCTTGTGGATTCTAGGTGATTCCCGGCTCACGAGGTTGCAGAAGTTTTCAAGAGAGCAGAGCGAGCATTATGACATGGGGTTTGCTGACTACAGGGTGATTTGGGTGGAGAGAGGTGGCCTAGATTGGCATCATGTTTTGGCCACTCCGCAACATCTAACCAATGACTTAAGAGGTTGTGATCTACCAGACACTGTGGTGGTTTACTTGGGCAGAAGTTATCTGGATCTTGTTCCTGGTGTGCCCCTCATACAATGTATGGGAGCAGATTTGGACTGCATCAGATTTGTGTCATAGAATCATAGAAGATTAGGGTTGGAAGAGACCTCAGGAGGTCATTTAGTCCAACCCCCTGCTCAAAGCAGGACCAATCCCCAACTAAATCATCCCATCCAGAGCTTTATCAAGCCGGGCCTTAGAAACCTCTAAGGATGGAGATTCCACCACCTCCCTAGGTAACCCATTCCAGTGCTTCACCACCCTCCTAGTGAAATAGTTTTTCCTAATATCCAACCTAGACCTCCCCAACTGCAACTTGAGACCATTGCTTCTTGTTCTGTCATCTGCCATCACTGAGAATAGCTAAGCTCCATCCTCTTTGGAACCCCCCCTTCAGGTAGTGCTGCTATGAAATCCCCAGAATTTGAAAACTGTCCAGGAGCTGTGACAGTTTTCTCTGATTTGGCTGAGCATCTGAATAAGTACTACAGTGACAATATGAAAGCTATTAATAAGTGTTGGAAGAACAGAAATTGGAGGGTTCATGGCTGGCCGGACAATGTGTACTGTATGGCACAGAAACATTACAAGCACTCTGCTCACAGAGGGGGGAACATCTATTGGACAACAGTCAGAGGATCTTTCTCTCAAGCATAAAACTCTTAGTATTTTGGAACAGAAACTATTTGTGATTTCTCTGGCTGGCCCAGCCACAAACTCCACCCTCCCACTATTCTGAAACACGTCCAGGAACACCATTGCACTGTGACTGAGCTGCCCTTTACTCCAGGCACTGCATGTCAGTTGGGTTCTAGAAGGGGAGAAGTAACAGTCATAGAAATGTTTGTATACAAGGGAGCGCAGATTGCAGGGACATGCGTTCCCTGCTTGCAGTGGGGAGTCTGTGTTAAGCAGTGTGGAGTGGCCACTTTGGAGGGGGAATGCATTGAAATCGTCAGGGACATAGCTGGGGAGATGTGCCAAAGCAGGGCTGGCGGGGTGCAGCTGATATTTATATGGGGGAGGGAGCTGACTGGTGCAGTATGCTAATTGTGGGACACTCTCTATACACAGCTGCCTAAATGACTATTAACTCCTACCAATGTCATGTCTTTTCCTGTTCAAAAAATTAGGAAATTCAATGGCAAGAAACGATGTGAATGCAGAGTGGTGGTTCAGTGACCCTGTGCACAATGCCGAGTTGAGTAAAACTCAAACTTTGGAAAACCGGGAAATGCGTAGTTAAATCTGCCGTCGTTCAGCAGTGTAGGTACACCTACCCCACTGACTGCACATGGAGTGTAAGCAAATAATTCCCATTGGCTACTGCCAGCTCCAGGGGAACAGAAGGATAGTGGTGTAAGCAACCTTCTGCGCCTTAATAATGTTAGATGGAATCCAGTGGGTGAGAGTGAATGAGTTGTAAACAGAGGTGATGAAATGGTACAAGAGGGTAGGGTTGCACGGGCAACCTTCATGGTCCATTTCCTAGTTTTCCAAAGTTTGAGTTTTGCTCATCTCAGTGTGCTGCAAGGTGATGATGGAGGGGCAGTGAGTGAGGGGTTGCAATGCAACTCAAATTTGTGGCAACTAAAGAAGTTGCAGCATGTTAAGAGTTGCAGTTTTTGTAACACAACTGCAGCTCACAATTTTCTTACAACCTTATATGAATTAGTATGAGGATTATGGTGTATTTAAAAATGGTGCTCCAATTGTAGGCTATCACCTGAAATTTCAGGGGTTTCCTGGTCCTGCTTGCTCTGTGGGGAGGCATGTGATCTGAACCTAGCAGCCCTCTTTCTGCAGGCAGACAGCCCAGAGTCAGATGTGGTGAGTTGTGCCTCTCTCTGTTTTTAAGGAGCAGTCTTCTTTGTCTCTCTCCGTTTTTGGGTTCTTATATTTTATTATTCTGAATTCTAAGAAACAAAGCAGTGTTACCTTGCAATCTTCCAGCAAGATTTTTTTTAAAATCTAACTTCTCTGTGTGTATATACTGTAAAATATAACAAGGTTCAGGGAGACAGCAGTTGATAAAGGGACTGGTATTTCAGGTGAAGGGAAGCCTTTATTTAACTCTCCCAGGGGAGAGTAAAAATGGTACCCATCAATGATGGTCTCTGTTATTAGTAAATATAGTGAAATGGCCATAATGTTGGCATGGGTAAGCATGTGCTATCATCTTTGGAGGTTGCAACCTGGTTTAATCTATGCTTTGGGTTGAATTTTTTTTTTCCTACCAAAAAAAAAAAAAAAAGGAGGCCAAATTCATCTCTAGGGAGTGTCCTGAGACTAAAACTGCTTGTTTAGCTAGGTTAGTCTGACATCTGAGAGAAGCAGATTATAATCTGAAAACTGGAATGGGAAGGGGCTTAGCTGATTTTATTTCCTGTTCTCATAACTAAAGGACCAAATAAAAGATACATGTCATTCTGTTTTCTGTTCTTGGTCTGAAGACAAAGAATTAAAACAAAACTGTATGGTCTCATTAAATATCTGATGCTTTGCTACTTCAACTCTTTCACTGTTCTGTAACTTGATTATTTAGTCTTTCCAGGCTTTAACTGATTCATTCCTACTGTCTGAGTATGTTCCACTGGGAAGCCAAATCTAGGGAATTGAGAATAAGATAGGAAAACCTGGGTCATTTGCATAGAATCATAGGACTGGAAGGGACCTCGAGAAGTCATCTAGTCCAGTGCCCTGGATTCATGGCAGGACTAAGTATTATCAGATCATCTGTGACAGGTGTTTGTCTAACCTGCTCTTAACAATCTCCAATGATGGAGATTCCACAACCTCCCTAGGCAATTTATTCCAGTGCTTAATCACCCTGAGAGTTAGGAAGTTTTTCCTAATGTTCAGCCTAAACTTTGGTGCCTATCTTCTTCAAACACGATTTCCCAAAGTCTCTCTCTCGCTCCTGGCCCTTATTTGTGGGCATTACTTTCCCCACCTATCCACAGGCCTCAGCCCATGAAAGAAATTGCATATTTGAGGTTACCGCAGTGTGCTCATAAATGTTTAATAACCCCTCAGTCACTGGATGGCAGTTGGATTTCTTGCTTGTGCCATCATTGTTACTAGCTCTGGTTGGAACACTCCAGCTAAATTTGTTTTGTTTAAATAAGTTGTTTCATGGAAGCCAAAGTGTTCCAGAGTTGTATCATTTTCAACCACGTTTTCAATGGGAAGGTTTCGGAGGTCCAGGGTGGAGTCTCCAGTCACTTCCAGAGGGAGAGAGAGGGGAAGGATTTGAACATGTGACCTTTTCAATCCCCAAACACAGGGTTTTGATCCAATTCCATTATGTGATGCTCGACAAGTTTTGTTTCCATTACAATGAAGAAAAACAAAAACTTCAGGACCTTGAAAGTTGTCACAAAACAGCATTGTTGTCCGCTGGCCAGCACTAGTCATTATTTTATGACGTTTCAGGCCAGGAAAGGTTTTAGATTTCCAGCCATTACAACTCCCCCATGCACTGAATATAAAGGGATTTGATTGTGAGAACAAAACAAAACAACAAGAAACAACTTTAGCTTTGCCCATTTCACCGTTTTTGTTTGGCTCATGTTAAATCAGGAGCTATTACCACTAACATGAAATCTCATTTAGGCTGAATCCATTTGAAGAACAGAGGGCCGACAGCATTCACGTTCCCGTCAGTGAATCAAATGAACCCCATTTCCATTGAATTCATATTATGCTATAATAATGTAGGCTCTTTGAATTAGCAGAATAGGAGTTGTCCTTGGCTGCTTTGTAAACATTTTGGACCTTATTCTGAAAGGAGTCCTTGCTGCTCAGTTTGGTGGGGATTTTGCAATTGTCTATTAGCGCTGGGTGGCAGGTACGCAACAGGAACATGTTCTGACAAATCAGGAACATTTCACTGAATGTTTCCAGGCATATTTCTTCAATTTCCCAGCAAGCTCTGCTCCCTGCCCATTACATACACACAGCACTGTGGCTCTATGAGCCATAACTCTCCCAGTGACCTTGGCCAAGTCACTTCACCTCTCTCTACTTCAGTTTCTCCATCTGTAAAATGGGAACAGCAGCATTTACTGACCAACCTCAGAAAAATATTGCTCTTAGGTGAGGCTTGAACTCACAGCCTCAGCATCACTCCGCCAGTACTGCACCACTGGCAGATTCATAAATAGCTGTGTAGTACCGCTAAGTGTTTGTTTTAGTCCTTGTCTGTGTGCCTTTTCTCCGGAACTGCTAGCTTTGATGTGAGGCACCAGAAGATCAAATGAAGGTCTGATCTTTCAAGGAACATGACTCTGTGACCCTTTCCTTATACTACCTACACTCTGTATTAAATACAAAGGGCTAGAACCTCAGATGTAGTCGAGTCCTCTTAGTGCACCAAGGTGAGGAGTGATATAAGAGGCGTTCTACCCCTCTTCTTCTTACCCCAATCCCCTGATCTAGGATCACAGGAGTGCGGCATACTCTCCCATTATTCTTTCCAATCCCTGGCATGCCTACCACACTTGTGCAGGAGGGGGTGGCACAGACCTGGATATGCTGCCTTTCTCTCACCCAGGGATTTTCCTATGCAAGCAATCTTGATCACTTGGTAAACTGGGCTGCATCTGCTCAGCATGTATTTAATCCAGTCAAATGCACACCTCCCAAAGGGGGAAGGAACATCGCTGGCTCACGGGGAGTACTGCCGAAAAGGATCTGGGGGTTACAGTGGATCACAAGCTGAAAATGATTTAACAGTGTGATGCATTTGCAGAAAAGGCTAATATCATTATTGGGTGTATTAACAGGAGAGTTGTATGTGAGGTACATGGAGCGGGGGTAACTTGTCCCACTCAATTGAGGACTGTTGAGGCCTCAGCTGGAATACTGGGCCCCGATCTGGGTGCCACCCTTTAACAAAGATGCGGACAAACTGGAGAGAGTTCAGAAGCGGGCAACAAAAACCATAAAAAAAAGTTTAGAAAACCTGACCTCTGAGGAAAGGTTAAAGAAAACTGGGCATGTTAATCTTGAACCTGATAATCTTCAAATATGTTATAAGGAGAGCAGTGATGAATTGTTCTTTATGTCCACTGAAGGTAGGACAAGAAGCAATGGCCTTAATCTGCAGCAAGAGAGATTTAGGTTAGATATTAGGAAAAAACTAACTGTAAGGGTAGTTAAGTTCTGGAATAGGCCTCAAAAGGAGTTTCTGGAATCCCTGTCATTGGAGGTTTTTAAGAATAGGTTGGATAAACACCCGGTCAGGGATGGGCTAGGTTTACTTAGGCCTGTTTGAGTGCAAGGGGCTAGACTTGATGACTTCTGGAGGCCCTTTCAAGCCGTACAGTTTGATGAATAAAGAATGCAGGTCACACAGAGGATGAGTACTGTATCTTGGAAAGCAGTGACTCTGGAAAGGACTTGGGTGTTATGGTAGATAACCAACTGGATATAAGCTCCCAGGAAAATGCTTTAGCTCAGAGGGCTAACACAATTGTTGGAGGTTGTAAGAGTCTGGTGTGGGGGCTCTGCCCTCTCAGGTGTGGCCGGGAGCCAGGCCGCGTCACTACACGGCCTAAATCAGCAGTTCAGTCTCCGAAGGTCCAAGGGCTCAGACCCTCAGGCAGGGGCTGAGCAAAATAAACAGTCAATGAAGCCCAAACCCTCAGTCAGGGCGGGTCAACAAACAGTGGTTCGAGGGGCTCAGACCCTCAGGCAGGGGCTGAGCAAAATAAACAGTAATTTAAGCCCAAGCCCTCAGTCAGGGCAGGGCAACAGACAGCAGTTCTAGGCTCAGACCCTCAGGCAGGGGCTGAGCAAACAGAGTCAGTAAAGCCCTAGCCCTAGTCAGGGCAGGCAACAAACAATAGTCCAAGGGCTCAGACCCTCAGGCAGGGGCTGAGCAAAATAAACAGTTCAGGGGCTCAGGTCCTCGGGCAGGAGCTGAGCAACAACAATAGTTCAGGGGCTCAGGTCCTTAGGCAGGAGCTGAGCAAAACCAACAGTTAGTGAAGCCCAGCCCTTAGTCAGGGCGGGGCAACAAACAGCAGTTCACAGGCTCAGACCCTCAGGCAGGGGCTGAGCAAACAGCAGGTAAGTCCTGACTTCTATGTCTGAGCGCTGGTGTGAGGGGGAGACTGCCACCCGTGAGTGGGGTGGCAGGGGGGACACAGGCCCACCCACTCCACTGTGTCCCAGCCCGGGGCCCTAGCAGCGGCAGTTAGTCTGCTGCTGTGCCGGTGGGGTCCTGACCGCAACACACCGACATTGGTTCAAAGTCTGCTGTAGCCAGACTGGGGTCAGCTACCCCCGGGCTACTTTCCATCTCCCCCTCCATGGGTACCTGCTCATCTCTGGTGTCCGGCGCTGGGTCCCACACCATGGGCTCCTCGATGTGCTGAGGGCCGGCTAGCTCGGGCTGCTCCTCAGGACTCGGGTCGGGGGGATGCTCGAAGAGCTCCTCGGGGTACCAGGCTCGGGGAAGGCTCGGCCAGTCCACCTCAGGGTATCGGGCTCGGGGAAGGCTCGGCCAGTCCTCCTCGGGGTACCGGGCTCGGGGAAGGCTCGGTCCAGCAGGAGCTCGGTCAGGAGCGTCTGTCCTCTCCGGCCGCCGGGCAGCAACTGAGCGCTGGGGCCGGGCCTTTATACTTCTTGTCCCGCCCCTTGACTTCCGGGGGCGGGGACAGGCAGCAGTGGCTCCGCCCACTGCGGCGGCGGCTGTTCTGGCTCGGCCCTCTCAGGTGCGGCCGGGAGCCAGGCCGCGTCACTACAGAGGTATAAGCAGGAGAAGATCTAGTGGAAGTATACAGCGGTTATACACCCTCCCTACAACACTGATGAGACCATTACTGGATCCGGTGTCTAGTTCTGATGTCTGTAATAAGGATGTTGACAACTGGAAACGGTTCAGAAAAGAGGTACAAGACTAATCTGAGGTCTGGAAAACCTGCTTTATAGTGGGAGACTAAAGAAGCTTAGTAGCAGGCAGCTATTTAATTTAGCAGACAAACTCATAACAAGATCCAGGCACTGGAAGCTGAAGCTAGATACATTCAGACAAGAAATAAGGCACACAGGGGCGGCTCCAGGCCCCAGCACGCCAAGCGCGTGCTTGGGGTGGCATGCCGCGGGAGGTGCTCTGCCGGTCGCCGGGAGGGTGGCAGGCGGCTCCGGTGGACCTCCCGCAGGCGTGCCTGAGGAGGGTCATGCCTGCGGGAGGTCCACCAAAGCCACGGGACCAGCGGACCCTCCGCAGGCACGCCTGCGGGAGGTCCACCGGAGCTGCCTGCCGCCCTCCCGGTGACCAGCAGAGCGCCCCCTGCAGCATGCCGCCCTGCTTGGGGCGGCAAAATGTCTAGAGCCACCCCTGAAGGCACACATTTTAAACAGTGAGGGTAAATAGCCATTGGACCAAATTACAAAGGGATAGGGATTCTCAATTGCTTGATGTTTTAAATCAAGGCTGGATATCTTTCCAAAAAAATATGCTGTAGCTCAGCCACCAGATATGGGCTCGATGCAGGAATTATTAGGTGACATTCTCAGGCTTATGTTATGCAGGAGATGGGTCTAGATCACAATGGTTCCTTCTGGCCTTAAAAATCTATTAAACCCCTAGCTTCTCTCTTGGAATAATTGTCTATCTCCTTTGCAAAAGCAAGGCAAAGAGGAGACGGTGAAGATTGAGGATCTGGCCCAAACTATTTTTCAATCTGCTTGATATTGCAGGAGGCAGTGCATATTGCAAGGGCTGTCCAACTGCAATTTTATGGACGCCTTCATCAGGATGTCAGGCATTTTGATAGCAGCAACAGGCTGCTGCTTTATTAGCATTAGATCAATTTGCTTTCTGTAAAGGAATGAACTGCATAACCTTAAAGGGACTTACATTTTCAAAGCAATGTGCCAGGATCGCTCAGCTCCCATTGCTGCTAATGGAAGTCATGTGGCTAAGCCCTTGGGTTTCACACAACTTTGAGTCTTGTGAAAGGCTTTCCTGGAATTTAGACCATTATTTTTTCAAAGGAAATATAATTTTAAAAGCATTTGTTTAGCTCTCAGTGGAAGCCCGTGCCAATGCAAACAATCAAGAGTAAAGTTTGGAAGTAATTCTTGCCACGCATCCAGGATGAGAGGAATATATATAACCCCCGCAAAAAAACAAACAAAAACCCAACCCCACCATGCAGCCCAAAGCACAAGTTCTGCTCTGGCAAAAACCACAACATGAGCATAAAAGAACACAATCTTTTGTTCTTACTTTAGAACAAGTAAGTGGATTCTGAATGTAGCAAAACAAGTTTCATCTAGAGCTGGGTGAAATTTTTCAGAATAGTTTATTTGCCCAAAAAATGCATTTTTGGGTTGTCCAAAACTACTTGCGAATTTCTGTTGAAATTGGCAAATATAGTTTCAATTGAAAAAAATGGGATTTTCTAAAAAAAGATTAAATGTTTCATTTTGACATTTTCTAAATGAAAGTTTGTTTTGAAACAACAGTTCATTTTGAAATTTAGCAAGAATCGATTAAAAAAGTACCCCACCATGAAATGAAATGTTTCATTTTGTGTCAAACAAAAAGTTTCATTACATTCCAAATGAATTTTTCTCTCCTAGTTTTTCCATGTTGGTGGGGAGGGGGAAACCTAAAAATCTCCTTTTGGTTCCACCTGAAATGAATTTTGCTCCCCACCCAATTTTTCAGTTTGATGACTGAACCAAAACAAGACTAGGGTGACCAGACGTCCCGATAAAATCGGGACTGTCCCAATTTTGAGGAGTTTGTCTCGTGTCCCGACCTGAGTACGGTCAGGAAGTCATTTGTCCCGATATTTTGTTTCCTGATCTTTGGCAGCAATTCGGCGGAGAGTCCTTCAGTTGCGGATGGTCTTTGGCAGTATTTCGGCGGCAGATGCTTCTGTCTTTGGTGGCAAGGTTTATTACCCGCTGCCAAAATACAGCCAAAGACCGTCTGCGACTGAAGGGCTCTCCATCGAATTGCCGCTGAACTCCCAGATGGGTGAGTGCAAAAATAAATAAATAAATGCCTCCCAGCGGCGGTCCCAATATTTTCCCCTTAACATCTGGTCACCCTAAACAAGACAAACAACAAAACAAAAATACCGCCCCCCCCCAAGCCAACCCATCATTTGCTCAGCTCTGTTCTCATCCCGACAGCCTCCAGGTTCTGCCATCCCTGTCACCAATAGCCTCCTTTCTTCAGCACTGTTGACCTCCCTTTCTCTGCATTCCAGGTAATAAATTTGTTTAAAGGGGGCCTTACAACTTAGCCTTACCTGCGTCCTGTGTAACTCAGTATAAAAGGGTACCCCAGTTTTGACTTTTGTTTTTTAATTAATATGCCTTTCCATGTCTGAGGGTTTCTACTCAGATCCAGATCTGAGGGAATCTTCTGACTCTTGCTTCGTTCCTTTTCTTGGCATGAGGCTAGAGCAGGAATGAGTGTACACCAAGGGGAGCGCACCGGGGGTAGTGTTCTTTCTCTCCCCTTGGCTGGCTAAAACTCTTTTAGGTGCCAGGCAAAGATGGCGTTTGGGGAGCTGTCAGCTGGAATGCTGGGCCTCAAGGCTTCGTAACTTGTTGGGGATCTCAGCTGGATAGTTCATTAGAGAGAAGAGACACTCCTGAGGAAGAAATGGGATGAACATGCCGAGCAATTAGAATCCTGGACCAACACTTTCAAACCTGGTGCCTAAAACTAGACCCCTAAATCCATATTCAGGAACCTAACAAAATGGCCTGGGTTTCAGAGGTACTGAGTGTTTGCAGTGAAGCTGTCTAATGGATTTGGCAGTAATGGACTTTCCAGAGCATAGACTCTACCCATGGGGGTGCATGGGGGTAGCCCTTCCTGTCACCACGGACTCAGCCAGAACATTTCCTCATCTGGGCCTTTGCCTGTGGAGACTGGCTAACAGTTTTAACCCTGAGTGACTAAAATGAATCTCTTATTTTCATGCCATATTTTCGTGCCTAACTGGAAGTGGCCTAGATGTCAGAAGTGCTGAGCTGAAGTGAACTGGAAGGTAGTGAGAGGAAGACCCTGGAGTTTCAAAGTCAGTGAGGAAGGTAGATGGGGAAGACCTGAATGGGCAGAAGATGTTCATTTGTGGAGGATTCAGATGGGGAATGTGAGAGAGAGCAATGTATGGTTCCATTTGGAGCCTGAGACGAGTGCACACAAACCGGAAGCTGGGGACTCCCTCTCTACAGGTGACACAATCTGAAGGCCAGCAAAAAATGTGACTTACTATTTTTTAAAACTGTCACGACTTTGGAGCCAATCTCATGATCTTTTGGGGTCTGACTCTTGACATGACAATGCTTGCAGTGAGCAGGGCTGAATATCAAAGAAAAATAGGACAATCTTTTCCACTTTCTTTTAGGTAGTATGGACAGATCCCATTAAAAAGGGCATTGGCAGCTCCTTTTTAGATGGTTTTTTAAACATATTAATTCAGTTTTGTGTAATATTCTTAGAAGTTTAAAAATAATTTCCTCTCTTGTGTCAACATTGTCTTTTTCTCTATTTGGCAAACAGACGTTGATTCCAACACAACCCTCCCACTACAGCATATTTGCTGAAGCTGAAACTGCACCTGGCTCCATGCATAGACGCCAACTCCATGGGTGCTCTGGGGCAGGAGCACCCATGGGAAAAAAATAGTGTCTGCTTAGCACCCCCCGGTGGGCCCTGCCGATCACCTCCTCCCTTCCCCCCCGTTGCCTCTCTCCCACCAATGGACCCACCAATCATCTCCCCTCCTTCCCCAGCACTTCCTGCCCACCAATGATCAGCTGTTCAGCAGCGTGCAGGAGGTGCTGCGGGGGAGGGGGCAGAGCATTGGTGGTGTGCACTCGGGGGAGGGGACAGAACGGGGCAGGAAGAGGCGGGGGTGGCTCCTTGGAGGAAGGGGTGGAGTGGGGGCAGGGCTTGGGGCGGAGCAAGGGTTGAGCACCCCCCGGCATATCAGAAAGTTGGCACCTCTGGCTCCATGATTTACTTATTTGCACGTCACTACCTGTAGGGAGCCAGGGTGGCTTCCCTCCGAGCCTGAGGGTAAAAAGCCACTCTCTCAACCTGAGTGGGCGGGGCCAGGCCAAGCTTGCTCCACCCCCCGGAAGGGGAGGGGTGGAACAGGAAGTACAAAGGGCGGGGCCCTTAGCTCAGTCAGAGCAGCACCAGGGAGGGAGGCAGATGCAGACTGCACGCTGCTCCCTTCGGACCCTGCTGCCACCCCAGGGGAGGCCCTGGACCAGGGGAAACCTGAGCTGGAGGAAGGACTGGGCCTACCAGGACTGCCTGCCGCTGAGTACCCCGAGGAACTGGAAGAGCCTGCGCCGGGGGGAGAGCTTGAGCTGCCAGCAGCGGTCTACCCGGACGAACTGGAGGGACCAGGGGGACGCGTAATCGGGTAGGAAGTAGCCCAGGGACTGAACGACACGGCGGTGAGTCTATGTTGCGGAAAGAACCCCGCTAACCCAGTGGCGGGACCCTCGTCTCGCCCCCGCCAGGGCCCTGGGCTGGAACGCAGTGGTGTAGGGGGGGCCTGCGTTCCCCTACCCGGCCAGTCAGCCGCAGGAACCGGGTCCCGACAGCGCTATAGACTCTTGCCGGCGCTCCCCTGCCTGAGGGGCGCGCTATAGACTCTTGCCGGCGCTCCCCTGCCTGAGGGGCGCGCTATAGACTCTTGCCGGCGCTCCCCTGCCTGAGGGGCGCGCTATAGACTCTTGCCGGCGCTCCCCTGCCTGAGGGGCGCGCTGCAGACTCTTGCCGGCGCTCCCCTGCCTGAGGGGCGCGCTGCAGGCTCTTGCCGGCGCTCCCCTGCCTGAGGGGCGCGCTGCAGACTCTTGCCGACGCTCCCCTGCCTGAGGGGCGCGCTGCAGACTCTTGCCGGCGCTCCCCTGCCTGAGGGGCGCGCTGCAGGCTCTTGCCGACGCTCCCCTGCCTGAGGGGCGCGCTGCAGACTCTTGCCGACGCTCCCCTGCCTGAGGGGCGCGCTGCAGGCTCTTGCTGACGCTCCCCTGCCTGAGGGGCACGCCGCAGATGTTCGCCGGTGTTCCCCCTGCCACTGATTCTCCCGAGACCGGGGTGGGGCTCAAGCCGGCCAGGGAAAGAGTAGCTCACCATCGCCCCTAGCGGCGGTAAGCTAGGCGACGCAGTTTACACTACCATTGAACATGGCACAGGAACATGCATAGCTCTGGGAAGAGAAAACTGTTAATTGCTACTGCACATCTATTTAACGCCTCCTTAAAATTCACCTCTGCCAGGATGCCTCCAAAACACTTAACAGCTGTGACCATGATCATAATCATCCCAGTATTCCACCTGCCTGTTTGCAGGATTGGGGGTCTTAGCCCATTACTAGATACGTTATATGCATGATGAGCTCTACTCATGGTGAGTAGTCCATGTATGGAAATCTTTGCAGAAATAGGGCTCTAAATTGTAAACGCAACCTTTACCTTTTTTTTAATGTGTGTGTCTAGCTTCTATCACAGCTGGGATCCAACTCTTGCTGATAAAAAAAAATATCAATGCTATTAAGAAAGCTGTTATGATTCATCTCACAGCTTCTGATATTTCTAATGTGCAATAGCATCTAAAGTTGGGGAACTAGCACAAAGAGATTGAATAGGCCCTACAAAAACACTGTACCCTACCTCTGTAATGAAGTGATGAATCAAAAAGAAACTAAAGAGATTTTTTAGAATCCAGAGGCTTGCCACCAGATTAAAACAATTTTAAAATGGGTTGATTTTTTCAGCCTAAACTACTTGGCAGCATCCCTCAAACTCATTCTTACTTTATTCACAGCAGTAATAAATAGAATCATAGAATATCAGGGTTGGAAGGGACCTCAGAAGGTCATCTAGTCCAACGCCCTGCTGAAAGTAGGACCAATCCCCACCTAAATCATCCCAGCCAGGGCTTTGTCAAGCCTAACCTTAAAAACCTCTAAGGATGGAGATGCCACCACCTCCCTAGGTAACCCATTCCACTGCTTCATCACCCTCCTAGTGAAAAAGTTTTTCCTAATATCCAACCTAAACCTCCCCCACTGCAAATTGAGACCATTACTCCTTGTTCTGTCATCTTCTACCATTTAGTTACAATTTAGATCCATCCTCTTTAGAACCCCCTTTCAGGTAGTTGAAAGCCGCTATCAAATCCCCCCTTCATTCTTCTCTTCTGCAGACTAAACAATCCCAGTTCCCTCAGCCTCTCCTCATAGGTCATGTGTTCCAGCCCCCTAATCATTTTTGTTGCCCTCCGTTGGATTCTTTCCAATTTTTCCACATCCTTTTGTAGTATGGGCCCCAAAACTGGACACAGTACTCCAGATGAGGCCTCACCAATGTTGAATAGAGGGGAATGATCACATCCCTCGATCTGCTGGCAATGCCCCTACTTATACAGCCCAAAATGCCATTAGCCTTCTTGGCAACAAGGGCACACTGTTGACTCATATCCAGCTTCTCGTCCACTGTAACCCCTAGGTCCTTTTCTGCAGAACTGCTTCCTAGCCATTTGGTCCCTAGTCTGTAGCAGTGAATGGGATTCTTCCGTCCTAACTGCAGGACTCTGCACTTGTCCTTGTTGAACCTCATCAGGTTTCTTTTGGCCCAGTCCTCTAATTTGTCTAGGTCCCTCTGTATCCTATCCCTACCCTCCAGCGTATCTACCACTCCTCCCAGTTTAGTGTCATCTGCAAACTTGCTGAGAGTGCAGTCCACACCATCCTCCAGATCATTAATGAAGATATTGAACAAAATCAGCCCCAGGACTGACCCTTGGGGCACTCCACTTGATACCGGCTGCCAACTAGACATGGAGCCATTGATCACTACCCGTTGAGCCCTACGATCTAGCCAGCTTTCTATCCACCTTATAGTCCATCCATCCAGCCCATACTTCTTTAACTTGCCAGCAAGAATACTGTGGGAGACCGTATCAAAAGCTTTGCTAAAGTCAAGGAATAACACATCCACTGCTTTCCCCTCATCCACAGACCAGTTATCTCCTGATAGAAGGCAATTAGGTTAGTCAGGCATGACTTGCCCTTGGTGAATCCACACTGACTGTTCCTGATCACTTTCTTCTCCTCTAAGTGCTTCCGAATTGATTCCTTGAGGACCTGCTCCATGATTTTTCCAGGGACTGAGGTGAGGCTGACTGGCCTGTAGTTCCCCGGATCCTCCTCCTTCCCTTTTTTAAAGATGGGCACTACATTAGCCTTTTTCCAGTCATCCAGGACCTCCCCTGATCGCCATGAGTTTTCAAAGATAATGGCCAATGGCTCTGCAATCACATCCGCCAACTCCTTTAGCACCCTCGGATGCAGCGCATCCGGCCCCATGGACTTTTGCTCATCCAGCTTTTCTAAATAGTCCCGAACCACTTCTTTCCCCACAGAGGGCTAGTCACCTCCTCCCCAGGCTGTGCTGCCCAGTGCAATAATAAACCTAGGTATCACACAATGCCATCACACCTCACGCATCTTCCTAGCTGTAGATCTCACAAGTGAATAATAATTGCAGCTTACTAAATCAACCCCTGATTAGAGACAACAGTGAGACATTTCATATTCTTCAATTCCTAGCAAAGGAGGAAAAAATCAGGTCATGGAAACATTAAAAATTTATATCATGCCATTTGACTTAGCTCATCTCTTAACAAAAGAAAACATGTATTTGGGCAATTATTTTTAAACCTTTTACAGAATGTGCACCAGAAAGGCTAATAAGTTGATGGGTAGATATATAAAATATGTATACAACATAGATCTAGCAAATAATATATATATTTTACATGCACAGGAAGAGTAAGGTATACATCTATTTATATCTTTCAGCTAAAGAGAGACACAAAGATAGCGTTTAAAAATCCCTACACAGACAGAATCGTATTTAAAACTGGCAGTTTGGAAAGAATAACTTTTTACCAACTTTCATAACACAGGGGCAACCTCAAAGTTTTGTTCATTAGCAGCCTTGTTACTATTTGTCGTGCAATGTTTTTTTTTCTTCTGGCATTTTCTACTCTCGTGGTTGAAAAGTACCTTTTCTGGGGTAAAGAAAGTTGCTGTCTCTGGAACAGTGTTGGCACACAGGTGACTGGAATAAATCAAGCAGAACTGGAGGCTACATTTCCAACACATGCCTCAGGATATTGTGACATAAAACTTGCTATTGCTTGAATGGTTTTTACGGCTTATTGTTGTCATTTGTGTTTCAAAATGTACTCCTATGGTACAAAGCAAAACAAAAAGTTACAGACCTGATACCTTCTTGGTGTGTATAGCATTTATGCAAATTATATTAGTCATCTGATTTTGTACAACTAAGGTTGCACTAGGACAGGGGTAGGCAACCTATGACACATGTGCTGAAGGCAGCATGCGAGCTGATTTTCAGTGGTACTCACTAGGTCCTGGCCACCAGTCCGGGGGGTCTCTGCATTTTAATTTACTTTTAAATGAAGCTTCTTAAACATTTTAAAAACCTTATTTTCTTTACATGTAACAATAGTTTAGTTCTATATTATAGACTTATAGAAAGAGACCTTCTAAAACATTAAAATGTATTACTGGCAACAAAACCTTAAATTAGAGTGAATAAAGGAAGACTTGGCACAGCACTTCTGAAAGGTTGCCGACCGCTGCACTAGGAATTTATTAGGAGCCTTCTGATGACACCTAATTCACCTAACACGAAGTGGGTTGCAACTGTCTTCTTTCTAAAGCAGTGATTCCTCACAGACACTACATGGACAGTGCACAATGCACCATGTTGGTCTGAGTCGTCTGGCTACTCAGAGCCAGAAGGAGCATTGTATGCTGGGAGTTTTTGCTTTTGTACGGTTCACCTCTGGGTTAAAGACACAGACCATACTGTAGCACTGTGTGTCTGCTCTTTGATCACCCCATTAATTGCCTTCTAAAAGCAATTTACATAGACCAGCAAACAGTAGTCAATATCAATATGGATGTAACATCATAAAGCACCATTGGAGTCAGCAGAACATCCTGTCAATGCAAAGCACCCATTTGGAATGTAGCCACACAATATGCCCCGTCTTGTTCTCATTGAGGAGAATGGCAAGACTCAAAATGATTCTGAATCCGGCCTGAAACTTTCAAATTTCCAGTTCTAGAGTGGGGGGGAAACTGTCAAACAAACACCTGCCCCGATGGAATTCACGGAAAGTCCATCTTGCATTCCATGTGAAGAAATACCCATTTTTGTAAGACACAAGGCTCCATGCCAACTGTTTTCAACATTGTATGCAGTGCTGTTGTAGCTATGTTGGTCCCAGGATATTAGAAAGATAAGGTGGGTGAGGTAATAGCTCGAAAGCTTGTCTCTCTCACCCTTAGAAATTGGTCCAATAAGACATATTGCCTCTTCAACATGATTGTAATTCTAACGTGGGTTGGAAAGTGAGAAAATACTGTAAAGAATAATTGTTTGCTTTATACAGTCTTTTCAGACCTGACACTCCAATGAGGAGAAAGGATATTTTAACTACATTCACATTTACAAGGTGGTGGCCAAAACCTCCTCACAGATGTTTTGAAAGATTCTTTTTTTTTGTATTTTTAAAAATATCTAAATCCCTTTTTGGAACATCTGTAATCGGTTTACAGGAGATCTACAGCTTGCCTTTGTTTATGTGTAAACTGTACACATGAAATCTGAACAGTTATTTTAAAGTGTTGTTGCACGCAAAGATTCTAAATTCACTTTCTCCTTCACTTTTCTGAAACAGTGCATGGAGTTCAGAATTCATTCATTTCCCTTTGCAAGAGACCATGTTATCACAACACCTAAACCATGAAGAATGCAAGAAAGACAAAACAACAGTGGAAAACTAATGGGAAGCAATTTATGAGTTAAAAATTAGTGGTGATGAAGGAAATAGAAGAGAGAGGTTCTGGTAAAATAAATTAGGCTAACACATAAGAATCTGTGTGTCATTTTAAACAAAACTGTAAATTCCTTCATGATAACCATTCAGCATTTTAATCACAGAAAATACAGGCAAACAATCCTTCCCTATATAGTCTGATTCATTGATATGCAAATATACCTCTCTAATATACCCCATTGCAGTAGCCTCTGAACTCATAAGAACGCCATAGTGGATCAGATCAAAGGTCCATCTAGCCCAGTATCCTGTCTTCTGGCAGTGGCCAATGCCAGGTGCCCAAGAGGGAATGAACAGAACAGGTAATCATCAAGTACAGACCCCTGAGGACACCACTATTTACCTCTCTCCATTCTGAGAACTGACCATTTATTCCTATCCTTTGTTTCCTATGTTTTAACCAGTTACTGATCCATGAGAGGACTTTCCCTCTTATCCCATGACAGCTTACTTTGCTTCAGAGCCTTTGGTGAGGGACCTTGTCAAAGGCTTTCTGAAAATCTAAGTACACTACATCCAATGGGATCACCCTTGTCCACATGCTTGTTGGCCTCCTCAAAGAATGCTGGTAGGTTGGTGAGGCATGATTTCCCTTTACAAAAAGCATCTTGACTCTTCCCCAACAAATCGTGTTCATCCATGTGTCTGATAATTCTGTTCTTTACTAGAGTTTCAAACAGTTTGCCCAGCACTGAAGTTAGGCATATGGGCCTGTAGTTGCCAGGATAACCTCTGGAGCCTTTTAAAAAAACTGATGTCACATTAGCTATCCTCCAGTCATTTGGTACAGAAGCTGATTTAAATGGTAGGTTACAAACTACAGTTAGTAGTTTTGCAATTTCACATTTGAGTTCCTTCAGAACTTTTGGGTGAATACCATCTGGTCCTGGTGACGTATTACTGTTTAGTTTATCAATTTGTTCCAAACCCTCCTCTAATGACACCTCAATCTGGGACAGTTCCTCAGATTTGTCACCTAAAAAAAAGGGCTCAAGTTTGGGAATCTCCCTCACATCCTCAGCCATGAAGACTGATGCAAAGACTTAATTTAGTTTCTCCGCAATGGCCTTATCATCCCAGAGTGCTCCTTTATCATTTCGATCATTCAGTGGCCTCACTGGTTGTTTAGCAAGCTTCCTGTTCTATAATATACTTAAAACATTTTTGCTTATTATTATGGTCACTATTACCAAACGGTTCACTATATTCACCTCTTGGACCAGATCCTGTGCTCCACTTGGGACTAAATCAAGAATTGCCTCCTCTGGTGGGTTCCAGGACTAGCTGCTCCAAGAAGCAGTCATTTGAGGTGTCAAGAAACTGTCCCCCTTTCAGGAGTCTGATTTGTCTTGCATACCCCCAAGTTTCACCTCGCTTAGAAATTACTTGCTTACAAAAATCAGACATAAAAATATAAAAGTGTCCCAGCACACTGTTATTGAAAAATTGCTTATTTCCTCATTTTTACCATATAATTATAAAATAAATCCATTGGAATATAAATATTTTACTTACATTTCAGTGTATAGTACATAGAGCAGTATAAACAAGTCATAGCCTGTATGAAATTTTAGTTTGTACTGACTTCGCTAGTGCTTTTTCTGTTGCCTGTTGTAAAATTAGGCAAATGTCTAGATGAGTTGTTGTACTCCCTGGAAGACCTCTGAGTGCCCCCTGGTTGAGAGCCACTGACCTAAGATATGACTAGTGAGATGGGAGCTGCATAAACCTTCCAGTTTTCATTTCTCCATGTAGATTCTTCCAGGATAAATTGGAGGGGGAGGGGGAGGGGGAGGGGGGGTCTAGAGAAATTCTGCACAAAATGCCTACCACGTTGTAACATAGAGACCCTTTTGCAAACAACTTGTCTCACACCTGACAAACTCCCTACATCAAACATTACTAGGATATTTATCCATAAAGAATTACATGTAAGGTATCTGCAGAAAGCTGGGGACTTAATCCCGACTCATAATGAGTGTGAGATGTATGTTTGGGGAATATTTAAGGACTAATATAACTCTTTTGAAAGCATGCTTTGTGGCAGTGGTGGTCAATCTGTGGCCCACCAGGGTAATCTGCTGGGGGGCCACAAGACAGTTTGTTTACATTGACCGTCCGCAGGCATGGCTGCCCGCAGCTCTCAGTGGCCGCGGTTCACCATACCTGTGGGCGGCCGTGCCTGCGGACGGTCAATGTAAACAAACTGTCTCGTGGACCACCAGCAGATTATCCTGATGGGCCGCGTGCAGCCTGCAGGCCACAGGCTGCCCACAACTGCTTTATGGTCTTGGAGTAGAAGTTACTCACCAGGGAATAATGTGTCTTGGTGACAGGCCATTCAGACCCTTTTTGTCACCCCTCCCTTGTTAGCTGGTGATGTAATGCAAGGCTCAATTGTCTAGCCTTGCTCCATCCCAGGACTTCCAATGGAAAGGCATTAGAAACACCTGCAAACAAGCAAAGCCACGTGAACGTAGAAAAGGATCATTACAACCAGACTGGGGTTCACCCATCTATGACTAGAAACAAGAGACTTTCAGTATATCAGAGAAGGAGGAAAGGGTCTCTGGATCCATGCACTGAGGAGACATTTTGGGTGTGAGGTATTCTTATGAAAAATAGGATCCTGGCCCTTGCGAAGCTAGCCAGCTCTGCAACAGACTGAACTTGTGGGCAGGGCCAGCTCTAGGCTTTTTGCCGCCTCAAGCAAAAAAAAATTTGGCTGCCCCCACCACAGTTGGGCAGTTCTCCCCCGCACTCCCATGCCACCCCAGCCCTGGGCTCTCCTCCCCCCCCGCAACCTACACCCCCTGCTGCCCCAGCTCTGGGCCTCCCCCGACCCGCACCCCCCTGCTGCCCCAGCCCTGGGCTCTCCCCCCACCAACCTACACCCCCTGCTGCCCCAGCTCTGGGCCTCCCCCGACCCGCACCCCCCTGCTGCCTCAGCCTTGGGCTCTCCCCCCCACCCCGCCAACCTGTACCCTCCTTCCGCCCCAGCCCTGGGTCACTGGTAACTCGCTCCCAGGGCAGGTCATTCAGCAGGAATTCTGGATGTGCACAGAATACAGGATTGGTTCCCATATGGTTACAGAACTGCAGTAAAGTGAAACAATTTTCAGCTTGTGTGATTGGAGGATATCTGGATGCATATTATAAGACTGTCCTCCATAAATGAGGAAAAGTTGAGGTGCTTTTATTATTCATAGAATCATAGAATCTCAGGGTTGGAAGGGACCTCAGAAGGTCATCTAGTCCAACCCCCTGCTCAAAGCAGGACCAAACCCAACTAAATCATCCTAGCCAGGGCTTTGTCAAGCCTGACCTTAAAAACCTCTAAGGAAGGAGATTCCACTACCTCCCTAGGTAACCCATTCCAGTTCTTCACCACCCTACTAGTGAAAAAGTTTTTCCTAATATCCAACCTAAACCTCCCCCTCTGCAACTTGAGACCATTACTCCTTGTTCTGTCATCTTCTACCACTGAGAACAGTCTAGATCCATCCTCTTTGGAACCCCCTTTCAGGTAGTTGAAAGCAGCTATCAAATCCCCCCTCATTCTTCTCTTCTGCAGACTAAACAATCCCAGTTCCCTCAGCCTCTCCTCATAAGTCATGTGTTCCAGCCCCCTAATCATTTTTGTTGCCCTCCGCTGGACTCTCTCCAATTTATCCACATCCTTCTTGTAGTGTGGATTCTTTTGTTCCACTCTTTGTTTCTATGGGGAATTTGCCAATGCAATATCACTGTCTTCCATTTAAACAAATAAAACAAAACAAACAAACAAAAAAAGGCACTGGCTGTTGAAAATAGCAATTCCAGTCCTAAAAACCACTGGGAAGCATTTCTTGCTCAATTTTATCCTACTTTTTCTACAGCAAATTACAGTGGATCACTATATTTGATTTGGGAGAAATGAAGTAACAGCTGCCCAAACTGAGCTTGAGCTCTCCTGAATTTTGAGGTGTTCAAATCTGGAAGACAGGTGCTAGATTCTCTTTCTGAATATTAGCTACATCTGGAAAGGAAAAGTCAATTTCTGCTTCCATGGCTCAGAAGTGGAAATCCTCCTACGTGCCTGGTACTGTATCTAAAGCTGCCCAGCTCCAGGAGAGTCTCCCCTCCCTTACTTTTCATTTTAAATTCTAGTGGGATCCACATACCTCCCTTGCTAGGCTTCAGATAGAGAGGGGCACTGTCCATTTAGTCCACCCAATTCCTTCTTTGGGGGCTGCAAGGTGAGGTCACACCAGTACCCCTAATCCAGCCTGGGGATGTCTTCTGAAGGGGATATCTGGGCCAAAGCCTTCTACTCCTTGGGCACACTTGTTCCCCATTCACAGTGCCACCCCGCTCTAGCAGCCAGCTCTCCATTCACAGCAAGCTTCAGCATGAGGTTTCAGCTCCCATACTCCCTCCCCCTCCCTTTCCTGTTGATAGCGGCCAAGGGAATGCTGGGAAATTTAGTTCTTTCCCTGATCCAGGGCTGGCTCTATAGGCAAGGAGCTAACCAAGGAACTCCAGCTCCCAGGGTCCCCTGTTGGTTCTCAGCTCCCAGGCTGGATCCCTGCCAGCTGCCGCCCCTGCAAATGGGCTGCCCCAAGCAGCTGCTTGCTTTGCTGGTGCCTAGAGCTGCCCCTGCTTGTGGGGTTGGAGTGTGTGTGTGGGGGAACCTACTCTATTCGCTAGGAAAGGTAACTCTGTTACTAAGTGTAGACTCGGGTTTGCAATTTATAATTTTGTTTTGTACTGTAACCATTTTTTTCTTACCTCATTTCTAGTGAACTCTTTATTCTTTCTTAAATAAGCCTTCTTTTGTTTTATTATAAGAGTGGTACACAGCAAAGGTGGTTTAAGGTAAAACTGGGGTACACTGTTCCTTTGGGACAGAGGACCTGAGATTTCTGGGAGTAGCCAGTATCAGGGGCTGGATATCACAGGGGAATGTGTGGGAGGGACTTGGGGACGAGGTGCACCTATTGTTAACCTGCAAGGCAAAGGCAGGGCTAGCATAGCCCAGAGGGGAGTGCTTGAGCGGCTCACGGGCTGGTGATGTTATGGACATAAACACCCAGCCACCACAGGCAAGACTCCCTCTAGCTAGCGGCAAGAGGTAACAAGGTGATTGACAGAGCTGGGTGCCCCAAGAACTGTCACAGCGGAGTAGTCGTGCATAAACCTTCCCGTTTTCATTTTTCCATGTAGGTTCTTCCAGAGAAAATGGGGGGAGGGGTGGAAATCTACAGAAATTCTGCACAAAATGCCTACCATGTGCAGCTTGTCAAATCTGATTTAGCTTTACTGTTCCCTGATTGCATTTTATGGGCACATTTCGTATGAGAATGTCTCCAGAGCAGTGTCACGTTTTGTAGCTTTTTTCAGTGATGAAAACGCTGTCAGAACCTCTGCGCAATGTATATATAAAGCTCAAAAAGCCACAAATTCATCAATTTCTACTTTGTGTGCAAAACTTTTTGCACAGCTCCAGCAGA
The DNA here is from genome assembly GCF_020497125.1 of Mauremys mutica. Classification (NCBI taxonomy): domain Eukaryota; kingdom Metazoa; phylum Chordata; order Testudines; family Geoemydidae; genus Mauremys; species Mauremys mutica. The sequence continues at coordinate 70,718,303 of NC_059081.1, read as the reverse complement.
AATGGCAAATATGAAAAGAACAGGAGGGATGTGGTGAAGGCGTTGTTCTCTTTCCAGAATATTCTCTTTCTTCCTCTGTCTTTCTTAAGAAAAATGTAATTGTAATTCTTTAGTTGAAGGCCATTTAAAATACAGAATCATCCAGAAACTATTTTTTTTGGTTCTTCCAGGCAATTAAAACTACTATTCAAGACCAAGCTATCTGGAGGGTGACAGGATAATTGGGGACCCATTGGGTTAGCTGTCCTGAGATGTCAAGGATATATAGAGATGTAGCCCTAAGATTCCAGTGACACACAAACTTAATAAGTGTTAGGGGTGAATCTAATAACCACTTTGCAGTTCTCAACAGCTAACATTTTGTTGCTGTTTTATTCAGTTCCATTTAACCCCAATAGCAGTTGAACAAAAAGTATCGCAGCTCTGCTGAACGATCACTACAGTTTCATGCTGTGAAGTTCGTTAGTTTTTAATCCCTTTTTCAGTTTCTTTCTAGTGCCAGTAGGGCCCTAGATGGCACGGAGTTTACCTTTGGGATATAAATGACTTTTCTGTCTTTTTTTAAGTATAGATGTGGAATTACATTGGTCCTAAGAGTGAGCTTTTTAAAAGCACTCAGTCAGCGTTGGCCTAACTGCTGCCAAGGGAAGTCAGTGAAACTCACCTTGATTATGATGGGGACAGAGCTGAGCCAATGCTGAAAACTTTGGCTGACCACTGTTGGGTCACCAGCAGGACAGAGGCAGCTAAAAACATGTCCCATTCTTGCCTGAGCTAAAAGACTATATTCCTTAGCTGGAAGGATGCAGTAGCTAACTCCAAATTCTTAGGTGGAGCAGCCACTGGAGGGAGACAGATCCAGAGCATCCTTTGGTGGGACACATACGCATTTTATTACAAATAAAGGGGTTTAGTTTTTGGTCATGCTTAGGAGACCCCCGGCATGAGGCTGCTCTCCCATTCAAGTCAGTGGGCGCTGTAATGCCCACAGGGCTGGATGTGAGTTATCAACTCCAAAATGTTTTAGTTCTTCCAAATGTCCAGCTGGCCCATTGGTGGGGATGGGCATTTTGTTGCTCTCTTAGCACAGCTTCTTCCTGCTCTGGGCCAGGCAGTTTCTTGGAGATGCTGCATCATGTGGTACTTCCTGAGAGGACATTCAACTCCAGAAATGCTGACTGGCTTGCAATGAATCATCATTCTGGGCAGATCCATGTCACAAGAGACAGAACTTCCCCCAACTGATGTATCAGCACATGAGGATCAATGGGAAAGATGTGGAAGCCCCTTTGCCTGGGTCATGTAGAACTAGACTGGCCATGCCACTGAGGATTGGACTGTAGGGAACAGCCCTGCATTGACAGGGGATGGCCAGGTGATTATATAGGATGTTTCCCTTTCTAATGTCCATGACCCCATGAATCAGTGTGGTAGGGCTGAGTTTTGCTCCACATGTTCAGAAGCACTGGGATTATTAAACTCTGCAGAGCCCATAAAATGCCCACAGTTGGATGTTACTTGAATTACCAACACTTTTGCCTGAGCTCCCATTGGCAGAGCCTCGTCAACAGCCACTGAGACAGTTCAGATACTAGATGCAAGTCTGAGATTCCTGCTCAGCTTCAGTGGCCAGAGGCAGGGAAAATGCTATTTGTGGAGATCTTCTACCTTTGTATTAAAAAATAAAGCTTGAAAACAGTTCTGGGCCAATTTGGTGGTGGCAAGTGTCTACAGGGTAGCTGGAGAAATCTCTCTCTGGCTGAATCAGGAATGTCAGTTACCCTGGCAAGCAAGTTTCTGGTGGTGATCAGCATGTTCAGTGAGAGAAAGCGAGGCGGGAGAGAACGTGACTCTGACTGTGAGCATGCCGGCACCGCTCAGAGGGAAGCAGCCTCAATATTGATTAATCCAGTATCATATCATGTCTGTAATTGGGACCAGTGAACCAGTTCAAGAGAAAATTGGAACTTCCTGACCCTGTGCCCCTTTGCAGAACAGGACACAACCCAATTTTTCTGAAGTGTTCAGTTAAGGGTTAAATCATGACACTTTTCACGAAGGTTCAACTCAGTGTAGGAGTGCAAGATCTGGCCCTATTAGTTTCCCATACACATACATCCAGTTAAGCCCATCTCTATTGTGAAATTAAAAAAAAAAAAGGAAGTGAAATAACAATAGGAAATACTCACATTAAGAAGTGTATTCATTGAAGTGTAATTACACTGTAATTACAGAATGGTTCTGGATACACACTGATTACCACTAATTACTTACTTAATATTATCCCTTTAGTCTCATACTTAACACACATATTTTATAGAATCCTGATATATTAAAAGGTAATTACACTACAATAACCATGAAGTTATTCTTTGATTTATGTCATATTTACTACAAAATCATACAATCAGAAGTTTAACTACAAGGCTGAACTTGGTTTATGGAGAGCCTTTAAGTTACCATGCACTATTCTCTCATGCAATCACATTATTATCTGTATAACAGTCACATCTCTGAGCCACAGTCATGGGTTAGGACTCCATTGTGCTAGGTGCTGCATATATAGAATTATAGGTAGATGCTTCAATTGCCTGTGTAGTGATGTGTCTCTCCCTATGTAGCCATCGTGTAGCTCCCTTGAAAGTGAACCATATTCTGAAATGAACTAATATCCCTGTGTCATTCCAGACTGATCATGTACTTACTTTTGCAATTGGACTCTAGCACACTATGGATTTCTGAGCTGGCAAGGCAGTCCATTGAATTGCTTTCCTGCTGCACTCGTGTAATTACATGGAATTAGGCCCAGCAGCAGTAATGTTATAGGCTGAAGCGCCTATCTCAATTGTTACATCATTATGATCAGCTGTAGCATGTCATGCAACCCAGTGCACGCAGTGCCCCAGTGGAAATATTTCCCATCACGTCTGGTCAGTAGTGCACAGAGCATGCAGCCCCACATGCCTGCCCAAGCTGCTTGTCTCCCTTTCTCTGCTGAGACTGACAGCAAAGCTGTCCTGGGCTTTGCTTTCTTTGTTATGTCTGTTCCTGCCCATGTGGAACTGAAGTCTCTGCCTATCTGCCATGGTATCTAAGTGCCAGCTCATTTCACACAGGCAGTCATGTGCCGTCAGTGATTGGTCACTCCCAGCCAGACCTGTACTGGAACAGATGCTCTAGAGCAGCAAGGCCACTACCAGACATCAGGAATTGCTGAAAACAACCCCTCCCGCTTTTCCTTTTCCCCGGAAAGGCTCTTTGGGCCAGGAGGGAAGTGGCACCCTGGCAAACAAGGCCCTTTGTGCTAATCACAGTGTAGGATATTCAACATCATGGGTAGATGCTCAACTAGTGTAAGCAGGCAGAGCGTCCTTGCAGTCCATGAAACTGCAGGTTTAAACCAGCCAAGATTCTGGCTGTGCGTGAAGCCACCCACAGCACCAACATTTTGTAGGTAAAGATAAAGGGTGCTTTCTCCATGCCCATGGGCTGGTGGAAGGGTTACCCCAGGGAACAGCTGTTCACACCTATTATGGTGTCAGGACATCTGTCCAGTGAAGAAAGGCTACCTGACAACAACAAGCGCTCCAGTTTTTAGCCCCAATGTAATTATGTATCATTGTAAATTCTACATACCAAGACACACAATTGTCTGAAGTGGCATTAGAGGCTTGGACTCTCCCATCCAAGCTTCTGATCAACTCAGCGATCTCACATCGCACTGGGTTTTCCCTCTCACCAGAACAACATAGCATTGAAGCAGCACATTGAAAAGGCCTTCTCGGCATCCTGTAGCCTTCAGTTTCTGTATAATTAGTGTCACTCCCAAAGCGTTCCCACAATTGTTGCTTGTAACTGGCCCTAACGGGGTTCAGAGATTAGTGGTGAAGTTCAGTTCTGTGCATGGAACCATCCTCGAGACTCAGGCACCAGTTATGTTCCATTTATCATTAGTTTATATGATGCTTAGGGTTGTCAACTTTCTAATCACACAAAACCAAACACCCTTGCACCACCCCCTGCTCTGCCCCTTCTCTGAGGCTCCGCCCTGATTACTCCATCCCCCCACCCTCCGTCGCTCGCTCTCTCCCACCAGGCTGGGGCAGGGGGTTGGGGTGTGGGAGGGGGTGAGAGCTCCGGCTCGGGATGGGGGCTCTGGGTAGGGCCAGAAATGAGGGATTCACGGTGCGGTAGGGGGCTCAGGGCTGCGGAAGAGGGTTGGGGTGTGGGAGAGGGCTGCAGACTGGGGCAGGGGTTTAGGGTGCAGGAGGGGGTTCGGGGTGCGGGCTCTGGGAGGGAATTTGGGTGTGGGAAGGGGTTCAGACCCGGGGCAGGGTTTGGGGTGCAGGAGAGGGTTCGGGGTGTGGGCTCTGGGAGGGAATTTGGCTGTGGGAGGGGGTTCTGACCTGGGGCAGGGGTTTGGGGTGCAGGAGGGGGTTCGGGGTGCAGGCTCTGGGAGGGAATTTGGGTGTGGGAGGGGGTTCTGACCTGGGGCAGGGGTTTGGGGTCCAGGAGGGGGTTTGGGATGTGAGCTCTGGGAGGGATTTTGGCTGTGGGAGGGGGTTCTGACCTGGGGCAGGGGTTTGGGGTGCAGGAGGGGGTTCGGGGTGCAGGCTCTGGGAGGGAATTTGGGTGTGGGAGGGGGTTCTGACCTGGGGCAGGGGTTTGGGGTCCAGGAGGGGGTTCGGGGTGTGGGCTCTGGGAGGGAATTTGGGTGTGGGAGGGGGTTCTGACCTGGGGTAGGGGTTGGGGTGCAGGAAGGGGTTCGGGGTGTGGGCTCTGGGAGGGAATTTGGGTGTGGGAGGAGGTTCTGACCTGGGGCAGGAGTTTGGGGTGCAGGAGGGGGTTTGGGGTGCGGGCTCTGGGAAGGAATTTGGGTGTGGTAGGTGGTTCTGACCTGGGGCAGGGGCTTGGGGTGAAGGAGGGGGTTCGGGGTGTGGGCTCTGGGAGGGAATTTGGCTGTGGGAGGGGGTTCCGACCTGGGGGAGGGGTTGGGGTGCAGGAGGGGGTTCGGGGTGTGGGCTCTGGGAGGGAATTTGGCTGTGGCAGGGAGTTCTGACCCAGGGCAGGAATTTGGGGTGCAGGAGGGGGTTTGGGGTGCGGGCTCTGGGAAGGATTTTGGCTGTGGGAGGGGGTTCTGACCTGGGGCAGGGGTTTGGGGTGCAGGAGGGGGTTCGGGGTGCAGGCTCTGGGAGGGAATTTGGGTGTGGGAGGGGGTTCTGACCTGGGGCAGGGGTTTGGGGTCCAGGAGGGGGTTCAGGATGTGGGCTCTGGGAGGGAATTTGGGTGTGGGAGAGGGTTCTGACCTGGGGTAGGGGTTGGGGTGCAGGAAGGGGGTCGGGGTGTGGGCTCTGGGAGGGAATTTGGGTGTGGGAGGAGGTTCTGACCTGGGGCAGGAGTTTGGGGTGCAGGAGGGGGTTTGGGGTGCGGGCTCTGGGAAGGAATTTGGGTGTGGTAGGTGGTTCTGACCTGGGGCAGGGGTTTGGGGTGCAGGAGGGGGTTCGGGGTGTGGGCTCTGGGAGGGAATTTGGCTGTGGGAGGGGGTTCTGACCTGGGGTAGGGGTTGGGGTGCAGGAGGGGTTTCGGGGTGTGGGCTCTGGGAGGGAATTTGGGTGTGGGAGGAGGTTCTGACCTGGGGCAGGAGTTTGGGGTGCAGGAGGGGATTCGGGGTGTGGGCTCTGGGAGGGAATTTGGCTGTGGCAGGGAGTTCTGACCCAGGGCAGGAGTTTGGGGTGCAGGAGGGGGTTTGGGGTGCGGGCTCTGGGAGGGAATTTGGGTGTGGGAGGGGGTTCTGACCTGGGGTAGGGGTTGGGGTGCAGGAGGGGGTTCGGGGTGCGGGCTCTGGGAGGGAATTTGGGTGTGGGAAGGGGTTCTGACCTGGGGATAGGGGCTTGGGGTGCAGGAGGGGGTTTGGGGTGCGGGCTCTGGCCAGGCGGTGCCTACCTCAGGCTGCTCCTGGCAGTGGCCAGCATGTCCAGCTCCTAGGCAGAGGGGCAAGGGAGCTCTGCACGCTGACTGTGCCTGCAGGCACCGGCCCCACAGCTGCCATTGGCCACAGTTCACAGCCAATCGGAGCTGCGGAGCCGGCACTCTGGGTGGGGGGTGGCACACAAAGCCTCCCTGGTTGCCCCTGCGCCTAGGGGCCGCAGGGTCATGCTGGCCGCTTCTGGGAGCCACGCAGAGCCAGGGAAGGTAGGGAGCCTGCCGTAGCCGTGCTGCACCACCAGCCAGACTTTTAACGGCCCGGTCAGCGATGTTGACCAGAGCCACCTGGGTCCCTTTTTGACTGGGCGCACTGGACACATTTACATCCATCCGTGAGCACCGAAAAGCTGCCAAGCCAAGAAAAGCACTTGGAATTCTTCAGCCACAGGCTCAGCAAACCCTTGCAGTGCAGTTCTGACAGCACAGCATTGCTAGGGAAAGGCTGCAGAACACAGTTAGGATGGCCACAGAGGTAGCTCACCTTATTGCTGCCTGGCAAAGGTTATGTCTCAAGGTCTCTGCCTTGGGGCAAAGGCAGGAGCGTCACATACCTCAGACATCTGTCCTTGGGCAACAGAAGTACTGTGATCTGGTCCTGGGGTATGAAGTATAGGTCTCTGGCTGTACCTTCTGGGAAGTGCATCCCCTTCCAGAGGTGTACATGTAAAACAGTCCAGATAGAAAGGAAAATGGTTCAAGGCTCACAAGGGGCCAGGCAGCCTACATCAGACAAAGGAGGGGAAGGAGTTTGTCAGGCTCTGCAGGCAGCCACAGCTCCTGTCCTTTTCCTTGGTTAAAAGCCAAGAGCTAGTCCTGAGGATTGCAGCGAACAGCACAAACCAGCCAGTTCTCTCACCCAGAAGGCTCAGGTTAGTGGTAGCCTCAAGCCATTCCTCCGTGCCCCCAATCTGGAAGCTGTTGCTCTACTTTGGTTCTTCCCTTTTAAGGGTCCACCCTCAGGCTTGACAAGCCACAAAAGTGTGGTGGATTGGGGCTGAGTGTGACCTCAGGGTTCTTTAATCCCTTCATGAGCGATGGGGAAGGGGTATTATCTTCCTCACCCCATTGCCATGTAGAACTCCAGCTCTGAGGCATCGAGAGCAGAAGAGAACAATTTGCCCCAGCAGGATTCCTGGGTCTTGATGAAGGAACTACTTAATAATTTTGTGTTTTCCTCTTTTGCCCCATGAAACATTGGGAACAGCGTGGGTTGTGGACACCGCTGTGGTGTGATTCTATATCAGAGAAACTCTTTACAGTCAGAAGTACAGCAAAAAGGTCTGGGTGACAAAGGGCTAAAAGTCCACCAGTGTAAACTAGCCCTGGCTCTTACGTACTATCCCACGATAGTACAGCAAGTATTGAGCTTTCCAGCCTTCTCAGACCAGTCTGATGGTACGTCTGCTAGGATACCGTTCCTCTAACATACTTTGGTGTGGCCAGCAATCCAATCATTTCTCTGATGTTTTGATGTGACAGGACTGATCTCAAAGGGATCTCATAGAGGCAGAGGGAAGGGCTGACGGACAAGCAGTATCATTGTTAATCTGAGGAGGTGACCAGCAGCAAAGTCATGCTGGTAGCTCACATGACTCACACGAGGATAGGGGTCAGGCAAGTCCTGAAGGCATGTCAGTCAGTGAGATGGGAATGCAATATTCATAGCCTATAAAGTACAGTCCCCACATGAGAAATGTGAGCACCAGAAACACAGTCTCAAGGACACTGTGTTTACCCTGTTAGCCCCAGATGTGGAAGCTAGTGTGAGGCTTTACGTGGAAGAAATAACGTCACGCTATATCAGAAGGGAAGAGAATGGGAGAAGCTAAGGGATTGGCTGGGACAGTGTCAGGCCTGGGATATGGGTGGTCAGAACAGCAGTCAGAAAGCAGGCCAGGTCAGGAGACAGGCCAGAGGGCAAGCCAGGTGTTAGGTGGCCAGCAGTGTCAGGCACCAGGAGCAGATAGAACAGGGAAGGCAGCCCCAAGCTGGGGAAACTCACTAGCACAGACAAATTCCTCTTCCTCTGCTTGGTTTAAATAAAAACCGGAAACCAATCAGGCCCCCCCAGAGTGCCACCAATCAGATCCCAGGACCAGAGTTCATAGAATCATAGAATATCAGGGTTGGAAGGGACCTCAGGAGGGATCTAATCCAACCCCCTGCTCAAAGCAGGACCAATTCCCAACTTAATCATCCCAGCCAGGGCTTTGTCAAGCCTGACCTTAAAAACCTCTAAGGAAGGAGATTCCACCACCTCCCTAGGTAACCCATTCCAGTGCTTCACCACTCTCCTAGTGAAAAAGTTTTTCCTAATATCCAACCTAAACCTCCCCCACTGCAACTTGAGACCATTACTCCTTGTTCTGTCATCAGGTACCACTGAGAACAGTCTAGATCCATCCTCTTGGGAACCCCCTTTCAGGTAGTTGAAAGCAGCTATCAAATCCCCCCTCATTTTTCTCTTTTGCAGGCTAAACAATCCCAGTTCCTTCAGCTTGTCCTCATAAATCATGTGCTCCAACCACCTAATCATTTTTTATGCCCTCCACTGGACTCTTTCCAATTTTTCCACATCTTTCCTGTAGTGTGGGGCCCAAAACTGGACACAGTACTCCAGATGAGGCCTCACCAACGTCAAATAGAGGAGAATGAGTTCTCCAGCACAGCTGCATTTTAAGGGTTAGTAGGTGGCAGGTTAGACCATACTGGTGCCTAAGCACTGTGCAGACTCCAGTTTGAGACCTGAGTCCCCTGACAGATAGGAGCTGGACTTAGCAGGTAAAGTGGGTACTGGCTGAGTACTTCCTTTAGCCAAGATTAAGCATGTGGCAGTGAGGCCTTCACAGGCAGAGCCTCTAGTTGTAGTGGGACTGTTAGTCCACGCTGGGAATAAATGTGCTTTCAGGATGTCACTGTGGTGATATAAGCCATTCCCACCAGCATGGCTCTACAACACCTCAGTGCCTGGTCTGAAAAAATGGAGGGAGGGCTCTCTAATCACAGTGGAACATTTGTCTATGAACTTGGGCCTTTGCTACAACCCAAGTAGCTTGCATTCAGCTTTTAGCGGGTTAGTGAGTGCCATCTTTACTTATGCTCTGTTGCCATTTCCTGGGTTACTCATTGATCCAACTGGTGGTACTTGATGGACCAATGGAGGAGCTGTCTTTGTGAAAGGGAGGTGAAGGGGAGGAGTTACAATGTACTGTCAGTAGCAATGCCTCTCAACCTGTCATGGCCCAACCATGGGACAGAAAGTGTGACAGAGACCCAAAATGAAGGACCCAAAATAATTCTTCATGTGAAATGTCCCAACCATCCATGGCCATTGTAGACTAAAGTACATTCATTATAATCCAGGTCACATATATATAGTGGCTAACTGCCTAACCTAGGTCCCTGGATAGAAAATACCATGGGATTCATTCCTTTGGTGTAAATCGCTCTTTCTATAATCTCCATTTTATGATCTTTTCTGTTTGAGGTAAATAATTTACCTCAACAAAAGTGAGGGGCGCCAAAGTTGTGTGGAACTTTGTGACTACAATGAGAGAAATGTGAGTAGTGTGTTATGGTTTCAGTTGGGCTGGGGAGATTTTAATTTTAAATGCTAACTGGCAAGGATGAGCACATTTGATCCCCCACAGCTGAGAGCTAAAGCAAACAATCCATGGTAAGGGTTAGAAGATGCTCACATTCCTCTCAACCACTATCCCTCATTGGAAGTAAACTTTATTTCTGGCTGTGACCCTCATTCCTATTTTGTGACTGACAAATGGCAGCTGAGCTTTTGGTAGAAATGGGATATGTCTGTGCAATACAAACCAACATCTTATAATCAGGGATCCATGTATGGTGCAATTTCATGGCAGGTGCTGTACCGCAGAATTTATATTTGTCAGAGAATTGTGCTCCGGCATCTCAGCTTTCATGTTTACAAAATGCGATTAGCAATCATGGTAGTGAAGAGAGCTTTGAAAATCTCACACGAGAGTAACTGATGCAATGCTGTCTTCCTGAGTCTGCAAAGAGCCTGAAACAATAGTTCTGAGAGGTGTGATCCACTCCGTTCATCTTAGTGGGTTATTAACTGTGAAGCCCAAAAATAAGTTGATATTTAACTGCTCAGTTACTTCAGTGATGAACATTTTAGCAGAAACATGCTTGATGTTATAAGCTGATATAGTGCAATGGACTACCCTTATACCAATATAGCTGTGTCCACACTAGGGGAAGATGGGGTTGTATCACATGAACCACACTGGTACAGTTAACAGGTACAGTCAACATGTGTGGTTAGACAAGCCCTTAGTCACTTTTGAAACTGAGATTTAAGTTCCTAAGTCACGTAGGTGCTTTAGAAAATGTTAACCCGCCATGTCTAGAGAAGCTGCCCCAGAGTCTGCTCCAGTGCTCACTCCTCGCCACAGGGTTAACCTCAGACCTCTTGCAACAACTGATCGATGAAGTCTGATCAGCAGCTCCAGAGAGACCATGAACTGGATGTTATGGTTTATCAGGTTGTGAAGATGCCCAAAAGAACCACTCTGCTTGTGTAAATAGTATGTTCACATTCCTGGTTCGGAGCAGTTAGAACACAGGGAGCTGATTTGAATTTGTTATGGTTAGTTTCAATTTGCTGATCAGCCTCCATCCCTTCCCCATTAATCTACTCCATGATCCAGGCAGGACTCAGACCAACAGAGATGAAAGTCCAGTACAGTGTACCGGTAAGAAAATGTCCGCCGGTACACAGCCAACCGTACTGGCAGGGCTGCTGATGGGGGGTGGGTGAGGGGGCAAAAGGGGTATCTACCCCAGGGTCTGGCCATTTAAAAGGGCCTGGGACTCCTGGCCGCCGCTGCTACCGTGCCAGCAGTTGGAGCCCCAGGCCCTTTAAATCGCCGCTGGAGCCTCAGGTGGCACAGGCCAGGCAGCGCTGAAGGGCTGGCTGGGGAAGTGTGGCATCAGCCCTGCCCCTTCTGGGGGCCCAGAGCCGCTCTCCCACCTTGCCCAGGACCCCAGCCACCCTGCGTACCACCAGCCAGTCCTTTAAGTTACTTTCACCCCTGCAGACAGCCCCTGTGCAGTCACACTATGCACCACAAGCTCAGCCTCTCCAGCTGCCGGGTAGGGGGTGTGGGGGCTAGAGAGCCTGTGTTGGACCAGCTCCCTAAATAAAGTAACCTCTTTGTGGTGAATGCATCTACTGTCTCTTGTCTATCACAGTGGATACTGCGTCTGTCATGCAACCCTTTGACGCTGACACTGACCCTCTGGTTTTCTCCAGCCAGTCAAGTCCAGCCATGTGGCAAGATGTTCTGACAAACTCTGCCCGGCCTGTCTGCATTTCACCCTCCCTTAAAGCTCTGTTACAGTATGGCTTTTAAAAACCGCTGGGATCCCATTCTACTACTTGAAATGCAGGGCATCAGCTAGTAGGTGGATAATGATACAACTGATCTGTATAGAGGCTGCAGGAACATCCTTTACGGCACTAAAGAGTGAATGGTGAAGAGTAGGGGTATCCTTATTGGTCCCACAGTTTATCATGTTGTCATCACTACAACGTATGTGGTATAACTATAGATATGCTACCCAGTGTATATATTATATAAAAATAAATACCAAACATAATTTCAGACTTTTTCCCCCGCTAAAAATTGGAATTGCTTGTGAAAACAATAAAATATGGTAGCACCATAGACACCATGTGGAGCTGATAGACACATGGGCAAAGATTGGCTCATAGGCAAATAACCCTGAAAGGTGCTTGTTGGAGATAAGTTAATGACTGACAGTGGTTAGATAGGAGGATGAGAAGTAAGTAATTGAATACACAGTGGAGAATGCTCCTGATATCTTTCCAGTCTCTCAGTGTCGACATGGTCTCTGCAGGAGAAGGGAAAGGACACTGAAATTCAGAGGGAGGGATGTGCAATCCAGCCAGAGTGATCTGTAGGTGAAAACCTCTCCTGTATTTTATACTTGAGCACATAAAGTGTTTTGACTTCCTCAAGACAAGCAATTTCTTGAGGAAAGAGTGTAAACTGTTTGCAAACAGGACTGAACCTCATTTGACTGACCATGGGGGTGTGCATTGTTGTGTGACAAGGAGTTCAATGAGTTAAGATAGAAAAAATACTTTCTAAAAAAAAACCATCTGTGCTTTTCCTGGAAAACAACTGTGTCAGCTAATTCTATAGTATATGTTTATTAAACAAATATTTCACTAGAAAATTCCTCATTGCTATAAAAATCTCATTTCCAAGGATATCCTGGAGCGCAAGGAGAGCAGGCAGTAATTGCTCATTCGCATAATTACAGAAATTTTATTAGCAGGTTAACATGAAACTACATTTACATAGAGTAATATAGTTTCGTGACAGTGCTCCTAACTGAATTAAAGGCCATCTTGTTTCTCCTGTCTTACAACAGGCAGCATAACTTTGGTGTTACTGGTAGTAGTTACAGAGATCTAAATGTAAGCAGAGTCAGGATGAGCTCTACCCTGACATCTGGTGGTGAATTATGGCGAGTGTGGAAAAGAATTTCAGGAGCTGATCTTGTTTGCATAGGCACACCCACCCCACCTAGCATAGACCACGGCAGCCTAAAATGGTCACTTCGACAGCTGTAGGATCCCCAATTTCTCTGTTATTGGGGCAGGAGGAATAAAGTGTTGTTACGCTGATTATGTGAATGAGGGACAATGAACCTGTTTTATAACAGAGGATCTCACCATCAACTAAGTAGCACTTGTTAGACAAGGGATATGGGTGCCAAAATCCAGTGAACTGAAAGAGAGGTTGAGGATTGGTGGACACACACACACACACACACACACACACACACACACACACACACACACACACACACACACACACACACACACACACACACACACACACACACACACACACACACACACACACACACACACACACACACTGGTATGGGCCCCTTTTGAGGGCTTGGAACACCAATTGCATCTCCTTCTCTCTCTGCTGTTGAAGAGTGGAGCTAATTTTGATTCCATTAGGAGTCTATCTAGAGGCTGCTGAGCTGAATTCACTTTGGGCCAATGGTGCACCATCACTGGGGCTCCCCTACTACAAACTGAAATCACTAAAAGAGCTAAACTTACTGAGCTGAGATCACTGTGTGCTGTGTTAACTAGTGGGAGAGCCTGAAGATCTATCGCTAAGCGGCTGGCAGAGTGAAGCAGTTTGCAGCACGGTTGGAGCAGACCACGGAACAGTGAGCGGAGCTGAGCTGAGCAGTTTGTGGGACAGTTGGAGTGGCCCATGGAACAGCGAGTGGTGTGGAGCAGTATGCGGGGACGGCTGGAGCGGCTCACGGGTTGGCTGGAGGAGCAGCACAGCTGGTGGAGTGGAGCCGGTCGTGGTGAAGGCTGCATCAGAACTCCACGGAGAGGCGGGGCAGTCGGCCCCGGCCCACATAAGGTGCCCCTTAACACCCTGTGTGTCCCCCTCCCATTTCCATCCAGGCTAGGGGGGGTAAAACTCTGCAGATAAACTTTTGAACTCTGGGGTGGCCCTGACCAAGGACAGAGACTTTTGGGTTGTTGGACTTTGGGGTGATTGGACTTAAGACCTTAAGGGGAAAAGGACATTGCCAAAACTTACTTGGTGGGTCTTTTGCTCATGGTTTATGTTATGAATCCTGTTTGTGGTGTTTTCTCAATATGATGCCACATTGTTTCCCTCCTTTATTAAAAGGATTTTGCTACACTCGGACTCCGTGCTTGCAAGTGGGGAAGTATTGGCTCCTAGAGGCGCCCAGGGCGGGTGGTATGTAATTGTCCCAGGTCACTGGGTGGGGGCTCGAGCCGGTTTTGCATTGCGTTATTGAAACGGAATCCCTGGATACTCAACCCAGCCCTTGTTGCTGCCAACTCAGAGGGGCAGAAGGGTTACATAAATACCTGGCCTGGTCCAAAGCCCACTGAAATACGTGGAAAGACTTCCCTTGACTGCGATGGGCTGTATTGTGTCAGGTTCCTAAAGTTTTGTTTCCATTGTTGTTTATTAAAGCTCGGTGCCTCTTCTGAGGGTTGGTTTTATGCACAGCTACAGCCTATTGCAGTTCAGATTTCCCTTCTCCTTCCAGCCATCATGAGGGCTGGGCCCAGCTAGTCCCATTTCTGCCTGAGGTGAGGGAAAAACCTTAAAGGGGTTTTTCATCTGTCAGCCGCAAACAACCATGGCCGGAGATGTGCCACTAGATGGGGTGGGATCTGAGTTACTACAGAGAATTCTTTCCCAGCTGTCTGGCTGGTGGATCTCACCCACATACTCAGGGTCTAACCAATTGCCATATTTGGGGTTGGGAAGGAATTTTCCCCCAGGTCAGATTGGCAGATGCCCTGGGGGGTTTCCATCTTCCTCTGCAGTGTGAGGCACAGCATACTAAGTTGCTTGTTTGAAGTAGAGTGAATGGTGGCTACTTAAAGTCTTTAAATCAAGATTTGAGGATGCCAGTAACTCAGCCAGAGGTTATGGGGCTATTACAGGAGTGGGTGGGTGAGGTTCTATGGCTTGAGCTGTGCAGGATGTCACATGAAGATGATCTGGCCTTAAAGTCTATGAGAACCTTAGCAAGGGCCCTCAGACCCTGCCTCCCACTGGAGGAACCAGCAAAGTACCCAGCATCATAAATGCCCAAAGAATGGGGCATGGTTTTATCAAATGTTTTGTATTTTCCAGTCTACCAACAGGTGGCTTTTTACACCCACAAAACACCCAGCTGCTTTTTGTGTCTGAGCTCTCCACTTCCATTTGTACTCTGCACAGAAACAGGATTCACCAACAAAGATGGCAAAACAAATCTACAGTCTGTGAGAATTTGTCACGTGTAATACAAGCTGAGAGCAAGGTTGTCATTAAAGTTGGCTGGGAACCTTCCACCTAAACATTTTTTCATTGGAAAATTTGATTAGTTGAAACCGTTTGTGAAACAGCATCAGGTTCGATGAGATAACTGACTTGAAAAATTGTTGTTTAAAAAAGTTTAGTGATTGTTAGATAAGAAGGTTTCAGTTCTGAGTCAAAATGATTTTTAATTTAAAATTTTTAGTCAATTTACACTAGAAAAAAAGGTTAAAAGGAAAAATAGTAAAAAAATCACAATGGAATGTTTTGATTGACCTCAACCAAAATGTTTCAATTGATTCACCATTGTTTTTTTGTATTGTGCGTATGCAAAAATTTGAGATTTCACCATTACTTCTATTGGGGACAGGAAAAACATGGAAATCTTTCCTGATCAGCTTTAGCTGTCTCAGCCATTATTCAGCTGCAGAGAGGAAAATGGCAGAAATAACCCCCCAACCCCTGCTCTTCCCTCCTCCCATTGCAACTCTGGTGAGCACTTCCTGCTCCCCCGGCTGGTGGGCAGATACGTCCCATTGTGAGAAGCTAGGCTGGCTGGTGTTGGAGCAGTTCTGGCTCTGCCCCTGCTCAAGGGCCAAAGTAGCTTGCTGGGGGTGAAGGCTTTTACTCTTCAAAGCAAGGAGAAGCAGAGAAAGAGGTTGGACTGAGTGCCAGTTCATTCTCTGGTCTACGCTGTTGGGGCAATGCAGCTCCTGTGTGCTGCCCCTCATTCAAAGCAGACAGCAATGTTACAACCCAGCCAGATAAGAAATCACACAAATTTCACACTCACTATAACGTTGCCAGTTTGAATATTTCCTGGAAAATTGTATTTTTGAGGCAAAAATTGCCAGGAGGTAGGGCTTGGTGCATCCAAGTGAAAGGAAAATGAATGTGAAGGTAGAGTAGTTTGGCACCTCACTCTCTTTGATGAAATATTACATTTGAAACCCAAATCAACTCCAACTCCTCCCATCTCCTCTGTAGTCATTTTCAAAGTTCAAACTTAACTGTAGAAGGCTGCTGACATATTTATTATCCTTTTTGCAGTGCCATCTGGCAGTTGTGTATTACTGGAAGATTATATATGTCAAATGGGGAGGGAAATATCTTTTCCTGTAACAGTTGTAGAAGCAAAAAAAAAAATTAAGAAAAAATCCTGCCAACCATATGGAAGATTTTTTCCGAAACGATCCATCTTGAACAATGAGGAAATGCCACAGCCAACATGCAAAAAGATTTTTTAGATCTTGTACAGGCTGTAGGCTCTGGAGGAGAAAAGGGGAAGGGACTAGACGTGATTACCTGAAGAGCTGACGTGCATCTTATTAAAATTACCTTCCCTGCTGAAAGTCAGCCGGGGAACCTAAACTGATGTGAACAAAGCGAGGCAGCTTGCAGCATGCTATGTGAATCAGAGCAATGGCCTTTCTTTGCCTTCCGGGATTATCGTCATCACATGCCTTGCAAAAGCAATAGGTGTGAACCTACAGTGGATATGAGCCAAGTTTTGAATACTTGTTCTCTGCTTGGTAACAAGGGGGAGTGGAAAATTACTGGCATCTCCTCCTGGCTCTACCCAGTAAATAAGCTGCAGCATTTTTAATAATGAACAAGCAATGTGACCAGGCTGTGGAGTGGAGAAGGAGTTGATTAGGGACACCCTGCACGGTTGGTGTAGTGCATTAGCCCATCACATTTGGAGAGCAGGGTTCAGATCATAGTTTACATCTGCAGTGCCATGGAGACTGATGGTAATAATATGAAACTCTCTCTTTGCTCTTAGGCAGTTCCTTTAATCTCAAAGCACCTTTCCAACAATAACACTGTGTGGGCAAGAGAACAGTATTATCCTTATTCCACAGCAGGGTTAGCAGTGCAGCATTGTCCTCTCACGGCAGATGGGAACTGTGTAGAATAGATCACATGGTTTGCTCATGGTCACAACACAGAAAAATGCCTTGCACCTGGCCCTGTTTGCTTACATGGTGCTTAAATAGATAGCTCTGCCAATGTCCTACAGTCACTTTAGATAGGTGCTTATATGACCTTCATCACTGTGGCATCTTAGCACCTCAGTCCCCAAGAGATCTTACTCCACAGCATCCCTGCAAGAAAGGGAGCATGACCCCAATTTTACAGATGTGGAACTGAGGCACAAGGCTGATTAAATTACTTGTCCAAGGTCACCCAGGGAGTCCGTGACTGTGCTGAGAATCAAACCCAGGTCCTCATTGGGCATCTATGCCCCTGGAGCATCCTTCCCACTTAACAGTATGCACTTGAGGAGAGGCAGGAAGAAACCTTTGCAAACTTGACAAAAAGAAAGCTCTGGTCAGAGGGCCAGATTATGAACCCTGTTGGCCCATTGACGGCAATTGGACTTCTTGTGTGAGCGACTGTTCATCAGTTGGAGTGGCTCCTGACAGTGCTTGCCTACCACTGAGAGTCCAGAGCTCACGACCTGGCCTAGGAACCTTGGGTGAAACCTAACTCTTTGGAACTCCCTCTAGCTTCCATGGGGCAGCACTTCTGCCCCTTGTTTTCAAGGCACAGAAAAGGATAATTTCACTTCTTGGTGCAAAGGCAAACCCAGACCTTCTTGTGGGGAGATAGAAAGACACCCCACAGGGCTATTTAGAGGCGAAGTCAGGGATGGACCTTCAGGCAGCATCTGACCTAATTTTAAAGAGAGGCTACAATTTCTCCTGTTTTGCAAACAAATCCAGGCTCCTTCCCTCCTGCTTTTTTTGCTCCGTCTTCTTTTGACCATCTTCTGCTGCTTTTAAATAAACAGCACATTTGGTGAGTGAGAGCCTGAAGTTCCCAAGTGAGTCAGTTTGTCCCAGTATTTATTTACCTTTCATCCCAAACAAGCTTTCCACTCTGGATCTTGCCAGCTTCAGACTATGACATTTCCTCCCCGCACCCCGTCCTCTCGTTCTGATTCAAACCAGTTCAGGCAGCTTTCGTGGTACAGCACTCTGATGTGGTCTGACTTGCAGCAGCCGTTCCCTCCCCACCACCACCCAAGTTTATGTTCTGAACATCGTAAAAATATTTTTACCAGGAAATCTAGCTGAGATCGACATCTTGGTGCAGCTGCCGGGCCCCTGGGATGAGTAGCACGAGATAACCCACTGCATTCCAGAGAGTCTCCACCAATCAGGGGAGTGCCAGCTTTCGTGTAATGGGACTGGCTCGCTATCCCTCTTCTGAGCTGTCTGCCCACTCCCTCCACCCCAAATTTAGACAATATTGCAAACTAGGCTATCGCTTGGCTCCCTGCCTGCCGAAGGGAAACAGTGCTGTGCGTCCGTCATAGGCCCTTCCCACGCCAGCTATTTCCATTACAGATCCCTGCCATAGCAATCCTGTGCTGGGCCACTGCCATTCACAACAGCCAGTAGGCCTGAGTCACTGGTAATGTTTCATTAAGGCCTAATTGCATCACCCAGGATTTTGGGGGGGAGGAAAGGGGTGGAGGGAAGCCAAGAGACATGGGGTTGGTTGTAAATCACTAGAAATCAAGAGTCATTTAGAGTCTCGGTAGCTTTTAAACTGGAGCGAATGAGAGTGCAAAGGCTCGGGGTGCTGTTATGGACTGGGATGGAGGCAGTCAGGTCTAGTAGGTAGAGCAGGCATACAGGCTCAGGAATGAAGTCAAGGGTCAGCAGCAGAGTCAACCACCAGTGACCAGAATCAGGGGCCAAGCCAGAATCAGAATCAGGAATCGAAGCTGAGGGTCAGAGGCAGGGTCAGATATCAAACACCAGAGCCAAGGGTCAATCAGGAGTCAAGGTCAGAAGACAGAGCTGGGGGCGGAGCCAGGACTGGTCCCTGAGGATGGGAGGTGAGGCGTACAGGCAGGAGGAGAGGCATGGTGGGAAGAGGAGCAAAGGCATGAGCCGAGCGGGAACCAGGAACAGGGCTGGATGCTGGAGGCAGGCACAGGCTGGGTCCAATGCAGCCACAACAGGAAACCACCTTATTGTTCAGACAAACTTCCTGTTCCTCCTCCTGGCTCGAATAGTGTAGCTGGATCAACTGTCGAGCGGAGCGATCCTCCAATCGGAGCTCCCGTGGGTGGTGCCTTGGCTGGGGCTATAGCTCTAGTCGCTTCTCAGCCCGCCTGGTTTCAGTAGCCACTGGGTGAAGGCCAGGATGTGGAAGCTCTTGGGGAACTCCCAAGCCTGGGACATCACAGGTGCTATAGACACCCCATTAAACAAGATGGCCCTCGATGTGCTGTAAGATGGCAGCAATAATGATCAAAGCCAGTGCTGAGATGAGCTAGATAGACCGATGCAGCTGGGTGGGGCGGTTCGCTGTGCTTTGTGCTGTATCTACAAGGAGGAACTGGTGTGGCGTGCCAATAGCATCCTGGCAAATGGATGGTGGTCTTGCCTGGCTTCTTGTTTATAGCTGTAGGCAGGTATCAGCACCAGTGCCTTGGTGTGAACGTGCTCTACCTCAGCACTTGCTGACAGAGTAGCCCAATCCAATGGCCACAGAGGGGACCCTATATCTATTACAGTGAAACCCCTCTATAACGTGACCTTTGGGGTAAAAAAAAATCCATTGCGCTAAATGCGAGGTCATGGTGTAGCGGGGTTTCAAATCAGTCAGGTTTTCAGTGGTCCCCAAAGCGGTGCATTGAGGTGCACCGCCTACTGCCCCTAGTGCCCAGCAAGGGAGAGGAGCCCCCCGCCTGCCGGGGACAGAGAACTCCGGGGCTGCGGGCACCAGTGATCTCTGTCCCTGGCAGGCGGGGAGCCGTGGCTTCTCTTGAAGCCAGAGGGAAGCCGCGGCCCCGCGCCTGCCAGGGACAGAGAGCACCGGCGCCAGCAGCCTCGGAATTCTCTGTCCCCAGCAGGTGCGGGGCTGCAGCTTCTCTCCCCTGCCATGGTGTTGGGGACCATTGGTACAGTACCATACTGTATTATATTGTACCTTAAAGGGGAGCCAACCTGCAATCGCGTTATATGCGATTTCGCGTTATGGCGGGGTGTGTTATGGCGGGGTTTGACTGTATTTGTATTGTAGTTCCTAGGATCCACACACATGGACCATGACCTCATTGTGCTAGGCATTGTACAAACACACGTGGTCTCAACACACCAGCAGCCTATCCCCTGCAAAGTTCATGTAGGCCTCTTGCACTGTGTGGGAGCACAGGGACCTTTGCCAGCTTTCAGGTCAGGAGTAAGGTGCTCCATTCTTGGTTGGATTGCCAGTTGGGTGAGCTGTTGCTGCTGCACAGTTACAAAACCTCCTCCTCTTTTTTGGAAAAGTCACTGAATGTTTAGCCTAAGGTGACACCCTGTGCCTAGGATCACCTCTTCTTTTCCTTCTTTCTCCTGATCTTAACATTTCATATGGATGATAGAGTTCTCTGACAGTACTTGAAAATGATAAACAAAAGGACACATATACTAGCTCATTGATTGATCTAATGCATTGATGTTAACATCCTCCAGATTAGGAGGCCAGATGGGAAAAAAATACCCACCAACCCCTTAATGGCTATATCCCTTATATAGTGCTGATGCAGGTGAAAGATTCATAGTGCTATTTGAGTCATGTACTGTGATGGCAGGGGCCATGCAGTCTTGCCCCAGATAGGTCTGTCAGTGCCTGCTATGCATGACCTATGACAGTCTATAAGGTCCCACAGAGTTTTGCCAGTGGATTAGAACCCTGACCTGCAGCACATCCTGCTATTCCTATCCAGCGACTCCTAGTCTGGGAATGAGAGAGTCATCACTAGGTGAGATCATCTGGAGAACTTATGAATCCTGATCGATGTTCTGAAATTGTTGTATCGAGGAACAGCTCATGAATGTAGAGGCACCCATCTGCTGTAGCACATCCCTTCCAGACCAAGGACAATGATCAGTATTTGACTTTAATGGTTGCCTATTCAGGTGGAAACACCTTGAGATGTGGTTTGGCTGAAGCTAGAAAAAACAGTTGCCTCCATCTCCTCTACAGTGAGCTGCAGTTTGGAGAATGGAAAATCCCTAACAGCAGACAAAGAAGCCGGATGATGGTGATGGGCCATATAAACTTGAGTGGGAACAGGAAGCTTTGGGCAGGAGAGGGCATGCTTTTGTAGCAGGGTATCCTGTTTAACTGCAGACCAGCCAAGGGAAAGGAAGCTAGTTGAAAAAGAGACTCCATAACACAGAGGAGAAGCCATGTGTAGGAGAGAGGGACCCTGGACTCTGCCCTAAACCCAAAGAACTCTCCAGAGTGACGAGGAAACTGAGACAAGGAAGTGCTTATAGATTTTTATTATTTTGTCTATGAAAAATGCACTATACAATCAATGATATCCCAGACATACATCGATGATATTTTCATCCTCTGGACAGATGACCTAAACTGCCTCAGATTTCCACCACCCCTTGAACAACCACCACCCACCCATCAAGCTCTCTCTAGAACACTCCCACTCTAGCACCAACTTTCTGGACACCACGATCAACTTCAACACTGGAACTATACAAATGACAATATACAAGAAATCCACAGATCACCACACTTAACTCCATGGATCCAGTAACCACCCCAGACACTCCGTGAAATCTGTTATCAACAGCCAGGCACTCAGAAACCACAGAATATGCTCAGAGGAGAACGTCTGGGATATACACCTTAGCACACTTAAAACTGCCTTCACCAAACAAGGACACTCCACCAGAGAAGTAGATCCCATCAGGAATGGCCCACACAAATACCCTGAAAACTTGCTTCAGTACAGAAAAAAAAAACCCTCTATAACTCATAGAATCATAGAATCTCAGGGTTGGAAGGGACCTCAGGAGGTCATCTAGTCCAACCCCCTGCTCAAAGCAGGACCAAACCCAACTAAATCATCCCAGCCAGGGCTTTGTCAAGCCTGACCTTAAAAACCTCTAAGGAAGGAGATTCCACCACCTCCCCAGGTAACCCATTCCAGTTCTTCACCACCCTACTAGTGAAAAAGTTTTTCCTAATGTCCAACCTAACTCCCCCCCGCTCTGCAACTTGAGACCATTACTCCTTGTTCTGTCATCTTCTACCACTGAGAACAGTCTAGATCCATCCTCTTTGGAACCCCCTTTCAGGTAGTGAAAGCAGCTATCAAATCCCCCCTTATTCTTCTCTTCTGCAGACTAAACAATCCCAGTTCCCTCAGCCGCTCCTCATAAGTCATGTGCTCCAGCCCCCTAATCATTTTTGTTGCCCTCCGCTGGACTCTCTCCAATTTATCCACATCCTTCTTGTAGTGTGGGGCCCAAAACTGGACACAGTACTCCAAATGAGGCCTCACCAGTGCTGAGTAGAGGGGAATGATCACATCCCTCGATCTGCTGGAAATGCCCCTACTTATACAACCCAAAATGCCATTAGCCTTCTTGGCAACAAGGGCACACTGTTGACTCATATTCAGTTTTTCGTCCACCGTAACCCCTAGGTCCTTTTCTGCAGAACTGCTGCCCAGCCATTCGGTCCCTAGTCTGTAACAGTGCATGGGATTCTTCCGTCCTAAGTGCAGGACTCTGCACTTGTCCTTGTTGAACCTCATCAGATTTCTTTTGGCCCAATCCTCTAATTTGTCTAGGTCCCTCTGTATCCTATCCCTACCCTCCAGCGTATCAACCACTCCTCCCAGTTTAGTGTCATCTGCAAACTTGCTAAGGGTGCAGTCCACACCATCCTCCAGATCGTTAATGAAGATATTGAATAAAACCGGCCCCAGCACCGACCCTTGGGGCACTCCACTTGATACCGGCTGCCAACTAGACATGGAACCATTGATCACTACCCATTGAGCCCGACCATCTAGCCAGTTTTCTATCCACCTTACCGTCCATTCATCCAGCCCAGAACTCCACATCCTTAATTGTCACCTACCCCTACAGTGGAATCCATACAGAGTATCATTAAAGAATTAAAACCCATGCTTAATGGAGACCACATCCTGAAAAAAATCTTTCCTGAACCCTCTCTTCTGGTCTTCAAATTACCCCCCCCCACCTGCCTTACCAAGCTCATCATCAGAAGCAAGTTCCCCATGGACCAGGACACACCAACTCAAAGGGGCACCAGACTCTGCCAAAACAACAGAACAACCAGCAGACACAGCTCTACTGCTATAATGATCAGCACCCCCCACTACACATCTTTCAAGATCCACAGGTCATACACATGCCTATCATATTGGTGAACCTCATCCAGTGCATGAAATAGACTCACAGAGAAAAATGAGAAGACAAAAAACACCCTTTCACCTGTGGGAGAACGCTTTCCCCAAAGCAATCACTCTGACCTCTCTGCCCTTATTCTCAAAGGAAACTGCACAACACCTTCAAAAGACAAGCCTGGGAACTAAAATTCATAACTGTGCTAGGCCGGGTCTACACTGGAAAACTATGTGGCATAACTACTGTGATAGACCCAGACCAGTTGGGCACAGCAGAATTGCAGAAGGCAGATATACTGGCCACTGGATTAACAGTATTCTTTTCCCTGACTGACCATAGCAGGGGCTGCTCCGGGCTAATGAGAACACCTGACTCTAATTAACCTGTAAAGAGTCAGGTGAGGCCATTCAGTTAATGTGACCACCTGACTCTAATTAAGGCCCTGCTGATACTATAAAAAGGGCTCACTCCAGTCAGGGAAGAGAGCCAGGGAGCCAGAGGAGAGGAAGTGCGGCTGAAGGGCTGGTTACTGAAGACACCCTAAAACACCCTAAGGGAGCCCTAAGGTAAGGGTGAAGAAGGGAGAAGCAGGAGAGCTATGGGGAAGTGGCCCAGGGAAATGTAGCAACTCTGGCAGTGAAAGGTTGGCTGCCAACAACTGCTACCATTAGGGTCCCTGGGCTGGAACCCGGAGTAGAGGGTGGGCCCAGGTTCCCCCCAACCCTCCACTACAGGAACAGCTCCTGGAAGGGGAAGTCAGGTCCCTGTCAGGACAGGAGGCTGAACAGAGACTGTGGGAGTTCTCTCACCAACCTCCTTGCAGCCTATGATGAAAAGGGCTCAGTAGACTGTAACCCTGGCCCTAGAGAGAGAAGGGCTACGTGGAGGGTCACAGTGAGCCATTGAGGCTAAGCATAAACCGCCTAGAAGCGCAGGACCCACAGGAGCAAGGTCAGAGCTCTGCCACACTACGTTATTCAGGGGTGTGAAGAATCCATACCCCTGAGCAGCGTAGTTAAGCCAACCTAAGGCTAGGTCTACACTAGAGTCAGGTTGACGTAAGGCAGTTTATTTTGACCTAAGTCTGTAAGTGTCTACACTACAGTGTTGCTCCCACCAGAGTAAGTCCCTCACTATACTAACCTAATAACTGCACCTCTACAAGGCCTGGTCTACCCTAGGGTGGGGAGTCGAACTAAGATACGCAACTTCAGCTACGCAAATAGTGTAGCTGAAGTCAAACTACCTTAGTTCGAAGTACTCACTCGTCCAGACGCTGCGGGATCGAAGCCCGCGGCTCCCCCATCGACTCCGCCACCGCCGTTTGCGGTGGTGGAGTTCCGGAGTCGATGGGAGCGCGTTTGGAGTTCGAACTATCGCGTCTAGATTAGACCTGATAGTTCGAACTCCGAGAAGTCCAACTCTACGCGTCGACCCGGCAGGTCAGTATAGACCTACCCCAAGAGGCGTAGCTTTTAGCTCGGGTGACGCAGTGTCTGTGTAGATACTGTGTTACTTACATTGCCTGGGAGCTCCCTGTGGAGCTGACAGCCAGGCTCCCACACTGTCCCACTTAAGTCGCTGCATGAGCTCCTGGCGAGGATGTGCACTGCCGGCAGGAGGAGGATCGTTTGGACATGAAAAACTGCAGTAAATACTGTGGTGGGTGTATGTCCAGCTAACATAGGTCGACTTAATTGTGTAGCGTGGACAGCGCTAGGTCAACAGATGACTTCTTCCACTGACCTAGCTACTGCCTTTCGTGGAGGTGGTTTACCTATGCTGATGTGAGAATCCTTCCCATCAGCGTAGATAGTGTGTACACTGAGGCGCTACAGCTGTAGTATTTTAAGTGTAGACAAGTCCCTAGACACCAAAAGTCATGGGCTCAACTGGTTTTATAGCTCATTACAGTTTGCAGCCTACTAACTCTCCTTTTGTCCTCTGACTTCAGTGGTGTTATCACTTTAACTGATGCCTTGCAGTGTGTGTTTAATCCCTTCTTAACAATCTGCCCCACCTTGTATTTAGCTGTGACACTCGGATTACTTTTCCCAGACCTGAAGAAGAGCTCTGTGTAGCTTGAAAGCTTGTCCCTTCCACCAACAGAAGTTGGTCCATTCAGAGATATTACCTCACCCCCCTTGTCTCAACCCTATGCAAAGTCCATGTGTCTGTTTGCTTCACTATCATATGCCCCAAAGAAGTGAACTGTAAACCCAGAGTGCCCACCCGGTTGGAGTTCTGAGAAAGGGTGTGTGTAAAAGTGTCCCCTGAGGTCTTTCCCCCAGATGGCAGCAGAACCTGACCGCACCCAGTTACCCACACTGGATGGCTCCAGCACACTTCCTTACTACACCTCTACCTCGATATAACACTGTCCTTGGGAGCCAAAAAAATCTTACCGCATTATAGGTGAAACTGTGTTACATTGAACTTGCTTTGATCCACTGGAGTGCGCAGCCCCCGCCCGAGCGATGCTTTACCACTTTATATCCAAATTTGTGTTCTATTGGGTGGTGTTATATTGAGGTAGCAGTGTATTTACAATGGGGCCCTGCCCTTTGCGGGCCTTTTTAAGTCTCTCCGGATGGGGGATTGAAAGGGAAGTCAAATGTCCCAATGCACTTGAGGGTTCTCCCTTCTTGGGGCCCCTCAAAGCAGGGGGGGGGAGTCCATGGTGTTCCCAATACAGCACACACATAGTGGGTTTTGAGAAATCCTTCTGCTTGGGCTGCTGAACTGGGCTTAGTCTGTCTGGCTCATCCTGGGAGTTTATTGCACTCTCCATAGGGTCAAAGTGGAGGTCTCCTGGCTGGGAGTTCTCTCTGCTGCTCCAGGAGTCACTCCAGCAATCTCCTGCTTAGGGCAGTCCTGCCTCCCACCCCAGCTAATTACAGTTTCCTCCCTTTTAAAGGCCTCCTCCCTCCCATACATCATTGAGAGGGCTGGAGGGGAGGCTGTCAAGGCCTCTCTGGCACCATCCTTGTCAATGTGGGGTCTATACGCCCTGTCACAGTGTGCTTAAGCTCTGGGTCTCAAGTTCAGTTTCTTTCCCACTAGATCTCAGACTTGCTCACATCAATGCATCTCCCTTTATGATATATTCTGTCAATGCACCCATATTACTCCAATTAGCATCCGTGTCAAGAGGAAATTATACATAAGCTTTTTTCCCCCCACCCAAAATAAGCTTCTGATGTTTGGAAATAAATTACAGTAATACATACCAGCAGGTGTTACCTTTTCAAATTTAGTCTTGTTTATAGCCTGTTACAAGACAACATTCTCATTCCATCAGAGGTAAGCAGATGGCACTTATTAATTTACACTGAAATATACTTTCAATATGTACATTGAAAGCACATTTGTATTGAAGGAAATTGTCCTTAGTTTACCTGACTCCCCAAATACATCATAACACAAACTTTAAATCTGAGATAATATTAACAGGTGTGAGGAGAGCACAGTACTGCAGGGTATGCTTACATTGAAAGGCCTGATTTCCTGGAGTCCCTAAACAGGTTATTCATTCTCTGTAAATTAAAGTTGCTTTGGAAAGAAATGGGCGATATTAAGCAGGCCCTTTCTACCATGCTCAGTCCTTTGTTGCACCATGAATGGGTTCCCCACCTGTCTTTTCTACTCTGTCCAGCCCATGACCCAGTATGTATTTCCTATGGGATTTAGTAATGGAGTAACACTTTTTTGCATGTGCAAGAAACCCACTCGTCAAGTAGGGCCAAATGCCTCCGTTTGGCTACTAAACTTGTACCTGAATGTGCACGAGCCCACCCGATGGACTCACTGTGAGTGCTGTAGTATGTTACACCTGTGCAGATAATGGGCTCCGAGCTCATGGTACACCTGGCATGTTACCTAGCACTGTAGATCCTCTGGGGTCTGGTCACTGGTGAGTTTCCAGCAAACACTCATATGCATGGCTAGGAGGGAAGGATTGTTTATAGTGGCTCCCTGGGACCGGGGTTTGCATACTGGACCTGCAGCACTCTGACCATGACCCTCTACCATCCTCAGCTAAAAGAACAACTCCTCTAGCAACTAGCTGTGGTAGACTCTTATCTACGGTGCAATGGCTTTGTCAATCACCATGGAAGATCAACATGAGCAGTTCCTAACTCAACCTCTATGGCAGTGGTTCTCAACCGCTTTACCATTGTGGGCTGCATATGCAGCTCTCTGTGTTATGTGGACCACACAATATATATACTACCTGTATGGCCCTGAGGATGTCACATGGGCCGCAGCTGCGTGCTGATTGGGCCACAAGCAGCTCCTGGGTTGAGAGCCAGTGCTCTACAGGGCAGTCCAGTATAGGGGTACAAAGGTATCTTCATCCCATCGGGCTGCTGGGGCCCCATAGCTGGGGCGCACTTACTAGTGCATCCCGGTACTGGTCTGTAGGTTCCATTGGCCAGACTTCAGTCCTCTCCTCGGTGGTCTTGAGAGCTCTCAGCCTTGTCCCCTTTAGGGCACAATCTAGCCCTGAATGTTTCACCCAGCCTTTAAAATGCCACTGAAACTTCTGTCCAAGGTCTCTTAAGTCTGTTCATTAGTTAGCGGCTCTTACGTACAATAAACACATCTATTATCCTGACACTTTGTGGTAATGGTCTCCTAGCAACAGGTCTTCCTCTGAAGGTGGCACTCGCCATTCCAGGGGTCTGTGCTCTCCCTCTGTTTGTACTGCCACTTAATCCTTGTCTCTATACCAGCTGGATTTCCCATCAAAGAGCTTTGATCTCCATAGTCCCCTAGTAGGCAAATAATAAAATATGCTAATGAACCACTGCTCCATATTTCGCTGTAAACCACACGGCGTAAAAGGAGACGCTTTCACAAGTGCTCCAGGTTAACAGGCTAGTTCTTCCAAAAGCTGAAACCTCTTCTTCTGCTGGGCATAGAAAACAGTGTCTGTTGGCTGTACCCAGGGCTCTGGCCTATAGCCCTATAATAATGATAGGACTTATATTCATCACACCACAGCCTTTGCTAGCATCTCAGAAGAGATTTCATAGTGCAGGCCTATTACCATTATCTGTATTACAGCAGCACGTAAACCCCAGCCGAGCTCTAGCCCCACATAGTCCTATACCCTGGAGAGTTCACAATCTACATGGACCAGACAAAGATAATCTAGGAGCGGACGCAGAGGCACGGGAAGGCGAAGTGACTTGCACAAGGTCACCCAGCAGATCTGGGGAAGAGCAGGGAGTGAAATGCAGGTCTCCTCACTCCCAGCCAGGCCCAGCCCGGACTGTCTCTTTTCACGCAAGATGAAGCTGGAGTGAAATCCATGGGCTGAAACGTACTCTGATAAACGAAGTTTAGCTATTCCTGCTATCTAGCACCAGTCAGGCTGGCAGAGCCTATCAGCGAGTGGAGCCCTAGCAGAACCTAGGCAGGTGGATTGTATCAGTGAGGTTTGAACCCAACAGCGAGGCACAAGGAATGCGACACCACCTCGTTTTTGCCCACTGTAAGCAGGAACTAATTGATGGAGATGAAAAGTTGGTACATTTTTACTAAACTCAGAATTTAAAATTTGACCGATTCAAAAACTGCCTATTAAAAAACGTGGCTCCACTGTGAGCAGCGGTGGTTTTAAGAGACTCTGTGACCCTGCGAGGAAGGTCTGTGGTGAAAGGAATAGCTTTAGAGAAGTCAGAGAACAGATTTTAATGAGATGAACTTGCTGCCCTTTCCTTGTTTTAAAGATCCTCGTTTGCCCGTCTGAAAGCGCTGTACAATGTCAGCAAGTACCAGCGGCGGGGGTTTATTTTCTTCCCTAGTACAGAACAAGAGACAGAGAGTGATGAAGAAAGTGGAGTTTTAGTTCCAGTTCTTGTGACACTAGAGTCTGGGAAGATTCCCTTTTGCATGGCTGGGCACAGAGTGACTCAAAGGTCACAGGCTAGAGTGGAAACATTTGAATACCAGACGCAGTCTTTATACAAGTATATTCACCTACTGAAACAAGGAGTGAGTGATCCCCTAGTACCAGAGAGGCAGGACCAATAGACCCACAAGGTATGGGCCTAGAGGGTGTGGTTTATAGGAGGCACTGTTTTGCAGAAGTGGGCAGGGGAGCCTAGGAAGAAGTGGGCATTTAGAACCTGGTAGTAGGCCTAAGGGAGAAGCTGCACAAGTGCATCATCTGTCCAAAAGTAAATAGATTGCAGGAAACTTCTAACAGTCTGAAGGCAGGTCGGTGGAACAGTCACTACTGAGGAGCTGCAGCTTGGTTTTCAGTGAGATGAACACATGGTGGGGAACTAGTCTCCAGCTTAGTTTGTTTCCATTGTTGCAAAGTGGTGTTTGCATTTGCAGCTCAGCTGGTGACTCCACTAAAGCATATGCTGATTGACTACACTCCAAGCAGCGATGCATGGGCACAGAGAGACTAAAGCATGTGCAAAGGATGGAAGGTATTCACTCTGCCAGGCTGCATAGAAACAAAGTCTTATGCAAGAATTCTAGTTAGAAGGGATATGGGGTAGAGAGTCATCAAAGCAGATGGACACCGACTAAAGAGCTCTTTCCACTATCCTCCACTCTCTGAAAACCAACACATTTGAAAATTGCTGACTAGCTTTGTGGAAGAGACAAGAGCAAATTGGCAGGAAAAGGAACCCCAGCACCTCTGGTGAAATCAAAGGAAGGTCACTTCTTGGTATTAACACTGACTCTCACCAGCTTTGAGGTACAGAACTTGGAAAACAGTAGCCTAGCTTTCCCACCCCAGCCATCACAAGAGGAAAACTATGCAGCTCTTGACAGCTAAGAGGAAGGATCATCCAGGGGTTAGGGTATTAGCTTAGGACATAGGATACTTCATTCAACTCCCTACTCTGCCACAGACTTCCTGTCTGACCTTGCGCAAGTCCTTAGTCTCTGTGCCTCAGTTTCCAATCTGGATGATGGTGATAAGAGCACTGCCCTGCCTCACTGGGGGGAAGGGGGGAGAAGGGGTGTGAGGATAAACACACTAAATGTCATAAGATGGTCAGATACTTTAGAGAAGTGTGAATACCAACCAGCATGAATTACAAAAGGAACTGAATGCAACCATTCCAAAAATAGACGGTGAAATGGATGCTTTCCAAAACCAATGTGATCTGAACAAGCAGCAGCATGTTGGAAACCAGAGCACAGGATGGGCACATTTCAGAAATCAAAACAAACAGATAAATAATATGCAGACAGAGGCTGGAAGGAACAGGTGGGGAAAGTCACACGTCTTGCTGAAAGATGTGGAGATATTGTCAATGGTCTCGACCGTGTCCTGTGAGGCTAGTGGGAATGCTACATGGTTTAGAGGGAGCCAATCTGAATTTCTTTTAACGACCCTTAAAGAGGAGGTTGTTTTCTTCTTCCAAAATGACTGACCAGGCCCAGCAAGCACCACAACCCAGCTAGATAATTAGATGTCCCCTCCCATCGTCGTGTCTGAGGTTCTCACAGTCACAACTGGCTTTATCCTCATAACACCCCTGTGCGGTAGGGAAGGGGCATTATCCCCTTTTTGTAGATGGAGAACTAAGGCACAGAGCAATATAGTGACCGGCACAAGGTCACACAGGAAGAGTGTGGGCTTTCCAAGAAAGTGAAGCCAAGTATCACCAAGCTATTAAAGTTCTTTGAGGGTGTGTCACAGGGCATTCCCTCAGCTACAGGGTGTGCTGCGCTGGCTGGCCCCTTTGCATGGTCTCTTATTCACAACATCCAACAGGCCATTTCTTTTCCCCATGTGGACCTATAATCTATCGATTCCAAGCTTTGCATAATGCAGTTCAGGCATATGCCAGCAGGAGCCTTCCACCAGCTTTCTTTACCATGTCCAGTTCTCTCTCAACTCCTTTTACTTCCTGATCCTGCCAATTATATATCCCACCCTTACTGAGGTAATTACTTCATTAGCCCAACCATTGTCCCCAAGTGTCAAAAATCCCCACCACAACAGGTTAATTGGTTCCAATTAAGTCTGTAATCTTCTTCGTTATCCAATTAACAAGAGTTCTACAGATAGCGCTCTGTCACAGCGTGACAAACAAACATGGACAAGGGTGATCCAGTGGACACGGTGTACTTGGACTTTCCGGAAGCTTTTGACAAGGAACCTCACTAAAGGTTCTTAAGCAAGTAAGCAGTCATGGGATAAGAAGGAAGGTCCTCTCATGGCTCAGTAACTGGTTATAGGAAACAGAGTAGGAATAAAGGGTTAGTTTTCACAATGGACAGAGGTAAATAGCGGGGTCCCCCAGTGATCTGTGCTGGGACCTGTGCTGTTCAATATATTCATAAATGATCTAGAAAAGGGGGTGAACAGTGAGGTGGCTAAATTAGTAGATGATGCAAAATTACTGACGATAGTTAAGTCCAAAGCTGACTGCGAAGAGTTACAAAGGGCTCTCACAAAACTGGGTGACTGGGCAAGAAAGTGACAGATGAAATTCAGTGTTGATAAATGCAAAGTAATGGACACTGGAAAAAATAATCCTAACTCTACATATAAAGTGATGGGTCTAAATTAGCTGTTACCTCTCAAAACAGATCTTGGAATCATCGTGAATAATTCTCTGAAAACATTCACTCAATGTGCAGCAGCAGTCAAAAAGGCGAACAATGTTAGGAAGCATGAGGAAAAGGAAAGATAATAAGATAGAAAATAGAATGCCACTAGATAAATCCATAGTACGCCCACACCTTGAATACCACCTGCTGTTTTGATCACCCCTCTCAAAAAAGATGCATTAGAATTGGAAAAGGTGCAGAGAAGGACACCAAAAATGATTAGGGTTATGGAACAGCTTCCGTAGGAGGAGAGATCAAAAGGACTAGGACTAGTCAGCTTAGAAAAAAAGACAACTAAGGGGGATATGATAGTGGTCTATAAAATCATGAATAGGGTGTGGAGAAAGTGAATAGGGAAGAGTTATTTACCCCTTCACATAACACAAGAACCAGGGAGCAGCTAATGAAATAAATAGGTAGCAGGTTTAAAACAGGAGGAAGTACTTCTTCACACAGCTCCTGATCAACTTGTGGAATTAATTGCCATGGGATGTTGTGAAAGTTAAAAGTATAACGGGTTCAAAAAGGAATTATATAAATTCATGGAGAATATGGCCATCAGTGGCTATTTGCCAAGATGGTCATGGCTGCAACCCATGCCCTGGGTGTCCCTAAACTGCTGAATGCCAGAAGCTGGAACTGATGACAGGGGACTCAAAATTGCCCTATTCCGTTAATTCCCTCTGAAGCGTCTGGCATTGGCCACTGTCAGAAGAGAGGATGGACCACTGGTCTGACCCAGTATGGCTGTTCTTATGTTCTCCTCTGTCCCAGTCCAATGCCTTAACTAAAGGATACTCCTTCCTTCCCTAATCCAGTCCAGAAATCAAGCTGCCATTGATAACAGCAAAACTATTAAAACAGAAAAGCAGAGCAGTGACTGGATTTTTCATGGAAACTTTATAAAAATCATCCACAATGAGGACACGTCTTCATTTTTCCTGAGCTTATGAAGAATTCTGTGCAAGCCAGCAGGACTGTGATCTTGCAGGACCAGGAGAAATTACAGTACCACTGCTTACCTCCTATCACCTGCCAGGCTCAAAGATGGCTCTGATAACATTTGAACATATCAGGACAGGCAAAGGATTTCTTCAACAGCCGTTTAAAAGTTCAGAAAAATTCCTGCCTCAGGAGAGCTGTTAACCCTCAGCTTCCATGGAAAATCAGCAGCTCAGTTCCTGCCTCTGGGAAAGCTGCACTCAGCATGAGAGCAGGTTGGAAGGAACAAAGGTGCTTTCCACCATCTTTTCCATCCCTGATTTTGGGGCCGGCTGGGCACACAGGGCCATGTGGGGACACGACACCCCAGGGCTGCTGTAATTTGTGTCTGGCTCGTGATAGTCTCCAGGAACCAGACCGGCCGATGGGGTTATTAAGAGCACAGCACACTCTGACCATGCTTTCAGCCCTGAAGGGATGATGCTGAGCTGATGCCATTTCTGGGCTACCTAGAGATTCACACAGCCATGTTGCCCTTCTGTGCCTCTCACTTAGTGCAAGGGGCCACTGAGGGTCAGGCTCAAGGTCTCCAAAGAACAATATTGGGGCTAAACAAAATTTCAGCTGTCACAAACCAGGTGTAAGAAATACCTGGCTTTAGATCCCTGTCTTTGCAAATCTGAGCCATCCCTGATAATCTACACATATGAGGCCAGATCCACCCCTATGGTACACCTGCTTTGCCGTGCTCTGGCAACACAAGGCACTATACATACATAACTGGGCTAGTTCACAGCTGCTTTGCCTCACTGCAGTGGCACCAGTGAATAATTTTGAAAACCTGCATTGTTCCCAGAGAGATGGTTTCAATATTGCCAACCCTCCCCAGCATGAAAAAAGGAGTCAGGCCCCACAAAAATCATGAGATATGATTTCTTAAACCAGAGATTTTAATAAATACATGTGGATTCTTTTAATTTGCCTTCTAGTCTTTTAGCCACAAGGGTTCCAATTTCAAGCTTTTCTCACCAACCTAAAATGGCTAGAAACTTCTGCCCTGTTCCTGAAAGGCATTTAGGCACCTGTAGGCTGGTTCCCCTAATCATCAGTTGATAGACAGGCCCCAGTTAGCTTTCTGTCTCTTTCTTCAGGGCTCTGTTTATTCTTTTCCCAAACAAAGCAAAAATGTATATAAAAAGTAACACTAACACTTTGGTTAGGAGATCTGACCGGTGTCCTCTGGCAGCTACTGGATAGGACCCTTTCTGACCCCTGGGAAGCACCACTGGATGAGCCTGTCAGAAAATACACCCCCCCACCATGGCTGACCTCTCCTTTATATTCCAGCTGAGTGTGGGCCAATCATGAGGTTCTGGCCAGCTGATTCCCAGCACCTGTCTGCTGGGATTCTCCCTGGGGTCGGGTCAGCTACTCCGTATCCCCTCCTCCCTTGGGCTGTTCAAGGAGCAGACTATGCTGGTATTGCACCTGATTCCCACTGAAATCATGGGAGTTAGGCACCTAAATAATTTTATTTTAAGGCAAGCTAAAATTCTGATGTAGTCACATGACTCCTGGAGCCTCGAGAAAAATCACTAAACATCGCAAGACTTTTGATAAAACCAGGCTCTGCAGCCTCAAGGGGTGACAAATGCTTCCCCCCAGCTCTCTTTCTAGGTCCATAAAACACAGCAGAGGACCACACACTATCCTAATGGAGGACTTCCCTCCTCAGCAGAGCTGCAATAACACTCACTGGATCCAAAGTGGTTCAGGGTTTGGGACCCAGCCTCACAGCAAATCAATACTTGGTCCTGCATTGATCAGCCACTGAGTCTACAAGGCTGTTTTTAACAACCCTGTTAATAACCTCCCCTCCCTTTGCTCTCTGATTGGCTCAGCTCTCATTGCCCACAATGCAAACTTCCTGCACAGCTTCAGAAACAGCTACCAAGCGTGTCTGGTAACTACCACCCCTGTTCTGGAAATTTTCTGGGTCTTTAGCTAACAAAGAGAAGGTCAAAGGGTGACTTGATCACAGGCCTGTAAGTATCTACCTGGAGAGTGTGGGCCCCTTGCTAAATGAGGGAGGGAACCTAGTGACAGAGGATGTGGAGAAAGCTAGTGTACTCAATGCTTTTTTTGCCTCTGTCTTCACAGACAAGGTCAGCTCCCAGACAGCTGCACTCTGCAGCACGGTATGGGGAGGAGGTGACCAGCTCTCTGTGGAGAAAGAAGTAGTTCGGGACTATTTAGAAAAGCTGGATGAGCACAAGTCCATGGGGCCGGATGCGCTGCATCCGAGGGTGCTAAAGGAGTTGGCCGATGAGATTGCAGAGCCATTGGCCATTGTCTTTGAAAAATCATGGCGATCGGGGGAGGTCCTGGATGACTGGAAAAAAGCTAATGTAGTGCCCATCTTTTAAAAAGGGAAGAAGGAAGATCCAGGGAACTACAGGCCAGTCAGTCTCACCTCAGTCCCTGGAAAAATCATGGAACAGGTCCTCAAGGAATCAATTCTGAACCACTTAAAGGAGGGGAAAGTGATCAGGAACAGTCAGCATGGATTCACCCAGGGCAAGTAATGCCTGACTAACCTAATTGCCTTCTATGATGAGATAACGGGCTCTGTGGACGAGGGGAAAGCAGTGGATGTGCTATTTCTGGACTTTAGCAATGCTTTTGATACAGTCTCCCACAGTATTCTTGCCAGCAAGTTAAAGAAGTATGGGCTGGATGAATGGACGGTAAGGTGGATAGAAAACTGGCTAGATGGTTGGGCTCAACGGGTAGTGATCAATGGTTCCATGTCTAGTTGGCAGCTGGTATCAAGTGGAGTGCCCCAAGGGTTGGTGCTGGGGCCAGTTTTGTTCAATATCTTCATTAACGATCTGGAGGATGGTGTGGACTGCACCCTTAGCAAGTTTGCAGATGACACTAAACTGGGAGGAGTGGTTGATACGCTGGAGGGTAGGGATAGGATACAGAGGGACCTAGACAAATTAGAGGATTGGGCCAAAAGAAATATGATGAGGTTCAACAAGGACAAGTGCAGAGTCCTGCACTTAGGATGGAAGAATCCCATGCACTGCTACAGACTAGGGACCAAATGGCTGGGCAGCAGTTCTGCAGAAAAGGACCTAGGGGTTACGGTGGACGAAAAGCTGAATATGAGTCAACAGTGTGCCCTTGTTGCCAAGAAGGCTAATGGCATTTTGGGTTGTATAAGTAGGGGCATTTCCAGCAGATCGAGGGATGTGTTCATTCCCCTCTATTCAGCACTGGTGAGGCCTCATTTGGAGTACTGTGTCCAGTTTTGGTACCCACACTACAAGAAGGATGTGGATAAATTGGAGAGAGTCCAGCGGAGGGCAACAAAAATGATTAGGGGGCTGGAGCACACGACTTATGAGGAGAGGCTGAGGGAACTGAGATTGTTTAGCCTGCAGAAGAGAAGAATGAGGGGGGATTTGATAGCTGCTTTCAACTACCTGAAAGGGGGTTCCAAAGAGGATGGATCTAGACTGTTCTCAGTGGTAGAAGATGACAGAAGAAGGAGTAATGGTCTCAAGTTGCAGAGGGGGAGGTTTAGGTTGGACATTAGGAAAAACTTTTTCACTAGTAGGGTGGTGAAGAACTGGAATGGGTTACCTGGGGAGGTGGTGGAATCTTCTTCCTTAGAGGTTTTTAAGGTCAGGCTTGACAAAGCCCTGGCTGGGATGATTTAGTTGGGTTTGGTCCTGCTTTGAGCAGGGGGTTGGACTAGATGACCTCCTGAGGTCCCTTCCAACCCTGAGATTCTATGATTCTATAATGGGCTTCTCAATCTAGCAGAGAAAGTTCTAACATGGTATAATGGATGTTGAAGCTAGACACATTCTGACTGGACACAAGGTGTAAATTTTTAACAATGAGAGTGATTAACCATTAGAACAATTTACCAAGGGTCATAGTGGATTCTCTATCACTGACCACTTGTAAATTGTTTCTAAGGGATCTGCTCTAGGAATTAGTCTGGAGAAGTTCTCTGGCTTGTGCTATCATAGAATATCAGGGTTGGAAGGGACCTTACGAGATCATTGAGTCCAACCCACTGCTCAAAGCAGGACCAATCCCCAGACAGATTTTTACCCCAGTTCCCTAAGTGGCCCCCTCAAGGATTGAGCTCACAACTATGGGTGTAGCAGGCCAATGCTCAAACCACTGAGCTATCCCTCCCCCCATGCATGATGTCATGCTAGATGATCACAATGGTCCCTTCTGGCCTTGGAACCTGTGTATCTTTCTGAGTTACAGAGCATCTAGCTAAGACACATTTCCTCCCCACTGCTTCTCTCCCCCTCCCCTGCAGAAACAAAGGGCAGGTCGACACTACAGAATTACTTTGGTATAACTACGTGCTCAGAGATGTGAAAAATCCACGTCCCGTGAGCGATATAGTTATCCCAACCTAAGCGTCAACATAGACATTGCTATGTTGGCAGGAGAGTTTCTCCCACCGATGGAGCTACCACCTCTCACGGCGGTGTATTAACTAACCTGATGGCAGAGCGCTCTTCCATTGGTGTAGAGAATCTTCATTAAAGTGCTACAGCAGGACAGCTGCATCCCTGCAGTGCTGATGCAGCATTTTAAGGGTAGAACTGCCCAAACTAAAACACTGCAATATAAAGCATGCAGGTTACGCTGTTACATGAGAGGGAAGATGGGATGAGGTGAAAGAAACCTGGGTACATTAGCAAACTAATCCAAAATCCCGCACTGGTTGTTAGCTAAATACTAAAAGAAAGGAGTCAATTAATTATTCATTAATTTAATGAATGAATGACTTAATTAGTTTATTTGTTCTTGCTGATCTTGAAGCCAACAAAACTGTCTGAACCATTATTCCCTCTCAGGGAAAATAAAAGACAATGAAGATACAAAACATTTCCTTGTTCAAATAAGTTTAAAATTAATTAATATATAGCTTGAGTGCTGGCACCTTGGCTCGGATCCTGCAGTAAGATCTGTATGGGCAAGCCTTAAGCCTATGCAGAGCCTTTTTTACTATAACAGCAGGCAGGGAATCCATTGCAGGATCAGGGCCTTCGGTGCACCATCAGAAGTAGAGCTTAGAGAATAATTGATTTTATGGTTTGGGAGCTAAACTGAAAATTCTGGGGGGAAAAAAGTCAGAAACTCTTTTTAGCTTTTCATTGTGTTTCAGGTCATTTGTGCATGTTTTTCATCTTAGCTTGTTTGTTTTTTAAAACTTGGCAAAATGCTGTTTCAGAGCAAAAAAACTGAAATGTTTCTTTTCCAAATGGTCTGAACAAAACGTTTAGAATTTTTCAGGAGAATACGTGTGCAATTTTTTTATGGCCAAAACTATTCAACAAATTCAACTCACAAATAGTTTAGGTGACCACAAAACCATTTTTTTGGGTGAATTTATTATTTCATAGAATCATTGGACTGGAAGGGACCTCGAGAGGTCATCTAGTCCAATCGCCTGCATTCATGAAAGGACTAAGTATTTTCCAAAAAAAATTGCCCATATCTAATCACCGATCTTCCCAGATCTAGATATCAATAGCTACACAATGTGATGGCACTGCTGGATAAGTACACCTTAACTGCCAAGTCTTCGTTTAAACATATGAGAGGCAAAATTGAAATCATGGCCTGGATGTTTCTAAGGGATCTGCTTTAGGAATTAGTACAGAGTCTTAACTCCCTCCTGAGAAGCCCTAACACCTTTTCATCCATCCAAAATCATGATAATCAGCTGAAGTCTCTGACATGAGACTCATTGGAAAAAATGGAGACATTGAATGAAGAAAAGCATTCAGCCTGATTATAGCTCAGGGGTCTTTCACACTCCATGGAAGTTGCTAGTCCAGTCTCTTCTCATTTGAATTACAGTATCTTCAGACATGAATCAGACTCAGATGGCAGAGAGAATTGAACACCTTCAAACAGACAGCAGTATTTGCTCAGTGGCGACCCAATATTTCATCAATTGAGACAATCCTCACTCTTCTAATTACTTTTCTTTTGCTTACAGAATTGCAAACTGCACACTTGGAGATTTCAGTCTAGCTTCTTCAAAAGCATTAGATCAGTCTTCACCTACATGTCAAGTCCACTGAAAATGATTGAACGTGTTCCAGAACTTAATTTAAGGAAAGTGAAAGTGAAGAGAATGGAGAGTGAAAAATCTTGAGAAAAACACCAGTAATATCCTTATAACTTTGGTATCTAATGACTGAGGCCTCATTTACACACAGTTTTGTCCCAATCTATTTTGCTTAGGGATGTGATTTTTTTTACTATATGAGTTAAAGTGGTACTACCTTTACTGTGGACTCAGTTATATCAGTAGAAAAGTGCATCATATTGTGTTATGTTCATGGCATGCACTCAGAGAAGTAAGATAAAAACATGAAATACTCTTTCTGGCAGTTTGCAATATAACACCACCCTATTTCTTAGAATCTAGACCCTTAACACACCAGAAACAAAACCAGAGAGAGACAAAGCAGGCTGCTCCCTTGGGCAGAGAGGCCATCCTTGCTCTAGACTGGTTCTTTGCAGACTGATTGCTGAAGTCCCAGATCACATGCTTCCCTATTGAGCCACCTATCTTGCAAGCACGACCAGGAATGTTGGAAACCCCTTACACTTAAAGTGGTAGTTTATAATTTAACAAAGTTTTCAATACCCTACATACCCCTTACACTTACAGGACTAAGATGCTCCAGTGTAAGCACCTTTGTAATGATATAACCATGTCTGCAGTAACAGATTGCACCTCTTTAACTATACTGGCTTCAAACCACACAGTTAAAGCAGTACAGAAGCTGTGTGTAGACAAGCCCTGAGATTTTCAAAGCTGTGTAAGGAATCCGACTGGCCAGTTCCCATTAAAATAAATGGCAATTTGACATCTAAATCCCATAGGTAACTTTGAAAGCCTCAGTCAATATGTCCTCTCTCTTGGATTATCATTTTGATACCAGATTAGATATTTACACAGCGGGTTTCCTATCTCCCTTGCACTGAAATAATTCCATTGGCTTCAACAGTCCCTCCTAATTTACACCTCCACCTCCCCTGTGGTCAGCATCAGTGCAGCTAACCCAAGGGCAGACAACAGATATGCTGGAGGGGTTCTGTGGTGTTGAGACTAGTGTCTAAGGGCTGAACTTCCCAGTCAGAGAGTGACTGTGACGCTCTTGCTCTTATTGGAACAGACCATGAATAAGCACCTGAAGTGATCACTGAGAGCCCTGAATGACAACTGACCAACACAGGTTCTATTGGCTACAGCAGGCAAAGCCTTAGGAGGATTTGTATGGCAGTGAGGTACACGGAGATAGCTGCAGAAGCATCCTGTCGTCTATAAAGCAGGATCTGTACTGTTGGGGAAGGTCAGCTGGATTCCTGGCTCAGCCAGCCCCTCGCTGCCCTTTGCAGGAGATGTCACAGCTCTGTGTTTTACTGCCCTTAGCTCTTCTGTTCACCACACCTTTATCTTTTTCTTTGCTCCCGAGCATCCAGAGAACGCCCTGAACTAGCGAGTGCCTCACATCCTGCTCTGCATTGTCTTCTGATTACAGTGCACCAGCGAGGCAGCAAGGGGCATGCCAACGGGGAGCCTTTCATAACCAGCCTGCCCTGGGGCTTGAGGTAAATGTTTGGAGGGTATGAGGCAGGTAGTGGCACTGAACGCCGATTCAGAACAGTGCCCAGGGAACCTTTACTGTTGCGTCAGTGCAGCCTATTTGCCAAAACAGGAAGTGATCAGGCACTTTTAAAAAACAACGCTTTAAAAATGCCTGTTATTCCGTTGTTTTGTTGAGGCAAAGCCGCGATGTGACAGGGATGCTGCACAAATCATGCTGCAGGCACGGGTCACTAGTTCTGAATCCTATGGGACAGCCAGGGAAACCACCCTCAGCACCAGCTTTCATGTGCCCACTCACCTGCCCTACAGAACAGGTAGGATACAGCCAGTCGGGGAATTATTTTTCTTTCATTAGACAATGGAAAACTGACAGATGAAACAAGGACGTGCCAAGGTATCTGAGTCTTTTGAACCTTTTCTTTCAGTTTTCACAGTATTTTTTTTTGTAAACTAGCATGTAAAATATGGACTGATCCCAGGTTCTTCTGTGTGGCTCCTCTTCATGCTGCACCTGAGTTGGAGACCGAGAGACCAGTCCTGATGGACTCAGGCAAGATTCCCATTGACTGGGGACTAGAGATGGGCAGGCATTTTTTTAACAAAATGGATTTTTGTCAGAAAATGCTGTTTCGTTGAAGCCAAACTTTTCATGACAAGGTATCAGTTTGGACAGGAAACTTTTCTCAGGTCCAGGGTGGAATTTCTGGGCAAAACCAGAGCAAGCAGGCAGGAGAATTCCTGATAGTCTGGTGGCCATTGCAGACAGGGTTTTCATCTATTGTTTTGCAAAAAATACCTTCCCTGGGTCTCTCCTGATATGTAGCAGGGGAAATACTTGAAATCTCAGAGTTTCCAAGGATGGGAAAGCCATTTACCACCCAGCTGTAATGTGGACTCTTCTGTACCTCTGGCCATTAACAGGAAAGCCTAATCAAGCCCTTTCCTAAGGGGCACCAGATACAGGCCAGGCATGGGATCTTCCTTCAGATCCACAAAGCGAATCTCAGGCCCGATTCTTCTCCCAGTTACACCAGGGTAACGCTGGAATAACTCAGTTGACATGAATGGCATTACTCTGGATTTACACCAACATTCTACTGTTCCAAGAGGCCCAGAACTCCCAGGGAAGAAAAGCTGAATATCACAATTGTGATCAAGTTTATGCTTCAGCCTTTTACCTTGTCCAAACTGTTGTGTTAGCTGCCACAATGGTTGTTTACACTGATCCTGTGCAGCACTGGGTCAGCTAACACAATGGCCAAGGACCACATTCACACTCATGGGCAATTCGTAGCATAGGCCAGGCCAGAGAATGGAATTTTGTCTTTTGACGTGAGCACTGAAGGGTAAGGTTGCAATATTTGGCTTTCAGG
This sequence comes from Mauremys mutica, assembly GCF_020497125.1. Classification (NCBI taxonomy): domain Eukaryota; kingdom Metazoa; phylum Chordata; order Testudines; family Geoemydidae; genus Mauremys; species Mauremys mutica. The sequence goes on along the minus strand of NC_059081.1, from coordinate 70,676,647 downwards.
AGGGGGAAGAAAATTCGGTGTGACGTTTAAAAGCAGAAGTAGCAAGTGGTTGACAGTTCAGGTCCTCAGCAGAAGCGTTTGTACTGAGGCAGCATGGTCCCTGCTCCCTGACAGCGCTGGCTGGCTGTCACTGTCAGCTTTTTTTACCCACGGTGTCAAGCTTGGACATGTTCTAGTCCAGGGGTCGGCAACCTTTCAGAAATGCTGTGCCGAGTCTTCATTTATTCACTCTAATTTAAGGTTTCGTGAGCTGGTCATACATTATAATGTTTTTTAGAAGGTCTCTCTCCATAAGTCTCTATATTATATAACTAAACTAGTATTGTATTGTAAAATAAACAAGGTTTTCAAAATGCTTAAGAAGCTTCATTTAATATTAAATTAAAATGTTGATCTTACGCCGCCGGCCCGCTCAGCCCACTGCTGGTCTGGGGTTCTGTTCACCTAGGCCGACAGCGAGACCCGGGCTGGCAAGGGTCCGGCAGCCAGAACCCCAGACTGGCAGCCAGAATCCCAGACTGGCAGCCAGAACCCCAGACCGGAGGCGGGCTGTGTGGGGCCAGCAGCCGGGACCCCAGACCAGCAGTGGGCCGAGCAGCTCAGCCCGCTGCCGCTCCGGGGTTCCATCCACCGGCTCCTGCCAGCCGGGATCCCGGCTGCCGGCCCCGCTCACCGGCTCCTGCTGCCGGTCTGGGGTCCCGGCCCTGCCCACATACAGTGGGTACCTGCCTTCTCCCTGGTTCTGGCCCATTCTCTTCCTCTCTCTGCACGGAGCACAGGGCTGGAGGTGAAGGAGCAGCTCAGGGTTGGGGTGAAGGGTCTGGCCAGGAGCTAGAATGAGGGAAGGGGCTCAAAGTTGGGGCAGGAGGTTTGGGTGTGGGGCACTTACCTGGGCAGCTCCCATTTGGTTCAAGGGGTGCAGGTGGGAATGTGTGTGTGGGGGGGGTGCAGGAGCTCCCGTTTGGTGCTCAGGGTGGGGGTGGGGATGTGGGGGGTGCATGAATCAGGGCAGAGGGCTGGGGGCATGTGAAGGGGGTGCAGGTGTCAGGGCAGGTGTGGGGGACCTGGGTATGTGTGTGGGGGGGCAGAGTCAGGGCTGGGATCATGGGAAGTGAAGGAGGCAAGCAGAGGGCTGGGTATGTGTGAGGGGGGTACAGGGCTCAGGTCAGGGACTTAGGGTGTGTGTGTGGGGGGCAGGGCAGAGGGCTGGGTGTGGGGGTGGCAGGGCAGAGGGCTGGGGGTGTGTGTGGGGGGCAGGGCAGAGGGCTGGGGGTGTGTGGGGGGGCAGGGCAGAGGGCTGGGGGTGTGTTTGGGGGGGCAGGGCAGAGGGCTGGGGGTGTGTGGGGGGGCAGGGCAGAGGGCTGGGGGTGGGGGGGGCAGGGCAGAGGGCTGGGGGTGTGTGAGGGGGGTCAGGGCAGAGGGCTGGGGGTGTGTGTGGGGGGCCGGGCAGAGGGGTGTGTGTGGGGGGGTAGGGCAGAGGGCTGGGGGTGTGGGGGGGCAGGGCAGAGGGCTGGGGGTGTGGGCTGGGGTCATGGGGTGCTCACGGCAGGGGGCTGGAGGGGATATGCCCCTAATCCACCTCTTCCCCCTTCCCCAAGGCCCTGCCCCCGCTTCTTCTCTGCCTCCGCCGGAGCAGCGAGCACGCTGACTCTGGTCCTCCCAGACCCCCTCCCTCGCAAGGGCCATCAGCTGATCGGCCGGCAGGGAGGGAGGGACGGAGAGGAGGAGGAGGGCAGGAACCCAGCACACTGCGGGAAAAAGCAGGGGAGCCGGCAAGACCAAGCTTCTGCCCCCTGCACCCTGCCCCCGCGGGAGGGGGTGGGGGGGCAGAGGGCGCAGAGGAGCGGTCCGGGCCAGGCCGGATTTTTAATGGCACGCTGCTGCCTGCCAGGGCTCCAGTAGGCAGCAGCGTGCCATTAAAAATCGGCTGGCGTGCCCTCTTTGGAACATGTGCCATAGGTTGCCAACCCCTGTTCTAGTCGCTGTCAGGGAGACTGATTTTTTTGTTGCTTTTGCTCGAGCATCTTCTGAAAAACTAAAAGTCTAATACAAACCTCTGAAAGCCCACATTGTGCTCTCTCCTCTGGCTCCATTTCAGTTGCTACCTTTCCAGGGCTTAAAAAATTACCCTCCACTTCTGCAGTTTCCCTCCTTTCAGAAGTTAATTTTTAATAAATGCTGGAGTGATGGAGCAGTTCGGCTCTGAGCTGACCCTGGATTTTAAACAGCCCTGACTTCTGGAGATTTGCCTTTGGTTCAAATCTAATTTCCACCCTCTCAAAAAATCTTCAAATCCCCCTTCCTCCTTACTGAAAACCAGTTTCTTACTTTTAGGGAACAGAACAATGTGGTTCACAGACAGAAAAGAATTACTATGAGTTGCTTTTAAAAAAAAACCTGGTATTGATGTGCACCAGGTCTCCTGTTTGCTAGTGGATAATTAAATCAATTAACAAGCATCTGTTTGTTTATTTGTTTCCCTAGTTTATGGATGTAAGCAGTTTGGATAGCAGTTTGTAACCAGGGCCAGCTGTAACTTGCCTGCCGTTATGCTGAACACATGTGAATATTCAGACCACTGCGGCCTCCCTCAAAGGCCAGTGTCACTCCCGTGCCAAATTCAGACATGGTGTGAATGTGGGGCGCTGATTCATGCCAAGGGTATGTGAGCGTCTTGGACTGTGCGGCACATTGGAGCTGAGTTGGGCAGCAATTACATGGCTAGGCTTGGCACAATGGAGAACCCCATTCTCACCAGCCTCCTGCCACAAGCTTCCTCCTTGCCCAGCTTAGGATGTTATCCCGAACTGCTTCTCCAAGCTCCCCTCCTTTCCCAGGGGATAGGCAGCAACAGCAGCCACTAGGCAGGACTCTGGCAGTCAGGACTGGGTCGGGGAGGCCTGAAAAGGGGACACAGCTGGGCCGGACCATGAGGCTCACAGAGGGAAGTGCTTGCCCTGTGCGTCACGTGGAGCCCATGCTTATCATGCGTAGGAACTCAAAAGGGCAGGCATGTCCTCGGGGGCAGAGCTGCTGCAGGGTGCACGAGAGAGGCCAGCATGCCTCGTTCACATCCCCAGCCAGCTCACCCTTCTTCTATTCCAGCTGAACGCCTAAGCTGTACAGGATGGATTTCCTCTCCCAGTGCAGAGTTCTTATGTGCCACCAAAGTAGGGGTTCTGCAGGAAAAATGCCTTCCCTAGACGTCTCCCCCGGATGCCTACATTTTTTTATTGCCTTCCTTCAGTGTTGCCTGGTCTCCTGCACAGAGCCCCAGGCCTCCTGAACAGTCATTTATGCAGCTCTGAAAGGGATTTTCATGGCAGCTTTTATGGGGCTATTTGCATGGCTGCATCCTGGATGCTTAGACTGAAAGGCCAGAAATCACCATTAGCTCCTCTAGTTTGACCTCCTGTATAACACAGACCATCTTACAGAAAGGCATCCAGTCTTGACTTGAAGACCTCAAGAGTCGGAGAATCCACTACTTCCTATTGGTAGTTTGTTCCAATTGTAAATCACTCTCAGTGATAAAACTGTGTGCTACATTGCTAATGCCTGGCTTCACTTTCCAGCCCTTGGTTCTTGTTTTGCCTTTCTCTGCCAGATTAAATAGACGTTTAGTACACGGTATTTTCTCCCTGTGAAGAACTAATACACTGTTATCAAGTCAGCTCTTGATCTTCTTTTCGATAAGCTAAACAGATTGAGCTCTTTACATCGCTCACTGTAAGGCATTTTCCCAGCCCTCAAATCATTTCTGCAGCACTTTTGTGTATCTCCTCCAGTTTTTGAACACCCTCTTTAAACCGTGGCCACAAGAACGGTGTGCACTCTTCCACTGCTGGTGTCACCAAGGGCGGGTACAGAGGTAAACTCACCTCCCTGCTCTGACTCACTATGCCCAATGTTTACATGCAAGGATCATCAGATCTTACACAATGCCCCAGCTCTCTGTCTGCCACGTAGATTATTGATGTGTGAGCATGTGCTTGGCAATGCTGTTCTGCCCCAATCTAACCAAAGAGTTGAGAGGGCACTTTTAGATCTCTACAGAGGTGCCTATGTTCGTTCTAACTGTTCTGGTCAGGTGGGATTGGAAGGAGAGAATCTTGCGAGGAAAGGAGTGACTCTTTCTTCTGAGAGCCTTCATGCATCTAATATGCGTACACTCTCCCTCACAGCAGCCAGAAGGAAAACTGAGCCCCAGACTACGATGCAGAAAAACGTAGCAGAAATGGTGCTGCTATCCCCAAAATGGCTGTACTCCGGTGGCAGTGTGTTGCTGGCTCTTGGCATCAGTGGCTGCCATTTTGAAAATGCCAGTTGGGGGCTAGCACTTGAAGACTTTGCCGCTACTGACTGTTTCAGGCTGAGAGCCCTAGGGGTTGCAATGTCTCTAGCTGATATTCTGAGGGTCAGGAGCATCTCCATGTGACATTTCCGCTAAGGTGTGTCAGGGTGCCGGTTTCCTTCCTGCATTCTAGCTGGGCTTCTGTTCATTTCACTGAGGAGATGATTGAGGCCCACACCCCTTGCCACTCACCTGTCCGATTTATGCTAGTAGAAACAGGCCTCCTGGCAGACTGGATTCCTCTCCTAAAGGCTCTGGGGTCAGGAGAGTATCCCAGACACTTCTCTCCCACTTCCTTACAAAACGAGACCCTTTCAGCCAAGCCCAAGGGAGAGAACTTGGCATGTGACTTTTTCCGTTCAGAGAGAATATCTTCTGGTGATGTCTTTAAAACAAGGAACACAGTGAAAGAAACCTAGGGGCAAGAGAAAAAGGGATTGGCAATATCTTGGAAGAACAAGTTGTGCATTGGCTGCTGACTTGTCTCTTCCAGATGCACCGGTTTTCTTGCAAAGTCAGCAGGATGGGTGTTTACTCCTTTTTTGAAACAGTCAGGTAACTGAGATGAATAATGCCCCAAACCCCCTAACCCTAAATAGGCTCGCTTTGTAAAGATGGTTGGAGGAGGAAAGAAGGTTAGGAACAAAGGAACTGCTAGACTAGATCAGACCCATTTTAGCCCTGTAATTCTGTGTCTGACATTAGCCAGTAGGTGCAAGAAAGTCTGCAATAAGCAGTTATGGGATTACTTGCCCTGGGGAACGTCTCTTCCTGGACCCCCATTACTTGGAGGCGAGTGCGTGCCATGAAGAAGGATGATTTAATATTCATTTCAAAATTCCCGGGTTTCAGTCATTTTATTAGTTAAACTGAGCAACTAGAGCCAATTCTTGTATTAGCTGATTTTTCAGGATGGAACAGTCTGGTTGGCCTTTCCTACTGAGCTACAAATAACGTGAAGGATTTTGGCTTCTAATGAAAATCCATTTGAATTTGCAACCTCTAACATAACAAGAGATGGGAAATGAGGCTGTTGCCTGCAAAGACAATTCCTTCGGGTGTGGAACTCTGAGGATGCACTGGAGAGGGGCACTACTCTATGCAGCTGAGCAGCATTGCCAAGTGACCTCAGCTGCCTACGGGCCCAGGGGTTACCAATCCTGCCAACGTTACAGCTCCATCTTTGTCCAAAGTAGCCTTGATTAAAAGATGTAAGACGCTAAGTCTAAGAGATCTTAGGCTTTCTCCTTTTACCATCAGAATGCAGCCTGAAACTTACCGAAGATTTCACTAGGAGGCTTAGCTGTGGTCAAACTGCATGAGAATACAAATTGGACAACGTAGCTGTAGCCTGAGATCCTACACGACTTATCAGGGTGCTCTGTACAAAAGAAAGAGGGGGTATCATCAGCTGTTTCCAATCCTACCTCAATTGCCCTGTGACCTGGGGAGCCCTGGCACACATCACAGACTTAAAGAAGGGAGAAAATCTGGAGTGACCATTGGTCCATTTGCGGGAAGCCCTCTCTCTTCTCGTTCAGCTAGCATCTCACATCTCTGGGGAGTAAGGGCTCCATCACAGTCTGGGGAGTAAGGGCTTCGTGGTACTTGTCCCCTGAACCTTTCCCTGCCCATTCCTGTCCTACTGCTGTGACAGCACCGTATTTCTAGAGCCCCTGCAGGCAAATAGAAGATGATCAGCATGACAGTAGGATCCTCTGCATAATTCTGAGCACTGATTCTCATCCTCCCTGTGCCAACATGAGGCCTGGAAAAAGGATCCCTTCTTATTTATTGCAGATGGGGAGAGACATCATAGTAATAATTGGATGAAAGTTTGCATTAATGGATGGTGCACTGGCTGCCGCCCAAAGCTGCTTAATAGACTCAATTTCCATATGACAACTGAGTGAGCGGTGCAGGAGAATTTCTCTATAAATCACTCTGGCTTTGTTCAGTAAATAAAAGGTACGTTCAGGAATAGTTCAGTGCTGAGAATTACAGCAGGGGTTACTGTTTCCTTTCGGTTCTGTCATTGCAAGGTCTGTAAGCAGCAAAAGTAGGAGTCATTTAGACAAATGGAAGTCCTCATGTTACCCATCTCCAGCTTGTCCATCTGTGGTCACTTGGTATTTAACTGGGGCTCTCATTGCCAGCTTCTGTTTTAATGCTGGCTACGTTTTGCTGGAATAGTTGATCTGTTGGCTGGTGGGAGCAGATGGTCTCTTTAAAATAAGACAAATCGCTGCCAAGTGCTACTGTCTTTATCCACTGCTGCGATGCAAAGTGGTGTCAGTCTGAGCACATGACACTCAACCAGCAACCTCTGTCTGTCATGCGGCAGACCATGTGCCTGTGGAGGAGAGGAGGTGTGAGAAAAGCATAGTGGGAAGGAAAGAAGCATGGTCTTGTGGTTAAGGAACTAGGCTGCGCTGTAGGAGATCTGGGTTCAGTTTCTGGCTCAACCAGAGACTTCCTGTGTGACTTCCTTGCTGTGCCTCCATTGCCAGCTATGGTGAGGATAATGCTCCCCTTTCGCCCCAGGGAAGTTGTGGAGTAAGTCCAGTAAAGGTGATGGGAGCCAGGTTATAACCTAGCTAGAAACCCTAGAGCCTGCATCGATCTAGTTATCGTTTCTAGCCATGTTTTGGGAAAACTACCGTAGGGCTAAACAAACGTATCCACCAAAGATTGCTATCACTCCCCACCCCTCTCATCCCTCCGGCATGCCCCCAGCCTCCACTGACCCCAGATCTAAATCCACGAGCACCAAGCTCTGAGCCAGTGGGGCAAAGTCAGCAGCGAAGCAACACTGTAAATTGTCTATGTAGAGTGCCTGGCTTTTGGGGCAGGACTCTCTCTCACTATGTGGCTATGCAGTGGCTAATAGTTGGGCTTGCACCCTTTCAACCCAGATGCTTTGTGCATTATGCAAGAATCACTGAGTGGAAGCAGGGACGGCTCTAGACATTTCGCCGCCCCAAGCACGGCGGCATGCCGCGGGGTGTGCTCTGCCGGTCGCTGGGAGGGCGGCAGGCCACTCCGGTCGACCTCCCGCAGGCGTGCCTGCGGAGGGTCCGCTGGTCCCGTGACTTTGGTGGACCTCCCGCAGGCATGACCCTCCGCAGGCATGCCTGCGGGAGGTCCACAGGAGCTGCCTGCCGCCCTCCCGGTGACCGGCAGAGCGCCCCCCGCGGCATGCCGCCCCAAGCATGCGCTTGGCGTGCTGGGGTCTGGAGCCGCCCCTGAGTGGAAGGTCTCTGGCCTGTATTATACAGGAGGTCACACTAGATGGTCCTTTCCAGGCTAGGAACCTATGAACCCACATGGTGTCTTTAAACATTAGAAGGGGGGGAAACACCTTCAATAGTCTCTTCTTCTTTGTTAGAGGAGCCCAAGACTTCCATTTCAGGGCTCGTTTCTGACTGGGAAATCAGCGACTGAAGAGCAAACTCCCTCCACCTCTTGTGTAGCAGCCCGGAGGCCTCATTCCCAGCCCTCTGCCAGCTCCCATTTCTGCAGGAAGAGGGAAATCTGCTTTCACGGTCCCCCTTCCCCTGCACAATTCCCCTGTTTAATTGCAGTCGCAGAGAGGCTCCCCTTCGCTGTGGGCAGGAGATCAGCTGCCTGCAATCAAGAACTGACCAAGTCTCTCCTGAAAAGGCAGCTGGCGAATATTTCGGACAGCCAGCACTCAAAAAACCTTGACCCCATCTCTTTGCGGCTTTCTGAACAGTGGGCCTGACTCTGATCTCCCTAATCCGTCACCCTCCCGTAGGTTCCCCCGGGGGATCAGCTGGGATTTTACTGTGCTCCTTTCCACAATGTTTCTACTACCAAGTGGATAAATAAGGTGAAGAGAATTTCACTCTGATTTTCTGTTGCTTATTTTTTCCCTCCCCCTTGAGCTCTCTCCCTGCTGTAATGACCTCTACGCTCAAAATCATTAATACACTGGGATACTGACGGGATCAGATCTGACAGGAGAAGGCCTGCTATTGATTTTTGCTTCAGATTTCAGGGGGAAATAATGTTCTAGTTTCTGTCTTAAATTAGTGTGGTGCGCACTGAGTGGGTGAGATCAGAGACTGCATCAACATCACACCGTGTGGGCCATCTAGCTAATGAGAGCTCATCAAAGGCTTTTAAAAAGCCTCCTGGTTTTGTTCCTTTCCCCTCCCCTACCCCCACTGTGCTTTGCTGGGATTGGAAGGGGGCCCTAGAGGCTTCTCTTATTAAAAACAAGCCAATGGCAAGGAGCACAGTCTGACACCAGCAGGGCAGTGATGGCAGGAGCTGCTCCTGCAGTGCCTGGTTGCTAGCAGCATATCTTCCCTGCTCCCCGCGTGGAAGCTCTCTGGGGCAAGGCCTGGCATTTTACCCTGTGTTCGTACAGCACCTAGCACAATGGGATCCTGAGCCAGGATTATAATACAAATCAATAAAAATGAAGGCCATCCCTGCCCAGCTTCTCAGTCTGGACTTCCCCATACCCCAGGGACCCTTGCTTGGGCTCAGTCTTTCTCCTGAAGGTCTCTATGATAGCCTCTCCATGCCATCCCATTGGTCACATGGCAGAGGAAAGGGTATTCAAGCCAAAAGGGGGCATCCTCTTGCTCTACTTCCTACCTATGCTTATTATCTGCAGAAATTAGAAAAAAAATAATAGACAGCCGGCTGCCTTTCATTGTACACTCAGATTAGACATGCTACGGATTCAAAATAGATCCATAAATACTCACTTCTCTTTTCGTCTTCCAGTCTGTCCTTGGTGACAGGCTAGTGGCCAGGTGACCCTTAAACACTGGTAAATTGCTAATTAAAAAACAGAGGCTCTGACCTCTCTTATCCCTTGGAGGAAATTAGATCTGTGGTGGAAGGGTCCTAACATAAGTGCTGCTTCCAGACTCACAATTTGACCCTGGGCAAAGCAGTGATACCGATGCTCATAATTTTATCGCAAGTCTCTCGCTATGGGGAGTTCATTTTAAAGCCCCAGCTGATGGAATCAAGAGATTGCATGAGAAGCTCAGCTTGTGTTAAAAACAAAACAAAACAACAACAACACCACACACACTCACAGAGAAATACACACAAACTCACTAGGTTTCTATCCCTCCTGGTTGTGAAGAAAAGTTTGGAAATGTGATGTGCGTGCACCCTAAAAGACTCAGAATCTGGAAGACAAATAAGACCCCACATCTCTTATTTTACTGAGGTTTAAGCCACTCTCGTGATTTTTGGCGTCTGACTCCTGATTTGTGAGTGCCTGTGGCTGATGATACTGCACGTATCCTGGTGGTGCCTAAGACAGCCCAGCTTGTGCAAAAAACCAGTAACTAGGACATAATTGTTCAATTTTCAAAGAAGCACCTTTCTGTTGTCTCTCATGCTGAGCCTCAAGCGTGAGAGGCATTCCCCGTGAACCTCCACAAAAATACTTCCTTACCTTCCTTCAAGCTCTCCTTTGCTGTGAGGCCTACAAAAAAACCTGAGAACAGCTACGCGGCTGATGTGCTGAGACCACAGCCTGTGGTGCTGAACAATATTGTCTCACTGTTTCCTTGCAGTCCTTCCCCTCCCCATGTCTCTCCCCATGGCCACACCGGGTGTACCCCATGTCTGTTTGCTGTCTCTTGCATTACATAGCAAGCTCCTTGGGGCAGGGACTGTCTTTGTGTACTGTGTTTGTACAATGCCTAGCATAAAGGACTCTGGGTCCAGGACTGGAGCTACTAGGCACTATGGCAATATAAATAATAAATATTAATTTGTTGGGGTCCCCCGTGACTCCAATCTCTTTGAATAATGAAACTACCAAAGCAGCCTCCAGCTTTTGCTACTTGGGTTCTATACTCACCAGTTCCTCCAGCTCTCACACGGAGGGTCTTCACTAGATTGGCATCGCAGCATCTGCCATGGGTTATTTACGACAAATATGGAATCAGCATCATCTCGGCATGACAGCCGCATTCAGGATCTGTTTGAGCTGTATTCTCTCTGTACGGTTGTGAAACATGGACACTGTGCCGCTCGGACTGGGCAAAGCTGGAGTTTTTCCACACAAAATGCCAATGATGTAGATCAGACATAAAGTGGAATGACTTCATTCGTAACACAGATGCTTATGGTCACTTCAGTCTACAGACTACTGGGTCCATTGTCTGCAGACGGCGCCTTACGCTTTTCGGACATGTCACCAGAATGCTGCAAGACATTCCAGCAAAATCAAGTGATTTTTCTACAGCCATGAAGGTTCCTGACCTCCCCAAAAGACACTATGTCAAAAGTTCCTCGGGGTTTAAAACAAAAATTCTACCCCAGGATATTTAGGAAGAGTGGGATGGGGGGCGCTCTGTAATCATAGCATCATAGAATATCAGGGTTGGAAGAGACCTCAGGAGGTCATCTAGGTCCAACCCCCTGCTGAAAGCAGGACCAATCCCCAACGAAATCATCCTCGCCAGGGCTTTGTCAAGCCAGGCCTTAAAAACCTCTAGGGATGGAGATTCCACCACCTCCCTAGGTAACCCATTCAAGTGCTTCACCACCCTCCTAGTGAAATAGTTTTTCCTAATATCCAATCTAAACTGCCCCCACTGCAACTTGAGACCATTACTCCTTGTTCTGTCATCTGGTACCACTGAGAACAGTCTAGAGCCATCCTCTTTGGAACCTCCTTTCAGGTAATTGAGAGCAGCTATCAAATCCCCCCTCATTCTTCTCTTCTGCAGACTAAACAATCCCAGTTCCCTCAGCCTCTCCTCATAAGTCATGTGCTCCAGTCCCCTAATCATTTTTGATGCCCTCCTCTGGACTCTTTCCAATTTTTCCACATCTTTCTTGCAGTGTGGGTCCCAAAACTGGACACAGTATTCCAGATGAGGCCTCAACAATGTTGAATAGAGGGGAACGATCATGTCCCTCAATCTGCTGGCAATGCCCCTACTTATACAGTCCAAAATGGCGTTAGCCTTCTTGGCAACAAGGGCATACTGTTGACTCATATCCAGCTTTTCATCCACTGTAGCTCCTAGGTCCTTTTCTGCAGAACTGCTGCTTAGCCACTTGGTCCCGAGTCTGTAGCAGTGCATGGGACTCTTCCATTCTAAGTGCAGGACTCTGCACTTGTCCTTTTTGAACTCATCAGATTTCTTTTGGCTCAATCCTCTAATTTGTCTAGGTCCCTCTGTATCCTATCCCTACCCTCCAGCGTATCAACCACTCCTCCCAGTTTAGTGTCATCTGCAAACTTGCTAAGGGTGCAGTCCACGCCATCCTCCAGATCGTTAATGAAGATATTGAACAAAACCTGCCCCAGGACTTATCCCTGGGGCACTCCACTTGAAACCGGCTGCCAACTAGACATGGAGCTGTTGATCACTACCCGCTGAGCCCAACAATCTAGCCAGCTTTCTATCCATCTTATAGTCCAATCATCCAGCCCATACTTCTTTAACTTGCTGGCAAGAATACTTTGGGAGACCATATCAAAAGCTTTGCTAAAGTCAAGGAATAATACGTCCACAGAGCCGGTTATCTCATCATAGAAGGCAATTAGGTTAGTCAGGCATGACTTGCCCTTGGTGAATCCATGCTGACTGTTCCTGATCACTTTCCTCTGCTCTAAGTGCTTCAGAATTGATTCCTTGAGGACCTGCTCCATGATTTTTCCAGGGACTGAGGTTAGGCTGACTGGCCTGTAGTTTAAAGGTGGGCACTACATTAGCCTTTTTCCAGTTATTTGGGCCCTCCCCCGATCATCATGAGTTTTCAAAGATAATGGCCAATGGCTCTGAAATCACATCCGCCAACTCCTTTAGTGCCTTCGGATGCAGTGCATCCGGCCCCATGGACTTGTGCTCGTCCAGCTTTTATAAATGGTCCTGAACCACTTCTTTCTCCACAGAGGGCTGGTCACCTCCTCTCCATGCTGTGCTGCCCAGTGCAGCAGTCTGGGAGCGTACCTTGTTCATGAAGACAGAGGCGAAAAAAGCATTGAGTACACTAGCTTTTTCCACATCCTCTGTCACTAGGTTGCCTCCCTCATTCAGTAAGGGGCCACACTTTCCTTGACCCTATTCTTTCTACACATCAGGATGGCTTGTTCCCGCAATCTCAATAAGGATTCTTTAAAATACAGCCAGCTCTCCTGGACTCCTTTCCCCCTCATGTTATTCTCCCAGGGGATCCTGCCCATCAGTTCCCTGAGGGAGTCAAAGTCTGCTTTTCTGAAGTACAGGGTCTGTATTTTGCTGCTCTCCTTTCTTCTTTGTGTCAGGATCCTGAACTCGACCATCTTATGGTCACTGCCTCCCAGGTTCCCATCCACTTTTGCTTCCCCTACTAATTCTCCCCTGTTTGTGAGCAGCAGATCAAGAAGAGCTCTGCCCCTAGTTGGTTTCTCCAGCACTTGCACCAGGAAATTGTCCCCTACACTTTCCAAAAACTTCCTGGATTGTCTATGCACCACTGTATTGCTCTCCAAGCAGATGTCAGGGTGATTGAAGTCTCCCGTGAGAACCAGGGCCTGTGATCTAGTAATTTCTGTTAGTTGCTGGAAGAAAGCCTCATCCATCTCATCCCCTGGTCTGGTTGTCTATAGCAGACTCCCATCACGACATCACCCTTGTTGCTCACACTTCTAAACTTAATCCAGAGACTCTCAGGTTTTTCTGCAGTTTCATACGGGAGCTCTGAGCAGTCATACTGCTTTCTTACGTACAACGCAACTCCCCCACCTTTTCTGCCCTGCCTGTCCTTCCTGAACAGTTTATATCCATCCATGACAGTACTCCAATCATGTGAGTTATCCCACCAAGTCTCTGTTATTCCAATCACATCATAGTTCCTTGACTGTGCCAGGACTTCCAGTTCTCCCTGCTTGTTTCCCAGGCTTCTTGCATTTGTGTATAGGCACTTAAGATAACTCGCTGATCGTCCCGCTTTCTCAGTATGAGGCAGGAGTCCTCCTCTCTTGCACTTTCCTGCTTGTGCTTCCTCCTGGTATCCCACTTCCCCACTTACCTCAGGGCTTTGGTCTCCTTCCCCCGGTGAACCTAGTTTAAAGCCCTCCTCACTAGGTTAGCCAGCCTGCTTGCGAAGATGCTCTTCCCTCTCTTCATTAGGTGGAGCCTGTCTCTGCCTAGCAATCCTCCTTCTTGGGAGACCATCCCATGGTCGAAGAATCCAAAGCCTTCTCTCCAACACCACCTGCACAGCCATTCGTTGATTTCCACGAATGCTCTCTACTTGGGCCTTTTCCTTCCACAGGGAGAATGGACGAGAACACCACTTGCGCTACGTAGTCTGCAGTGATCTGCTCAAGGTCATTCTTGGCAGTATCATTGGTGCCCACGTGGAGAAGCAGGAAGGGGTAGCGATCCGAGGGCTTGATGAGTCTTGGCAGTCTCTCCATCACATCGTGAATCCTAGCCCCTGGCAAGCAGCACACCTCTCGGTTTTCTCGGTCGGGGCAGCAGGTAGATGACTCAGTCCCCCTGAGGAGGGAGTCCCCGACCACCACCACCTGCCTCCTTCTCTTGGGAGTGGTGGTTGTGGAACCCGCATCCCTAGGACAGTGCGTGTCATGCCATCCAATTGGTGGAGTCTCCTTCTGCTCCCTTCCCTCAGATGTATCATCTAGTCCACTCTCCGCATTAGTACCTGTGGAGAGAACATGAAAACGGTTCCTCACCTGTATCTCCATTGCTGGTATATGGATGCTCCTCTTTCTTCTTCTGGAGGTCACGTGTTGCCAAATTTCTTCACTGTCCTGTCCCAGCTGTGCAGCCTGCTCTGATTCTTCAGAATGTTGTGCCCATAGAAGCATATCCTGACGTCTGTCCAGGAAATCTTCATTTTCTCTTATGCAACGCAGGGTTGATACTTGTTTCTCCAGACCTTGAACTTTCTCTTTCAATATGGAGATCGGCTTGCACTTTGTACAGACAAAGTTGCTTCTGTCCTGTGGAAGAAAGACAAATATGGTACAACCTGTGCAGGTCACAACAGCTGATCGCTCACCATCCATATTACCTTCCTTCTAAGAGCTTCCTCAGGTGTTGCAGTAGCTACTCAGAGACAGCTGCAAGATGAAAGCCTCCGTGGGCTCTCCCCAGGCAAACACCCAGTCAAACCCCCTCTGTTAGCCTCTGCTGTTTGCCGCTCCGCTGGTTCGCAGCTGACTGCCTTTTTATAACAGGCCCGCTCCAGGGCGGCATTCATACCTCTTTGTTGCCTGTGCAACTGGGGATCAGTGTTATCTCCTAGCTCATGCCACCTATGGGAATGGCCAACAACAATTAGCCCAAACCGCACACTGTGTGGAACGTTATCTCTGTGGAAACGCTGATTCTTCTCCCCATCTCACATCTTTGCAAAATAACTAATGGGCTTGAGGCGTCGAGGTTTGGCTAGGAGTAACCCCCAATGAGAACAAGGCCAAATGGCCAGTGGGAGACTAATGACTTCATTTCACCCCATAGCAGACACCACAGGGAAGAATGTCTAGAATTAACTCATGAACAACAAGCTTTGTGTGATCAAATACAGTGGCATCCCTTCCTCAGTCTTTGTCTCTTCCCTTGGTGGATGTAAGGGGGATGGACTGGGGACAGATATATCTTGGAAAACCCTACAAAAGCATGAAGACAATCAGCTCACTCTCTCTTGAAGGCATTCCCAGCCCACATATATATTATTATACAGTCATGTTTGATTCAGGGTTTTTTTTTTTCTGAATTAGTTCTCCTAATCCTATTGGTCACAATTCCAGCCATTAGCCTGGACAGAAGTCAATTTAATCTTCAAAAAGTCTCGGAATGAAATGTGTAGTATTTATTTTTTTCCTATGGAAATTATCATTCTCTATTCTATAAAACTTCCCTATTTCCACAAAATTGTACAAGTGTCTGGTTAATAGATTTGGCATTCTACTTCTCCTCACTCCTACCAGCAATAAACTGGAGTGAAGGCTTGGCTATATGGCAAGTTACTGCTTGGGAAGCCAGAGTGTGAGCATTCTACACCAGCTTGCTATGCAGCAATGTGCAGTGTGGACACTACTAGCGCGCATTGAAAGTCCTGGGGTCGGGAGTGTAGCACAGTCCACAGGTGATGTTACTGCACAGCAAGCGGTGCACTCTAGAGTCATACCCTGGCTTGCCCTGTAATAAATTGTAGCAAAGTCCTTCCTTGTTGCAGTTACAGTGTCATCAATGTAATACATATGCTGCATCCATCTCTCATGTGGACATGCCGCAGATTGACTGCAGTTTGCATTAAACAGAGATTAGCAGAGTCATTAGCACTGAGTGCCGAGATCCTATTAAAGTGAAGCTCCTGGATATTACAGTAAGACTCATCCTAGCAAAGCTTGTTTGAATCCATGACGGAAAGTCTGAATTAGGGATTAAAGTCTCAGTGTTCTTGGGAAGACCAGTGCTCCCAGACTTAACTGGCCATGGTTAAACCTACTCTGACATAAGCTCTGAATTTGGCCCTGCGAGTTTATGCATAAGGCAGCATTAGACTTCAATATACCTATCTACACTCACTTACTAAGGCTTTCCCAAACCAGGCCATAAATAATTTCAGATGCAGCTGTAAATTCATTTCCCATGTCACCCATTGTGGGGCACATATTGGTTATTTAATGGCTCCCCTCTTGTCTCGTATATAAACACTTTCTAAAATGTTGTACATGGGAGGGGTATTGTGGCTCCTTACACAACATAATATGAAGTAACTGCAGAGGCACAACAGGGTCCAAATAACCATGTTTACTAATATATACCACATGGAAGGCCTGGCTAACCCTGTTCTGGAACACGATGTGCCCATGGAGGGCTCCCAAACTATTTTAAGTAATAGTAACCTGTCTCTATAAACTACAGTGTGAGGGGAGGGGGGAAATTAAGGAGGAATATCAGGGTAGGAGAACAGTATAAACAATCTGCTGCCTGATTCAGAGACTTGAATCAGGGTCTCCTATATATGAGGTCAGTGCTGGGGCTCTTGGCTAGTCTGGGATCAAGAGCTCAAGCTTGCATCCCAGACCTGAGAAACCTTCCTGATGAAAGTTCTGTCAAAACTGATCCTCCATGAACAGTTTTGGTTTGGACAAATTGGCATTTTTCATGGAAAATGGTTTCTCCAAAAAGTTCCTGCTCAGTGCTAATTATTATGGACAGACGGTTGGATTTTAGAAGGCCCTGGTAATGTAATGAGAGTTGGTTTTTCTCTGTTATCACCATTATTACAATTAACGATAAATTAATAAATACAGAACCCTTATATAATGCCTTTCATCTTCAAACATTCGTGTGCTGTGTATAGAACCAAATAAGTGGTAAAGGAAGAGTACTAGAGGCAGGCTCCAGTCAGACTGAATCCTCTTGAAAAACAGAAAGAGCTTTTTATCACATCTGCGTTAAAAACCAACAACAACAGAGGCGAGTCTGCGACATGGCTGCTGGATAGAGGTGCATCTCCTCCCTGCTGCTGGGAAAGCAGAACCTCGTTAGCATAACAGGTGCAGATGTGAGTCAGCGCACTTCCTGCTTAACGTCACTGAGCACCACGATCAGCTCAGTCATTATCTCTAACGAGATGCCCTCCACTCAATACTCAGCTTGAGGGAAACAGGCGTGGATGGAAGGGTTCCAAAAGCAGCCATCTCACCTCTTTTGTTCCCCAAACACTGTATAGAAAATCATGAACCCCCTATTCCGCTGGCTATGGCTCGGTGTACAGGAACAATGGGGAACTCGCCCCAACTCATTGCCCTTGCAGAATGGCTCTGGCCATGCTGAGCAGAGTTCTCCATGCCCAGCTTACTCAGTGCAGTCATGCTGAGCTGCATGGGGGGGGGGTTAATACTCCGATTTGCAGGATGATAATGCACTAAGTCACTTATCTCTATGAATAACTCATTGGCTCCCTCTTGCCCACTGTGCCAAGCCTGTCGCCACCTTCTGGACTCTGCACCACCCAGGTCATGGCTGCTACCATCTCCACCTCACCCCACCTGGCTCTACTATTGAGGCTGACCTTCAATGCCCCCTTCATTTCCTTCTCCTGCTGCTTTCTCCATGCCTTCTCACATGCTTGCTCTCGTGCACGCAGCTATCTCTCAGCCTCCTTCAACTCCTCAGTTACGCCCTGCCTAACGAGTCACTTCTTCCCAGAGGCCCCAAATGAAAAATAAATAAAGGCATTAAAAGGAAGGCTGTAAAAAGGAGGTGAGGGCTCCAATTGGGGGTGCAGGCTCTGGGGTGGGGCCAGGGATCAGGGATTTGGGGTACAGGAGGGGGCTCCAGGCTAGGGCCAAAGGGTTCAGAGTGCAGGAGGCAGCTCCAGGCTGGGGAAGGGAGTTGGGGTGCAGGAGGGGGTTTGAAGTGCAGAGTCCAGGCAGCATTTACCTTAGGCAGCCCCTGGGAAGCAGCATCATGTTTCTCCAGCTCCTAGGTGGAGGGATGGCCAGGAGGCTCTGCCAGCTACCCCTGCAACTCCCATTGGCCATGGTTCCTGGCCAATGGAAGCTATTGAGCTGGCGCTTGGGGTGGACACAGTGCACAGACCCCCTGTGGCCGCCCCTGAGCTGGAGGGACATGTCATCTGCTTCCCGGGGGCTGCATGTTGCCAGGCAGGGAGTCTGCCAGCCCAGCTGTGCCACCAACCAAACTTTTCATGGCCCAGTTAGTGGTGCTGAACGGAGCTGCCAGGGTTCCTTTTTGACGGGTGTTCCAGTCAAAAAATGGATGCCTGGCAACCCTAAATAGAAACAAACCTAAGGGCATCTTCCATTCTGTTCTCTTTGTCAGCTGTAGCTGCACCTTCTCCCCTTAACAAGCCATGAGAGAAACTGAGAATGCAAATGTCAAGAGATGCTTTCTCTGCATAATATACTTCCTGTCATTGTTGTGTTGCTCCTGTTTGTTTTTGTACCCCAACGGAGATCAAACTCGACAGTTTTACAGAGTCATATCGGAATGTCAGCTTCAGCTTTCCTGTTTGGAGAAACCCAAAGCTCAAGATGGAATTCAGGAAACTCAAAGCTCCACAGCAAACCCATCAAAAAATGGATCAAGATGCATTTGAAGTTAAATGAATGAAACTCCCACAGCCTGCTCTGTTGCCAGCTTTGCTCCACACTCACTGTGAGATCCTAACCAAGACATTTAATTTCTCTGCACCTCAGTATCTTGTAATACGGGCAGAACTCTTACATACTGCAGCTGGTAAACTATTGTGAGACTTCACTAGTGATGGTGTCACGTGCTTGAGATGACGGCATAAACAAGTGCTGTTGGTTCGAACTAAAACCTAAAACCAAATCAGAACAGAAATTCCTTCTCTCCACACTTGGCGTTTGAGGCTTCTCAGCTCTCAGCCTCCTCTAGAGCAGACTGTGAGCAGGGAGGGATGAGTCTTGCATGCCAGATTTCCCCCTCAAGCAAATTTTATACTGATTCATAGTCATTGTTTAGGCCAGCCTGGGAACACTTTGTGCATAACCTTATTGGCAGCTATGTTAATTGTGTGACCCATCATCTGGGCCCTGAGCAGAGATTCTCCCACTCTAAATCTGCCAACCAGGCATTTGGTAATACTAGAGACAGGCAGTCAAGGGTTAATTGTATTTTTAACCGCTTCCCCGAAAGAGCTAATGTCAGCAAGGGATGCTGGGAAAAGAGGCATCCCCCAACCTCGGCCCCTCCAAAGGGCTAGCAGGGACTAAGAAGTTGCATGTTGTGCTTCCCAGTGTTTTTGGGGTGCGCTTGCAAACACTTTTGCCCTAGATTGTTCGTGGTCTCCCCCAGGTAGGTGCAGTGTGGCACTGTAATCAACCTTCTCAAAGATCATTATACAGTTCTGGTGGTCTAACATATTACGCACACACAAATCTATGTTTAAAAAAACAGATTGCAAAGTCAAGCAGTCAAAAGTATAGCTTGTCTTTAGGAAAGCTTTTGATACGGTCTCCCACAGTATTCTTGTCAGCAAGTTAAAAAAATATGGATTGGATGAACGGACTATAAGGTGGATAGAAAGCTGGCTAGATTGTTGGGCTCAACGGGTAGTGATCAACAGCTCGATGTCTAGTTGGCAGCCAGTATCAAGCGGAGAGCCCCAGGGGTTGGTCCTGGGCCCAGTTTTTTTCAACATTTTTATTAATGATCTGGATGATGAGATTAATTGCACCCTCAGCAAATTTGCAGATGACACTAAACTGGGGGGAGAGGTAGATATGGTGGAGGGTAGGGAGGGTCCAGAGGGACCTAGACAAATTGGACGATTGGGCAAAAAGAAATCTGATGAGGTTCAACAAGGACAAGTGCAGAATCCTGCATTTAGGACAGAAGAATCCCATGTACGGCTACAGACTAGGGACCGACTTGCTAAGCAGTGGTTCTGCAGAAAAGGACCTGGGGATTACAGTGGATGAGAAGCTGGATATGAGTCAACAGTGTGCCCTCATTGCCAAGAAGGCCAACGGCATATTGGGCTGCATTAGTAGGAGCATTGCCAGCAGATTGAGGGAAGTGATTATTCCCCTCTATTCGACACTGGTGAGGCCACACCTGGAGTATTGTGTCCAGTTTTGGGCCTCCCACTACAGAAGGGATGTGAAGAAACTGGAGGTAGTCCAGTGGAGGGCAATGAAAATGATTAGTGGGATGGGGCACATGACTTACGAGGAGAGGCTGAGGGAACTGGGGTTATTTAGTCTGCAGAAGAGAAGAGTGAGGGGAGATTTGATAGCAGCCTTCAACTACCTGAAGGGGGTTCCATAGAAGATGGAGCTCGGCCGTTCTCAGTGGTGGCAGATGACAGAACAAGGAGTAATTGTCTCAAGTTGCAGTGGGGGAGGTCTAGGTTGGATATTAGGAAAAACTATTTCACTAGTAGGGTGGTGAAGCACTGGAATGGGTTACCTAGGGAAGTGGTGGCATCTCCATCCTTAGAGGTTTTTAAGGTCAGGCTTGACAAAGCCCTGGCTGGGATGATTTAGTTGGGAACTGGTCCTGCTTTGAGCAGGGGGTTGGACTAGATGACCTCCTGAGGTCTCTTCCGACCTGATATTCTATGATTCTATGAAAAGATAGGAAATGCCAGAACTACAGTTGCTAGTGCCACCATAATTCAGGCTCCCTGGGCATATTATACAGTCTTTAATTACATAGTCACATACTGTTTCACCGCAAGCGTCTTTGCCCAGCCAGCCCCAGTGTCTGACCCTCAGTTTCAAGTCCCCGTTGCAGACGTTCTGTCCAGCCAGTCCTTGTCTCCACTCTCCTCCAACTCCCAGTTCCAGTTTCCCCTCAACAGCCTTTAGGCCCAGTTTCCTCCCCTCCCAGGCTCTTCGTCCCAATATTTCCCAGCCCAGTTTTCACCAGCGTTCTGACACATGTCCCCTCTGCATTCGAATCAAGCAGCTTCCTCCTCCTCACCACCTCAGCCACAGGAGAGACGGGCTCCCTGCGCTCAGTTCAGGTGTCCAGACCCAACACAGCCCAGAGCTGCAGTTGCAGGGAAAGTCCTGCTCAGCCCCAGGCTGAAGCATGCTCAGGGCACATGGAATTGTTGTGGAAGGTAGCTGCTAAAATCAAATAAGTTTCTACTGAGAATATAGAAACTTATTTTTCGAAGGCTTATAACTTGGCTAAATTTGCACAGGTTTTACACAGACAGAAGTGGCTGAGCTGTTTTGACTGAAATTAAATATATGTCACTCTGGGGCAAATACTCGGCCTGGAAAATTTTAGCCCAAACAGTAGAAGTTTGGCTAAGTTATAAGCAACTGAAAACAGGGTCTTATAATGGAAAGAGTCAAGCAACCTTAATAATAGGTGGTGCTACCAGCCCCACCCATCACTAACTCAATCAGCAATTACATGTTTCTCTGGCTAGTACTGAGGTTCTGTTTAAACACTGATAGTCAAGTGCCACATAAAATGGTTGTTACTCTTTATTTTGACCAGTATGAAAGCACTTTTTACATTATTTTTGGAGTTCTCTGCTGAGAATTGTTAATTACTATTCCTGGTATTCATGCATGTCTTTGAAACAGCTTGCTCTTGAGTTAAGGGGAAGAGGATAAATCTTCACAGTGCATGCACAACGTGCCTCGGGTGACACGTGACCAGGATTCATCACTGAATGTGGGCCACTGGTTGGATCATTAGCTGAAGAGAGCAGAATTCAGGCTGCAGATTAGCAGGGCTAAAGCCAGGACAAAAGCAGTGTTGAGTGAATTCCAGTGAGTCGCCTAGTAAAATCTCTTCTTCCAGCTTCCCCCTTTCTGCATGTCCCTCTTTCTCTCTGCTTTGCTAAGGATTAATTATAATCCAGTTAGACCACACAAGAATCTAACTTGGCATCACTTGAGGTTGCTGTAGGACATGAATCTTAGTCTAGTGTGAGACAGGTAAAGGACTCTGCTTGTTCCCTGGGAGTAAATCATAGAATATCAGGGTTGGAAAGGACCTCAGGAGGTCATCTAGTCCAACCCCCTGCTCAAAGCAGGACCAATCCCTAGGCAGATTTTTGCCCCAGATCCCTAAATAGCCCCCTCAAGGATTGAACTCACAATGCTGGGTTTAGCAAGCCAATGCTCAAACCACTGAGCTATCCCTCCCCGTAAATTGTTGCTAAACAGCTTCCTGGAGTTCCTTCTTGAGTCTAAATAGGGGCTAGTGGCTCCCATGGGGACAGATTTCCAAAAAAACGCTCAGCATTTAACAACTCCCCCGTAGGCAACTCAATAAAGTGTCCAGATTTTCCTAAGAACTCAGCTCCCAGCTGTTCCCATTAATCTGGCTCTTAGTTCAGTGACTAACTAAGGTCTGGTCTACACTACGGGGGAGGGGCGGGGGGGCGAACTAAGGTAAGCGACTTCAGCTACGCGAATAGCGTAGCTGAAGTTGAACTACCTTAGTTTGACTGACTTACCCGTCCAGACGCGGCGGGATCGAACTCCGTGGCTCCAAGGTCGACTCTGCCACTGCCGTTCGTGGTGGTGGAGTTCCGGAGTCGACCGGAGCGCGTGGGGAGTTTGAACTATCGCGTCTTGATTAGATGCGATAGTTCGAACTCCGAGAAGTCGAACTCACCGCGTCGACCCACGCGGTGAGTATGGACCTACTCTAAGAGCGCAGCTCTTGAAAAGCTGGTCTGAGCCCACAATCATCTCTCCAGTCAGCCTGGGCCTCCTCATGCTAGCAGTCAAATCATCGTACAGCTATGCGAGATGACCTGTAGCAGCTTGTTTCTTGTAGCCTGGTAAACTGCCCTCAATCTTAACCTGCATTACACACACTCAAGAGAATGTGGGCAGTATTCTGGCGCCCTGTTCCAGCAGCAGCAGACTCTGTATTGCTCCTCTTGGAGAGTGCATGATCTTCTTGGGAGGCTCCTCTCCGGTGCTCTCATCAAAGTTTGTGGAGCCACGGCATGCATTTTCCTTAATGTAAGAGAGAGAACAGTGGCTGAGGCCAGGTGACACCCAAAGAAGCTGCTACTGCTGGGAAGAGATGCCCCAAGTTCCCTAGCAGTTGTGGGGACAGGAGATGATCCTGTGCAGTAAGTCAGTCTGAGATGCTTACAGACGGATCCACAAGGCTCATATGTGGTTCTGAAGTAGGAGTCTTTAGGCCAGCGGAAGGGCCCAGAGAAAGTGTTATATCCTTGGGGCAGCCGGTGTAGGAAGCAATCACTTGAGGCCAGAGAGCAGACAGCTAACCAAAACCTCCATTTTATTTACAGACACAGAGAGCTCACTCAGCCGGTTGAAACCGGCTGAGCTATCCCTTAATAGTCTAACTCAGTTGCCATAGTAACAAAACCCATGACAACCAAATACACAACATATTCCTCCCCCCCTAATAAGAACATCCCCTAAATAAAACACACACTAAACTAGAGAAGGAGGGTAGACTGCCTCCATTCCCGGCTAAATCCTGGGGATTATTTTGCTCCATAACCGTGGGTTCGCCCTAACTAAAGATCCAGCCGATGAGGAGGCCTTCTGTCTCTAGGTGGATTACGGCGAACTTCTGGTGTTGTTGCACCCGAAAGTACTAGGGGCTCTGGGTCCGCAGCACGAATAGGTGAGGAGGTGGTATCAGCTCGTGCTGGGCAAAGGGGTATCTCAGCTGCCGGCGGTAATGGAGGAGAACAGTCAGGAACAGGTGACTCATGATTCGGTGTCTCACCAGGAGGGGTGAAGTCAGACCCCTCAACTGCAGATGCGTCCTGAAGACTGGCATGACCTGGCAACAGCTGATCTACATGTCGCCGCCAGGTAAGATTCTCTGCAGTCCGGACTGTATAGGAAACAGGTCCTGTTTGAGTGATGACTGTGGTCGGGACCCATTTAGCTCTGGAAGTATAATTCCGAGCCAAAACTGGCTGTCCTGGGCTAAAGGTTCGGTCTTTTGCTCTGGGTGCCCGTCTGATGACTTGATATTGCTGCTGATGTTGCACAATTTGTCTGGGTTCAGAAGGTTTGCAGATCAAAGCAAGTGCGCAGCTGTCGTCCCATCATTAGAAAGGCTGGGGAAGCCTGGGTCATAGCATGAGGTGTGTTTCTATAGGAAAGTAAGAAGGTATCCAGACGCTTTTGAATGGAGTGTTGTCCCTTTGCTGATTTCAAAGCGTTTTTCATTGCACAAATCTTTCAGCTAATCCGTTGGTGGACGGATGATATGGTGCTGACGTGATGTGGTGTATCCCATTTGCCTTCATAAAATTTTGAAACTCCTGAGAGACGAACTGCGGTCCGTTGTCGCTCACAAGTTGTTCTGGCAGACCAAAACGACTAAAGAGTCCTCGTAGTTTTTGAATAGTACTCTCTGCAGTAGTGGACTGCATTATAGAGACTTCTGGCCATTTAGAATGGGCATCTACTGCCACCAAGAACATGCTTCCTTCAAGGGGGCCAGCAAAGTCAACGTGAATACGTTGCCACGGGTTTTCAGGCCAGTCCCATGGGTGTAGGGGTGCCAACTGGGGTGCATTTCTTACACCCTGACATGACATACAAGCTTTTGCCTTCTCTTCAATAGCACTGTCCAATCTAGGCCACCAAAAATAGCTTCGTGCAATTTCCTTCATGCGCACTATTCCACAGTGACCGGAATGTAGCTGTTCTAACATCTGTGATCTCAGGGGTGGTGGAATAATGACACGCCTCCCCCACAACAAACAACCAGATTGGACCGATAACTCCGTCCACCTGGACATGTAGGGAACAAGGTCGGGTGAGACCGGAGAGGTTTGTCGAGATTTTCCATGCATCACCAGGTCCATAACTTGGGATAATACTGGGTCAACGCGGGTTGCCTTCTTTATCTGAGTAGCAGTGATGGGTGTATTCTCTACCTGTTCAAAGTAGAAGATTTCCTTTTGGGCACTATCTTGATGTTTGACTGGTAAAGGCAACCTTGAGAGGCCATCTGCATTGCCGTGCAGAGTGGATTTCCGATATTTGATTTCATATGTGTGTGCAGAAAGTATCAATGCCCAACGTTGCATACGACTAGCAGCTAATGGGGGAATGCCTGTGTAGGGTCCAAAAATTGATGTCAGAGGTCGATGGTCTGTAAGAAGAGTAAACTTTCGCCCAAACAGGTACTGATGAAACTTCCTAATTCCAAAAACAATTCCTAATGCCTCACGTTCGATTTGGGCGTAGTTAGTTTCTGCTTTGCTTAGAGTGCGTGAAGCAAAAGCAATAGGTCTTTCTTCTCCCGAAGGCATAATGTGTGACACGACCGCTCCCACTCCATAAGGGGAAGCATCGCAGGCCAATTGCAGGGGTAAGGATGGATCAAAGTGCGTTAGAACTTCAGAATTTAACAATGCATCCTTAGCTTTGTTAAATGCAACATCACAGGCTTCAGTCCACTTCCAGGCCTTGTTCTGCCCAAGGAGCTCATGAAGTGGTTTTAGCAGTGTGGCTAACTGTGAGATGAACTTTCCATAATAGTTCAGTAGTCCTAGAAATGAGCGCAGCTGGCTTACATTTCGAGGTGGGGGAGCCTCCACAATAGCTTTAACTTTTGCAGGGGCCTTATGAAGACCTGCAGAATCGATGATGTGTCCCAAATATTCAACAGAGGGCTTGAAGAATTCACACTTGTCTTTGCGAACTTGTAGGCCATACTCTTCCAGTCTTTGTAGGGTAGCCTCTAAATTCTTTAAGTGATCCTCTTCATTTCTTCCAGTGACCAGGATATCATCCAGATAGCACTGAACTCCTGACAAGCCACACAAGATCTGGTCCATAGCCCTCTGGAACAGGGCGGGAGCCGATGTGATTCCGAAGGGTAGGCGACAGTATCGATAAAGCCCCTTATGAGTCACAATAGTCAACAGCTCTTGGGACTTTTCATCGACGTGCATCTGTAAATATGCTTGACTCAGATCAATCTTACTGAACTTTTGTCCCCCAGCCAGGCCTGCGAAGAGGTCATCGATGCAGGGAAGCGGGTATTGCTCTGCACACAACACTGGGTTGACAGTGACTTTAAAATCACCGCAAATCCGGAGAGAGCCATCTTTCTTCACTATTGGAATGATAGGAGTGGCCCATGAGCTATGGGTAACTGGTATTAGGACTCCATTGGTGACCAGGTGCTCCAGGTCTGCTTCAACTTTTGGCCTGATGGCATATGGCACAGTTCGGGCTTTTAGATATTTTGGTGGACTGCCAGGTGGCTGGGTAGTTACCTCTCACCACAAACAGTGGCAGTCCATTGAGCTCCACCTTAACATCAATAGTGCCCAACATGGGCACAGCTTCACCTGTATACGTCTTCAGAACAGTTTTTGTTGCCTTAAGCGGAAGATGCTGTAGCTTTTCCTTATACACAGTCTCAGGAACCAGCGAGACAGCTGCACCGGTGTCTAGTTCCATGCGTATAGGTTTGATGTCACTGTAAGATTTAGTCTCAGGCTTAACAGGGTGTAGTAAGCTGCGTAGCAGAGAGTAGGTTTTAGGCCCTACAACAGTTAAGTATATTGGCACCTTCTTCGCTTCTGTAATGTCATTTGCAATACCAAAAAGCTCAAAACGCTCAGTATACACATGCCACTGCTCTGTATTCTCATCAAAAGGCTCCAGGGGCCTGGTCAGAGTAGCCATGATTTTTAGTTTCACTTTCACAGTCAGTGCAAACAAGCAGCTTTTTTTCTTTGTTTGGTCTTTACCTTGACTTCTACTTCCTTCTGTTACTGGAGCAGCACCAGCATCCCATCCTCGTCGCCAGTGTTATATCCTTGGGGCAGCCGGTGTAGGAAGCAATCACTTGAGGCCAGAGAGCAGACAGCTAACCAAAACCTCCATTTTATTTACAGACACAGAGAGCTCACTCAGCCGGTTGAAACTGGCTGAGCTATCCCTTAATAGTCTAACTCAGTTGCCATAGTAACAAAACCCATGACAACCAAATACACAACAGAAAGCACTTGCAGTTCAGAGACTCCCCACTGCTGTCTGAGGCTCAGATCATAGAATATTAGGGTTGGAAGGGACCTCAGGAGGTTATCTAGTCCAACCCCCAGACAGATTTTTGCCCCAGATCCCTAAATGGCCCCCTCAAGGATTGAACTCACAACCCTAGGTTTAGCAGGCCAATGCTCAAACCACTGAGCTATCCCTCAGCACAATAGAACTCAGAATTCATCTAGGTTCACTGTGTATGTTGTCACTGCAGCAAAGTTTGCATGAAGTTCCCTGCATTTCTCAACTGTCACCTGATGCATCCAGCCAAGGATCTGGCCTCCCATGAATTTCCCACCACTGGTGCTGCACTGCAGAAAATTTATTTACAGTGAAATAATGGTAACTCTTTCTCAATGGCACTTTTATTGGTAGAGCTCAAAGCACTTCCTGGTCCTCGCTGTATTTATCCTCACACCTTCATGAAGCAGGGCTGCTGCACCCCAACTGAGGCAGACAGAGAGACTAAGTGATTCGCCCAAGGCCACCTCATGAGACGTCTGTGGCAGAAGAGGGAACTGAAGCCAGGTCTCCCAAGGCCTCAGCTCTTACTTGAACCATTGGACCATTCTAACCTATATCTCCCTTGCTGGAATTTAACCCCTTAACTTCGGTGGTTAAGGAGAACAATTTATCACCCACCTCTTTACAACCACCTTTTACGTACTTGAAGACAAGTATCACGTCCCTCCCTCCGTCTTCCCTTCTCCAGACTAAACCAACCCAATTTATTTTCAATCTTCCCTCATGGGTCATGTCCCATGTCAGGCACAAGCGCCGCCTTCTCACTGCGCTGGTGTAACCACAGTAGGGATACTGTGCTCAGTTCCAGGCACTGCATCACTGGAAAGTGATTGACAAACTGCATGGGCTCAGAGAGGAGCAAAAACCCACTGAGGGAAGTGGCTGTGTAGGGAGCATTCTGAGGTGTCAGGCACATTCAGTGGTGGAAGAGCGAGTTCTGCACCCTGGTTATTCCTGGTGCCGCAAGGTCCACAGGGGCTTCAGGCTACTGGGTACAAAGTTCTCAGTGACTGAACTGGCCTCCAGAGGCCCTGGGAACAGTGTGTGAAGCCACCTCCCCCTCTGCACCAGCCCAATGGGGAGGCTGTTCCCAGAGTTGCAGAGGAAGAGGCCTCACAGCCTGAGTGTGAGGATAAATCTATTAATGCCTGGGAGTGGTTCAGATATTATGGGAAGTACCCTACATAGAGAAGGAGGGTGGGGGTGATATGGTGATACCCTATGCGTGCACTGAGGCTGTCAGAGGCACCCTAAGTATGCTGATGCCTGTGCAGAGTCAGCTGGTCACCAGCTAGCAGCACCATTGATTCCTCTGTAGGGGAAAAGTATTCTATCATTCCCAATTAGCTTCACTGCTGCTTGAGAAACTTCATTGGCTTTGACAGCTTCCATGTTGAAAACTCCAAAGTATCAATATTTGATAGGGTGGATGATGTTCTGCAGCAAAAAGCATGTCAGTGATGGCAGTTCATCACACAAATTGCTACAAAAGGTTGGGAAAGGGAGGAAAAATGCGGAACACTCAGCACTGCTCGGGGGAGGGAAACGGCATGATGCAGGGATTACAATAAACCCATAAATCAATGGGGGAAGGCAGGGAGCCCACACGTTGAAAGGGCCAGTGAATACAAAGGGAAATGGAGAGATAAGCAATGGCACAGGGTTTTAATAAATACACATGCCTGTTGAAACCCAACTTCTGGATAAATAAGATTCCTAGCAGAGGGTTCTCTGGGGTCGGGCACAAGACGGTGCATAGAATACTTGCAAAAGTCGCATGTTTTGCTTGACACATTAAAGCACAAAAAGGAATCAAAGCTGCACAGCAGAAAACCTAATATTATTTGTCATTCCAGATCAGATCCCTACACCCTTACTTGGATATCCTGCATTTAGCAGTGGCTGACATCTGAGGAAGATGGAACACACTATCTAATCCTCGTGAAGGGCAGTGTGCAGGCAGGTGGGGAATGCCTCACCCCACTTCCCAGCTGATGAGCACAGAGTGTGATCACCACAGCACTGCACAGTTATTATCCGCTGCCATACAGCAGAACTTGAACCCTGCTAAAAGTCACACAGGAGATGCCATGTGCCAGAGGGTTCCAGCTAACTGCCGCAGACACTCTGCATTCGACTGTTCCTGCTGGTGGAGTGATGTCGCCAACAGGGCGGCAGTAGCAACCCTTCCTGTTGTAGGACGTTCCCCCTGATTCCTTAGGTGAGGGATTAGTCCTGGTTTGGGAGTGACTGCAGCTGGCAGTTGCCATGGTTTTGCAGAATCACTGGCAGGCTTGGAACCAGAAGTGCAATGCCTCCTGCACCACTGGACAAGAGTTAGAGCTACACGCGATGAACAGTCCCTCCCTACAAGGATTTCCTCAGAGTAACGTAGGGCAGGGGGTGACCTTCTGCTCAGAGCCTCTGGTTAAGTATGATGAGAGGTGACTAATAGCGTGGTGCAAGGGAGGCTCTCAGTTACAGGTAGGGAGAGATGTGTGACTTACTAACAGCGGCTGCTACAAGCCCAGCTGAGTGGGAAATGTGCATGTGTGTGTGCACACATGCATGGAGGCATGCACATGCTGACGTGTGTGTGCACACACATGCATGGAAACATGCACATGCTGCTGCACTCTAGTGGAAGGATTGGCTGCCTGGATCGGGTATATGTTCATATGACACTAAAGAGGCTGATCTATAAAGAAGTTCTGGATAAAGCTGCATTACTAAGAACTGAGCACCCTGTTTTTCAGGATCAGAGGAACCCTGCAGTTTACTCCCTAAACTGCATGCGTGAGGTTTTGATGAGACGTGTGAAATCTCCGGCCTTCAATTTGATACAAGCAGTGCTTCCTCGGGGGAGACTGCCGTGTTTTGCCCTTGACTAGCAGAAGACTCCCTGCTGCATGGAGAGATGAGGCCCGCTCTGCAGAAGGGCCAGGAATGATCATGTCGGACAAGAACATGGGAGGGGTCAACAAGAGATAATGGCTACTTGCAGTGAAGCCAGACATTTACAGTGCCTTCCTTCTCCACTGGTTATGGATCCTTAATGTCCCACTGCACAGTGGGATGGGGAACATCACAAGAGGGCCAGACCCTGAGCTCGAGCAAAGGACTTGTATGGAGCTACAACATTGTACAGCAGCTGCAGCCTCAGCCCCAGGTGTCCACAGTGTAGGTTAGGGATGGCTTCACAGAGTAGGAGGGGTAATTCACTTCCCTGCCAAAAGAATGTAGAGCTCAGTGTGTGTATTTAATGTTTGTGCTCTCCAAAGCAATAACGTCCAATGCAATAGATCCCACAGGGAGAGGAAAAGAATCCAGGAGACATTTTCTTCCTGTTAAAGCCTTGGTCACAATGACCTCTATGGATATTTTAAATCATGATGTTTAACTTAAAAAAAATCAAAATAAAAAGAGCTGTCAGTGGGTCGCAAAGCCCTGCTCTGGCTCTGGAGGTTGGTCATGTTTCTTTTTCATGTAACTAGGTAAAAGCCAGCTGATTAAAAAAAACATCATCTTGCAAATGTTACATTACACTCTGCGTTCCAGCTACATCGGGGTTCTCAAACTTCATTGCACCATGACCCCCGTCTGACAACAAAAATTAATACACAGCCCCAGGAATGGGGACCGAGGCCTGGGCCTGCCAGAGCCCCCACCCTCCAGTTGGGGGTGGGGGAGGAAGCTGAAGCCCAAGAGCATCAGCCCCAGGCAGGGGGCCTGTAACCTGAGCCCTGCTGCCCAGGGCTGAAGTCCTCAGGCTTCTTCTTCGACCCCTAGCAGTGGGGCTCAGGCTTCAGCTCTGGGCCCCAGCAAATCTAAGGCAGCCCTGGTGACCCCATTAAAATGGGGTCACAACCCACTTTTGGGGCCCGACTCACAGTTTGAGAACCACTAAGCTACATTATTTCCATCCATAGAGCAGGTGCTTCAGCCATTTGGGTGAAATACAAAAGGACAGCAAGATGGACGCAAACTCAGAATATAGGGTGACCAGATGAGATGAAGAAAATATCGAGACACATGGGGGTGGGGGTCTGCCGGCAGAGCAAAAAAAAAAAGCTGAGTGCTGCTGGCAGAGCAAAAAATTAAAAAAAACAGTGCTGCCGGCAGAGCGAAATATCGGGACAAATTGGGACAACCACCCAAATATTGGGACGTCTGGTCACCCTACTCAGAATATGAGGAAGTCAGATAGAGCCTTAAAAACAGCATTAGAGCTGGTCAAAAGTCGGGATTTCTGTTCCACTGGAAATTCCAACATTTAAAAGTTTCCTTTCATCCTGAACTGGAATGAAAAGCAGAATTTCTGAAATTTTCTATGAAATGAAAATTCTGAAAAATGTAATTTAGGAAATCCTGAAATTATTTTGTCCAGGAGTTTCATTTCAATAAGGCAGGAATGCTCCAGTTTGTCTTTATTGTTTTGACTATAGTACATTATATTGTCAAAATGACGTGCTTGCACCTTACGGAACTGAAGCACTTTAATAATTTTCCATTGAAAAATTTCAACTACATTGCTGTGTTCCCACAAAGCATTTCGATTGTGTGGAATCAGCAAACCAACCAGCTTTACAGGGCCTGATTGTATCACGCTTTGTCACTCTGTTAATATCTCATTCCGCACATACCCCAGGGAACCAGGCCCTGGGCTAGGAACTATGTCTCTTCTCACCTACTGAAGTCAACGGGATCACTTGCATAATAAAGGGCTACTTGATGTGAATCTAGGTGGCAGCTTCGGACCCCTAATTCATGAGACTGAATCATCTCTTCAGACCTGTATTTCTCTTTAAAATTGGTACACGTGATCATCCAACAAAGCTGACAGCCGGCATCTCTCTGCCTGCTGGAGTTTTACCTTTGCAGTACTGCCAACCTCTCAGGGTTCCAAAATCATGAGTCAAGCCCCCCAGATCGTGAGATTTTGACAAATAATGAACGTTGGGTTCTTTGTATTCACCGTCCAGCTTCAGAGGTCACGTTTCCTCCACACTGCTGGGGACTTGTAGCGGGGTGGCTACCCGCTCCTGCCCTTTGGGGCTTTAAAACAGCCCTGGGAAGGGGCTTTTGGCTTGGCTGATTGGGGAAGTGGCTACAGCTGGGCCACACCCCAATCAGGCCACAGCTGGCCCCTATAAAAGGCTATGAGCCAGGAGCCCACTCAGTCTCTCTCTGTTTCTAGAGGGAGATGGGCCTGGCTGCAGGGAACTGAGACAAGGTACCTAGGGTGAAGCAGGGCTGGGGAAAGGCTGAGGAGCTGGGGAAGATCCAGCCTAGAAAACCCCAGGCTGCGGCCTAGCATAGGGCAAAAGGTACTGGAGGTTGCAGGGGGCAACCTAGGGGTAGGCAAAAGCAGCAGGTCCAAACCCCCTTTGCCGATGATGAGTGCTGGCTACTGCAGTCTGCCCCAGCGAACGGGGGCTAGATAGAGACTGGGCAGTAGCCATTACTGAGGCGAAGTGGGGATAGTAGGGTGGGGGTTCCCCTGGGACGGGGAAACCCAGTTAAGAGTTAAAGGGGCACCTGGATCCTGGGAGGGACACGGGGCCAGTAGCAAACAGGTGGATCACCGGCCTGCAGAGGGCGCTCCAGGGCTGGAAAGAGCTAATTCCCAGAGTCACCAGCGGGAGGCGCCGCAGGGGGTGAGTCCGACCCGTTACAGGACTGCTCAGGTCTCTTGTAATCACTGGACTCCAGCAGCTGTGGCTTTAAGCAGAACACCTACTATTGCAAGACTTGCAATAAAATCTTGCTAACTGTGCCCTCAACTCCCACTGGCTGCAGGGAGCACTGAGGCGTAGAAGGCTGTAAGGAACTGATCCTGCAGCACTGCACCTGTGGGTATGTCAACACTGCGATACAAGACCTGCAGCATGGCCGCGGCTGCCCAGGGTCAATTGAGTCGGGCTTCTGGGGTGCAGTGTAGATGTCTGGGCTCACTCTGAGACTCCGTGAGGGGGGAGGGTCTCAGAGCCCAGGCTCCAGCTTGGGCCCAAACGCCTACACTGCAATTTGACAGCCCTGCAGTTCAAACCCCATGAGCCTGAGTCAGCTGACCTGGGCTCTGAGCCTCGGGCTGCGGATTTTTTATTGCAGTGTGGACCTACCCACTGAGTCTTGCTGTTGACTTAATTGGGTACATGACCAAGCCCACGTACGATCAGACTGAAGGGATAGTTCCTTGTGACCACCTCAGTTTCTATTGCAGAAGGACTGGTTGTGAAAAGAAAACATTCTCATTTTCATCTTGAAACTCCTCTTTCTAACTGACGATTTGACGTTTCTGCTGGGCTTAAACTTAATTATCCTCTTCCATCTGCATTTAATACCCCGTGCTCCGTCAGAGGGCAGAACATGCTTCCTGAATCCAGAAGGACAAGAGTGCTCTGAAACAGCTGCTATATTTAACCAAAAAGTACACTGGGTTGTCATGGCAACCTAGATTCTAAAAATAGACATGCCATATACAGCACAGTCAGTATCAAAGGAAAAACTGCTGGGAGCTAGACATTACTACTTTCAACCCTGATCCAATACAGTACTGACAGCCTCCAATTTCCATTGACTTGGCAGTCTCCTCTGTGAGATCCAGTGCCTTTGTGTGATGGGCCCTTTCCCACCAATAGTGGGTAGAAGAGCACATCAGAGCAGAACAGTGTCAGGGAACATGCAGTGCTAGTCACAGCCAAGGGTCCGGCCGACTGTTCTGCTTGCTGTTACTCTGGCAGCCTGGCATCTTCAACCATGACCCCCGTGGTGCTGCTGAAGTCCCAAGGCTCCGAGTGCCTAAGCAGATATGCTTCCATGCCCTTTCATGGACGACAGGCTGTGATCGCAGCAGAGACTGCTGAACTTCTTCTGATTCTCTTCCCCCCCATAGATCCAAATCTGCAGGCCCCAAAAGAATGGAATGTAATTTAGTCTGAGCCAGGGAAGCCCTAGTGCCAGTCACTCTAGGCTGAGGGCCAGAAGATCTGCAGGCCCTGCCCTATTTCCCTAGCACCACTTGCATACCTGGGATCTGAATCATGTGCAAGACCTGCATGCTTCCAAAAATTTTGCTTCCCCTTGCACAATAGAAGCCAAGTCTCCTGAGTCCAAATCCAGGGCATTAACCACAATACCATCCTCCCTCTCTGTAATACATATCTTTAAGGAACAAGCTTCATTATCAAAATACCCAAAGGCCATCAGCTTAAACAAGCCAGATGAGCATCTTTTGAAACCTGATAAGTAAAGTGGTACCGTCACAGGCTACTCAAGAGCAATAGTTGTTTCTACCATGGTCTCCATGTCTCCAAGTCCCCAGCCAGATCATTAATTTTTTTTTTTTACACTGTGCTGCTAAAAGTGGAGATTGTGGTGCCGACTGCTTTTTTCCAGCTATTTGTCCACCTGGATGGGAGAATCAGCTTCTCAGTAGTAACATGCACCTTTTTCTAGCTGTCTCCATTGCAGCATTGATTTGTAGGAAGCATCGAGTGCCTTTATCAACAAGCACCCAGACAATCAACAAACATACAGCTCTTCTTGACTTCGGTATCTTTCTTTCAAAGAACATGTTGGTTTATGTGATGGCACCTTTGAAGATGAAAAGATTTTATACTGTTATTGTGTCAGTGTCACACCGAGTGGAGGTGATTGTTCCTTTGCTTTTCTTCCTAGGAAGTTAGGAATTCGAGCTGGTTGGAATGTTTTTTTCCCCCATAATTTGAAAATGCTGATTCATTGAAAATGACACATTTAGGGGAAACGTGCCACCTTTGATGAAATTTTGTTTCAAAACTAAAGGAAAAACAGCATTTTGTTTTGGTTTTGGAAAATGAATTTGAGAGCGTATTTATTTATAAGATCAAATGTAATAGGAAATTAAAAAAGTCAAAAACAGAACAAAACGTTTCAATTGACCTCATGACAGGGTGAGCTCACCTGGAACCCCTCTCAAGCGGACACACACCTGCCACAGTTTCCTGCCTTCTGAGACCTCAGTAAGTTCACTCAGGCTCTTTTGTCCAAATAATACCCTCTCTTGGGGCCAGCTTATTAAGAAAACATAGTACAGATATTCTATACCAAGAGTCCCAAACATGTATCACTCCGGTGCAAGTAGTCCTTAAGATCCCAAGACATCTCATCTGTTGAGAACACATATCCCATTCTGGTATCTCTCACCACACATGGTCTCCTCTTCACTCTCTACCTGTCCTTCTGCCAGGACAGACACCCCCGTCCTTCCAGCTGAAATGCAACCACACTCATTTCAGCAGAAGTCTGTCCTCCGCCCCCTGCCTATCTTTTCCTCAACCCTCTCCAGCCCTAGCTCCAGCTCTCCAGAGCAGAGACATCAGCAAGAGAATAAGCAATAACAGTATATAAATCTTTTCATGAGTAAGCCCCTCTGCTGCTCTCCTGCCTTCATCCCTCTGGCTCTTTGGCTTGGGAGATCTGGTGCTGTCCCTGCAGTCAGCTTTCCCTCAGGAAACATCTTCTGGCTTTGGCAGTTCTTTTCTCCTACTAATCTCCTACTCCCAGGCAGCTCTCACCTGCCCTTCTCCTGACTAACTCACCAGATCTCTCTCCCCGCTAGGGCCCAAGTGCCCTCTTTCAAGCCCAACTGGAGTCAGATGACCAGGCACAGGTGCACCAGCCTCATCCATTCTTAAAGGGACAGTGCAATCCTGTGATGGACCCAAAACACTGCCCCCATCCAACGCCATAAGAATTTCAATTTGCAGGAAATTTTGAAATGTTGGGGTTTTGCTCTGTTCCAGAATGGAAGGAATTTTGAAATTGCAAAACTCCCTCTGAAACAAAAACTCTTGTTCCAGAACAGCTCTAATAGGAACTGCCAGATTTGATCATCTGTGTGTCCAATATCTTGTTTCCCACAGTGACCAGTACCAGCTGCTTCAGAGAGGTGCAGGAGGCGATTATGGAATAACTGCAGCGTGGGGCTCGGGTCACTTGCTGGAGGATTCTCTGCACTTTGAGGTCTTTAAACCACGATTTGAGGACTTCAATAACTCAGACATAAGTCAGGGGTTTGTTACAGGAGTAGGTGGGTGAGATTCTGTGGCCTGCGTTGTGCAGGAGGTCAGACTAGATGATCATAATGGTCCCTTCTGACCTTAAAGTCTATGAGTCTATGAACTGGCAAGAAATCCATTTGGCAAATCCAATCTATAACATGGTCAGCACTTTCTGGTCACTTTGTCAGTCTGTTTCAATCCCAGTTTTCCACCTTTCTACTATTCAACACTTCTCTAGTACCTTTCAAAGCATAAAGGACAACATTTTCAAATCTGTGTGTCTATGGTAACTAGGTTCAAATCCATATTTAGCTATCTAAATGGAAATGACCTCTCTTACAAAGGCCCTGGCACCTGGAGTTCCCAGTGATTTCACTGGGAGCTGGCTCTACTCAGCACCTCTGAAACCTGCTTGTATTTAGGAGCCTAACTTTAGGTACCCAGTTATGAAGTGTTGGTCAAAGACCTGAGTGAAACATGAAGTTACACCTGGCTAGCACAAGACACACATTTTTAATGATGAGAGAATTAACTGCTGGAATAATTTACCAAGGGTCGTGGTGGATTCTCCATCACAGGCAATTTTAAAATCAAGACTTTTTTTCTTAAAAGATACGTTGTTGTTCAAAAGGAATTATTTTGGGGAAGTTCTCTGGCCCGTGTGATACAGAAGGTCAGATAATGCCATCACAATGGTCCCTGCTGGCCGTGGAATCTATGACTCCGTGTTAGAGCAGTAGCTCTGTGTGCAGACTGCCTTACAGAGTTAAGCAAACGCAATATGATCCAGGTTTAATCCAGGAGTGCCCAAACAAAGGTTTGCATTGGTGTCGCTATACTGGTAATTAGATTTTCAGTTGAACAGGTGCAACTTCTGCACTTGGACAAGCCCTAAGTAATGGCTCCCTCCTACAGGTCTGTAAGAGCAGGAAGTGTCATTAACTCCATTTTACAGAGGGGGAGTCTGTCAACATGAATTTTTCTCAAATTGATTAACTTCTCATCTAGAGTGAGCTGGCTTTTAACAGAGGTCTCTTTAAATAGCAATTGTTCAAGTCCATTAACTTCTATCCGAGGATTTTTTGTCTGCTCTCTGGTTTAAGGAGGAAACAGACTACCCAGAAGACATAGCGAGTGCCTTTACACAAAACGCTGTCACATGCACCAAGGAAACCAAATGGTCAGAGATATTTTTCCATTGGCTTTCCAGTTCTAATCATTGCAGGTGTTCCTTGTATTCCTCCTGGGTACAATTTCAGACAAATGTGACTTTTCACATCGATGGGCGAGGGGAGGCCCCCATTAGGTAACTTGACCATAGTCACACAGTCAGTGGCAGAGCCTAAAATGGACCCCCAATGCCTGACACTCCATTCTGTACTCTAATATTAGACTGCACTTCCTCCCGCTAAGCGCTATGCCTGGCTCCAGTCTCACTTTCACTTCCCTTGTGGTTTACAACAAGACCATGGCCTGTTATAGTTTTTTATTAGAAAGTCCAGAATGATCAGATACCATTGTTAGGGTAACTGACACTTGACAGGTTGCAAAGCTGGTACTAAGTCCATTGGCCTGCTCTGCATTCCAGTGGATTTAAAGTCCCAGGCAGCACAAAATTTCCCAACGTATGATGTTGCTGTAACTCAGCACATGGAGCCAAAACCTTTCTTTCTCTGACAGTCAGAAACTCTGACTCTGGTTTGCCTCCTGGGTGCACGCAGAGGGCTGGCAGTAGGAAGTATAGAATCATAGAATCATAGAATCTCAGGGTTGGAAGGGACCTCAGGAGGTCATCTAGTCCAACCCCCTGCTCAAAGCAGGACCAAACCCAACTAAATCATCCCAGCCAGGGCTTTGTCAACCCTGACCTTAAAAACCTCTAAGGAAGGAGATTCCACCACCTCCCTAGGTAACCCATTCCAGTTCTTCACCACCCTACTAGTGAAAAAGTTTTTCCTAATATCCAACCTAAACCTCTCCCTCTGCAACTTGAGACCATTACTCCTTGTTCTGTCATCTTCTACCACTGAGAACAGTCTAGATCCATCCTCTTTGGAACCCCCTTTCAGGTAGTTGAAAGCAGCTATCAAATCCCCCCTCATTCTTCTCTTCTGCAGGCTAAACAATCCCAGTTCCCTCAGCCTCTCCTCATAAGCAGGGGTGAGCTGGAGCCGGTTCGCACCGGTTCGCACGAACCCGTTGTTAAATTTAGAAGCGGTTTTAGAACTGCTTGTTAACTAGCTTCCCTGCGAGGGAAGCTTTAATGGGCTCTGCCTGGGAAGCCTGTAATTCCTCCTCCCGGCCGCCGGGGGGCGCTGCGCTGTGCTGCGAGAGCCATGTGAGCTGCCTCCTGGCCCTGTTGCTGCTCCTGCTCTTTGGACCTCTGGCCCTGGGGCTCCTGCTGCTGCTTGGTGAGTCCCCGGCTGCGTCCTGCTGCTCCCAGCCCCCCCCCACATGTGAGTATCTGCGCCCCTCCCCCGCCTTCCCTGCCCCCAGCCACCCCCTGCCCCACCCCCTGCCCCACCCCCTGCCCCCAGCCACCCACAGCCAGCCCCTGCCACAGCCAGCCCCTGCCTGCAGCCCCTGCCACAGCCACCCCCTGCCTGCAGCCCCTGCCACAGCCACCCCCTGCCTGCAGCCGGCCTCTGCCCACAGCCACCCGCAGCCCGCCCGTCTGCATCACCTGCCCACAGCCAGCCCGTGTCACTCCCTGCCTCCAGCTAGCCCTGCCCCACGTCCCTATCTGCAGCCAGCCCCACATCCACTGGTGCCCTGCAGTTCCCAGGGCAGTAACCCTGCACACCTGCTTTAATGAGGGGGGGGCAGGGAGCAGCTGGGACCCACACATGTGCACACCCTAGAGTGACCAGACAGCAAGTGTGAAAAATCGGGACGGGGGTGAGGGGTAATAGGAGCCTATATAAGAAAAAGACCCAAAAATTGAGACTGTCCCTGAACACCACCCACACATGTGAAACGGAGCTCATTTCTAGTTCAGCCCCATCTTTTTAAAAAAGAACTTTAGGTAGGGTTAAAATACATCTGTATTTTCCTGGACATGTCAGGCTTTTCGGTTCTTAATCACCTCCTGGGAAAATATGGATGTATGGTAACCCTATTGGTACAAAAAATACATGCTGTCGCACATCCCTTAAATCAGAACTTTTTATAGGGAACCCGTTGTTAAATCAGAACTTTTTATAGGGAACCCTTTGTTAAGATTTTGGCAGCTCATCACTGCTCATAAGTCATGTGTTCCAGCCCCCTAATCATTTTTGTTGCCCTCCGCTGGACTCTCTCCAATTTATCCACATCCTTCTTGTAGTGTGGGGCCCAAAACTGGACACAGTACTCCAGATGAGGCCTCACCAGTGCTGAATAGAGGGGAATGATCACATCCCTCGATCTGCTGGAAATGCCCCTACTTATACAACCCAAAATGCCATTAGCCTTCTTGGCAACAAGGGCACACTGTTGACTCATATTCAGCTTTTCGTCCACCGTAACCCCTAGGTCCTTTTCTGCAGAACTTCTGCCCAGCCATTCGGTCCCTAGTCTGTAGCAGTGCATGGGATTCTTCTGTCCTAAGTGCAGGACTCTGCACTTGTCCTTGTTGAACCTCATGATATTTCTTTTGGCCCAATCCTCTAATTTGTCTAGGTCCCTCTGTATCCTATCCCTACCCTCCAGCGAATCAACCACTCCTCCCAGTTTAGTGTCATCTGCAAACTTGCTAAGGGTGCAGTCCACACCATCCTCCAGATCGTTAATGAAGATACTGAATAAAACCGGCCCCAGCACCGACCCTTGGGGCACCCCACTTGATACCGGCTGCCAACTAGACATGGAACCATTGATCACTACCCGTTGAGCCCGACCATCTAGCCAGTTTTCTATCCACCTTACCGTCCATTCATCCAGCCCATACTTCTTTAACTTGCTGGCAAGAATACTGTGGGTATTTTGTTACTCCCACTATTCTCTTCTGTCTCCCATGCCATGGTGTTGCAAATTCCTCCATAGCCCACACCATCTCTTTTACTTGGGGATTGGTCCTGCTTTGTCAGGGGGTTGGACTAGATGACCTCCTGAGGTCCCTTCCTGATATTCTATGATTCTATGATTCTGGCGCATGCTGATGGAACATGTCTCTCCTATCAGCCAGGCCTCTGCCAATGCACCTGCCAAATATGTTGTGGTGCTGGCCCCTTGTGCATCTGGGGAATGCCCCACATTTGTAGGCCTGGGACCTAACCAGGGCAAGATCAAACATTGACATTATGAATGACTTGACATATGCACAGTGTCCCATTGAACTGTGTGTGTAAAGTTATTCCATTTGCAGGACTGGGACTTGGGTTGCAATTAACTTCTGGAGTTCCCTGGCTCAGCACCGGAAGGTGCAAATTTCCCAACATGCCTTAGTCCCAGTATGTAAAGCGGCGATCTGCGTCAGTACAGCTCCAACGGTGGAAGCACTAGGCTTTGCAGACTACCGTGCTCAGGAATCAGTCCATCTTGCAGCAGTAAGATTGCTAGATTATAACCCCCAAGAATGTCGGCAGCCACCGTTGTGGGAAAACAGCTTGTGCAACACATTTTGCCCTCCTCGTTTTTAAACTCAAAAGGCTTTTTTGGTCCGATCTATATTTAACTCCCTTCCAACCCCCTCCTCACGTGTCTCACAATGAGCCTGGAGTTTAGATACATCTTGTTCCCTTAACTGGGAAGCTGAGAGCTATTGGAGGCAGTAAATCATTAACCCTGTCAGGTCATCCAGCATCTGTGGGTGAATGTGGCAGTGCATTGCTCAAATTGACAAGGGCAGGAAACACACCAGCTCCATACGGTGCGTGTGTAAATCCAGCATGCTTAAAAGTAGTTTGTTGTGGTCAAAAGTGGGTATCGGGGGAGGAGATTTAAAAAGTTAGATTTCAAAACAGTAAAGGATGTCCTAGTTCCTTAGGCCACACATGCCTGTTCAAGAGTGAATCGGAGCACCTGAATACTTGACTC
This sequence comes from Mauremys mutica, assembly GCF_020497125.1. NCBI lineage: Eukaryota > Metazoa > Chordata > Testudines > Geoemydidae > Mauremys > Mauremys mutica. The sequence goes on along the minus strand of NC_059081.1, from coordinate 70,635,699 downwards.
TGGGGGCTGAGGCTTTCAGCGCAGTGCAGGGCATTAACCTGGTTATTGCTAATGGCGTTTGTGTTCAGAACTCCCTGGGCATTGCTTTAGAGACGTCCATGCCCAGACGGTTAACCTGTCTCACCCGCTGTTTAGCTTTTGCTACTCAGATGCAAAACTGCCTTGTGCAGAGTTTCATGGGACACGTAGTGAAGTGCCTGCTCCAGGAGCAACAATTTGCGTGCTGCACTTAGACCTGTCAGCCCTGTGAAAGGAGAACGAGGATGAGCTGAATTTTCTCAAGGAGCGCAGGTCTAAGTGTGTCGCAGCTCCCCTACCCCCCCCCCATCCCACACACTGGAGATGAACAAGGGACACTTCAAATGAAGGTGATATGTGGGCCAAGGTTTTAAGAAGTGTGACAAAGTCAGACCTGACACTTGGGGAAGGGTGGTTGAAGGCAGGTGTATCAGTCTGAAAATGGTTAAAGGCCCCTATGAACGGAGAGAGGTTACTGCAGATTAATTAGGACACCCAAGTCTAAAGGTCACAAGCTGCCCTTTAAAAAGCAGTGGCTCTCAACCTTTCCAGATGACTGTCCAGAGTCTGATTTGTCTTGCGTACCCCTAAGTTTCACCTCACTTTAGCGCTTGCTTACAAAATCAGACATAAAAATACAAAAGTGTCACAGCCCACTAGTACTGACAAATGGCTGACTTTCTCCTTTTTACCATAGAAGTATAAAATAAATCCATTGGAATATAACTATTGCACTTAGATTTCAGCGTATAGTATATAGAGCAGCATAAACAAGCCATTATCCGTATGAAATTTTAGTTTGTACTGACTTCACGAGTGCTTTTTCTGTTGTAAAACTAAATATCTAAATGAGTTGAGGTTCCTCCTGGGAGACCTCTGTGTACCCACAGTTGAGAACCACGGCTTTAAAAATCCTCTTCCAATGGAAGGAGGGAGGGGAGAAGCAAACTGCAGAGGGATTGTGTGCAGCAAGGGGAAGAAGACCTGTTTTGATCGGAAAGGGGAATGACATGGTTAGTTCCGTTTGGGGAGAGGGCCTGGGTTCCTAGCTAGCTGGGCCCGGAATAGGTTAGAGAGGGTGGCTGGTGATTAGTAGCCAGTATAAGAAGAGGCAGGACTCCGGTAGGAGTTAAGAAATATATTTCTTTAAAGAAGCCCAACTCTAGGGCCTACTCTGTCAATAAACCCATGGGAAGAATGAAACCTCTGGAGCAGGACTGATTTACTCCAGGCCCCCAGTGCCAGAAGGAGGAAGGCAGAGCCCAGATGTGACGAACGAGGTGCATTTTCACAGAGGTTACTGGTGATTTGGGGAGCTGTCCCCACTAGAGACAGCCAAAAGGAGCCTGACTGGTAGAGAGTGCTGACCCTATGGAAATGAAGCCTCTGAAAGGTGTCTTCGAAACAGCCTACACCCAAACTAGCTTGTCATTTTTAAAATCTGGATTGTGAGGTATAACTAACGTACCCCAGTCACAAAGTGCCTTGGTCGATGGCCCAAACAACAGCAGGGCAGCCAAAGATTTGTGGATGAACTTGGTTGTCCCTGGCTCCCCATGACCAGAGTTGTGCCCAACTCCTCAGCATCCTGGGGGCTTATAAACAAGCACTGCCTGACACAATGAGCCACAACTTCCTAGGCAGCAATAGGCAGGGTGCCAAGCCATGCAACAGGCTGGGTCCCAAGAAGAGCCCTCCATCCCCATAAGGGGACCTGTCTTGCCTGTGCTGCATAAGGAAAATCTTACAGGGATTTTTGTTTTCACAAGAAACAGCCAAATCACTAAAACATAGTGCACCCTTCTGTGGTGGTGTTAATAGGACTGGCCTTTGCCTCTTTGCTGGTCAGCATAGCAAATCCCAGAATAAAAGTGGGTTTCCTCTGAAGAGCTGAGCTCTAGAGATTTTCTCCAAAGCGTGTCTTTAATTTCATCTGCCAAGAGGAAACCAACGGTCAGTGCTCATGAAGTAATGAAAAGGTCAGCTCACAGACTGCTGCAATGGGCAGCACAGTATGGGGAGGAAGTGACCAGCACTCTGTGGAGAAAGAAGTGGTTCAGGACTATTTAGATAAGCTGGATGAGCACAAGTCCATGGGGCCGGATGCACTGCATCAAGGGTGCTAAAGGAGTTGGCAGAAGTGATTGCAGAGCCATTGGCCATTATCTTTGAAAACTCATGGTGAACGGGGGAGGTCTCGGATGACTGGAAAAAGGCTACTGTAGTGCCCATCTTTAAAAAAGGGAAGAAGGAGGATCTGGGGAACTACAGACCAGTCAGCCTCACCTCAGTCCCTGGAAAAATCATGGAGCAGGTCCTCAAGGAATCAATTCTGAAGCACTTAGAGGAGAGGAAAGTGATCAGGAACAGTCAGCATGGATTCACCAAAGGCAAGTCATGCCTGACTAACCTAATTGCCTTCTATGAGGAGATAACTGGCTCTGTGGATGAGGGGAAAGCAGTGGATGTGTTATTCCTCGACTTTAGCGAAGCTTTTGATACTGTTTCCCACAGTTATGGGAGACAGTTATGGGAGCCAGCAAGTTAAAGAAGTATGGGCTGGATGATTGGACTATAAGGTGGATAGAAAGCTAGCTAGATCGTTGGGCTCAGCGGGTAGTGATCAATGGCTCCATGTCTAGTTGGCAGCCGGTATCAAGTGGAGTGCCCCAAGGGTCGGTGCTGGGGCCGGTTTTATTCAGTATCTTCATTAACGATCTGGAGGATGGTGTGGACTGCACCCTTAGCAAGTTTGAAGATGACACTAAACTGGGAGGAGTGGTTGATACGCTGGAGGGTAGGGATAGGATACAGAGGGACCTAGACAAATTAGAGGATTGGGCCAAAAGAAATCTGATGAGGTTCAACAAGGACAAGTGCAGAGTCCTGCTCTTAGGATGGAGGAATCCCATTCACTGCTACAGACTAGGGACCAAGTTGCTAGGCAGCAGTTCTGCAGAAAAGGACCTACGGGTTACAGTGGACAAGAAGCTGGATATGAGTCAACGGTGTGCCCTTGTTGCCAAGAAGGCTAACGGCATTTTGGGCTGTATAAGTAGGGGCATTTCCAGCAGATTGAGGGACATGATCATTCCCCTCTATTTGACATTGGTGAGGCCTCATCTGGAGTACTGTGTCCAGTTTTGGGCCCCACACTACAAGAAGGATGTGGAAAAATTGAAAAGAGTCCAGTGGAGGGCAACAAAAATGATTAGGGGGCTGGAGCACATGACTTATGAGGAGAGGCTGAGGGAACTGGGATTGTTTAGTCTGCAGAAGAGAAGAATGAGGGGGGATTTGATAGCTGCTTTCAACTACCTGAAAGAGGGTTCCAAAGAGGATGGATCTAGACTGTTCTCAGTGGTAGCAGATGACAGAACAAGGAGTAATGGTCTCAATTTGCAGTGGGGGAGGTTTAGGTTGGATATTAGGAAAAACTTTTTCACTAGGAGGGCGGTGAAACACTGGAATGGATTACCTAGGGAAGTGGTGGAATCTCCTTCCTTAGAGGTTTTTAAGGTCAGGCTTGACAAAGCCCTGGCTGGGATGATTTAGTTGGGGATTGGACCTGCTTTCAGCAGGGGGTTGGACTAGATGACCTCCTGAGGTCCCTTCCAACCCTGATATTCTATGAGTCTATGATTTGCAGGTTTCTGGTGCACTGTATGTCATAAGTACTGATCCAGTTAAGCTCTGCTGTTTTTTCAAAGGAAGCGTGTTTTAGATTTTTGGGGTCCAGCCAGGAGTAGAAGCACAAGTGATATTGCAAGAAAGTCTGTCTGCAGTGTGTTTCTAGCTCAGATGCACTCCTCCCTGATTTCAAGGGATCAGAAGAGAGCCTGTAAGTAATTGCTGGAATTCCAGACCAGAAGTGGCTGGAGGATACATTTTGCTGAGACTTGTATGCTGCTTATCCAAGCAAAGCAAAACTGAGCACTGTGCTGCTTACCCATTACCACCCTTTTTGCCCTTCTCCTAGAACAGGGGTGGGCAAACTTTTTGGCCCGAGGGCCACATCTGAGAATAGAAATTGTATGGCAGGCCATGAATGCTCACAAAATTGGGGTTGGGGTGTGTGTGTGGGAGGGCTCCAGCTGGGGGTGCAGGCTCTGGGATGGGGCTGGAGATGAGGGGTTTGGGGTGCAGGAGGGTGCTCTGGGATGGGATCGAGGGGTTTGGAGGGCCGGAGGGGGATCAGGGCTGGGGCAGGGAATTGGGGCGCAGGGAGAGGCTCATGGGTGCAGGCTCCCAGTGACGTTTACCTCAAGCAGCTCTGCTTACTGCCCCGTCTGCAGGCACCACCCCTGCAGCTCCCATTGGCTGTGGTTCCCAGCCAATGGGAGCTGCAGGGGCAGTGCTTGGGGCTGTGGCGGCGTGCAGAGTGGAGCCCCCTGGCTGCCTCTACATGTAGGAGCCAGAGGGGGCATGCTGCTGCTTCTGGGAGCCGCATGGAGTTCCCCAGCTGCAGTGCCGGAGCAGGGCAAGCTCCAGACCCCACCCGCCAGTGAGAGCTCGAGGGCTAGAATAAAACAACTGGTGGGCCGGATTCAGCCCCTGGGCCAAATTCAGCCCATGGGCCATAGTCTTCCCACCTCATCCTAGATCACTGAGGTCTCATATTGTCATCACTCCCACTGAGTAGGGCCATAAGGAATTCTCGCTGGGGCCCCATCATAGCAGATATGCACAACCTCATGAGGCATTTCCCTTTTTCCCCCATGGAGGAATGCACAGCCTCTGTTCTCAGCATTCCCAGTACCTGTCCACCCAGGGAGTGAGAGACCAGGACAATGAGTTAACCTTTGATTTCCTGCATAAGAATATGCATCACTACCAAGTGCCCAGCCACCACACAGTTTTGTAGACTCCCTGAGGCATGTGTAGGGGGATGCTCCTCCTGATTATAGACTCATAGACTTTAAGGTCAGAAGGGACCATTATGATCATCTAGTCTGACCTCCTGCACAATGCAGGCCATACAATCTCACCCATCCACTTCTATAACAAACCCCTAACCTATGTCTGAGTTATTGATTGACAGATGTCCTCAAGTAGCAACAGTGCTTCCTACAGACAGAAGGAAATCTGTTGTCCCTAAAGCCTTACTGATATTTCTTATATTTCCCTCTCCTCTCCAAATAGTCAGCAGACTTCGTGCTGAGAGTGGGAGCCTACAAGGTGGAACCAAACAATGTAAAGATTAGACACTAAGTTCTGGAGTTGGCATTTAGAAAGTGTTAGCATGTGTCTCTGGAGATGGATTCTGGGCCAGTCCTGGGAATCAGGGATGCTTGACTGCAAGCCCCAGAGTGAGGCGGACAGGCTTGCACGGGGCGCAACAGAGCCAGTTAGCAGAGAAGAAAGAAAAAAGTACCTGGGAGGTAAAAAGAGGGGAGAAAACCTCAGAAACTGTTCAGTGGGGAGGGGAAAAAATGTATGGAAGGAGTGGGGAGTTCTTTAAAAACTGATTGGGACTTGGAGGAGTTCAGAAATATTATGCCACCGCAAATGGGAATCCAAGAGAAAAGGGAGAGAAAAGGGGTAAAGTTATGAGGGACCTTAGCAATGCAATAGGAGGTGGGAAGATGGCAGAAGTATGTCACAAAGCAAATGCCATTCATTCAATTAATTGAACTGTGTCTCGGGCGCTCACGCCCGCCTGACCACCTAGGCCCGGGAGCCGAAGCTACAACATCCACGCTGTTATTTTTCATGTGCTAGCTCAAGTCTGTCCCCCTGGGCTGGGAGGCTTGCTGCCAGGGCCAGTGTTGACCTGGCCGTTAATAGGGCTACACTCATTCACACTAGTTGACAAAGCAGCCCAATGTTCAACAACATGAATTGCTTGAGTGTGTCTCATCTGCTAGATCGATCGATCTGAGCCGTAGCTCATTAAGGAAAGGGTTGTGGTCAGTCTCCTTCTGCACTCAGCGTGCCTCCTACATGTGGTATGGAGTCCCACAACGTCCAGAGGCAGTGGAGTAATGAATCACACTGTCTAGGAACTGTGCGTATCTGTTCCCCTCCAGTGTACGGGTTGTCATAGCATCCCCTGTATCTTCTCCGCGCTCTCTAGCACCATCTACTAGAGAGCCCCTCCAATCAGTTCTCTTCTGTCTAGCTACACGTAGGGTTTGACATGTCCCAGGAGGCTGGGGGCAGTGCAAATTGCATGTCCTTGCACCAGCAAGGCTCCTTGTACCACAGACTGAGGGCACTATCCTTCCTCCAGTGTTATGCTGGGAAGGGCAGTGCCAGCTTCTGCTGGGGACTCGAGAGCAGCCCAGCCAGAGGAGCCTGCAACAGGGATATGTTGAATCAGGGCATGCTCAGCTGTTTTGGCCACTCCAAGCACAACACCCATTGTTCAGGCTGTAGCGGCTGTCTGCGTCCAAGCAGAGATGGTAGCTGTTTTCTGCCACAGCAGCCTCCCCCTCGCTAACACTCTGCTACCGGGGCCCTACACTGTGGCTTGTGCTGGCAGAAGCTGGCATAAACCAGGGGTGAATGTAGCCCACTCTATATTAGCGCCCTGACAAGCTGGTCATCTCATGCTCATTACCAGGGCCACACATAAAGCAGGGCATTGGAGTGGGAAGTTGCAATAGAGAGAAATGCTCTACATTGCTCCTGGCTGCAAATACCTTACAGTCTAATAACCAGCCCTATTAGCCGAACTGTGAATCCACTTCGCTGCCATTTCCAAATGGCCCCAGCCCTCTATTAAGTGCCCCCCATGGCTCTACAACTTCTAGCAGCTTGCATTCCCTCTAGGAAATTTACTCTGCTCTAGGCTTTACAAGCTTGCCCAGGGACCCCTCAATGTTCCATCCAACCTCCAGAATCATGGCGCACCCCTCCCCACTCCCATTCCTGCACCGCTGCTTCCTTTAACCTCATAGGAGCCATCGGGGGCTGTTCTATCCTACCTAAAGTTAGGTAAGTTTTGCAGGATGGGAGCCTACATTAGGACACAAGGGACTGGTTCCTTCAGGATCCCAGAAGCATCACAAACCTCACCATTTTTTGTTCCAAACATAGCACAGCATGCAAGCACTCAGGTGCGTGTGCACACACACACACAAGTGCCTTCCCTCTGGGCAAAGTGTGAAGGAGTAATCCAGTCACATTATCTAATGCACTTCTGGTAGGAACCCCAACACCACAGCGCCACGGTATTGGGGATCAGACCCAGAAGAGAACAGAATCTGGAGCTCCATATGGAGGTGAACAGAACAGATGTGTGAACACTGAGCCAAAGGACACTGTGGCATTACCAGAGCTGAGCTGACCATATTTAAAGAGACAGGGGGTAGAAATACAGGTCCCCTGCGGCACTTTATACAGCTTTGTGTCAAACATACTGTGAAAAGGCAGCTCATTTATAGTGAAAGCACTACTTGTCATTCGTTCTGCATCCTTCGGGTTTCTTACTTCCATGTGCTGTAGAAAAACATGGCGGCATTATTCTTTCCGTACTGAATCTCTGGAGTCTAGGGATCTTTTAATTAGCAGGAAGGCTCAGTTAATTAATAATGGACATTTCCCTCTGGTTACCCCAACATGTTTATATTTCTAGTCTGAATCCTTTCTGATTGCTTAGGGCATGAACCAGGTACTGCCACCCCGTCTATCCTCAGCCACTCTAGGCATGTCCTCTACGTTGTTAAGCCCTTTTGTGTGTTCCTCCTGCTGCCCAAGGGCACACGCACACCTACCACAGCAGGTGCTTTTGCTTCATTCTTAACATACGTCACAGATATTTCCATTTTCTTTTCTGGATAATTTTGGATTGTTGAATTCTTATTGAGCTCAGGATTTGTTACAATCCATTCCATCTAATACTGAGAAGTTTTCTAAGGCATTTGCTTTCAAATGCATGATTTCCAGCTTTCACATCCCTATGTTAAGGTGGAAATAACATGTGAGCCAAAGATTCATAGTTTAGTGTTTGAGCTGTACATTTTTGATGACTGATTTTATTCTGGAATAATTATTCCAAAATAAAAAAAATCACTGGTATTCCAGAATAGAGTGTTCCCATGAGGAACTGGAGTAGCTATTCAATATCTCGTGTAGACAAAGCTTTAGCATTTGTGACCAGGCCTTAGCAGGTGAAAGACTGGTGAACTAACTCACTACAATACTCAGTCCCCAACGCAAAACTTCTTAACGTGCCATGAACTCGAGACAGGATATTGGGATTAGGTTTCACTAAAAATACACATTTGAGTTGGGGGGGTGGGGAATACACGCACAGAACTTCAATTGAAAGGGCAGAGGAAATGCTGAGCTGCTCCAGCTAGAGAGAAAGGTCTATAATTAATGTAGTAGGAAAATTACACGTTTATCTAGCCCCCAAAACACAATAGCAGACATCCATTTCCTGCAGCGCCGTGGAGGCTTGCCAGCTAGCAAATAAATCACTAAGCCACAAAGCCAACAAGGAGGAAAGGAGAGGGGAATTATCACAGAGGATGCAGCAGCCTTTTGTACAAGGAAAATAATCAGTGTCTCCACCAGACATCTATTGTTTATCAATAATAGTCTCTAGTGCTCCAGCGACTTGAATAGCAACATGGATTTAGGACTGATTGATGTCAGACTCCTAGGATCATACAAGATCGAAACTCTCAACAAAACAGTAACCCAGTAGCCATGCTGACCTGCCCCAAAGTCATTCAAGTGCCTTGGAAAAAACAGCCCGAACCTGCATAGACAGGGTTTGCTGGTCACTTGGCATATAAAGCACTGGTGATAACAATATGGTTATTTGCTTAGCTCAGGGAGGGGGCTGTTCCAGTGTAGTAACAATGGTTTGGCAGGGCTGTTGACAGGATTGCATCTTGAAGTGAGAGACTGTTTTCATTCATTTATTTTAAATATTGAAATTTTAGTAAGGGACTAAGGTCTTTCTCTTCCCCTGCCCTGGCCCCTGATGCCATATTAGGGGTTTCACGAGATAGGGGCCTGAGCCAAAGTCGATTCAGTTTACGACAGTCTTTCCACCGACTTTGAATCAAGCCCAGGGTGCATTACATGGGTTTTATTACTTCCTCTGAAGCATATGGCCTTAGTCTTTATTGGAGATAGGAGGCTGGATTAGAAGGACAATTGGTCTGCTCGGCTCTGACAGTTCCTGTCTTTCTCTCAGCTTAAGGCTGTGTTAAATGAAGTGTAGGAGTGCCCCCTAGTTTCCAGAATGGGTTTTGGCTACAGCAGCTCTGGCAAGTGAGCGAACATTCCTAAGTGGGTTACACCCCCACCCCATCTCTCCATGCTCTGTTTTCTGAAGAACTGGACAGGAGTTGCTCATGAGCCTGGGTTCTGTAGTGCCATCACAAGTTCGACATGGTTATCTCTGGGTGTCCCGCTTCAGGAGGATCCCTCTGAAAGGTTCTAGCATTTGTAGTTTGTTCTTGAGATGATAGATGGTGGCACTTCTGCTGTACAGTCACCTAGAGTCTTTACAAAGGGCAATGGTCAAGCCACTAGCTTAAAGTTAACTCTTGAGGAAAAATGATACAAGCCTCTGATCTTTCAGAGCCTCTTGCCACTTTGGACTCACCGCAAACAACTTCACCTGGCTGATCTCCACACTTGCAAAGGGAGTGCATTCTGATACCTGCTTATGGACCTCAGAATGCACTATTTGTGACATTCCCATGTTAACGCGCCTCCTTGGTGCTTGGCTGGACAGTCAGATGCGCTTTTATACAGCCCTTGAGAATTCCAGGAGAGAGCAGTGGTGTGGATGCTATTATGAAAGTTTAGGTCAATGACTGTTGGGTGAAACACTAACTCCTAACCCACAATTCATTTGGGCAGCTCTCCCATGTTTCACTGCAGCCTACAAGAGGCATAAGCTCCCCCATTCCCAGATGTCAGATTCAGACATTAATATCTCCAATGTCTCACCATTTGAAACAGAGAAAGTTACCACTGTGGCACTTCCCCCCACCCCAGCACCTTTTCCAGATGATCACAATCAGGACCAACAGCAGTAGCGCAGGACTGCAGGTGTGAAGTCTCTTCTATAGCCCGGGCTACCAGTACTGCTTACTAAGCTGGAACCTGGTGCCCTCAAACTCACTAGCTTGCTTCTTCCATTCTCTGTGCTCCAAGGAGTGTGCTCAGTTGAACCGATGAACTAGTTAGTATTTAGACATATCAGCAGATCAAAAAATATTTCCGAACTCCCACCAAAGGTACTTAAGCTTTTCCTTCTTCCCTTGGACTGCTGAAAAAAAGAAAGCGTCAGCGGAAAGGATAATTCTCTCTCTGATGATTGGCTGACATTCACGTATGTGGCCACCAACAGCGGCCTACTCCTCAGTGATTTGTAGAGCACAGTTCTTTGGTGTTTTGAATAGCATATATCATTTTGACAAAGGTATTAGTACATTGCTTGGACTGAATAATTAAATGCAAACCCCTCTTTTAACGCAGCATTAAGGCCAAGAAATTAAAAACATACAGTAAAGACAGACACAAAGCTTCAGTTTCCCACAGCAACTTGAGTGCTGTCTATTTGTATGGCACATGTTGGAGAGACTGTAGCCGCTTGGCTTTTCTGGTGTGTCTGTACAGCACCTAGCACAAAGGGACCTGGATCCTGATTGGGTGCTACTCTAGCATACACATCATGTCAGTTATCATGGCTTTAAAACAAGCTCTGTGTCGTGCATTTGCCTTACAAGTTAGCTCGCTGACTCCGGAGCTCAGTAAGACTGGGTCACCTTAAACCCCGCACAGGAAGTGACCTCAGGATAAATTGAACTGGGACTGAGGAGCTGTCTGTAACCACCTGTGTTTCGGAAGTTGCTGCCTAAGCGTGGCTCCTTTTGACACCACGCCTTGCCAGAGCTCATGCTGAACTACTGATCATGTAAGAATTCCCAGTAACCCACAGCCACTCAGGGGTAGCCCTCTGTCCACAGCTATTGGGTGGCTAGGACTCATGTAGAAACTGATGAGCTTGCCCAGCCTTGGTCACCAGACCTGGGTCTTCTTTCTCAGGTAGCAAAGCCCATGCATGTAGACACAGGTCCAAGGTTCAATCGCCGGGCCCCTGTGTTACTTATACATGTCTCCTATGGGCTCTGAAGCAGGAAAGGTTTTGAAAACTGGGCCAGTGGGAAGGATCTGATGCTACTGGTGTTTCCAGAAGCTGGTTAGCAATTCAGACAGCTCCCCACTTCCAAATGAGCATGGGACTGAAGGGAAAAGAGACGATATTCTGCAGCGAGGATTGGTTCCAGCAAAGTGGGACAGTGTCAAGGGTTGTGCAAACCAAGCCTGCGAGGAGCCCAGTAGTTCTAGGGCCTGTCTTTGTAGAGCTGGTGCAGCCTGCAAGCAAAGAATGAGAGTGCTATGGGAAAGCTGGGCTGCTGTGGTTTACAGCTTCATGTAAAGAGCTGCATGGAGGATGCCATTTGCCATGCACAAACCCAGGAATGATGCTCCATGGTCTTGAGCGCTGCCTATCGGAACCATATTGATTAACTATTTACAGACAGAGGGTGCATTCCTGTGACTGCAGGCATGTTTTGGCCATGGTCCAGGACATTCCTCTTGGGAATAACAGAGGTGGCAGCAGGGGTCCCTTCTCATCCTGAGAGAGGCAGGGGTAGCAGCAGGACTTATCTCTGACAGTGAGATAACATCCCATGCAAACACATGGGTTAGTCCATACCTTTGAGAGCTATTGTTTCAGGCTCTCTGCAGACTCAGGCAGACATCACTGCAAGTTAAGGTTTCAAGCTTTCCTTCACAACCATGAGACAGAGGATTTTATTTTTAGCTGAAAGCTTAGATTCTGCTGTCATCACATGACTCCAGGAGCTGGGGCACCAGGCACAGGCCTAGAGTGTTTATGCCATAATCTGGCTTTGCAGCTACATTGGGTCTCATTTCTCTGCTTGGCGGAAGGAGCTGGTAAACCAAGTGAAGCAGCATGATCCAGGCTGCAGAAATGCCTAGGGTAGGAGATGATACTGGTTGGGCTGAAAGACAACCTCATAGCTAATTCCACTGTCCCCCTCTTGCATCAATATCTGCTGCAATTCTGCTTCCACCCCTTGGACTCCATGGTAACTCTCAGTAAAGGACACTAAAGAGCTCCTCCTGTCCAAGTCCCAGTGCCTCCTCCCCCTCCTTGGACTGTCTGCTGCCCTTGACACAGCTGATCACGTCCTCTTCTTTGGATTTATTCCTTCCCTAGGCTTTCATGGCTCTCGCCTAGAGTGATTGTCATCCTGCGTCTCCTTCACACTTAGCAGCATCTCATTCTCCCCTTTCCTACTGTTCCTCAAGGCCCTACTTTCGCCCCCCTTTCCCCTCTATCTGCACCCTAACCTGCATGAGAACACAAGGATCAAATAATCCCAGATGAATTTGAAATAATTGAGCTCATGTAAAGCCTCCTCACTTCAAAGGAATTTTTTAAAACAGAGGCACTGAGTCTCACCAGTCAGTAGGTACATGGTAAACTCAGGTGAGACTCATTAAGGAGCTGTGCCACTGCATATTGAAATGACACATTAAAGGACAGAATTGTAATGAGCTAAAACTCCAGTGAGGCAGAACAAAAATGTTTGCTGAAGATAACTTGATCCTAGACAAGGGAGTAAAAATAGCACAGATGCACGTGGCTTCCAGGGAAGGAAATGAATGAAAATACTACTCAGGAGATGGCTGGATATGGTGGTAGCAAACACATGGTGACCAAAGAGAATGATCATCATCAAGCCCAATCCCAAAGGGACGTAGCCTTTTTGCAGATCAAGTGCCATTGGAATGGTGCTTTCTTGCAGTTTCACTGATCATTTTCACCCCTATGGCAGAGGGAATGAAATCAGGTTGTTCTACACAACAGGAGGTGGAACTGGGACCTCAGAAACAGATGACTAAGCAGTAAGTGGGAAAATCTTACAGCAAATCTTGGCAGAAGCCTGTGTCTCCTTCCATTTTCATCCCCCCCCCCCCCCCCCCGCAAAAAAAAGATGTCTGGTGCAATAAACAGCAGAGTCAGCAAACAGCGTGCTGAATTGTTCTGGGCATCAGTGTAGACCATAAGAATGAAGACAGATGGAGGAGCATTCATCACTATGTCAATAGAGAAACTCCAAACCCATACTGGAGCAGAGGTCAGTTGCATGCTACTTTCAGCATATGGCCAGCACTTGACCCAAAGAGCTATCAACATTAAAGGCAAACTGTCAGGAAGATGCAGTGACACTGGCACACTGGGAAACCAGCCGAGTTTGATTTTTTAATGGTTTCCCTTGTGTGCAGCAGGCATTCCGGCAAAGCTTGTCCCGAGACTGCAAACCGCCAGATGACTCCAGCTGGTAAAAATTATACCATTAGAATCAGCAAATCCAGACGTCACAAAAGTGACAATTAAGAGAACCTTCCTGCTCATCTTTAGCAGGGTTGGGCACATGCCAAAATATTGTAAAACATAGCTAAGGCTGGAGTGATTAGTGAGCCAGCAACCAGCAGTTGGAGGGAAACCGAGCACATTGAAACCTATGGAGTGATTGGAAGCAGAGAAGAGATGGGCCAGTTCTGTGGGTCCCTCATACAGTTCTAATTGCTTTGTGTAACGGAAACAGTGAAATCTGGAGAAGCATTTTAAAGACAGTGGATGCAGACCTGCAGTATATCTATTGGCCGAGTCATGTCCAGCTTCTGCCCAGCTCTCCTGTGTATTGGACCTTTATTGCAGGCCTGGATCTGAGGAATCAGAACAGATCAGGGGAGCATGCTGGTCCATGCACTGCAGATCAGAGCAACCACAGGCAGTTTTTCAGCACACCCGCTGCACAAAGTGGCTACAGGCTAATAAGGCTAGTTGGAAACAAGCAGTAAATATACAACATTTGAGACTCAATTCAGCCGGTGTGGTCTGACTCACACAACAAGTCCTCTAGCACATTTACGGTGGGCATTAGTTTCTATGCAGAGGGCTCAAGCAGACTGGAAGCCCTCACTGAAGATACCCTAGCACGTAGCAGTGCAAAAGAACAGCCTGACAGGAATCTAATATTGCTGCAGAAGTATTGGCCAGGGAACATAAAGCTTAACTAGAAGTCACTGGAAACTGGGATAAAGTGAAGTAGCTGTTTCAAACCTATCCTGCGGGAAGGGTACCTCAAGCCTGATCCAGTAAACACAGAAGCATTAAAAAGATAATGGGCATCTCTACTGCCAACCTTATTTGGAAGGTTTCTCAGAGTCAGGGTGGAATTTCTGATCAAATTGAGAGAGAGGGGCCTATGATAGCACATGGGGAAGATGCATATTAAAGTCCCTGCTCTGGAGCAGGCAGGATTTTCTGGAGTGGGTTGCGTGTGTTTGGGTGCAAAAAATTTCAAAATATTTCTGGGAGCAGCCCAAACTCTGGAGGAGCATAACTAGCTTAAAGTCTCCCTCTTTAAGCTAGTTATGCTAGAGATGTAGTACATAACCCTGAGTTCAGTGCAGTGCTTAGTTGTGCTCCTGAACCTTGTGGTGAGTTGGTCTCTTAAGTTCAAATCTCATTGGCTTTCAAAGGAGCACAAATACAAGCTATGGACGAAGGAAAGGCAAAGACTCCTTTGTTTAAATGTACATTGACATATACAGGCTCAAGCAATTTCACTGTATTTCAAACCCTAATTTTAGTTTGGAAATACAGATTTTTCTCCATTTTGATCCAGAATGTCATCAGAGGTTTGTGTATTCATGAATATTTCTAATCCATTTTCCCCTCCTTCCCTCCAAGTACAAGTCCTTTGTATTGTGAACATCAGGAGAAGATGACTTGATATGTGTCAAATACTGGGAAGAATCTCTGTAGTGCTGCAGAATCTCTTTAGAGCACCTGTGAGTTGAAATATCTCCACTTTTGGGGAGAGGGCAGTTTGTATTTTTTTGTTTATTTTGAAATATTAAAGCTGGGCTGTATTAATACTGCCTGAAATTTTTTCATATCTACTAGAATTTGTTTCCCTACAATGAATGTGTAAACACCCAAATTCTGTCTAAGACTACTCTGATTGGCTCAGTATAGCCAAGAGCAGTCAGTTGATATAGTCCCATTTATTATAACAAGTGTACTTTATTCAGCAAAAAACATGGGTCCAGACTGAAGATGGGCACAGCAGAGCTTCGGGGTGGGCAGGGAGCCGGCTATCACTGGTTGTCCAAGCTCAAATCATTGCACAGGTTGGAGCAGCCTGAGGATTGCTCTACCTTTAGCCAGATGATTATAGTCCCCAAGGGACCATGCAACTCATCTGGAAATGGCCAGAGTGCAACTCATTCTAGTTGCTCCACCCCTCTTTCTTCCCTTCCACATGTCTTCTGTACCAGGGCTGTGAGGAAGTAGAGGGATTCACCCTACCCTGGGGAATCTCCAGCAAGGGATGTCCCAGTGATTGCTGCTCCCTTTACACTGCCTGATCAGCACACAGAACCTTGCCCATGGTCTCTTCTCTTAAAGTATCCTAGGAAGGCTTCCTTGGTCTTCATTTGAAACAGCTTGCTGATGGGTCTGCGTAGTACTGATGGGTCACGTGGTGCTGATCTCATCCTTGTTTCCAGCAGCTAAATCACATTAGGAGAAGCTCAAATGCTTCCCTAATGCTGTCTTCATGTTATTGGCTACCAAAGGGATGTTGTGATGGGGAGGGGATGGCCTGCCAATCCCAGTTGTGCAGACAAGGTATCCATGAGATGTGTCTACTAATTTGTGGGGCTTAGTCTAAGATAGCGCAAGTTCCTCTGATATAGCACATCCTGGGCCCAACGGCAAAGCTGTTGCAACGTGAAGTATTTTTTCCTACCGTAGAGTGTTCAATGGGAAAAGATCTAACTTCCCAATTAAGCCATTTCTTAAGGTTAAATTTCTGTTGAAATTTAATTTCTACCTTGCATAATCCAACAGGTTACTGACCTTTAAGAGCCAGGAGTGAAACAGCCATTTTCCCGCAAACTGATGTGCCCTTGAGTTTAAAAAGAACAGTGGTTAAACCTCCCTTATTAAAGATAATAGTCACCTAGTGCTGTTTTCCTTTGCTCGCCTGGTTTATCCACTTGGGGATCAGATTCCTGCCTGAAAGAGTGCAAGGCTACTATTAGCCTTTAATTGATACATTACAAAAATAGTTATGGAGAGTGACTACTGTGCATGGGTAGGAGGGACTTTATCAACTTAAATAACTCGCTGGTACCTTGTCGGTTTTTTTAGAAATATGCAAAAGGCAAGGTCAGTCAACCGAAAAGTGTACGTGTCAGCAAAAACTCAGGTTTGGAACATTACAAATGCTTTAGCTAAAGCCCTGGGGGGAGGAAATCAAACCAAACTATTTTCTTTGTATTCAGCTGTGTAACTTCCCCTTTGATTTAAGGAGTTTTGTCTTTTTTTTTTTAAACTGCAGCACAGCCGGATGCCATTTAAAATAGCAGCATTAAACACTTAACAATAGGGTTTGTAATTGAAACATCAACGGATCACAAAATGAAACAAAAAGCACTGGCTGCTGTTGCTGTCAAAGTGATGGGTGCGTTGTTTTCAAGGCTGCTGGATGTGGGGTGGATACTCTGAAAGGCATCGGTGTTGTGGTTCACTGAGGACAGAGTATCGTTTCTGTGTAGACATGGCCCCATCTTACTCAAGCGGCTCCCTTTGCCTAGAAAAAGTCAGATCTGCTTTCCCTCCCCCAGAACACCATCCTTGCCACCCTGGATATCATCTCTCTCTACACCAACATCCCCCACCCTGATGGCATTGCTGCCTGCCTCAAACTGTACAGGAAAATGTACAAGGCTTGGAAATCCACCCCAGATACATCAGCAAGCTCATCCACTTCATCCTCACCCCAGTGGTGGATTAGCTACTGGGCCGATGGGACCGTACCCAGGGGTCCTGGCCAAGTCCCAAGAAAAAATCCCCCCCAACAGCCCCTGACCCTGTCCATTCAAAAGCCACATGACAGGGAAGCCCCCACCCCCCACTGGCCCCCCAACTCCATCCCCGGCAGCAGCTGTGGGACAGGGGAAGCCTTCCCCCCCCACAGCGACCCCTGACCCTGTCCCCAGCAGAAGCCCCCTGGTGGGAGAAGCCCCAGCACCCCCAACCCATCCCTGGCAGAAGCCTCAGGGCAGCAGGGGAAACCCCTGTGCCCGACCCCCTCTCCAGCAGAAGCAGCGGGCGGGAGAAGCCCCAGTGCCCTAACCATGGTCCCTCGTAGAAGTGTGAGGGGTGGCGGGGGAAGCCCCAGCACCTGGACCCCACTGTGGACCTGGGATTGAGGAGTTCTTGCTCCCCACTGCGCCCCAGGGCTGTAGCACGGGGACAGAGCTTCTCCAGTCTTGGGGCCACAGTGGGCGAGGGACAGAAAGAAGCAAAAGGGGTTTCAGTGCTGCAGTGGGGCAGCAGAATGGGGGGGACAACCCCCAGGAAGGGCAGGAAGGGGTGGGGCTGTGGGTGGGGCCGCAGGCAGAAGGGGTGGAATGAGGGCAGGGCCCCCACTTCCTCTGGCCCAGGGCCCCAGGAATCTTAATTTGCCTCTGCCTCACCCACTATAACCTTTATATTTAACAAACACTTTTGTACAAATACTTGAACAGTGTGAGTACTAGGATGTCTCCCACAGCAGCAGCAACTTCCTAGACACCACAATCAACTTCATCAGTAGAACCCTACAGATGGCTATAGACCAGAAATCCACGAGTCACCACATTTACCTCCACAGATCCAGCAACCACTCCAAACACACCAAGAAATCTGTCACTCAGATACCACAGAAAATGTTCTGAGGAGAAAGTCCAGAATACACAGACTCAGAATATTAGGCCAGTAGGGAGACTATCATGATCATCTAAGTCTGACCTCCTGCACATTCCAGGCCACAGAACCTCACCCACCCACTCCTGTAACAGACCCTTAACCTCTGGCTGAGTTACTGACTGATTTAGAGACTAGGTTATAGAGAATCCACCATTTACTCTAGTTCTAGACCCTGCCCAATGCTGCATAGGAAGGCAAAAAACCCAATGGTCTCTGCCAATTTGACCTGGGGGGAAATTCCTTCCTGAACCCAAATATGGCGATCAGTTAGACCCTGAGCATGTGGGCGAGACCCACCAGCCAGCCACTTAGGAAAGAATTCTCTGCAGTAAGCCAGAGCCCTCCCATTTGTGTCCCATCTCCAGCCATAAACTTATCAAGCTCAGTTTTGGAATCAGTTAGGTTTTTTGCCCCCACTGCTCTCCTTGGAAGGCTGTTCCAGAACTTTACTCCTCTGATGGTTCAAAACCATCATCTAAGTTCAAGCCTAAACTTGCTGATGGCTAGTTTATATCCAGTTGTTCTTGTATCAACATTGGCCCTTAAGTTAAATAACTCCTCTCCCTTCCTGGTATTTATCCCTCAGGTGTATTTATAGAGAGCAAATCACATCTCCCCTCAGCTTTTGGTTAGACTAATCAAGCTGAGTAGGTTTTCCATTCCTCGGATCATCCTTGAAGCCCTTGTCTGAACCTGTTCCAGTTTGAATTCATCCTTCTTAAACATGGGAGACCAGAACTGCACACAGTATTCCAGATGAGGTCTCACCAGTGCCTTGTATAACGGCAAAAACACTTCCCTATCTCTACTGGAAGTACCTCCCCTATTGCATCCTAGGATCGCATTAGCCTTTTTCACAGCTGCATCACGTTGGCAGGTCATAGCCAATATACCCAGGTCTTTCTCCTCCTCTATTGTGTCACACTGATATGGCCCCAGCTTACAGGAAAACTTGTTAGTCCCTAGAGTACATGACCTTACACTTTGCATTATTATATTTCATCCCGTTTCTATTACTCCAGTTTTCAAGGTCCTCCGGACATTCTTATGCGACATTTTGATCCTCCTCTGTATTGGGAATACCTCCCAACTTTGTGTCATCTGCAAATTTTATTAGCACACTCCCACTTTTTGTGCCAAGGTCATGAATAAACATGTTAAACAAGATCAGTCCCAAGGCCGATCTCTGAGGAACTCCATTAGTAACCTCCCTCCAGCCTGACAGGTCACCTTTCAGGATAAGCCATTGTAGCCTGCTCCTTAACCAGTTCCGTATCCACTTTTCTTGTATTAATCCCCATTTTCTCTAATTTAACTAATAATTTCCCATGTGGAACTATATCAAATGCCTTACTGAAATCCAGATAGATTAGAGCTACTGCATTTCTGTGGTCTTAAAAAAAATCAGTTATCATCTCAAAGAAAGAGATCAGGTAGATCTGGCATGATCTACTTTTGTAAAACCATATTGTATTTTATCCCAGTTTTACCTCTGTGCCCTTAACTACTTTCTTTTTCAAAATTTGTTCCAGGGTCTTGCGTACAACTGAGATCAAACTAACAGGCCTGTAGTTTCCTGGATCACTTCCTCTCCCACTCCCTCCTTAAAAATAGGTACTATATTAGCAATTCTCCAGTCACAGGTTATGACCCCCGAGTTTACGGATTCATTAAAAATCCTTGCTATTGGGCTTGCAGTTTCATGTGCCAGTTCCCGTAATATTCTTGGATGGAGATTATCCAGGCCCCCTGATTTGGTCCCATTAAACTGTCTGAGTTTGACCTCCACCTCGGATGTGGTAATTTCATCTTCCACATCTCATTTCCATTAGCCACCCTGCCACTGCCCCCCAAGGACTTCATTAACCTTATTAAAAACTGAGGCAAAGTGTTCATTTAGGTGTTAGCCCATACCTAGATTATCTTTAGTCTCACCCCATCGTCAGTGTTTAGCAGTCCCACTTCTCCCATCCTTGCTTTCTTTTTATTTAGATGGCTATAGAACCTTTTATTATGGGCTTTAATTGCCATTGCAAGGTCCAACTGCGCTTGGCTTTTGGTAGTTCTCACTTTTCCCCCTACACTTTTTGACCTGCAAAAGGTAGCTTTCCTTGCTGATCCTTCCCATCTCCCATTCCTTTTTCTGCTTTCTCTCAATACCCTGTCTGAGATGCTTGCTCATCCAGTTTGGTCTGCAACCCTTCCCTACAATTTTTTTCCCCTTGGTTGGGATCCAAGCTTCAGAGAGCTTCTGCAACTTTGACTTACATTAATTCTATGCCTCCGCCACAGTCAGATCCTTGAGTTCTTCTGTCCAGTTCACTTCCCTAACTAACTCCCTTAACTTTTTAAGTTTGCCCTTTTGAAATCAAGGACCCTCGTTGCAGACCTATCCTGTTTCTCCTTCCATTTAAATTGAATTAGCTCATGATCACTTGAACCAAGGTTTCCTCTGCACTAAGTTCTTCTATGAGGTCCTTGCTACTCTACTTACCAATACTAAAGCTAAAATGGCATCCCCTCGTGTTGGTTCAGTGACTATTTGGTGAAGAAATCTGTCAGCTATCACATCCAGTAGAGTCATTTTACTGCTGGTATCACCTGCTGGACTGTTGATGTCATTGGCACTATTCTCCTACCTTCGGTTGTTCCTTTCTCTGTTGTTGTATTCTCTCACTCTATTTTTCTTCTGATCAATATTAGAATCAGGTATAGCGATTACATGCACATCTCCCAACCATCTCCCCTGAGTCCCTAAAGGTATTTTAATCAGTTGTGCCCACTTCCATCCCAGAAGTCTATTTCTCTCCCTACTGAGATGGAGTCCATCCCAGAGTACAGTCATCTGTCCATGAATGCTTTCCAGTGGCTGACCATTGCAAAGCCCTCTTTACACCACCATTGTCTGAGCCATTTGTTGAGCATCATAATCTTGTCTTGCCTTCGCTTTCCTTCTGTAGGGACAAGTAGCATCCCACCAAAGATTACCTGAACCTCCATTTCTTTAACTGTCTTCCGCAGCCTGGCAGTCTCCCTTTATGCCTTCCTGAAAGATTCTAGCAGTATCATTAGATACATGTCTAAACACATTAAAAACCACCTTCACCAAGCAAGGACACTTCAGGGAAACAGATCACATCATAGAATGGGGCACCCAAATACCTCAAGAGAACCTGCTTCAATACAGATAAAACCTTGCTGGCCACACACCCTAATTTGTCACCTACCACCTCACACTATAAAGAATATGGGGTATCAGACAATGGCAACCCATACTTGATAGGGAGCACAGCATGAAAAATCTTTCCTATCCCCTTCCCATTCTGGCTTCACACCAACTCAAAGCAGCACCAGACACAAAACCTACTGACAGATCTTCACCTCTTCAATTCTTCAGTGATCAATACCCCCTCTCCCAACATACCTTTCAAGATCCATCTGTCCAATACATGCCTAACACAATATGTGGTGTACCTCCCCCAGTGCGTCAAATGCCCAAACAACTAAGTGGGTGAAACCAGAAAAATCATGAGACAAAAACCCTATCACCCATGGGTGAACACTTCTCACAGAGCGATCACTCCACATCTGACCTTTCAGTCCTAGTCCTCAAAGGAACCCCAACAACACCTTCAAAAAGATGAGCCTAGGAGCTTAGATTCATAACTCTGCCAGACCCTAAAAACCATGGACTCAACACAGACACTCTTTTTATGTCTCATTACAACAATTTGTAACACACTCTACACTGCCCCTGCTAACCTTTATTTGCACACTTCATTTGAAGTGATCTCCTACAGCATGTGAGAAACCTTCATGTTTAACATTCTGTCCCACTTGTATTTAGCTTGGGCATTCTGGTTACCTTCCCCAAATCTGAGGAAGGGTTCTGTGTAGCTCAAAAGCTTGTTCCTTCCACCAAGAGAAGTTGGTCCAATAAGAAATATTGCCTGACTACCCTGTCTCCCATATCCTGACAGGAAACAGTTTACTGCTTTTTATTAGTGTTAGAAGAACCAGCATAACCTAGAGAATGAGCAGGATAAGGATTCCTCGTCTTTATTATCACACAGCTTTCTACTAAATCCTCCGCTGTTACACCCATGTAGTCCCCATGTCTGTCAATGGAACTAAAACTACTCTATGGAAGATACACAATTTTCAATCATTTCTATGGCCAGGGCCATCCTTAGGGGGGTGTGGGGCCTGGGAAAAATCAGCCCCTGCCGGCTTGGGGGTCTCGCTCTGAAAGCCAGCCCTATTACCCCTGTCTCCCCTCCCCCTGGCCCCAGAGCAAAGCTCCAGGCACGGGGCAGCAGCAGATCCCTGGGCATATAGGGCAGCAGCCAGGAGCCCAGGGCCAGCAGCCAGGACCCTGTGGGTGCTGCAGCATCCCCCATGCCCCTAGTTCCTGCGCCTATGTCTTCCAGGACTGACTGCGCTGGCCAATCACACCGGCCAACGAGGCCCCCCAAAAGTGCAGGACCCAGAGCGGTCACCCCAATTTGCCCTACCCAAGGGATGGCTTTGTCTAAGCCTTCAGTGGTTGAATTTGTGGGGCTGGAAGCTAGAAACTAAAATATTTTGAATTGTCAACTCAGCTCATTAGATATGAAATCATTTAGAGACAATAGCTGTGGAACCCTACCATACCATTGTCAGAGTCCATTTTCAGTACAGAACTGTGCTCTAGTAAATTATAAATCAACTTGGCAGATTTCAATCTTTTGTAATAATTTTGATGGATAGATATTAAGCATTTTTTATATTTTTATTGATTTAAATGTTCACAGTTGTGCAAATTTATGGAGAGGGGAATTGGACAGTGGTAGGGGTCAGACAATAGTCAGAAATAAAACGTTAAAGTTTTATAATTTAAAAACACAAATTGTCAACAGCACACACCAAAATATATAAAGTTAATATCGTGAAATTAAATATAATAAGTTTTCAAGCAGCGTTTGTCTTTCTTTATTTGTCAGTTTGATCATCATTCATAGAAATATTTTTTCATCAGATTGTGTGTTTGGTAAAATTGATGTTTACCCATATTTACCAATAAGTCTCATCCTGCCAAGCCTAGTTATAAAATGACATTTGGTGGGGGTGGGGGCGGGCTGCAGAAGTGATTACATACGCAGTGGTTACATACGCTGCAGTTCATTTATTGAAGTGCTTGCATGTCCCATTTGAAGGCCCCACAGTAGTAAATATTGAGAAAACAATGTAAATCTGTGTTTAGAGCAAGTTTCTGAACTTGGATGCAGGTCAGATATTTTGCCAATAGGGACACAGTAGTGCATCTTTCATGGGAATGACCCAAGAATGTACAGTCATTTTGTATGGAGGTTGATATTGGGATAAACCTAATTTTTACAGAGTGATTTTGAGGCAAATCAATCATTCTTGTTGACACGTAAGGCCAGAGATTTAAAGGTATAATCCTTAGTCCTGCCAGGAGTACAGGGGACTGGATTAGATGACTTCCCGTGGTCCCTTCCAGTCCTATGATTCAGGCACCTACAATGCAGAAAGGTGCCCAGTGGGATTCTCAAAAGCACCTAGACGCCTAACTCTCATGGCAATCTGTAACAGTCTAGGTGATTCTAAAAATCCCACAAGGTGCCTATCTGTACCTGAGGTGCCTAAATACCTTTAAAAGTCTGGCCCTTAGTTACTAGTGGATCTGAATTCCCAGGAAGAAGAATCAGTACATAGGGCTACTCTTGCTGCTGAGTCACCACGCGCAAAGAAGTGCAGAACCATTCAGAATGGTGACAGAGTAGAGTAACGTCTGTTTAGATGAAGGGATGCACAAGAGTCTTATTCAAGTGAATAAGTTACATTTATATGAGCCAATTTAGCTGCTGTGCATTGGACGAGATATCTGATTACCATGTGTACTACAGTAGCCCCTCCCCCAGAGCAGCGTCAGCAGCTCTTCCCCCACTGCAGCAGCTAAGATTTAGTCAGGGGTATTTATAGTACAAGTCATGGACAGGTCACAGTCCGTTAATTGTTGTTTATTGCCCATGACCTGCTCATGACTTTTACTAAAAATACCAGTGACTAAATCTTAGCCTTAGTTATACGTTACTCCTCCCCTGCTGCCTCCAGTGAGAGGGAGTCTTGCTTGTGGTAGCTGGATGTCAGCTCTTTAGCACCACCAGCCTTTCAGCCATTCAAGCACTCGCCTCTGGGCTATGCCAGCCCTAACTTTGTCTTGCAAGTTAAGAGGTGCATCCTAATCCCTGAGTCCCTTTGATTCACTCCCCTCTTATATGCAGTCCCTGACACTGTCTCCTCACAGAAATTCCAGATCCTCTGCCCCCAAAGGAGCAGTGTGCCAGTTTTGCCTTAAACCCACCACTCCTGTGTACCACACAGCACTCGTGAGCCCTCATAACAAACTAAAAGTAGGTTCATTTAAGAAAGAATAAAGATTTAACCAGAAGTGAAAGTGATGGAAACAAAAGTCATAAAACAGGATCTACACATATCGGTAGTTACCTTTCCTGTCTAATAAAGTAGGCTTCACCCCCAAAGATCAGTCAGTTGCAGAGCTGACTAATTTCACAAGAACCAGGATTCAAATGTTCATGGAAGCCCCTCGCTCCTTAAAGGGGTTTCCTTAGTAAATGGATCCAGGGTGCCTTTCCCCACACTGAAGCAGTCTTTTCTCTTTAATTCATAGCCAGGAAGGTCTCCTGCCTGCTGTAATGTTACTTTTCACTGCCGAGTGCTTTCAATAGTTTGCAATTGTCCTTGATGCTTTTCCATTGACTGTTGTTCAATGTGGCAAGGGTAGAAGACAGAATCTTGCATTACTTTGCCACTGACTAGGAACAGGTGACAACTCCCTCTTGCTTGAATGGTTTTCCATTGAGATCCTCTACCCTAGTGACCAATTTTTACTGAGTCCATAAGCCATACTTTCAATATTAGTCCTTAAATATTACCCCTTCATACATCTCACAATGATTATGAGTCTTGACAAGTTACGAGCTCTGTGCAGATACCTGACATGCTACTCTGCATGGATAAATATCCTGTAAAACATGTGTTTGGTTTACTGAGCTTGTCTGGTCTGTGATGAGAGTTATTTGCAAAGAACCAGGGACCCTTTGCCAAGGAGCCTGATGGGTACCGCAGAAAGCCCCAGAACAGATAGATAGCAAAGTCTATTATAGAATTTTTGTTCCAAGTCAGAAGGCCAAAATCTGCTCATTAGCAGCATAAATCTGGAATAATTTCACTGAGCAACTCCATGGAGCCTCTCTGGATTTACACAAGGGGGACTGAGCTCAGAACCTAGCCCAGTATCAATATGGCTAAATCTCTGTATTATTTCCTTTAGGAAATCGTTACTTCACTGCTCAGTACAAGAAAGGTAACACTCCGTCTCTGTACTCCAGGACAGCTGTGCTAGACAAGTAACTTTCCTGACCTGAAAGGGTTAGAACTCCACCCTGCCAGCCAGACCTCACTGAGTGGTCCCACTGACTGTGTTGGGCTACTCCAAGAATAAGGAACTACGCAAAGTGAGTATGGGAGGCAGAATCGGGCCCTGTAACTCTACGTATTGCAGCCGAGGCAGGAGAAACTGAGCTGGACAAGGATTCCAAAAGTGAAGCAGGGTGTGTGTGTATGGGGTGTGTCTCTACACTTGGAGCACACCATGGAGCCGGTAGGGATTAAGATATTTCTTGAAGGAGGAGCCCGATGGAGCTTGTTATTTGAACAGTTATTCTAGACACGTGGGGAAGGAGGGACGTGCTCGAGGGACATAAAGGCCGGATTCAGATCTCATTACTCTGGCATCCATCAGGAGTAACACCACTGAAGTGAATGGGTCAGAGTTTGGTCTCTGATGCAGTAACTCCAGTCAGAGCTCCAATTTGCCCCATCCTCATTGCCACACTCGCTAGCAAAGGTTCCAGGTTCTATCAGTTGTCCTACTGGCTGAGGAAAGCTGGATGGATCTTCTTCTCTGAAGCTCAGTGGCACCGGCGCTGGGCAGGCCTCCAGGGTGTCACATAACTGTGCAGCATTCTCCCAGGGACTGAGTGCACTGCCCCTCATTCAGTTCTCATTTCCACTGGGGTGACTACTGGGCCAAATTCCACCCTCAGCTCTATTGGCAACAGTGGGTCTATTGCACATTTTCAGGATAGTAGCAAACACTAGTGATGCTGGCAAAATCTGGCCCATGGACTTCAGTGGAGTTACTCCTGATTTACACCACTGTGGGGAATAGAATCAGAAGGTCAAATTCTATTCAGCTCCACACCAGCATAAATTGGGAGATCCTCCATTGACACTCAGTGCCCTGTGTCCTGACACCAGCCCTTTCCAGTCTAGCAAGCGACTTCTCAGGCTTTGGTCCCCCAGTTAACAGCACTGGAATAATCAGTAATTCATTCTTATGGCTGCCTACATTAGACCAGGTTTTAGGTTATTTCACACGACAGTGTAGAATACTTTGTGTTGGAACCAATGTGAAACAAAGTATTGTCCTCTTTTATCTACTATCCTGCATTTCTTTCAGCTACTTCTAACACACCACAGGCACCCCTAGTTATTTTATTAAATACTTATATGATGGTAGCCCCTAAAGACCTAGCTGGGATTTATGCTTGGTGATGTACAAACACAGAAAAGTGTCCTGAAGGGCTGACGTGCTGAAGATCTGTTTTCTTTCAAAGCATTTGAAAAAGTCTATGACTGGGGCTCCTAGTGCTAGGATAATACAAATAAATAGTTGCAAATTGAAGTTTCCTTAATTCAGTGGAGGTTTTTTGATGATATATTTGCTTCACTCTCTTTTAAAAACTCCCATCATCTTACCCATTTACCAGTTCATCCATATATTTTAAAAGTCTCCTGTTGTTGCCTATGCTTAATTCATAAGACAACAGAGCACATTTTTTGAATGTTACACGGCATGCCTTGGATGGTGTATTTTAAGCATGCAGTTGGAGGCAGTTAATGGGGGGAAGAATTTCATTCATTGTGTCTTTGACCATTGCTCTAAATACTTCCTATTTTCCTCAATAGATTTCCCAGACATTATACAATCCCTGAGGCATTCTACATTCCCTA
This sequence comes from Mauremys mutica, assembly GCF_020497125.1. NCBI lineage: Eukaryota > Metazoa > Chordata > Testudines > Geoemydidae > Mauremys > Mauremys mutica. The sequence continues at coordinate 70,608,740 of NC_059081.1, read as the reverse complement.
AAAGTCAACTTCAGTAGAGTCCAGAATGTGGGTTGCTTCTTCCAATACTTAATACAGCCTCATGAGAATGTCAAATTTATTGTGATTTCTTACTAGATCCCAGAGGACACTCATGAACTTGGCTTGGTTTAACATATTTGGCTCCTCTACTAAGACTTTGGTCCAGGAAATCTAATCGTGTTCCACTCATCCCTTCTGAGATTTTTGTATCTTGGTATGTTGCTTTTCTAGTTTCCTCAAGTCAGAGAACCTTATTCAGTAGCATGCTGGTTAGGGCACAGGTTCATCTCCCACCCCTCAATCAGGCAAAGAGAGGAATTGGAGCAGGGGCTCATATCAGCAGTAAATGCCCCGAAACCCCAGGCCATAGTACCATGCTCTAGCTGGCACTGGATCACTGAATACTTAATTATTTATACCAAGTAGAAGGGTTTCAAGAAGAGGGACTTGGCTCTACAGTCTGGTTAGAGCATGTGCCCAGGATGTGGCAGGCCCAGGTTCGAGTCTTTACTCTGACTCAGGCAGAGCAAGGACTTGGATGTAGGTTTCCCCATCCCAGGTGAGGGCTCTAGTTCTTGGCTAGGCCAGGGTCTCTCTTGCTCTCCTGTATATTCATGAACAATTTCAAAAGGTTTGATTTTCATTCTATACCAGAACAAAAACAAAACTCAAAAATTTTAAATTTTTCAGTGAAACGGAACTGTTTTCCATCCGGCCCTAACTTTTGCCCAAAAAACTCAAACCAAATTATTCTGGAGGGTCAAAGTGCAGCTACTGTCTTCATTGTCTCATAGCTACTTGCTTCTGTACTTCCTGGTTCCAGCCAGAAGAGGAAGATAAGTGTTGCTGTGATAGCATTTTTGACCTCTTCAGAAGCAGGAAGTACCGGATTTTTTTTTAAAAATGAGAAAGCTTCTTCATGTTTCCACCCATAACTTTCAGACACAGGAGGTTCAGATAAGCATCTGATATTCAGCCATCACTGGCTATATATTCCAGAATGAGATTCATCTCTCTCTCTCTAAGAAGAGTGCAAAGGTGCCATTAAAAGGAAAACCCTGGTGTAAAAAGCCAAAGAGGAGAACGGCTAGCCAAAAACTCCAAAGGTAATAACAAAATGTTTTTAAGTACATCAGAAGCAGGAAGCCTGCTAAACAACCAGTAGGGCCCCTTGATGATCAAAATACAAAAGGAACGCTTAAAGACGATAATGTCATTGCGGAGAAACTAAATGGATTCTTTGCTTCAGTCTTCACGGCTGAGGATGTTAAGGAGATTCCCAAACCTGAGCTGGCTTTTGTAGGTGACAAATCTGAGGAACTGTCACAGATTGAAGTGTCACTAGAGGAGGTTTTGGAATTAATTGATAAACTCAACATTAACAAGTCACCGGGACCAGATGGCATTCACCCAAGAGTTCTGAAAGAACTCAAATGTGAAGTTGCAGAACTATTAACTAAGGTTTGTAACCTGTCCTTTAAATTGGCTTCGGTACCCAATGACTGGAAGTTAGCTAATGTAACGCCAATATTTAAAAAAGGCTCTAGAGGTGATCCCGGCAATTACAGACCGGTAAGTCTAACGTCGGTACCGGGCAAATTAGTCGAAACAATAGTTAAGAATAAAATTGTCAGACACATAGAAAAACATAAACTGTTGAGCAATAGTCAACATGGTTTCTGTAAAGGGAAATCGTGTCTTACTAATCTATTAGAGTTCTTTGAAGGGGTCAACAAACATGTGGACAAGGGGGATCTGGTGGACATAGTGTACTTAGATTTCCAGAAAGCCTTTAACAGGTCCCTCACCAAAGGCTCTTACGTAAATTAAGCTGTCATGGGATAAAAGGGAAGGTCCTTTCATGGATTGAGAACTGGTTAAAGGACAGGGAACAAAGGGTAGGAATTAATGGTAAATTCTCAGAATGGAGAGGGGTAACTAGTGGTGTTCCCCAAGGGTCAGTCCTAGGACCAATCCTATTCAATTTATTCATAAATGATCTGGAGAAAGGGGTGAACAGTGAGGTGGCAAAGTTTGCAGATGATACTAAACTACTCAAGGTAGTTAAGACCAAAGCAGATTGTGAAGAACTTCAAAAAGATCTCACAAAACTAATTGGGCAACAAAATGGCAAATGAATTTTAATATGGATAAATGTAAAGCAATGCACATTGGAAAAAATAACCCCAACTATACATACAACATGATGGGGGCTAATTTAGCTACAACGAGTCAGGAAAAAGATCTTGGAGTCATCGTGGATAGTTCTCTGAAGATGTCCACGCAGTGTGCAGAGGCAGTCAAAAAAGCAAACAGGATGTTAGGAATCATTAAAAAGGAGATAGAGAATAAGACTGAGAATATATTATTGCCCTTATATAAATCCATGGTACGCCCACATCTCGAATACTGTGTACAGATGTGGTCTCCTCACCTCAAAAAAGATATTCTAGCACTAGAAAAGGTTCAGAAAAGGGCAACTAAAATGATTAGGGGTTTAGAGAGGATCCCATACGAGGAAAGATTAAAGAGGCTAGGACTCTTCAGCTTGGAAAAGAGAAGACTAAGGGGAGATATGATAGAGGTATATAAAATCATGAGTGATGTTGAGAAAGTGGATAAGGAAAAGTTATTTACTTATTCCCATAATACAAGAACTAGGGGTCACCAAATGAAATTAATAGGCCGCAGGTTTAAAACAAATAAAAGGAAGTTCTTCTTCACGCAGCGCACAGTCAACTTGTGGAACTCCTTACCTGAGGAGGTTGTGAAGGCTGGGACTATAACAGTGTTTAAAAGGGGACTGGATACATTCATGGTGGCTAAGTCCATAAATGGCTATTAACTAGGATGGGTAAGAATGGTGTCCCTAGCCTCTGTTCGTCAGAGGATGGAGATGGATGGCAGGAGAGAGATCACTTGATCATTGCCTGTTAGGTTCACTCCCTCTGGGGCACCTGGCATTGGCCACTGTCGGTGGACAGATACTGGGCTAGATGGACCTTTGGTCTGACCCAGTACGGCCGTTCTTATGTTCTTATGTTCTTAACTTTAACAACAGAGCCACTCTCAGTGCATCCGTAATTCTTCCAATAAGATTGTGTACATCTGGGAAAACATGTCTTAGTTTCTACTGTAATATCAGTGTATGTACCAATAAGATTGCTGAATCAAAGGTTTTCAGCCATAGCTGCCCTTTGCTTTACCCCTTTCATTCTCTTCTTTAATACAAGCCAATGGGTGTTTTACTTTAGCAAGTCTCACTGAATGTTTCATCTATCACTACAAAATTGGCTAGGCAGATTTCCATAGTAGCAACTACTTTCCTTCCACTTGGCCGAGATAGAGACTGACTCCATTTAGACTGTCCCTGATGTGTGTTATAACCAAATACAGGGATACTTAACTGTAAAAACACTCAGGGCAAATCAGTAGTGGGTTCATCTTTAGTGAGTTATACTCACTAACATTAGGTCTGAATTTGGTCTACTGACTATTTCTGTCTACTTCCTGAGTCTTATCTATAGTTTGGGGTGCAGCACCCATCCCCTCCTCTGTTAACATTATTCTTCAGATGCTACTACAATATAAATAATGAACTGAGCCCCAAGAGGCACCAGCTGAGATCAGGCTCTCACGCATAAATACAGAGTATGAGACAATCCTTGTCTGCAAGTAGGGCTGGCTGGAAAACACAAATTCTGTTTCACGAAAAATTCAAAGATTTAGGCATTTGGTTTTATTCTGCAGTTGGGATAAAATTGAGACCTTTCACAAAAAAAAAAATATATATATATATATATATATATATGAAAGACACCTGGCAAGACTAAGATTCAAGTCTTACTCTGCCTGATTCAGAGCAGTGATTTGAACCTGAGTCTGCCACATCCCAGGTGATTAAATGTATACACTATAGAATATCAGGGTTGGAAAGGACCTCAGGAAGTCTTCTAGTCCAACCTCCTGCTCAAAGGAGGACCAATCCCCAGCCCCTCAAGGATTGAGCTCACAACCCTGGAGTTAGCAGGCCAATGCTCAAACCATTGAGCTATCCCGCCCCCCAATACATGGATATTCCCACTCAAGCTGGAGCTTGGGTTCTGAACCCTGACCAAGGGGGTGGTTCTCAGAGCCCCAGTTCCAGCCTGAGCAAGAATATCTATATGGCTATTTTTAGCCCGTTAGTGTGAACTCTGCAAGTCTGAGTCTGTAGACGTGGGGTTAAGATTCATTGCCACAGGGTTCCCGGCCCCTTTCACAGCACAGGCATACCTTGAACTCCAAACCACCAAACTATTGGATCTTCTGGGGTAGTTCATTCTCTCTCTCCCGTGCCCTCCCAGAAATTCCATCCTAGAGCTCAGAAACCTTCCCACTGAAAGTTTTGGTTTCAACAATTTGGTTCCGGCAAATGGGCATTTTCTGACAAAAAAAGTTTAGTCAAAAAACTGACCATCTCCATTTACAAGACAGACAAACTGGGAAAAGAGGCACCAGAATGGTAAATAACTTGCTCAAGATCAGCAGGTCAGTGGCACAGCCAAATTAGAATTTAGGTGTCCTGATGTATTTCCCCTGGACCACACTGCCTTTCATCTCTTCTATTAAGGATGAGATTTACCCATGTGCAGAGAATCCACAAGAGTCCCATGAGCCATTTCAATTCCCTCTTAACCGCTTAAAGTAGAATACCTTGAGAGCTCAATTTTACAGCCTTTCCGCAGGCACATTTCCCTGGGGGTTGTCCTTGTGTTAAAGTGGCAGGCTTGGCCCCCTCCTTCTCTATCCCTGTGAACCTTCAACTCTGAGACACCAAAAGTAAAAAGGACCCAGTGAATGAGGTCATTAGGCTCTGAGTTTATTTTATTAACAGTCGCTTCCTCACCTGCTCTTTGGCCTTTTAATACCTCACCTGCTTCCTGGTTGTCTGTGTTTATTGTTAAAGGCTAAACCGATTAATCAAGCAATCTCCTAGTCTAGGCACTTCCCGCTCTGGTACTTTGTTATATGGAGATATTTGTATTATGGTAGTCGCACCTATGGGCCCCAGTCATGGACCAGCAACCCCATTATGCTAGGTGCTGTACAAACACAAGACAGACAGACAGTCTTGCTTTTGTAATCCATAAGAGACCAAATGAGTGATCTCAGGCACATTAATAGTTTGTACTTCTACAGTGCCTTCTGCCCTGTGACAGTGGTAGAGGGTCACAGGTAGCATCAATTTCTTCTAACACTGATCAAGAAACCTCCTTAAGATAAGTGTAACCCTTCTGCTGGGTGTTCTCAGCAGCAAAAAAGAAGCTGGGTTCAGTTTTCTAGGGGTTGCTTCTAAAAACTCAAACAGTGGCTCAACCCCATGCCCCCCTAGAAACCTGGGAAGCTATATACCATGCTGAGCACCTCTGATAGGCAATACTCTCCCACTGGCAAGTACTTAGTCCAGGGAGTTAAACAAAGAGAACTTTTTTGGAGGGAGGAGGGGGAAACACCAGAACAAACTTGGGAAAACCAGCAAACACAATCTAGGTATGACACCCAACAGGCTCCAGGTGTTTTAGCAATAGTCCCAATCTCACTCCTCCTCTGGCAGTTGTGAGTGCGTCCCAGCCACTTCCCTCTTCCCCACTCAGTTTGTTGCTCTGGGTAGATGGAGGCCAAGAATTGTGGCAGGTCTGGACTGCACGGGCTGTTCCAGGGGCTCTACTACCTGAGTCAGCCAAAGTAATTTCAGCTTTAATTGCTGGGGAGCAGGGCCAGCTCCAGACCCCAGCGCACCAAGCGCGCGCTTGGGGCGGCGTCCCGCGGGAGGGCAGCAGGCAGCTCCGGTGGAGCTCCCGCAGGCATGCCTGCGGAGGGTCTGCTGGTCCCGCGGCTCCGGTGGAGCATCCGCAGGCGTGCCTGCGGGAGGTCCACCAGAGCCACGGGACCAGCGGACCGTCCCCAGGCACGTCTGCAGGAGGTCCACTGGAGCCGCGGGACCGGTGACCGCCAGAGCACCCCCCGTGGCGTGCCGCCCTGCTTGGGGCAGCGCAAATCCTAGAGCCGCCCCTGCTGGGGAGGGAGGGTCACACCAGAGGCTACTGCTCTCTCTGGCGCTTCAGCTTAAGCCACCTCAGCTCTGCACCATGCAGAGATTTGTAGCGGTCTCAGCTCAGCTCCTTAGGCAGGATTTGTGGTGCCTAAGGCTTAATGGAGCCCTTAGACCCAGAGAGGCACTCGCAGCTTCTGCCTAGAACCTCCCTCCCATCTGGTTTCCTGTTGCAGTTTCAAAGCCATAGGACATGTTTTGATCTGAGGGCACTTCCCAAGTGTGAAAGTTTTGTCCTCAGATATTCATGCATAACTTTCACTGAAACCAGAGCTTGTTAAATTAACCCAACTATTTGCAGTAACCAAGTATTACTATCAAGAGGCTTCCAATCGTAAGCCTTTAACCTGCAGGCCATGCTTCCTCTCAAAGAATGGATGCCCACTAACTCCAATAACACCAAAGGAATACATCAGGCCAGATTGAGTTATTTTGCAAATTGCACCACACTCTCCAAACACCAGAGTTTGCAGTTTTTTAGGCTTCTCCTGCTCTCACTGAACTCAGTAGGGGTTTTGGTCCCAATCCCAAATCAAAGGGAGTTTGGTGCCTAAATACTTCTAAGATTCTTTGCTCCTGATGTAAGTGGGACCAGGATCTAGCCCTATATGCTGAGTTTTCAATTACAAGCTAAAACCCTAGGGCCTTGATAAAAAGCCTCACCAAGGAGGAAAGCCATGAGAATAGTTCTTCACCAAGTACTTATGTAAGAGACATGGCACTATAATGATTGGGCGATCTAGAAATCCTACCAGTCCTTGGCAAACAACTTTCATGATGCCAAGAACATACCAAAGAAGTCACCCAAAAGAGCCAAGGGCTTTCAAGTGGGCCAAGTTTGTGATAGCATTCAAGTGAAATCATTTCTGAATGCTAATGCAGACCAATTTTTGCTCCTGAAGACAACCCATAATTTGCCAGAAGTAGATGATGAATCCTTCTATATGCATATATGGCCCCCACCACTTGAGCAGCTCCTGTTAGTTGCAAGCACCCCTGGGAAGGAGGGACTATCCCATTGCACAGATGGGGAACCAAGGCACAGGGTGCATCAAGTCACTTGTCCACTGTCATACAGGAAGTTTGTGGTAGAGCTGGATGTGAACCTAAAACTCTTGAGGCCCAGTTTGGGGCACTGGCCACTAAACCATCCTTCCCACCTAAAATCAGCGCAAGCTGAGCCTCCCTCACAAGTGAAAATGAGTTTTCTGGTCTCATCCCAACCCCCACACTGCAACACCAGCTTCCCTTTTGACATTGGCAGTCTCTTCCCAGAGCTGAAGGGCCAGGTCACAAATGAGTCTGGCCCCTGGACTGAAGCAGCCCTCTCTGATAGGCTCAGCATCAAGGTGCATTAACAGTGCTTTGTGGGGAATCATGTAACTTCTGCCTGCACCATGCTGACTCAGTCCAGTCCTATCAACCCCTTACTCTTAGTTTCAAAGCTGCCTGGGGTAGCGGAACACTTAGTTACCATTAATTAAATAAAAGACTTGGAGGCAGCTTTGAAGAAGATCTCCACCTAAATTTCAATGTGTGTTTCACTGGGGCACACAAGAGCCGTGTCTCGTGATGTTAAACAAATTCAAACTTTCAAGACTCACTCAGCAAACTGGGCTGATATCAAACAGGGAAAGTGTGCACTGCACAAGTGGAGGTAGAACCATGGACCAGCAGCACGTTCTGATGTTTACACAGGGGAGTTTGATCTAGCAGGGCCATTGACTGATTGATTGATGAAGCTGCTTTCTGATTTTGTGTGTCTCATCTTGCCAAGATTAGAAAGAACCTTCTCTCGAAAGGAAGGCAGGTTTCATGTTGGGTTGCAGAGGTTTGGACTAAAATTAAAGCTGAGGAAGGGAAGGCTCCGATTTAGTCCAGCAGCTAAATACTGTGCAGATGGGGATCATCAGAAGGCCCAGCTAAAGGTCTTTGTCTTTGAAGACATGCTGGATTATTGTTAGTTTTGTGATGTAGGTTCTTTTGGGGGACCTCTTGCAAACAGCTAGTGTTTGATCTTTGCCTTGATCGCTCTAATTAGAGTCAATTCTTGGGGTAGAGTTGCTCCCTAGAAACCAGGCACTGGTGTTTGGACTGGGACTCCTGGAAGAGGGAAGTGCCTTCATGCTGTTGGTGATTCTCTCTGTTCAATGACTGGGGTCCATAGAGCAAATTAAACCCAATACACTAAGGATATACTTAGACTCTGCATCACTGATTTTGTCTCCAGTGGGAAGCCAACCTACAGGACCCCAACATTTGCTAGAGCTCAGCAAAGGAGCAACAGTAGCAAGGGGTAGATGGCAGTGTGAAATCTATATGGAGAAAGGCTCAGAGGAGCCATGTTATGGACGAATCAGTCACTGACTTTGCATGCTGGGGAACTTGGATCTCCTTCCAGGACCTGTGACTCACAATATGGGAATGCACAGCCCCTACCCACCCAAGCAATGATATCATCAGTTCCCTACCAACCCATGTGGGTAGCCTTTAAATGTTCAAATGCACATCCCTGTGTAGTTGCATGCAGTTGTAAAGGGGCGCCACTCACCACAGGCATTCCTCATTAAGCCTAGGTCTGGGTGTGAGGTTACACTCTATATGATTTTATAAAAATATGCTAATGAGTGTGAATACAGGCGAGTCTCATCTTACACGGGGGTTCCATTCCGCGGTTAGTGCATAAAGCGAAAACCGCGTATAGTCAAAATTACATTGAGTTGAATGGCGGGTGGAATCGCCCGCACTACATGTACAGTATTAAAATTGTAAAAATTTTGTTTTGTTTTTGCTGACCATGTAAAGCTGAAATCATGCATGTTAAATGTGCGTAAGATGCAACAGACCTGTATAATGTAACTGGAATATGCTTCATGCAAAAGGTCTCTTGTAAGGTATCATTACAAAGCTTATAATCTACTGAGTGTGGTCATCCTATTTGTCTAAATGTACCACTCTTGTATCAGAAACTAGAAATATGAAATACCTCTGAGGGCCTATTGTAATTATGCAAAGTGTGGGCCATTAATGGTGGTTTGGAATCTTGATGGCTCCCGTTAACCAGGACAATTGACTGTAGATGGCTCTGTTTTACTTGCAAGTCTTCTTGTATTCCTGTGTGTTGGCCAGTGGGCAATGAAGTCTTATAGTGACACGTGATCATGTCACCTGAACTGGAATCCATCTTTAACCTGGTGCTTTTCCATTGAGAAGGAGGGGTAGGAACCCAGAGAGGGACAAAGGATTCCCACCTTGTGCAAAAGAGATATACGTGGGTGGAACAGAACAAAAGGGGGCAGCCATCATGAGAAATCTCCTAACTACCACCTGAGCTGGAACAAGGGCTGTACCAGGGGAAAGGACTGTGCCCAGACTAGGAAGGCATCCAGTCTGTGCAAGAAACTTATTGAAACATCTCCGAGGGTGAGATTTTATCTGTATTCAGTTTTATTACTGTATTAGGCTTAGATTTGTGTGTTTTATTTTATTTTACTTGGTAATTCACTTTGTTCTGTCTGCTATTACTTGGAACCACTTAAATCCTACTTTCTGTATTTAATAAAATCACTTTTTACTTATTAATTAACCCAGAGTGTGTATTAATACATGGGGGGGGAGGCAGGGAAACAGATGTGCATCTCTCTCTATCAGTGTTATAGAGGGCAAAAAATGTATGAGTTTACCCTGTATAAGCTTTATACAGGGTTGGCTGCTTGCACTACAGCCCCCCTTCCCCCCTCTCTCCATGACTCAGGGGGTTCCTGCTTTGTGACTCAGCCCCCCATCCAGGTCCCTGTATAAAGCTTATACAGGGTAAAACGGATTCATCTGGTGTTTAGACCCCATTGGGAGTTGGGGATTTGAGTGTTAAAGACAGGAACACTTATTAAGTGGCTTTCAGTTAAGTCTGCAACTTTGGGGCACGTGGTTCAGACCCTTGGTCTGTGTTGGAGCAGATGGGCGTGTCTGGCTCAGCAAGACAGGGTGCTGGAGTCCCAAGCTGACAGGGAAAGCAGGGGCAGAAGTAGTTTTGGCACTTCAGTTGGCAGTTCCCAATGGGGTTTCTGTGATCAAACCTGTAACACTAGGAATGAGTTTTTGCCTTATCTGGTTTCTTCTTCTGTTGGCTGCTTGCACTACAACCCCCCCTCCCCCTCTCTCTCCATGACTCAGGGTGTTCCTGCTTTGTGACTCAGCCCCCCATCCAGGTCCCTATAATCCCCCTTTTGAGGTAACCCACCAGACAAGCTGTCCATACGTCATCTCAGGCAGCCTTCAGTCCCAACTCCAGGATCCATGCTTCATTGCCAGTGGCTGGTGGGGGAACCTGGGCCCACCTGCAATTCCGAATTCCAGTCCAAGTTCCCTAGACTAGCCATCTAGGTCTGCTCAGTCTCAGACCTTGCTGCTGTTTCCCTGGGCTTCTTCTTACCCCACTTCTCTATCTCTGGGTTTACCCCAACAGATTCCTCTGCTCTCCATGGCTACTTCACCCCCTAGGCCTCTTGTAAGACTCTCTAGTCCAGGACAGGACCCCAGGGCTTGCGCTCCCCCAGGATCTCATTGTCCCTGGCTAACTCCGTTTCCTCTAGGGAATGACTGCAGCCCTTCTTGCTCTCATTTCCTGGCTTTGTATTCTTATCCATCTCCTCCCCCAGTTGGGCTTCCTCTGCCATTAGGCCCTGTCAATCCCTGTTCCCCTCCAGGTGCAGCATCTGAGGTTAGCTGGCCCCTGCTGGCCCACAGTAACCCAACTCAGGACTCCTTATTGTAGGAAAGGCTGCTGGGGTGGTGTACCTAAGAGGAAAGAATCTCACTTTGCACCTTTGCACCTATTTTACATATATTTCTTCATCCCAGCAGATCAAAACTGTGGCAGTAACTTCCAATGAAGCTGTTCACCAGATCATTTCTACTTCTGTAGTGGAGAAAGCCCCATTAAGTTCTCTTGCTTTCATCCTCCAGCCTGGTTCCAAAAATGCTTTTATGGCTGCTGTACTGGCTTCAAGAGGAGTAGCAGCGGTGCACATGCCTCTATGGTTGCCCAGCCATCTCTTGGCTCTCCTGGCATTAGCACCGCGGCATTGTCCTGTGAGTCTAGAGGGAAGGTACAGCAAAGTAATGAGCATCTGCTGCACTTGTCACAGAGCCAGCCTTCCTCCAGGGCAGTCTCTAGGCGATGGGCAAAGGCATCCTGTCTCTTAACCTGGGTAAAACTTATAGCTGTGGTGTTGGCTGGCTGGCCACTTGAGTGCTGTACACCAATAAGCCAATTCCTTCTGCACGGCACTCCAGCATGAGTCATCATCACCTCTGATAAGGCTAATGCACCAATGTTACCCTGTTAGCTGAAGTGACACCAATAAGGTTGCATGGTTGGCTTACTATAATGTTGAGGAATTAGTAACAGGGATAATTGAGTGCCTTGCCTAAGCCAGAGTCCAGTCTCTAGGAATGAGGCATCTGTATTACCAGGACAGCGGCTTGAGCTGAGGGTACATGGTTAACTCCAGTATGGGGATTTAACATTCAAGGTTAACTCACTTTTGCCGATATGCAGACCCATATCTAGGTCTTCAAAGCAGCAACATCCACCCAAATGCCACCAGGCTGCATCAGGTGCTTTCCCCTTCTCCCGCTCATTCCCTACTCCTGGCTTTTAGTCCTACCATGTTTGCCTCGAAATATTCTGCAGCTCCCTGGAACACTGCTTCAGTCTGTCTGAGACGAGAGGCGTCAGGGTCCTTTTTGGCTGCTGACAATGGGCTGATTGGATAGTCTAGACCAAACCCACTTTAATTTGTAAACAGAGCAGGACTAGATTTATTTCCCAACTCATGTTTGGTTAGAATTGTTCCAAATAATGAGCTAGTCCCTGATGTGTTTCGTTTGCCAGTTTATAAAAGTGTTCTCATCACCACTGTTCTGTGCATTAGTAGCACAATTTCTTAACAGAAAGACGTTTTATACAGCAGTTGAACCAATGGCAATCAAACATATATAGTAGCCTATCCCATGGGGGTGAGGGCTTGCAGGACAAGTGCCCTTGCACCATGCGCTCAGTACAGGCGTAACGTCTCTGACCTGTGATACACCGGAGTCCAGCTAGATGCTCTAGTGGTCCCTTCAGACTTACGTTCCAATTCTCAGACTCCTGCTTTGTCAGACTATCGGAGTGAGCGAGTTCCTGAGCTAGGAGAACCCCCACTAACAGTGCCTTGTGGCTAGACCTAAACAGCCACACCGGGGACCGCCAACTTAAATGCATCCACTGATCTCAAGTGTGCCAGTAAGGTGTGTGCTACCTGCCTCCTCACAAGCCACACAGGCCTGTCCAGACCAACATCAGCACCAGAAGCACACAGGAAATCAACGCAGGCAGTAGTGTGATGAGCTCTGTCAGCAACCTGCAGTTCTTCACCAGGTGTAGCTGCCTGATGGATTCCAGTGTAGAGCCCAGTGCACTCTGGTGGTGACAGAGGCAAGGTTGGGTGGATGGCTGTGTCAAGGTTCGTAGCTGAGTGGGCACAGGCATGGATCATAGAACCACAGACCCATAGGGTTAGAAGGGCCCGCAAGGGGCATCTAGTCTAACCCCCTGCCAGGATGCAGGATTTGCTATGTCTAAACCATCCAAGACAGACAGCTATCCAGCCTCCCTTTGAAAACCTCCAGGGAAAAAGCTTCCACAACCTTTGGTACTTTGCAATTGTCCCTAGTTCAACTCTAGCCAAGAGCATGCACAGGAGATGGACACATTGCAAGCAAGCTATTCTCTGAAGTTGAAATCAGAAAACTTGACACAGAACCAGATACATTTTTAATCCTATTATGCCTTTGGCGATGAGCAATTAGCAAAATTCAAGGTCTAGGGGTGTCTTTCTGTCAGGAGAAGAAATTGTTGATGGGAGTCTGGTACATTTGTTTGATGCAATCCTGCTTAAATTTACAACAAATGTACATTAACTCCTGTTTCCCTGAACACAAGAAGAAGCACACAATAGGGGATAGAGGCTTGGAATGGTGAGCACAGAAACTATCAGCCAGGACTTAATGCAAAAAGCCCTTTCTCACTAGGCTTTTTTCCTCAGGGCTACACTCTCAGGGCATGTTCTGCTGCCTCTTTGGCCTTCTGCTGCTTCTGTCTCTCTCACTGACACAAAATCAAATCCATCCTCAGCCCCTTAGTTCAATATCAGATCACAATAGAACCGTAGGGCTGCACGGCTCCCATCCTATCCCATTCTTGCATGTGCCTGTGTTTTGGGTGGTAGCTCCTATTGTTCCAGCTAACCAGCTGAGCTCCTTTGGGGAACCACTTTTTCCACTGAATGAAAGGCAGTTGTTACACCCACCAACCCCTGGCATAACAATTGTAAACAAAAGATTGAAATTCTGTTCCTCCCACCAGCAGCCCTGTACCTCACCATACACAGGACTACCTGCCCTTCCTTATTGTGTGCCCACAGTACTTTCCTTTGCAAGCACTGGGTATCCGCCTCTCCTTTTGTTATACCTGTGTCTGTTTTCACATATGCTGGCTGACATCCCCCAGCCCCACCCTCCTGCACAGAGAATTTCTTGTTCTGCTAATACGGAGACGCAAGCTGGACATTTCATGGCACATAAGCTACAAATCCGTAAACCAGTCTTCAAAATAACCTCATATGATTCCACTGCTCTCCTCACTGATGGTTCTTGTATCTATTTTAGTAGTTCTGTGTGGCCATTTTCTTAAATACTTTCCCCCAGCTGCTTCTTGCTGTCTGTGGACTAAAACTGCCAAGGCTGTTGTTCGAAACTAATTCCAATCGCTGGGCATGGAAAAAAGCAGAAGGGGTAGCTACAGAAACAGAACACTTAAACAAACCCATTAGTTCATGTAGCCCATCTCTATGGCAACCAAACAGCACAAAAAACAAGCCATTAACACCTACATTTATTAGCCAGTAAGGGCTTAGCTAACACCATTCCAGAGGTATAGCCCCTCCTTCTTCCACACCTTCGCTTGAGTTCATGAACAAGAAGCCAACACAAACACACACTATTCATGCACAAACACACACAATTTACAGACAGTAGATCCAGCTGGGTGCTTTCAATGCCTTTATTTTTTTTTTAAAGTCACACTAAAGAAAGGAAAATAGCATCCCTTTTCATTTCCTATAGCCCTATAGTTAAAATTTCCAAGCCATGGGAACCAGACCGGGTCTGGGAAGCCTCCATTCCACCTAGGAAAAGAGCCCCAGAGGTCTATCCAAAACTGAGTCTCTTGCTGTCCCCCATCTCTGCTATTCTTGAGACAGTTTAGTACAGGGTTTCTCAAACAGGGGTTGCCGCTTGTGTAGGGAAAGCCCCTGGCGGGCCGGGCCGGTGTATTTACCTGCCCCGTACGCAGGTCCGGCCGATCATGGCTCCCACATAAGAACATAAGAACATAAGAAAGGCCGTACCGGGTCAGACCAAAGGTCCATCTAGCCCAGTATCTGTCTACCGACAGTGGCCAATGCCAGGTGCCCCAGAGGGAGTGAATCTAACAGGCAATGATCAAGTGATCTCTCTCCTGCCATCCATCTCCATCGTCTGACGAACAGAGGCTAGGGACACCATTCTTACCCATTCTGGCTAATAGCCATTTATGGACTTAGCCACCATGAATTTATCCAGTCCCCTTTTAAACATTGTTATAGTCCTAGCCTTCACAACCTCCTCAGGTAAGGAGTTCCACAAGTTGACTGTGCGCTGCGTGAAGAAGAACTTCCTTTTATTTGTTTTAAACCTGCGGCCTATTAACTTCATTTGGTGACCCCTAGTTCTTGTATTATGGGAATAAGTAAATAACTTTTCCTTATTCACTTTCTCAACATCACTCATGATTTTATATACCTCTATCATGTCCCCCCTTAGTCTCCTCTTTTCCAAGCTGAAGAGTCCTAGCCTCTTTAATCTTTCCTCGTATGGGACCCTCTCTAAACCCCTAATCATTTTAGTTGCCCTTTTCTGAACCTTTTCTAGTGCTAGAATATCTTTTTTGAGGTGAGGAGACCACATCTGTACACAGTATTCGAGATGTGGGCGTACCATGGATTTATATAAGGGCAATAATATATTCTCAGTCTTATTCTCTATCCCCTTTTTAATGATACCTAACATCCTGTTTGCTTTTTTGACTGCCTCTGCACACTGCGTGGACATCTTCAGAGAACTATCCACGATGACGCCAAGATCTTTTTCCTGACTCGTTGTAGCTAAATTAGCCCCCATCATGTTGTATGTATAGTTGGGGTTATTTTTTCCAATGTGCATTACTTTACATTTATCCACATTAAATTTCATTTGCCATTTTGTTGCCCAATCACTTAGTTTTGTGAGATCTTTTTGAAGTTCTTCACAATCTGCTTTGGTCTTAACTATCTTGAGAAGTTTAGTATCATCTGCAAACTTGGCCACCTCACTGTTTACCCCTTTCTCCAGATCATTTATGAATAAATTGAATAGGATTGGTCCTAGGACTGACCCTTGGGGAACACCACTAGTTACCCCTCTCCATTCTGATCCACTGGCCGCGGATCGCTGCTCCAGGCCAATGGGAGCTGTTGGAAGTATATATAATAGTATATACGATTATACTAAATAATAGTATATTTACCGCACATTTGCAGACTTGAGGAAGAGCTCTGTGTAGCTTTAAAGCTTGACCCTTCCACCAGCCAAAGCTGGTCCAATAAAAGATATGTCCTCACCTCGCTTGTCTCTTAGTACATTCTGTATCACTGATGGGGTTGATACGCACAGGGGGAAAGGAAGAGGTAAATTCAGATGTTGGGAAGCAGGAAGTGAAAGTTACAGAACAGCTGTGCCAATATCAGTCACTGACAAACCCAGACATTTTACAAGACCCAGTTACAGTTTTGGGCCTACTATAGATTATGCATTTCAATGGTGCCAGACCTCATTAGTGAAAATGAAACGTGCAGGTGACCTGAAAGGGCAGCCATTGGCATTAGCTGGGCCATCTGCTATGGGTGAAGCTTAAGCAGTCAGAAGCACTTGAGAAGGCCATGAGATTTATAATACCTCATTGAGTTTAAGGCCCCAAGAAAACATGACATCATCCAGTCTGATCTCCTGTATAGCTCCTCCCCGAACCCACACACTAAACCCACAACAGAAATTAGCCCAAGGTATTACAGCCCACAGGAGATTAGACTCTGATGTGTCACAGGCAGAGAACAGGAGGGACTGAGGGGCACCAGTGCCCGAGGCCCTTGCAATAGCAGGGAAATGATTAAGTGAGAGATTGCCAGATAATTCTGGCAAGTGACCCGCACTCCACATTGCAGAGGAAGGCAAAACCACTCCTCCTGCACACAAGGTCCCTGCCAATCAGACCCAGGGAAAAATTCCTTCCCGATCCACACAGTTAGATCCTGAGCATGTGAGCAAGAACCAGCCAGCTAAGCGCCTAAGAGAGAGAATGCTCAGTGCCACCTTTGAGCACTGGCCCATCCTGTCTAGTATCTCATCATTCTGTCCTCCCTGCTCCTTCCCTGGGCTGCTTCCTACCACGCTGGCTCCCTGTCTCATTCTGGGTGCACCAGTTCCAAGAACCCTCCCCCCTCTTCCCATGGAGGGACTGCTGCCTGCCTGCCTACAGCCTTTCCCAGCAGCCCCCCAACACTCCTCCTTCGTCCCTGGGGGTGACTGCCCTTTCTCAGCAGCCACCCAGTCTGTGGGCCTCTACCTGATTTTATAGGCCCTGCCAGTTCCTGCACAGGTGAGCCTCTCTCCAACCAGCTCCCTCTGGCCTTAAAGCAGCCTGTTTGCAGCCTAATTAGCTGATTGGGCCCACCTGGCCCAATTCCACTCTTGCAGAGCTAGTGTGGGGATCTCACCCCATCACACCCAGAGTCAGCTAGACATTGTGAAGGCTGAGCACAGTCAGGCTGAGCTAGGTAACCCCGGTGTTGTGCCTTTTTTCCAGCCTGCCTGACTCCTGAGTGGTTACTAAACGTTGCAGCACAAGTAGCAGTCAGGATAGGTGGACCCCAAAATGGTCAGGACTGTGGCATTTTCAAAGCTTGACCATGCTGTTCAGGCCCCTGGAGGCTCCAAAAGTGGGCTAGAACTCTCATGAAATCAGACAGCATGGGTCTTATCCCCCATTACTCTGAATCTAGTGCAGTCAGCCAAGCCAGTTCAAAGTGGACGTAAAATGCTACATTAAAAAAAAAATAGAATCTGGCCTAAGATTTCCAATACTTCCTGCTCCCAATCAGGCATAAAATAGCATGAGAACAGCCTCCAATAACTTCATGCTCCGAGTGCTATCTCTGTAATATATGACCCGGCCAGTCTTCAGAAATGAATAACTGTAAAATAAGAAACAACCTAACCTTCTGCCCAAACGTCAATCAGCTGAAGTCAATAGAGTTATTCTGAACGTACATCAGTAAAAACAAGGGGGATTCTTTGAGCCTATTGACAGGTCCCATTGAACCTATTCACATAATTGTACAAAAGGTCTCTAAGGGTAAGCTGCTTGTCATTCTGTTGTAGACATGTGAGCAGAAAATATTGAACATAAGGCTTGTAGTATACTATCCCCACAGTAGAACAACTACTATTCTCCCATCCTCATCAGGCCACACCTCCTTTTGAAAGGATGCTCTCAAGAATTAAACTGACCACCACTCTGGTTTCTAGGCCTACAGAGAAGCTACAAGAAAGCAAGTTAGCAGGTTGATACCCTGACATGTCTCTTTTAGATGGAGGTTACAGAGATCTCACACGCCCCTCGTGTCAGCAAAAATAGAAATATCAAGACTGTTAATGGCACCTCCTCCAAACACCTGGGTTAGTCCTTGTGATAAAACAACAGCAGGAAAAGGGGACAAGTTTCAGTTACTAAGCACAGAGAATGTCCTGAGTGGCTGGAATCTCACTTACAGAAATGTATTAGGGGTGATGAAGGGAAATTGCTCCTCCAAATCTCCTGGGGAAAAGACTCCACACACGACAAAGCGAGACAAGGGTCGGTGTAGACAGTTCCCCAGGGTCACAGATCTAGCTTTTAGAGAGCTCTGAGGTGGATCTTGGGAAGGTGAGTAGCCTAATCAAGTTCCACGCCCCGCTGGCAAAGGGAGCCGAGAGCCAACCATCCACTTTGCAAGGTATTTTTCAGCAGGTTTCCTGCTCTTCTTGCAGAGAGTCAATGCAATGAGAATAAGAGTAATTGTGTATTTCAGGTCTGAAATAAATAGGTTTATTTTGATTTCTCTTCTGATGTTGTAACTGCTTTTTTATCACTTGGGGCACCCCAATCTACAATGCAGATCTAGTCTCACCTGGCCTCTGTGCAGGTACACAGCATGAGAGCTGGTCAGAAAAACTTGGATGGAACCATTTTTCTGTCAGAAAACATGGTTTGGCCAGAATAAAAATGCTCCATGAAATCATGTCAATTTCACCAAAATTTCATTTTAGGAACCAAGTTCTAACCGTGTTGAAACATTTTCAGAACACAATGTTCTAATTTTTTCTTTTGAAATGTTTTGATTTTGTATTATTATATAAAAAAGTCAAAATGAAAATGAACTGTTTTGATGGACCCATAACGATTTTTTTGGCAGGAGGGAGGGGTGTGATGTTCTGTCACAGAAAATTTCTAAAATTTCAGATTTCATTCCTAATCAGAACCAAACCAAGGTTTGAAGTCTTCAAATCCTCCATGAAACAGAATTTCCCTTCTCCACCCAGAGTATGCAGAATCAAACCTCCCATCCTGAATACATGCTTCATTACTGCTGCCTACTGCTCTCTGCCTGCCTCCTCAAAGGAAACAGCATTATACATCCATTTAAACTAGATTTCTGGGCCTTAAAATTCTGTCACAAATGAAATTCCATTGTTAGGTAATTAAAGGCCCATCATTCCTCTAAGGCCATTTTAAGTCCCGAAAAGAGAATCATATCACTTGAAACTCTGTGCTAAGGAAAAAAGATCCCTATAGATATTAGCAAATATCTTCTCATTTTAAATGCGACAAACCCCTCCCCACTGTTCCCCCCCAAACACACTCATAAATTCTATCACGGCTCTGAAAAGCCATTTGGTCCCTCTGGAGCTTGTGCCATCTTGGATCTATTAAAATGTGTGATGAACAAACAACTGAGCAAAAGCCAGTTTTTCCATCTCCATTTTATGCTGAGAAGGCAGAGGGAAGAGAGGTTTGGGAATGGTGGGGGCAGGGAGGAGGGAGTGAAGCTCTGTGGATGACTTGTGATTCCCATTCAGGGGTGATAGGCGAGCATCCCCTCACACCTGGAGATCTTGGCGAGCTGTATCCACACAGAAGTCCATGTTTGAATCCTGATGCTCTTCTTTCCTACATGTGTTAAATTAATCCCTTGTTTTGTATGTGTGTGTGTGTGTGTGTGCGCGCGCGCGTTCCCAGCAGGAGGAGATGGGAATAGGACAAGCTCTTCCCATCCCCACCTCAGACCCAGGGGCTGTGCCAAAGTTGCTTAGCTCACACTAATGCAAGGTCACAATTCTTGGCAGTGCCCTGTGTGCTCTGTTCTCCCGCCCCCTCCCCCAAGCTCTCGGTTAAATATGAAAACAACAGCCTGACACCTGCTATGTGCAAGCTCCTCTTCCTCCCAGAGCCTGCCAAAAATTAACAACAGCCCCAAAATATAATTGGAAGCAGCTTCACTGCTCTGCAGGGTGCATAGCTGTTATACTGTAGATACTTGAAAAAGCCAATTTAATTTCTAGATTTCCTGGACAGCATGTAGATTCTGATTATTTTGAAAATCCATCTTGTAGGAATCAGTGAATGTCATGAATAGTTTCAGGGCATCATTTTCTTGGAACTAAAGTTGTGTGGGAGGACAAGACTCACTGGCCAAGATTCTCAAATTTAGGAGCCTAAAGCTTAAGCTTCTAAGTCCATATTTAGTCACCTAAATAAATGGCCTGATTTTCAAAAGTGCTGAGCAGATGCAGTTCAATTTTTGCCCTGAATCAGTAACTGACAGATACGCCAGGCACAACTTTTAATAGGCCTGTAAGAGTCCTGTGGGGGGCTCGGCCCTCTCAGGAGCAGCTGGGAGCCAGGCCGCCTCACTACACGAGGCTAGCAAGCAGTTCGATCCCCAGAGTCCAAGCCCTAGGTCAGGGCGGGGCAGCAAATAGTAGGTCACGGGCTCAGGCCCTCAGGCAGGGGCTGAGCAAAACAAACAGTACTTAAAGCCCAAGCCCTAGGTCAGGGTGGGGCAACAAACAATAGTTCACCGGCTCAGGCCCTCAGGCAGGGGCTGAGCAAAACAACAGTCAGTGAAGCCCAAGCCCTCAGTCAGGGCGGGGCAACGAACAATACTTCAAGGGCTCAGACCCTCAGGCAGGGGCTGAGCAAAACAAAGTCAGTAAAGCCCAAGCCCTAGGTCAGGGCAGGGCAACAAACAGTAGTTCAAGGGGCCCAGACCCTCAGGCAGGGGCTGAGCAAAACAACAGTCAGTAAAGCCCAAGCCCTAGGTCAGGGCGGGGCAACAAGCAATAGTTCAGGGGCTCAGGTCCTCAGGCAGGAGCTGAGCAAACACACAGGTAAGTCCAGGCTCCTATGTCAGAGCAGCGGTGTGAGGGGGGAGACTGCCACCCGTGAGTGGGGTGGCAGGGGGGACACAGGCCCACCCACTCCACTGTGTCCCAGCCCGGGGCCCTAACAGCGGCAGTTAGTCTGCTGCTGTGTTGGTGGGGTCCTGACCACAACACACCAACATTGGCTCACAGTCTGCTGTAGCCAGCCTGGGGTCGGCTACCCCCAGGCTACTTCCCATCTCCCCCTCCATGGGTAGCTGCTCATCTCTGGGGTCCGCAGCGGGGTCCCACACCATGGGCTCTTCGGCGTGCTGAGGGCTGGCTAGGTCGGGCTGCTCCTCAGGACTCGGGTAAGGGGGACGCTCAGGCAGCTCCTCGGGGTACCGGGCTTGGGGAAGGCTCGGCCAGTCCACCTCAGGGTACCGGGCTCGGGGAAGGCTCGGTCCAGCAGGAGCTCGGTCAGTAGCGTCTGTTCTCTCCAGCCGCCGGGCAGCAACTGAGTGCTGGGGCCGGGCCTTTATACTTCCTGTCCCGCCCCTTGACTTCCGGGGGGTGGGGACAGGCGGCAGTGGCTCCGCCCACTGCGGCGGCGGCTGTTCTGGCTCAGCCCTCTCAGGTGCGGCTGGGAGCCAGGCCGCCTCACTACAAGGCCCATGCAACCTTGTTGCAGTGTCAACTCACCACTGAGGGTACGTCCATACTTACCGCTGGGTCGACGGGTAACGTTCGACTTCTCGGAGTTCGAACTATCACGTCTAATCTAGACGCGATAGTTCGAACTCCGAACGTGCTCCCCTCAACTCCGGAACTCCACCACCGTGAACGGCGGTGGCGGAGTCGACGGGGGAGCCGCGGACTTCGATCCCGCGGTGTCTGGACAGGTAAGAAGTTCAAACTAAGGTAGTTCGACTTCAGCTACGCTATTCGCGTAGCTGAAGTCGCGTACCTTAGTTCGACCCAGGAAGAGACCATGGATGCTGAGCGATCTGCCGTTGTGACCTGCACAGGATGCGCCATGTTTGTCTTCCTTCCACAGGATAGAAGCGACTTTGTCTGTACAAAGTGCAAGCTGATCTCCATATTGGAGGAGAAGATTCAAGGTCTGGAGAAACGGATATCAACCCTGCGTTCCATAAAAGAAAATGAGTATTTCCTGGATAGACGTCAGGATCAGCTTCAGTGGGCACAATGTTCTGAAGATTCAGAGCAGGCTACACAGCGGGGACAGAAGGCCAGTGAGGATAACTGGCGGCATGTGACATCCAGAAGAGGAAAGAGTACCAGAAACGTCCATGTACCAGAAACACAGATACAGGTGAGCAACCGTTTTCATGTTCTCTCCGCAGGTACTAGTGCAGAGAGTGGAGTGGAGGATACATCTGAGGGAACAGAGCAGAAGGAGACTCCACTGATTGGAAGGCATGAGATGCGCCGTCCTAGGGATGGGGGTTCCACGACCACCACTCCAAGGAGGAGGAGGAGGGTGGTGATGGTCGGGGACTCTCTCCTCAGGGGGACTGAGTCATCTATCTGCCGCCCTGACCGGGAAAACCGAGAGGTGTGCTGCTTGCCAGGGGCTAGGATTCACGATGTGACGGAGAGACTGCCGAGACTCATCAAGCCCTCGGATCACTACCCCTTCCTGCTTCTCCACGTGGGCACCAATGATACTGCCAAGAATGACCTTGAGCGTATCACTGCAGACTACGTGGCTCTGGGAAGAAGGATAAAGGAGTTTGAGGCGCAAGTGGTGTTCTCGTCTATCCTCCCTGTGGCAGGAAAAGGCCAGGGTAGAGACCATCGAATCGTGGAAATCAATGAATGGCTACGCAGATGGTGTCGGAGAGAAGGGTTTGGATTCTTTGACCATGGGATGGTCTTCCAAGAAGAAGGATTGCTAGGCAGAGACGGGCTCCACCTCACGAAGAGAGGGAAGAGCATCTTTGCAAGCAGGCTGGCTAACCTAGTGAGGAGGGCTTTAAACTAGGTTCACCGGGGGAAGGAGACCAAAGCCCCAAGGTAAGTGGGGAAGTGGGATACCGGGAGGAAGCACAAGCAGGAGACTGCAAAAGGGGAGGACTCCTGTCTCAGACTGAGAAAGCGGGACAATCAGCGAGTTATCTTAAGTGCCTATACACAAATGCAAGAAGCCTGGGGAACAAGCAGGGAGAACTAGAAGTCCTGGCACAGTCAGGGAATTATGATGTAATTGGAATAACAGAGACTTGGTGGGATAACTCACATGATTGGAGTACTGTCATGGATGGATATAAACTGTTCAGGAAGGACAGGCAGGGCAGAAAAGGTGGGGGAGTTGCGTTGTATGTAAGAGAGCAGTATGACTGCTCAGAGCTCCGGTATGAAACTGCAGAAAAACCTGAGAGTCTCTGGATTAAATTTAGAAGTCTGAACAACAAGGGTAATGTTGTGGTGGGAGTCTGCTACAGACCACCAGACCAGGGGGATGAGGTGGACGAGGCTTTCTTCCAGCAACTAACAGAAGTTGCTAGATCACAGGCCCTGGTTCTCATGGGTGATTTTAATCACCCTGATATCTGCTGGGAGAGCAATACAGCGGTGCACAGACAATCCAGGAAGTTTCTGGAAAGTGTAGGGGACAATTTCCTGGTGCAAGTGCTGGAGGAACCAACTAGGGGAAAAGCTCTTCTTGACCTGCTGCTCACAAACAGGGAAGAAATAGTAGAGGAAGCAATAGTGGATGGGAACCTGGGAGGCAGTGACCATGAGATGGTCGAGTTCAGGATCCTGACACAAGGAAAAAAGGAAAGCAGTAGAACAGCGACCCTGGACTTCAGAAAAGCAGACTTTGACTCCCTCAGGGAACTGATGGGCAAGGTCCCCTGGGAGAATAACATGACAGGGAAAGGAGTCGAGGAAAGCTGGCTGTATTTTAAAGAAACCTTATTGAGGTTGCAGGAACAAACCATCCCGATGTGTAGGAAGAAAAGTAAATATGGCAGGCGACCAGCTTGGCTTAACAGTGAAATCCTTGCTCGTCTTAAACACAAAAAAACAGCTTACAAGAAGTGGAAGATTGGACAAATAACCAGGGAGGAGTATAAAAGTATTGCTCAGGCAGGCAGGTGTGAAATTAGGAAGGCCAAATCATGCTTGGAGTTGCAGCTAGCCGGAGATGTTAGGAGTAACAAGAAGGGTTTCTTTAGGTATGTTAGCAACAGGAAGAAAGTCTAGGAAAGTGTGGGCCCCTTGCTGAATGAGGGAGGGAACCTAGTGACGGAGGATGTGGAGAAAGCTAGTGTACTCAATGCTTTTTTTGCCTCTGTCTTCACAGACAAGGTCAGCTCCCAGACAGCTGCACTCTGCAGCACGGTATGGGGAGGAGGTGACCACCTCTCTGTGGAGAAAGAATTAGTTCGGGACTATTTAGGAAAGCTGGACGAGCACAAGTCCATGGGGCCGGATGCGCTGCATCCGAGGGTGCTAAAGGAGTTGGCCGATGAGATTGCAGAGCCATTGGCCATTATCTTTGAAAAATCATGGCGATCGGGGGAGGTCCCGGACGACTGGAAAAAAGCTAATGTAGTGCCCATCTTTAAAAAAGGGAAGAAGGAAGATCCAGGGAACTACAGGCCAGTCAGTCTCACCTCAGTCCCTGGAAAAATCATGGAATCAATCCTGAACCACTTAAAGGAGGGGAAAGTGATCAGGAACAGTCAGCATGGATTCACCAAGGGCAAGTCATGCCTGACTAACCTAATTGCCTTCCTCATAAGTCATGTGCTCCAGCCCCCTAATCATTTTTGTTGCCCCCTGCTGGACTCTTTCCAATTTTTCCACATCCTTCTTGTAGTGTGGGGCCCAAAACTGGACACAGTACTCCAAATGAGGCCTCACCAATGTCAAATAGAGGGGAATGATCACATCCCTCGATCTGCTGGCAATGCCCCATCTTATAAAGCCCAAAATGCCGTTAGCCTTCTTGGCAACAAGGGCACACTGTTGACTCATATCCAGCTTCTCGTCCACTGTAACCCCTAGGTCCTTTTCTGCAGAACTGCTTCCTAGCCATTCGGTCCCTAGTCTGTAACAGTGAATGGGATTCTTCCGTCCTAACTGCAGGACTCTGCACTTGTCCTTGTTGAACCTCATCAGGTTTCTTTTGGCCCAGTCCTCTAATTTGTCTAGGTCCCTCTATATCCTATCCCTACCCTCCAGCATATCAACCACTCCTCCCAGTTTAGTGTCATCTGCAAACTTGCTGAGAGTGCAGTCCACGCCATCCTCCAGATCGTTAATGAAGATATTGAACAAAACCGGCCCCAGGACCGACCCTTGGGGCACTCCACTTGATACCGGCTGCCAACTATACATGGAGCCATTGATCACTACCCGTTGAGCCTGACAATCTAGCCAGCTTTCTATCCACCTTATAGTCCATTCATCCAGCCCATACTTCTTTAACTTGCTGGCAAGAATACTGTAGGAGACTGTATCAAAAGTTTTGCTAAAGTCGAGGAATAACACATCCACTGCTTTCCCCTCATCCACAGAGCCAGTTATCTCCTCATAGAAGGCAATTAGGTTAGTCAGGCATGACTTGCCCTTGGTGAATCCATGCTGACTGTTCTTGATCACTTTCCTCTCCTCTAAGTGCTTCAGAATTGATTCCTTGAGGACCTGTTCCATGGTTTTTCCAGGGACTGAGGTGAGGCTGACTGGCCTGTAGTTCCCTGGATCCTCCTTCTTCCCTTTTTTAAAGATGGGCACTACAGCTGTGCTGACCAGAGCCACGAGGGTCCCTTTTCGACTAGGAGTTCTGGTCGAAAACCGGATGCCTGGCAACCGTACCCGGCAGCCAGCTGCAGAGAAATATTTGGGAGCTGCAGCCCCAGCCTCTCCCCCAGCCTCCGTTCCCAGCCCCAGACCCCCCCAGCTTCAGCCCCAGCCCCCCTTACCTCTGTTCCTCCCCCCTCACCCTCACAGCCATGGCCCTGCTCCTGGCCCTGGGTCCCGGGGGAGGGGGCACACACGGGTAAGGGGGGGCAACATGAAAAGTTTGGGGACCACTGTTATAGGCCCTACTCGGGCTGACCCTGCTCTCTGCAGCCTCTGCCACAGCTTCTCCACAAATGTCAGTCCAAACAGCCCTGAGGCCTCTCTCTGCCTGTAGCCCAAGAGAGGAAACTCCCAGTCAACTCTCACCTGGGGCTCCTCACTGGCTTCTCCTCCCACTGCCCTGTGTTCTTTCCTTTATGGAGACCCAGCTCCTCTCCAGCTTTGCTTTAAGCATCATTTATCACTACCACCCTTCCAGGTGCCACACAGCAGCCTAACTGGCTCAGATTCCTATCAGCCCACCGTTAACCAGTATGGGGTATATACACCCCATCACAGACCTAAAAATGTAAACACACCGCCAAGCAATCTTCAGCCAAGC
Source organism: Mauremys mutica (assembly GCF_020497125.1). NCBI lineage: Eukaryota > Metazoa > Chordata > Testudines > Geoemydidae > Mauremys > Mauremys mutica. The sequence goes on along the minus strand of NC_059081.1, from coordinate 70,582,626 downwards.
AGCAAATTAACAGACGAGTGAGGTGAATTACAGACAGTTAAAAACAAATCATTAGTGCTTTCCAGCAGCAATAGCCGTCCCCTGTCAATGCCCCCCATCCCCACATGAAAAAACCTTCATTGTCTAGTCTAAATTCAAGCAAGTACTCGGTTGAAATTTTGAGTCATGTCCCAAGAGCCAACAAAACTGGGTACTTCTGAACCAGAGGAAGTAAATTCCGCAGCCTCCTTTTCAAGAGTCGAAATGTAGGGCTAGGTCAACACACTGGGCATAGAGTGAGGCTGTCCCATTTACCAGCCAGCTCCCAGACCATACAGGGATTTATTGATTAAATGTCCACACCTTGATTTACACCTAGAAGCAGAGTGGGAGTCAATGCAGAGCAGTGCATGGAACGCAGGGGTAAAATAATGTATCATTTCTTAGAAGACTAAAAACTTGCCCACACACTCAGAAAAGAGCTTGTAAGACAACTTGTGACAGTGCCTGACTGCTGCCATCAGGAGCTCAACATAAATCTTAAAGCCCCTTTCATTTTCTTCTTTGAAAACAAAGAGCTCTATGGAGTAGCCAAACTACTCCCCCCACAACTGGGTATTACAGAAGTACTCCAGGAAACACTGATCCATTTCTCATGGCATTATCCATTGAATAGACATGATTTATATTCAGCCTATGCATAGCTGAGTTTAAAAAAAAGAAAAGAAAAAACTCAAGGAACTGTGGAGTGGAAATAAACTGACTCCTTTGTATTTCTTAGTATAACAAATATGTTTTTTTAAAAAACAAAAACACCTCAAATTGCAGCAAGATGCCCTAAAGTTTCAGCAAAATATAATATGGGTATCCACAGCTGCTGTGAATTTGCAATATGGTTTTAAAAACAAAAGAAACTGGCACATTTGTGCAGAGAAATATGCATTCAGCTCTTTAATCCTCCATCCCTGAATGCTTAAACTAAGAGAGAAGGGGGAAGCCTTGAAGTAATGAACACATGAAAAAGCCCCGAGAACACTAGCTAGTCTCCAGTTGACTCCAAAAGCAGTTATTGAACTAGAGGTTCCGTTATTACAAGCGCACAGTGTGAGCAGTGGGTACATTTTTTGACAACAACAACACACTCCAATAATGCAAGAGGGTCAGGCTGCCACCTACAAATCTCTGCAAGTTCATCATCTAAGGATTATTGCTTCAATATCACAGTATCATAGGGCACAGCTGGATAACATTAAAGTTGGCACCTCACTGGGATAAAATATTGGTGAGTTCAGAATGGGCAGATGCTTGTAGCATCACTTCAATGTTTCCTTTTTTATCTTCAGTTCTTCCTGCCTGATCTCTTCCTCCCACTGAAGGCTATGGAAACAATCCCCATGGGATAACAACATCAGGCCAATACCTACAAAAGACCACATTAAAAGAATGTGAAGGTTGCAAAGTCAAGCACTCACATGTTAGGAAATGCCAGAATGGAGAGTGACAGCACAACCTTAACTCAGACCTCTTCCAAATATGTGTTATGATGCAGCCTGTAATTAGATGATCACCTACTTTTTTTTTCATAGGACCCCTGCCACATTCAGTGCCCAGGATGGACCTGCTCTGGGGATGAAGCAGGGTTGTACTGAACGATGTGTGCTTAACTTTAAACATGGAAGTGGTCCCACTGATGTCAAAGTACAACTAGAAGATGAAATAAGGGGACTGCTCCCATGCTTAAAGATAAGCATGTGCTTAAATGCTTTGTTAGACCAGGGCCATATCCTGTTGCTAATGAGAGAAGAATTTGTTCCACCCTATGGAGAATTACTTGCTGAATGTGTGATCTAAGACTATGTCTATGTTACCAGTTATGTTGGCAAAACTTACGTTGCTCAGGGATGTGAAAAAACACCCCCCTGAGCAACATAAGTTTCATCGGCATAAGCACTTGTCTGCACAATGCTATGTCAGTGGGAGAGCTTCTCCCACTGACATACCTATCGCCACTTGTATAGGTAGTTTTGTTATGTCGACGGGAGAGGTCTCTCCCATCGGCACAGAGCAGCTACACCATCAATCTTACAGCAGCATAGCTTCATCGGTGAGTTCACTAGTGTAGACATGGCCTAAGGTTGTTTCAGGCAGTAGGAGAAAACTTGTTCTGTGCAGGTTAGAAAAGGGAAATGAATAGGCCACGTGTTGTGGGTAGATCTCTGCAAATAATAGATTTTTTTAATTCACTGGTTGTACCCCTAACACTCCCCCCCCCCAAAAAAACAGGTAAAAATAGTTTTGGGTTCACAGAAAACAAATTTTTAAAGAAAATTTTTAGTAAACATAAAAGTCAGAAAAAAAATCATTTCAGGTCAAATATGCTTCATTTTGTTTCTGAGTTTTTAAGCATTTTAAATGTTTAAAAAATAAAATAGAAGTAAATTTCAAACTAAAAAGTTGTTTTGAGCTGAAAAATTTTAATGTTTCATTTCAAAAAATGTCAGAATGAAATGCTTCCATTTTGTGGAAGGATTTTTTTTTTTAATTTAAACCAAAACAATTTGGCAAATTCATCAGGAACTCATGAAATGTTTGGTCAACCTGAATTTGTAATTTTTTTGGCAAAAAGACATTTCAGTCAAAAAACAAATTCATCCAGTGCTGGTTGTGGGTACATTATGGGAGGTGAGAGACCCTTTCAAGGGGCCAAAGAAAGACAAGGATGTTGCTGGGGATACTGACAAATGCAGTCTATGGAATATACAATGGTGCAGGACGGATCATTAAAACAATTAACAGTCCTGCAGGGTGATTTGTTTGCAGGTGCTAAAGTATCTTGGGAAGATGAAATGAGTGTCTATGAAGCCATGCTGGCTAAAAGAAACAAAACCTCCTAACAAGCAATCACTTGTCACTATAAATACAGCTGTATATTGCATGTCATTTGTTTATTTCAAATAAACCAAACCACAGATCACTTTAGGCAGGGCTGTCAGGCCCATTCATTATTCAAGAAGTTTCTTTAACTCGTTTGAAGGGAAACAAACATGTGTCTCTGAATCACTGTCCCCAGAATTGAATCTGAGTGGCACTGGAGGTGTGGGAGGGTGTGTGGTTTCTGTCTCTCTTTATTTTTCACAGCTGGCACAAAACTTGCCAGCTTCTCCTCTCCAGAGAGCTGTTTCCATTCTAGTCCGAGACTAATCAACAGGAGAAATTTCCCTTAGGACAACATGTGTGCTTGATGAGTACTAAGAACAGCACACCAGGGTTGCATTAGGGCTCAAACCAAAGCCAGTGGATTATGAATAGGCCAGGAGTGCCACAGGACCCCCATCTTCAGTAAAACTCACACTTTACTTTTTATAAATCCCCCACTCCCCCAGATTTCTGACTTGTTTGTCTGGGAAGGATTAGAGTTGGGGGAATAAGCAAATGGGTGGATTTGATAATGATCAGTTGAGCAAACTACACTGCGGGCTGCAGAGTTGGGTTGCATGAGAGGCAACCAGAGAAGGGGCGAATGCTATGGAGACACGTCAGACCATCCTCGTAAAGTTGCAGTGAGCTCTTTCATTTTAGATTTTATTTTGAAATTAACATGAGTGAGCCGAAATGGGTGTAGTAAGGTGAGATTTAGTGCAGCTGTTTCAATGCTTAAGGGCTGTTGTGATGACACCCAACACGCTGCGCTGGCTATTTACACTAACACGGACAAATAAAAAGCACGTTCAGCACAAAATGACTCTGGTGACTTCTTCTTACCTGTTTCCTTAGGCAGTTTTGGAGACAGATGAAAGCTGTGCTGCCCATAACTGACGGCACTTGCATGAATCATCAGGGGAATCAGGTGACCCAGCAAGAGACAAGGCAGCAGAGCAGAAAGCTGCAGTGTCAGTGCTGGAAGAGTCCCTCTAAAGCCTCTCCTCTCCAGTTGCTATGATTCTATAATATGCTAAATCTCATCTTCTGAGACAAATCTTTATCAAAAATTCTTCCTGCCTTTGCTCTCAGCATCAAACAGTTCATAGCACATTCAACACAATTATTTTTGCCATCCTGCTGTCGACAAGAAAAATAAAGAGAAATGGCCGGATCCTCAGCTGGTATGAATTATTGCTGAAATCAGTGGAATTATATTGATTTATGCCAGCTGATTATGTGGTCCAAAAAGTGTGGCCGAGGCACTGAAGGGAATATTTGGATAGCTGTGCATCTGTACAAACTGGACACAAGCCTGTATTCAATGGGGAATTTGGAACTGCAAGTTCAGGCCCATCAGCTGGTCTGGGTAATATGCACACCTCTGGAGTGGAGAACAGTTCCTGGCTTCCTGTCCCAATAATGTCATCCTCTGGGTTAGGTCCCCTTTCCGCCGCCTCCGTGCCCTCCAAAGTATTCTCGGGCCTCTTGGTGATGGAGGTGGGGTCACTACTGAGGATAGCATCCAGCTCCTTATAGAACTGGCAGGTCTTAGGTGAAGCATCTGAGCAACCATCTGCCTCCCTTGCCTAATGGTACATCTGCCTCAGCTCCTTGATCTTCGCTTTGCACTGCAGCGTGTCCCGATCATAGCCTGTAGCAGGGTGGTCCCCTGCTCCTGCCCTTAAGGGTTAAAAACAGCCCTGGGGGAAGGTTGTGGCTGGGAGCTGCTAAGCCTAGGCTGATTGGGGAAAATAGGCTCAGCTGTGGCCATGCCCCAATCAAGCCCAGCTGGCCCCTATACGAGGCTGGGAGCCAGAAGCCCAGACAGTCTCTCTCTAGCTGTAGAGGGCAATGGGCCTGCTGCAGGGACCTGAGCAGAGTACCTGAGTGGAGCAGGGCTGGGGAAAGGCAGAGGAGCTGGGGAGGCTCCAGCCTGGAAAGCCCCAGGCTGTGGCCTAGCACAAGGCCAACAGGTACTGGGGGTTGCAGAGGGCAGCCCAGGGGTAGGCAAAGGCAGCAGGTCCAAACCCTCCTTGCCAGTGGTGAGTGGCTGATACTGCAGTCTGCCCCAGGGCGTGAGGCTAGACGATGACTGGCAGTAGCCTTATACTGAGGCGAGGTGGGAATAGTGGGTGGGGGTTCCCCAGGGAGGGGAGACCCTAAGACAAAGGGGTTACTGCCAGGGAGCAGCGCCTCAGGTAAAAGGGCACCAGGTCCAGGGAGGGACACGGGGGCCAGACGACAGGTGGATCATCGGCCTGCAGAGGATGCGCCAGGGCTGGAACTGAGCTAATTCCCAGAAGTCACCAGCAGGAGGTGCCGCAGGGGTGAGTCCGCACGTCTACATAGCTCTTTTCGCACAAGTCTCGAGAAATCTGCCTGTAGGTATCCCAATTCCTATGGCTCAAGCGCAGTTGGGACTGCACAGCCTCCTCTCCCCATATACTGAGCAGATCCAACAGCTCCGCAGTGGTTCAAGCAGGAGAGCGTTTGCTGCGATAACCCATCATGGTCACCTGGGAAGATGCAATGAGACTTCTCCATGCCGAGCAAACAGGAAATGAAATTTCAAAAATTACCGTGTCTTCTAAAGGAGAGGGGCAGATGGTTGTTTACCTGGCTGCAGGGCAGTGGAGTTCAAACTGCTGACCAGAGCAGTCAGGAAGGGCATTGTGGGACACTTCCAGGAGGCCAACTAAAGTGATGAAATGAAGCATGGTATCTACACTTGCACTTTGTCGACAAAAATGTAAAGGAAAAAGACGTAAATCTCTCATAAGGGTGGATATATTTTGTTGCCAAAACTGGGCATTTTCCCCGACAAAAGTTGCCTTGCCATATGTACGCACTCACTGTTTGGGTTGACAAACGGCAGTTTGGGCAACTAAACTTGGTAGTGTAGACAAGGCCTAGGAACTTACATGGGAATACATTGAAAAATCCACATCCCTGAGAGACATAATTACACCAACCTAATCCCCAGTGTAGGCAGCACTAAGTCAACAGAAGAATTCTTCTGTCAGCCAACTACCATGTCTCTGGGAGATGGATTACCTACACCAATGGGAGAACCCTCACTGTTTGTGTAGGTACAGTCTACATTGAAGCATTTTAAGTATAAACGTACCCTCTGAGTACCTTTCCTGAAGAAGAGCTCTGTCTGGCTCGAAAGCTTGTCTCTCTCTCACCTACATAAGTTGGTTGAATAAAAGATATTACCTCACTCACCTTCTCACAACATCTCCCAGCATCAAGGGGAAAAAAACATTTGCTTTCCGGAGTGTTCTTTCAGAGCTGTTCCGAGCTGTTTGGGAACAGTCTGTTGAAAATATTGCAGTGAAAGACACGGAGTATTATGAGTCAATTAAAAATTTATATAGAGAAATGCTTCTTTTCTGCATCCAGCTGTTATCGTTCCTCTTGTTTGGAAAAGTAAACTGAAAGATTCAGAGCCTCAGTGGGGAGAACAGGAACAAACAAATGAAATGTGAAGACCCACTGGTTTAGAAAAATGGGCTTGTTCTAAATGCACTGTAGCATTCTGCTTCGGCCATGACTTCAGTATTCTCAGCCTGATCACATTTTACATTAAAGGTATCAGTAGTTTATAAAAGGTTAATAAACAATGAATAGGTGTTTTAAGCATGTTGCACACATCATAGTAGTATGTCTTATGGATGATTCTAAGCACATTAATAGAAGGTGCAATATATATATAAGTAGAGCTGGGGAAGTTTGGGGGGGGGCAAATAGTAAATTCAGGGGAAAATGTATTTTTCAGGGCACCAAGACCATTCATACATTTGGGTCGAATTTGGCAAATAGTTTTATCTGGAAAAAAAAAAGGGAACGAAAAAAAATCAAAACAGTCCATTTCACTAGGAGTGTGGTGAAACACTGGAATGGGTTACCTAGGGAGGTGGTGTAATCTTCTTCCTTATGGGTTTTTAAGGCCCAGCTTGACAAAGCCCTGGCTGGGATGATTTAGTTGGGAATTGGTCCTGCTTTGAGCAGGGGGTTGGACTAGATGACCTCCTGAGGTTCCTTCCAACCCTGATATTCTATGATTTTAGCCACTTCAAAATGAAACACCGAAGGTTTGTCTTCACATACAGCGCTGAAGTGGCACCTCGGTAGCACTTCAATGAAGGTGTTATTACACTGATGGGAGAGCTTCCTGTCAACCTAGTGCTGTCTACACGTGGGGTTAGGTCGGTAAAATGACATTGCTCCGGGGTGTGGATTCGTCACTCCCTGAGCGACGTCGTTATACTGATATAGTTTCGAAATGTTTTATTTTGACTTGATTTGTTTTGAAATGTAGCTAAATTGGAAAAAAGAGAGAGTGAAAAACACCTGAAAATGACCTGAAACTAGCTAAAAATTGAAAAACTCTGTCACAAGCCACTAAAAAGCTATTCATCATTTGTTTACCCTTTCTAAACTATTGATAAAAGGTACCCTTCATGTACAGTGGGGTCATAAGGGGTTCTCTGTTTTTCTCAATAAGACAAGATAACAACAAGAGACCCGCTTTATATGACAGGTACATTTATAAACAGTTTAGAGTGGTAATTGTGCCTCTAGGTGAGTTGTCAGCAACAAGGATCAAACTGTGGACCTCTGGTTCTGAAAAGAGACCAGAAGCTTCTACTGTTAGAGCTAAGGGAACCACTTTTGCTAACACCACCTATAGTAGACTCATGAACCTCTAGATGTGATCCAGCCACCAGCAGAAGGAACCAGAATGCCACACAGAGTGGGTGTGGGCTACAGAACCAGCTGGAGGAGAGCTGATACTATTTGTTTTTAATTGTCAAATGATTCACAACTCAGTTGTCCACCTCACAAGCCTATGTGATCATGTGATCACTGTCTCCCTCTCACCTCTCCCATCCTTTGTTACACTGGCTTCTTTCTTCTTGTTTCTAAGAAGGCTGTAAGGTTCTCAGGCCAGGGGTCACTTTTCCCTGTGTGTCGTACAGTATCTAGCTGATTGGGGTTTTCAGATGATACTATATGGCAAAGAATAATTAATAATAGCAATTAAAAGAATCATCTTCTGGAGAATGCTGTTCACTTGAGGGGGTCACATTCTGACAAAATTTCAAATTAAAAAAGGGGGAGAGGTTGAGGAATTTCAATGACTTTTGGGAGGAGATTCCTCCCCCATTTTGAATCAAGCATAAAGCGGGCCAAAGTTTTTCAAAATTTCAAATTCAAAAGAAATTAAGGGGAAAATTTCAAAAGTATTTCTTGAAATGTTCCCTCCTCCCCCTGGCAACTTTACTGGAGGAGGCCAATGAAAGACGCTGATATTTTCAGGCCACTGTCAGAGGCCAGACCGCTGGCTTTGCTGCTAAGCAACCAATGAGTCCAGCTGCACTGCCTTGGAACTGACCGAGTGGCCACAGCCTCTGTCTGGCTGCTGGTTTAGCAGCCCTGTTTAGAAGCCAGCCTCCCCCAGCAGATCAGCAGCTGCCCAATATGTACCTTGCCTGCAACTGTGTTTACCTTTGTTCTAGCCCTGTTCCTCTCCAGACCTGATTTCCTTCTGGCTTTGATCCCTGGCTTCACCTCTGGTTGACCCTCTGACATTTGGTTACTGATCCTCCACTTGTTTCTTGGACTCTGCCTACCCTGGATCGAGCTTTAACTGGGAGGCTGAACTCTTGTTTCAACCACTAATCTGACCACGCATAGCCCAGTTGGCTATAGCCACTCCTAGAAGCTCTAGCACAGGGGTTCTCAAACTGGGTTTGGGACCTCTCAGGGGGTCATGAGGTTATTTCTGGGGGGTTGTGAGTTGTCAGCTTCCACCCCAAACCCCGCTTTGCCTCGAGCATTTATAATGGTGTAAAATATATTCAAAAGTGTTTTTAATTCATACGGGGGGGGTCGCAGTCAGAGGCTTGCTATGTGAAATGGGTCACGGGTACAAAAGTTTGAGAATCACTGCTCTAGCAAGATCTTCCTCCAAGCAATAACAATACAGGAGAAGCCAGCATAAATGCTAGATAGGATAGGTCCTTTTAAAAATAAATACAGGAATTCGGTGATTGGTGTAAGCATTCTTGTTATTGTAGGGGTGCTCCCTGTTCACCCCCTTATACAAACAACGCTGGCCCAGCAATCGCCTGGATTAAATCCCTTTTCTTGCCCTTTAGGGAACCTGGAATCGAATCCCAGTTCTAGTCTCCTACTTTCCTGGTCCAAAGGTCCAGGAGTCTTGGCGAAAGGGCATGTTCAGTGCCTGAGAGAGGAAGTTGTGCCTTACATTGCTCAGTAGGGACCCCTCTGGCTGAATGAGGAGGCAAGCTCCAAAGGGATTAGTTTGGCTGTGGAAAGGATGGTGGATGCAACATGGGACCTCCAGGTTTGGTGTGATGATGCAGGGAAAACATTGGGAAGCTACTATTGATGGAAGGGTGCGATGGGCCAGGCTCAGAATAATGTATCACATTCCCTCCCCTCCTTGTGTTGGAGTTGAGTTCAGGCCCAGGGCACATTGGGCAGACGCTCCCCTTCCCACAGCTGATCAGGTGAGAATGCTGGTTACATTGCCTGCCAGCCCCCTTGACAGCACGTAGAATTGGCCAGACTCTGAGCATCAATCCATGTGGCAGTGAAGGGAAGAAGGGAGCTCCCTCACACTGAGGCGAAGAGCAGACCGGGCCCTCCTTGGTTCCCAGGAAACCCCGGCCAGGCTTTCTGTAACATTTCTGCAGCCAATTTTCTCCCAACCAAAGAACATTTTGTCCAAATGAGCCATTTACATTTTGCCTACAAAAGGACCTGGGGCTATTTCCCCTCCCCCGCTTTGCTGCCTTTGGTTTGCAAAGCTTGTCAGGGCTAATTGCATTAGCTTTTTCACAGTGGGAGCTTTCCTTGGCATGTGTTTTCCGCTCAGACCCCTGTGCAATTTCAGCAGGGTTATTTCAGTGTGATTGTTCTTCTTGCCAAGAGCCGTGGTTATGAAATGCATCCTCGCAGCTCTGCCAACCTCCCAGCCAACTGGGAATCTGCTCCATTGAATCATAGAATCATAGAATCTCAGGGTTGGAAGGGACCTCAGGAGGTCATCTAGTCCAACCCCCTGCTCAAAGCAGGACCAAACCCAACTAAGTCATCCCAGCCAGAGCTTTATCAAGCCTGACCTTAAAAACCTCTAAGGAAGGAGATTCCACTACCTCCCTAGGTAACCCATTCCAGTTCTTCACCACCCTACTAGTGAAAAAGTTTTTCCTAATATCCAAACTAAACCTCCCCCTCTGCAACTTGAGACCATTACTCCTTGTTCTGTCATCAGGTACCACTGAGAACAGTCTAGATCCATCCTCTTTGGAACCCCCTTTCAGGTAGTTGAAAGCAGCTATCAAATCCCCCCTCATTCTTCTCTTCTGCAGACTAAACAATTCCAGTTCCCTCAGCCTCTCCTCATAAGTCATGTGCTCCAGCCCCCTAATCATTTTTGTTGCCCTCCGCTGGACTCTCTCCAATTTATCCACATCCTTCTTGTAGTGTGGGGCCCAAAACTGGACACAGTACTCCAAATGAGGCCTCACCAGTGCTGAGTAGAGGGGAATGATCACATCCCTCGATCTGCTGGAAATGCCCCTACTTATACAACCCAAAATGCCATTAGCCTTCTTGGCAACAAGGGCACACTGTTGACTCATACAATTTGGGCCCATTTGGTATTTGGGGCAGTTGACCTCATCGTATTGAATCTGCAAAGGGGCCGGGAAAGAGCTTTTTCTTCTCTTCCCTCATCTGGGTCTTCAGCAATACCTCATTTCTTTCACAGTCCTCCTCTGCCCCTCACACAGCCAAGATGGGCAGGGAAGCACCTGCCTGTCACGTCAAGGAGCAGCCTGCTATCAATCAAGTTAAGTGGGCCTTAGAGGACTGCTGCTGCTTCCACCCCCTTCCACCGGCAAGAGGAGCTCAAGCAGCAGTGAAACCAGGGGAGTTCCCCATCGGGGGACGAGGGGGAGCAGGATTCTGGGATCCCATGTAGGAGGTGTGGATCTTTTGCATCTCCTGGAGCAGAGCTCTGCTGGGGGCACACTGTGCACATCAGGGACGCTGGGGGTGGGTGGTGGATCCCCCAGTAGGCAGGTCATTATCTCCTGCAGAGTGCAGGTGCTGCAGCCTCCGGGGCTATGACACACTTGCAGTTGTGGTATGCGGCCTGGGAGACTAATGTTGTCCTCCCCCACTCCCCAGCAGAACAGCCCAGTTACTGGAAGCATGCACCAGGGGACAGCTTTTTGTCCTCTGAGAAGATAGGATGGTGAAGGTTCCAAGTCCTGGCTGGGCTGGTGAAGCACATTTGCCTTGCATCCCTTTAAAGAGTTTGGGAGCCTTCTTGTGAATCTTCGTGTCTCCTGCCCGGGCAGCAGTAGCTAGGCTTTGTAACTATATGCAAACATACTAAACATGGTTATTCGGAACCCAGCTGTGTCTGGGGAGTTTCTTCATGTCTTTAATGTTCTGCAAAGAATAGGGCTGGACAAGAAACAATTTTCCTGTCCCAGGAAAAATGTTGAGAATTTTGGAACATCTTCCTGATGTGCACCAGAGACCGCTAGAAGATTTTCACATAAACCCAAAGAGAGACAGAAAGCCCTGACACCCCAGAAATGGCCAATAGCCTGCTGGTTAGGGTTTATGCCTGGAGTGTGGGGCTGGGGTTTTGCCTGATTTGGACACAATATCCCTGAGTGAGTTGTCAGCAGCCTGGTGTACCAGGAAAACAAAGAGGAGTCCAGTGGCACCTTAAAGACTAACAGATTTATTTGGGCATAAGCTTTTGTGGGTAAAAACCCACTTCTTCAGATGCATGGAGAGATGCATCTGAAGAAGTGGGTTTTTTACCCACGAAAGCTTATGCCCAAATAAATCTGTTAGTCTTTAAGGTGCCACCGGACTCCTTGTTGGTTTTGTGGATACAGACTAACACGGCTAGCCCTCTGATACAGTGTACCAGGGGAGATCTGGTGTCCAGACTTTAAAATGATGTTGCAAAGTGTTCAAGATGTGTGAAGCTTCAGAGAAAATCTACAAGAATGATTCAAAACATCTCTTACAGTGAGAGACTCTATCTACCTACAGAGATCAATCTATTTTGCTTGTTGAAAAGAGGGTTATGAGATGACTTGATTGCGATCAACCAGTCCCTACACAGGGAGAACATACCTAACATTAGAGGGCTTGGTGATCGAGCAAGGCAATGGCATTGTATGTAGAGCTGAGCAGGAAATGTTTTCTTCCATCACACCAATATTGCTGAGTGTTCAAAATAGTTTCCCATCTCAAACTGGGGTGTGTGTGACAGGGCCTGGTCCGCTCCTGCCTTCTTGCAACCAAACTATGCAGAGGCCTTCTTCAGGTCAAACACCAGTGGCTTATTTACAAAGTTTGTTCTCGTTGCCTTTACAGATTGTGCAGCAGCTTTAGGCACCTAAGCACAGCCAGAGAGAGACCTCCCAGTGGCCTTGAAACTACCAGCCTACAGCTCTTCCACAATCTCTCTTCCCCATTTGTCCCTTCCTTCCTGAGCCTTTGTACCTTCTGAGCTAGTGAGGTAATTAGCTTTTAACTTTCTCCAGCCTAGCCTCAATCTAGCAGTTTGGCACAGTTCCCATATTCAGATGTGCGGGGGGAGGGAGGGAAAGCTAAGTGATGTTGCCGTGATCAGCGTGCTGGATCAGCTGCTGTTGCCCAGTACTCTGCTGCAGGATGAAAAGTCAAAAATATTCAAGAGCTGAAAACTCCATTTTGAGGAGGGGAGGGTTTGTTTCCCATCAATCAAAATATTATGTTTCAATCATTTCAAAATGTTTCATTTTGATTCTTTTCACACACACCCCAACCCCTAGTCCAATTAGCTTAAAATTCTAAAGAAAAAGTTGTTTTCAACCAGAAAGCCATTTTTTCTCATTAAAAAAAAATCTCAACATTGTTTCTCCTTGGGAAGTTTGTCATACCCACCTGTTTCATGAACAATTTGGGTTTGGATGAATCAGCATTTTTGATGAAAAACAACTAATTGAAAAAATTTCTAACCAGCTTTAGTTTCAAGTTGTGGTGGCTGGAATTAGAAAGTAGACAAATTCAACTGGAAATAAGCTTCAAAGGTTTATTAATGAGGTGCTAACAAAATATAATTCATAAATAAAAATTAATCATTGGAACAACTTATGAGGGACATGGTGGATTCTTCGTCACTTGAAGTCTTAAAATAGATTGGATGTCTTTTCTAAATGATATGCTCTAGTCCAATCACAAGTTGTTGGGTAAGATGCAGGAATCACTGGATGACGTTCTCTGGCTTGTGTTATAAAGGAGGTCAGGCTAGATGATCATGATGGTCCCTTCTGGCCTTAATGTCTATGAAGGTGACAACAGAGAAGTTAATCTGATTCACTGCTGGACCATGTACTTCCTGAACACTGGATCCGAACACACAACAGGCTCCTAAGCCTGAACCGCCCAACAGCACCCACAACCCTGGCTCAGTCTCCATCTCTGATTTGACACCAAACAGTCCCAAAGCTGTAGATGCTGCTGGGCTCATTTCCAAAATTTTGCTTGGCATTGAGACCCCAGTAGAACAATACTTGGGCTGTATTTTAGTGGTTCAGTCTCTGACACTGAGGGAGTTTGGTAGATGACCCCTCTTCTCTCTTCTTGGGAAGCCAAAACCAATAAAGAGGCTTCCTTGAGTCTCTGTCCTCCTCTTCCCCTTCGATAAAGCATTGGAGCGCTGCGTTTCAGCATGCGAAAGCAACGGCCAGACCTTTAGACCCGGTATTGATTTTCCCCTGAAACGCGGCTCAGATGGTTTTCACTTTGCCATCCCCAGGAGAGACGGAGTGGGGCTGAGATTACATTACATAATTGTGTGTGAGTAAGGCAATCTCTTAGGAAGCACTCTACGAGCCGCATGCCGACTCTGACAAATCGACTCACTGCTCCCACAATAGAAGCTGGGGTCATGACCTCGGCAGCAAATCCCAGAGATCCCTTTCCTTGTGTCTTTGCTAAAGAGTTTTACTGCTGCTCTAACATTTCACCACACGTTTTCCTCCTGCAGCGAATCTCTCACAGCTCCCACTAGTGAAAATGAATTTACAAAGAGTCAAGGCCTGAATCTTATTCACCCGAGGGCCTTGTCTGTGGGTGTGCTGGTCCCATAGCACCCCCTGCTGGCCAGACTTGGCAGTGCAGACAATCACTTCCTCAATTTCCCCTCACCGGGGTTTTCTGTCTCTCCTGGGGTTCTCGTGGCTCAGTCCTCAGGCTGTGTCGCCCTCCGAGTTCAGTGCCTTTCTGAGGTAAAAAAAGTCCAAATAAAAGTTCTTTCGCCCACTTGGGCCCTCTTCAGCCTGCCCTCTGGGCTCTTTTTCAGGCTTTCTGGCTCCAAAGTAGAGCTCTGACTCCCATAGAATCTTAGAATCATAGAATCTCAGGGTTGGAAGGGACCTCAGGAGATCATCTAGTCCAACCCCCTGCTCAAAGCAGGACCAAACCAACTAAATCATCCCAGCCAGGGCTTTGTCAAGCCTGACCTTAAAAACCTCTAAGGAAGGAGATTCCACTACCTCCCTAGGTAACCCATTCCAGTTCTTCACCACCCTACTAGTGAAAATGTTTTTCCTAATGTCCAACCTAAACCTCCCCCTCTGCAACTTGAGACCATTACTCCTTGTTCTGTCATCTTCTACCACTGAGAACAGTCTAGATCCATACTCTTTGGAACCCCCTTTCAGGTAGTTGAAAGCAGCTATCAAATCCCCCCTCATTCTTCTCTTCTGCAGGCTAAACAATCCCAGTTCCCTCAGCCTCTCCTCATAAGTCATGTGTTCCAGCCCCCTAATCATTTTTGTTGCCCTCCGCTGGACTCTCTCCAATTTATCCACATCCTTCTTGTAGTGTGGGGCCCAAAACTGGACACAGTACTCCAGATGAGACCTCACCAGTGTTGAATAGAGGGGAATGATCACATCCCTCGATCTGCTGGAAATGCCCCTACTTATACAACCCAAAATGCCATTAGCCTTCTTGGCAACAAGGGCACACTGTTGACTCATATTCAGCTTTTCGTCCACCATAACCCCTAGGTCCTTTTCTGCAGAACTGCTGCCCAGCCATTCTGTCCCTAGTCTGTAGCAGTGCATGGGATTCTTCTGTCCTAAGTGCAGGACTCTGCACTTGTCCTTGTTGAACCTCATCATATTTCTTTTGGCCCAATCCTCTAATTTGTCTAGGTCCCTCTGTATCCTATCCCTACCCTCCAGCGTATCAACCACTCCTCCCAGTTTAGTGTCATCTTCAAACTTGCTAAGGGTGCAGTCCACACCATCCTCCAGATCATTAATGAAGATATTGAACAAAACCGGCCCCAGCACCGACCCTTGGGGCACCCCGCTTGATACCGGCTGCCAACTAGACATGGAACCACTGATCACTACCTGTTGAGCCCGACCATCTAGCCAGTTTTCTATCCACCTTACCGTCCATTCATCCAGCCCATACTTCTTTAACTTGCTGGCAAGAATACTGTGGGAGACTGTATCAAAAGCTTTGCTAAAGTCCAGAAATAGCACATCCACTGCTTTCCCCTCATCCACAGAACCGGTTATCTCATCATAGAAGGCAATTAGGTTAGTCAGGCATGACTTGCCCTTGGTGAATCCATGCTGACTGTTCCTGATCACTTTCCCCTCCTTTAAGTGGTTCAGAATTGATTCCTTGAGGACCTGCTTCATGATTTTTCCAGGGACTGAGGTGAGACTGACTGGCCTGTAGTTCCCTGGATCTTCCTTCTTCCCTTTTTTAAAGATGGGCACTACATTAGCCTTTTTCCAGTCATCCGGGACCTTCCCCGATCGCCATGATTTTTCAAAGATAATGGCCAATGGCTCTCCAATCTCATCGGCCAACTCCTTTAGCACCCTCGGATGCAGCGCATCCGGCCCCATGGACTTGTGCTCGTCCAGCTTTTCTAAATAGTCCTGAACTACTTCTTTCCCCACAGAGAGCTGGTCACCTCCTCCCCATACCGTGCTGCAGAGTGCAGCTGTCTGGGAGCTGACCTTGTCTGTGAAGACAGAGGCAAAAAAAGCATTGAGTACACTAGCTTTCTCCACATCCTCCGTCACTAGGTTCCCTCCCTCATTCAGCAAAGGGCCCACACTTTCCTTGATTTTCTTCTTGTTGCTAAAATACCTGAAGAAACCCTTCTTGTTACTCCTAACATCTCCGGCTAGCTGCTACTCCAAGTGTGATTTGGCCTTCCTAATTTCACTCCTGCATACCTGAGCAATACTTTTATACTCCTCCCTGGTTATTTGTCCAATCTTCCACTTCTTGTAAGCTGTTTTTTTGTGTTTAAGACGAGCAAGGATTTCACTCTTAAGCCAAGCTGGTCGCCTGCCATATTTACTTTTCTTCCTACACATCGGGATGGTTTGTTCCTGCAACCTCAATAAGGTTTCTTTAAAATACAGCCAGCTTCCCTGGAGTCCCCTCAAAGTCTCAAACTGTTTTGTTTTTCCTTTTGGCCCTTTTATGAGGCCCAGATGATTATCAGGCTGTCACATAACCCCCATTCGTTTAGCCCCCTTGGGCTGGGAGGCAGCTCATTATGGCATCAGCAGGAGATGACAGACTAAAGCCAGCTAGCTCCAGGCCTCCTGGCCCCTAAAGCAACAGGCCATTATGCCAGGCCCCATTATTCTGTTCTGGAAGCATAAATGGTCACGAAGAGGGAGTGTAAAGGCCTGAGGCCCAGATCCTCAAATCAATGGGAATTAGGCACCTAAATACCTCTGAAGGGCTGGCCCTTAGTGTAAATGGGAATCAGGCCCCAAAATAGTTTATTGTCATTTTCACCCACTGTCAGGCGGCTTTACACTGACTGGGAAGGCGGGGACATAGGTTAGCGTATTTGCTGTGTTTTGTCCCTTCAACTCCCCACTGCCCCCAGGGCTCATAAAGCAATGCCCCAAATATTCAAAGCTGCTGAGTCCAAGCCCATTCACCTGTCTCAGTTGTTAGCCCTTGGCATGGTGTTTTCACCGCCCTTTGCTGCCCTAGTGCTGAAGTGTGTGACCTGCAGATCAGTGATTCCTGGCCAATGAGGGGGTTTAGAGGGCATGACGCCTCTAATGCAGGTCTGTCTCTATGTCAAGATCCCTAGTAAGTTTTGGTACTGGCTGCAGAACTTTCTCATGGGCAGATTCAGTGGGTCCACCCCTACTCAGCACAGCGCTTAAAATGGGCTTAAGCATCGTGCTGAACTCAGCGCCTAAATTCTGAAATGGATTCACCCTATACAAATATATAGGGAAACTCTCCCTAGCTACTTTTTAAGGAGACTTGCCTTCAAAAAAGGTGGTTACATGACTTAAAACTCCATGGGTGAAGTGTGACCTTACTATCGGCGCACATGACATGTTTCCAATTTACCTCAAAGAGGGACAGCACATCCTGGGGCTCCTTGTTTAGTCTAGCTCTAGTACAGAACTGCAGAGAAGATACTTGTGAGTCTTTGCCTCCTTTCCCCATCCCAAGGTCTAAAACATTGCTAGTGCCAGCATACACTGTGATACCAAAGAGAAAATAAACACCAGATTGATCCAAAATGGTGGGTAGAATGTCCCTAGCGGGTTGTCTCTTACCAGCGCCCAGAAAAAGAGCTAACATTGCATGAGTATCATTTTCAGGAGGAGCAACTGAATCTATCTGACTCTGACCTTGGAGAAATAGTAGGCATCCTTCAGTCTTGAGAGATCATGGGTATGTGCCGCTGAAAGGTAAAGAATTTACACAGTTGGTTTTATGGCAGCTGTGGCTATGGCTGAAGAGACTCACTTGAGAGAGACAGTCTCTGCTGCATCTGTCACATTTAAAGGTGGTGTTTCGACCCTATTGGTTCTGCCTTTTGCAAGCTCTTTTCTCCTCTGCTAAGCTGGACAGCTTCCTCTAGGAACTATGGAAACCTTTGTTAAGCTCTTGTTTCCAAAGCTGTGGTCCTGAGTGTGATCTTCCCAGTTATCCACATCCATTTCTTGGAGGTCTCGCTTGCACATGTCCTTGAAACACAATTTTGGGCATCCTTTGGGTCTTTTTCCAGATGCCAATTCACCGTAGAGGGTGTCCTTTGGGACGTGCCCATCATTCATTCAGCACACATGCCTGGGGCGAGTAGGGGTAAGCTAACAGTAGCAAAATAGGAATGCAACTTTGGAGCAACCCTAAAGAGAACACTACTACGGATCAGGATTTCTGGTGTGGGAACTGTTATGTTCACAACCTACACACAGAGATGTTCAATTAAAAACATAAATATTCTTGCTGGAAGGTTGCAAAGTAACACAACTTTGTTTCTTAGACTCCAGAACAATAACACACGAGAATCCAAAGGCCGAGAGAGACAAAGCAGGCTGCTCCCTAAGGCAGTGATACGCAACTCACCCTCATTTACTCAGGCTGGCTGTCTGCAGACTGTGAGCTGCTCCCAGATGCTTCCCTACAGAGCCCCCTAGTCTGCAAGCAGGACAAGGAAAAACCCCTACTCTTAAAATGATAGCTTGCAGATCCAACACAGTCCTCAGCACACCTCAGAAAAAATAATAACAGAGTTAATTAATTTGAAGGCTCACAGGGTTTATAGATTTAAGAGACTGGACAGAAGAGAAGAAGTGAGGCTGTGGAAGAGGAAAATTTGAAGATAAGACTCGGAAAAACAGTGAGACGTGTATCCTGGCTGATGTTGCAAACAGCGGTTTTGAAAAAAGGATGCCTCTCAGAAACTTGTCATTGCTGGGCTAGGGCTGAGCGAATGAGACAAGTGGAATTCAAGCTGCAGCCAAGGCAGTAGTGCTTATATCTCCTGACCTGAAGAGCAGCATCAGATGGGTTCTGCTGTCCTTTTGGACAAATGCAGCATCCCTGTGCTATGACAGTGCATTAGAAGATCACTACAATGTTTATCACCTGGATTGCTGGCCAAGAGGAATTCTGCTTTCTCAGAGTCTCCCTTGGGCACGTGGAGAGCTGGAAAGAGATATAGCTACATGGTGAAGTCACCAACTTGGGAGTCGGCTATGCTGTGGCAAGAGCTCATCCTTGGAGCACAGAGGGCACAATGAGGGGTTTGGTTTTGGCAGAATGTGAACCCGCATTTGCGGGTTTCCCCCACCCACCCTTCTTGCTGCTCCAGAAGGGGATGGACTTAAGGCTAGAGAACACCACCTAATGTAATTTGACATAATGCCATTGACTTCCATGGATCTGTGCTGATTTAGGACAGCTGAACCATACGTTTTTAGGGGAAAGCTCGTTAAGGTAGCCCTAGAGTTAAGCCCCAAAGAAAGAAAGGGGTTGCAACAGAAAGTCCTGCTAGGGATAGTCAGAGGAAGTGCAGCCACCAAAGCATATGCCAATATTGTTAATGCCCTTTTTTGCCTGTATCTCAAGGAGAGTTTATTTTGGCAGCAGCAAAGTGTATTAAAAAAGCATAACTCTGTTGTATAGATGGCATACTTCACTGGCGCTGGCCACAGCTTCCAGGATAAGACAGTGTAGATTTTTTTTGAGGACTGACAACAGGGCCAGATCCTCAGCTGGTGCAAATCAACATAGCTCTATGGATTTCAATGGCGCTACGCCAGTTTACCGTAGATGTGGCTCTGGCCCTGGCCTGTTGTTTGTTTGTTTTTTAGCATCTTTTTTGGGCGTCTCATTTTTAATCAGGAAAATGGTGCATTATTGGACGCAAGAAGAATGTGTAGTGAGCGGTTTGGCTCAAGAGCCAGTCAGCAAGTAGGTGGACTCTTTGCACTAAGCCTGCCCCTCTACAGCAAAATCCTGTGTTGTCTAGCGAATGCGTGAAGTGTAGAAGGTGCCACACAAAAATATCTGCATGGTTTGAATGTCAACCAGGTCAAGTTGGGAAGCAGGAGATCTTTATTTCCGAATGAGCTTTATGAACAGCCATTGTGCATGTGTTGTGGGCGCACACGTCTGTTTGTCTGTATTCTTTTATCATTAAAAGGCTCTGCCTAGCATGGCTGATCTGAAAATCCTTACCAAGCTAGTTGGTCTAATTTTTGGAGTCCACACCATGCTGCCCCTCTGTTCGGCCTATCTGAAGCATTCTGGTACACCAAGAGCTCGATTGCTGTGTGTGTCTTCATGCCAAGAATGGAGCAGTCAGGCTGAATGAAGGTTTTGTCCTCAGCATGTGCACTTGAGTCAGATCCCCATGTCTGTGCTAGGCCCAACTGTCAGAGCGAGTCCCCAAGCCAGCCCCCAGTGTTAGTTGGGGCTGCTCTAAATTAAGAAGGGTAAGCCAGTTCTCTAGGAACTGTGCTGCCACTGTGAGGTTCAGCAGAGGGCATGGCCTTATGTGTCTAGATACTGAGGTTCTCTGGATGTCACCGACCTGCTGCTTCTTGGTGTATGGGCAACGAGCTTCAGGTGGCATGTGACCAGAATTTGGTCTGCTCGTTGGATCATTAGCTTCCCTGGGCCGGGGACTGATGCGGAGCGCAATGTGAATGCTGATCCATGCCCCCTGCCAACCTACTGATTGATCCAATATAGAATTTATATTCTATGACTTAACAAACATATACCATACGTCACTGTGCTGTATCACTCTTATGCTAACATAACTCACATGTGGGTTGTGTCTCCCTGTGTGCCTGATCTGCAGAGGCTATGGGTCTGCTCCAGCCCCGACAGGGAGCTCTAGCAATTCATGTTTTTATCTCTGGAGGTTGCTGGTTCAGTCCCGCGCGTATTGGGCCAAGGCGGTGGCTGTCACGTAAGTGGGCGCTCATCTGGGATTTGAATTGCTGTAGGCCTCAGACACTCGGAATGAGCTTCCTCTGTCCAGAGGAAGTACGTAACCCACTGGTTCCCCCTCTGTGCCTGATCCACAGAGGATATAGGAGTCTACTACAGTCCAATCAACAGAGCCTGGCTCTTTAGCTCAATCTGTAGCACCTCATGTTTTTAGCTCTAGAAGTCTCCTAGTGTGCTGGACAAGATGGCAGCCAGCACTTTATTGACGGTATAATGTCAGATTAGGACTAGATAGTCCTGAAGTGTGAGTGCAACAGGCTATACGGGAGCCTTCCACACACGCCATGGCCCCAGCACATGAGCCGGATTCAGCCACAGTACATGAGGCTCCGGGGGATTCCAATGCAGAGAGTGGTGCTAAAGGAGGGGGCACCTGCAGCATCTGGACTCCCTGGGGGCAGTACAGAGCCAAACCTGCACTCTGTGGTGACTAATTAACTGGTCCCCAAGTAAAAGGCTTACGGTCTCTGCTAGCTAGCATCTGCAGCGGTGGTGCTCACGCTACCCTCCTGCCATTGCTAGAACTGAAAAGTTGCCCAGGTAGCTCACTGCCTGACGCTGAATCCTGACCGATCACACAAAGCCAAGCTTCCAGTCCGAGGTATTATTTGAACCAGAGGCTTCTTCTGGGGCCCAACTAACCAAACAAAACGCTAAAGATAACTGGGGACAAAAAACCAAACCAAACCTACAACTGAGTCGCCAGCAAATCAGCAGAACTCTGTTAGTGGTGCCTGATCAGTGCTGTGCCCAGGAAATGAGTCTTAAAGGGGCAGGCCAGTCTCTGGCTAGGAAGAAATGTTTTGGATAACATTGCTGCAGGGCTCCAGGTGCGGGGAACACAGCGCTCGAAATCTTTGCGGTAGAGGGCAGCCTATGTGCATTGGAAAGTGGACAGAAGTAACATCTTGCTGCCCAATTCCCCAGCCAGCTGCCAATTCCCTGCCTAACCCATCTCCCACCTCCCTGCTGTTCCCACCCCAGCCCAGCACAACTCCCAGCTACCGAAGTCCCTCCCACAAAGCTAGGGATGCGTGACCCAGTTCAGACAAAGTGAGAGCTTCCAGGAGCCCTGCTCAGGACTCAAAATGGACCAGGACTGCCTTGAGCTTTGAAGAAGTCTGGTTATTTTTTTTATGTGCCTCAGCACATTCACATTGGAAGGTCGCTCTCCTCTAGATTTTTGGCCAGGAGCAGATGGGCTGAATTACCATGAGAAACACTGTTCCTCTCAGTACAACCGGGAGCAATACCAGAAGGCAGAGGGTCAGGAGCCCAACTCCAATGGAAAGTGCATGGCATCTGGGTGGTGAACTTTCTTGGGCTCCTTTGGAAATTCCAGCCCAAACCTTTTGATCTGACCTCACCCTAATGTAACGAAGTCAGGAATCCAGTAAATCAACTGAATGAAGAGCAGTCCCTCTAGGTTTACACTGCTGTAACTTAGGGCAGGTCTACACTAAGGACGGGGGTCGAATTAGGGTACGCAAATTCAGCTACGTGAATAGCGTAGCTGAATTCGAAGTACCCTAATTCAAACAACTCACCCGTCCAGACGCGGCGGGGTCGAACTCCGCGGCTCCCCCGTCGACTCCACCAACTCCTTTTGCCGAGGTGGAGTACCGGAGTCGACCGCGGCGCTTCCGGAGTTCGAACTATCGCGTCTAGATCAGACGCGATAGTTCGAACTCCGAAAAGTCGAACTCTCTGCGTCGAACCGGCAGGTAAGTGTAGACGTACCCTTAGAGACCAGATTCACTCTAAAGTCCTGGGCTGGCCCAAACCATCATAGGATGGCTGGCTGACTGCATTGCACAAGCCACAACTCAGCTACGCAGATCCTGGTGGGAGGAAAAAAATAATTCACAGGAGAGACCAAGTCAATGAGATTTACAAGCTGATTTGGCAGACTCAAGAGGTGTGGCTACTCCAGAGAAGCACACAAACATAAAGGGGCTTCTCCAAGCCTTTTGAGGTTTGCCTCTCCCTGGTTCTCATGTGGGCACACAGGGCATGTGTTTACTTTGCTGGGTTTATTAATGAACATTTCTGCCCCGAGCTTTCAGCTTAAAACACTTTGCCATTTGCGTCCCCGCCTTGAAAGCAGCAAAGGGGCTGAAATTATATCCATCGCCGTTGCTGTTGGTTGACTGAGCTCCGCTGCCTTCCCCCCAGCCTGTTCCACATTTTTCAAATTTCTGGAGATTGTTTTTCGCCTCCTGATGTTCTCTGGAGCTTGCCCAAGAGAAGCAAACACAGCCTGCCCCTGGCTGGTGGTGCAAGGGGTGGGAGGTTATGCTCTGAGTAAATTTAGCTTCTTACTGGCAGATTTATCTCCCTTAATCAGAATTGTGTGGGGATTGTTTTTGTAGACTTAACTTCCCCAAATGCAGCCCCCGATTGCATAAATGCTTTTAGTTAAGAGCTAATTTCCTGGAGCGTGTGCCAGCGCTCTCTCCATGCAAACAAAACAAAGAGGGTGAATACAAAATGTTTCACAACTACAAGGAAGTTTGAGCCAATAAATGTCCAGGAATGAGAAGGTGTCAGTGCACCCTTTCTCCACTTTCCCAACACCATTCGCATGTGTTACAGTGATGCTTCCAGTTAGCACTGTCCCCCGACACCTGGCCCTTCTGTGGGGACCGGGAGACCCTGACACACATCTATGAAGGGTGTGTCCCTTGTCCAGTTCCTCCAGAACCTCTTGGAATCATAGAACTGGAAGGGACCTCAAGAGATCTAGTCCAGTCCCCTGCACTCATGGCAGGACTAAGTATCATCTCTGACAGGTGTTTGTCTAACCTGCTCTTAAAAATCTCCAGTGATGGAGATTCCACAACCTCCCTAGGCCATTTATTCCAGTGCTTAACCACCCTGACAGTTGGGAAGCTTTTCCTAATGTCCAACCTAAA
This sequence comes from Mauremys mutica, assembly GCF_020497125.1. Taxonomy (NCBI): domain Eukaryota; kingdom Metazoa; phylum Chordata; order Testudines; family Geoemydidae; genus Mauremys; species Mauremys mutica. Next base: position 70,558,927 of record NC_059081.1, on the reverse strand, counting down.
CCGCCCTTGCTGCAAGTTAAGCCCATTGCTTCTTGTCCTATCCTTAGAGGTTAAGAAGAACAATATTTCTCCCTTCTCCTTGTAATGACCTTTTATGTACTTGAAAACCGTTATCATGTCCCCCCTCAGTTTTCTCTTTTCCAGATCAAACAAACCCAATTTTTTCAATCTTCCCTCACAGGTCATGTTTTCTAGACCTTTAATCATTTTTGTTGCTCTTCTCTGGACTTTCTCCAGTTTGTCCACATCTTTTCTGAAATGTGGTGCCCAGAACTGGACACAATACTCCAGCTGAGGCCTAATCAGCACGGAGTAGAGAGGAAGAATTACTTCTCGTGTCTTGCTTACAACACTCCTGCTAATACATCCCAGAATGAGGTTCCCTTTTTTTGCAACCATGTTACACTGTTGACTCATATTTAGCTTGTGATCCACTATGACCCCCAGATCCCTTTCCACAGTACTCCTTCCTAGGCAGTCATTTCCCATTTTGTATGTGTGCAATTGATTGTTCCTTCCTAAGTGGAGTGCTTTGCATTTGTTCTTATTGAATTTCATCCTGTTCACTTCAGACCATTTCTCCAGTTTGTTCAGATCATTTTGAATTTTAATTCTATCCTACAAAGCACTTGCAACCCCTCCTAGCTTGGTATCATCCACAAACTTTCTAAGTGTGCTCTCTATGCCATTATCTAAATCGTTGATGAAGATATTGAACAGAACCGAACCCAGAACTGATCCCTGCAGGATCCCACTCGTTATGCCCTTCCAGCCTGACTGTGAACTACTGATAACTAATCTCTGGGAGTGGTTTTCCAATCAGTTTTGCACCTACCTTATAGTAGCTCCATCTAGGTTGCATTTCCCTACTTTGTTTATGAGAAGGTCATGCGAGACAGTATCAAAGTTTTACTAAAGTCAAGATATAGCCTCTCACTGAAGTTCTGGCTGCACTTTTCCTTTCATCGCCTGATGCAAGCACCAGGGCCGATTTAATCTTTTGTGAGTCCCAACGCCCAGACTGTGGCCCCACCCACCCAGCCTCTTCTCCCCCCGAGTCCCCGCCTGCTGCTCACACAGGGGGGAGAAGGGGGAGAGAAGCGAGTAGAGGGTGAGGGGGCAGAGGCCGAGTGGCAGGTGGGACCTCACGGGGGAGCGGGGCCACGGTCTGGGTCCTGGGGCTCTTTCTTAGTGTGGGCCCGGCACCACGGTGCCTTTGGCACCATTGTACTGCCTAGTACACCCCATCTGTGGCCCCACAAAATCATGGGACATTCTCATCAGTTTCTTCCTGGCACTGGCCATGACGGCCATCTGTCACCATGAAAGGAGGAAGCCAATGACTGTGGGGCTTATTTCCGATCTCTTGTTGTTTACAACTTCAGGTAGAGTTCCCCTGGGCAGTGTCCATTGAATCCTTAGACTACTTTGAGGAGCAGTGTGGGCTGTCGAGGGTTTTCTGCTTAGTGTCCTCCTCTGGATCCCTGATTTTTAACCTTCACTCCCATCCCTGAGTTTTCATTTATTTTCCCAGTACACAGGCATGGCTTGGCTCCTTTCCCTTGGTTGAGGGGGCGGGCCTTTAGCTTTTGGGCAGGCTTCGCCCCACCATCACCATAAAGGATTCCACTTAGTACTGATGCAGGGAGTCCCTCACGGCTGGCCTTCACTAGAAAATTAGGTTGTGTTGGGACATGACCTTGAGGAGATGTGTTAACTAATGCAACCAGAGAGGGACATCATGTCAACTGGCCATGGGAGAACCTGGCTGGCATCATACATTTAAACATGACCAGTTGGTGCCATGTTAAACATGAGTTGGCCCTGGCTACAGAGTCATGTTAGTTAACACAACCTAGGTTTCTAATGAAGACTGGCCCAAAGTTATCTACCACAGCTGAGTCCTCCCAAGGACCTCACAACTTGTGTTTTCTCAAATGATATCTTTCACAGTTAAGTCTGGAACTATTCTTTGTTATTAACTAAAACGTCCATCTTTAAACTTTCATGAACTATTCCCAAATTTACAAATTATCCTGACGAAAAAAGCCATGGCTGTGAATGCGCCTGATTATCCCATAGCTGAGAGAAACGGACATGCTAAAACGGGAGGCTATTGGAATAAAGGATATGGGCTTGCTGGCTGGACATTCTGTGTGAGAAACCTATGGCTTTGGAATTCACATGGTCCCACTTCGTCCAACATAGCCTGAAACTGATGGCATTCTCTTCCCTGCTACATGTGGCTGGGCCCTATGTAGTGCATGTTGAGCCTGCTATAGGAATGCATCTTTTTCACTCAGGCAGTAGAGGCTCATGCCTTTAGAATGCAAGGTGTCGAGTTCAATCCCTGCTGCTGACAACTCACCTAGGGACACAGTGAAATTCAAGTCCTTCCCTCCATAATGCTGGGTTCTGTGCAAGGAACCAGGGGCAGCGAGTTTGTATAATTTTTGGTGGTGACCAGAATGGGTCCAAGTCCCCCCCCCCCACACCTGCCTATGGGAGTTTGGGCGGGAGGGAGTTTGGGCGCAAGGTGCGGGCTCTGGGCTGGGACAGAGGGTAGGGGTGCGGGGGAGAGGGAGGGGTGCAGCGTTTACCTCAGGCAGCTCCCGAAAGCAAACTGCACACCCCTCTGGCAGCGGCTCCTAGGCGGAGGGTCTGGGGGCGGTGTCTCCGGGCACTGCTGCCTGCAGGCACCACCCTCGCAGCTCCCACTGGCAGCAGTTCCTGGCCAATGGGAGCTACAGAGTCAGTGCTCGGGGCGGGGGCAGCATGTGGAGACACCCTCCCCCCCGGGGCTGTAGGGCTATTCCAGCCTCTTCCAGAAGTGGAGCACAGTGAGGCTGTGCAGGAAGCTACCTTAGCCCCGCTGCGCTGCCAGTGGTGGTGGCGGCTGGGGTCCCCTGGGCCCTTTTAAATCGGCAGGGGGGGTGGCAGGCAGGGCCAGGTGACACTCTGGGGGAGGCATGTGGGGGTGGCAGGAAGGGCCGGGGGATGCTCTGGGAGAGGTGGGGCCAGGGGAGAGCATTGGTGGAGCCGGGCCCTCAGGCCCTGAATATTCCTGGAGCATGGACACCACAGGCCCATATAACTCACCACCCCTGCAAGGAACAACCCCGGGTGTGAGGGAAGAGTCCATTTCTTCCAGCCCACGGATAGAGCACAGGACTGCAGCACAGCGCCTATCCAAGAATAGTGGCCACAGTCCCACAATGCCCATCTGTGAGGGCAAGGGTTCTGGGACACTGGACCTGCCTAAGTACAGATCCCATGGCCTCCTCTGCACTGGTCTATTTAGGGTCAAAACAGACCCCCACTCCGCTCTGTACCACCTGAGCAGCAACTCTACCCTCATCCATCCCTACAGGGAGCTACCCTGGGAGTTTGACGCTCTCCGTATTGGGTGAGTAAAGTCTGAGGCCTTTTTCTGCAGCCATATTAGGAAAGCAGCCACCATGAGCCAAGAAGCAGGAAGTCACATCCTCACATTCCATTTAAATTACATTAAAACAATGTACTGCCAGGCTGTTAAGAAGGCGATCCCGTCCTAAAAGTACCCACCATCGCCAGATAAAGAAACAGATCTTGAGCTGTTTAAAGAAAACTTTCTTTGACATTATTCTGTCTGGCAAGGAATCACTTATCAACAGTTGTGGGTGCGAAATCTTAACAAATAGAGGTTACGGATATTACTGTTTCAGGCTCTTTCACTGGCAAAAGACCCTGCCAACCTGCAGAGTGTAGGGTTAAGCCCTGAGCCCATGGAAGGGTAAGGGTGGGTGCCTGTAGCGAGGCCATGGGACACTCCACCGCCCTGCTGCGGGACAAACCTCCCCCAACCCCGCTGTGGGCGGAGCCACTGGGTCCTGCGCCCGCCCCTCAGAGGTCAAGGCGCAGACCCAGAAGTATAAAAGCTGGCCTGCAGAACTCAATAGGGGCCCAGCCACCGCAGGAACCAGACGTCTGCGGCTGCGGCCCGCCGGGGCGCACGCCTGCCCAGCCGAGCCTGCCCCACGCTCGCTACCCGGAGGAGGACTGGCCGAGCCTGCCCCGTGCCAGCTACCCCGAGGAAGACTGGCTGGGACCACCCCGTGCTGGCTACCCCAAGGAGGAGCCAAGCCTGCCTCTCGCCCGCTACTCTGAGGACCCGCTGGGCCTACCCTCGAACACTTACCCCGAGGAGCTGATGGTGGTTGAGATCGCCGGTGACACCACAACGATGCAGGTACTCGACAAGGGGGAGAGTGGAAGTAGCCCAGGGGGTAGCCAACCTATGTAGCCAGAACCAATGTCAGTGTGTTGCGGCCAGGATCCCCACTGACACAGCAGCAGGCTGCCTGCTGCTGTTAGGGCCCCGGGCTGGGACGCAGAGGAGTGGGTGGGCCTGTGTCCCCCCTGCTACCCCACTTATGGGTGGCAGTCTCCCCCTCGCCCCGACGCTCAGGCCCTGGAGCCTGGGCTTCTTGGGGCTTAAACTGTTGCTCCTCAGCCCTGCCTGAGGGCCTGAGCATATTGACGTACTGGTTGTTGCCCCACCCTGATCGAGGACCGGGCTTAAGGCTATTCGTAGTGAGGCCATGGGACACCCCACCGCCCCGCTGAGGGACAAACCACGCTACAGTGCCCTAGACTGTGGAGTTATGCCTTGAGCCCTAGGAACAGGGTAAAGGTGGGTGCCCCCTGAGTGTGCGGGGAACAGGTGGATTTCATCCTTTGTAGCGGTGGAGAGGCTAATTCAGTCAAGCATCCAACAGACCCATCCATTTGACTTACCAGTGTCTCTCTCTCCCCATCTGCCTTAAGGCTTTTTAACTGCTGTCCATCGCTGCAGCATATGAGCATCTTACACGTAAAATCAATAGCAATAACAGTGTCCCCAGTGGGCTGCATGGAGTCTCTGGCCCTGCTGCCTTTTGGATGGCAAGGCCTCTGGTGGGGGTATTTTGTTGGTTGCTTGGTTTGTCGTAGCTTTTTATTTCGTTTTTCATTTTTTTGGCGGGTGGCGTTGGGGTAGATTGGGGGCATGAGTGTCATTCTTGCCATGATGGAAAGTGTTTTAAAAAGGAAATCTATGGAGACCTTATTAGCAAGAAATAGATTCTTCTTTCTGCCTTTTGCTAAGGGAAACAAACTCAGCAGCTTATGTGTGATTTAATTTTGCATGGATTTAGACCTTGGTACAAATGAGGGACACGTTATCTGCTAGTGAGAATTTTTGGTTCCCTTTAATTCCAAGTCTGAGCCTACTGCATTTATGAGAGCCAAAATATTCCCTATGAATTCCTACCTGTGCTATCCAAAGACACCCATTTGCCTTATAGTTCAAAGTTATGGAATCCAAGTCCTGTATGGATGCAATTATTACTATTAAAATAATTCTTCTCTTTCTCACTCTGTGTTTCCAACACTTCATGATCTTAATCATCAAAAAATATTTTGCATTTATGGGCAAATCTTGCTTCCCCTTCCCCTAAGGGTGCTGGCTGGAGCACAACTGGTGTGGTTCTACCATGAATAGGGACAGTAATCAGGGGCTGGGTGCTCTGCACATCACAAAGCACAGCTCAGCAAGGACTCCTTTCACCTCAGCTTGCACTGGTGGCTTGGGGTGGGGCCAATGAAGGCTGAACTGGCCATTCCCTTCGGAAGCACATCAGCTATGAGGGCTAGCACAGCAATGGTCGCGGAGTGTCTTGGGAGAAAGCTTCCCAGTGGAATCCCTCAGTCAACAGTCCTGTTGGCTGGGTTAAAGATTTGGTCCCCAGTAAAAATGCTGAGATAACTATTTGTGGAAGGAGCACAACATATCCCATGGTATAAAGTCTGACTGGCATAGTGTGAGCAGAGGTGATAGGGTGACCAGACAGCAAATGTGAAAAATCAGGACGGGGGTGGGGGGTAATAGGAGCCTATATAAGAAAAAGACCCCAAAAATCGGGACTGTCCGAATAAAATCAGGACATCTGGTCACCCTAAGCGGTGACCGCACATAGATCTTGGGAAAGTACTTTGCTTGATCTGTGTAGCTCCTTTTTTCCAAATGTTTCCTTGTTCTCGGGGTGTTGCTATTGCATGAGACCTTGCAGAGTGATCAAAACAACACCTGTGAACTCCCACAGCTCTGGACAAAAGAGCATGTAGCTCAGTGTCTGAAGTCTCTGCTTTATGTTTCAGAAGAACTGGAATTGGATTCTAGGTGCAGTTGTATTTTCATTAAAATTCTATTAAGAATTCAGCTATAATTGTACCAATGGGGGGAAAAGTTATGTTTTCTTTTGCTTTAGAAAAAGTAAGATCTGCCCTGAAGTATTACATATTCACGAAGCAATTTAGATTGGTAAGGAACAGTTCAGCCATGCAAAGATACGGTGGCTGGAAGCCAAAGTTAGAAAAATTATATAAGGAAAAAATATAAGAAACAAAAAAATGCAAATTGGAAAGAAGATGCAAATTTTGTTACAGGGAAGATAATTAACCTAGGGGGCAGATTATAAAAGGATAAGCTGGATTCTCCATGCTTTGCTGCCTTTCACACTGTAGTCCTACCACCAATTATTGAGCTTGATAGCATTTTAATAGGCCCTGATTTAGGCAAGCAACTGTGGTTAACTCCAGCCCAATTCAGGAAAGCACTTGATCTTAACTTCAAGCATGGGCTTATCTACTTTATTGACTTCAGTGAGACTTAGACACATGCTTAAAGTTAAGCACATACGTAAGTGCTTTTCTGAATCAGGGCCTGTGATGGGATCCCCGGGATGCAACCTGGGACTGTGGGACCGCTGTGCCCCCTTAACTCACTAATCTGGATTGACTCTCACAATGCCTTATTGGTGACAAGCAGCAAACCCCTCCAGGTGCTGTTATCACTCAGTACAACTGCATGTGTGATGCCCACACCCAGGTAGATTGCATGAATGATCCCAGAGCCACTCATGAATCACACGGAGAAAGGCACCAGCCAAATCTCCCCAGCTCCCAGACATGTACGTCAGGAATGTACCATTTTGCACTGCTCAAGCGTCTTTCTTGGACAATGCAAGTTTATTAATTGGTTCACCACTTCATTAATGGAAAGCGGATATACACCAGCCTTTGTAACCTGAGCAGATTTACCAAACACTTCAGTCAAACTCACTGATAAGGATGAATATTAGAATACGTCTATTGATAACAAAAGATAGATTTTAAGTGATTTTATGTGATAGGCAAAAAGTCAGAGTAGTTACCAAAAGAAAATAAAAGATAAGCACACAGTCTAAATTCTCAACCTTATTAGACTAAGCAATATCTCACCCCACTGGATACTGCAGGTTGGGTACAATCTTTCATACACAGGCTCTCCCTGTTAGCATGGGGAACCCATCTCCGCAGCTCCAACGTTCTCGTTGCCTTCAGCATAGGTGGAGAAGAGACAGGACAAAAACTGTGCAGCCTCTGCCCCCCATTTTATATCCTCATTCCATGTGCTTGGAGAACACAAGCCCAGTCATATCTGATGGGCATTGCTGAGCATTTCCCCGGGTGTGGCTTTGTCCAAGTGAGTCATTGAATTGTAGCTCCCTTGCTGGACAATGGCTGTTGATGGTTGTTTGACACCCACCCAGGTGTTGGTTAGCTCCCTTGTTGTTGTTTCTAGGGGGGCTGATATCTGGGTGATTCCCCAACTGACAGCATATTTAAGTGACAACCATACCACACAATCTCATAACTTCATATGCACTAATGATATACATATTTAGATAGATAAAAGGCTTTCTGCAGATCATAGCCTTTCCCGTGATACCTTACATGCATGTTTTATATAATATCACAACTGTATACAAATGATGAATATGGGGGTTACAGGGCACTCCCCCAAGGTATAGAGTGTCACAGGGCCTAATGGCTCAGACATCAACTGCTTTATGCACCCACGTAAGGAAATCAGCATGTTTAAGGAGTTCCCTTACTTGCTTATGTGACATCGCTGGTCTGGTCATGGCAGTAAGGGGGCAGGTGGGTGGGGAGTGGACAGGCCAAGGCAAAGAAAAGGCAGTGCCTTGGCTCCACCCCCCAGGACAGCCAGTGCAGCTGAGCTAGTATGGAGCAGGACTTAAGCTGTGCCAGGTATAGGGGTGGTGCAGACTACTTCCCCTCCTCCCAGCTGACTACAGGGGCACTGGGACTGCATTGTGGCTCTCTGAGACACATTTTGATCTGCTCTTGGGGTGCCCAGTAATGGCCTGTTCTTGGCTCAGGGAACATGGAGACTCCACAAGGAACCATTGGGTGAGGTTCTCCGGCTGTGGTATGCAGGTCAGAGTAGAAGCATTGTGCCCCCTTCTGGCTTTAAAGCCCATGATTATCTCCTGGTGGGCAGCTGTCCATCGTGAAGGCAAGTCTACTTCCTGGCTTTCAAAAATTCTCCGGGCTGAAATCCATTCAAGCTGGAGAGCAGCTCAGACATAGCCCAACCCCAGCCGGAAGGGATTGCTCTTGCACCACCCTGGGATCATTTTCTGTCATCTCGGTGCCTGTGGTCCTGCCTCTTACAGTGCAGATGGTTTCTCTCTGCTGCCCAGGTTAGGGGGTGGGAGCCATCTGTCCACTTCTTTCAGTATTTTGTGTCCATCCTTTCCCGCATTTTTCCTCATCTGACACACTCCAGCTGCGGGGATCCCTGCTGGTTCCTGGGCTCTCCTTCTCCTGCCCACTCAAGCTTGATGAGGCAGCAGGGTCCCACTTATAGGTCGATGTTTAACTACTTCGGTTTTGTAAGTTAAAAAATGCTGCAGCCAGCTAGGGAGTGAGGGCAGCAGCTCCCCCTACGCAAATCCCCTGCTATCGTTAGGAGTCCGAATCTTACAAAAGACTCCAGGCTGCGGTCTAAAATCCTCCCAATACTTGTATAATACTTGATTATAAGTAAGGCTACATTTTACTCACAGGTATTTTTAGTAAAAGTCATGGACAGGTCACGGGCAGTAAACAAAAATTCATGGCCCGTGACCTGCCCATGACTGTTACTATATTCCCCTGACTAAAACTTGGTGTGTGTGGGGGGCACAGCTCAGGAAGGCAGCCCTGGGGGCACTGCGGGTGCTAGAGGGGAGGGCCTGGGGGGCGCCATGTGTGCTGGGGAGGGGTGTGTGGCCCCGGGGGGCTACATGGGTGCTGAGGAGGGGGCACAGCCGGGGGGAGGCTCTGCAGGTGCTGGGGAGGGTGATGAGGCCTGGGTACTCGATGGGGGGCACCATGGGTGCTCAGGGGTATGGCTCGGGGGGGGCTCCGTGAGTGCTCGAGGGGAGTGTTACAGCCCAGGGGGGTGCTGCGGGTACTCGGGGCGGGTGCAGCCTGGGGGGGGGGAACCACAGGTGCTCGGGGGCTGCAGGTGCTCAGGGGTGGGTGGGTGCAGCCAGGGGGGTACCGTGGGTGCTTGGGGAGGTGTGTAGGGGGGTTGGTGGGGCTGGGGCAGGGTCCCTACCCAGTTCCTGGGAAGCAGCAACCCCAGCTCCTAGATTCACTGCTGCCTCTGCTCCATCCCAAGCCCCGGTTCTGCAGCTCCCATTGGCTGGGAGCCACAGCCAATGGGAGCTGGAGGGAGGTGTCTGCAGGCAGAGGCAGCACGTGGAGCTAGGAGCTGAGGGAGGGGAGTTGCTGTTGCCTTTCCACGGAGCCCCCCCCAGGCAAGCACCACCCCCAGCCCTGAGTCCCCCCACCCCCGAGGTGGTGGTGGGAGTGGTGAGGGTGGGGGTGAGACTGCCCCAGCAGCAGCCAGTGCGACTGGCCCAGGGGCTGCCTGAGCTGCTTAGGTGGTTCCCCGCCCAGGTGCACCGGCTGCTGCAGAATCCAGGACTTCTGTGACCTCCGTGACAAACATGGAGCCTTAATTATAGGGCCATTGTGATCGTCTACTTTGACCTCCTGCGTAACACTGGGCTTCACTGCAGTATCCTTCAATGGCTGGCAGTACCCACTCCCTTCCATAGTACAGGCAGCCCAGCCTGCAGCCCGTCCCAACATGAGACAGGCGCTGTCTTTAATGGCACAAGCTGGAGCCACCTTAAGGATAAATTTCATTCTAATATCTTTTTTATAAAAAATAAAACCTCCTTGTAGTTCACATGTAAGGTGGGCATGTGTGGGATCCTTTCAAATTCAGTTTATTTTTACATAGCGTCTTTCAGACATTGCATCTCACGTGGCTTTAAAGTGAGAGAGAAAATAAGGAGAGCAAGACACAAAAGATGAGACGTTCCAACAGGTTGTGAGGACGGGGATGGAGAGACAGGACTCCCTCAGCAAACAGCTGTGGTTTCTCTTCATGAGTCTTGAGGCGACTTAGAGGACAGAGTGGCGGTGAAGAGAATGCATTTCCAGTAATTAAGGCACAGGATTCTCAAATGAAGGACAGTCTGTAGGAAGATCCACTACAAAACCTAGAAGATGTGGATCCTATTTATACTGGTCTAACTTCAATGGAATTACTCCAAAATGACACCAGTGTATGTTAAATTATAATCAGGGCCAACATATGCATGGGCTTTAGAAGATGCTTTTACATGGGCCATTCCCCTTCCTGTTGTTCTACCACTGGGGGCTAAGGAGGGGAGAGTCAAGCAGGAGTCACTTAGAGGTCGGAAACTGCCCCTTTTCTGCCTTGGAGTCACTTTCTTTAGTGTAAACAGCTGTGAGAAAGACCAAAGGTGATGAAGATACTGGTAGATGTCCCTGTGCCAGAAACCTGGATCCAAACTCCAGAGCTGGAGTCAAACATTGAGTCTCTGTGGTGGGCAGAACAAAACCCACAGCTCTGAACAATCCTAACGGAGGTGCTTGGAATTAGGATCAGTCACTAATTTGGGCCTTGGGATTCAGACTCAACTCCTTATAGAGATGTGGATGAGCTGTGAACTTGGATCAGAACCCAGTAGTTGGGTTTGCATTCAGGAGGTTGGCTCATCTCTAGAATACGTCAAACCAGAAACAGTGTGGTACTGTAGAAGAAAGATGGAATGGATTAAATATATTAATCTCCTATAATACTTACAATACAACCAGCTATCACAATGTCAGTGGCTTCCAACATGTCTCCATGAGTTATTATTTGGGCCTGCCTTTATTTCCTAAGCAAAACAATAGCATCCGGGTCACTGCAGAAGCTGGGGAACCTACACATTACAAGCCATGCTATTTGCAATGACAGCCAGCAACATGTTCTCCAGTTACCATGGCAATGCTGCCAAGGTTCAGCTAGTTTTCTTCCACCTGGATTTCTATTGTTTTCATTTGTTGCTTCATTGGCCATGCCAGCACGCGCCAGGCCTCAGTCCTAGCCCATGAGTAGGCTGCGAAAGGGTTAAGATGCCTTGATGAAAGAAGATTCCATGAGGCTCACGGTCACATTGCATAAAGTCCTTGCTTAGGAATAATAGCATTAGAACTTCTGTCACAACAGAGGTAAAACTGAAATCAGCCAGCAGATACTAATAAATCCTCAGCTGTCTCTTCTCATTAGTCTTAATCACAAGGAAAAACCCAAAAGTCCTAAACCATTTTTGTCAAGCGAAAGGGAGGGGAAAAAATGAGTGTGTGCAGACAGCAATGTGGAAGGCTCCTCGTTAGCACCGTTATTTCTGGTACAGGTTCTCTAGTTTGGGAAGTCAAATTTTATGTCTTCATCCTCAATCCTCTCGAATAGTATTTTACACTGATCCAAGCACTGCCGTGCCTCAGCTACGCTGAGATGGATCCTCCAGCTCAGAGGTCAGAAACATTAGCAGGCCACTGTGCAGAGACTTTTTTTTTATTTATTTTTTCCAGGCACATCCACCAATCACAGGATAGTCTGTTGTTGTTTCTATGAGGAAGCCGGGGCATTGAGATGCAATAATGTTTGGGCCTAACCAGTCACAGTCACGTCTGCATCTGTGTAAATACACCCATGCCGTCTTTGTGCTCCCCACGTACCACTGGAAGGTCCAGACTGTGTTACTGGAAGGTCACTGGAAGGGCCAGACTGTGTTACTCTTTCTCACGCTGAGTGCTGCCGTGGTCCAGGAGTAGTCCCAGTGGGATGATTTGTGGAGGAAGGTGTGAGTCAATGTTAGAGTAAAGCAGTAAAGAAATGTTCCAGAGGGCCTCTTTCAAAGGGGTTTGGGAGTATGGTTGCCACTTAAAGTGCTCCATCTTCAGAGGAACTTTGCACTAATAGCTCATTTGGATGTCAGAGGGAGCTGCAGATGCTCTGACCTCTCCGAATCAATCAGAAACTATGAGCTGAAATAATCAGTGAAGACAGAATGTAGTAAACAATCTCAAAAAGGCCAAAGGAATTAGTTGTTAACCAAGATCTTCTCCAAAGAAACATTCATAATCATTAAATGAGGGGACAGTGGCTATCCTAACCAGAAGTATCAGTGGCTTTAAAAAGGGAGGACCATGTCAATGGTAGACGTGACCACCCTGTAGAAACTGATGGACTGGGGTGGGGAGCGATGGCTTCTTGATTCTCCAGCACTTCCTGGCCTCTGCAAGCTGTCTTTGGAGCAGCATTAATCTTAACCCATCCAGAAGGCTACTTAGGCCTGGTCTACACTACAGAGTTAGGTCAACATAAGGCAGCTTACATTGACCTAACTGTGTAAGCATCTACATTAAAATGAAGCTCCCTCCATGTAACTCGCCCTCTACACTGACTTAATAACTCCACCTCTGTGAGAGGCATAACGCTTAGGTTGACATAGTTAGGTCAACGCAGTGTCAGTGTAGACACTGCATGGCTTACATTGCCATTTGCTGCCATTCAGAAACATCCCACACTGGCAGTTAAATCGGTGCAAGTGCTCCTGGTGAGGACGCGCACTGCCGACAGAAGGAGCGTGGTGTGGACATGCAAAAGCAATGTAATTACTGAGGTGGCTGTACATTGCTGCAACTGAGGTTGACTTAATTTTGTGGGTAGACTCTCCTCATCAGAGAGAAAGCAAGCTTTGCTGAGAAGAGCGTGCAGATATCGGTGCTGACCCAGTGGTTCCGTTTTGGGGAGAGCTGTTCTTCAGGGCAGAGCATTGCAGCAAGAAACCCAGATGTCCTAATGATTTTAGTGGCCAGGCTGTTTAAAGCATTACTGAGACCACAGGGGCTGCCTTCCAACCCCCCAGGCTCTGCCTCAGGCTCCACCTCCACCCAACCCCTTCCCCCAAGCTCCCACCCCCACCCCGCCTCTTCCCGCCCCCGCTCTGCCCCAGGCCCCGCCCCCACCTCACCCCTTCTCCCAACCTCCCACCCCTGCTCCACCCCCACCCCACCTCTTCCTGCCCCTACTCCACCCCACTCGGACACTTGCTCTGGCAGTGGCCACATGCTCTCAGGTTCTAGGTGGCAGGACCCTTCTTCCCAGCATCAGCCCCCCCGTCAGGGTTACAATCCCCCTGTGTGACCTGCAGGGCCTCTTGGCTGGGGGCTTGTCTCTGTGCTGGGCCTGCTGCCCAGGATCCCCCTTGCTTCTGCCAGCTGCTCACCACACCCAGCTCCGGACTGCTCCAGCCCCAGCTCCAGCTCCACCGCTCTGCCTCAGCACGGCTGCTGCTGCTGCTCTGCCTCCAGCTCCCTGGGCTGCTTCTCTGGCTTTGGTTGCGCCAGCTCTGGTCCCAGCATTGACCTGCTTCCTGGGTGGCTTCTCTGGCCCCTCTGGCTGGCAGGGCTCTGCTCCCCAGCTCAGCTTGGGCCCCTGCTCTCTCCTTAGCTCGGCCCCACTCTGTCTGACCCAGGCAATTCCAGCTCACACTGAGGATGGGACCCCCCTGGCCTCCTGACTCTCTCATTAACCTGCCTGCCCTGTCAATCAGGCTGACCTGCAGCATTGGCCTCTCCCCATTGTTCCTGGGGACTGTCAGTCTCAGGGTCCTGATTTCCCATTGACCCTTCTTTTGGTATTGGGAGCTAGCCAACCGAAACACCCCACTGAATGTTAGTAAGGGGCCAGCAGTTCCGTAGGGGCTGCATAAAGGTGAGTGAGGAGCCCTCCAGCCCTGGGCCCAGCCGTCAATACGACTGCCCATGCCTGAGACTGACACACTGACTGCCAAGAGCAACTTGCCTGAAGGGAGAGTCGCATATGGCGAGTAGGCGGGGTCACAGCCCGCTTCCCCTCCCCCATGTGCGGGGCTACTGGGGGAAATATGCAGCACTTATTAAAGGGCTGAAGCAAATTACTCCTTGGCTGAGGAGCTGTGGGAGGCATGGGGTCTTAGTGAGGCTGAACACCTTCAGATGCCCCCAGTGCAGCAGGGCAGCCCTACATGTGACCCCACAGGGCTGTGGCTGAACAGCACCAGTTAATAGAGCTTGATTTGTCACAGCTTGGGCCTTTGGGGTCAATCATCGAAACTCACAAGCCGCCAAAGCACCCACAGAATTAGGAATCTCCAGGACAGACCACGCTCAAGATGGATCAGAACTGGAGCTCGTCTCATGAAATCAGCCCAATCACCCCTGAGGCCCAGCCATTGCTGGCTTAAATGAAATGGAACCTGGGTCTGAACCACTCTCACTCTGCTTTGGCAAAACTCAGGCCTGACTTACAAAACCCAAAAACGACCTCCTTGTGCCCAGTGGGATAGTGGTGACAAAAATAAAGGAGTAAACTAGCCCAAACTAAACTCCATGTCCCCAAGTGGAAAGTGGGTCAACTCCATTTACTCACCTTTATCCTTGACGACACTACTGCTTGTTTCTTCTCTACAGCAGAAGAGTCAGAAAACCTACACACCCTCTAACCTGGTCACTAGATTGCCCTGCCCAAGGGTATTGATCAGATTAATTCGGAGCAACAAGAGCTTCAAAACCTCCCTTTGAAAGATATCCCATAGATGTACTGTTCTCACTATTAGGATATTTTCCTAAGGTTTAACCCAAACTTCCCTTTTTATAATTTCTTCTTATTCCTGCTAGTAATTTCTCCTTTAAGAATCCTACACACTTGTTCCTCTGCTGCTAGAGTAGACAGTTATCTCGCCTCTTAGTCATCTCTTTGCCAAGCAATTGTTAAGCTATAATAGCTTTGTATGTTGTAAAAAAGGATTAGACAGTGGTGGGTGGGTAGAACTCTGACTGAAGTGTGTGGCTCTGACATAGATGGTCTGATTTTTTAAGAGCTTCTTGCCCCGACAACCATGTGGGCACAATGGTGTCACATGTATCTACTGGCCTGATTGTGACAAGTCAGGCGGGTCGGTGCATAAGAGCAAGTGACAGCATTTATCTGTGCTTGCAAAAACACACTAGCAAAACAGGAGACTGTTTCTGAAAGTTAGCTGAGAGCTCTGAATTTGCACGTGCGCCTGTTTGCACACCCAGTTACTGGAGCTGCGCACAGACAATCCAGGACAAACCCAATCTACACGCGCACATAAGGGGGTTTATACAGATGACTGACATTTTGCATTTACGTAAACAGGACACCCTTTAAAAACATGACCAATGACTTTCATTGCCGTTGAAGTACCCTAGTTTGCCTGAATGCCCTACTTAGCGTGAAGCCAATCATAGAATCATAGAATCTCAGGGTTGGAAGGGACCTCAGGAGGTCATCTAGTCCAACCCCCTGCTCAAAGCAGGACCAAACCCAACTAAATCATCCCAGCCAGGGCTTTGTCAAGCCTGACCTTAAAAACCTCTAAGGAAGGAGATTCCACCACCTCCCTAGGTAACCCATTCCAGTTCTTCACCACCCTACTAGTGAAAAAGTTTTTCCTAATGTCCAACCTAAACCTCCCCCTCTGCAACTTGAGACCATTACTCCTTGTTCTGTCATCTTCTACCACTGAGAACAGTCTAGATCCATCCTCTTTGGAACTCCCTTTCAGGTAGTTGAAAGCAGCTATCAAATCCCCCCTCATTCTTCTCTTCTGCAGGCTAAACAATCCCAGTTCCCTCAGCCTCTCCTCATAAGTCATGTGCTCCAGCCCCCTAATCATTTTTGTTGCCCTCCGCTGGACTCTCTCCAATTTATCCACATCCTTCTTGTAGTGTGGGGCCCAAAACTGGACACAGTACTCCAAATGAGGCCTCACCAGTGCTGAATAGAGGGGAATGATCACATCCCTTGATCTGCTGGAAATGCCCCTACTTATACAACCCAAAATGCCATTAGCCTTCTTGGCAACAAGGGCACACTGTTGACTCATATTCAGCTTTTCGTCCACCGTAACCCCTAGGTCCTTTTCTGCAGAACTGCTGCCCAGCCATTCGGTCCCTAGTCTGTAGCAGTGCATGGGATTCTTCCGTCCTAAGTGCAGGACTCTGCACTTGTCCTTGTTGAACCTCATCATATTTCTTTTGGCCCAATCCTCTAATTTGTCTAGGCCAAGTTTAACTATAAACCAATGTTTACTAGCCTTAGTTAAGACACAATTGGACAGTCACTCAAAGGCATCAGAAAGGAATAGGGTTGCCAGTTTTGGTTGGATGTATTCCTGGAAGTTCCATCACAGGACATAATCTTTAATGAAAGATGAATCTTTAATTCCTGGAGACTCCAGGACAATCCTGGAGGGTTGGCAACCCTAATTTCCCAGGACAGAGGGTTAGCACACAATTGTATGCACTGCATGGTGAGGCTGTGGAGAAAGGAGCCTGACTAAGGGGAAGAAGCCCTCCCTATTTCTATCTTCTCCTGAGGATCTCTGCAATAAAGCCAAGACAGGTCTAACCTTTCCCCAGGAAAAAGGGTGGAGTCTGCGCAGCCTGTCAGGGAAGCATGAGGATTTATAGGCATTTCAAGGGAATATTGGAAGCCAAAAAAAAAAAAAAGTAAAGCAACTAATTAGGAGTCAGTTGTTGGTCTCACATTGTATCACAAGCTGTTAGTAACTGACGAGCTGCTAAATTCTTATTTTCTCACTGCTAAATGAGATTAACCTCTAGTTACCTATGGATAGGAACCAATTTTGCTGGAGCACGGACAGAAAAAAATTAGTGGGTGCTTAGCGCCTACCAGCAGCCAAGCACCCCCCCATCCCCGGCCCCCAGCGCCTCTCACTTGCCGGCGGCCTTGCTGATCAGCTCCTCCCCCTCCCTCCGAGCGCCTCCTGCCTGCGGTGATCAGCTGTTCCGCGCCGGGCAGGAGGCGCTGGGAGGGACAGGGAGGAGCAGGGATGGGGCGCTCAGGGGGTACGAGGTGGGGATGGAGCGGGGGAGGGAGGAGGTGGTGGTGGGGCCTTGGGGAAGAGGCAGAGCAGGGGAAGGTGTGGAGCAGGTCAGGAAGAGTCGGGGGGTGGAGGTTTGGGGGAAGGGGTGGAGGGGAGGCTGAGGGGGAATCGAGCACCCCTCAGGTAGAGAGGAAGTCAGTGCCTGTGCTCTCCAGGACACCCAGTGGAGGGCCAATACAACAAACACAACCCAAAGGAGTTGCTGAAACACTAGGAAAAGTCAAAGGCCTAGGTTGGGGCACTCCCTCTGCTCTGCTAATTTACTGGTGCTGGAATTACGTTGCCTGAGCTTTTCCACCAATTGTCCTCAATGCCTACAAGAGCCACAGCCCAGCAATGCTGAGACAAACAGCGCTCTGATGCGAGGTTGATTCAGTGGAGTATATAGGCAGGGCCTCCTGGGAGGAGGCAAAAGGGGCAGCTTGAGAGGGTCCCCAAATCAAGTGGCATTGGGACATGGCACATGGGGTCCCAAGTCCACTCAGGTTTGGCCTGGCTACCATGATAGAGGGGAGGCCAGGCCAAGCTTGAGTGGTGCTACTAGGCCTGGAACCGGGAGCTGGGCCCAGCCCCACAGGATGGGAGCTGTTCCTGCAGGGTGAGTGTGGGGTGAGCCTGCTCTGCAGCTCACTTCCCACTACTCCCATTTCCCCTAATTTTTTGGGAAGAGTAAAGGGACCTCTGAACATCTCTGTGTGGCCCTGGATCCAGGATAGATCTAGAGACACTCTTGGGACTGGATGTGACTGGCAGCAAAGCTTTCTGCTCGCGCAAGTGTTTGAAATCTCATTCCAGTGGAAATAAATCGGAATTCAGGACTAGTTTTCAAATGCATCTGATCAAAGGGCAACTGCGCTTTAGGATCTGTCTACACTGCAGTCGGGAGACGTGACTGCAGCACAGGTACACATACCCTAATTAGCCTTGAACTAGCCAGCCTGCTAAAACTAGTAGCAAACCCACGGCAGCTTGAGCTTAGGAGCTTATGTGTTCAGGAGCTTAGCAGGAGCATGCACAAGAGGGAGCAGGAACATGCTCCACCCCACCAATCAGTGGGGGCACTGAACTCCTCTGGGGCCGGGGCAGAGAGAGCAAGCTCCACTGGCCATGGGGATGCAGTGGGGAGAATCAGCTCCTTCAGCTGTGGGGGATGGGGGGAGGAGAGCCAGCTCCTCTGGCCATGGGGAGGGGGAGGGAAGGACAGCCAGCTCTTCGGGGCGTGGAGAAGAGCCGGCTCCTCTGGCCGCAGGGAGCACAGAAAGTGCTCCTCCAAAAGTGGCCAAATTTGTATGCCTGTGCATGCCCCTGCTGGTTAGCCTGTGCAGTTGCAGCCACACTGCTATTTTTAGCAAGTTAAATGGATCCAAGCTGGCTCCGGTTTTCCTACAAGTGCTGCAATCACAGCTCCTGATTGCTCTGTAGACATACCTCAGTCTGCCGGCATAACCTGTGTTTCCTCTCCCCAGAGGTGTGTTGCACATGCCCAGATGCTCCGCTAGTGATTTGCACTCTGAAACTCTCGGGGCCAGAAGGGTCAGATCACAGTGCTTGCATGAAGTGTCCTGCAGAAAAGTCCCGGCTGTGCAGTTCTCCAGCCTCTAGCCCCTGCTGTGGAGTGGGTACGCGGCCCTCAAGAACTTGCAAGGAACCAAGAATAACCACCCAACTCTAAGGGGTTCCTTGGGGGGGGGTACCCCTAGATTTCTGGTAGGCTAAGGCTAACCTTGTATGGCTGCTACACCTGTGCTTGGGTCTGCTGGCTCCATCCCTCCAGTGGCTATTTATCTTATCTTTGTCTCACCATAACACCTAGGAGCTGTACACCAGGGCCCTATTTTGCTAGGTGCTATGCAGACACGGAACAAAAATCTGGCCCTGTCCCAATGAGCTGAGCATTGATGTACGAGGAAAAGACAACAGGTGGCGACAGACAGGCATGGGAGGACAAGGAAATGATGAGACAAGCCTGGTCAGCATGATGGGTGGTGGTATCAGTACTGGCTTCTCTCTCAGGAGGCAGAGGCTGCCCGGGAGTAGGCTGCGGCCTCTCCTGAGGCTGATGGATGGATAAATTAACTATACAGACAGATGTACTCCTACGCCAGGTGGCGGTTGCTCGCTCCACCGCTCATGCACATAGCTAAGCTAAGCACATCCCCTCTGACATATGAATGGGCTACCCACAGTCAGTGTGCAAAGCCGTCAAAGCCACATCTGGCACACAGCAATGTGCTGCTAGCCATTGCACCAATGGGCTAGCTACCAGAGCTCTTCCTTGCCAGCCAGTTACCACTCCACTGAGTCCAAGTGCATTCAGGGAAAATAGAGGTCGGTGCTGAATATCTACCCACTAGCACAAGAACACTTGTTTAAATTATCTTCCCCCCGTGTATATTCCATAGGGGGCTTATTTCCCAATTTAGTCTCGCCATAGACAAAAAGGGACAGTATTACGGGCACCAAAATGAATGGAGAGCATCTCCCACATGAGAAGAAAATAGAGGCACTATTTTTTTTTCTGAAGACAAATTAAAATGATGTATCCTTCCCTGGAGGCACATGTACATGTACAACATTCACAGGAGTGAGGCACATGCATCCTGGGTAAAGCAGCTCTCTATTACGAGACCTCACTCCGAGACGAAGGGTTATCCTGAGATGATTCTCAGCAAACAGCGAAGCCCTCCGGGCAGAGCTAGGTAAGAATTATAGGTCTGTCTTTTCCACAGTTCCATTAAAACACCTACTGAATACTTCCAGGACTGCAGTAAATCTCCACACAGAGTATTCAGTTTAAAAAAACTGTACCGGTATCATTAATTAGTTAATGTTTGTAAAGAACAGAGGATGGACAAGCACTATGAGGTGAGAATTACAGCAAGTAAAGGAGTTTGGCACCCAGCTAATTCATCAGAGAAATCCAAGGCTACAAAAATAAGCGCTACCTAGGGAGACTACAGTCACGGCGATCAGAGAGATTTTGGTAGGGGCAGAGATGCTATTGAAGAGAGGATGCAGCGGTATTGCCAACCAAAGCAGCCAAAAATCAGGAGGCGGGCCCAAATCATGACATTTTAAAGAAATACCTTTGGGGTTCTTGTTATTGACTTCCTGTTAGTCTTTAAGGTGCCACCAGACTCCTTGTTGTTTTTGTGGATACAGACTAACATGTCTACCTCCTGATACTTGACACTCAGGGGATGTTCACAAGCTTTTCTCATGACCGTGAGAGCTAGAAACATCTTTTTATAAAAAATGAAACGGGAGATTCTCCTGTAATCACATGACTGCGGGTGCTGGGGCTTTACCAAATAGAGCAAATATCGCAAGACTTGGGATCAGATCAAATCAAAGATAGTGCAATAACCAGAGCTTAAAACTAACCTCGAACAAGTGAGGAAACACTTGTGATTCCTTTGGCATTTTGATCTCATCAGGAGCTGCTGACTCAGCCTCATCCAAATGTGCCTAATGCCACAACATCCCCCATTGCAAGATTTATCCTTCACAAAATGGGTAAACAGACAGGAAAGCAAGTCACGGAGAGGTCCACTGGGAACAAAAGACCAAGCCCCAGGGCTGTGTAGAGGCACCAAGGGGTAGGCATCTTGGGCCAGACTCCTGGGCAGAGCAAAAACTTGCTGGCTCTGCACTGTGCCCTTTCTCAGAAAGGGAAACAATAGAAACCTCTGCAAAAATATCCCCCATCAGCAGCTGGTAATCCACCTCTGACCCTCAACCCACAGTCACCCCATTCAAGTTGGGCGTCTCCGAGCGTGCAATTCCTTCAGCACCAGCGCTCATTAAACTTGATGCCTGCAATCTCTCACAAATAAGTGGCACCGCTGACTATAATTCAATCACTAAGCTCCGTTAGTCAGCTGCATTGGCTTGCTCTGTAAAGTTTATATGTATGGGAATGGGCGAAAAGCTAAGCCAAAACAAACTACTGGTTTTTGATCCCTTCAAGCCCAACTTGAACACTGTAAGTTCTACCTGTCCAACAGAGCTACCACTTTTTGGATCCCTCTATATCAGACTCCAAATTGTGACACCACAGGGCAAACCTGATTTTCAGAGGGTGAGCACCCAAAACTCCAGCTGAAAGCACTCAGAGGTGCAGGTGTCAGCTCCTCTGAAAATAAGACCCCATTGCACTGTGCGACTGTGACCCAGGATTCTCAATGCCAACTGGCAAGGGGTTACAGAAATCTCATGAGTCAGCATGTACATTCTGCTCCATGAAGCAATGTCATGTGTGGTCTCAAATTAAAGCTGGCCTCACACAGGCTATTAATATATGTGTGAAATGTATGTACAGATACTATGTAAGGAGTTATATATATATATATATATATATATATATATATATATATATATACATTGAAACTGTTCTTATAGTCTGTGCAAGGTATTAGTTATCATTAAGGCTACATTTTAGTCACGGGTATTTTTAATAAAAGTCTTGGGCAGTAAACAAAAATTCACAGCCCGTGACCTGTCCATGACTTCTACTATGTACCCCTGACTAAATCTGGCAGCCTGGGGGTGCCACAGGTGCTGGGGGAGGGCAGCCCAAGGGGCGCTGTGGGTGCAGGAGGTGGGGTGGCCCAGGATCCCTGCAGGTGCTCGGGGGGGGGAGGGGGAGAAAGTTGGCAAGGCTGGCAGGTTCCCTACCTGGCTCCCACAAGTCCCTGGAAGCTGTGACACCCCCCCACACACACTCTGCTCCTAGGTGCAGGCGTGGCCAGGCAGCTCTGCACACTGCCTCCGCCCCAAGTGCCAGCTCCACAGCTCCCATTGGTCGTGGTGACTGCAGGTGAAGGCACTGTGCAGAGCTGCCTGGCCACGCCTCTGCCTAGGAGCTGAATGAGGGAAATATCACTGCTTCTGGGGAGCCCTCGAGGTAAGCGCTGCCCAGAACCCACCTCACCCCATCACATGCCCCAACCCCCTGCTCTCTCCCACACCCAAACTCCTCCGGATGCTGGGGAGAGTGGGGGGTGCAATGGGCCAAGATGGCCCCAGCAATGGCCAGTGCCACTGGCCCAGGGGCTGCCTGAGCTGCTCAGATGGTTCCCGGATCAGATGCACCAGCCACAGCAGAAGTCACAGAGGTCACGGAAAGTGACAGTGACCTCCATGACAAACTTGCAGCCTTAGTTATCATCAGCAGAGGTGAAAATCAGGTTTTTGGTCAGACAAGAGATGTTCATTCACCTAGCTCTCTGTTGAGATGTAAATTATGCATTGTAAGCTTACACAATGGATACCCATTTACATATGAAATCAGTAATGAGATTTGAAGTCAACAGGGACATAACACACAGGAAAAAACAAGCCATGGGTGATTGTCCTGGCTGTGTGCGAAGACAATGAACTTTGGTGGGGTCTATCTAGGAAGCAAAGGAGACACCCCAGCACCCTGCACCTAGGAAGTAAACCATGTGTTAACATTCATGAAAACAGGCTCTCAGCCAACCTGGGTTGAAAATGCAGCAGAGGGCTTTTGGTGACATAAACTTCATGGTTCACCTATTAGTTAAGTTTAGTCTCTAGAAAAGGGCATTATGATTTTGTGTCTTCTATAACCCTTTGTTTCCAGTATCCTTACTCGCTATCACTTGAATCTTTGATAATAAATCTATTCTTGTTTTCACTATAAATACATCTAAGTGCTGATACATTAAGCAAAGTGCTGATCCTGAGCTGAATCATAGAAGCTGGTATGTATGCAGTTCCTTTGGGAACAGCAGTCATAGCAATTCTGTGAGTAGCCAGTGTCAGGGGCTGGAGAGCCCAGGGGAATGCTTCAAAGGGGCTCAGGGACTGAGGTGCACTTACTATTACCCTGCAAGGTGTTGACAGGGCTGACATAGCCCAGGGAAGAGTGCTTGAGTGGCTAAAAGGCTGGTGGTGTTAGCGAGCTAACACCCAGCCAGGCTCAAGCAAGACTCCCTTATGCTGGAGGCAGGGGGTAACAAGCGGACTCACATTCTGGGTTCCCTGAGAACTCTCATAGCTACATGAGCAAGGGCCTGCTAGCTGATTTGCCTGTGACAGGACCAGTCTCCAGATCTGCATCCCTGGAGTACAGGCTGGTGGAAGTGTCGGGGTTTGGGTTCAAGTTAGCCAGACATTGTGGTCCAAACTGGAATATCAGTCCGAAACCAAACGAATCCTAATTAAGTCACACTCATATGCATCATCAATTTAGGGACTGATCACTCATAAGCTGAGTAGTACTTCACTCTTCAGGCAGACCTGGCCTGCATGTGGAGAACAGTATTATTAGGGCAGAAGCCACCGGATGATGCTGGTACACACAGTCTTACAAGTTCTTTTCCTTCCTATGAGAACAGTGGGAAGTCTTGGAAGTTAAAGAAGTATGGGCTGGATGAATGGACTATAAGGTGGATAGAAAGCTGGCTAGATCGTCGGGCTCAAGGGGTAGTGATCAGTGGCTCAATGTCTAGTTGGCAGCCAGTATCAAGCAGAGTGCCCCAGGGGTCGGTACCAGGGGTCGGTCCTGGGGCTGGTTTTGTTCAACATCTTCATTAATGATCTGAAGAAAAGGACCTGGGGATTACAAGTGAACAAGAAGCTGGACATTAATCAATAGTATGCGATTCTTGTCAAGAAGGCTAATGGCATATTGGGCTGCATTAGTAGGAGCATTGCCAGCAGATCAAGGGAAGTGATTATTCCCCTCTATTTGGCACTGGTGAGGCCACATCTGGAGCATTGCGTCCAGTTTTGGGGGCTCCACTACAGAAAGGATGTGGACAAATTGGGGAGAGTCCAACAGAGGGCAACAAAAATGATTATGGGGCTGGAGCACATGACTTATGAGGAGAGGATGAGGGAACTGGGCTTATTTAGTCTGCAGAAGAGAAGAATGAGGGGGGATTTGATAGCAGCCTTCAACTACCTGAAGGGGGGGTTCCAAAGAGGATGGAGTTCGGCTGTTCTCAGTAGTGGCAGATGACAGAACAAGGAGCAATGGTCTCAAGTTGCAGTGTGGGAGGTCTAGGTTGGATATTAGGAAAAACTATTTCACTAGGAGGGTTGTGAAGCACTGGAATGGGCAACCATCCTTAGAGGTTTTTAAGGCCTGGCTTGACAAAGCCCTGGCTGGGATGATTTAGTTGGGAATTGGTCCTGCTTTGAGCAGGGGGTTGGACTAGATCCCTCCTGAGGTCTCTTCCAACCCTTATCTTCTATGATTTATGATATACCCATATTTCTCCTCCAGTGGGAACCTGACATGCAAGTTCCCAACATCTGCTCCTGCTTGGCAAAGAGATGATAGTATTACTCAGCATCAGCACAGGTAATAGAATCTAGCGCTTAGTAATTTGGGACAGTCTGGTACTATTTGAAATTACTAGTTACTTAACCGTAGCTGGCGTAGCAATGACCTCAGGAAGAAGCCAGACAGTTGGGGTGATCCAAGATAGCACGGAGTTGGATATCTAGATTTTGGTACCCAGTCTGAAGCTGGCAGGCCCTGCATTGTTGTTTGCTCTTTCCGATTTCAAGAGTGGTACTTTGGCAATTATGCTGAAGAACTGGAAGACACTGTTTAGTTGCTGGGACATTGTTCCAGGAAACACAATCCATTTATTAAAGCGCTTGCAGCTCCTGGTTCAAGGCAGGTGAAGTAATAATAAATATTGAGAGCAAAGAAAGTAAACCTTAATCCAGAGCAGTTTAATAAATAAAAGGCTATTAAAAAATTAGTGCAGATCTCTGGCTTGTGCCAGCTCCTACTTCTTCAGAAGCAGCTTTAGGTGCTGGCAGTGAGCATTCAGATCTCCTCGGAAAACCCTGAACAGCTCAGATTACCAGATGGAACCTTTGTAATTTACACTGCAAAATCGAAACCTTGCACATTTCAAACTGTGATCCAATTTCAGAACAGTTTTTCTAGGCAATATTTCTCCTGACATCACAAATTCTCCAGAACGTTTGTGCTTCTCGCAGTTGTTTTGTTCAAGTTTTAAAATTTCATCTGTGATAAACACTCATGACTTTGCCCTCCAAAATGTCATTTCAGAGCTGCCTGTATTTCTACTTGTGTATATGGTCCTATCACAATATACTTATCAGAGATTTTGTTCCCCAGTCTGCGCATAGGGCTTAATGCAAATGTGGAGGGTAGGGGACACCGCTGCGTAGTTGTTAAACACATCTCAAACACATCTCTGTGTAATGAGTATAAACAGATGTAATACATTATAGAACCATGCAATATGAGGGTTGGAAGGGACCTCAGGAGGTCATCTAGTCCAACCCCCTGCTCAAAAAGGACCACTCCCCAGACAGATTTTTACCCCAGTTGGCCCCTTCAAGGATTGGGCTCACAACCCTGGGTTTAGCAGGCCAGTGCTCAAGCCTCCCCTCCTCAGGTACAGGCAGTGACATTCTTGCACAGGTTAAAGGACCACTGAGGATGCCCAGACATAAAGACTTTCCTTAAATGCCTTCATTAAAAGGAAGATGGATTTGAAGACAACTTTTCTGATTGGGAGGGAAGCTGCAAGAGAGATATTCAAGGAGCAAGGATCAGTTTAAGAGCAGAATCTTCCCAAAGTTCAGAAGGGTTTGGCTCACTAGTGAGATAAGGACCAGCCCCCAAAATTGGGCTCTGATTGCAGCTCATCTTTAGTCACTATTGAGTCTCAATAGGCCAACGTTCACCTGCAGATGTACAGTGAAAAAGCAGAGTGACTGGGTCGGCCCACCAGCAGTGAGCTTCCAGATGTGAATGCCAGAGAGCAAGTGTTTTCTACACTTCCTTGCATCGGTTCATGTCCAGAATGGATCCACTGAAGAGTTCTTCAATACCTGGTGCCCAATGAGGGTACACGCTAGACCCTGTGATACTCCTCATGTGACGGAAAGGAACACTTGCTCCCAACCCCACTGAAAATAGGGGGCCTGCCACTGGCGTGCAGTACTCCAGTGAGAATCGTGGCCGTGCCCAGCCTTGTGACATGCAGGGCTTGGCAGAGCTTGTCCTCCCCCACCCCCCATACAGTTCCACTGCCGTTTGTACTTTTCGTAAGCAGTCAGGCTTGGCGCAGGGACTTATGGAAGATGGAATTCAGCCTCCAACCCCTGGAAAGGGTGCAAGGTGCAACATAGCCCCTCTATGGCTACTCAGCATCCCTTTTAGGGAGGTTTGGCTCAATAGGTCTGGGTAAGAGAAGACCCCATTGAGCACCATTCCCCAGCCCACCTCCAACCGCCCCCATGGAGTGGCCCAGAGACCCTCCTTTACAGTGCACAGTCGGTGCAGCTACTGTTCGGGGTGATTGTTCCCCTGACAGCACTTCATAGAATATCAGGGTTGGAAGGGACCTCAGGAGGTCATCTAGTCCAACCCGCTGCTCAAAGCAGGGCCAATCCCCAGACAGATTTTTGCCCCAGATCCCTAAATGGCCACCTCAAGGATTGAACTCACAACCCTGGGTTTAGCAGGCCAATGCTCAAACCACTGAGCTATCCTTCCTCTGTGCAGTGCTATGGTTGGGGTAAGTGGTACATTCATTTAACCCCGTGTAGCTGATTTGCACGTAGCTGCATGTGGCCAACAGCGAATATAGCACTCAGTGCATTTGCACACGTGATTACTGCTGTGTTTGCACAGCTAATTACTGCCCTAGTCATACAGTAAATCACCACTGTTTTGTTGCTATCTTACCATGTGAATTTAAAATATTTATTACACACACACTGATGTTACACAAATGTTTGGGACCATTTTAAGCTACCTGCCTTTATTTCATTTGGTCTGTTTAAAAAATGACTATCTAGTAACTAGAAGCAACATGGAAAATACAGAACAACACCAGCACTACACCAACAGGTCAGCAACCCTAAAGTAAGGGTCTTGTGTAGGGCTCGCCTGCTTGAGATCAGATATTGTCTGCAGTGTAGTGGGGGAGACGCCACATTTTTTAAAAAGAAGCTCAGAATTGGAGAATAAGAAACACCTAATTGCCTCATTATCTGGTTGCACACAAACTGGTTCCCACGAGCTGTGTAGGTTTGGGAAGCTGCACCGTAGAACGGTACTTACATGACATATTGTATCCACCTGAAAACTGACACTGCAGCCTTTGGTGGGTGGAACAATAAGTGAATTCCGAGGGGAAGGTGTGTTGGAAAGGAAGAAATGGGGCTGCTCCTGCATTTAGGAAGAGCAGGATTTTCTAAATGGCTTAGCATCTGTGGTTTGTATTTCTCAGGTCTGTCTGAGACTATAGTATTCCGAGTCCAGCTGCATATCTTCTGCTTATTAGAAGAATGTCTGCCTTGCAAATTGTCAAATGTGGGTGCCTATAGTTTGACTCCACAGTCCAGATGTAGGCATCTAAATAGAAAGAGGCCTGGCTGCTGAGTAGAGTTGCCAACTTTCTAATCGCACAAAACCAAACACCATAGCCTGGCCCCTTCACCCAAGGCCCCACCCCCACTCACTACATTTCCTCTCCCTCCGTGGCTCACTCTCCCCCACCCTCACTCACAGAGCTGGGGCAGAGGGGTGGGGTGCAGGAGGGGGTGAGGGCTCTAACTGGGGGTGCGGGCTCTGTGGTGGGGCCAGGAATGGGGGTTTGGAGTGCAGGAGGGGTCTCCAGGGTGAAGGGTGGAGACAAGGGATTCTGAGTGTGGGAAGGAGCTGCAGGTTGAGACAGGAGATTGAGGTGTGGGAGGGGGTACGGGCTCTGGGCTATGGGGGTGGGCTCTGGGCTGGGGCAGGAGATTGGGGTTCAGGATGGGTGAGGGCTCCAGCTGAGGATTCAGCCTCTGGGCTGGGGCCAGTGACGTGGGGTTTAAGGTGCAGGATGGTGCTCCGGATTTGGGGAGGCTCAGAGCTGGGGCATGGGCTTACCTCGGGTATCTCCCAGTCAGCGGCACGGGGGGCTAAGGCAGGCTGCCTGCCTGTCTTGGTTCTGCACTGCACCCTGGAGGCGGCCAGCAGGTCCGACTCATTGGCTGCGGTTCCTGGCCAATGGGAGTGCGGAGCCAGTGCTCAGGGTGGGGTCTGCATGCGGAGACCCATGGACCCTCTGCTTAGGGGCGCGGTGCAGTGCCAGGAGAGGCAAGGACTAGCCTGCCTTAGACCCGCAGCACCACCAATCAGACTTTTAACAGCCCAGTTGGCGGTGCTGGCTGGAGCCACCAAGGTCCCTTTTCTGGCTGAAAACAGGCCACCTGGCAACCCTATTGCTGAGCACCTGCAGGGCCAGTGCAGCCGGTGCAGGACCTAAGCACCTCTGAAAATCAGACCACTTTTATTTAGGAACCTAAACATGGATATAGGCACCCTCTGCTAGAGGAGACTCTGAACATCATTGGGACCAGGAAGATCCTCCGTGCTACACCCAACCTACAGTTCCCATGGTGCCTTGGGGAAGAGAAAGACTTCTGCAAGGGGAGCATGCAGTGGGCTCCCTCTTGGTGGGGAGCTGAGATCCTGGCCAGAGGAGTGGATATTGCTGTGTGGAGCTCTGTCCAAGCCAGCAGCTGGGTCTGAGAAACTGCTGGGGCTTTAAGCAAGCAGGGAGCCCCGGAGGCTATTGCTGGACCTCACGGGAGCCAGGGCAGAGACTGATGCGGTGCCCAGAACTGGCTGAGGTGGGCTTGCATGAAGGCAGTGGGAGTCATCACCACCTTGTTTGTTTGGCAAAGTGCTTGCGGGGAAGGGGGATAGCAAGAGGTGTCCTTGAGCCTGGGCAGAGAGGGAGTGCTCTTATCATCTAACCAGAACCCAGGGTTACTGACCTCTGGTGATGACGACTCCCATCTCCAGCATGGAATGACCCCATGGGAGAATCGCTCTCCCCTTGTTGCGTTGGCTGGGCTGCTTTACCGGACCCACAGCGTGCTGTCCTGGGCTTCAAGATCTTCACAAGCGCCCACACAAGTGTCTAGACCTCTGGCAGTCAGAGGGGTGCACACTCCGGGGTGGGGTAACTGGCATGAGTGGGCAGTTGGTTACGTTTTATTTACTGCTGTAAACTGCCTTTTACTAATTGATTTACTGAAATGCCCCTGCTGATTTACAGGGGTTGTGACATTTTAATTAAGCTCAGTCTTTTACCTCATGGTTTTCTAGGTGGATAAGTAAAGGTGTGTCTAAGGTAGTCTAAAAGGATATTGGTTGTCTGTTGGATATAACTGATACTCCTGAGCTAGACCTATTGCATAGATCAGCTCAGGTTTACTCCTGGAGGATCCTTTAGGATCAGTTTCCTTTACAAGTAAAAGGACTGCAGCAGAGGGGTGGACAAAGGATTCCCACCTAGCCAGCATCACCACTGGGGTACTCAGGATCTCCTTTACTGTTAGGGTGACCAGATGTCCCGTTTTTATAGGGACAGTCCCATTTTGGGGGATTTTTTCTTATATAGGCGCCTATTACCCCCCACCCCCGTCCCGTTTTTTCACAGTTGCTATCTGGTCACCCTATTTACTGTTGAGGGGAGTGTTGCCTACTCCCGAGTAACCCAGGGAGGAAATGGTGGGAGGGAGCTTACACGGAGTTAGGAGCTGAAATTTAGGTGTCTGGGGTTGATCATTTTGACCAGAATTTTTCACTGCCTAACCTACATTAATTTAGGAATAAACTAGCCCCACTTAATTCCTCTTTCACTGCCCTGCTAATAAAACTTGGTTCACTGATATAAATACCCCAAATCTTCCAGTAGTTTTGGATTTTCATATTTGTTTGCTTTATTTTGCTTCATTGTTAGGCTTTTTTATTATTATTTGTTTATTAATTTTAAAGTTAGGAATTGCAGAAGCTAAGGTTTCACCTCCAGTATTAAGCTCAGCACATCACATATGTGGGGGTAAAGAGACCTTTTATTTTCCTGGTTAAATGTGTACTTAGTTTACTGTTTTTATCATCAAACATACACTACGTGGGCGGTATATGTCTGCATACCCAGACCTAACCCAGTAGCTCCTTGTGCCCCCCGTGGCTAGTCCATATGTAGCAGCTGATGAGCCTGCTACTGGATTTGAGTTACGGTGTCTGGTTCTGTCATTCAGACAGTTAAAGCCTTAAGCATTTCAATCTGGGGACATGGACTCACTTCAAATACCAGAAGGCAAATAAAAAAGAATCCAAAGTGTGTGTCTCTCTCAGAATGGTGGGGGTGGAGTCCGACTCATGTTTCTTGGATGCCTGGGGTTGGCCACACCGAGTTGGGGAACTGTTAGAAGCATAAGAAAGTAATATCCCACAGCGCACAAATTTATACATGGGAACCAGGTCTAGGCCCAAAGCAAACCCCTGGATAACTCTCCTGCCCCCCGGCCTCTAGAGAAATGCAGCTAGGCCAGAGTTGCCATGTTTGGGTCCCACTCTCAGCACTTCCTTTTTGGGCCGTACATTGGAAGCCGGTTTTAGATCTTTGGCGGAGGGCTGAGAGAGTCAAAGGGCACCTGGGCATTGGAGCTGGAGGTGTTATTGGACATACCAAAGGCCGTGGTGGATTCTCCATCGCTGACAATTTGTAAATCAAGAGTGGATGCTTCTCTGAAAGATGTGCCCTAGGAATTATTGTCGGGCAGGTCTCTGGCCTGTGTTATACAGAAGGTCGGAATAGATTATCACAATGGTCCCTTCTGGCCTTGGAATCTACGAATACCTGCACTAGTTCTGCGGGAGCATGCATGTTAAAAATAGAAGAGTAACTATGGTGGCACAAGTGGTAAACGCTAGTGTATCTCTAGGGTATCAGAGAGGATTGAATTCAGGGTGGCTGCCCATCCAGCCTCCTGTGCAGCCATGGCTATGCTTTTGTTTTTAGCTGGCTAGCTCAGTCAGCTGCAAATTATACCTCCAACTCCAGCGTAGATGGACCCAAACACACTGGAGTCTAGCTTTGCCTCTAGTGCTACGAACAACATTTATCACAGCCATTTTGGCAAAAGGTCTGTTTAACTCATCTGTTAGTTTAACAGTTGAGATCAAGTCATTATCCTTTTTCCTTTAGAAGTCGAATTGCAATAGCGAGAAATATATGAATTCCATTATGTCTATAAATTTTCTAGCACTTTGGGGAGCTACAGCTGTAACAAAAAACAAACAAAAATCTGCACAACTCTCAATCCCTGAAGGCTAAATGTAGTGAATTAAACATAAGGTTTTTATCTGGATGCTTCTGAGAAAAAAATATACCCATGAGCAAATATATTCCTACACAAGGCAAATATCCCAGAGTGCATTGGCCACATCAGAATATACTTAAACGTTTTTAGGAGCAGTTTTCAAAACAAGGGTTTATTCATAAAGAAGGAACCTGTACTGAGTTTTTCTTAAGGGGCACCAGCATCCCAGAGGCCTCCTTAAGCATAAATAAGAACATGTGCTGCCATATGATAATGGGAAGGTGTCACAGATTATAGCATGCTTTCTTCTAACACTGAAGGAAAACAGTATCATTTCCAAGCTGTTGCTTTTTCTCTGCTTCACTGTAGAGCTGCTGCCTAGATCCTTCCCAATCCCCACTTTGCATGGCTTTCTGTAGATGTAAAGAAACAGTACACATATTTTTGGACATGCTGAGAGAACATCTGTAAGGCAGTCTATGCTTTTAGCTCAGCTGGTCGGTGCTGTAAGCGGAAGGTCTCTGGTTCAACCCTTCTGAAAGTCATGTGGGAGAACCCAGCATGGGGCCTTCAGATCTCTGAGTTCTCAGGCAATCGGTGGTATCTGCAACCGATGTTATGATTATACTTCAGACTTGACTCGCACTGGGGCAACTCTTGAATTTCATACTCAGCTTTATACGCAGGCAAAACGTTCAGCACACTTCACTCAGATTTTTGGCTTAAAAGAGAAAAAAACACTTCATTCCTGAAATATGCCATTCGCACATAACTCCAAGAGTTCTGATTTGGATGGGACAGCAAAATTCCAAGAACCCAGCAGGCCACAGTAACTTCTTTAACAGCGATTGGAAGGGGTACAAACCGAAACAGTGTTTTTAGAGATTGCAAGAATCCCATTATGGGCCAAACCCCCAACTGATGTAAATCCATGCAGCTCTACTAGAGCCAATAGTATCCATTGGGACTGCTCCATTGAAGTCGAAGGGTGAGCTCTCCAGCTGCTGTAAAACAGCATAGCTACCCTGAAACCCATGGAGCTACGCTCATTTATACCAGCCGAGTATCTGGCTGCATGTTATCGCATACCAACAGGGCCTTTGGGAGAGGCTATGACCAGAAAGCTGCATCCAGGAGTTTTGTGAGTTGAAGCTGTTGTGCAACTGATCTCGGCTCCCCTAGGACTCTCAGAATTGCCTGTCCTGATGCTCCATGCACTGAGCTGCAACAAGTCTTAGCCAGCTAGGAAGGTGCCTTTTCTCCTGGAGTAGTCCAGAGGAATGAAAGCAAGCAGGACAGACAGTCAGCAAATGCTTTGCTTTCATTCAGACTCCATCACTAGTTCACTGAGGGTACATCTACACTGCAGAAAACACGGCAGCGAGCCTCAGAACTCAAGACAACTGACTCAGGCTTGCAGGGTTCATGCTCAGGGGCTAAAAATAGCAGTGTAAGGTCCCCCTCGGCTCACAGAATCACTGCTACAGGGACTTTTTATTTTTGAAGTGTAGATGTACCTTTAGTGGCCAGGAATTACTTCATCTTCTACCTCAGTTTCCCCATCTATAAAACCTGTCTGACAGGTGTGAGGACTAGCTAATGTCTATACCACATGTGGACAACTTCGGTGCTAAGTATTATGGCCAAAATCTTCAGAGTGAAAGCCCACAGTGAGGCATCAAAATCCATGTGTAGGCACCTACAGAAGTGGCCTTCTTGTCAGAGGTGAGCCGATATCAGCATCGGGGAATACACGCACGAGTAAGGACAACTTGCCTGGGGAAAGGCTTGCAGGACCCAGTCCCCGGTTTGAGGGGAAAGCAGGCAAACCCGTGAGGTCCGTGTACATTTTTCCAAGAGGGCTCAAGTTCATTTGAGCTTCACAGACCTTCCATGAGTGTTTAGGCAAACCTGGGGTAGGTTTCAAGTTTGTAACCAAACTAGATGAAGTAAATCAGTATATTTGCTTGAATCCCTAGTTTACAGATAGAAAAACCAAGGCACAGAGAGACTAAAAGACATGAAAGCCCAGAGGAATTAAGGTACAAACACCTCTGAGGACCTGGCCCAAGTGACTTGGCTACCATCACACAAGTGGTCTGCAGCCAAGCTGAGAATACTGTAGGCTGCAAGGCTCCAGACTTGCTACCTGCAGCCCAGGAAAGACCATCCATCTTTCGAGAGTTGCCTTTTCCTTGGATTTCACTGCAAATATTTCACACAGCTCCACCATATTCCCAGTTCATCGATGTTTTGCCTGTGGCTTTTATTCACTAAAACACTCTTTAAAATGTAAAGTAAACCAAAGCCTTTCAGATCCTGTTCCCAATTAGGCCCAAATACTCCCCCAAACATGAGGAAATTCTCTCTGTAAAGTACTTTTAAGATCCCCGGTACCATAGTACCTGAGCGCCTCCCAGTCTGCAGTGAATTTATCCTCCCAACACCCCTGTGATGAAGGGCTGCACTATGGTCCCCATGTCAGACGGAGAACTGAGATACAGAGGCAATTCCTTTGAGGAGCCAATCCTCAGTGGCTCGCTCCAGGTCACTCGGAAAGTCTGTAGTGGACGAAGGAATTGAATTCTGGGCTCCTAAGTTACAGGCTAGTGCCCCCAATGCTGCTGAGACCCCAGCCACTCCAACCTTCTACTCACACCACCAGCATCCTGCAGAAGATGGGGCAAGCCTGTCCTAGGTCAGACACTCAGGTGCACTGGAGCAATGAATTTTATGTGTGGCCAAAATGGCTGTATAAACACCTCTGAGGATCTGGCCCAAGTGATCATTCCTGCAAACATCTACCTGGGGGAAAGATACAGTTCTACTGTGGCCTTAAGAATAGAGGATTTTTAAGCAGGGGCAATTTTTAAAGTGACTCTATACTAATTGCTGAGTTCTGTTCCCAACATGCAGCAGAGACCCTCACCATGGACAGACTCGAACGTGGCTTCAGGGAAACTGGGTATTGGATCACTGGGCTGGGTAGCTGGCATGGGCTGTTCTGATGCACCCTGCTGCCCTCAGTCACTTGAAGAGCACATCTAGGCAGACTACATTGGGCGCAATCAATTCCTTCCATTTTCCATGGCAAAAACCTGGTGACTGCTGGGCTTCCCATCCCATTCACTGGCCTGGATAAGCTAGAGAGCAAGAATCTACCAGGATATTCCACACTCCCCATGCCCCCAGGAGAGGAGGGCTGCCAAATGTCATGCAGCAGGAATTTGCTCCCAGTCCACATCACATCTGCCCGCTGGCCTGATGGAATCTCATGCATTGCATGGGGCTGAGCAGTTTACCCCTCAGTGAGTCTTCCTGGGGCACCAGCCACAAGGGCAGGGAGACTGTACCTACCATTTTAGTCACCCCTGGGCTGGGGGAACGGCCCCTTACACAGGTTGGATAAAGAAGGAAAGTTCCATTTTTATATGGATTGCTCAATTAAGCGTGAACCGTTCCAGACCCAGCCTTTTGGGTGCTGTGCGTAGTGGTGTGGCCGCAGCCGACAGGCATCAGTTATGTCGGGGGCTCGCGTACGTCATTTCATAGACCAGACACTAAGGCTAGTTGTAGCACAAGTTGATCCCTGCCTGGCCCTCCTAGGGGACATCAGGATTAGAGGTTTCATTCCTTCCTGGTCCAAAGCATCCCACAGAAGGAAGTGGTGAATTTTGGCTGGGTTTTAGGTTGTCACTGCAACAAGTTTCCAAGAAGATTCCCTGGAATCCACCCAATTCACTTTGGCCCCTTTTCATGATGAATTCCTGCAGATATTCTAGGGAAGTAGTTGGCTGGCAGAGATGTTCACCAAACAGGGAAATCAACGTGAATGCTAAAGAGTAATCATGGAAAGCAAATCTGAAGTTTAGAAATAGGAATATTCACAGTCAGGCTTCTGGTGTCAGAGTTACACGTGCAACCATTTCTACTAGGTCTTGTCAGCAGCAAAAAGGGCCGTTCAATTCTGTAGGGGTTCCTTCTAAAGCCAAACACCACCAGCTCAAGCCCCCAGCCAGAAATCTGGGAAAATATATATACCACCTTGTGTGCCCTTGGTAGGCAATACTTCCCCACTCATAAGCATTGAGTGCAGGGGTTTAAAACCAAGAGAACTTTACTGGGTGGGGAGGGAGTGGGAAAAGCACATGGACAACAGAATGAATTTGGGAAAACCAGGAATTAATAAATGAACAGTTTTAGGTAAGACTCCCCCAGCCACCTTGGGTGTCTCGGCAATAGTCCCAACAACCTCACTTCTCCTCTGATAGTTGTAAGTGGCTGAGGCATTCTACCATATCCCTGCTCCCCACTCATTGTTTGTTGTTCGAGAGTGGTGGAGTCCAAGGATTCTAGCAGGTCAGTGGCATCTGGGATGCTATGAGGGCTCTCCCATGTAACCCAGCTGAGGTGATTTCAGCTTTCATTGCTGGGAAGGGAAGCTTAAACCAGAATCTCATAGGTAGGCTCATCGGTCAGGTAAGCTCTTTACCATTCACTATTTTGCTGCATTCGCTACTTAACTTTTTATAGAGAAATAAGTGGTATATAGGATCCTTAACAGAGTACTCACCCACAAAGGGTCATGGGAACAGAACCAGAGCCTACTGTTGCCGAGATCCCTTACCCAATCATGCCCAATTACAGTTTCAGTCAGGGTGACCCCTCATCCCAGGCACATTTGGTGCAGTTCTCTTATCCTTTCATTTCCCAACAGGGCAATAAAATGCTGTTGCCCCCCAGGCTCAAAACGTAACTGTATGTTAACCAAAAATGCACCAAATTGTCACATCGCTGAAATGCAAATACGGTGTGGCCCCCTCAGTCATTTCCCTTTGTTCCCCAACAGATGGCAGCAGAGAGCTCCCTCCCCTGTGTAGCCTTGGTTCATCTGGAGTTCCCAAGCAGCTCTGAGCCATTCTTCTCCCTGTATGTTAGGGTGACCAGAAAGCAAGTGTAAAAAATCAGGACGGGGGTGGGGGGGTAATATGAGCCTATATAAGAAAAAGCTCCAAATATCGGGACTGTCCCTATAAAATCGGGACATGTGGTCACCCTACTGTATGTCAACAGGTGTCAATAGTGAGCGCTCTACTCTTGAAGGCTTCAGGCTACAGGACATTACGTATGTCATACCAATGCCGTGGTTAGGTCACCAACAGTGGGAATTAAACCTAGGACATCTGGTTCTCAATGCCTGAGTCTCTCCTGTCTGAGCTAAAGACACTTGTGTCTGTTAGCCAAGCTGGGAGCAATCTCTAGGTGGCTTAGATACCACTAGAGAGGGGAAGAATGCTATACCAACTGGGCACGGTTTTTGTGCATGAATATAACATGTGAACAGAAGCCAGACCACATGACCTGTATCAAATCAAACCAACACAGCTCAAATTTAAATTAATGAGCACTCACAAAGAACAGCTCACCAGCAGTCCAGGGAGCAAAAAGGATTCATAGACATTATTTGGTGAATAGCTACAGAGGAGTTAGTATTTAAATTAGATCAGCCCCAAGCAAGGCCCCACCGAACTAGGCACTACGCAAACTCGAAGGAAAGACAATTCCTGACACAGAAAGCTTAAATCTGAGCAGAAAATGGAGTCAGTGACTTGCTAAGAACGATTTACTGTCCCATAATAAATCTCATAGCCATGGTTTTAATTTTCCTCTTCTGCTTTTGCAATCTCAAACCAAAGCTTAACGACTTCTTAGCCACGGCTCCTTGCCTTTCTGCTAACGGTGAGCTCAGACCAGGCTGGCTCAAGAGAGCTGGCTGTATTTCCCTCACCTGAGAAGGAAGCAGGGAAGAGGCAGGAAGGGGAAGTTTACATGGAAATGGTTGAATCATTAGTGGGTTGTGGTTTACTCTAAGGTGCCCAAACCCCACTGAACAGCAGGGGGAATTGGGATCAGATTTTCAACAGCATCTAAGTGACTTGGCTGCTGCTTTGAAAATCCCAGCCCATGGAGATAATCTTCACAGGAACTAATATTCATAATCACATATATATAACTGGCACCAACACTTTTCCATGCATCTACAATTTACATGAGCTGGATTACTTTAATGCTCACCCACAATTCTTTACCGGCATTTTGCCTAACCATTGTTGTGACTCCTTCCACTAGGTCACTGGTTACGCAGTGGTATTTCCAAAGAGTTTTTGAGGGCAGCCTTATTATCTTGAGCATCCTACTCAGCAATGACTCTAGAAAGGGAAGAACTAGCCGAGGTCATATAAGCCAGCCCTAAATCACTACAGGTTCTTTTTTTTTTAAAGCTGGTCAAATAAATGTTTTGAAAAAGCACATTAAAGCCCTGGCTGGTTTCTCCAGGGAGCGATCAAGATAATTTTCCTTGGCCGGAGCGTGGTAGCAGGGTCAGGCTGTCAGCTTCTATTAAGATTCAGATTTGCGTCATTGCATGCAAAGTGCTTGGCTGTATTGCTTCTCATTAGATTGCTGTAGGATAAATCTAATCACTAACTTACTACACTTGGCTGATTTTAAGGTTAGAAACCTAGCTCTCCAGCTGCCCCAGCGGGGCTGTAAGCACACCGAGTTCCCATTAGGAATGACAGCTTTACAGGAACATTACCTGTATTTCTCTGTAATGGCAAACAAGCGGACGTCTGACAAGAGCAACCTTGCAAAGGAGATGCCGTGGTTTGTCACTGCAGAAGCCAGTGGGGTCCGTCTTCGCTGCACACTTAACACAGACTCTTACCCACGGTTTAGCCCAACCTCCCCTAATCGCCACACACAAGCACTTTTACCCAGCTCGATATGGCATTGAACCTGGGCTTGCTTGCCCAGATGGGGGTGTAAGTTTGGAGCTCAGGATACAGCGGAAGCCTGGGTTACAGAGCTCAGGCTGTGATAGTCCTCCAAGGCCTTCCCACCATTCCCCCAGGGCTGTAGTTCCTGCCTTTCTACCTCCTCACTTCCTGTGCACCTCCCAGTTCAAATACACCCGGTCGGTGGTCTTGCCCCTCAGTCTGCACAGCCTGTCCCATTCCCTCACAGCTCGCTTGTCCCGCGATGCTGCCCAGGAGCTCCTCATCCCAGCAGGCTGCCAGCTGGCCAGAGGTGCACACCCAGGGACCGCTGCTGTGGGTCCAGTCATCGCCACGCTTGCAGGAGATGCACCCAGAATCAGCTGCTCTACAACCGCATTGCTGAGAGGCTGGAGGAGGAGAAGACAAAGATGTCTGCACCTCTGTGCCCGGAGAGAAATAAAAGACTGCTAAGGGCCTGTGTGGCAAGGCAAAGGACCCCAGTGACAAATCTGGATTCCCCCATTCACCTGCCCCTACTAAGAGTAATTGGACCAGGTGCTCCGTCCTGCCCCAAGCCCGGTGCCCAGTGCCTGGCTTGATGGGCTTTTAAAGTAAATCAATCTGATTTTTAGACTGAGAGAGAAGGACCGGCAGAGCCAGAGGAGACCTGGGCAGCTGAGGGAGCAGGAACAGCCCCCAGACCAGACCATGCAGCCAGGCCGACTGGAGGATGCCCTCCAGTCCATAGACCTGTCTGGGGAAGGGGTTGGGGAACAGAACAGAGAGGAAGCAGCTTCAGAGGCAGAGTCACAGCTGGGTAAGAAGCCCCCACCAATTCTGTTATAGCCTGGCGGGGAGGTGCAGCAGAAGTCGGAGCATCTTGCCTGTTTATGACCAATGGAATTATTGTCATGGAGGATAGTAAGTGTGATGGAGTGGACTTTGCTTCAGTTGAGCGCAGAAGCCACACCCTTCCCATGGCCCCCTTTCTCCCCCCTATAATGTGTGATCGAAGATGGATTTCAAGTAGGGGGGAAATTACATGCACCCAGTGATTTACTCTAGCTGGGGTTGACCTGCTGACTGCTAAATGAAGACATTTCTGTACAAGGAGTCAATGCATGGCCCAGTGGGGTGTAAATCTACAGTACTCGGGCATGCTGCACGCTAAGTGTCCGTGCGGACTCTGCTGCTCTGCACCGAAAGTTCCCCAGTGTGCTTTGACTGACTCCTGTTTGAAGCAGCAGTACGCAAAAAGGGTGCAGGTGTCTGGGCTGGGGGGCACCCCGTGAATGGGCTCTGGGGTGGGGAGGGGGCAGAGAAACAGGAACCGGGTTGCCCTAGTGGTTTCTTTAACTCTCAACTCCAGGGGGGGGGTTTGTGTGTGTCTATATTGTTACAGACATACTTACTGACTGGTATTTTGAAATAAATTACCAAAATAATTGAAACTGGCACAATTATATTGTGTTATTTTGACAAATAAAATATGCAGTTTTGCAGAATTATAAAATATTGTGTGCAGAATTTTTAATTTTGGGGGGGCAGAATTAGGAGTAAGATTACATCTCTCTTTATATGTCACTAAAATCCAACCCATCAGTTTGTCCCAGTCCTTAACTTGTTGGTCTTTTCCTGTCCTTATCTTTGTCTTGGGTACTAGCACTTCAGGTACTGGGCTGTGAAGTCACCTCCGAGGTTTGTACTAGGGTATATCCTGTCCTTTTTTGGGGGACACGCCAGTACTGGCCTATTAGCGTGACACTTCACCTGGTGCTATGGTAAAAAAAACCCTCTTATGTCCTGATCCTGATGGTTTTCCTGTTTACTGCAGGTAAAACTTACTTCAGCTAACGCAGGGTATTATGGGATACAGAATGATAAAAGATATAGGCTAATTTGCGCTATATAATTGTTATTAATATTATGTGTTTAATGCATACTAATATAGACGGTGCAAATACTACATAGAATTATGCGCTAGTCAGCATATATTGGGCAACAGATGCAGCTGCTTCTGAACGGGCAACTGTGCAGAGTTAAATAAAAGTCTACCGAGGAGATAAAAATGTCAACTTGTGGCCTTGCTGTGACGCAGAATGTTTAAAAAGGAGAAACTTTTCTGTCTTTCCATGGACATAAAAAAACCCACACTTGGCCGTGGCAGGACCTTCCACCTCTGCTGGCCTGAGGCAACCACCGAAGACCCCAAATTACTGGAGGAAAGGAAAGGAAAAGGATCAGAGATGACCTGCTCTAAGAAATGCAGAATGTCAGCCACAGGCTGGACCACCCATGAATTCCAGATGCACCAGCTGGTGTGGAAGAAGGAATGGTAGGAGATGGACCAACAGCAGCACAGGGAGCTGCAGGCTGCAGATCCCAGCGCACTCCTAGTTCAGTTTCAGAGTGGCTTATTTTGGTTTAACTTAAGCGGATTCCTAATCAGTTTAAGATAAACTGAAATAAGCCTGGTTTAAGCTGAAATCAGGGCCGCCACGCTGCCTTTTGCCCCGCTTTCACTAAACCAGTTTAAAAGTCACACCTTAAGTTAAATCAGTGCCTCTTTCTGTATCGATCAGGCCTTAGGCATTGGTCTAAGCTAAACCAAAACAAGCCACTTTTAAAGCAAAATCAGAGTGTTCAAACAGGGGTGTGCATCAGTTTAACTGGATGGGTTTTCAAAACAATGTCATTGACACCCGTTCAACATCTGGGAGTAAACAAGCCCATAGGCTCCCTACAGAACTTAGGAAGGGAAAGGTAGATCCTCACGCATCCACTAACCCCCAGGCAGAAGGGGAAGCCAAGTACCTACGTCACGCTCACTGTCACAGGTTGCCGCAATGGCACTCGGAAATGAAATTTCACACTTGGGTTTCTCCTTGATGACATTTACAGAAAACCAAGCCACATGCTCCCTTGTGAAGCGGCTCTGACAGAGCCAGGTGAGCTGCTCTGAGCTGGGGGCTTGATGGTGAAAGCGGAGGGCTGTATTTTGTGGCAGGGATACAGCAGACATTGCACAATCCAGCGTTGTATTTCCTAGGCTGTAAGTATTTCTGACAACGGATTCCTAACACTAGAACTTCAGTCTTCAGGCCTGCTCCAAAGCCCATTGAAAATCTTCCCCCATGATTGTTACATTCGCTCACGTGCATTGATATAGATGTAGCATTATGAATATCTTCCTATTAGCAGCTGGCTGTTCCTCTGATCTTTAAAGAAACACACACCTACTACACACCCCAGAAGTTAACTGAACAAACATTTCAAGCCGGGACAATTAGGTTAGTGCTTGAAATGCTGACGCTTTCCGAGGTATTAGTCAGTCTGGCCTGATCGCTTTCATGGAAGGTTTAAAAATAAGCGCTTACTTCTGGCAAAGCGTAATGCACCATGTCAGATCCATTATACAAACCTGGTTATTTACTGCTTCCCCAGCTGAAGCACAGTAATCCTGTGTTCCTAACTGCCTGCTGAATAAATGGCCTTCGTTTTTACATAAGTACCAGGCAGATATCCTTCCCACGACAGCAGATTTACTACCACAAATCTCTGATCATTAATAGCTCACGGGTTCTGAGCCTTCCAGAAATTCTCAGCAGCATGGAAAGTAGGTCCATACGCAGACGCTCTTGGGAATGTAACAGCAAGAATTGCCACTCTGCATTCTCCAGTCTTATAGAACTGATGCTTGCCCTACTTTCACATACCACTTCCTGAACCAGTCCCAGGTTTGGCTCTGGTTAATTACAAAGCTTAGGGCCTGATCCTCAGCCAGTATAAATCTGCATAGCTCCTGGAGCTATGTGATTTCATGCCAGCTAAGGGTCTGTCCCCTGGTCTCTAGCTTTTAAATCAAAGAACTGGTGTTCAAGTCATCTGAAGTTTATTCCCAGCTCTGTCACAGATCTCGTGTGATGTTGCCCACTGGCCTCCTCCTCCATTAGATGGACATAACATGCTTACCTGCAACAGATGATGCGAGACTAACAATTGAGCTTTGCCAAGTGTACCAAGCGTCTGATAAAAGACAGTCTCGAACAAACTGTGCACTCAGCCCGTGGTGAAATACGACCCGTTGCAGCCTCAAGAAGTTCTTTCTGATGTGTTTTAATGAATCTACTTTATGAGTGAGCCCCACTGCCACCACCACCTTTTTCTGCGTCTCCTCTTCTCCTCCTCTAGCAACAGATATACATTTAAAAACAGTGGGCCAGATTCTCAGATGGTGTAAATTGGTGTTGGCGTTAATGGAGATACGGTGATGTACACCAGCTGGGGATCTGACCCATTGGCTCCAATGGAAGAACAGCAATTTACACTAGCCTGGGATGAAGACATTGCATTTTTCCTCAGAGCAGCTTTGAGCACTTAACAAAGAGTAGTTCTCCCAACCCCCTCTGACACGAGGGAATAGTCTTACTCCCCTTGTACAGATGGGAAAACAGACATTAACCAGTTAAATGAGCTTGCCAATGTCACGCAGCAAATTGACTGCACAGCCAGGCATAGAACCCAGATTACATGACTTCCAACCCTTTACTTCAATCACAGATCCTATCTGAGGTCTCAAGCACTTGGAGTGTTGGGAAAAAGCCCAACAATGACCTGGCAAAAGGGGATGTTACATTCTCAGCACCTTTCTATTGCATTTACCGATCAATAGACTTGGTCCTGCTGACATTAATTTAAACCTGTTTAGCTGAACTCAAAGTGGGTCTGGGCCTGGATTTTCAGTACAATTTCTTCCCATATTTTTTCTCTTTAAAGATCTCCTGCATTTAACAAATATACTTGAACAGACTTTTGTTCCGACATCAAAGGATAGTGACTGGGATTCTCCTGCTCTTCAGTGTCGATAGGCCATTCTTGGCTTCATGCTATAAAATAGCATTTACTCTGT
Source organism: Mauremys mutica (assembly GCF_020497125.1). Taxonomy (NCBI): domain Eukaryota; kingdom Metazoa; phylum Chordata; order Testudines; family Geoemydidae; genus Mauremys; species Mauremys mutica. Next base: position 70,515,911 of record NC_059081.1, on the reverse strand, counting down.
CGTTTTTCCCTTGGGAGACAACGGGTCACAAAAAGACCTTAGGCATTTTATTGTTTTTAAAACCTTCAATATTATACATGGTAAAAAAAATCTGCCAATTATTTTTTTAAAGGAAAATGCCTTTTTGATTAAAAAAACCCCAAAACTTTTTAATGAAAAGTTTTTGTTTTTCAACCAAAAATTTCCAAATTTTGTGATTTTTTAAAAATTGTTTCAGCGGCGCGGGGGGGGGGGGAAATCACTTTCTTGCTTTATTACTCCTGTTTTAGGGGTACGAAAAGTTTCAAAAAAGGGAAGAGAGAGAGAGTCTTTTCTCTTGCAAAAGAAAACAATTTGTAATGGTGTAATCCTTCTGCCAGGAGGTGTTAGCAGCATCAAAGACAGGATCCAATATCTAGGGGTTCCCTCTTAGCATTACAGAACAGAACGGGGTCACACACTCATGCAGAAACCTGGAGAAACTAAACCACCACCCACTAGGCGCCTCAAAGAATCAATGCTTCCCCACTTGCAAGTTTTGAGTCGATGTGTAAAAAAAAACTTGTATTAAGGGGAGAGGAAACACAACATTAGGCTGGGAAAATACTGCAACAATGACTTCGAAAGTATGCAAACTGAAGTAGGGGGCCCACTCCACCATACCCGGGGGAGTTTTGCTTCAGTTTCCCACCTTATGATGTGAAAGTCCAGAGGACAACTGTCCCTTTCACACACCACTCCCCCTTTCCTCTGCTGCATCCCACTCAGGGTTTGTTGTTTGGAGTCACCAAAGTCCCAGAACCCACTGGGGCTGTGCTCAAGTGGTTCACCTCCTGCCCTAAGGGTGGGAGTGATGCCTCTTGCTGCTACCCCCTGTCCAGACCCACAGCACAATGACCACCTAGCCCAGCAGCAATAAGTTATCACAGTGCTGGGGCGAGGGTGCCCTGCAGCCAATACACTGCCTTCAGTTGTGAGGCTGTGTCCTGAGCCTCCACCACCGAGCCCTGTCCACAGTGATTTCAACAGGCAGTGCAGAACTTCACTCCTGCTGCCTCTTCTGCATTCTATCACTGCAGCACCATCCGCACACAGCTCCATCCCCCTAGATCTGCTCACAGAATCATAGAATATCAGGGTTGGAAGGGACCTCAGGAGGTCATCTAGTCCAACCCCCTGCTCAAAGCAGGACCAATCCCCAGACAGATTTTTACTCGAGTTCCTTAAATGGTCCCCTCAAGGATTGAACTCATAACGCTGGGTTTAGCAGGCCAATGCTCAAACCACTGAGCTATCCCTACCCCCCAGTGCCCAATTGGATTTGTGCTTGTAAGGTCACAATCGCCTGAGGGAAGCGTGTTCCTCTCCACCATTGCTACTCTCCTACCCCCAGACCTGCAGGGTGTCTACTGCATAGTGGTAACATGGAGAGACTTTCCCGGGCAGGGATGTGCACCCACCTACCTCCCCACTTCTGCACATTTTGGGCCTTCGGGCAGGGCTGAGCCATCACAGCTACTGGAGGGAGAGTTCAGAGGTGACTTGGTCACAATCTTTAAATACCTACCTGGGGAGAAGATTGCTGGTAGAAGAGCTCTCGTTACTCTATTGCACAAAGGCATAATACAATCCAATGGCTGGAACAAATTCAGATTAGAAATAAGGCACAATTTTAACAAGGCAGTAATTAATCACCAGAGCCACTTATGTAGGGATGTGGTAAATTTTCCGTCACTTGGAGACTTGAAATCCAGACTGGGCTCCTTGCGAAAAGAGAGGCTGGAGTAGTTCACCCCCTACTGCTAGGGCTTGTGATTGGAGGAGCCGCTTGGTGACATTCTCCGGCCTCCGTTACGGAGAAAAGCAGACGACATGATCACAGTCGTTCCTTCTGGCTTGAAAATCCATGGAGCAGAGGGAAGCAGTTGGAGCACAATATGTTTGATGATTCACAGCCTGGCAGTAAATTATTTGAAAAAGTGCAGTTACTATGAATATTTTGCAAAACACTTTCAAATCCTCAGGAGGAAGGTGTCAGCGTCGTACGTGCAAAGAGGAATTAATTAAGCCTTTCCGTACCACCATCTTATAGGTCAGCAGCCTAGAGATGGGGAAACAGACCTTGGTACATCTGCACGGTGATAAAAACCCCACAGCACCGAATCTCTGAGTCCAGGACCGCTCAGGCTGTGGGGCTAAAATTGCTGCGTAGATATTTGGGTTTGGGCTGGAGCCTGGGCTCTGAGACCATCTCTACTCCCTGTCCCCGGGGTCCCAGAGCCAGGGCTCCAGTCTGAGTGCAAACATCCACACTGCAGTTTTACAGCTCCACAGTCTGAGCCCTGTGAGCCTCAGTCAGCTGAGCCGGGCCTGCTGTGGGGCTTTTATCGCGGTACAGCCCCACAGACGTCTAGGGCAGCATTTTCACGTGTCTTATTTCTGGTGCCCAGCCTGAGTTTATGGCAGAGTTGTGACCCAACAACTGAATTACTGGAGCATTAGACCCTGGGTATTTCATAGGTCCCAAGGCCAGAAGGGACCATCATGATCATCTAGCCTGACTTCCTGTATAACCCAGGCCACGGAATTCCACCAAGTGATGCCGGCGCTGGAAAGAATTGTTCTTCCCACTATCAAGCCAATAACCTGGAAGTGCACGACAACAGCATGGCTTGACAGAGCCATCCAAACTTGAATTGGACAGGGAAAGCGATGGGGCGTCCCCCATTAGCGGCTGCTAATCTGTGCCAGTGGTTAATTCCCCTCACCGCTAACACTCGGTGGTGTCTCTATTCGTATTCCAGGTTGGGCACCCAGGGTGGCCTTAGTGGGCACTTCGGGCCTTAATGACCCACACTTTGCCAGAGCTGCATAAAACACATAGGCAGCCCGACTCCCCCAGCCCTGTTCTAAGCACCAAACCCCACTCCCTCCTCATAAAACAAAAGAATTTATATTGCAGGAGATTATGCCGTCATTCAGTTCAAAGTGCTCTCCAGTTTAAACTCTTTCTTTAAGGGTAATTTGTTTCAGTTCTGAAGCAGCTGCTGCTAATTATGCCGCTAGGAAATATTATGCATTAACATTACTCAACTCCCTTTGGCCAGGTTGCCATGAAATGCTATTCCATTCGAAAGATCCAGCCCCAAATGTTTTCTGATCTCCAGATAAAATCCTACGTAAACAAGGGAGAGGCAGTGTCACGGCATGCACTATGGTGAAAGGGGTGACATCACAGGGCTGGCTCAGCTCACTGACTGTTTGACAGAACAAACACCACACCCCAAAAAACCCATGGACCGTTAAATCTTCACAATGGTTAGACAGCTGGTGTGCTCTGATCACTGCCTGTCATGCTGACCAGCGTGGTCTCATGATTTCCTTGTTCTCTCCCATTTGTCTGTCTGTCTCCATCTGTTGTCTCTTATCGTATCCTATGTGCAGCACCTAGCACAATAGGGTCCTACTCCATGGCTGGGGCTCCTGGGCACCACAGTTATACAAAGAAATAATAATAATAATGCCATTCCACTAGTGAGCTTAAAAATCTGAAGACAGGCATTTTCCTTCCTTAACCAAAACAGGCTACGATCCCTAGTGCTGAAAATTCAGGCACGTCCTCACCCTGAAAACAAGAAATATTTTTAGTGGAAAACATTAACTCTTCATTATGCACTTAGCAAAGTCGGAGTCATGAAGTGAAGCACTTGTTAAGTGCATGGCTGGATCGGGGCCTTATTTACTTGTTCACCAGCACCTCGGTGAACAGGTGTAACCCACTGAATCATGGATCAGTGTGTCACATGTCACCCTCAGAGGTTGTGAGCCTGTTACAGCCCTCAGCAACAGATCCTGCCTCTTTACCTTAATCTCTTTGCGCTGGCCAGCCCCAGTTCAATCCCCAGCGTCATTCAATATGGCAGCTGGAGAGGAAGGTCTTTACCGTTCTTGAATAAGAGGACTTTTCCCTACCCTTTAGGAGACGGTCATGTGCATGTATAGTCTGCTCAAGGAGGTGGCGCTACCCATGCTTATGGGCAGGAACATGGTTTCTACCACATGGAACAAGGAGCTGGTGAAAGGGATATGAAAACTTTGGCCCCAAACCAGCAAGTGAGTCACCATAGGCTGACCCCTCGGGCCACACAGAGCTCAGGAGGGGTTTGCCTGCTTGGAGCAGCTTGCAGGACAGGGGCTGTAGCTTTCTCATGTGGCCTTCAGAGCCCCCCTGTCCTTTGGTGCCACCGGTCCTCTCACTGAGCTAGATTGGCATAACATAGCACAGACACAACTGCGACATACCAGGCTCCAATCCAGACCAATGAGTAGCTGTGTCACCCCTGCCCTTTGCACTGCTTTGCTGCTGTAGCCTCCAGCCTGGGCTGCTCACAAACAGCCTCCAGCATGTAAGTCAGTCCCGGCTACATCTGTGTTTGTGCTGCAGGCAGCCAGCCACACCTTGGCTTTTACCAGCCTTGGTTATACTGCAGGGTGACCCCAACTCACTCCCCATCCCAGATTTCCCCCCAGAACTGTATGTCCTGTACTGCCCAGCCCTCTCCTGGACAATACAAGTTTATATAAAGTCTGTTATTTCTTTAATAGAAATAACATGCACACAACTTGCCACCCAAACAGAGTTTCCCAGAGTTTTCAATTAAAAATACTGGATTAGATAAAACAGTGAAACAAGTTTGTTAACTACAGATAGAGAGATTTCAGGGAGCGCAAGTAATGAGGCAGAAAAGTCAGCAACAGAAAAAGAAAGATAAAATGCAACTAGTGCCTAACAAACTATATTAAATTCAAAGCAAGGTTTTCTCACCACATGCTCTCAGCAGTCTGACTGACCGAGCTTCTTAGGTCAGACCCCTTCTCCCAGAGTTCAACATATGCTGCCTTTGTTGCTTCTCATGCCATGAATGCAATAGGCAGCAGGGGGTATCTTGGTGTGTTTGCACCTTCTTTATATAGTTTCAGTCCCTCTTTTGAAAAACATTTCCAGATGGGGACCAAGAGACAAAAGATCTATATGGAAGGATGTTCCCTGCTGCTTTTTTCTCACCTGCTTTTTTCTCCTTTGTCTCCCCTTCCTGCTTGTTTACTGCATACATGCAAATTAAGCAGAGCACACACTCCTTTGTTTGAGACAAACCTGTTTGCCAACCTCAGTTTGGCACCTGTGGTGATAACTCCACACAGTGGAATCTTATAACTCCCCATACAATGTTGCCACGCATTTTATTAGGACAATATTGACCAGCAAATGATGAGTTTTCAAATGATACCTCACAAGGTGTACTTTGTAGAACGATCATCACAACAGCGTGTAGGGTGTGGACACGGGGGTACATTCTGTCACAGTCACCTGTCCTTTGGTGCCATCAGTCTTCCCATGGATTACACGGGCATAACACAACACAGACACTATACATCTCATATTATAATAGAGCCTATGGGCCCCATTGTGCTAGGTGATCTATAGATACGTAGGAAATAGGCCTGGCCACCAAGAGCTTACAGTCTAAACCGACAAGAGTGGGAAGGGAAACAGAAGGGGAGTGACTTACATGCGGTCAATGGCAGAGCCAGGAATAGAACCCAGGTCTTCTAGCCCAGGGCCTACCCACTGGACCACACTGCCTCTTATCCTGCAGTTCTTATAATTATCTGGGAAGTAGATTCCAATGCATCATATTCAGAGAGGAAAAAAAATAGTATAAGAAATGGACACAGTGTCTCTGGAGGCAGGAAACACAGGGCTGCTGGAGATGCTGGCTGAGGGCAGTTCGAGTTAGGGGGATGTGCATTTGGGGAGTTTTCCTGATTTGTTTTGTATGAAGCATTTGCACAGACTCAGCTCCAGCATCCGTCCAGGTGACATCCTAGCCCCCAAAGGGGTGTATAAAGAGAATTCTTTGGCAAATCCTGGGAACAAACACATGAAGTAGATGTTACGAAGTGTTCCTGGGTGGGTTATTTGGCACCTGCCAAATTTGAGCACAGGCACAGGGACCTCCTCTCTATCCGGGAGGAAGTTTGACACCCCCCCCCCCCACGCCACAGGCCCTGCCCCCACTCCACCACTTCCCACAAGCCTCCACCCCTGCTCTGACTCTTCCCACTCCACTCCCTACCCCGTGTGTGCCCTGTCCCCTGCTCCTCTCCTTGCCTCCCAGCACCTCCTGCATGCCGCGGAACAGCTGATTATGGCAGTGGGAGATGCTGGGAGGAAGGGGGAGGAGTTGATCAGCTAGGCTACCAGCGGTCAAGAGGCGCTGGGGGAAGGGGGGGAACATGGCTGCCGGTGGGTGCTAAGCACCCGCTAATTTTTTTCCGTGGGTGCTCCAGGGCTGGAGTCTGCGCCTATGACGCTACAGTCAGAGGAGAACCAAATTCCTTGGATGAGCCCTGTGTCACACCAAGCGAAAACAACTGAAAATCCATGCTCCCAGAGCTGCAAAAGCCTGGTTACAGAGCAGGGAAGGGAATTAGCACTGGGATTGGGCTACAGCACCATTTGCTGTTCGGTTGCTGGTTCAAATCTATGGAAAGCACGCTGGGCCCTGTTCCTAATGGACTTAACAATAGGCCATCTCAGCAGTAAGAATCACCTAGGCACTAAACTCCACAGGGTTCTTACGAATGAGAGAGGCAGAGCTGGGAGCCGACACTGCTAGCGCCCAGTGTGGATTGGGTTTGAGGACTTCAGATGCCCATGCTCTAAAACTCAGTTACTGAATTCATTGGGAAATCCAAAGGCAGAGAAACACAGCCCAGCCTGACAATCCTATCCCAGCACCACTCTCCTCTAGAAAAACAGGACTGCAGTGACACCTAGTGGGTGCTGGGGAAGAGCCACATGTACTCCTGGAGGCAATGGGAAGAGCTGCCCCGACACAGGTTTGCTTTCAGTCAGTGAATACTGATCAGGACAAAGGCCCTGCTCTCTCATCTTCTGCCAGATCAAGGTAGGCGAGTTGCGAGGAAAAGGGCGGGTGCTTTGCAACAGTGAGCACTAAAAGCAGGAACATCCATCCAGCATGGAGGCAAGCACACTGCACCACTAAATCCACAGCCAATGGAGATATACCTGTCTCATAGAGCTGGAAGGGACCCCCCAGGGTCATTGAGTCCAGCCCCCTGCCTTCACTAGCAGCATCAAGTACTGATTTTGCCCCAGATCCCTAAGTAGCCCCCTCAAGGACTGAACTCACAACCCTGGGTTTAGCAGGCCAATGCGCAAACCACTGAGCTGTCCGAGCCAGCAGCAGCAGGAATGGGCATGAAAGAAAGAATTCAGCTTTCAGGCACAGTGACCGAAGGACATAGGCCTTAGCTCCTTCCCAGACGTGCTGTCTGGGATTCTCTCTCCAGGGCAGTGCTGCTGTGTACTAAATGCGCCAGCATTCGCAGGAGAGGAGGGCGGGTCTGTGTCTTTCCTTTAGGGAGACAGCATGCGTGGGGCTGGTTAGGGAGCCTTGCTATCTCTGGCCGTGCTCTGGACACATTAAGCTAGTGGTCCCCAACCTTTTTCATCTGGCGAGTGCCAGACGAAGGGGCATGGTGGCGGATGAGCATCCGGCAAAATGCCGCCGAATTTCGGCGTCATCCAGAGGCATTGCCGCCGAAATGCCGCTGAATTTTGCTAATAGAGATGGCGTCGTCTTGTGCACCCCCAGAGTGTGGGTATTGGCTGACCCCTGACATCGTGTAAAGGTGGAAGGCGGTGGGTGGCAGAGATGCACAAAGAAAGAAGCCCACCAGCGACACAACCAGCAGGAGATTTAGGCACTGGGAGGTTAAGCACAGGCTACAGCCTGTTGTGATCTTGCTGTGAATACGCATTTGGAAAACAAAAAATTTCAGCTGGCAGCTTAGTGAAGCAGAACCTGCCCATGTTGTGCTCCCCAGGTGCCTCTCGAGCAAACACCACGATGCTATCTGCTTAATAACTAGGGGCGGAACCTGCCGTCTTATCAGGGTTAAAAGGGTCAGATCACACTAAGTGGTTCTTGCTGACGGCTTGTGAGGGGGAAATGGTTTCCCTTTTCTCAGAAGAGCTCCCTAGCGTGCGGCACCTGGGCTCAATTTTGCTAGCGCGATAGCCATCTCCAGCCTGTGAAGCAACAACTGCAGCTCTGCACCCTGCCAAGCAGCTGCTGGAGGGGCAGGGTGGGGTCCTACACGCAATACTTAAAGCTAGGATTCAGGTAGTAGCCGTGTTAGTCTGTAGCCGCAAAAAGAACAGGAGGACTTGTGGCACCCTAGAGACTAACACATTTATTTGAGCATAAGCTTTCGGGGGCTACAGCCCACTTCATCAGATGCATAGAATGGAACATACAGTAAGAAGATATTATATATATATATATATACACACATACACACACACACATACAGAGAACATGAAAAGGTGGAAATTGCCCTACCAACTCTAAGAGGCTAATTAATTAAGATGAGCAATTATCAGCAGGAGGAAAAAACCTTCCTTGCAATGCCCTCGCAGTGCTCCCAGCTGGAGGGACCCTACTCTGCAGATAAGGATGTAGCTCATCTTCCACAGACCAGACAGGTCTTAGCCCCCAGATTTGTTCAGGTCAACCAGGGTGAGGATGTATGTGACTGGGAGACCCTGCAGGCCCTTACAAAGACACTTGTGTACTTCTTTTAGAGCTAAGTATTTTATTGCATAGGGTCTTGTTACACTAAAAGACCTTGCAGTGCTCCTTTGGAAAGCTGTGCTCATGCAACAGATTGGTACCATTCCTCTGTATTCCCATAGCACATATTATCCCAATGCTTTAGACCAGTGGTCCCCAAACTTTTTACATTACCCCCCCCCATCCCCCTTGGCTGTAGTGTGATCTGTCCACTGGCCCTGGGAACGGTGGTTGGGAGCCTGGGCTAGGAGCGGGGCCGTGGTTGGGGACTGAGGCAGAGCCTGGAATTGCGGCTGGGCCGGGAGCCAGGGGCTGTGGCTGTTAGTGTGGGCCAAGCCAAGGCCGGGGCATGGCTGGGTGGTGCTCCCTCCTCACCCCCAATGGGGGCTAGCCCAGGCCCTGGTGCACCCCCCTGTGATGAGGTGTGGGCACTGCATCTAGTGCGGGGTGGGGGCTCCCCATCCTCCTTGCATGCAAGGGGGTGTTCCCAAGCCACAAATAAGTTCACCGCACTGTTCTAGGTCCCAGAGTTACAAGGCCTAAGAACCAGCGTTCATAGGATTGCCCTTATCCGTAGGGTGATCAGGCCTAATAGCTAGAGTCCACTGGCTTGCCCTTATCTGCAGGGCGGTAAGACCTAGTGGCCAGGCTCAAGGACAATGAGCCTCACCTAGGGGTGGGTGGCAGCCAGAATAGGGGGACCTGAGTCCCCCATACTTCATTGGGTCCCAGCCCAGGGCCTGGTCAGTGGCAAGGGACTCTGCCACAGAGTCAATGGGGATCCAATTGCAACACGCCAACAGTTATCAGCCCTGCGGCTGGTGTCCCCCATGGGCTACTTCCTACTCTGTCCCTTGTAGTCGTGGTCCAGGCATCTCCACACTCGTCGGCACAGATGGCTCCCAGCGATCCTGGGTTCTCCTGGATGTCTGCATCTCCGCCTGGGTCTCGGCGTTCCTGGCTCCCGCTGTCGGTACTTCCTGGGCTGGAGCCTGTAGCATGCAAGCGTCCTTGTCCTTCAGCTGTCTGCCCAGACTGAACTGAGCTGCTCCTCTTTATACTACTGCTGCACTTGGAACATGCCCAGTATGGCTTGGTGGGCGTGGCTTCCTCAGCCCACAATGTTGATCTCTCTCAGTCTAGTGCAGGTGAGTACACCCCATCATCCCCCAAATATTCTTCCTTGCTCCCCTAGGGGGGTGCATCCCACTGTTTGGGGCTCACTGCTTTAGACACAGTAGTTTTACAACCTTTCATATATGGGGAAATCCAACAGAGAATAAAGGCCTGATTTTCAGAACTGCAGAGCACCCATAACTCCAGCTGAGATCAATGAGAGCTGTGGATGCTTAACAGCTCTGAAAATCAGGTCCAAAATTACCTGCCCAAGATCCCACATAACCCAATGAAAAGACCAGGAAAAGAAGGAAGCCCTGACGTCCACATGGTTTTGTTAAATAACTTCTATGTCTTAAAACCAGGTATCATGTAGCTAGGCTGTATGCAGTCGTCTCCCATGAAGTGTAATCACAGCACATTACTCCTGAGCATAAGACTCTCCTAATGACAGATGGCCAAAAACTGGTGTGGTTCTCCCAACAGGAGGAGGAGTTGAGACCTCTGACCTCAGTACACTTGTGGTTTTGCCCCCAAGGCTTGATCTGAGAGCTCCCTATTTACCACTCCCCTACTTAGCCTCTGCTACGCTTGTTTCTATCAACCTGTGCACAAATGGTGTTTTGCCAGTTCCTTTGTAAAGAACATCCCTAGCCCGCTAGAACGTGTTGTGGATCTAAATTACATTCTCTCCGGGCAGGTCTACGCTGCCGCTGTAACTTACGTTGCTCAGCGGGGTGAAAAAGACACGCCCCCGAGCGACGCAAGTTACACTGACTGAAGCGCTGTCCCCACCGTCGCTTTGTCTGCAGGAGACGCTCTCCCATCCGCACAGAGCGTCTTCACCAGACGTGCTACAGCAGTGCAGCTTCTCTTGTAGACCTGCCCCCAAGCAAGCTTTTCTGCAGAGGCGCATGGTTTGAATTTGGTCTGTGGTTGGGGTACAGCAAGTTTGTCTTCTGTTCTATTTCAGTAGAGGAGAGTTTATCACTGCATTCGCTCTCGCCAAAAAAGCCGTGTGGTTAACATCAAAACCATCTCGTTAGAAAACATCAGGAGGCACCTTAAGACAGGGAGCAGAGTAACTCATTGGATCCCATAGCCATGGCCCTGAGCCAATGTCACTGCTCATTCTCTAAAAGGGAAACATTTTTTTAGGAGGGAGGGAAGGTGTGGAATTCAAACGTCAAGCTGAAATACAGCGTTTGCTCTGTGGTTCAGGGTGCATGGAGATAACAAATGTAGACAGACTGACCCTGTTAAACGCCGGAAGATTTAAACTCTCCATCAGCTGACACGGAAACTACTAATGGACAATTCAAATGTGAAAACACAAGCCAGTTGTCAACTGCAGGGTGGGTTGGAGTGGGAGGGTTTACTGGGAACCCAGAACCCCGGAAACCCATGTGAACTAAAGTCATGTCTACACTACCACTTACATCGGTATAACTTACGTTGCTCAGGGGTATGAATAAGCCACTCCCCTGAGCAAGGTAAGTTACACTGACCTAAGCACCAGTGTGGACAGTGCTACGTTGGCAGGACAGTGTCTCCTGCCGACATAATTACTCCACCCCCGAGTACCGGGGGAGGTCTCTGATGGGAGTTGCACTGCTGTAAGCTCTCTAGCATAGCCATAGCCTTTGTTTTAAAATTGGACAGGGGTGGGCATCAACACGTAGATTTTTAACAGCCGGAAAGGCCCATTGCGATCATCTAGTCTGAACTCCTGGATAACACAGGCTAGGGAACTTCACCCAGCGATTGGTTCGGTTCATATCTGTAGCATTTTGAAGACCTTAAACTCCAATGGGATTCGCACTCTGCGACTGGCAAGAGGTCTTGGTGACAGCGCAGACTAAAGCTGATATTGCACAGACGCTGGATAATACAGAACAAACTTTAACAGATGGTGTCTTGATGACTGTAGATACTTAACCTTTTCAAATCTACTAAAAGGCAGGAGAGAGTTGACCAGGGATGGATAAGTTGACGTTGGCATGACACTGAATGCTAATTCATGGAATTAAAATCTAAATACCTTTTTCAGTGTTGGTTCAGAGGGAACTCTTTTCCCAGTAAGGAAAAAGTAAGAGCAAACAGAGAGAAGTTAGAATCAGGAGGAGGAACATTGCTTTTCTTATATATTTAGTTTACAGTCCTTGAAGCTCCAGTTAAATCTGGAGAGGTTTATGCTCTATGTTTTGTGTCATAATGTGAGCTGTGCGCACATTTTTTTCTGATTGGAATTATGTTCCATCTAAAGCAGGGCTTGGGGGATATGCACTTCGTCAAACAGGACTCTTGGAATTTTAGGGGAAGATTTGTTTCTTTGCTTCTGACCGCTCCACACCACAGAAAGACAGAGCACCCACCCTGGAAAATTAAACAAAGCGCCTTTTCCAGCATTCCAAATACCAGAACTTCACATTCCAGCCGAGGAGCTTATACCACACTTGCACACGCAATGCCAAGTGAGTTACCAACGTCCGCAGAACACTGAGGACTAGCTTATGGACACAGTGTTAGACCTCTCAAAAAAGGACTTGTAAGGTCACAGAAAGCCCAGCAGATGTCATCTCTCCTCCACCCCTCCTTAATGATTGCTTGTAGGGTGGCACTCAAAGCACGGAAGGAAAAGCTAGTAAAATATATCCCTAGCACACTCACTGTTCAGCTTGCATCTCATCTGCAAGGCTAATACAACGTCCAGGTGGCAAAAGGAGCCTCAAAACCGGCCCATGCTGATGTGAGAGCTGGCGCACAGCCATCTGGATAGGTGTGAGGACTACGGAAGTGTCTGACAGTGTTGCCAATTCCTGCTGCACTCTTTGGCCCCTAGACCTGCCTGTCTCCTGTGGCAGTCAAGTTTCTGAGTGGTACCTGCATATGCACATTTCCACAGGGGGAAATGCCAAGCTCCAGCCTTGAGGCTGGAGGATCTGTCGAGGCCCACAGCCTGAGAGCTCTGCAGTGCTCCAGGCCGGTCTGGAATGGGGAGCTGCGGCCCAGGTGGTTGGGCACACGCATTTGTCACTAAGGACTTTCCTGCTTTACTTGCACACCTGACATTATGCTGGAACTGCAGAAGCTGATCTGAAAGCCCCGGCGTGAACGGGGCATTGGCAATACTCTACCAAATGGAGCAAAGCGGCTGATTTTTGATCAGCCCAAAGAAATAGGCCGGAAGGGGGCTTGCCTATCTTAACATCTAACTGGGCCCCCAAGTCCATTTTTAAACAAGCCTTTGCCCAGTAGGCTTGGTGCAGGAAAAGGGAGCTGGCCAGAAGTGGTTGCTTAGACAAAAGCCCTGCTCTAAACACTGGAGTGCCTGGCAGCACTTTCATTCAATGATTGAAGAACTTGGCCCCTAGCTGGAAATGCAGAATTACAACAGCCTGAATCTGGACAGCGCTGCTAGAAGTAAGGCCAGGAAGCCTAATTTTTATGATTGGTAACTAAAGCCAAATGAATCATTTATTTAAAAGAACTCTGTAACTTAGATTTTTAAAGACATGTAAAATAATAATGACTTTTAGTTTGTCTTTTACACTCCAATATTTTGATTTATGGTTTTATATTAGAGAAAGAAATTCGTGCTCAACCGCTGGCAATTATGATGAAATCTTTACAGTTGTAAGTGCAATGAATACTTTGTTGTTTAAATGTGACCGCTACTCATTTCCCCTCACTCTTGGTGGCTTTTTAAAAAATATATATATATATATATATATATATATATATATATTTGTTTGCTTTGATGTCAATACCTATGAAAGACCTATTTATAGAAATACAGCTGCAGCAGATGGTGTGTCTAACAGAACTGTGTGCGACGGGGATGGAAATATAAATTGAAAAAATCATAAGGATACAGGTTTTATTTCTTTTCAGTCAAACAATCACAATCCTGTATAATATGAAGCCCCAGTTTTGATGGCGATTCCATGTTGATCTTAGAAAGGCTACCACTGCAATGTCGGATTATTACAATTATTGGGGATCATTCTAAAATAAAAATGAGCTGAATCCACAAGGAGGCAAGACGTTTCCTTCAATTAAATATTGTGGTGGTTTGAAGCCATTCTCTTACACTCTAATTTCCGAATCATTTACACGTGTGTCCTTTGTGCTCCATATACAGTAAATGGTGAGCAAAGAGATTGAAAGCAGCTTCTTTCTCATTCAAGTTCTGTGGCCATTCAGTGTTAGGGCTTCAAAGTGCGGCGGGTTTCATTTCAGGAAGATCCACTTGTCCCCCACCTCGGAGTTGTAACCTTTGTCAAAATTGCGACCAGGAAGCTAGAACAAACAAACAAGCTCAGTCAGGGCTAGGCCATTTTTATGATGATAAACCATTTTTTCCTTCTTCTTCCGCACTTCACCCCCCAACACCTTTGGCCATGTTTTCAATTTAAAAAAAGACTAGTGATTTTTGGGTGCCCAATTTTCAGCGCTTTCTAAAAAACAGGCCTCTTTAAAGTAACTTCAATTGGGCATCCACAATGAGAAGTTGCTTTAAAAACCAGTGGCCAATATGTCTCTTGGTTGACAGCTTCAGAAACCTGGACACCTTCCTATGATCTCCTAATGAGTAGTTGTAATGAGAGGGGATCCTGAGCGTTTAAAGGGTTCATTGTAGTTTGTCTCACAGAAATGGAGTAAGAGTGTAGATACTAATCCCAAAACAAATGCAAATGAAAATACAAAAGACGGCATGCATGAAAAATCCAGTTCATTATTAAAGGAAAACTAATCCATTTAAAACACATTAATATTCAGCCTTTATATGCAGACCTAACTTGAATTCGTTAAAACAGAAAACTTTTTCAAGGGGTCAGTATTTTCATTGCATTTAACAGACAGCTTCTTCCTAATTTTCATGGCATCTAAAGTTCCTATACCATTTATTCAGGTCTCAACGACTTCATCTGAAAATAAAGCGATGACAACCTTTGGTTGGGACACATCACAATCTTATTACCATATGCTACTTATGCACAGTGTAATGCATTCCCAAATAGAATTATATATTACTTAACACACCATCCCTTTAAATGGAAACCAGTCTTCTGGAGAGATTTTAGGCAGCTTTCCCCTTAACATTCTAGTAAGTTCAGTTCTGCCCAAGCATCTCACAGCCCCTTCAAGTGGGATCCCAATGGACTCTCCAGCTGGCCTGATCCAACTTTTTAGACAGTTCTGGTGAGAGACTCATCTAAAAACAGTTCTGGCTGACAATTTCTGTGGTATAGCCCAGGTCCAACCCTCTGGGATGTGTCAGCCTAAGACCATAAGGGAAAGGGAAGCTGATCAGGACTTGAAGTTGACAGGTAAGAGGAATGAGTGGAGAGAACCGTGTGAAAACCAAGCAACAGGTGGGAAGTGCAGAGAAAAGGGGAGAGGCCAGGATTGCAAGGAAAGGGAAGCAACTGTGGGATCCATGTCTGAGGTGGGCAGGGGATCAGCAGACCTTCTGAGTGTGAGAAAGAACATGGAAAATTCAAGTGCAATATGAAAAAAGACAATCCCTTTATGGACAGTCTCATGCAATTTCTCAGTACACACACACAACTCTTCTACTTCAAGAACTACTTCCTGCATGGAAGGTGGAAGGAAAGAAGTGCAGGCAGCTTTGCTGAGCAATGCCAGGACAGCACAGTCCTGCTTCCTGTTCATGTGCACAGGCAGGGAACCAAAGCATTACCCAGCCTACATTTTCAGTATCCAGGAACAGCACAAAACCACCCCACGGTACATCGTGAGAAATCCCACTGCAATACAGAATTCAATTCCAAGCTACTAAGATTTTGGGGTGGAGGCAGTGGGGTGTTTCTTTTGAGTATCAGCATTTTTAAAGGATTACAAATCACAGTGTCTAAGTCCAGGCCTACACTAGGAAAGGTTTGCTGGGATAGCTATCCCGCCAACTGGCAAAAAGGTGCTCTGGCTGTCAAAGCTTATTTCAGTTCCCCGAGTGAAAGACATTACATCAGCAAATGCACTTTTATGCCACTATAACTGGGGCTATGTTAGGCCTATGGTCGGTATAGAAACATAAGAAAAGTTACACCCCTATCCAATATTAATAAACTAGTGGAAGTTTTAACGTAGACTCAGTGTAAACTGACCCACCCAGTACAGAGACAAGGTGGGTGAGGTAATATCTGATTGGACCAGCTTCTGTTGGTGAGAGAGAGATAAGCTTTCAAACTTACACAGGAGCTCTTCTTCAGGTCTTGGGACCAACACATTTATAACACTGCATGTATTCAGTAGACACATACTGAGGCCTGAGTCTACAATCTGATCTATATGAGTGAAACCAGACATAAAATAACTACTTTGGCAACAAATCCCCCAAATTCAGTGAGACGCCAAACAGAGAGAAATACATTTCTGCCTTTTTTAAACTCTGAGCTGTTAACAATTTCTCTGAAGGAGGCACAGGCAATGGTCTAAGAATGCCAGAAGTTCTCAGGCTCCTCTTTGCAGGATCCATCAGATAACAAAAGCCATCTATCCCTCTAAAGAGTTGGTACATAACTAACATCAAATATACAAAGCACATCACAGTTCTGCAAGATGATGCTCAGCACGTGAAGAAAACGTAACACTAAAAATCTACTGTGACCTCAATGATTTTTAAAAAATGCCAAACATTGATCTGTGATGTACAAACTCTTCCCTGCCTCATTTCCCCACACAGATAGTGGTGATACATCAAGAACCACAGGCTTATCGTTTTTCTTTTTTAAAGAACAAATTAAGTCTGGACAAAGAACTATTTAGAGTAAGTGCACCTGTTCACAGAATGGGAAGAGGGGTGCAATTAGGTATTGATGTGGTCGATAGCAGTTTGCTATGCCACAGAATATTTATCTATTTAATAAAAATGGCCTCATCCTGGATTAAGGTCAGAAAGCAAGCAACATCTGTTACGACAGAGATCAAATGAGTCACAAAGGGTTTCCATGTTTTGAATACAAACACACGCACCCACCCCACCTAGTAGAAACTATTACAAGTCACCCTTGATCAGATTCTCTAAGGTTTTTAATTTAAAAGTTGCCTTTTAATGTCTCGTCTAAATATCAGGGGCAATCACGCAGTCCTGAACAGCAACTCCTGCTGATTGAAGAGTAGATCTGTGATAGCGTAAGTCATTTGTTTCCATCTCTGCAACACAAATTTACAGTGGAAAGCCGGAGAAAAAAAATCTATTAAGGCATCAGGCCTGCTGTGTCCAGCCTGCATCTATTAATTCTAGCATAAAAATTGCTCTCCCCAGCTTTGTTAAGGCAGATTTAAAGAAATTCCCAGATGATGATAATCAGATTATTAAAGCAATGGGGGAAGAGGGGAGAGGTGGGAAGGGGGGGTGGAAGGGGTCGTCTCTGGGGGGGAAAAACATGAATTTTATTATTTCATTTCTGAGTAAATATCCATTCTAAAAAAACCCATATCGTACCTTCACCACAATTCAAATTACCCAGTACAAAGATGCCATGTGTTTTTTGTTAGAGATATAAAGTACATGAAAGCCATTGTTATAATACAGGGGTTGGCAACCTTTCAGAAGTGCTGTGCCGAGTCTTCATTTATTCACTCTAATTTAAGGTTTCGCGTGCCAGTCATACATTTTAACGTTTTTAGAAGGTCTCTTTTTATAAGTCTATAATATATAACTAAACTATTTTCGTATGTAAAGTAAATAAGGTTTTTAAAATGTTTAAGAAGCTTCATTTAAGACTAAATTAAAATGCAGAGCCCCCCGGATCGGTGCCAGGACCCGGGCAGTGTGAGTGCCACTGAAAATCAGCTCGAATGCCGCTTTCGGCATGCTTGCCAAAGGTTGCCTACTCCTGTTATAATATGTATTCATCGAAGGAGGGTTATTCAGTCAGACTTTTGGCAAAGACATTTGTTAAAATACAGAGCCAAGATTATATAAATTTGGGGACGTATTACTAGACAGGCTCTTAAATTGCTAACAATTCAAAGGGAAACAAATAGAGTTAAATGAAGTCACATATCTAGTAAGCCACGCCATGCAGCAACAGCTCTGAAAACAAACCTGCAGCAATGAAGTCGATACAAGGGGTCTTAACTAAAAAGTGATGTAACTCCAAAATTATTATAGAAATATATATGGTTTGTTCTGAGCACACTTCACAGAGGATGCCACCTTCCTCTGAATGTAGAATGACTGAGAAAATCTTTTCCAGTGATTCTAGTGAAGTCCTTTTAGGTCATTTAAACATGCATTTAAAAATAACTGGTGGGTAAGTACAGTTTAGTCATAAGTCAACTTTTTCTCTTTATGTAATAGGCAGAAGCAGAGCAGGATTTGTACTTGAAATGCACTGCATCTCAGTCCCATTATCCCCTCCCCCCAAGCTGAGCTCCTAGGAGGGGGTTCCACCTTACCTACCCACACCTTTTTGGTCAGAGGTGGAGGAGGATCGCCCTGATTACCCGCTACATCCCCTTTTGATCAAACAGGAGTTAGAAAAGTTCTAAGTCTCATGGAGAACAAACAGAGTTCCTCAGAGAGCAGTAATGAAAATCAGTTAATCCACCCCATTAATGAGAGTGGCTGGCCTGTTCACGGTAGTGCTCCGTGCTTGAGAAAACTGGTCAATTTCACTAAGGCTTGAATTAGACTAAAGGGAAGATGCAGCTGACTGGCAAGGTAAAAATCAGAGCAGGCATTCTCCTCATACAGTTAAGAGAGAAACATTTAGGGCCAGGATCCTGTCCCAATTAAATCTGTTTTGTGACGACATGAATGGCCAACCAAAGAATCCCCGGTTTAGAGGATTTCTCCAGTGGGGCAGGAGCTGGACCTATGGTGTGTGGCCAGGGAAAGGGGCGTAGCTGGAACACTGCTCTCTCTGCCTATCCCCAACTATTTGAATTACCCCTGGGAACAAAGGCAACCTGAAGTGCCATGATTAGGGAGGGAGGAGAGGTATGAAACACAGACAAAGCCACCTTTGTCCCTTTAATTCCTCCTGGGCCTTGCACTGCACACAGCATGGCCAGATCTGCGGACTGTGTCATTACTAAGGTTCCCAAGTAGAAGAGGATTGTGGGGTGCAGTTTATCTTCATATACAAATCCCAGAACCCACTTTCTGATAAAGTAAACAAAGCCAAGTTATCTGTAGTACTGGAACAACATCTAGAGGGCTTGGCCAGATGCTGTGCCAACACAGAAAACAAGTGTCTGCCCTAAAGAGCTTCCAATCAAACACAAGATGGAGTGAAAGACACACATGAGCAATGGAAACACCCAACAGATCATTCTAATACATCTCCCTTGCAAAGAAATGTGCCTTCCAGCACAGTCACTGCTGAGTAATGCAAAACATAAGAACAGCCAGCCTGGGTCAGACCAAAGGTCCAGCTAGCCCAGTATCCTGTCTTCTGACAGTGGCCAGTGCCAGGTGTCTCAGAGGGAATGAATAGAACAGGTAATCATCAAGTGATCCATCCCCTCTCACCCATTCCCAACAAAGCCTTTTCTACTATCCTAGCAGAGAGAAGTATGAGACCAGGAATCAAGCCTGGATCTCCTATGTAACTCTGCACTGAATTAATCAAACTTGACCAAAGGGCCCATCTTAACAAGAGTATGTGACACATCAACTCCTCAAACTGAATTGCTGCTCCAAAGACAGAAGTGACTCATACAAAGGAATTAATTTGCTCAGATTTTTAAAAAGCAAATTACATAAAAAATAAAAGATCACTTTACTAATTAACTTAAAAACTATACCACAGAAGTGTGTGTCAAGACCATGAATATGATGAAATGCCTCTTTAAAATGGTATATGTTATAGAATAACGAACAGCTTCAACGAGGTGTTTACTGTACACTACAGTTGCATTACACAGATCCTCCAAAAAACTGAAAATCAGAAATGCGTAGCCAGAGCTGCCTGAGAGTTTAAACAATCTGGAAATATCTAAATCCATCATGGAGTTTGGAGCCTGTCTTATTTTCCAGAATTTCTGGACCAAAGAGAAGAACTACTCTCCTTCCCCCAACTCCTTGGCTGCTTTTATTAACCGCTGTGCTTAACAGCTAAGACAGGTCCATAAATAACAGGTTTTGAACACTGTTGATCAAAGAGTATTTAAAAACACAAGACATCACTCTGCAAAGCACGGAGGCTTTTACCAATCTCCAAGCCTTTTCATTTGCTGACCATTTATAGTAAGTACCATAGCAGCACCTGTCATTGCTGCTATTAGTTAAGGTCTATTGCTGTTTCCATTAGAAGCCCTGGTTTTCAGAGGTTTATAGCTAAGGTGGTTTATTTTAGCTGGCTGTAAATTAAAGTGCAAGCTTTTCATTTCAGATACCGTTTCTTCTTAGAACTCTTTAAACATTGGTTGTGCTGGACTTTTTGGGGGTAGGCTTGGTATTACTTGCTCCAGTGCAAAATTATCTAATAGAAAATAAAAAAACATCTGAGAGCCAGATACACATGCTTCAGAAGAATAGCACACTAATTAGGATGCTAATTTTTAAGGCGCTGCTACAGTTCCTGATTTTGGCAGAACTCCCAACGAAGTCAATGGGTTTTTTAGCCTGAATAATGAGTACTGACCTAATATTAAAGTAATCTATTCTTCACTGAAGTACAAAAAGTTACAATATGAACAGACGAGCAACTGACCTGCTAAGCTGACAGGCTCATCATTAGAACAGGTATTAATGATCTCTGGTTTCCTCTAGGTTCTTAATGCATAAAATGTGTCAAGATTCTCATCAGTGATTTGATTTTGCCCAACTCAACAACATCTTAAAGGGCCCTGATTTTCAGTCACCTCTATTGCTAGCTTCTTATGCTTGGCCTAATACATATGTACATAGGCATGAAAAGGGTGATCTAAGCTGCAGTTATGATGCCAATATAAGCAAGAGTAACGTCAGGGCAATCCAAATATTTTCTATGTTTTTGCTAAAAAATAAAGAAAATGAAATGCATACAATTTTTTTTTTTTAAGTAACACGGACGTTCGCCACACTTTTTTTGCTGACATGTTCTGAAATTTTACATAGATACATGTATGTTGCTGCATATAAACTGAGCTGTACTGTAAAGATTTTGGTCATCAATTGGAAATTATGAGACTTCTCTGCTGGCATATCCAGAATGCTGAAAAACAACATATATGGTACCAGCAGCATAAGAGTACAATGCCAGGTGAAATATTTTCCATCCAATACTCATATTGGGTTAACTGTCAGAAAACTACTTAAGGCCCTTTAAGAGTGCTGAGAAGAGTCATTAACAATGACATCTCTGGGACTCCTTGTTTGTTTTCTTTCACCGATTAACTTACCAAACTTGCTCAAATTAATAGTTGATTTCTCCAACTATCAGCACTATAGACAACCTAGAGCAGAGCTGTGTTCTTGCTTTTACAACGTTGCCAATAATAAAGATTCAGGCAGCAGAATTTAGCTGATTAAGAGAGAGATTAGTAACAAAATTCTATACTTCTATAAGGGCAAATCACTACATCATCTATTCTAGGCACTCATATGCAAGGCAGAACAGAATCCACCTTGCTCTCTCTTAGTAGAACAGTGTTAATAGCAAACATTGACTTTAGTCAGTAAGGTAATACCTAGCTCTTACTTAGCTCTTATCAGTAGATCTCAAAGCACTTTACAATGGAGGGCAGTATCATTATCCCCATTTTACAGGTGGGGAAACTAAGGCACAGGGAAGTGCAGTGTCTTGCTGCAGGTCGCCCATCAGGCCAGTGGCAGAGTGGGGAGTAGACCCAGATCCCCACATGACACCACAGGAAGACGCTGTAGAGCCAACTGACTATCCAGTTATACTTTATTCAGCCTGGCACTATTTATTTTTCTGATTAGTCGGTACTAAAATGCATCTGAAGCCTCTTACCTTTAGGCTTACTTATGGTTAGTGTCACATTAACGTATTTTAGCAAGGTAGCAGCAGGCTTTAGAAATGCCAATTTTAACCCCAGAAAGTTAGCTCGACACATAATTCGGTTTGTGTGTTGTCGGAAGTGCTTCTTGTCAGTGAGAGCTTCCAAAACAATGTTCCCCACGAACCAAGGAATTCAGAAATTAGAACGGACCCTTCAGTTTTAGGCTATGCAAAACCCAGCATATAAACTATGCAATATTTTCAATTCCTGGAGAGCCCTGCAGAATCCAGCCTTACAGAGCAAGTCAGGAATAACCAAAGGGAAAATAATGGGGCCAGTGTCCTTTTGCACAGTAAAGAATCTAAAAAAAAAAGGCAGCCTGAAGTCTTTCCCCATTCCAAGAAATAGAGTCCTATCTAAGGCCTGGTCTACACTAGGAGTTTATGTCGAATTTAGCAGCGTTAATTCGACTTAACCGTGCACCTGTCCACACCAGGAAGCTAATTAGTTCGACCTAGAGGGCTCTTTAGTTCGAATTCTGTACTCCTCCCCGGCGAGGGGAGTAGCGCTAAATTCGACATGGCTATGTCGAATTAGGCTATGTGTGGACGGAAATCGACCTTAGTAGCTCCAGGAGCTATCCCACAGTGCACCACTCTGTTGACGCTCTGGACAGCAGTCCGAGCTTGGATGTTCTGACCAGCCACACAGGAAATGCCCAGGGAAAATTTGACACGCTCCGGCGCCTTGTGGATGTTCTGCAGGACCACAGGCAGGAGGACAGAGCCCCCCTGCACTGTATCTGCAACCGCCCTCCCCCGCCACAAAGTCCCAAACCCCCCTCACCCAAAGTAACAAGAAGGAGGGGCGACAGGGGCCGTGAAAACTGTCACTGCACCCCTGCAGAGTGCACAAATACAAGAAGGCTCTCATTCCCTAAATATTGAGAAGTCCTTCCCTTCCTGGCTCACCGAAGCCCCAATCCCAGTTTCATCCCCTAACTGTGTAGTTGATTATTAAAAGTAGTTTGCTGTTAATTACTATTTCCATCAAGTTTTTCTACAGAAGACTGTCTGTGAAAGGGGGGAGAGGGGGGAAGGGGGTTGTTAATTGCATAGGACAGTCACCTTTACCAGGGTACAGACACGGGGGCAGGATCAACAGCAGGTCACACACAGTGCAGTCAGTAGGCACCCTGGTCGGTCTGGGAGGTGTTTTCCATGTTCTGTGGGGGGTGGGGGGGAGGGTACATGACTTTGTGGCATGGGAGGGCGGTTACAGAACTTATGCAGCGGTCCTTGTCCCGGACCACAGAGCCACGCAGCAGGGGAATCTGTAACTGTCCTCCCCCACCACAAGGTCACGTAGCCCCCGCACACAGAGTCCCGAAAAGAAGGGATGGCAGGCTCCATTGAAACAACCAGTCTGGCACTGCAGACCGCTCTAGGAGCAGGAGCCTATCATTCCTCGAGTGTAGAAGCGGTGTTAACATCACTGCACACCCTACCCACCACAGTCTGCGTCCCTGTTTCAACCCTTTAACGCGAATTCATTAATAAAGAAAATGTTGTTAATTAACAATGTTCCATTAACTTTATTTTTAAACGTGTGTTGGAAGGGGGAAAACGTGGTGAACGGGGTATGTAACCGCAGAAGAAAGTCAACAGTAACTGAAGCAGGGGCAGGTTCAGCTTCTCTGTAAAGAAACTGAACAGTAACAGGTTACCCTGCTCCCTGAGGAACCTAGCTTTCAAAGCCTCCCGGATGCACAGCGCTTCCCGCTGGGCTCTTCTAATTGCACGGGTGTCTGGCTGAGCATAATCAGCAGCCAGGCGATTTGCCTCAACCTCCCATCCCGCCATAAAGGTCTCCCCCTTGCTCTCACAGAGATTGTGGAGCACACAGCAAGCTGCAATAACAATGGGGATATTGGTTTCGCTGAGATCCAAGCGAGTCAGTAAGCTCCTCCAATCTCCCCTTGAGACGTCCAAAAGCACATTGAATGATGACAGTTACCCAAGACCACCCTCGACACATTTTTCCCCCCAGCATGCATTGTGGGGAAATCCCAGAATTCAAATGGGCAGCGGGGACTGCGGGAACTGTGGGATAGCTTTCCACAGTGCACCGCTTCCAATGTCGACGCTTGCCCCGTTAGTGTGGACTCACAAAGTCGAATTAGTGTCCTTAGTGTGGACACACAAATTTGACTTTGTAAGGTCGATTCCACAAATTCGAATTAAGTTAAATCTAACTAATCTGGTAGTGTAGACATACCCTAAGAGATACTAGGATCATAACCAAATCTTGTCCTCCCCGATTTTGCTGGAGGCCTCCTGGGTGGCCCAAAGGAGGGGCGTGGGAGCTCTCTGACCCCAGAAGTGAAATAGCCAGGGTTTTAATCTTTAACAAAACTTTTTTCGCAGCTATTTGTTTGAGTTAAATAGGCATATCTGAGGAATCACCTCTCCCCCCACCATACTGCCATAGCAGGGGTCAGTAGAAACACTCAAGATGGATCTCTCGTTATAAAGGAGGCACTCTGTGAGGGCTACAGAATTCTGAAACTTGCTTGGTCCAATATAGCCTGAATTTGGTGACTTTACAGGCATGTTGCAAAAGACATCCGCTCACCAGGGTCATTGGAGGGGGCTGATGGCACGCTTCTCGCAACGATGAAGAGAGATTCTTTTTTTTTTAGGTTTCTTGCTGACCGGGTTCCTGATCGAAATGATTATTTTAATGGTGTTGGCATTTTATTGTATTAGTAATGATGTCCCAAAAAAGTTCTGAAGCAGTCTACCATGCCTTCAAACTCATCATTTACACTGGTTTCACTTCCTTTGTACTCTACTTTATAATCCTACTATTTCTTTAGCTGTCTAAAGATTCTTCCAGGGAAAACAGGGCAGGTAAGATTTAAACTTCTAAAGCAAAAAGCAACACAGAACAAAATAAAATGGAGCATAAAAGATTTTTGAAGTAGTGAAAGAAAAGCACAGAACACCCATTTTCCCCCTTTGCAGGTCAGCTTTAAAGATAGTTTGGTAGTTCATTAAAAATGTACTGGTTTTTGTTTGTTAGACTCTTAAGGATATTTTATCAGACAACAGTCTTTTCACATAATATGCACAAACATTAAATTTGGTGTCAAGAACAATTTTATTTACTGGAATCTGCTAAAAAAAGTAATTTTGAAGAGACAAATATTTCACAAAGCAGAACACTTAGAAATTAGAGCCTTTTCTTGTTTGTTGCACGTCTGTCTTTATTAAACTTTTTCTTCCCAGCTCTGAGAACAGACAGTGCTCTGTATTAAAGCTGTCAAATATCTCCATTAAAATAAAAAATGGAAAGGGAGACCTTGATCCAGAAAAAGGAAAACAACTTAAGATGGTAAAGGAAAAAATAGCAGGGGAGAGAAAACAGAAGATGGTGTTGCCATAGCAGCTGTCTTTGAGAAAGTCATACATAAGGAGGGAGGGAGTTACCCTAACAATAATTAGCCTCCTTAATTTTGGAAAAACCAGAGAGAGGCTAAACTGAAACACAATTTACAATGTAATTACTTACATTAAAGAAAGAGCTGCAGTGTTCTAAAAACATGACAATGTCTGGCTTGGAAAGAATTTTTTCTTTTCAACGTTCTGAGGACATTTTCTGTGTAGGTAACATGCTGTTTGTCTCAATCACCATATCTAAAATCAGAGACCAATGGCCAAACAGTTTATTACTCCACAGTAGAATTATTTCGGCGTTAACCCTACATTTATTATTCTGCCACAATCTCCCTGTTGCTCACCCTGACTCTGGAATCCCACAGCATCTCTATGGTGTCCTTGTATTTATTGTACAGGGAGGATTAGTATGGAAGCCCCGAGCGCTCTGTACTAATGAAGAAGGATGGGAAGATTGGAGGCTTGCCTGAGTGTTTATTTTCCACTGTAGGCATCATCCCTACCCCAACCAGCGCTGCCAGCATGTGTCCGAGTAGCACTTCACACACAGTGAGGGCCCATGCTGTATCTTCTTTTAGTTAACTCACTTCTTGGGCTAGTATCATTATTATACAATAAAAATACATCTCTTTATAGAGGTCTTATCTGTGGGGTTTGGGGTTTTTTTCTGGGGAGGGAGGAGTAGGCATTCAGTGAAACTGAAAGGTGGGAAATTCAAAACTGATCGAAAGAAATACTTGTTCACCCATGTAATTAGACTGTGGAACTCATTGCCACAGGATGTAATTGAACAAGATCCTAAGAGGGAATGGACATTAGTATGGATGACAAGCATATCCACAGTTATGTCAGTTAATGCCTAAATAAATGGGAAGGGATATTAAACTTCACGTTTCAGGGCTTAAGCCAGATCTCTAATAGGGATCAAGACAAGAGTTACAGGGAGACAAGCTATCTTACATTCGTCTGCTGAAGGGTTTCTCAGACCCTCCTCTAAAGGAGCTAGTTTAGGTACTGTAGGAGACAGGACACTGGACTAGACAGACCACAGGTCTGATCCTCTAATGCAATAGCTATGTTTTCTTCTTGTTCATAGACGAATGAGAAGGGATATGTCCATCTATTGTAATTATAATATACATGCCAGAAAAGAGACAAATTGCTGGGCTGCATGGTTATTAATTCAGAGCTGCACTTCCAGAGAAATCCCAAGCGAACCTGACACACTGAAAACGATTTTGCATGCTGTTTACAGCCCTGAACAATGTACAGGGAGCAGTGGACTTCAGTACCAGCCTCAGACTCAAGGATGACTAGTGATAATTAGCCCCCACTAATTTTATTTGGCTCTCAATTAACAGCAATATCAAAGGTTTTCTAAGAGTGTGTGTAGGGGAAACACTGACTAGTCTTCCTTTGATCTGCAGTAAGAAGAGAAGAATTATCCAGCTCTGGTTTCTGAGGTACAAATGCTGCTTGCGTTAACGTTTCCCTTCAAATAATCATCTGCCTAATTTTGGGAGAAGAGAGAGGACATGTCTGGAGGGGTGAGAAAAGAAGTCCCTAGAAGGTTCCAGCAGGACTCACTGATTCAGTTTGGGAGCGTGAACTGTAGTGTTATTTGATTTCTTCCCCTCTGTGGACACCTCTAAGTAATCTAGCATTACCCCAGGAAGGCCGAGGACTTTGGAGTATTCTCTGTCAGAAGCTGTCTATCACTGGAAAGAGAGAAGGGGCACTTGTTAAAGAATTCTAAAGTCTTTTGCTGCTTCCTGTCAGAATTAACATGCTTATCTTCCAGTGATCTACATGACTTGACACAAAGTCTTTTTTTTTTTTTACTGAGTTTCCTTTTATCTCCCAACACACATCTTTAAATTTTATAAAAAGCTGCTGAACCGAGCCAGATACATACTTAAAAGTAAAAGAAAGATGCAGCAAGTCTTGTCTCAGAGAGATCATTTAACAACAACAAAAAAGAAAAAAAATTGAAGGAAGGAAGTTATATATAAGGGTAGAATTCCAATCAATGGAGGTTTTTAAGATCTGGTTGGACAAAACACCAATCAGGGGTGGTCTAGGTTTATTTGGTCCTGCCTCAGCACAGGGGGCTGGACTTGATGACTTCTCAAGCTCCCTTCCAGATCCATATTTCTATTACCGTTTGAAGAAGGTAAAAACAAAAATCTTATGCAGCTGCCTCACTACCGTAAAATAAAAAGGTTGGATATGCCTTAAACCTTGTTCTTAGGAAGGTGTTTTCACAGGTCCTCATACCTAATGAGAATTTGAATGAAAAACAATTTCTGCCTATAATTTAAGAAACCTTGAAACTGCCATTATTAAACAGCAAAACAACATGCATGCGCTGGTCTGGAAAGCCTAGAGGTTAGTGATCTATTTGTAAGCCTTGGGACTGATGATTAGATCCAGGGCTGTGATTTTGCCTGAACCCTTGGAGGTGGGGAAGAGAAGCACTGGGGGAAAAAAACCAGCCACGTGAAAGGTTTATGAAACATAGGACACATACTGTGCAATTCCCTTTGTAAGTGTATTATTTCCACTAACTGACTAGGCCTACAAGCTCAGACTTTCTGTAGCACTGTGCTCTGTTACGCCCCCTCCATGACACTGGCTCTGGGCTTCCCTAGCCACTCGTGGCTTTTGTGTGGCCCCCTAACTCCAGGGGTGTTTCCTAGCGTAGGGGAAGCTGGTTGGCTGGAGGAGATGTTTCTTATGCCGCACCTCTGCAGGAACAGGCTTGTGAGGGAAGGAGGGACGCTGCCCAGGAGCAGACAGGTTTCAGATAGGAGTGGGAGGAGGAAGGAGGGAGCTGCTGGGTCACATTTGCAGGAGGGAAGTGGAGAGGGAGGAAAAAAAGAGCCCAGCGGTTGAAGGCCAGATTGAGGGCAGATACATCATTTGGGTAGGAATCCTTCTCTAGAGCGGCCATGTGAGAGTACAGAAGGGTTATTACTATCATTTAAACATACTGGCCAAGCAAAAAGAAAAGACGAAGAGAAAAAGCAGTAGGATGTATGGCCTCAGTACAGGAAAGTACTTAAACACAGTCTCAGCTGGATGGTTTTGGTCCCTAAGACCATGATGCCAATCAAGGAAGGCATGATAGAGAAACCGTGTGACTTGAGCTTCCTGTATTCCTTTCTAGAAGGCTTGCACGGTTCTTCCTCCCAAAAATCCTTCCACCATATCTGGGAAGTGGATCTCACTATTTGAAATCCAATTTCCAACTCAGACGGCACCCTTGCCTTGTGGCCGAACACAAGATCATCAGCTACACAAGTTAGGAAAAAAGCGTATTTAGAACTAGCATCCCTAGTCCCCAATCTGCTGCACCACGGTCACCTACTGAGGGAGCTCAACGCACACCTACAATTCTGAACTCCATCACAATGTGATCCTTTAGCAGGGAAAGCCTGTTTTCTTACGCAGAACAGGCACAGTAGGTACAGATGGATACTGCACTGATGAGAGTGCACATACTGGAGCAACACCCTTAAATATGCAATGATGCACACAAAGGTTTCTGTATCATGTTGAAACACAAGAATCCTAATAATTCTTGGAACAAATATACTTAGTCATCAAGTCCAAAGTTTCAGATTCATGCTGGAAATGATGCCAAAAGCTACCATAAAAGGTATTTAATTCTGGAAATATTTTTTCCTCAAACTTATTAGGGAGTATTCTAAGCCATCAACTGACTTGAACTTATGCAACAGCAAGAAGCCTTCTGCTATTTTAACTCAATTTACAAGCTGTAGAGAATGCTTTCTAATAGAGATCTCAGAAGATGTGGAATTGTATGAACCCAGAGCATCTTTCTCTACAGCCAGGTATGTACAGACTGAGTAGGAGCAGAGAAGGGGTAATATTTATTGGAAATTCTAAACCTAATGCATAGATTCCCCCCCCCCCCCAAATAGTTTGCACTCTCCAAATGGGTCTCAAATACCAGAATTTTACATTAATTATACATACCACAAGTGATTTTTCTAACCTTGCTAGTGCACTAATTAAACTGTTTTGACTCTGGAGATCATAGTTTACTACAACTTCCAAACACACCTGCCCTAGATTCCCCAAGCAGTCAGCAGAGAAAAAGTTTCCATACAATTTAAAAAGATACAGACACCACCATCAGCTGGCTGTTCAATTTGTACAAACTAAGAATTTACAGTACCAAGTCCTACAGAAATTCTGCAGAGTACCTTGAAGAGCAGGTGATGTTAATTTTCACCAAGTCCCACAAGACCCCATGCGGATCATACCACAGACTGACTGCATAAAGGAAGCCAATTACAGGCCATTATCTCCAAACCAGCAAGGCAAGCAGCTAATTTGTTTGGGAGTCTCTGGGTATGTCTACACTGAAATTAGATGCAAGCCGTCTGACTCGGGCTTATGAGACTCTGTCTAAGGGGACCCTTGCAGGGTCCTAGAGCCCAAGTTCTAGCCTGAGCTCAAACGTTTACACCTCAATCAAAGGGTCCCTTAGATCTGAGCCCGAGTCAGCAGCCACAGGCCAGCCATGGGTTTTTAACTGCTGTATAGACATATCGTTTGTGGGCTGCAGGAAGGGGTGCAGCATATTGCACGTTTATAGGAACATGTTTATTTAAAGCAATAACATTTCACTGAACCAATGAAACAGTCACATCCTCAGCATCTACTGTTCGAAAGCAACAAGTACTTCATAGTTGTATCAAAAAAGATGTTTCAACAGGGATTCAAATTTCTCTTTGGACTTTAAGGAGTATTTTAGATTTATCAGAGGGCAGAAAGATGAATATAAAAAGGATTTATCTTTTAGTCCAAATTTAGAGAGAAAAAAGAATCAGCTTATAGACATAATAATTTGCTTAATTATTTCCCCTAAATAGGAGCTAGATTTTAAGAAAAGTTGGGTTCTACACAAAGCTAGTACATATAATAAGAGGCCCCACTCCTGGGAAGACATCAGCGTATTATGCATAAAATTGACATAACTGAGTTATGCAGTGTGGTTGTAGTGGTGCTTGTCCTGGGATATTAGGGAGACAAGGTGGGTGAGGTAATAGCTTTTATGGGATCAACTTCTGTTGGAGAGAAAGAAGCTTTTGAGCTACACAGAGCACATTATACGTGGGCTCACACCTTCACAGGGTTGGGGCCAAATTCTGGAATATCTTCTCCATTCCCCAAACTTTTCCTGTCCACAACATTTTCACTCCCTACAGACATTTCTTACCGATCTGTATTGGTGATATGTTTTATCAAATTCATAGCCTCCAATTGTGATTTCTGGGATGTAGTGAGGGACAGTTGTAGGGTGCACCACTTTGTGTTTGTCCTCCATACTAAAGAAAGAAAGAAAGGAAGAAAGAAAGAAAAAAACAGTTATGTTTATCCTTCTTGGAAATAAATCAATCAACTTTGCAATTCAGAGACATACATTAATGCAAAACAGAAATGCATTAATAATCTGGATGCAGAGGACAATAAAGAAGTCATTACTTCAGGCAAACCAAATACAAAAAAATTGATTTATTTTTATACTTTAACTATATTTCTGCAGATGTAGGGTTCTCTTTTGGCTATATTGTATGCATGAACAGACTGCCTGCTGCACTCTTCCCTACCCCATTTCAGTATAGCCCTTTTCTCATTTGGCCTTTATTTGAAAGAAAGGCTAACTTTTCTAATGGTAGCTCTGCAGTTGCTGGAAGCCTGGTGTGTCAGAAAGCTGCAGCTACTTGCTTCTATGAAACATTTCAATGTCGTAACTCAGTAACAGATATAAATAAAACAGATGGATATTTTGTACTCCGTTAATGTTTTGCAAACAGCGTCCATGCTCTGGCATTTCATTTTCAGTGGAAGGATGCTTTTCTCATCAATATTAATCTATATTTCCATCTTTAGTGAAATGAACAAATCACACATCTATGGCTCTGTCCCAGATACAATTTGAGCTTAATAGAACAGCTTCATATTGTTCTTTTTTTAATCTAGTTTGCTTAAATTGTGTAAATTAAGTTTAGCCCAACTCATGAAACTAATAGAGATCTTACTCACATTTTCTTCTAAATGCATTCAAAATCATTTAATACATTCTCATTTCTTAAGGGCTCAAGAACAAGTGAGGGAATAGGTCTCCTCTTCCATTACGAGGCTATAAATATTCAGCGTCTAAATTCTATTACTTTTTCAGTAACAGTTTGCATGAAAATGTTTTTAAATGGACCTGGCAACATACCAGGTGATACATGTGCACAAATATTCAACACAACAAGAACTGGCCCAACGGTAGCTCTTGACATGGTCACATACAACACCTGCTTCAATTACTGGCAATCTCCCAACTGGTGGGATCTGAGGCTAGAGTAGAGGAAATATGCTCAATGTGTAGAGGGTATGCTACCATTCTTCACAGCAAAACTCTGTTTTACCACCGTGTGGAGCTACAGTGTTCCTTAGGTTGGCTCAGATGATGTTAGTCAATCCTTCTCTAGCCTCTTTCAACAAGATGTCATGGCAGGGGGTCATGGGAAAGAAAACAACAAGAGGGGAGACTAGAAAGACAAGTGCCAATGACAGCAATATGTTTCTGAGCTATCCACAACTGCCCAGTTGTGATGGAATGCACCCCATATTCGCAACCTATACACCATTGTAATAATCTTTGTGCAAAATATGTCTGTGAGGTATCACTTGAAAAGTAATTACTCACTGGTCAATAACATCATGATGAAATGTGTGTAGCAACATTATATATAAAGCTATGAACTCTCCCTGAACGATGTTGGTAGCATATATTCAAACCCATGTAGCCCCAGTTAGGCTAGACTGGTCAAGCAGGTCTTAAAGAAATGTGTGTTTACCTCAGTTTACATGTAAGTTGTAAACAGACTCCTCAGATAGTGAGAGGGAGAAGACAGGAGACAAGGAAAATCTGCATTTCAGCACAGGTGAGAAGAAACTGTGTGCAACCTCTTTCACCACCAGACACCACGTTGCCTTCTTTACTGTTTGAATGAACTTTAACTAGGGGGTAATCCTCAGTACAATGTATTTCAAAGGATGACTGAACTATGAACGTGAGGGGCAAAACACCCCAAGTTCTCTCTCCCTCTCCATCTCTCTCTCTTCACCTCAGATGACAAAAGAAACAGGTGTTGGACTTTGGGAGAATTTGGTCAACAATGTTAGTGAGAATGGACTTCACCTTGACCCAAGTCTAGTTTGTTGTTAAGTTTAGAAAATATATTTTATCTTTATTTCTCTTGTAACCATTTCTCACTTTAATGCCTTATACAGGTACTCACTTAAGCTCTCTCTTTATAGTTAAATAAACTTGTTTTATTCTTTAATTAAAACAAATCCAGTGTTGTCTTTAAACAGAATTGTGTAGGTAACGCCATTTAGAGTAGCAAACAGTTGTACATGGATCCACTCAGAGAGGCATTGGACCTAATATATCTGGACTGTCCAGGAGAGGGACACGTTTTCTGGGGGAAACCCAGGACTGGCAGCGTGTTGGGGTCACCCTGCAGGCAGTAACCAAGGCTGCTAGAAGCCAGAGTGCAGCTGGTGAGTTGCTGGGGGGGAGGAGGGGGCAGAATTGCTGGACCGGGACTGTGGCTCTACAGACACTCAGGGTGTTACAAGCATGCTGTCTGCGAGTGGCCCAGGTGGGAGCTACAGCAGCAAAGCACTGTGAAGCACCCAAGTTGCAGGGCAGGTGATGATACAGCCCCTCACTGGTCAGGATTGCACCCCAGAATGTCATACTAATGAACTCCTAACAAGTCCTCTTTCCCATCTGAGAAGAAGCATAGGACTGGGGGAAAGATTAGGTGCTAATTGGACAAGACACTCAGAAGAAGACAGAAGCAAGAGAAGTTACTGACTTTTGTAGAAGTGGTCCGGTTTTTGGAACATCATATCTCAAAAAATTGCTATGCCCATAAACTGGATAGTGCATCCTGGGGATATAGATAACACTGTTCTGAGTAGCATAACCCTGCATTTCCATACTTTTTAATAGCTGCTCCAGGTGTTTTGAAAGTTTTGAAGTTGAAACAGTTTTAAAATATATATTGCATTAATTTACTCTCTTGCTATATTCCTACATCAAGTTCATCACTTTGTCATGTTTCATCATAAGAGTCATATAAAAAATTGCCAAGTAGACAAGTGAACCTAAACAGGACAAAAATATTGGATTCATGCTCATCTCCCCAAAAGTCCTATCTGAAATGTTTTAGTTAATTAACCCTCAATGTTACATGCAACAAGCAGTAACAGAATTTCAACTGGAAACATGATTTTGAAGTCAGTGGTGTCCCTTTACCAGAATAGGAACATTTAGAGATACCTTGCTGTGCTATTAGGATTTTGCTGCAGTTCACCTCTGACTAATACAGATATAAGCAGCAATCCACCACAAAAGGGATACTCTGTGGCAACACTAAGCATATTCAAAAACCTAACATTTACTTGAAGAGCTTGAGAAACTGCTAGAAAAGCACAACTATTTAGATGAAGAAATTATATACAGAGGAACAGTGCCATCTATATAAAGTCTGAAGAAAGCACACCAATCATGGTATTGCAATTGACAATGAATTCAAAAACAGAGGTACACAAACACAGCTGTGCTTTTGGTTCTCAGGGATTGTCATTTCTCTAGAAACATTTACACCAGCATGCAAAGGAGTAAACACGGTGCAGAAAAGGGTTACTCACAATTACTACTGTTAATCATTTGTATTATAGTCGTGCTCCAAGAGTTCAAATCAGGACCTAGCTGTGCTCAGTGCTGTTTAGAACATAGGAGAACACAGTCCCTGCTTAGTTAGCTACTTAATTCACAACTGAATACAAATCCAAACGGTTTGTGAGTTAAGATATAAATCTACGTGCCACTCTATTACAGATAGATAACATAAAAACAACTCTGAACTGACAACCTGAATATTATTCCAAGATCAAAAAATGAATAAAAATAAATGCTCATTTTTCAAAGTTAGGATGAAATAATGTTAAAGAAATTCTCCTACAATTGAAAAGATTGTTCATACTACCTGCTATAAAACTGTGGTTTCCCCTTAATCAGAGATCATTTTTTCCCTTCCAATTTAGTATATTGGGGCAGGAGAGGACTGGTACTTTGTTTTTTGGGATTTTTTTTGTAGAACAGGTTTGGGGGTTTATAACCCTATCTGCAAGATGACGTTTACCAGGAAAGCCAGAGGAGTCCTGGGTATAACAAGGAAAGGACGGTTACTCACCGTAGTAACTGTTGTTCTTCGAGATGTGTTGCTCCTATCCATTCCATGTAGGTGTGCGCGCCGTGCGTGCACGGCTCTTCGGAACATTTTTACCCTAGCAACTCCGGCGGGCCGGCTGGGCGCCCCCTGGAGTGGCGCCGCCATGGCGCTGAATATATACCCCAGCCGGCCCGTCCGCTCCTCAGTTCCTTCTTGCCGGCTACTCCGACAGTGGGGAAGGAGGGCGGATCTGGAATGGATAGGAGCAACACATCTCGAAGAACAACAGTTACTACGGTGAGTAACCGTCTTTTCTTCTTCGAGTGATTGCTCCTATGCCTTCCATGTAGGTGATGCCCAAGCCTTACCTAGGCGGTGGGGTCGGAGTGAGACGTGGCAGAGTGTAAGACTGCGGAGCCGAAGGCTGCATCGTCTCTGGATTGCTGCACCAACGCATAGTGGGAAGCGAAGGTGTGAACAGAAGACCAGGTGGCCGCTCTACAGATGTCCTGGATGGGGACATGGGCCAGGAAGGCGGCAGACGAGGCTTGCGCTCTCGTCGAGTGAGCGGTGAGGCGGCATGGTGGTACGCGAGCAAGCTCGTAGCATGTCCGGATACATGCCGTCACCCAGGAGGAAATCCGCTGCGAGGAGACCGGCTCGCCTTTCATGCGGTCGGCAACCGCCACAAACAGCTGTGGCGAACGCCGGAAGGGCTTCGTCCGCTCGATATAAAAAGCGAGGGCCCTGCGGACATCCAGGGTGTGAAGCTGTTGCTCACGAGGTGAGGCGTGCGGCTTCGGGAAGAAGACTGGAAGGAAGATCTCCTGATTGAGGTGAAAGGCCGACACCACCTTAGGGAGGAAGGCCGGGTGTGGTCGAAGCTGCACCTTGTCTCCGTGGAATACGGTGTATGGTGGACTAACCGTTAATGCACGGAGCTCAGAAACTCGTCTTGCCGATGTAATTGCAACTAGGAAGGCTGTCTTCCAGGAGAGGTAGAGTAGAGAGCACGTGGCCAGGGGCTCGAAGGGTGGTCCCATAAGCTTGGCCAGAACGAGATTTAAATCCCAGGTCGGGGTAGGACGCCGCACCGGCGGGTATAAGCGGTCCAGGCCTTTAAGGAAGCGGGAAACCATCTGGTTGGAGAAGATGGACCGACCTCCCATGGATGGACGAAAGGCGGACACTGCTGCCAGGTGCACCTTCAAGGAGGAGACCGCAAGACCTTGTTCTTTAAGGTACCAGAGGTAGTCCAGGATTGTAGGGATAGGGACTAAGAAGGGATTATGGCCGCGCTGATCGCACCAGAGCGCGAAACGCTTCCATTTCGCGAGGTAGGTGGAGCGAGTGGAAGGCTTCCTGCTTTCAAGTAGGACTTGCTGTACTGCCGCCGAACAGTCCCTCTCTGCGTGGGTCAACCACGCAGGTACCAAGCTGTAAGATGGAGGGACTGCAGGTTCGGGTGGCAGAGTCTGCCGAAGTCCTGTGTGATGAGGTCTGGCCATAACGGGAGGGGAACGGGATCCCGAACGGAGAGCTCGAGCAGCAGGGTGTACCAGTGCTGCCTCGGCCAGGCCGGAGCGACGAGTATTACGTGGGCCCTGTCCCTCCGAAGCTTGAGTAGCACCCGGTGTATGAGTGGGAACGGAGGGAAGGCGTAGAAGAGGTGATCCGTCCAGGAGCAGAGGAATGCGTCCGACAGGGAGCCTGGGGAGCGACCCTGGTACGAACAAAACAGGTGACACTTCCTGTTCTCCTTGGAGGCAAACAGGTCTATCCTGGGAAACCCCCACCTCCGGAAAATTGTGTGCACCACATCCGGATGAAGAGACCACTTGTGGGAGAGGAACGATCTGCTGAGACGGTCGGCCAGCGTGTTCTGCACTCCTGGAAGAAAGGACGCTTCCAGGCGAATCGAGTGGGTCACGCAGAAGTCCCACAGGAGCATTGCTTCCTTGCAGAGCAGGGAGGAGCGAGCTCCACCCTGCTTGTTCACATAGAACATCGCCGTCGTGCTGTCCGTGAACACCGCCATGCAGCGGCCTTGCAGACGGGCGCAGAAGGCGAGACACGCCAAGCGGATCGCTCGCAGCTCCCGGACGTTGATATGGAGGGAGAGCTCTTGGGGCGACCAGAGACCTTGCGTGTGAAGGTCGCCCAGGTGAGCCCCCCATCCCAACGCTGAGGCGTCTGTGGTCAGGGTGACGGATGGGCGAGGAGGGCGGAACGGGACTCCTGCACACACGACCTCTGGGTCCAGCCACCAGCTGAGCGAATCGAGGGTAGGCTTCGTGACTGTGACCACCATGTCTATGGGGTCGCGATGCGGGCGGTACACCGACGCCAGCCAAGATTGAAATGGGCGAAGGCGCAGCCTGGCGTGCGTGGTCACGAATGTGCAGGACGCCATGTGGCCCAGGAGGCGTAGGCAGGACCGAACCGTCGTCGTGGGAAAGGTGTGCAGGTCCCGGATGATGGCGACCATTGTCTGGTGCCAAGATCAAGGGAGGCAGGCCCTGGCTAAACTGGAGTCGAGGACCGCTCCGATGAACTCCACTCGTTGCGATGGAGTTAAAGTGGACTTCTCGGCATTGATGAGAAGGCCCAGGAGCCGAAATAGGGATAGTATCTCCGTCATCTGGTCCATTACCAGCTGTCGGGATGTCCCGGGAACCAGCCAGTCATCGAGATACGGGTAGACGTGTATGCGACGACGGCGGAGGGCTGCGGCCACCACTGCCATACACTTGGTAAAGACCCTTGGCGCGGTGGACAGGCCGAAGGGCAGCACCGCAAACTGGTAGTGTGCGCTGTTGACCATGAAGCGCAGGTAGCGTCGATGGGGAGGGTAAATCGCGACATGGAAGTACGCGTCCTTCATATCGAGGGCGGCAAACCAGTCTCCCGGATCCAGGGAGGGAATGATGGTCCCCAGGGTGACCATGCGAAACTTGAGCTTGATCAGGTACCTGTTGAGCTCCCGGAGGTCTAGTATGGGTTGGAGACCTCCTTTCGCCTTGGGGATGAGAAAATATCTGGAATAAAATCCCCTGCCCCGCATGTCGTGCGGCACCTCCTCTATGGCCCCCAAGCTCAGCAGAGTCTCGACCTCTTGTAGGAGGAATTGCTCGTGAGAGGGGTCCCTGAAGAGGGACGGGGAAGGTGGGTGGGAAGGAGGGGGCAAAACAAACTGAAGGCAGTAACCATACTGGATAGTGCGAAGGACCCAGTTGTCCGATGTTATTTGGGACCACGCCGGGAGGAAGTGGGACAGGCGGTTGTAAAATAACGGGGTAGGATCCGGGAAGGAGACTGATGGGCCGTCCTTGGGCGTCCCATCAAAAGGCCTCTTTGGGCCCTTGAGGGGCCTTGGAAGGGGCCTGGGCCTGGTTGTGTCTGTTGCCCGATGGTCTACGGCGGTTTAGGTTAGCACGTCGACTATTGTAGGGCCTTGACCTGGCCTGGGTAAAGGGCCGGTAGGGTTGTTGCCGGAATGACCTCCTCTGGGTAGCCGGTGTGTGCATACCCAAGGTGCGAATGGCAATTCGACCATCTTTGAGGGTCTGAATTCTGGAGTCCGTTTTCTCCGAGAAGAGACCCTGAGTGTCGAACGGGAGGTCTTGAAGGGTGTACTGCACCTCAGGCGGCAAGGTGGAGGACTGCAGCCAGGAGATGCGCCACATGGTCACACCGGAGGCCAGGGTTCTGGCTCCTGAGTCCGCAGAGTCCAGAGCGGCCTGGATGGAGGACCTGGAGGCTTTTTTGCCTTCTTCCAAGAGGGCCGAGAACTCTTGACATGAGGCTGTCGGGATCAGCTCCGAAAATTTCGCCAGGGACACCAAGATGTCAAAGGTGTAACGGGCGAGAAGAGCCATCTGGTTGGCAATCCGGAGCTGGAGGCCACCCGCCGAATAGACCTTCCGGCCCAACAGGTCCATACGCCGTGCGTCTTTGGATTTCGGCGCTGGAGCGGGCTGCCCATGTCTCTCCTGGTCATTTACGGACTGTACCACGAGGGAGTCCGGAGTCGGGTGGGTATAGAGGTACTCGTACCCGGTGGGCGGGACCGAGTACTTGCGCTCCACGCCACGCGCAGTGGGAGGGACGGACGCCGGTGACTGCCAGATGGTAGTGGCATTCCGCTGAATGGTGCGGATGAAGGGCAGGGCCACCCGCAGCGGGGCCTCAGCTCCAATGACGTTGGTCACCGGGTCGTCATCCTCTGGGACCTCCGCCACTGGGAGGTCGATAGCCTTCGCCTCCCGGCAAAGAAGGTCTTGGTGGGCCCGCAAGTCAATAGGAGGGGGGTCTGCGGTAGAAGCCCCCGCCACCGCCTCATCTGGCGAGGATGATGAAGACAGACCCTGGACCACCGCTTCTGGAGCTGGTTCTTCCAGGGGGTGTGAAGCCGCCTCGGACCCTGGACGCTGAGCGGGACCAGGTGGCGACGGGGTCTCACCCGGTGGTGATGGGGGAGGTCTGCTCACCGTGGCTTCGGGCACCCTATGTTCGGCACCCACGTGCCTCGGGGGAAAGGGGAGACCTTGAGGCTCGTGGTAGGCCCAAGGGACCCAAAAACCCCACTGCTGCGGTCCGTGGTCCTGGCCTTGGGGGTCGGCCTGGAGATCTCTCCCGCTGCCCGCCTGAGAGGCGACTGAGGGCTGACGCGAAGGCCAAGGCGGGGCAGAGGCGCTGAAAGATTGCGCCGTGGATGCCGGCAGTAGGTCCCTGGACGGTGCCGAGGATCGGTGCTGGTCATCGCGGTGCCGGGATGGAGAGCGGGACCAGCGACTGTTGCGGTGCCGGGAGCTCGACCGGTGCCGGGAGCTCGACCGTGACCTCGACCGACGGCGTCGGGAGCGGCTTCGGGAGTCGCGGTGCCGGGAACGGTACCGGGATCCGGACCTCCCTCGGTACCGGCGGTCGGGCGACCGGGAGCGTCTCCGGGAGTGTGACCGGTACCGCGATGTTGAGCGGTACCGGGACTGCGACCGGTGCCGAGACGGGGAGCGGTACCGCGATGGTGAACGGTGCTGAGATCTGGAATGGCGTGGCGGTGAACGTCTGCGGGACCGGGAGCGGGAGCGACGTCTCTCTCATCCGTCAGGGGGAGGCGGCCGCATCATCGCCGGCTTGCCTGCTGACTGAACAGCCCGCACCGGCAGTGCCGGGGGCCGGAGGCTCGGTGCCTCTGTGAGCTCGATGAGCTCTCTCTTGCCGTCGAGAATGTCTCGGGCGTGGACAGGAGCTGCAGCTCAACCGCGGTTGGCACCGGGGAGCAGGGTGGTACCGGACTCAACGGTTCTTGCGGCGCCGGAGTCGACGGTACCATGCACGGTTTGTGCACCGCCACAGCCGGTACCGGAGAGGCCGGTGGTGGCTGGGCAAGCTGTCCCGTAGCATGCGGCTTGGAGGCCATCTGCGCCGTCTTCCGTTTCCTCGTTGGAGAGAGGGAACGGTGCCGGGACGCCGGTGCCGGCTGCAGAGCTCGAGCAGTCTCGGTACCGGAGCAGCTCGGGGCCGCCGGTGCGCTGCGCGCCGATGACGATTTCGGTGCCGCTGGGGTCGGCGCGGGAGGTTGAAGTGTCGCCTCCATAAGGAGCTGCTTTAGGCGAGTGTCCCGCTCCTTTCTAGTTCTCGGCTTAAATGCCGTGCAGATGGGACACTTATCTGGACGATGGGTCTCCCCTAGGCAGCGCAGGCAGGAGTCGTGCGGGTCCCCGACAGGCATGTGCCGCTGGCAAGCCGCACAGCGCTTAAACCCGGTGCCTTGGGCATGAGCCCGCACCGGTTGTGGAAGAAGAGGGGCTAAACCCTCCTAATTCCCTAACTATACTATATCTAACTAAACTTATTCAACTAATCTAACAACTAAACTAACTTAACCAACTATGAACACGTAGGAAATGGAGAAACGCTAGGGCTGTGGAGGTAAAGGAGCACTCCACTGTTCCAACTGGCCGTCACAGGCGGTAAGAAGGAACTGAGGAGCGGACGGGCCGGCTGGGGTATATATTCAGCGCCATGGCGGCGCCACTCCAGGGGGCGCCCAGCCGGCCCGCCGGAGTTGCTAGGGTAAAAATGTTCCGAAGAGCCGTGCACGCGCAGCGCGCACACCTACATGGAATGCATAGGAGCAATCACTCGAAGAAGAAGCTAGGTTTCCAAAGCCAGCACCATCCACAAGTTACAGGACAGGAAGATGGGCCCTCCAGCCAAGACAAATATGGGTCTATTAGGAGCCACGCTGCCAATGACTCTCCCCACACCTGCACCTTCATCTCCTACCCCAAGAGAAGCAGAAACTGAAGGCAGAGTAAGTTCTGCTTGGAAGAACAGTATAAAAATCACATGTGATTCCCACTGTGAATTCCACTTGCTCAGCAAAGAGCATTTCTGTCCTTGCCATATGTTAAATCTGGTCCATATAGGTTCTGTAGAACAGCAACAAGCCATTAAAGTGGAATTAACTTAGCCTCCTCCCATGCAGAAGGGATCTCTCCAAGTAGTGATTCTTTTCACATCTACGCCCAGCCCCTCTTAAGGGAAGTCTGCCAGCACTATAGAATGTAAACTCTCTGAGGCAGGGACCATCTTTTTGGTCTGTATTTGTACAGAACTTACCAAAATTAGGTCTCTGAGATCCATGATTAGGTCTCTGAAGCACCTGTTTACAAGACATCAAACCATGGCTATTGATGTCAATAGGACTTTGCACATGGTTAGCATTAGGCATGGTGCTTAGGTACCTTTCTG
Source organism: Mauremys mutica (assembly GCF_020497125.1). Taxonomy (NCBI): domain Eukaryota; kingdom Metazoa; phylum Chordata; order Testudines; family Geoemydidae; genus Mauremys; species Mauremys mutica. Next base: position 70,474,736 of record NC_059081.1, on the reverse strand, counting down.
CCCTGGGGCCTAAAAGCACTGGCTTTATATCATCCTCCAATTTATCAACAGCAGTGTCTCATTCTAACAGAGGCACTAACCCTCTGCCAAACCACAGCAGACATCCTGGGCTTTGCAGGTTAGCTTCCCAGGGGAAGCAACACTCAGTCTGGGAATATTCCAGCTGTAACTTATTTACACACATGAGTCCGGGAACAGAGGATACTCCTTTGTCTGCCCCAGGGTGGGCTATCACAATGGGCTCTACAAGGGACTAGGCATTAACTCCAGTCAGAAGCTGAAGCTAGAGCGGAATCCAACAGCACACATGTTAAGTGAGTAGGTCACTGGGAGCCCATGACACCAATGCTCATAAGATGCACTTCAAACCCATTGGTTTCAGGAGTTTAAAGGTGTTAAATGGCATGGGATCTGCCCACTTGAGAGAGAACCTCTCTCTGTTTCAGGCAGCAATCACACTCGGGCTTCCCTTTGGGTATGATCCAAAGCCTGTTGAAGTTAATGGGAGTCTTGGAATATAGGAATGGGAGATACTAGTAAAGCATTCTCTGAGAGGGCCCTTGACTTCTGATCCCCTTTCCCCACACACACTGAAATAGTCAGGATCTTTTACCTTCAGGCTATGGTGTAGAGGCCCTTCATTCCCTCCCACAAAATGTTTGGGATGGAAAGAGGACAGGGAGGTAACAGATTTTATTACACAGGGTTTGTTTTATGTGGGAATGGTCTGCTCTTTTGTTTAACTTATTTATTATTTGCATATTATTTGTTGGGAATCGTTAAGAAAAGGATAGATAATAAAACAGAAAATATCGTATTGCTGCTATATAAATCCCTGGTATGCCCGCATCTTGAATACTGTGTGCACATGTGGTCGCCCCATCTCAAAAATTGGAATTGGAAATGATACAGAAAAGTGCAACAAAAATGACTAGGGGTATGGAACAGCTGCCGTACGAGGAGAGATTAATAAGACTGGGACTTTTCAGCTTGGAAAAGAAACGACTAAGGCGGGATATGTTTGAGGTGTATAAAATCATGACTGGTGTGGACAAAGTAAATCAGGAAGTGTTATTTCCTCCTCATAACACAAGAACTAGGTTCCACCAAACGAAATTAATAGGCAGCAGGTTTAAAACAAATAAAAGAAAGCATCTTTTCACACAACACACAGTCAACCTGTGGAAATCCTTGCCAGAGGATGTTGTGAAGGCCAAGACTACCAGGGTTCAAAATATAACTTGATAAATTCATGAAGGATAGGACCATCAACGGCTATTAGCCAGGATGGGCACGGATGGTGTCCCTAGCCTATGGTTGCCAGAAGCTGGGAATGGGCAACCGGGGATGGATCACTTGATTCCCTGTTCTGTTCATTCCCTCTGGATACTGGGCTGGATGGACCTTTGGTCTGACCCAGGATGGCTGTTCTTATTCATAACAGCCCCATTGTGCTGGCCTTTGCACAAACTCAGTTAAAGACAGTCCCTGCCCCAAAGAGCTTGCAATCTAAGAAGTCAAGTCAGACAAAGGTGAGAGGAAATGGAGGCACAGAGGTGGGAAGTGACTTGCTCAAGGTCTCCCTTCAGGCCACTACCAGAGCTGGGAATAGAACCCAGGTCTCGTTTCCCAGTCCTGTGCCCTAGCCACCAGATCATGCTGCGTCCATGTATTTTAGTTAATGGCAAGGAGCCTAGAACAGGCTTCTTTCATATTAAATCAAACTAAAGGGACTGGTGTTGCTCTACACAAACTGGAAGGAATTTGGTGTGAATTATTGTGATGTACAATTATAAAATGCATGATGCTATATTTGAGAATTATCTTTATGGACAGGACTATATGATGGTGTTGTCTGCAATAGCAGGGGACTGGACTTCGCGATCCAAGAGGTCACTTCGAGTCCTATAACCTATGTAACTCCACCACAGAACGAGGCTTTAACTTAATAGCTTATCCCTTTTAATGTCCACACGGGGGCAGCATGTGCACGAACATGGACAGCAGCTCACCCAGCACTCGAGAAATATATAAGTAGATTCTTACATAACAAATAAAAGCTTTTAACACTTGGCAAGTCACACATAAGTAGGGCTTGTGCAACCAGGGCAGGCTCCTTGAGTTCTGCTGAGGAAAAAACTCCATAGTTTTTTAACTCTGGGAATTCAGGAAAGGAGCATGCTATAGATTATCATTGGTGGCTAGAGCTATATAAACAGCTGTATTATTTACTGATTTATTATATATATTATATTTTAAATGTTGATCGTACTTTAGTTATTGCCAATTTTAAATGCTCAGAATATGCATGGATACATGGGGATGAGAGCAGGGCCGGCTTTATGAACTGCGGGGCCCGATTCAAATGCCCAGCAGTGGTCTGGGGCTTCGGTGGCACTTCAGCGGTGGGGGGTCTGCCCCGGGTCTTCCATGGTACTGAAGGACCCCCCCACCGCCGAAGATCCGGAGTGGATCTCCCCTCCCCCAACGCCAAAGACCCGGAGCGGACCCCGTGCCGCTGAAGACCCGGAGTGGACCGCCACCAGGTGAAAAAACAATTAAAAAGGCACCTAAGGCTCGGGGCCCAATTCTGGAGAATCAGGGGAATCAACCTAAAGCCGGCCCTGGATGAGAGGAGGGGGTGGCTGAGTGGGGGGCGCAGGGCCACATGGGGACAGGGGCAGGTGTGATTGACTGAATGAGAGAGGCTAGAGGTCAGCCAGGGTCAGCTCCCTAACAATCCCTCCCTACCACCAAAAAAACCTGTTCCAGGCAACAAGCCTCCAAGTTCACACCCAGGCTCCTGCCCAGCAATTACTGCCTTCTCCCTCAGGTCCTCCATTACCCCTGACTCCCACAAGCCTTTGCACTGCTTCTGAGGGGTGCAGGAAATACATTTCTGTATTGTAGTTTAAATGAATTATTACTCAGATCTGTATTAATATGCCTAGTAAGGAATCTATTTGTCAAAAAACATTTCCTGAATCTTTTTTTGTTGTCTGTATTGTTCCAGACATACTTGCTGACAGATATTTTGAAGTACATTACCAAAATAATTGAAACTGGTGTGATTATATTGTGTTATTTTTGACAAAAAAACCTCAGAATTTTAAAATATTGTGTGCAGAATTTTTATATTTTTGGCACAGAATTCCCACAGGAGTAAACCACATTGCTCAGTGGTGTGAAATATTAAATTCACACCCTTGAAAGACATACTTCATAGAATCATAGACTTTAAAGTCAGGAGGGACATTATGATAGTCTACTCTGACCTCCTGCACAACACAGGGCACAGAACCTCACCCACCCACTTCAGTATCAAACCCCTAACCTATGTTTGAGCTATTGGAGTCCTCAAATCATGGTTTAAAGACTTCAAGGTGCAGAGCCCCACGCTGCAGAGGAAGGTGAAAATCCCCTAGGGCCTCTGCCAATCTGCCCTGGAGGAAAATTGCTTCCCGACCCCAAATATGGTGATCAGCTAAACCCTGAGCATGTGGGCAAGACTCACCAGCCAGACACCCAGAAAAGAATTATTTGTAGTAACTCAGATCCCACCCCATCTAACATCCCATCACAGAGCACTGGGCATACTTATCTGCTGATAATCAAAGATCAATTAATTGCCAAAATTAGGCTATCCCCCTTCATAAATTTATCAAGCTTAGTCTTGATGCCAGATGTGTCTTTTGCCCCCACTGCTCCCCTTGGAAGACTGTTCCAGAACTTCACTCCTCTGATGGTTAGAAACCTTCGTCTAATTTCAAGTCTAAACTTCCTGATGGCCAGTTTATATCCATTTGTTCTTGTGCCCGCATTGGTACTGAGCTTAAATAATTCCTCTCCCTCCCTGGTATTTATCCCCCTGATATATTTATAGAGAGCAAACATATCTCTCCTCAGCCTTCTTTTGGTTAGGCTAAACAAGCCAAGCTCTTTGAGTCTCCTTTCATAAGACAGGTTTTCCATTCTTCAGATCATCCTAATAGCCCTTCTCTGTACCTGTTCCAGTTTGAATTCATCCTTCTTAAACATGGAAGACCAGAACTGCACACAGCATTCCAGATGAGGTCTCACCAGTGCTTTATATAACGGTGCTAACACCTCCTTATCTCTAATAGAAATACCTCGCCTGATACATCCCAAGGCCGCATTAGCTTTTTTCACAGCCAGATCACACTGGCGGCTCATAATCATCCTGTGATCAACCAATACTCTGAGGTCTTTCTCCTCCTCTGTTACTTCCAAGTGATCTGTGCCCAATTTATAACCAAAATTCTTGTTATTAATCCCTAAATGCATGACCTTGCACTTTTCACTATTAAATTTCATCTTATTACTATTACTCCAGTTTACAAGGTCATCCATCTTCCTGTATGATATCCTGGTCCTTCTATGTATTGGCAATACCTCCCAGCTTTGTGTCATCCACAAACTTTATTAGCACATTCCCGCTTTTTGTGCCAAGGTCAGTAATAAAAAGATTAAATAAAATTGGTCCCCAAATCGATCCCTGAGGAACTCCACTAGTAACCTCCCTCCAACCTGACAGTTCACCTTTCAGTATGACCCGTTGTAGTCTCCCTTTAACCAGTTCCTTATCCACTTTTCAATTTTCATATTGATGACCATCTTCTCCAATTTAGTTAATAATTCCCCATATGGAACCGTATCAAATGCCTTACTGAAATCGAGGTAAATTAGATCCACTGCATTTCCTTTGTCTAAAAGATTGGTTACCTTCTCAAAGAAGGAGATCAGGTTGGTTTGGCACGATCTACCTTTTGTAAAACCATGTTGTATTTTCTCCCAATTACCATTGACCTCAATGTCCTTAACTACTTTCTCCTTCAAAATGTTTTTTCCAAGACCTTGCATACTACAAATGTCAAACTACTTAAGCCAACCATAGCCCTATCATAGACACCGGTAGGTTGGTCGATGGAAGAAACCTTCCTAGCTACTGTCTCTTGGAGAAGTGGATTTACTACAGCAATAGAAGAACCTGTTCCATAGCTGTAGTGTCTTTTACAGTGCTATAGTGGTGCAGCTGTAGCTGTACTGCTGTAGCATTTCTAGTGTAGACATAGCCACCGCTTTAAGCAGTCCACTGCACATGAAAGGAGAGGGACTAGCTGATCTGTTAGAGTGTTTCCAGTTCTAGAGTTGGTTCGCAGGTAGCAAAAATCAGTGCAAATGGCTAATGTCATTTCAAAAATAAACTGAGGTATTAAACTGAATTTGTGCCCACGTTTAACTGAACTAAGAGCAAGTTCCCTGGAGTGAGTTGTGTTTGCCAGCATGTGCAGTCAGAGAGTCACAACTCTCGTGCACCTATAGATATGACCCCACCATGCTATATCTCCCTTTCCGACAACTGACAGAGCCTGGAACCGGCCCTCCACACTCTTGCACAACTCCCAGGGCACCAAGAGGACCAAAGTTAGTCAGCAAAGCAGTCAATCCCCTGCTCCTGTCTCAGCATATGTGCACTGGATCTCTCTTCGGACAAATGGAATGTCCAGGCAGTTAATTGGATCTGTCAGGTACTCTTTGCACTAGTATCAATACCTCCCACACTACTGAAGATCTTAATGTAGATATTCACTGACAATCTAGCCTAAAAAAGAAGGATCCCATTGACAGATTATTTCAGTAAGGAAATGCAAAGATCTGCTCTAGAAATTATTTTAGGGCAGTTCTCGGCCTGTGTTATACAGGATGTCAGACTGGACAATCACAATGGTCCCGCCTGGTCTTTGAATAATTGAGCATGAATGACACCAAACCTGCAATACACTAAAACATAGATTAGGATTAATGAAGGCTCTTTATCTAGGATTATTTACTGGAAAAACAGTATTGATTAACTGTGTTCCTGTCAATCATCCAAGTTGGCATAAGTTGCATTTCTTCTCCTACATTCCTTTTAGATTCCTTGTTGGTTGCTCTCCCTGAATAGCAGAGATCTGAAAACGGAACTGGAAGTGAAGCACACAAGGGCTTAACAGGGCTCCCCTGGATCCCCAAACCTTTAAGATTGGCTCCATTATAATTTAACAGCAACATATCTCAGCAAGCTTTAGTATACCATCACCACCCAACAAAAGGCGACAGTGAAAGATACAGGGTAGCTAACTGCACATTGCAGCATTTGTTTTTTTAAGTCTTTAGGCTCTCATCTTGGCATGGTTACTGTTTGGGGACAAGAGTATTTACACTGATGTAACTTGCACATTGAACACAATTTCCCAAAGCTCAAAAAGCCACAGTTCATGGCAAAACTCTTATATTATGAAATAAGCATAGGATTCTGTGGTTTGGGGATTGATTAATGGGGTATGGTGCCTTCATCTGTGGGTCTCTGGCTGAATCTAGTTCAAGTTGGTAGTAACCAAAAAGCCACCACCATCTGATGTCCGGCTTACTAAAGTTGGTGATCCCCAGACCAGACTAGTGGCAACCATCCTCTCACAAAAGGCTACTATACCATGGAATTCTACTATCATTGTTTACTTCTGACAGACAAGTATAAAACTAAGTCTTGGTGCAAATATGCATTTTTTTTTAAATGCAAAGACAATAAAAGTTTCCCCTCAGCGGCAACACTGAATAGGATTAGGTTTACTTACTAAAGCCTCAAGTGATGGAAACTAACATCATCTTGTTCCAGCCAAGGTCCCTTATCAAACTTCAGATACTCAATATCTTCAATTACCTGAAAGAGGGGCATACGTTACAATTACAAGAGTTTATTAAAATTTATATCCTCAGTCAAGAAAAATAAAATTTATATCCTCAGTCAAGCAAACAATACATACAACTAAAGAACAAAGCTATCCCAATAAGTGATTTGCTATCACCTTCCAACAGTAATGAAAATGTTAGTAACAATCACACGTTCAGAATACTCCAAAGCAGTGACCGGAGTCCTTGAGGAACTCTTGCTGAGTTCAGTTACTGATGCTTTACATCCCTATGGAGGGCTAGGTGGGGAATACTTAGGGTGGTGGTCAGGGCTTTGTTTGTGCTGCTCTCAAAACACTCCAAAGTGACTGGCTAAGATGTTGATTAGATGCGCACGTAGTCCAGACTGCAGCTGTTACACAGAGACATCCCTTAAGAGAGGATCTATTAATGGATATTTTCTATGTCCTAGTAAGGAGGAGAGGATGGAAGATGATAAAATACTGGTAGGATCTGATGAGAAACAGTCAAATGAAAAAGGGGCCCATTCAATTACATTATGTAATGCGGGGATGGCCAACCTGAGCCTGAGAAGGAGCCAGAATTTACTAATGTACATTGCCAAAGAGCCACATACATCAGCTCCTCACCAGCTCTTCCCCCACCCTCTAGTGCCTCCCCCTCCCTCCCCACAGAGCTGTTTCATGGCATGCAGGAGGCTCTGGGGGCGAGCAGGGAGGAGCGAGGGCACGGCAGGCTCAGGGGAAGGGGCGGGAAGGGGTGGAATGGGGGCAGGGTCTGTGGCAGAGCCAGGGGTTGAGCAGTGAGCACTCCCCGGTACACTGGAAAGTTGGTGCCTGTAGCTCCAGCCCCGGAGTTCGTGCCTACAGAAGGATCCACATATTAACATCTGAAGAGCCGCATGTGGTTCCGGAGCCACAGGTTGGTCACCCCTGATGTAATGGCAGACAGCTAAAAAGTGACAATTTTTTAAAGTGCTTATATACCAATGCCAGAAGTCTAAATAATAAGATGGGAGCACTAGAGTACCTCGTATTAAATGATATTGATATAACAGACATCACAGAAACTTGGTGGAATGAGAATAATCAATGAGATACAGTAATACCAGTGTATAAAATATATCAGAAGGACAAAACAGGTCGTGCTGGTGGGGGAGTGGCACTATATGTGGGGAAAAAGCATAGAATCAAATGAAGTCAAAATCTTAAATGAACCAAACTGTACCACAGAATCTCTATAGATAGTAATTCCATGCTCAAAGAAGAAGAATACAGCAGCAGAGAAATATTACTGACCACCTGACCAGGATGGTGATAGTGACAATGAAATTCTCAGGGAGATTAGAGAGGCTATACAAATAAAAAAACCTCAGTAATAATGGGGGATTTCAACTATCCCCACATACACAGGGTACATGTCACCTCAGAATGGGATGCAGAGATAAAATTTCTGACACTTTAAATGACTGCTTCCTGGAGCAGCTAAGTCCTGGAACCCACAAGCGGAAAGGCAATTACTGATTTAGTCTGAAGTGGAGCACAGGGTCTGGTCCTAGAGGTGAATATAGCTTGACCGCTTGGTAATAGTAACTATAATATAATCAAATTTACATCCCTGTAGCAAGGAAAACACCACAGCAGCCCAACAGTGTAGCATTTAATTTCAGAAAGGGGGACTACACAAAAATGTGGAAGTTAGTTAAACAAGGGACGTTGTGAAGACCAAGGCTATAACAGGATTCAAAAAGGAACTAGATAAATTCATGGAGGATAGGTCCATCAATGGCTATTAGCCAGGATGGGCAGGGATGGTGTCCCTAGCCTGTGTTTGCCAGAAGCTGGGAATGGGACGAGGGATAGCTCAGTGGTTTGAGCATTGGCCTGCTAAACCCTGGGTTGTGAGTTCAATCCTTGAGGGAGTCATTTAGGGAAAACTGTCTGGGGATTTGTCCTGCTTTGAGCCGGGGGTTGGACTAGACCATCTTCTGAGGTCCCTTCCAACCCTGATATTCTATGAATGGGCGACTAAGGATGGATCACATGATGATTACCTATTCTATTCATTCCCTCTTGGGCACCTAGCATTGGCCACTGTTGGAAGACAGGATACTGAGCTAGATGGACCTTTAGTCTGACCCAGTGTGGCTGTTCTTATGAGGTGGGGATTAACAGCTGGGGAAAATTTGGGAGGATGCAGTGAGGAGTGTAGTTCCTAACAGTTCTTCCAGGAAGACCCTTTAGATGAGTGGCTCTCAAACTTTCCACACTACTGTACCCCTTTCAGGAATCTGATTTGTCTTGCGTACCCCCCAAGTTTCACCTCACTTAAAAACTACTTGCTTACAAAATCAAACAAAACTACAAACGTGTCACAGCACGCTATTATTGAAAAACGGTTTGCTTTCTCATTTTTACTATATAATTATAAAATAAATCAATTGGAATATATTATACTTAAATTTCAATGTATAGTAAATAGAGAAGTATAAACATGTCATTGTATGAAATTTTAGTTTGTACTGACTTTGCTAGTGCTTTTTATGTAGCCTGTTATAAAACTAGGCAAATATCTAGATAAGTTGATGTACCAACTGGTAGGCCTCTGTGTCCCCACAAGGGTACATGCACCTCTGACTGAGAACCATTGCTTTAGATGAAACAGTTAGCAATACATCTACAAGGCCAGAACCTGAGCGGGTGTAATTGTTATAGCTCCACTGACTTGAAGGGATCAATAATCTACAGCAGCAGAGCTTCCAGCCCACTTGTATTTATCTATCTATTTACTGACACTTACACAACAGACATTTCTATTCTATGCTACATAGTATGACACACTATGTCCATATGAGCTGTATGGTAATCACTTCCGTGTATCTCACAGAGCATCAAATGCTTCTTGGCATTTAAACAGAAAGGGGTGGCAAAGGTATCCATTGTTTATATTACAAAAGGCTCTTTATTATCTAAACAATTCTGCTTTGTTCCTCATGTTAAGTAGGAACAAGAGTTAATTTACACAGGTATGACTAACTGAATGATCATCATTTGACTTTGAGCACTGCAGTGTACATTTCTCTTAAGACCATCTAGTAGATGTAAACTTATAAACAGCTGGTTGATGTGCGATAGTCTCAAAACCTGACAGAATCTAAAGAAAACCCTGAATCCTCTATGCCCACTGTTGATCTGTTACTAACTGCAATACTGGCAAGATAAGGGGCTAAATTAACTGTGCCAAAGTCTATAATGTCTATGATTTATAAAGCATGTACCTTAGCATTATATAATATCCCATATTTCACTGTCTTTGATTTCACTAAATATTTCTTGGGGAACGGTATGGCAAGTTAGTTTAAATGCCCCTTCCTTATTCTTAATTTTAGATTCCAAATACTCAAATTAGATACCATATGTTTCACTTGACAAATGTGAAAGCAATTATTTTTCACGCCGAGGTAATCCTTTAATCACTGCCATTTAATGGCTGGTGAAAGCGCCCTCGCATTAATTTTAAAAAACATCATGAATCAGCATGTGTGAAATCAATCAGTACTCTAATCAGTTGCATTTACTCAAGAGACTGTAGGAAAGAGCATTTTTTCAGCAGCTTCTTATCCATATCACATCATTGTATTACTGTGGGTGGGTGACAGTGTGCATGTGCATGTATTTTTGCCTACAGAATCTATAGACTACAAATGATTTTGTCCGTCTTCCATCAGCTTTTAAGGAAAATTTCACTTTGATAGGAAACAACCTCAAAAAGGGAAAATATAGCATAAGTTTCTTCTAAGCAGAATTAATACCCATGTTTGTGGTTCCCACTTGGCATCTAACTTGCTAAATTATATGCTATTCTTGCAGTCCGTGACTGCAAATAATAAATTCCTACTCTACTCCAGATCTGCTCAAATCCAAAATAAAATGGGCGTGACATGGGTCATCAACACACTCCCTGGCCATGTACTGTGATGATATAATACTGCTGGCCTGGAGGAATATCTGCTTGAGCAATAAGAGCTTTAGACTACTTTAAACCCCGATTTCCAGGATTAAAATAAAACTGTCAGCAATGGGATTAAGTTACCAGGAAAGAATAGAAGGGAAGTAAATTTTTTCTCCTAAATCCTCTCCACTTTCCTATCGAGCCTGTGACTATCCCCCTAACCCTACAACCTGGATCATCTTTTGATTCCTCCCACCCCTCCCACACAAACAGGTCCTGTCAAATCTTGCTGCATCTTCCTCTGCAACATATTGAAAATCCAACTGTTTCTTTCATCAACACCCTGATTATTTCCTCTCGTTTATTACAGCCTCCGCCTCCCTTGCATATCTGCACATCTTTCCTTAGTGCGCCCAAAATGAAGTACTGAACATGTTATTCCTTGCCTGTTGATCTGACCACATCACAATCCTTCTTGAATCCCTTCACTTACACCACATTGTCCAACACCTCAGATTTAAGACCTTTTTCTTTTGCTTTTAAGGGTCATCTGACCTCCTCTCATATTCTCCAGCCCCACCTCTATCAATGACATCTACCTTGTTACCCTATTAAGCTCAATACTACCTTTTTTATCCTGCTCTCTGGGTGCTCTACCCATTGTGGCCCACTAAGGGTGTGTCTACACTGGCATTTTGTCATCAAAACTTTTGTTGTTCAGGGGTATTTAAGAAAAAACATCCCCAAATGACAAAAGTTTTACCGACGAAAAGCACCGGTGTGAACAGCGCTTTGTCGGCAGTTCTAAGCAAGCTTTCAATGACAGCTATTACACATCTTTAGCTCTACAATAATTATTTTGACAATCATTTAATAACCACCAACATGAGATGCAAATCATTGCTTAGAAATGTGTGTTCTGGGGAAATGGTTAACACACTCCATTATCATATGCACACTGAAACAACCAGCCTTGTTTGTGATTTTGAAATCAAGCTCCCTGACAAGTCCCTCAACCAACCACTGAAATCAGATTTTCTTAAGAGCCTTTGCTTATTCAGTGTTAGGGAATTTGGTTATAACACAGTAGTACCCAACACACATCTGTATTACCAACATAAAATGGACTAAAATGTGCAGCAAAGTGTAGTAACAGGGATAATGAAGCCCAAGGCTTTCACACAACTCAATAACACAGTTGGACAGTTCATACCCCTCTACGCCAGCAGTTCTCAATTAGCACACAGCTGCAGCCCAGCTGTGTGCTAAAAATATTCAAACTTTGCTGCTCTGACCTAAAGGGGGCGGGGCTGGCTGAGGGGCACACAGCATCTGGCAGCCTGCTGGTGCACTCCTGACACCAGGGGGCAGGAGAATGGGTCTCTGGGCAGGTTTTGGGGAGAGAGGTGTTCTGGGCAGTGAAGGGGTGGGAGGTGCTGGGAACTAGGGGTTTGTGGTGGTGCTGCAGCACCCCAAGGTTTTAGGCTGCCCAACCCCACAGCTCTGCTCTTGGCCCCTCTATGGAGGGGTCTCTGGGCGGGGGGGCACTGGGCATAGGGAAGTGGGGGGGGCTTTGAGGAGGGCACTGTGGTTCTCAACCTGTGGCCCACAATGATAAACAGGTTAAGAACCACTGCTCTACACCTAACTGTGTTGAGCATGACCATGAGGTAACTAGCTTTGGGGGGGAGGGATAGCTCAGTGGTTTGAGCATTGGCCTGCTAAACCCAGGGTTGTGAGTTCAATCCTTGAGGGGGCCACTTAGGGATCTGGGGCAAAAATTAGTCCTGCTAGTGAAGGCAGGGGGCTGGACTCAATGACCTTTCAAGGTCCCTTCTAGTTCTAGGAGATTGGTATATCTCCAATTATTTTACTAGCTTCCCCAACCCAAGATTTTAACAGAGTTGACAGGACATAAATAATGCCAGTTTGCTCATCCCACCAAAACTAATCAATAAGAGAGGGGAGATTGGACCAAATTATTAGACTTTACCATCTGGATTAAACAGTTAAACATGCATCACCTGGGATGAGGTTTCATTTGACATTTTTTTCCATGAGATGCAGCTAAAACCCTAGGCTGCAATATCTGCGAATTAGATACATCTACCAATTGGAGGTAGGTATTACATCATATGCCTCCCATTCTCTGCCTTGTACTGCTCCTGGTCAAAACACAAACCCATGTCATTCCGCAATTCAGAAAGTGGAATTTATACACATATTAGCTAACATGAATTAATAGGAATTACAGAGATGATCCCAACAGAAATTGGGTGGCACAAAGATTTTCCTGCTGCCTGACAGAGTCTATTCAGCTACAGTTCACAATTAGTTTTCTCTGGAGACTCCAAAGGCAATTGATTTCAGGATTTCCATGGTTCATTTATACCCTGATGCTGCATTATGTCATTATCAATGAGCGAGGCATAGTGACAGCAGGTGACTTTCAACAAAGGTTTTAAAGCCGTTTAACGCTAAAAGGCAAAAATCCTAGTATAAAAACTTCACAAAGGTAGCAACATGGTAGCTAGGTCAGAAGCCTCTTTTGCTATTAACTGCCGATCTACATTTAAATATGTTCAGCTAAGCGTCTCGTTGCAGACCAGGTGGAGAAGAGGAACTCAAGATCCTTGTATGGGGAAGTAAGAACCGGCAGCATGGTATTAATATACCAACCTGAATGCTATGAAAATCACCCCCAAGGCAAATTTAGGTGTGCGGCTCATCACAGAAAAACACTCTGAAATTACCACCCAGCACCAAAAAACAATGCTTTTATTACATAAGATTGCACAGACTGCAAAGTTATGCAAAAGACTTGTGGATAAGCTATTTTCATAGCTAAAACAAATCAGGTTGGCATCCTCCCAGTTGTACAGAGGTGGAAAACAGACGTATACTTGGATCTGAGTGCTGCACTTAATTCAAATGTACATCCCATTACATCCAGGTTCTTATAGCCCACTCCCTTCAAAAATGCACCACTTTTCATTAAAAATAAAATCAGATTAATGAACTGCTCCAACATGAATTCACAGTGTTACATTTTTGTTGATGTTTTCAGCCTTATCAAGAGGCAGAACTCTGAAAATTACAAAGCTACAACTTTGCTTTGCTGTCTGATTACTCAGCAACCAGGTAAAGCTGAAATTCACATCGCTCTCACATCCTTGAAGTATACTGTCACCATCAGAAAGTCACCCTCATGAGGCTTCATTTTTTATCAGACCAAGACATAGCATAACGGAATATTATGGTTGAACTTGCTCATGTTAACTACTTACCCCTTTTGTATAACCATTTCTGGACTGGTCCTCAAATGTGGTTATTTACCCACTGGTCACCAAACGGAAGGTGGGCTTTCCACAGCAGCAGGAAATTCATGAAAGTTATGAGATGTCTGAATTCTTCTACTTTTAGGGGTGTGTCTATACTGCACCTGGGATGGCATTTCCCAGCATGGGTAGACAGAAATACGCAAGCTCTCTTTGAGCTAGAGTGCTAAAAATAGCAATGTGGCCACAGCACCACAAATACGCACGCAGGGAGTCAGGCAGGTTTGTACTCAGGTATTCGGCACAAGCCACTGTGGCCACACAGCTATTCTTAGCGCATTAGCTCAAGTGGAGCTGGTGAGTGTGTGTCTACCCATGCTGGAAAACACAACCTCAGCTGCTGCATAGACATACCCAAAGGGTGAAGGAGCAAGATCCTTTTCACATGATGGCAGAAACTGTATTATTAACCTGTATGTTTATGTACAGCTGTTGTCAGCAGGGGTTTTAGCACATTTTCTAAGACCAATATGCATCCCTGTGTTTAATTTTGTATCAAATGTTGATAAAAACCTCCCACTCCACACTTGCCATGGAAACCTGGATAGAACATTTTCCACTCCTGATGCATCAGAGCTGTTCCTGAGACAGTTTCATCCATAACAAAGTCTGGGTTTAACTAGGAGGATTACTTTGCTAGTAGATCCCTGAACCAATCAAGTCCCCATCTCCCTCAGGAGGTCACCATTCTGTAAATCCTCTCTTCCCAACCCTCCTCTTTCAGAAGTAAGCAACATGCTACCATGCAGGGGTCTGGGTCTCATCTCTCGGGCTATGCAATCAGCCCTAGGAAGGATTCGTTGCACCTCTCTCTTTCTCTAGCAGATGAGAGGAGTTGAGTTAGACAGGCTCCTGATGAAAACACAAGGAAGGTCACTATAACATCAGGCCTTCAAAGCAACAAGTATGAGGAGAATCGGGTTCAGTTACATTGGAGGAAAAAAAAAAAGATATGGGTAATGTAGATCTTGGGAGCTGTGCAGAACCTTATCACTTGTATAAAATTTGATTGTACTTTTAAGGAGTTGTGTACTGAAAATGAAAGATGATCCTTTGATGAGGGATCAAATCTACTACAAACTTTTCCAAAGCTATAGAAGACAGTGAGCAGGCATTAGAAACTAGCCACAACTGTAGATACAAACCAACAAACAAGAGGTGAAAGGCCTTAATTATCCCATTATGAATCCTCTACAACCTTCTCTGACTTCTCCCCACACTGTGACCAAGTGGACTTCATTTTTCCAGAATAAAGTTACAGTGAATCAATCCCAGGCAAATCAAATTGGATACTGTAAACTGGCCTATTATCCTGCAATCTGGTTGATTCTCCCCACGTCCACACTGATCTGCACCAATCCATTTGGAGAGAAGAGCTGCAATTCGCAGATACCATATGCAACTGTCGATACAGATCAAGTGACTGGCCTTTTAGCAGTCTCAACATTTGTAGTTTCATGACTACTTTCCAGCAGTTGGCTCTTATAGTTATCACAAACATTTTCCTCAGATCAAAGAATCTGTGGGATGGTAAAAGGAGTCAAACTTTAGATCCACTAGTAGTTGTCTAGCAAAAGTAATAAAATATTCCCTTTAATTTTTAAATTAAACTAGTTCCAAGACTAGAGTGGATTATTTTATGTTGCTGTTACTCTAAAAGACAGGACTAAATTGCAAATCCAAGATTAACGACAAAAGACGGCCAGAACAATGCATTTCAAAATCCAGATTTCCTTAATCAAAGTTTAATGATATCAGCTCCATGCAGCAAGCCCTTTTACCTTCTCTACATCCTGCGCCTCGCTCGCTGTGTACTGTAAAACCTCAGAGGTCTCACTGCAAAGAAAAGAAATAATATTACAATGACTGGATATAGCTACCTTGCCCCCCAGAAAAAAAAAAGACTCCAATTATTCATGCTGAAATGAAATTAAGATGTAATACATCAAGATAAATGGAATAATTTCAAATTAAGATTTTTGGTGGAGGAGTTATTTGGAGAAGTTGCTGCAGTAGAACGCTCCTTGTATTGCTCAATGTTTCTTTCCTGCAATGAAAGCGTTTAAAATTCCAAATGTCAGAATTAACTGAAAACAGCTGAATCTAGGAGTCTGCTAATACGAGACTTGTCCTAATTATGCACTTCTGCTCCTATCCAGTCCAGACAACCACTCTCCAAATTATTAGCAGCTGTCTGACCCAAAATTCAGTGAGAGTCTTGCATTTTACTACAACCACTACATTTGTGGATTATTTCTGGAGAGGATTAAATTGTTTATCTTTATTTACCAAGATAAAAGGTAACAAACAATATGACATTAAAGCGGGTCCATACTTATGGATGGAAAAACGCCCACAAAACAGACTGTAAGCACCCTGGCTCAAGGACCATCTTTCCGTGTTTGTACAGAACCTAGCACAATCAGGTCTGGTGCCTAACTGGAGCTTTTGGGCACTACTGCAACAGAACAAACTTGGTTGCATTCGCTCCTGTGATTCACAAACACTTTTTGCAGTGCTCTAACTCCATGCTTGTCCCACCCCGTCTCGTCCCCCCGAGTTCCTCCCAAGTAACCCCCTGTGAATTCAAAAGACACCCCTGTGCTTTTTATGGGAACAAATAGCAATATTGTACCCTTTTATTTTCCTTCTAGGTTCTTTAAAGATGGAAATTCACAGCCCAGGCAATTTTTAAGTTTGGCATTTTATTTAATTTGCAGCTAAAAGAAGTTCTGAGAAAAATCACCTTTTGCTTAGGAGAACAACCTGCAAGTCCAAAGTGGAAGTAAAACTTGGCAATCTGAAGCCTATTGCTGGCAGCAATCATGTTACCAGTAAGTGACAATTCAGGACAGCAGCAGCACGGAGGCCAAAACCAGCCTGAAGCCTGAGTTAATAGTGGTCCATCTTTGTTAATAAGAAACATATGCCCTTTATTTCAAAGGATCCCAAAGCACTTCACCGCACTGATGCACAATCAGTTTCTGGCTAGAGCGCCCCTGCCCAGGGCACTTTAACGTTTAAACAGTTTCCTGGTTACAAGACGGGATTTCATTATTTTGTTCTTTTTACTCATTTTGTGCAATAATGATGGTTCTTCAAGATGTGTCCTTATGGGTGTTTCACAACCAACCCTCCACCCATCTACTTTGGAGTTCTTGTCAAGGATTCTGTGGTTAAGAAGGAACTAAAGGGAGTTCGCCCGCACGTGCTGGTTAACCACCTGGCAGGGCACGAGGGGAGACAGAGCACATGCAGGCTGAACGGACACCGATACCAAAGTTCTCCAATCAGCAGTGCAAGGACGCAAGCACACCTACAATGGAGCACCCATAGGGACGCTACTCGAAGAAGCAGCTGTAGGATTCTTGAAATCCTGAATTCCAACATTCATCTCCCTACAGTCAACTGGCAGAGGAACAAAATTGCCTTGTTTTTTTACCCCCAAAGGGGACTGTTATCACAATGCAGCACAGACGTTTGCATATTCAGTTTCAAGTTTCACTAAACAAAGGCTAGTGGGTTGTTTTGACCAAATACAGAGTTCTAAACTGGCAACTGCATTATAGAGTGGATCAAGCCACTTGATACTTCGCAGGCTTTCACAAAGAGGAAGCAGCTGCTCAATGATAGCAGAATTAGATATGAAGATTAAGAACGGATTTGCAATTTTAGACTTCTGGCCAGGAAAAGACCACCAAAGGAATTGAAGTAGTCTGTTCAACATGTTGAAGAGAGTACCTATCCCGGCATTAGTCAGATGATGCACGGAGAGGTTCTGGTATCTCCAGTATGACATCAATCTCCTGTTTTCATCTAACACAAACTACTGATGAATTCCATCGCTGTGTGAAACTTAAGTGTCATACATGTTCAAAGTTTTATCATCATAGGGGCAGATGTGTCCTCCTTTGAAACCAAGTACAAACTTCAGTTTGACAGGCTGTTATAAACCCATACACTGGAGATGCCAAGCAGAGTGATTGCTTAACAAGTGTATTAAACCACATACAGATGAAGAGTTGAAATCACAGCAGGACCAGCTAGACCAGGATTTAACCTGAATGAAGTAACAGCGTGGTATGTTTCAGGGGCTCAATTTGATCCAAAGAATAAGCAACATTTTTCTCCTCACTGGTGAATTAAAACAATTCTGCCCTCAGGGATGGGAGTACTAAGGTTTCCCACCCCTTCTCTTCAGCCTTTAGTTCCAGCTTTGTTCTGACAGCTGTGCACTAGCTGCTAATCAATGGGGGTGAACTCACCAAGGGAGGCAGCTGACCTTAGCTGCATCAACACCTCAAGCTCCAGATGACAGACAGGCTTCAAGACAACGACATGAAATTATTCAGTTCAATTGCTGGCAGCACAATTACCCTGATTTATCTTGGGAGTCGCAGCAAGAAAACAAGAGGAGACGGACTATACACCTTAAGGTTTGTTCTGACTTACATCAATGAGACTAGATAACCAGGTGTAAATACAAGCCAACCAGTATTCCCTCTAATTTTTCCCAAGCATGTGTGGAATGAATTTTGGTATGTGCATCAATATGGAGGCAATGTGTCATACATCACCTCCATATTGATGCACATACCAAAATTCATGTGGTGGGAGTGGGGCTGAGGGGTTCGGAGTGTAGGAGAGGGGCTCAGGGCTGGAGCAGAGGATTGGGGTGTGGAGCTGGGGCTCTGGCTGGGGATGCGGGCTCTGTGGTGGGGCTGGGGATGAGGGGTTTGGGGTACAGACTGCCTGGGGGCTACAGCAGGGAAAGAGGACTCCCCCCAGCAGCACCTGGGGTAGGGGGGAGAGGAGCCTCTCTCCTGGTTGCGGCAGGTCCGTGCCAGGCCTGGGGGAGGGGCGCCTCTCCCCCGGTTGAGGCAGGTCCATGCCGGGGGAGAGACGCCTCCCCCCGCTGCAGCCCTCAGCCCTTGCGCAGGGCTTAATAGTTGGCCACACAGCTTAGAGGGAACTTAGAAGCCAACCCCCAGCTTGATTACACTTACCTTGTTTTAATTCAAAGCAGGATTAGCTTTGTGACCTTTGAAAGTTACCCTTCCTGACCAGAGTCATCACACCACGACATACCATGAATGACCTGGTCTACACTTAAAAGTTAGACCAATATAGGTAGTGTGCTCAGCGGTGTGAAAAATTCATCCCCCAGAGCACCATAGTTAAGTCTACCTAAGTAGATGTGTCCAGGTCAAGAGAAGAATTTTTCTGCCAGACTAGCTACCACTGCTCAGAGACAGATTAGCTACAGTGATGGAAAAACCCCTTCCGTCAACGTAGGAAGCGTCTACACTACAGAGTCGTAACTGCAGCACCTGTAGTGTAGAAATGGCCTATGTTAATCGCCCCAAAGACACCTACTTTCATGCAAATTTAGCCCACAAGATAGTTTTGATTTTGATGGCTCTCTCCTATAAGAACTGGAATGGGGACAAATTGAAATGGTCTCCACGATATTGCTCAGAGTTGCCATACTGCAATCTCAAATTCAGTTCCTAGGTCCTTCCTTCCTACCCGGACAGAGCTAGGAGTGTTGCAGAGAAGAGCACATCCAATCTAACAGGTTAGGGAGGAGTGAGTGTCAATTAACAGAAGCATCACAAAAAAAAAAAAAATCAACTAAAGAGTCTTTTCTGGCCACAGAAGACTGCTCAGAAAGTGGTTGCCACAGGGGGATAGGAGGATAGAGAGTTAAAGCAAGAGGTGGATGTGAAAATCCCCCTCAATTATTTTTTTAATCGTAAGTTGTCCAAAAAAATAAAAATAAAAAAACAGACAACTATAGAGCTACCACATGAGAAGGTTTTTTGTTTGGTTTTTTTTTTTGTGGTTTGGGGGGGGGGGGGAGAGCAAGTATTCTCTCCCAACAAATCTGGCAGGTGATCATATTAGGACACCTCCGCTCCTCCTCATCTTGCATTGCCCCTTCCCCCACAAACACAGACTACAATAAAGAGCTAACGCTACTGGACACCACTCTACAAAACTGCTCTCTTCACCTCTATAGGCTGTCCATTAGCAACTACTCTGCCCCCCAAAAATAAATTTATGCTTTTAGAAAGCTGGTGGAAACTAAAAGTTCAAATAAAATCTTTCATCTTTCTTAAGCCCATTGAAGCAAGTCTAAGGGGAAAAGCAGTTCAAGAGAGAGTTGGAAGTTTTTCAAAGACACATTATTAAGGGCACAAGAGCGAACTATCCCACTGAGTAGGAAAGATCCGAAGTATGGCAAGAAACCATGACACCTTCAATGATCTGAAACTCAGAAAAGAGTCCTACAGAAAGTGGAAACTAGGTCAAATCACAAAGGATGAATATAAACAAACAGCAAAAGTATGTAGGGACAAAATTAGAAAGACCAAGGCACAAAACGAGATTAAACTAGCTAGAGCCAAATGGTAACAAGAAAACATTCTACAAATGCAATAGAAGTGAGAGGAAGATCAAGGACAGCCTAGCCCTGTTACTCACTGAGGAGGGGAAACAGTAACAGAAAATATGGAAATGGCGGAAGTGCTAAATGACATTTTTGTTTCAGTTTTCACCAAAAAGGTTAGTAGCAATTGGACATCTAATACAGTGAAACTCGAGATAGTCCAGAGAAGAGCAACAAAAATGATTAAAGGTCTAGAAAACATGACCTATGAGGGAAGATTGAAAAAATTGGGTTTGTTTAATCTGGAGAAGAGAAGACAGAGGGGAAATAACCTTTTATGCACTTGAAAACTGTTGTTGTTACAAGGAGGAGGGAGGGAATTGTTCTCCTTAACCTCTGAGGATAGGACAAGAAGCAATGGGCTTAAATTGCAGCAAGGGCAGTTGGACATTAGGAAAAACTTCCTAACTGTCAGGGTAGTTAAGCACTGGAATTGCCTAGAGAGGTTGTGGAATCTCCATTATTAGAGATTTTTAAGAGCAGGGTTGACACCTGTTGGGGTGATGTAGTTATTATTTAGGCCTGACATGAGTGCAGGGGACTGGACTAGATGACCTCTTGAGGTCCCTTCTATGATGTTGGTAGCCAGGGTTCCCTGACATTAAGGGTAACTGCAGTGAATAATTTCAAAGGGTAAATTTCAGCACTAACATAGGGACCCAACTGTGTAGGTGCATAACTTACTACATCCACAGTTGAATATGGTAACAAAACACAAGGAAGATTTTTACATACAAGCAGTTTGAATCAAGTGTACATGTGGCGATTCTCGCTCTACATGCACGAATAGTTTTGCATAAATATGTCACACAAAAAGGCTTAAGCGGCTAACCTGATCTGTGGCAGGAAAGATTTCTTGTAGACATCTTCAATGTTCTGGAGGTATGCAGGAGACACCTTTTTCTCATAGGGCTAAACACAAAGAAAACAAAAGGCTGTGAAACGTGGGTGTTTGTTTTCTTTTTACGCTGGTACAGATTCCAGAGATCCCAAGTAGAAGCCACGGCTCCCACACCATCTGTTGAAGCACAGCTCCTGCATTAAACAGCCAAACAGTCATTTACATCCACGTGCATTTATGAAGACTTCAAAATTACGAGTAACATATGGGGTATCTGGGATTAGAGAATATTGCATTAACATATCAAACACTACATATGTGGCAAAGGGAATACGTTGCAGCTGCTGTAGAATCATAGCTTTTCACTGTACTTTTCTGTATGCATTTGTTTTGCAATTCCTTTAATAACGATACAGATAAATAGGATTCTCTTGGTATAGGAGAGAGTCTGGAAAGACAGAAAAAGGCAAGCACTGCTGAAGAAGGCACAAAGAGACACTTCTCTACCAGGCCGAGATGAAAGAATCTCAATTTTTCTAAGCTTACACAAACAGAATTACCAACCAAGAACAGGCTCCAGACAGATTAATTTCCAAACAGATGACTAATCCTACTCACCTACACATTTAAGGAAGTTATGTATAGTCAGCGGGTTAAAAAAGAAAAAGAAAAAAAGGATTGCCCACATCGACCCTTTCAGCACATTAATCAGAATGGGCCAACTATCCATCATTTCTTCTCTGGAGGATTGATTACATGATTACAGCATGCACCCCAAATATAATCCTCCCTAATTTTCAGGCAAGCAGATGAGCATCAGTGCACGCAGTACAAAGCCGAAGAACTTTTTCTTATAAGTTAAGTGGACTTCAAATCTACTGTCAAGGGGTTACCCATCAACTGCAAGCATCAGTTACTCTATATAGCTCTTTCATCGCGATTTCCTGCTTCCCTTAAGAGCAGATCTGTTCTGCTCTTTCCCTACCCATTTACAGCCTGATCCTGCCGGTGATGCACAGAATGCCCTCACCTGCATGTCAGAGATGGAGTGCAGCACCTTGGGGAATCAGGCTCCTCAGTTAGTTGAGCACACAGAGGTACTTTTCTATTCCAAGACTCTAATTACTGTTCAGTCAATGCCAACTACAAGCCATTAATGTAAACAGACAGAAGAGTTCCAGGGGCTGCTGCTAACAAACAATGATATATTAATAAATACATTCACCCTTCAAGGCCTCTACCTCTGAGAAAATATTATTGTAGGAGCAGTTTGTGCCAGAATAAAAAGGACTGCAGGGTCAAGGAGATCAGTTCTATTTTCCCCAAGATGAGCAGAGGGAGGTAAAAATTAGAAACCTCTCATGGGGCTTCATAAGGTATCATTAAAAAAAAGCAGCTTAATTTAAACGGAGTAGCTCTCCTCTAGTTAAGAAACAGTCCATTATTACTGTTGTATAAAGTAAGATCCTGTTCTTTAAACAAAAGAGTAATGTTCAGTCATGGTTTGAATATCTGTCGGGCATTTTATTATATTAAAGAAGTGCAAGACTGTGATATACAAAGCAACTCAGGACAGTGAGAAACCTGTTCCCCCCGCCCCCCCACTACATATACACCTTTCCTGGACAATGGTCAACTTTGCTTTGACGCGAGCACAGCAATTTCCAAGCACAAAGCTGCCCTCCCAGATAGTCTAACATACACACAAAGGGCTTTGGAAAACAGAGGTGGTCAAATGTTTGTAGATATCTGAATAAAAGGCTTTTTTAAATTATTATTAATTAGACTTCTCATGGTTAAATTTCTCACTCAGATCCAATTTCCTGTAACCTTTGAACAAGGTGCAGGGTAAACATCATTTTGCTCTTGTAGCACATCTGGGAGCAGTTACTGATACATGGCCCAATATCACTGAGGGGGCGGGGGAGAAAACTAGTTCAGATTATCTGTTAAATGAGAACACTCCACAGCTCTCCTGCTCTCAGACTGTTACTGACCCAATTTTCTGGAACCATTAGAGGGGTAGTTTTAAAACATGTTGCTACAGAATACCAGAAGTCAAAGCATTCAAGAAAACTTTCAGTACCGTATGTTAACAAAAGGCAGATTCTCTCTCTTCTCCTACAAAACTATTCTACTTTTAGAAGACTTTGAAAAGAAAGGGAGAACACCCTTGAGTTTCACAGAATATCCTAGTTTCAGGAGAGTTCAGGCACCAAAATTTCAGACTAGGAAGTGAAATCATCTCTATGTTACAACGAATAATTGAAATAGTCAAGTCTCTGTGTACTCTGCAATGAGCGGGACTTAAGAACCAGCCTCTGGTTTCTGCAGCATGTGGAAACCTCTATGGCAATTTCATTTAAATATATAAAAAAAGATTTTTTACTGAATCATAGATGAAAGTTAATAGCAATCAGTACAGTAGCCTTCATGTTATTTATCTGAATACCAAGTTCTGTTTGACACTGACCATATGCTGATGATATAACACTGTATGTTAAAGGTTGTCAGAAGGGGAGGTTGCAGTTGAGTAGAGAGGCTGCTAAGATTTTTGGGATAAGCCCAGTCAGAGCAGGATGTTTGTACTAAAATTAGCAGTGAAGGCCAGGATTTCTAATAGAGGTCAGGCATCTAATTCCCCTGGGCTCCTTGGAAAATTCCAGCCAAAAGAGTTTGCAATGCAGACATTTTAATAGTCAGTCAACTTTCTGTGGCAGCAGTAGTGCCCCGTGGAGATAGTCAGAGCAATTCACCTGTCAGAGCTGACATGTCAGGCTAAGTGCATGCCCAGGAAGACAGAACCTCACTGATGGGACTCCGAACGTTTCTGAAGGTTTTCTTCACAAGAAGATGAAACACAATTTTAAAAAAAAAAAATGGAACTTGAGATTCTGGAGCACAATTCTGCAGCAGAGGGACAGACTCTGCAGGAAGTTCCACAGCTGCATGATTCATGGACAAGGCCCTGATCACGACATTTTAACACAAAAAAGCAAGCTAACAGCTAGAATTACCTTTCCTTTCTCTTGGATCCTTTTCTGTATCTCTGAGACTGGTACATCAATATAGATCGCCAAATGAGGTGGCAGGAATTCACAGATACTGATGCCCTTGACATCATTATAATGATCAACACCTGAAACGAAACAAAACAAGAGCAGGGAATTCCTTAATCGGAGAATACAGACGGTTACGTATTTCTATGTATGTAATGAAGCTCAAGAACAAACAGAAAAGAAACAGCTTAATTTTGATCACCATCATCCCACCCACCAGGTAAATGATCAATATAGCCTCTTGAAAGGATTCTGTCAGCATTTGTAACTGCATTTCATTTTCAGAGAAGTCTGTCTGCTCATTAGAAGTGTTTATGAAGTCTTATCTCCCTGCAAAGATTTCAGCCGGAATACACAGTTCAGGTTGGGGTTTTCCCCCAGGCAAGGGGATTTAGCAAATTTGAAGCTGAAAGAGCCTTACAGAAATAGAAAATAAGCAACAAATATTAGTCTTTCATATGCCACTATTACATTATAGGGTAGTTTACTTCTGACTTAAATGTTGCCAGAGTCACTGAGGTCATTGTTCTTAACAGGAAGAATCTCAGCCTAACAAGCCACAAATCCCAGTTCCCTTTAATTATTTTGCATTAGCCCTTTTGCCTCCAACCCTCCCTCCTTTCATGAACTTGCAGAAAAGTGACCCTTCCCCCAACCTGCACAGGTAGGTTCTTATAGAAACAGCAAAGGACAGGGGCAGAGGGAGCTGTAGACACTGCCTGAAGGCAGCAGGCTGCTACTTCCAATAGCCACAGTATGAGGAGAGCTGCACCCACTAAGAACATGGAGGTGGGGCAAAGGGGGTTCTAGAATCATGGGTTCTCAGGAGTCTAGGGAAGAAAAGGAGGAATAACCACGACACGTCACTCCACTAAAAACTCATCCTATCTAGTCTTAAAGAAATCTGAGGGGAAGCGTGAGAGGCACATCTGTCCTCCCACAACACACGCACATCAGCAAGGGACGTCTCGGAGGAAGGAAAATATTGTTGGGGTGCCCAGCATCTGAGTGCACTGATCTGTGAGCTCAGTGCTCCCTCCCACTACAGTCCGTGGAGCCCCCAAACTCTCTACTACAGTGGTTCTCAACTTATTACGCATAGTTGGCTGCAAATGCGTCCCACAATGTGTTACCTGGGCCACAGCACCGACTGGCTGCCCCAGACCCCTGCTGCGTGGCTGCCCCGGGCCCTGGAGTTTGCGGGGCCGGGCAGCTGCCCAGACCCCAACCCAGCTATGCTAGGGCAGCCTGGCCCACTCTGCGCCAGGGAGGCGGGAACCTCTCAGACCCCAGCACACAAGCCTGCCCTCATCACATAGCTGAGCTGGTTTGCAGCTTTGAGCTAATCGGGCAGCATGCAGTCCACAGGCTGCGGGTTGAGAACTGCTGCTCTACTGCTACTTTCCCAACAGCTCTGGGCTCTCTCATCGGGAAAGACGTTAACCTGGGTGATCACCACCAGATCTAGGCACTTGAGCTAGCTTAGTCCAGATGTAAGCATCCCCACAAAGCCATACTGTGCCCTCAGAGCTTCTACACTTCCCCAGGCAGCTCTGGGGCCATAGCCCAGGGTTCTTTGTGCAAAGAAGCTTTAGGGTTCTTTCCCAGACAATTGTGGGAGAATCTCTCTGTACCTTGCAAAGAATTGTGGGAAGGCATGGGAGAATTATCTACACTTGAATGATCTTGCCTGCATCCTCACAGCAAAACTGGTGGATTCCAGCCAGAGTTGAAGTGGAAACCAGGCTCTAATGCGCAGACTCAGTCAAGTAAATTAGCCTGGGCTTAACACACCTACAAACCTGTTTTTTTGCATGGATGGTGGGGTGGAGGATGACTAGTTAAAACCCAGATTCAGCTTGCAGTAAAGAAAGACCCCCGGGTATGTCTACACTGAAATTAAACACCCGCGGCTGGCCTGGGTCAGCTGACTCAGGCTTGTGGGGGTCAGGCTTCAGCACTGTTTAACTGCAGTGCAGATGTTCAGGCTCAGGCTGGAGTCTGGGCTCTGAGACCCTCCCCCTTCACTCAAACCATGACTGAGGTCTCTGGGCACAACCAGAAATAACCATCCATGAACAGATTTCTATGAAAATCTTTTCTTCTGTAGTAGCTTTTTCAACTGTAGCCTAGAATGCCTCCGTTAAATTCATCTTTAGTGCGTTTCCAATGAAGTCTGTGGAAATTAAGGGTGAATTTGGCTACATATATTTTATTGTGTTCTAATCCAAATAGTTGGAGAGATTTCCAGATTTGCAAGATGATCTTTAGCACTGTCACTGTCTTTACTGGAATGTCCATATTTATGGTTAGTACAGTATATGTTTGAGGATATCAGTATTGCTGGGTGTTTCGTAACAGATTAGTTGCTTCCTACAAAAGAAGATTTATGCACAAGGTTGTGTTTCTAAACAAGATGTTATTGTTCTAAGGTTCCTGAGCTGTTTGCATGAACAACACAATGGGCTGTGACTAACTTTCTATTATAAGCCTTATTTTGAAACACGCCTTTCTCCACAAAATTCCTCCAAATAAATCCATTCTGCATGAAATTTCTCCTCTGTGGTTGGGACACTAAGCATCCCTGTATTCACACCTTACACATGATTGTAATAATCTTTGTACATAATATGCCTTGTCAGGTATCACTTTGTATTATGTATGTACGTGGTGGGTATAAAGAGATATGGACACATGCAGGAATGTTAACTAAAATATTTTTAAGCCAAGTATGTAAGGTGAGTTGTTAAACGGGTCAATCCTAAACTATGGGCTTGGCTACACTTGCAAGTTAGAGCGCATTAAAGCAGTCCCAGGCGCCCTAACTCATGACCCGTCCACACTGGCAAGGCACTTAGAGCGCCGGGACTCTACAGCTGGAGCGCTCCTGGTAATCCACCTCCATGAGAAGCATAACACTTGCTGCACCTCGGATGAAACGCCCCAGCATCAGTGTGAACAAGGTGTTACATTACAGCAGGGATCTCTGCCATGGCGCCCGCGGGGGCATCGAAATGTGCCTGCGTCCTGGCCGGTGGTGGAACGTCCGCCAAAATGTCGCCGAATTTCTGTGGCGACGCCTCTCGATGACGCCGCTTGCTGCCAACAAGCGACGTCATTGAGGGGCGTCGCTGCCGAAATGCTGCTGAAATTCGGCAGCATTTCGGCAGCTGCTCCACCGCTGCCACGGTCCTTCGTCTGGCGCCCACCAGATGAAAAGGTTGGGGACCACTGCATTATTGCGCTGTGATCGGCCTCCGGAAACGACCCATAATCCCCTTAAGTCAAGTGGCCACTCTTCCTATTGTTTTGGAATCGGCTGCAGGAATGCGGATATGCGCTTTCAAAGCTCCGGGACCTAACAACCATTAGTGTGGAATGTTGCTTGCTGTGAGTCAGAGAGAGAGGTGGGGGGAGGGAGGTCTGCTGTTGTAAGTTCAGACAAGACACCATGCTGACATACTCTCAGCTCTCCAAAAATCCACTCTTTCTCCCCCGCACATACACACAACACACTCACTGTCCACACCACCTCTCTCCCTCCCCCCCCCCCCCATTTGAAAAGCACATTGCAGCCCCTTGCCTGCTGGGTAGCTACCACAATGCACTGCTCTCTGTGGCACTGGAAGAGCTGCTAATATGCCCACGCCAGTGCACTTGAATCTGACGTGGACACACTGCAGCGCTTTCCCTACTGCGCTCTCTGAGGGCTGGTTTAACTCACAGCTTTCTACATCTGCAAGTGTAGCCATGCCCAAAGGAATGTGTGTTTTCCTCAATTTTACATATAAGCAGCAAACAGACATCAAGCGAATGAGGGATGGAGGCAAACCTCACAGTAGCAAGTGGCATCTACACCCAGCAGGAGAGAGAAGCTTGGTCTCAGAGAATTCATTTCAACGGTTTACTGGTCTATAAAGACAGGGGACTGAACCTCAAGTGGTAAGCAACTGAAACAACAAATTGTATACAACATTACTGCAATGTAAGCGCACAGAGGTCTTCTCTCAAAGATAATGCCACACTGGTGATTAATAGCCCTGTGAAATGTATATATTAACACTACAGAAGGAATTATGGATACTCATTAATATTATGTTTTAAAGCATGTGGCTGAAGAAAGGAAAGAACAGTTCCCACCCAGACTGGTTACCTCACAGCTATGTAAATTAATCTAGGTGTGACCAGAAACAATGGAAGCCGCATTTACATGGAGATCAGCAGAGGGATAGGACACTCACAGGAAGGGTAAAGCAACTGAGTATTATCACGCTTCTTGAAACAAAATCATTTAACTTTTGGTGATATAAACAAGGACAGAAGCCATCGTTGGCATCCATCACTAGACAGATACAAGAAAATATAGCTCTTACAAGCTGAGAACGATGGGCCCTTCAACTCTCACTAAATATTAAAAACAGTAAGGCATTGATTCAAAGAGAGCTATTTAAGTATACAGAGCAGCGTTTCTCAAACTGGGGGTCCTGACCAAAAAGGAGATTGCAAGCCTATTGGGGGGGGTGGGGTCATGGCATTGCAACCCTTTCTCTTGTGCTGCCTTCAGAGGTGGGCGGCCAGAGAGTGGCTGCTGCTGGCCAGGCACTCAGCTCTGAAGGCAGTACTGCCACCAGCAGCAGCACAGAAGGGCAGCATATTGAACAGCTGCCAGGGTCTAAGATAGATGCCTTGTCCCCCTCAAACCTGAAGAGTTACTCATTGCTGTGGGTGAAACATGCATAGTAAGTTTTTCCCCCCCAAAGCTTCTCAGACACACACACATGCACCAGAATACATTCCATGCCTCCCCGTTTCAGAGCCTCTGGTCTAGTACACAGACACTTTGGGGTGTGACCTGCACGCATGGGAACTATGATAGCAAAACATTGTGAGGCACTCAGTGTTACAGGTAAGAGGTGACAACTCTGCACTGGTCTGGACTGATAATGTGACAGTGGTCTCTTGCAACAGGTGATTTTGTTTTTAACTAAATCCAACATGAATCAGACAAGACATTTGAAACATACAGGATAAGACAGACAAGGGGTTTTCATTTTCTGAGAAATGTTTAACTGTTCTGAAACATCACCCCAAAAACAAACTCCAAACAGGCTTATCTACCTGTACTTGACAAAAACAACCATGCAAGAACAACTGATTTTGGGGAAGGTTTTACGCTTCATTTCAGAGTCATTTCTACAGACTTCTGAATCTTTCAGTAGCTCATGAGCTCCTGCTTGAAGCTTCTAAGGACCATTCTCAGCTGGTATGAAATACTCCTGCATGGCTCAAGAAGCTGCCTCACTTCTCATAGACTCAAACTTTAAAACCAGAAGGGACCATCAAGATCATCTAGTCTGACCGCCTGCACATTGTAGGCCACAGAACCTCACCCACCCACCCTAACCTCTGGCTGAGTTACTGAAGTACTCAAATCATGATTTAAAGACTTCAAATGACAGAGAATCCACCACTTACATTAGTTTAAACCTCCAAGTGACCCATGCGCCACAGGAAGGCGAAAACCCCTCAGGGTCTCTGCCAATCTGACCCAGGGGAAAATTCCTTCCCGACCCAAAATATGGCAATTGGTTAGACCCTGAGCATGCGGGCAAAACCCACCAGACACACATCTGGGAAAGAATTCTCTGTAGTAACTCAGAGCCCTCCCCATCTAATGTCCCATCACCAGCCGCTGGAGATATTTGCTGCTAGCAGTCACAGATTGCCTACAATGAGCAGGTACGCAGTCTCATCTTACCATCCCCTCCGTAAACTTATCAAGCTCAGTCTTGACACCAGTTAGGTTTTTTTCCCCTCACTGCTCCCCTTGAAAGGCTGTTCCAGAACTTCAATCCTCTGATGGTTAGAAACCATCTAATTTCAAGACTAAACTTGTTGATGTCCAGTTTATAGCCATTTATTCTTGTGTCCACATTGGTGCTTAACTTAAATAACTCCTCCCCATCCCTAGTATTTATCCCTCTGATGTATTTACAGAGAGCAATCATATCTCCCCTCAGCCTTCGTTTGGTTAGGCTAAAAAAAAAAACCAAGCTCTTTGAGTCTCCTCCAATAAGGCAGGTTTTCCAGTCCTTCGATCATCCTAGTAGCCCTTCTCTGCACCTGTTCCAGTTTGAATTCATCTTTCTTAGACACAATATTCCAGATTAAGTCTCACCAGTGCCTTGTATAATGATACTACCACTTCCCTGTCTCTACTAGTAATACCACGCCTGATGAATCCTAACACTGCATTAGCCTTTTTCACAGCTGAATCACACTGGCAGCTCATAGTCATCCTGTGATCAACC
Source organism: Mauremys mutica (assembly GCF_020497125.1). NCBI lineage: Eukaryota > Metazoa > Chordata > Testudines > Geoemydidae > Mauremys > Mauremys mutica. Next base: position 70,444,074 of record NC_059081.1, on the reverse strand, counting down.
AATACATTCAGGTCTTTCTCCTCCTCTATCCCTTCCAACCAGTAAATTCCCATCTTACAGCAAAAATTCTTGCTGTTAGTTCAACTTGTGAGCTGAAGCATCTCAATAATTCCACCAGGGGCAGGGAAGGCAGGCACCAGATGCAGCATGGTGAAGTGCACCGAGCAGAGAGCTGGGAGCCAGGAACACCTGAATTTTATTCCCAGCTGTGTGACAGTGTGGATTTAATAATATTGTATCTTTCTCCTGCCTGCTGATCACCCAAGTTAGCTCTTCCTCCTAATCTGCCCCATTTCCCTTGCAGATTTACTCAAGGACTATTTCCATAGCAATAGATTATGATTTAATGAAAGAACAAAAAATTATGGTATCACTGAATCCAGGCAAGACTAAGGGGATAACCATAGGAAAACTGTCCCCTATATACACTCAGATGTTGTGATATGAAGTGTGAAAGGAAAAGTAGAAGAACATCACACCACAGATTAAGGGGCTTGGGTAATCATTAAAAAGACTGCAGAAGTAACTTTGTTTGATTTGTTAAGAATACCTTTACCCAGCGTAACAAGATGGCTTGCCCTTTAAATGGAATCAGCTGTCTCCCAGCTGGTGTTATGTGGTCAGAGATCAGGTAATAGCTTGAAGATCACCTGGTCCTCATTAGAGGTAGCAAGAGACAATTAGGGGGAGAGTTGCAAGGAGCAGGAGTGCTTCTGCAGATATTCCCCAATCAGGGAAAAGAATGTAATTGATAGGAGGAACTTGTGTTCAACAACTTTAATGTTAAATAAATAAACCTGAAGCACTGAAGAAAAGGGACTGGAATTCTGCAGCTAGAGAGTTCCTTGGTGCACAGGTCAGTAGCACGGCCTACTGGCTAAATGACACCTTCAGACATTAAGGATTCAGACTTGCTGCCTTTCCATCTGTTTACATGGCCATCATATTCCTCAGACAGTGTTACAAATTAAGTTTCTTTTTGCAGATAGGGACTTACATCTTTTGTGGATATAGCCTTGTTGAAACATCGCCTCCATGAACACAAAGTCGCTGTAGATGGAGCGTTCCATCACTACACCTTGTCCTATGATTACAAACAGGTTCTAATCATGAAAGGCTCAATAAAACTATGCCACAACAACATCTCAAGTTATCTCTATTAGATCATAAGCAAAAGTCAGGTTCTTACAGTTACATAATCTTGGAACACACTCATCTCTGGGCAAGTTAACGTATCAAAAGAGTAAAGATTTCACCCCTCAACATATCAGGCATACGTTCAAACAAACATACATCTCTAGCACTACTGAACGTACCAATTGATCAATTCTATTCATGTTTTTATAGCACACCTATCACCATGATATCCAAATGCCTTCCAATGATGCAATAAGCAACACATCATGAGGAGACCCCATCTGAAATGTAGTTTGTTAATGTGAAGGCAAGGATATTATTATTCCTCCTTATAGGAAAGAGCTCTCGTGTCTAAAATACACTCAAATACTACAGTGAGGGCTACCCTAGAAATACATGTAACAAACATAGCAGGTGCCAGATGGCTGAGTTAATGCTGCTGCTGGAACCTCAGTTAGGGTACAAAAGCGGAAATGGAAATAGCAACTTCTTACCTAACCAATCTGTTCCTCTCATTTGCTTACTTTACACTGATTATAATAAGATTATTTTTTTATCTCTGTTAATGAGGCAAATCTGATACAGCTATAGAAGAGGGAGACTTTTTTTTCTGGCTTACACATCATCACAGAATCTGTATTCCTGGTGATGTGTGAGCCAGAAACACCACAGCTTAACTTTCAGGTTCCAGGTCAAGCTTGCAGGACTGAATGTTAGAAAAACCACTTTCCTGCCCCCTAAGCTTCCAGATCAATTCTGCTTAGACAGAGTGGCCACAGGTAAGGACCCTTACAAGGCAATGTGCATTTTTATCCTGAAAGCTGACTGTACAATTTTAGTTGTGTATTTCTGGACTTTGATTTTAACTGTGCCACCTTAATGATTATATTCAAAAAGCCACATTAACAGGTCTAAGTGCACTTCCCTCTGGAAAATTCTGCCAAGTTGACCTGACAGATTACCAACCTGACTCTGCTCTCCCCCTGAAAGAGCTTTATAAAAAGGACTTGGAAACTAATGGAATAATGAGATTTTATATTTAAATAGAGCTATGGGGGGCAGTCAAACTGTAAAAGGCATCTTAATCATTTTAACAACTCTAGAATCCAAATTCACCAATTAATTTAGAAACAAAGCTTAACCTGTAGACAGGAGGAGCTCCAGTGCGTCGGAATACTGTAAAACACGATTAGTGTACAACCAGGCTTGTAGGCGATATGAATTTCCATCAGGACATTTTGGATCATTGTAAAATTTCTCTAGATTACAATGGCCATTAAATTTCTCATCCAGTAGCGTTCCATCTCCTGTGACCCTGTCCAAATAATGCACATCTGCTTCTGGGAAATACTGCATACCTGAGACAAAGAGGAATCAAGATCATAAAATTGTGTGCTTTGGTTTAAACTAGACATTTCCGATTCATTTTAGTTATTTTTAAAACTGTAGTTTAAAGTGACATTATTTTATTTACAGGCATGCATACATAACTCATCTCCACAAGTTATGAGCAAAATATTACTACACAATGATCTCCAATAAATTTCATCATGCCATCATGATTAGAGATGCACAGCCAAGTTAAAAATGTCTTTCAGTTTCTTCTTCCTTCTTCAAAATGGCCTCTAAACTGTTGTTCTGAGCAGCTGTTTCCCTGTCCACCCTTCTTATAACCCCAATCTATTGCTGAGAGAACATCCTTACTGCAGTGTAACCTAAGACAACCTACTGAGAAAACTCCCACTGACTTCCCTAGGGCCAGGATTTCTTCCACCAACATGTGACATCCAGAAATCCCAGTTTGCCATATATTTGGTATTCTCATTGCCAGTCAAACCACTATATTAACTGCGGCAGCAAAGAACTATTCAAGCCACCCCAAACCACTGATACTTGATGAATCAGTGCCTTTGCTTGTACAAGGATTGCAATGTATTATGTTCCATAAAATATTATAGAGGACAGAAAAAGAGTCAGCCATACCTAGCTTTTCTGCTATTTGTTGTGCAAGTTCGCCCTTTCCAGAAGATAAGTTGCCATCTACAGTAAAGATTTTGCTGTATTTATTGAACTTTTTAGTAGTTCTCTCTCCCAGCATATAAAACAACCAGCCATACCGCAACTTCTGCTGAGCGCTCACGTGAATATTTGCCTGCAAGAAAACACAACAACTAAGCTAATGAATTCAAGTTGTAGATTTTAACATAACATTTATATTAATACAATGACACAGAGGCTCCAATCAGGATTAATGCCTATATTAGTGTGTATAGTGCCTAACACAATTAAAGGCATCATTCCTGCCGTGGAGCGTTTAGCGTTTTAGGACCTGATCTTGTAATCTGATCCATGAGAGTACAACTATCTGCCCTGCAGAGCTGATTGTAGAATCAAATGATTAAATTTAACTGTAGTATAACCCAGGAAGCAAAGAAAATATTATCTAATAGAAATCAGGAGTGATTTACACTGATTGAATATATTACCACAAAACAGAACTTGGCCAGAAGAAAAGGATTGATATCCCTAGTCTAAAATGTGCCAAAAGATCTTTAATGACTTATTTTAAGGGACAATTTATTTACTACTAATTTTATACATATCTACATCCACTACTCAGGCCAGAAGAGACCATCCTGATCATCTTGTCGGACCTTCTGCTTACCAGACCATAGAACCTCACACAGTAATTTCTGCATCTGTTGAGCCATAGCATATATTTCAGAAAGACATACAGATTTGTTTTAAAGATTTCAAGCAATGGAGAAACCACCACATCCTTAGGTAAGTTGTTCTAATGATCAATTGCCTTCACTATTAAACATTTGCTCCCAATTTCTACTCCAAAATTGTCAAGCTCCAACTTCCAACCATTGGATCTCCTTATGTCCCTTTTTCTGCTAGGATTAAAGGGCCATCTATTACCAAAAATTGCTTCCCCGTGTTCATACCTGCAAACAATGATCAAGTCACCTCTTGACTTTCCTTTGGCTAAACTAAATAGATTGAGTTTCTTTAGTCTCTCATTGTAAGGCAGGTTTCCAGATCTCCAATGATTCTTGGAGTTTTGTCTGAACTCATTCCAGTTTTTCTAATTCCCTTTTGAAGTGTGGACATCAAGACTGTACACAGCATTCTAGTAATGCTCCCACTGGTACTACATACAGAGTCCGTGGGTATCCATGGACCATTTCTATGGATAGCAGCGTAGATGCCAATACAAGTTTTGTATCCACACAGGGCTCTGATGGTGAGAGCCGGGCGGGCAACTATGAGGAACTGCAGCACAGATCCTCCACCTGCCCTGGGCGGGAGTCTGGGGCGCAGGGACACTGAACGGGGGGCTGCTCAGGCCCCCTGCCCAAGGTAGGTGGAGGGTCCGCCACAGCTCCGCCCAGCTGCCCACCCAGCTCTTATCGTGGCCAGGTCTGGGAGAACCATGCTGGCAGCTGTGGGGCGCATGGGTTTCTCCACCTGCCCTGGGCGGGAGGCTGGGACACTGCCCATGGGCTGCTCAGGCCCCGCAGGGCAGGTGGAAGCTCTGCCGTGGCTCCCTACAGCTGCCAGCGTGGCTCTCCCAGACTCAGCTCCGGACAGGAGCCGCAGCCTGGCCACAGTAAGAGCTGGGTGGGCAGCTGTGGGAAGCCTGGGTCTCTCCACCTGCCCTGGGTAGGGGGCCTGAGAAGCCCCCGGGCAGCTTCACAGGTCTCTCCCTCCCAGGCCGGCATGAAGCTCAGCCATGGAGCTGTTGTGGACCCTTCACCTGCCCACGGTGCATCACTAGTTTTATCATCATCATCAAAAAGAACAGGCAAGAAGACTGTGTATTTAGACTGGTAAAAATGAACAACATGTTTGTAAGACTGAGCTCTTAAATGTAGAGTTCAGGCTAGTCTCTAAGAATAAAGAAAATAAATAGCGCTTTGCAACTCTATAGTACTCTCCACCCAAAGCTTTCTAAACACCTTCCAAACATGGGTGAATCAAGCCTCAAGTCTTTAGAATAGTACCCTAGTGTATCAGGAGCTCCATTTTACAAATAAAAAACTGGGTTGGAGTGGTGACATGACTTGTGAAAAGAAATCTGTATCAGAGCAAAGAGCAGAATGCTGATTCTCTGACTCCCAGCCCTGTGCCTTAATAACAAAACCATTCTTCCTGTCCAGGTGATCTGTTGTTGATTACATGTAACATGTAGCCAAATTCTTAGAAAACACAAGGAATGTCTTCAGATTTGTAATGAATTCCAGGTTAGAATATGAATTAAGTTCACCTAGATGTGTGCGTGCATATTTTATCTAGATCTATATAATGTGGGTGCCAAACATGAATTTTATAAAGGATCCTCGTGTCAATTTTTTCACTCTAGTCTGAACCCTTGCAAAAGGTCCAGTTGCAGCACTTCTGTGGTATCCAGTCACTTGTGACAGCAAGACGAGATCCCGATCCTGTACCCTTCCCCAGGATTACTACTAAACACAGCGTGAGGTAACATTTGAAGGACGCAAGAAGTCATAGAATTTAAGGCCAGAAAGAACGAGTCCCACCTCTTGTAGATCACAGACCACCGCCCCTGCACACTAAACCCAGCCACCAAAACGAGGCCGAAGTATTAGCGCCTACAAACGCCTAGACTGTTACGTGCCACAGGAGGGGCCGAGCTGCACCAGCGCCCGCGGCCCCCCACAATGGCAGGACCCGGCAGGGTCGCTGCCCGTGAGCCCGGGGGGAAACTCCTCCCGCCCCGCGCGGGGGCCTGTCAGAGCCTGAGCAGGGGGGCGGGGGCCGGGCCGTGCGCGCCAGGCGCTGCACGGAGCTAACGCAGGGCCCGCCCCGCCCTAGGGCACGGAACGCCGCGAGCCGCCCGCCCCGCCCCGCCCGGGCAGGGGGACCAGGCCCGCCCCGCCTCACCACTCGCAGGGCGCCGAGCCCCGGGCGGCCCCGAGCGGCCGCGGCCGCAGCCCCCGGGCGGGCGAGTCTCGCCAGGCGCAAGGACATCGCGGACCCAGCGCAGCAGCTGGACGACGCTCTTCCGCTGCGACCAACGCGACGCCGGCGGCGGAAGGACCCACAGGCGGGGACCTAACCGGCTGCGGCGCGGAGATGACGTAAGAAGACCCGGTGCATAGGTGACTGCGGCGAGTGCCTGAGCGGAGAGGATGAGTTGTGGGCGAGGCGCCTGCTCCTAGTCCCTCCTCCGCTTGGTTCCTCTCCCCTGACCAGCTTCCTACGCCACGGGGAGTGTCTCGTTTGGCCGGGTGGGGGGAGCTCCGGGCCCCGCTGCGCCCCCGCGGGCCGGGCCGGAGCATGGCCCCTCCCTGCGGGCTGGAAGTGGGGGGCAGGCCCCAGGAGACCCACGTTCAAGTCCCTGCTCTGCCAGAGACTCCCCCTGAGACCTTGGCCAAAGCACCAGTCTCTCTGTGCCTCAGTTTCCCCAAGTGACCCATGGGGACAGCAGCACTGCTGCCCTGCCTCATGGGGGGGGGGTCAAGAGCAGGGCAGGCTCAGCTGCTACACTGATGGGGTGGGGGGATAAAGTAACTGGGACAGGGTGTAATCATCACCATGCGCTCCCTATTTCAGGGGTAGGCAACCCATGGCACGCATGCCAAAGACAGCACGCAAGCTGATTTTCAGTGGCACTCACGCTGTCTGGGTCCTAGCCACCAGTCCAAGGGGCTCTGCATTTTAATTTAATTTTAAATTAAGCTGCTTAAACATTTTTAAAACCTTATTTACTTTACATACAACAACAGTTTAGTTCAATATTATAGACTTAGAGAAAGAGACCTTTTAAAAATGTTAAAATGTATTACTGGCACACAAAACCTTAAATTAGAGTGAATAAATGAAGACTTGGCACACTACTTCTGAAAGGCTGCCAACCCCTGCTCTATGTCACCCCAGGAGAGATGAGCAGTCCACTCAACTTGTCAGGGAGGAGTAGCTCAGCTGTAGGGCCACCCATTATTTGTTAGCTCTGAGGACGTGTGGCCCCGCACAGAACAAAGGGTAGACACAAAGGACCTACCATGTCTTCTGAGAGGTTACTTTCTAAGGCCACTGTCCTGCAATCAGCTCCATAGGGGAGTGCTCCTCCCTCCCCACGTTCCCACCCAGATTCTGTTTGAAATCAGTGGTGCGCTACATGAGTACAGGAGTCTGCCTGCCCATTGCTCTAGGCAGCTGTAACCAATGTTAATTCCCAAACTGTTTCCACTGTTTAACACTTAAAGTGCAGACATGCTACACCAAACAACACAGACACCTTGTATACAGTATTAAAGAAAAATAAAGCTATGGCAATCACCATAGGTTAATTATTCAAGTCTGACACCATACTTAATACAATTCAACTCACTGGGTTTTGTTTTTTTGGTGTGACAAGCTACGCAAGGATTGCCAGACAGTAAAAAGAAATGGGTCAGGTTATCTGTCAGCAGTAGGTACAATCAACACAAGACAGAGCTACATGTACATTTCTTTATCATTACTGTCCATTCCTCTTCCGGTGGCAAGTTTCTGTGTAGTGTGATGCCACTTTGTGATTCCACAAACAGTGGAAACTCAGTCAAATTACAAAGGATGAATATAAACAAATAACACAAGTATGTAGAGACAAAATTAGAAAAGCCAAGGCACAAAATGAGATCAGACTACCTAGGGACATAAAAGGAAACAAGAAAACATTCTACAAATACATTAGAAGCAAGAGGAAGACCAAGGACAGAGTAGGCCCGTTACTCAATGAGAGGGGAAAGAATAACAGAAAATGTGGAAATGGCAGAGGTGCTTAATTCTTTGTTTCAGTTTTCAGCAAGAAGGTTGGTGGCAATTGTATGTCTAACATAGTGAATGCCAGTGAAAATGAGGTAGGATCAGAGTCTAAAATAGGGAAAGAACAAGTCAAAAGTGACTTAGAGAAGTTAAGTATCAGAGGGGTAGCCGTGTTAGTCTGGATCTGTAAAAGCAGCAAAGAATCCTGTGGCACCTTATAGACTAACAGACGTTTTGCAGCATGAGCTTTCATGGGTGAATACCCCTTGCATCCGACAGGATTCTTTGCTGCTTTTAGACAAGTTAGATGTCTTCAAATCACCAGGGCCTGATGAAATGCACCCTAGAATACTCAAGGAGCTGACTGAGGAGATATCTGAGCCACTAGCAATTATCTTTGAAAAGTCATGGAAGACGGGAGACATTCCAGAAGACTGGAAAAGGGCAAATATAGTGTTCATCTATAAAAAGGGAAACAAGGACAACCCGAGGAATTACAGATCAGTCAGCTTAACTTCTGTACCTGGAAAGATAATGGAGCAAATAATTAAGCAATCAGTTTGTAAACACCTAGAAGATAATAATGTGATAATAGTCACCATGGATTTGTCAAGAACAAATCGTGTCAAACCAACCTGATAGCTTTCTTTGACAAGGTAACAAGCCTTGTGGATGGGGGGAAGCGGTAGATGTGGTATATCTTGACTTTAGTAAGGCTTTTGATATGGTCTTGCATGACCTTCTCAGAAATAAACTAGGGAAATGCAACCTAGATGGAGCTACTGTAAGGTGGCTGCATAACTGGTTGGGAAATTGTTCCCAGAGAGTAGTTATCAGTGGTTCACAGTCAGGCTAGAAGGGCATAAGGAGTGGGGTCCCCCAGGGATCGGTTCTGGGTTCGATTCTGTTCAATATCTTCATCAATGATTTAGATAATGGCATACAGAGTACACTTAGAAAGTTTGTGGATGATACCAAGCTGGGAGGGGTTGCAAGTGCTTTGGAGGATAGGATTATAATTCAAAATGATTTGGACAAACCGGAGAAACGGTCTGAAGTAAATAGGATGAAATTCAATAAGAACAAATGCAAAGTACTCCTCTTAGGAAGGAACAATCAGTTGCACACATACAAAATGGGAAATGACTGCCTAGGAAGGAGCACTGCGGAAAGGGACCTGGGGGTCATACTAGATCACAAGCTAAATATGAGTCAACAGTGTAACACTGTTGCAAAAAAAGCAAACATCATTCTGGGCTGTATTAGCAGGAGTATTGTAAGCAAGACACAAGAAGTAATTCTTCTGTTCTACTCCACGCTGATTAGGCCTCAACTGGAGTATTGTGTCCAGTTCTGGGTGCCACATTTCAGGAAAGATGTGGACAAATTGGAGAAAGTCCAAAGAAGAGTGACAAAAACTATTAAAACGGTAGAAAACATGATCTATGAGGGAAGATTGAAAAAATTGGGTTTGTTTAGTCTGGACAAGAGAAGACTGAGGGGGGACATGATAACAGTTTCCAAGTACATAAAAGGTTGTTACAAGGAGGAGGGGGGGAAATTGTTCTTATTAACCTCTAAGGATAGGACAAGAAGCAATGGGCTTAAACTGCAGCAAGAACAGTTTACGTTGGACATTAGGAAAAACTTCCTAACTGTCAGTGTTATATCCTTGGGGCAGCCGGTGTAGGAAGCAATCACTTGAGGCCAGAGAGCAGGCAGCTAACCAAAACCTCCATTTTATTTACATATATACAGAGAGCACCTCAGCCGGTTGAAACCGGTTGAGCTAATCCATAATAATCTAACTCAGTTGCCATAGCAACAAAACCATGACAACCAAATACACAACATATTCCTCCCCCCCTAATAAGAACATCCCCTAAATAAAACACACACTAGACTAGAGAAGGAGGGTAGACTGCCTCCATTCCCGGCTAAACCCTGGGGATTATTTTGCCCCATAACCGTGGGTTCGCCCTAGCTAAAGATCCAGCCGATGAGGAGGCCTTCTGTCTCTAGGTGGATTACGGCGAACTACTGGTGTTATTGCACCCGAAAGCACTAGGGGCTCAGGGTCCGCAGCACGAACAGGTGAGGAGGTGGTATCAGCTCGTGCTGGGCAAAGGGGTATCTCAGCCGCCGGCAGTAATGGAGGAGAACAGTCAGAAACAGGTGACTTGTGATTCGATCCCTCACCAGAAGAGGTGAAGTCAGACCCCTCAACTGCAGATGGGTCCTGAGGACTGGCATGACCTGGCAACAGCTGATCTACATGTCGCCGCCAGGTAAGATTCTCTGCAGTCCGGACTGTGTAGGAAACAGGTCCTGTTTGAGTGATGACTGTGGCCGGAACCCATTTAGCTCTGGAAGTATAATTCCGAGCCAAAACTGGCTGTCCCGGGCTAAAGGTTCGGTCTTTTGCTCTGGGTGCCCGTCTGATGACTTGATATTGCTGCTGATGTTGCACAATTTGTCGGGGTTCAGAAGGTTTCAGCAGATCAAAGCAAGTGCGCAGCTGTCGTCCCATCATTAGAAAGGCCGGAGATGCCTGGGTCGTAGCATGAGGTGTGTTTCTGTAGGAAAGTAAAAAGGTATCCAGACGCTTTTGAATGGAGTGTTGTCCCCTTGCTGATTTCAAAGCGTTTTTCATTGTCTGCACAAATCTTTCAGCTAATCCGTTGGTGGACGGATGATATGGTGCTGACGTGATGTGGTGTATCCCATTTGCTTTCATAAAATTTTGAAACTCCTGAGAAACGAACTGTGGTCCGTTGTCACTCACAAGTTGTTCTGGCAGACCAAAACGACTAAAGAGTCCTCGTAGTTTTTGGATAGTACTCTCTGCAGAAGTGGACTGCATTATAGAGACTTCTGGCCATTTAGAATGGGCATCTATTGCCACCAAGAACATGCTTCCTTCAAGGGGGCCAGCAAAGTCAACGTGAATACGTTGCCACGGGTTTTCAGGCCAGTCCCATGGGTGTAGGGGTGCCCACTGGGGTGCATTCCTCACACCCTGACATGACATACAAGCTTTTGCCTTCTCTTCAATAGCGCTGTCCAGTCCAGGCCACCAAAAATAGCTTCGTGCAATTTCCTTCATGCGCACTATTCCACAGTGACCGGAATGTAGCTGTTCTAACATCTGTGATCTCAGTGGTGGTGGAATAATGACACGTCTCCCCCACAACAAACAACCAGATTGGACCGATAACTCCGTCCGCTTGGACATGTAGGGAACAAGGTCGGATGAGACCGAGAGGTTTGTCGAGATGTTCCATGCATCACCAGGTCCATAACGTGGGACAATACTGGGTCAACGCGAGTTGCCTTCTTTATCTGAGTAGCAGTGATGGGTGTATTCTCTACCTGTTCAAAGTAGAAGATTTCCTTGTGGGCACTATCTTGGTGTTTGACCGGCAAAGGCAACCTTGAGAGGCCATCTGCATTGCCGTGTAGAGTGGATTTCCGATATTTGATTTCATATGTGTGTGCTGAAAGTAACAATGCCCAACGTTGCATACGACTAGCAGCTAATGGGGGAATGCCTGTGTAAGGTCCAAAAATTGATGTCAGAGGTCGATGGTCTGTGAGAAGAGTAAATTTTCGCCCAAACAGGTACTGATGAAACTTCCGAATTCCAAAAACAATTCCTAATGCCTCACGTTCGATTTGGGCGTAGTTAGTTTCTGCTTTGCTTAGAGTGCGTGAAGCAAAAGCAATAGGTCTCTCTTCTCCTGAAGGCATAATATGTGACACGACTGCTCCCACTCCATAAGGGGAGGCATCGCAGGCCAATTGCAGTGGTAAGGATGGATCAAAGTGCGTTAGAACTTCAGAATTTAGCAATGCATCCTTAGCTTTGTTAAACGCAACATCACAGGCTTCAGTCCACTTCCAGGCCTTGTTCTGCCCAAGGAGCTCATGAAGTGGTTTTAGCAGTGTGGCTAACTGTGAGATGAACTTTCCATAATAGTTCAGGAGTCCTAGAAACAAGCGCAGCTGGCTTACATTTCGAGGTGGGGGAGCCTCCACAATAGCTTTAACTTTTGCAGGGGCCTTATGAAGACCTGCAGAATCAATGATGTGACCCAAATATTCAACAGAGGGCTTGAAGAATTCACACTTGTCTTGGCGAACTCGTAGGCCATACTCTTCCAGTCTTTGTAGGGTAGCCTCTAAATTCTTTAAGTGATCCTCTTCATTTCTTCCAGTGACCAGGATATCATCCAGATAGCACTGAACTCCTGACAAGCCACACAAGATCTGGTCCATAGCCCTCTGGAACAGGGCGGGAGCAGATCTTATTCCGAAGGGTAGACGACAGTATCGATAAAGCCCCTTATGAGTCACAATAGTCAACAGCTCTTGGGATTTTTCATCGACGTGCATCTGTAAATATGCTTGACTCAGATCAATCTTACTGAACTTTTGTCCCCCAGCCAGGCCTGCGAAGAGGTCATCGATGCGGGGAAGCGGGTATTGCTCTGCACACAACACTGGGTTGACAGTGACTTTAAAATCCCCGCAAATCCGGAGAGAGCCATCTTTCTTCACGATTGGAACGATAGGAGTGGCCCATGAGCTATGGGTAACTGGTATTAGGACTCCATTGGTGACCAGGCGCTCCAGGTCTGCTTCAACTTTTGGCCTGATGGCATATGGCACAGTTCGGGCTTTCAGATATTTTGGTGGACTGCCAGGTTTAATGTTCAATGTCACAGTGATTCCCTTCATACTTCCCAAATCATCTCCAAAAACAGCAGCATGTTTCCTTAGTATAGGGGTTAGACTGGTTTCTTCTTTAGTCATCCGGTGCACTTCTGCCCAGTTCAGTTGAATCTTCCCAAGCCAAGACCTACCCATTAAGGCTGGGTAGTTACCTCTCACCACAAACAGTGGCAATTTAGCCACCTGTCCATTGAGCTCCACCTTAACATCAATAGTGCCCAGCATAGGCACAGCTTCTCCCGTATACGTCTTCAGAACAGTTTTTGTTGCCTTAAGCGGAAGATGCTGTAGCTTTTCTTTATACACAGTCTCGGAGATCAGTGAGATGGCTGCACCGGTGTCCAGTTCCATGCGTATACATTTGCCATCCAATAACGGGGTTACCCAGTATTCATGTGAGCCCATTGCCAAAGACAAAACATGCAGTGGCACTTCCTCTTGCGATGAGGTGTCACCTTGATCATCCTGGGTCTGCTCTAGGGTATGCAGGGTTCCTCTTTTTGTCGGCCAGACCACAGGCCTCTTTTTCTTTTGTTTACAGGCACACTCAATGTGTCCCTTTTTGCCACAGTGTCGACACACCAGGTCCTTACACCAGCATTCTGATGCCTGGTGACCTGGCTTACCACAGCGGTAACATTCTTGACTCTGCACAGTTTTATGGGTCGGTTCTTGTGACACTTTTTGCACCCTAGGGGGTGCACCGATGTATTGTGCCTCCCTTGTAGCCAGTTCCATGGAGACAGCAATATCAACAGCCTTCTGTAAGGTAAGCTGAGCCTCTGTCAGTAGGCGCTTCCGTATAGCTTCACTGTACAGGCCACACACTAACCTGTCACGCAGGGCATCATGTAACATTTCTTTAAATTCACAGTGTTCTGCTAGCTTTTTTAAAATGGCTACAAATTGTACAACTGTTTCATCTTCCTTTTGGTCTCTTTTGTGGAACCTATATCTTTCAGCAATTACCAGTGGTTTTGGGGAGAAATGAGACCCCAGGATTTCCACAATGTCACTGTAAGATTTAGTCTCAGGCTTAACAGGGTGTAGTAAGCTGCGTAGCAGAGAGTAGGTTTTAGCCCCTACAACAGTTAAGAATATTGGCACCTTCTTCGCTTCTGTAATGTCATTTGCAATACCAAAAAGCTCAAAACGCTCAGTATACACATGCCACTGCTCTGTATTCTCATCAAAAGGCTCCAGGGGCCTGGTCAGAGTAGCCATGATTTTTAGTTTCACTTTCACAGTAAGTGCAAAGAAGCAGCTTTTTTTCTTTGTTTGGTCTTTACCTTGACTTCTACTTCCTTCTGTTACTGGAGCAGCACCAGGATCCCATCCTCGTCGCCAGTGTTATATCCTTGGGGCAGCCGGTGTAGGAAGCAATCACTTGAGGCCAGAGAGCAGGCAGCTAACCAAAACCTCCATTTTATTTACATATATACAGAGAGCACCTCAGCCGGTTGAAACCGGTTGAGCTAACCCATAATAATCTAACTCAGTTGCCATAGCAACAAAACCATGACAACCAAATACACAACAGTCAGAATGGTTAAACACTGGAATAAATTGCCTAGGGAGGTGGTGGAATCTCCATCATTGGGGATTTTTAAAACCAGGGTGGACAAACACCTGTCAGGGATGGTCTAGATCAGTGGTCCCCAACCTTTTTGTGGCCAGTAGCACATTCATGTTTTCAGAAGTGTGGCGGGCGCCAACAGTTTTTCAAGGCTTATTTTGTATTTGTACATTAAATAATACGAAAAACATCATATTTAATATAACATAATATATGAATCCAGAGAGAAGAGAGAAGCCGGAATGAAGCTGCGAGGACAGAGAACACCGGTGCCTGCAGCCCTGGAGTTCTCTGTCCCCGGCAGGCGCAGGGATGTGGCTTCTCTCTGGCTTACGCCACGGCCCCACACCTGCCAGGGACCAAGAACACCGGCGCCCGCAGCCCCGGACTTCTCTGTCCCCAGCAGGAGCAGGGCTGCGGCTTGTCTCCCCTGCTGGGCTCTAGGCGGGCCCCGCGCCTGCTGGGAACAGAGAACACCGTGCTTGCAGCCAGAGTTCTCTGTCTCCGTCAGGTGCCAGGCCATGGCTTCTCTCCCCTGCTGGGCACTAGGTGGGTGCACATAAATGCCACGGCGGGCGCCACGGCGCTCGTGGACACCACATTGGGGACCACTGGTCTAGACAATACTTAGTCCTGCCTTGAGTGCAGGGGACTGAACTAGATGACCTTTCAAGGTCCCTTCCAGTCCTATGATTCTGTCTTTGCCATATATCTCCTATCTCCTAGGATTAGGCCCTTTCTGCTCCCCCCACGCCCCGCAGCCGGAGGAGCTGGCTTTTCTCCCTTCCCCCACCCGCCTTGCCCAGAAGAGCTGGCTTGTCCCCCGCGGCCGGAGGACCTGGTTCTCCCCAGGCCTAGGAACTGCCATCCCCTGGCCCAGCCCTGGAGGAGCTCGCTCGCCCCAGAGGAGTTCTGTGCCCCCACTGATGGGTGGGGCCTGTAGCCCTGCTTGCCCCACTTGCACATGCCCTGTCTGCATTCACACTTGCCAGAGTCCTTTTTTGTCTTTAGAGGCACGAACAGCTGTGAACTATCCAGGAAAGGGCTGGACATTCCAGAGCACATGGTTTTGGGAAAATTTGAGATTGGGGCTGTGTTGGGCTCACCTTGCTGGTTGTAACCAAGGCTGGTGGAAGCCAGAGTGGGGCTGTGGACGGGCTGCTGGGGTCCGAGCTGCTGAACCAGGGCCATCTAAGCCCACAGACACTTCAGGGTGTGACTTGCATGTTTGCAGGCTGGTTGGGAGCATCCCAGGTTGGGAGCTACAGCAGCAAAGCATCATGAGGCACTTGGGTTTGCATGGCAAGTGGTGACACAACCCTTCACTGGTCTGGATTGTCCTCCAAACCCTGTCATATGCTCTGAAAGTGAAACTAAATGGGAACTCAGGGGGAGGGGGGAGTTTATAAATAAGAAGTTGGAGCCAGATGACAGGGTTGAGCAGTGTGAGGAGCACAAGGGGCTGTTGTAACTATTGTGGTCCAGTGACTTTGCCTGTTTTGTTGGATTTTGAGTTTCTCCCCAACTTAGAAATGCCTGTATTTACAAGTGTTGCTGTATAATGGAGCTTCAGGAAGAGAAGTTATAATGATAGAATATTATGTATATGGTACTATCTCCTGGACACTGGGCTTTGCATGAACTGGTCTATCAGAGATAATGTTTGCAGTGTTGACATAGACACGTTGGTCCCAGAATATGAGAGACAAGGTAGGTGAGGTAGTATCTTTTACTGGATCAACTTCTGTTAGGCCTCCCCTACCTTGTCTCTATCAGAGATAATGTAAATCTTGATAATATTATGTACTGTATAATCCTTCTAATTTCCCCATCACTTTAGTATCCAAGAACTGGCTCTACAGACCATTGACTTTAACTGCTTTAGAGTCGTTAGTTTTCTGGAAACTCAAATCTTTCACTGTAGATTAACTGTTTGTTCCTGTTTAGTCTTCTGTGATGTGATGTACCCTAACACGGAGCATGTTGTGTCTGTCGTGTCTCTTTACATTAGCCCACATGTGATGAGATGTGAAGGATGCAGTCACTGTGCTGCTGCTGCTTCCCATCGCCAGGAATCAGCTGGATGGTCTGGAAAGATCAAAGAAATGTCAGATTTTATCCATGAAAAGATTAGCTAAGAATACCATGGGACCTTCAGAACAGTTAAGGTCCAGTTCAGACTGTGTACTGCACCAGTGCAGGTGGTGTCAAGATTTCCAAACCTGTACTTTCCTCAAGTTTTTCCAGGGAAGAAAGGCTGAAATTCAACCCTGCCTGTTTTCTAGCTGTTAAAAGCACCTCTTGTAGTCAGGAATTTGCTCCCGCTCCTGGTATAAACTTTTCTCGCCACACACACTGGTCTTTGGGGGGAAGGATAGCTCAGTGGTTTGAGCATTGGCTTGCTAAACCCAGCATTGTTTAGCTCAGTCCTTGAGGGGGTCATTTAGGGATCTGTCCCCAGAGATGGTACTTAGTCCTGCTGTGAAGGCAGGGGACTGGACTCAATGACCTTCCAGTCCTACACTTCTATGATTCATCATTTTGAGTCATGCTTACCATTAAACAGGTGCAACATCCATCTGCAGTAGGAATTGTATGAATAGATCTAAGGGCAGTGTGTGGTCCCAGTTTTGTAAGCACTTTTGAGTATTTTCTTTCAGATGAGCTGTAAAACTGTGGTCTTCACCATTTGTGTTCACTAACAATTCCATGTCACTTCCACAAAAGGAGTGATCTGCCCTGATTCCAGTTAGTGTAAATACATTCTTTCTACCTGAACTGCCCTACAGGTATAATGAGATACAATATTATTTTCCAGTTCTAATCTCTTGCATGGGGCTGCTAGGTGTGGGTAAAAAGCTGCCACCTTCCAGCCAGGTGGTGAGGATTCTTTCATTTCTTTGTATGTATTGAGCAAAATCTTACTCACCACTTCATGAGTGTATTGGTGAATCGTGCCCCCCGCAGCAATAGGCAGGACTAGAAAACACTGCTCAAGTGAGCAGTAGTTTTAAATGACCAGTACATTGGAGGATGAGACAGTGCCCCAGCTGGTGCCCCCCTAACCTTCAAGGGACATGCTTTGCTGTCATAGAATCATAGAATCTCAGGGTTGGAAGGGACCTCAGGAGGTCATCTAGTCCAACCCCCTGCTCAAAGCAGGACCAAACCCAACTAAATCATCCCAGCCAGGGCTTTGTCAAGCCTGACCTTAAAAACCTCTAAGGAAGGAGATTCCACTACCTCCCTAGGTAACCCATTCCAGTTCTTCACCACCCTACTAGTGAAAAAGTTTTTCCTAATATCCAACCTAAACCTCCCCCTCTGCAACTTGAGACCATTACTCCTTGTTCTGTCATCTTCTACCACTGAGAACAGTCTAGATCCATCCTCTTTGGAACCCCCTTTCAGGTAGTTGAAAGCAGCTATCAAATCCCCCCTCATTCTTCTCTTCTGCAGACTAAACAATCCCAGTTCCCTCAGCCTCTCCTCATAAGTCATGTGCTCCAGCCCCCTAATCATTTTTGTTGCCCTCCGCTGGACTCTCTCCAATTTATCCACATCCTTCTTGTAGTGTGGGGCCCAAAACTGGACACAGTACTCCAAATGAGGCCTCACCAGTGCTGAGTAGAGGGGGATGATCACATCCCTTGATCTGCTGGAAATGCCCCTACTTATACAACCCAAAATGCCATTAGCCTTCTTGGCAACAAGGGCACACTGTTGACTCATATTCAGCTTTTCGTCCACCGTAACCCCTAGGTCCTTTTCTGCAGAACTGCTACCCAGCCATTTGGTCCCTAGTCTGTAGCAGTGCATGGGATTCTTCCGTCCTAAGTGCAGGACTCTGCACTTGTCCTTGTTGAACCTCATCATATTTCTTTTGGCCCAATCCTCTAATTTGTCTAGGTCCCTCTGTATCCTAGCCCTACCCTCCAGCATATCAACCACTCCTCCCAGTTTAGTGTCATCTGCAAACTTGCTAAGGGTGCAGTCCACACCATCCTCCAGATCGTTAATGAAGATATTGAACAAAACCGGCCCCAGCACCGACCCTTGGGGCACTCCACTTGATACCGGCTGCCATCTAGACATGGAACCATTGATCACTACCCGTTGAGCCCGACCATCTAGCCAGTTTTCTATCCACCTTACCGTCCATTCATCCAGCCCAGACTTCTTTAACTTGCTGGCAAGAATACTGTGGGAGACTGTATCAAAAGCTTTGCTAAAATCCAGAAATAGTACATCCACTGCTTTCCCCTTATCCACAGAGCCGGTTATCTCGTCATAGAAGGCAATTAGGTTAGTCAGGCATGACTTGCCCTTGGTGAATCCATGCTGACTGTTCCTGATCACTTTCCCCTCCTTTAAGTGGTTCAGAATTGATTCCTTGAGGACCTGTTCCATGATTTTTCCAGGGACTGAGGTGAGACTGACTGGCCTGTAGTTCCCTGGATCTTCCTTCTTCCCTTTTTTAAAGATGGGCACTACATTAGCTTTTTTCCAGTCATCCGGGACCTCCCCCGATCGCCATGATTTTTCAAAGATAATGGCCAATGGCTCTGCAATCTCATCGGCCAACTCCTTTAGCACCCTCGGATGCAGCGCATCCGGCCCCATGGACTTGTGCTCGTCTAGCTTTCCTAAATAGCCCCGAACTACTTCTTTCTCCACAGAGAGCTGGTCATCTCCTCCCCATACCGTGCTGCAGAGTGCAGCTGTCTGGGAGCTGACCTTGTCTGTGAAGACAGAGGCAAAAAAAGCATTGAGTACACTAGCTTTCTCCACATCCTCTGTCACTAGGTTCCCTCCCTCATTCAGCAAGGGGCCCACACTTTCCTTGACTTTCTTCCTGTTGCTAACATACCTAAAGAAACCCTTCTTGTTACTCCTAACATCTCCGGCTAGCTGCAACTCCAAGTGTGATTTGGCCTTCCTGATTTCACTCCTGCATGCCTGAACAATACTTTTATACTCCTCCCTGGTTATTTGTCCAATCTTCCACTTCTTGTAAGCTGTTCTTTTGTGTTTAAGACGAGCAAGGATTTCACTGTTAAGCCAAGCTGGTCGCCTGCCATATTTACTTCTCTTCCTACACATCGGGATGGTTTGTTCCTGCAACCTCAATAAGGTTTCTTTGAAATACAGCCAGCTTCCCTCGACTCCTTTCCCCGTCATGTTATTCTCCCAAGGGACCTTGCCCATCAGTTCCCTGAGGGAGTCAAAGTCTGCTTTTCTGAAGTCCAGGGTCTCTGTTCTACTGTTTTCCCTTTTTCCTTGTGTCAGGATCCTGAACTCGACCATCTCATGGTCACTGCCCCCCAGGTTCCCATCCACTATTGCTTCCTCTACTATTTCTTCCCTGTTTGTGAGCAGCAGGTCAAGAAGAGCTTTTCCCCTAGTTGGTTCCTCCAGCACTTGCACCAGGAAATTGTCCCCTACACTTTCCAGAAACTTCCTAGATTGTCTGTGCACCGCTGTATTGCTCTCCCAGCAGATATCGGGGTGATTAAAGTCACCCATGAGAACCAGGGCCTGTGATCTAGCAACTTCTGTTAGTTGCTGGAAGAAAGCCTCGTCCACCTCATCCCCCTGGTCCGGTGGTCTGTAGCAGACTCCCACCACGACATCACCCTTGTTGTTCATACTTCTAAATTTAATCCAGAGACACTCAGGTTTTTCTGCAGTTTCATACTGGAGCTCTGAGCAGTCATACTGCTCTCTTACGTACAACGCAACTCCCCCACCTTTTCTGCCCTGCCTGTCCTTCCTGAACAGTTTATATCCATCCATGACAGTACTCCAATCATGTGAGTTATCCCACCAAGTCTCTGTTATTCCAATTACATCATAATTCCCTGACTGTGCCAGGACTTCTAGTTCTCCCTGCTTGTTCCCCAGGCTTCTTGCATTAGTGTATAGGCATTTAAGATAACCCGCTGATTGTCCCGCTTTCTTGGTCTGAGACAGGAGTCCTCCCCTCTTGTAATCTCCTGCTTGTGCTTCCTCCCGGTATCCCACATCCCCACTTACCTCGGGGCTTTGGTCTCCTTCCCCCGGTGAACCTAGTTTAAAGCCCTCCTCACTAGGTTAGCCAGCCTGCTTGCAAAGATGCTCTTCCCTCTCTTCGTGAGGTGGAGCCCGTCTCTGCCTAGCAATCCTTCTTCTTGGAAGACCATCCCATTGTCAAAGAATCCAAACCCTTCTCTCCGACACCATCTGCGTAGCCATTCGTTGATTTCCACGATTCGTCGGTCTCTACTGGCCTTTTCCTGCCACAGGGAGGATAGATGAGAACACCACTTGCGCCTCAAACTCCTTTATCCTTCTTCCCATGTCTGGGATGTCAAGTACTAGCTACGGCTGGGCAGGAAATGGTTTTCCTATCCTGTGAGAATTTGCAAGATTTTGAAAAATGTTCCCATCTTGAATCAGGACTGTAACAGGGTGGCTTGCCCGAGGGGCTGGAGAGCCTGGGGCTAAGCCAACCCTGGTTACAGGATGAGCCCCACCTGAGCGGTATCTGGTCATTCCTGGAGCCAGGTTTAAGTGCTGGTTTAAGATGGGCAGTGAGGACGTGGGGGAATGCACCTACTGCAGGATAATATTTAGTTTTTTCATCCATAGATCTGAAAGCCAGGTCATTTTCTCCATTTCACAGAGGATGGGGGCGGGAACTGAGGTGGGAATTGACTTGAATGACCACCCAGCAGCGTAATAGTAGCACTCAGACTAGACCAGAGGTGGGCAAACTACAGCCTGTGGGCCACATACAGCCTGCGGGACTGTCCTGCCCGGCCCCCAAGCTCCTGGCCCAGGAGGCTAGCCCCCGGCCTCTCCCCTCCTGTCCTCCCTTCCCCGCAGCCTCAGCTCGCTCGCTCCGCTGCCGGCGCAATGTTCTGGGCGGTGGGGCTGTGAGCTCTTGGGGCAGTGCAGCTGCAGAGCTCGGCCTGACACGGTGCTCTGTGCTGTGTGGTGGCAGCAGTGGCGGTGTGGCTGGCTTCAGCTGGGCAGGAGAGCTGTAGCGCCACCAGCCACCGGTGCTCCAGGCAGCACGGTAAGGGGGCAGGGAGCAGGGGGGGTTGGATAGAGGGCAAGGGAGTTTGGGGTTGTGGTCAGATGGCAGGGGTGTGGATAGAGTTTGGGGGGAAACAGGGTTGAATGGGGGTAGGAGTCCCGGGGAGCAGTCAGGAAGGAGGGGGGGTTGGATGGGGTGGCAGGGGGCAGTCAGGGGCAGGAGTTCTGGGGGCAGTCAGGGGACAGGGAGAAGGGGCGGTTGGATGGGGCAGGTGTCCCAGGGGGGCCGTCAGGAATGAGAGGAGGGGTTGGATGGTGTGGCGGGGGTCTGGGGGCAGTCAGGGGACAGCGGTCCCAGAGGGGCTATCAGAGAACAGGGGGGTTGGATGGGGCAGGAGTCCGGGGGGGGCACATAGGAGGTGGGGGCCAGGCCCCGACTCCCTCCCCATACCAGCCCTCCATGCAATTTACGAAAGCCGATGTGGCCCTCAGGCCAAAAAGTTTGCCCGCCCCTGGACTAAAACCTTAAACTTCTTACCTGCTAGTCTATCACTATGGCCACTCAACCACACTACCTTAACAGAGCTCACTTTTGTGAGGGACGGAGCTCATCTATACTTGCAAAGAGCTGTGTTTGCTGGGCTTCTCTAACAAAGTTCTCCAGTAAATCTTTTTTGTGCTCAGATTGGGGGACGGTGGGGACAGGGCCAAAAATGTTGTCAGAATAGTTTACAAAAACTGTCTTAGATTGTCTTTAGTTAAGACTATAGCCCAAATATGTGTAACAAACAAGCCCTTGCTGTAAAAGAGGGGAAGGAACATGCTAGTCTGATCCCCATGGGACCTTGCTACACAAACAGTAAAGGCAATAAAACCAAAAAAGCCACCTCCCACACTGGAAGGCTGGGAAACGTGGTGGACTAAAATACGAAATGTGTGGGCTACAGACTCTTTAGATGGAGGAGAAGTACAGACTTCAGTTACAGTATAAGGAGACACCCCTCTGTATATTAAACAGTATCCAATACCTCAGGAAGCAAAACAATCACTGAAACAGGTCATAGAAGAACTGGAAAAGTGAAAACTAATCCGGAGATGCTCAGCGCCTAATGCAGCCCCAATTTCGCTTGTAAAAAAGCCAGATGGAACATAGAAATTAACTATCAAGGTTAAATAAAACCGCTAAGAGCCCCCCCCCGCTGCCATTCTAGCTGCTTATCTTGAGCTGCTGGAGGTAGTGTCCCCCAAAATGAAGTGGTTTACTGTACTTAATGTGGCAAATGTTTTTTGAAGCTTACCTTTAAGCTCGGAATCCCAATATCGAATGGCTTTTGTATTCCAGGGTACTCAATATTGCTGGAATGTTCTGCCTGTGGGGTACTGCGATGCCCCCACAATATTCATATTGTTGTAAGGAATATGTTGGAAAAGGAAGGATTGTTGCAAATGGGTAAAGTAGTTCAGTGTGGGAATAAGACCTTGGTAGTAAGCAAAACAGAAGAGGAGCATGCAGGGTTAGTGTGGAGGTTACTGTGTTGCTGCCAGGCATACACTTGAAACTTAACCCTTCTAAATCCCAGATCAAACAGAGAGAGGTGCAGTATCTCGGAATCAGACTCCATGCAGGGGGAAGATCAGTAGATAAGGAGAGAGAGAAGTGTATTGTAAACATTCCAGTGCCAGTGGATACTAAATTCTTGCAGTCTCTTTTGGATCTCACTAATTTTTGCCGAGAATGTATGGTGGGATATGCAGAAAAAGCAGGACCCTTGTATGAGGTACTTAAAAGACCACAATGGACCTGGACAAAAGCAGCAACTTGTTTATGGGAAAGCTTAAAAAGAGAGTTAATGGAAGCGCCTACTTTGGCTGCCCCTAACAATGAGTTCCCCTTTGTGTTGTATCCTGGTGTTAAAAATTTCAGTATTGTCAGCTTGATCACTCAGGATACTGGTGCTGGGGAAAAAACAGGGCATATTATAGCCATGCTTTAACAGAAAGCAAACTGGGAATCTGTGAGCAAAACTGCCCTTGCTGCCTACTGGATGCTGCAAAAGGCACAAGCAATTATTGGAGCAGGTAAAGTAATTGTTAAAAGTCATCATGCTCTGGAACAATTAGTAAGTCAGGAAAACTTATCTAAGGGGCATGTGAAAGTGCATAAGGCTATACAATGGGTCTTTGCTCCCAACACAGAAAATGCTTAATTGGTTACCCAAAAAGAGCCTGAAATATCTGGGGACTAACTTTAATGGGTCAGATACATCTCTGTGAGCCCTGTCTTTAAGGCAACCCTGGTTGAACAGGTAATTGGGGGAAAAATCTGGTTTGTGAATGGTAGCTCCTATTATAAGGAAGGAAAGCAAAAATAATTATTGGTACTGATTCAGACTATGTTTGCAAGGGCACAACCATTTAGCTTCCATGTTGAGTAGTATAAGGGCCCTACCGTCAATTAAACGTTAACCCCACCCCTTGGCCCTTTAAGAAAATGTATTTTAACTAAAAGAAAAAAAATAGCCAAAAGCAGCCCAGTTGTGCAGACAACCTAATCCCCCAACCCAAGATCACAACAGGGAATGTTAGGGGAGGGGTACCTAAAGCCCTTAAATAAATATTAATTCAGAATTGTGGTGATCGAATCAACCTGCTAACTACAGACTTTTGAAGTCTGTTTGTAACAAAAAATTAGGATGGTATAAAGCCTCTGTTTTTTGGACACTGTCTTCTTTCAACAGAAATTATGTTGAATTGAATTGCTGCTGGACTCCAAGAGGAGGTATGCTCCCTGCTTTTAACTCTGAAAATATATATTATATAATGTCACTCTTTGGCCATGCTGTCCTTAGTAAATAATGGTACTTATCTTTATTGCAGTGTGATCTGTTTAGCATGGAACCAGTAACTTTAAGTTGCATTTCACCACCAGGCTAAGGTAAAAACCAAACCAAAAAAAGCCAAAACCAAAAAACATTTTTAACCACAGTTTTGCTTAATACTGTTACATTAAAAAAAAACCCTGCAGGTATTACATAGGTTGCATAGGGATTTGGGGGTAATACTAACTAACATTTTTGCTTGTTCTTTATCCCATAGGCCTGAATACACATGGGGGGAAACAGAACAACCACATTCCAGCAACCCTTTATCCTGTGGTGGAAACTAACTTTCTGCAATTGTTTTTTAAAGCATCTGTGTGTGTGTGTGTGTGTGTGTGTTTAATAGCTGTAATGTTTAAATTGTGAGTTAAGGGCTGTTCAAGATATATAGTAGGTTTTTTTTAAAGTATATTGCTAGGGGTTTTTATGGCTGCAAACTGCTGATAGTATTTTGTTGCAAACTTGGTTATAAACTGCTTGGGTTTTATGGCAGCAAATTGATGGTATGGTGTTTTTCTGTGCAAAATGGTTTTTAAAAGTTGGTTTTTAATATCAGTTTGGTTTTTATTCTGCAAAAAAAAAAAGAGATGTGTGGTTTGTTTGTTTTTTTAAATGGGGTGGTTTGTCTTCTTAAAAGACTCTTTAAACCAAAAGAGTTGGCTTTAATGTTTAAATTGTTAGTGATTCAGGGGCCTAAGCTAGAGATAAGTGTGTGTTTAAAAATTATTTTGTTGCAAAATGTTGGTTTGGTGTTTTAAACTGCTCTGTGTGTGTGTGTGTGTGTGTGTATGAGAGAGAGAGAGAGAGTTTGTGCAAAACAGATGTGCTTTTTTAAAAGTATATTGCTAGGTTTTGTTTTTTTCAAGTATATTGCTGCAAACTATTGGTTTGGTGTGTTTCAAACTAATAGAGGGTTTCTGTGCAAAATGTGTTTTAAAATGGATTTTTAAAGCTGGTTTTTAAAGCAGTTTGGTTTTTATTCTGAAAAATGAGACGTGTTTTTCAAAATATGTGGGGGGGGGGTATTTATTTTTTTGAAGTTGGTAGAAATGAAGTAAAACCTGTGTTTGTTGTACAGCCTGAAATGGATTGTTTTGTTTAAAGCTCTGACTTTTTAAATAGAATAACAGTCTAATGAATATTTTATTTTTAAGTTTACAAGACTGTTTTATGTGTTTTAAAATAATGTTGTCTGCTCCACAGTACAGTCACAACATGAGGGACCCTTAGATTAGAGGAAAAACAAGCTCAAAAGAACATGGAAAGAGATCGCTGAAAAGGAAAACTCACCAGCATCAGTAACTGATGGCTGGATGAAGCCCAGTAAATATATTTTGCTTATTGATTTGGTTGTTTTATGGGGTTGTGTATTTTAAGTAAATACATAGGTGTGGGGGAAAAAGATGGTAAAGTTAAGTTTTGTAAAATGTTTTTGTCCCCCTAATCAGGCCTGGGCAGCTATCCTGCAATGCTGTAGTCGGAGCTACAGGGACACCTCCACCAGAACCGCCAAAGAACCAGGAATCTGCTTTGAGACCTTTAACAATGCCAATGCAAAACAGCACAAAAGTGCAGATGAAGCATCAGGGCAGTCCAAACCTCATATACGTCAAAGCCAAGGACAAAACAAAAGACTCTGGTAAAAACCAACCATGCAAACACAACTCCAGTTCCTCAGTGGCCACCTCCACACCAAGCCCTGAGAAAACTGTGAGCGAAAATGCCCACGTTCACAAACAAAACCAGCTTGGGATTCCCTGAATTCCAACCACCCAGCCCCAAACCGAAACTGAACTAACCTAACTCCCTCCAGCCGGCCCCTTCCTTTGTCCAGCTTCCCGGGCAAAGGTGCTGACACCCCTCCCCCCTACCTGGCTCAGGTTACAGGGTTAGGTCCTGTCCCACACCTAAAGTCATCCCCTGCTCTCCCATCCCCCACACAGACAGTCCCTACTCCATCACATCTCTCCCCCCTTCGAGACTGAACTGAGCGGGGTCACTCTGCTCAGTGACCTGGGGAAGTTCAGGGCCCCCTCTCCAGGACAATGCATCCGCTATCAGATTGGCACTTCCCTTCACATGGACCACGTCCATGTCATAGTCCTGCAGGAGCAGGCTCCACCTCCGGAGCTTGGCGTTGGCTCCTTTCATCTGGTGCAGCCAGGTCAGGGGAGAGTGGTCGGTGTACACGGTGAAGTGTCGCCCAAACAAATATGGTCTAGTTTCTTAAGGGCCCACACCATGGCCAGGCATTCCCTCTTGATGGCCACGTAGTTCTGCTCCCAGGGTAGCAACTTCTTGCTCAGGTACACGATGGGGTGTCTCTCCCCATTTTCATCCTCTTGCATTAATACCGCCCCCAGTTCCATGTCTGAGGCGACAGTGAACACCATAAAGGGCTTGTCAAAATCTGGATTTGCCAGAACTGGGCCACTAACCAGAGCCTCCTTCAGCGCCCGGAGAGCCTGCTGGCATTGCTCGGTCCAGATCACCTTGTCTGGCTTCCCCTTCTTGCACAGCTCAGTGATGGAGGCAGCTATGGCGCTAAAGTGGGGCACGAACCTTCGATAGTACCCCGCCATCCCAATAAAGGCCTGGACCTGCTTTTTGGTTTGGGGAGCGGGCCAGTCTCTGATCACCTCCACCTTGGCTGGTTCCAGCTTTAGGCAGCCGCTCCCCACCCGATGGGACTCAACATCAGTAGGGGGTTGTACTACAAGAATCAACCATTTAACAGATTTTCCCCTTGGGTTGCCATAGAGAACATGACATTTCAGTGACCTCTGTTCCCCTAGTCTCAGGGGGTGAAATTCACCAGCAAAAGATCTATGCATCACTAAAATCTCACCCACATTATGAACCCTGTCAGGGGGAGGGAACGCTGTTGAATTAGAGAGGGCTGCCAGTTGGAATCCTGCATTAGACTTGGAACCCTTCCCGTGCTCCTGAGGACACAACTTGGCCCGTAACTAACAGATGCTGGGAAATGTTTCTTCTGTATTCTGTTAGCCTTTGACTAATTGCAGACCAAGTATTCTTCTTCTGATCCACAGAAGTTCGCAAGTGTACAAAGTCCCAGACTAAGGCAATGCAACTGGAGTGCAGTTCCCTTTTGAGCAGGAAGAGTTCAGCCTCTCTAACAGCCCATGGTTGTCACTGATTAGAGGCCTTACTTCACTCTGGAAAAGTCAGCCTTTAAAGCTCTTGGGAAGTGTGAGGGCTGTGGCAGGTCCCCAGCGCTGCATTGGGAAGGGGCTTGCAGACTCCATGTGATGACACTGCCATGGTGCCATTTCTTTAAGAAGCAAACAGGTCTGGACTGAAATGTATAGTAAGCCTAAAGCTGCACTTTTTTTTCCCCCTAAACTGTAAAGGTTTGATCTGCCTGGCAGCACAACAGCAGATGTTGGTGAATGAATTCATGACTTATTCATCTGAGCTTCACAGAGTGCATTTCACAGCTCATTCCTTCCTGCTTCTGGAGCACCCTTGCAAATGAGAAAGCTGTGAGCTAATCATCTGCACATGCCAGGATGGCTTTCCTTGCTTTCCTATGGGATGGAAGGGAGGCAGGGTTTTCCTTGGTTCCATACAGTGGGAGCAACTGGGAATGGCAGCACTTCTGATGTGTCCCTCCATTTCTCTCTGCTTGCTCTGTTATGCCCACTTCAGTCATTCAAGCACATGCAATGCTGCCTCTGTTGTCTGGAGGGCCGACCTGGGCTGACATCCCTGCTGTTCCTGAACTTCTTTGAAAGACAGCTGTTCATAACATCAGCAGACGTCAGCCAGTTGGCTATCACCAACCTCCTTTTCCCCTCCCCTCTGCCGCTACAATGGAGACATGCATTTCAAGACATCTAGATCAAGACACAGGCACCTGCATTTAGGCAGACTATCTCAAAGAGGAACACCATCTCATGTAACTCCAATGAAGTCTCCAGGCTCATCTCGCCTATGGGAGCTCACTGTACAGTTGCTTGCCAGTTACTCTCTTGAATGTAGTGGGAGCTTGGCAAGGGGAAGGTACTTAGGTGGAGGCCTGAGAGGTAGGTGACTTGGGTTCTATGCCCATCTTTACAATGGGCTAGCCATGTGACCTTGGGCAAATCACTTTACTCATAGACTTTAAGGTCAGAAGGGACCATTATGATCATCTAGTCTGACCTCCTGCACAATGCAGGCCACAGAATCCCACCCATCCACTTCTATAACGAACCCCTAGCCTATGTCTGAGTTATAGAAGTCCCCAAATTGCGGTTTGAAGACCTCAAGCTGCAGAGAATCCTCCAGAAACTGACCCGTGCCCCATGCTGCAGAGGAAGGCGAAAAACCTCCAGGGCCTCTGCCAATCTGCCCTAGAAGAAAATTCCTTCCCGACCCCAAATATGGCGATCAGTTAAACCCTGAGCATGTGGGCAAGACTCACCAGCCAGCACCCAGGAAAGAATTCTCTTTAGTAACTCAGATCCCAACCCATATAACATCCCATCACAGACCACTGGGCATATTTATCTGCTGATAATCAAAGATCAATTACCTCTCTGTGCACCTGTTTCTCCTCCCACCCTTTCTCTGTCTTCTCTACTTAGGTGGTAAGATCTTCAGGGCAGAGAATGCCACTCATACTATATATTTGTACAGCATTAGCACAGTGGACCTTGATCTCAGTTGGTGACTCTAGGCATTACTATAATATAAATGGTAATAATAACAATAATTCTAATTTTGCCGTGATCTGATGCCAGATACTTGCTTAAAGGCTATCTCGCTGCTCTCTAGGGCTTTTTCCAGTAGATTACTCTGGAGGCTACTATGCATTTTCTGGAGGGAAAAAGGGAATTACTAGATAAAGACTGGGAGTGGATGGGTCATTACACAAAGTAAAACCTATTTCCCCATGCTAATTTTCCCCCTACTGTTACTCACACCTTCTTGTCAACTGTTGGAAATGGGCCATCCTAATTATCACTACAAAAGTTTTTTTTCTCCTGCTAATAGCCCACCTTAATTGATTACTCTTGTTATAGTTAGTATGGCAACGCCCATTTTTTTCATGTCCTCTGTGTATATATATCTTCCTACTGTATTTTCCATTGCATGCATCTGATGAAGTGGATTTTAGCCCATGAAAGCTTATGCGCAAATAAATTTGTTAGTCTCTAAGGTGCCACAAATACTCCTTATTCTTTTTACCAAATAGTTGATCACTATAAAGCAAACTTTCTAATCTTTTAATCATTCTTGTGGGTCTTCTCTGAACCTTCTCCAATTTAGCAATATTCTTCTTGAATTGTGAACACAAAAACCGGGCCCAGTATTCCAGCAGTGGTCACACCAGTGCCAAATACAGAGGTAAAATAACTCACTACTCCTACTCAAGATTTCCCTGTTTATGCATCCAAGTTTTGGCTGCAGCATCACACTAGGATTCCATGTTGAGCTGATTATCCATTATGACCCCAAGTCTTTTTCTGTCACTGCTTTCCAGTATAGAGTCCCCCATCCTGTAAGTATGGCCTACATTCTTTGTTCCTAGATGTATAAATTCAAATTTAGCTGTATTAAAAACATATATTGTTTTCAAGTGATCTAGATCACTCTGTATCAGTGAGCTATCATCATTATTTACCACTCCTCCAATTTTTGTGTCATCTGCAAACTTTATGACTGTATGTTTCTTCCGTCATTGATCAAGATGTTAATTAGCATAGGGTCAAGAACTGATTCATGTGGGACCCCACTGGAAACACACCCGCCTTATGAT
Source organism: Mauremys mutica (assembly GCF_020497125.1). Taxonomy (NCBI): domain Eukaryota; kingdom Metazoa; phylum Chordata; order Testudines; family Geoemydidae; genus Mauremys; species Mauremys mutica. The sequence goes on along the minus strand of NC_059081.1, from coordinate 70,414,184 downwards.
TCCCCATTTACAATTACCTTTTGAGACCTATCAATTATCCATCTTTTAATCCATTTAATATGTGCCATATTAATTTTATATTACTGGAGTTTTTTAATCCAAATGTTGTGAGGTATCAAGTTAAACACCTTGCAGAAGTCTAAGTCAACACTATTACCTTTATCAAACAAACTTGTCATCTCATCAAAAAAGATATCAAATTAGTTTGATAGGATCTATTTTCCATAAACCTAGGTTGATTGGCATTAATTGGGGGGAGGGATAGCTCAGTGGTTTGAGCATTGGCCTGCTAAACCCAGGGTTGTGAGTTCAATCCTTGAGGAGGCCACTTGGGGATCTGGGGCAGAAATTGGTCCTGCTAGTGAAGGCAGGGGGCTGGACTTGATGACCTTTCAAGGTCCCTTCCAGTTCTAGGAGATTGGTATATCTCCAATTATTATTTTATTTATTTTTTATTAATTATATTACTGTCCTTTAATTCTATATTAATGTATCTGAGCACCTCATAATCTTTAACATATTTATCTTCACAACACCTCTATAAGGCAGAGCACTACTCTTATGTCCATTTTACAAATCAGGAACACAGAGAGAGATTAAATGAGGGCCAAGGTCATATCAGATGTTTGTGGCAAAGCAAGGACTTCAACCTGCGTTCCCAACTAGCACCTTAACCACTGGGCCATCCTTCCCATTTAGGAATGCTAGGGGGCATGTCCTACTGAAGAAGGCCCCAGTCTCAGCCTCAAGGAGCTAGGCACGTAAAGGGGATTTTCAAAGGTCCAGACAGGAATTAGTGTCCAGGTCATACTGATTTCCAGTGGGAGTTGGGCACCAAACTCCCATCTGTGCCTAGGACAATCTCCCTCTAGCTCAGTGGGAGTTGGGTACTTCTTGAAAGTCTGAGGCCAAGTTCCTACACTGATTGTTAGCTGAGATTACTGTGGTTTCCCTTCCCCATTTGACAGAGATTCGGAGAGCAGTTTCCAGAGCTAAACTGAATCTTTGTCTTAAATTATGTAATTGAAATGCTTGTGGTCTAGCTACATTTCTGATCCTTAAGATGTCAACATCTAGTCTAGTTAGGTCATAGACTAATGTCTTACCAAACTTTTCATAAAACGCTGATATCAGCTCATCTGACCTGAGGAATTTTTGCTAAGATCTTTCTAGTAGCAGTAGCAACTTCTGCTTAGCCCCGGAGCAACTACTAATTGCATTTCTTCCAAAGAATGTATCCTTGGAATATACAAGCAACTTTAAAAACCCCTCTGGGTTTCTTAGAAATGAAGATTTTTTTGTTATCCTTTTCTTCTTTTCTCTTTAACACCTTGGCATTCTAGGCTGTCCTTAGCAAGCATTTCTTTCCAGGTGTTCTGCTTGAAAGCTGATGACTGTTATTCTCATAGAACCCCTCCCTCAAACCACACCATTTAGTTTGTCTTTTGTGTCATAGAAACAGGAACTGGATGCATCAGGCCCTGTAGTTATCCTATATAATGTTACTAATCCTACTATACTGATCTGGGGGCAGTATGTGTGTGACAACCACATGCAGTACCTTTCGGGATTGCATTCTACTCTATGGTGGAGGGTTGTTGCATTCCCTCAGGAACTAAAATGTCTGGGGGCTGCTTGGTGCAGAAGTCCAAAGCTGGGTATGCAGGTAACCAACCCTTTGAGGTCTGACTTCCTGGGGAGAAGGGCAGTGTCTAGATTTACCTGGAAAGCAAAGCAAGAGCTTGGGTATAAAGGCCCAACCTCAGGGCCTGCCTTTAGACTGAACCAGTGGACCTGGCCTTTGGCCCAAGGCGGGACCCAACCCTGGGAAAGACTGGAACCTGGCAGGGTCTCCATAGGACTGATGGGGCACTACTGGCAAAGGCTTTCTATTCTGTTTTGGGGTTCTGTGTTTTTTTTTCTGTATGCTTTTGTTTTTGAATACATGTACTGTGCTCTGGAAGAGCTGTGTGGTGACTGGTAAATCACTGCCATAGTTCCCAGAGTGACGCTAAAGAGCAGGGGGCTGGACGTTTGTCAGACCTGCTTGGGGAGAATCAAAGTGCATGCTAGGTGACTGCAACCTAAAATGCATGGCGAGAAGGAAGTGGGACATGGGTCCCTGACCAAAGAGAGGTGATGGCTAGAGAAGACCATGGAGGCAGGGAACAGTTGCTGATAGTCTGAAACTGATAATATGACCAAGTGGAGACTGCAATGAGCTGGGAATCAGGCTGTATCTCGGTGCCTCTGTTTGCCCTCCCATTATTTTAGCTTGTCTACTTTTTGGTAAATTCTTCAAGGCAGAGACTGTCTCTTACCACCTTTTTGTACAGTGCCTAACACAATGGGATTCTGATCTCAGTTGCGGCATCTAGGTGTTATTGTTATACAAATGACATCAATAACCGACCCATTTTTATTTCACATCTTTGATTTCTGTCTCCCCTTCCCCTCATACTGCAACGCTGTCTTGGAATACAAGTCTACTAACGTCTTGTATTATTATTCATAGCCTGTTTTTGTTAAAAGGACACTGGCAGCTTAAAAACAAATCACACACCTCTCTGCATCTTTTCACCTCCTATTGTTGCAAGCAACCCTCGTGATTCCTAAAACTGAAAGATCAGAAAAGATACTTTCTTCCTTTCCATTGGTTTACTTGGTGCATTTGACAGCACTTTGTCTCTAGAGTCATTTTCACTGTATCCACTGTCCATTTCTCCTTGTTCTGTGACTGGGTCTTCCACCGAGCAACGGGAGAGAGAATTTTTTTTAAGAAAACAGGAAGATGCGCTTATGAAGCCACACAAATGGGCAGCGCATTCGAAGGCAGGTGTAGTACTAACACTGTTTATACTCGGTTTTTAAAAAAACAGAATATATTTCAGTAAAGCTGGTCAAAAAATGTTCCATCAATCAATTTTCTATTGAAATCTAAACATTTTGTGGGAATATATCCATTTTGATTAAATTTTGAAATGGGGAAAAGTCAAAATGATTTGTTTAGACAGTAATATTAAAATATTAACTTTAATATTTATATATTATGAAAGTCAAAATGAAATTAAACAAAATGGCACTATTGAAACAAAACACGTTGCTGGTCCTGAAGCAAAATTTTTCAGAATTCTTGTTTCAAGGGAAATTTTGATTTTTTTGTTTCTGATTTGAAACCTTTTTTTCCCACCAGAAAGTTGGAATATCCCAAAAAATGATAATTCCAGTTCTCACCTACCTCTAGATTCAGTTTGAGAGGGTCTCTCTAACTTTTTTCCAACTGTTTTTGAAATTATTTCCTTCAAACGCTTCTTTCCTGTAACTCTGAAAAAGGTTTGTCTCATTTCACTGGTAGGTTTTTCTGTTTTAAACTTTAAGGGTACAATCTTGCATATGTCCACTACATCCAGGATTATTCAGCTATCATTCCCTATGGGTATCTTCTGCTGATGCTGGCTTCACATAACTGATTGTAGAAGTCTACCATCTGTTCTCAAAACCATCTGTCTGCTGTTACCAATTTTCTCAGACATACAATTAAAATCACCCCCAAATGGAATAAGTAAGGAGCCAGAGGCAACCATTTTATTTCTTATGTGCCTTCATAGACTGGAATTCCTTCCACATCGACCCAAGAAATGCCTACAAATAATAAAAATCATTATTCTGTTGGATTGTGTTAGAACCAGAGAGCCCTTTAGCACACAGCAACTCATTCCTCGATAGTCAGGACACTGAAAGAAACATGCTGACTATAGGCATCTTTACCATGGCTTAGGGAGCAGGTGGTCCTGTTGATGGGATCACATGGTTCAGTCACTCCTAGATCATGGAGTAGTTGGCACTGCTCAGAAGATCACATGTAAACCTGACAGCTGGGGATTTCCTGGCATCTCAGTCCAAATGGGCCACAGTCAATTGGAATATCACATCTTCAAATGTAACTTCAGTGGCAGGTGAAGCAGAAAAAACTGAGCTGTCAGGAGGAAACTCTTCTTAAAACCTAACTTGAGAGAAAAAGATATATGGAAATATTGGCTAAATCCGTTTCCTTCTAGATAAATGTTCCTTTTCAGAATGCTTCAGTGTGAAGATCCCGCTAACTCCTCTTCCTCCTCAAGATCTCCTTCGACAAGAACAAATGGTTCACCTGCCCTCAAGGATCAAAGATTTTGTCCCTCTAGTCACATACCTTGCCTCTAGCAGAGACCAATAGCTGAGGTTTCAGAGGGAAGCAAGAGCTTCTAACCCAATAGAGTAATGTTGTACGTACAGCGTGAGAGAGGAGAAGAGAAATGCCTTTCTACCCCCGGAAGCAATCCGCTTTACTCTGAGGTCTGAGATCTGACTAAGAGTAGTATCTCAGCTGGCTTTAAAAACGAGAGAGAAACTGTTGGCAAAGAAGTGAGTTGATGCTAGTCCCCTAGTCACTGGGCCATCCTTCTTCTCTAGCTCATTTTTTCCAATGTGGTTTCTATAGAGATTATTCAGTAAGCAAGGGGAAGCCACAAGAGCTGTCAGACGCCCCTCCCCAGCAGTGTGGGTGCATCATTTCAGGTACCTGGAGCAGTTGGCATAGAGGTAAAAACCACCGGGGTGGTGGGGGGGTGCAAGGCTGAGGACACCCTGGCCAGTGGGTCCTACCCTGGGCCGGGGCCCTGCTGCTAGTCCTGTCTGGGCTGGGAAGGATGGGACTTCCTCTTCCCATACAAGGAGCAGCTGAGGCTGGGGCAGACCCATCCCCAGAAACCTCACCCAGTTGCAGGAAGCTCTGCACCACACCTCCTCACTTCCTGCCCCCATCACTCCTCGGCCACACACCCCGACTCCCACACCCCGATAGCCCCACACAGAAACCTCTTACCCCACACCTGGATTCCCCCACACTGAACCCCTCTACACTTGGATCCTGCCAGGGTGAGCCTGCTTGCCCCACACCCAGATTGGGGGCCAGGGCTGGGGATGTGGCTGAGATTTTGTCCCTCTTGCTTGCTATCTTGGTGTGCCTGGTGTGGAGGGGCAGGGCCCTGGGGTGTTTCTGAGGCAGGCATGGCCCTTGCACTGTGTAGCCTCACCACTGAGTCTGTGTCCTGGGGGGCACTGCAGAGTGATCTCCCATCTCCGGGCAGCCAGTGGTCTGTGCTCCCCACTGCCATGCGGAGCATCCACATTTATTTATTAACAAATAAAATATGCAGAATTTTAAAATAGTATGTGCGTCATTTTTATTTTTTGGTGGTGAATTTTTAATTTTTTGGCTCAGAAGTAAGCCTTAAAACCTATTAATCTATTAGTTCAAAGGTAATGGCTTGACTAGGGAAAGCAGTCATGGCTGACATCATGTTGGCTAATACACCACCAGCCATGGCTTTGTTCCTGGTGTAGAAAGCTTTTAACAGGTGTTAGCTGTTAACACTGTTAACGGTCGACCCTAGACTCCTTCAGCATGGGTGCCAACTTAAAGCCCCAGGAATATTCACAGTCAGGGGCTCTGCTCCAGCAATATTTGGAGCTAGGTTTCTCCCCTGCTCTGGGCTGCCGGCAGCCACCGGGAGCCCAGACCTTTTAAATCCCAGCCGCGGCTGGGAATCAGAGGGCTCTGCGCTGCCCGCTGTGGCGGGGAGCCCAGAGCCCTTTAAATCTCAGCCGCAGCCAGGAGTCAGAGGGCTCTGCGCTGCCCGCTGCGGCGGGGAGCCCAGAGCCTTTTAAATCCCAGCCGGCCGGGAATCAGAGGGTTCTGCACTACCCGCTGCGGCGGGGAGCCCAGAGCCTTTTAAATCCCAGCCGCGGCCAGGAATCAGAGGGCTCTGGGCTGCCTGCAACCGCGGGGAGCCCAGAGCCCTTTAAATCCCAGCCGCGGCCGGGAGTCAGAGGGCTCTGGGCTGCCTGCAACCGCGTGTTTGGCTCCATGCATGCTCCCCCATGGAGCCCTGTGACGGAGCGATTCTGGCGGGACCCAACTGAGAGTGCCAAATCAGGACCAATTGCTCAAACAGGGCAGTCACAGCCCTAGGCTGGGGTTTTTCCACCTCTAAGGCAAACCAAACCAGCCAGACAAAAAGGACTTTGGTCTCACCCCACTGGCTAACCACAAGTCACGCAAGCAACTTCCTTAGACACTCCAGTCTCCCAGCATCACCACCAGTGCGCTCGTCCTGGGGATGAATGGTTATGAAAACCAACACCCCAATAAAAGAAAAAGGTTCCCTCGATCCCAAAGGACCAAGCCCCAGACCCAGGTCAATATACACATCAGATCTTACCCACAAATCACGCTGTTGCCAATCCTTTAGAATCTAAAATCTAAAGGTTTATTTACAAAGGGAAAAAGGTAGAGATGAGAGGTAAAATTGGTTAAATGGAATCAATTACATACAGTAATGGCAAAGTTCTTAGTTCAGGCTTGCAGCAGTGCTGGAGTAAACTGCAGGTTCAAATTGAGTCTCTGGAGTACATCCCCCACTGGGATGGGTCGTTCAGTCCCTTGTGTAAAGCTTCAGGTTGTAGCAAAGTCCCTCCAGAGGTCAGAAGCAGGATTGAAGACAAGATGGAGATGATGCATCAGCCTTATATAGACTTTTCCAGGTGTAAGAATCTCTTTGTCTTCACTGTGGAAAATTACAGCAAAATGGAGCCTGGAGTCACATGGGCCAGTCCCTGCATACTTTGCTGAGTCACAAGGCGTGTCTGCCTTCTCTCCATGGGTCAATTGCGTAGCAGATGGCCCTTAATGGGCCATCAAGCCAGCTAGGCAGGGCTAACATCAGCTTGTCTGGGATCTTTCCCAGAAGCAGAGCATAATACAAAATACAGACAGTACAGAGCCCATACTTATAACTTCAACTACCAAATGATACACAGACATACAGACAGCATAATCATAACCAGCAACCCAGAACCTGGTCTTAGACACCTTATATGACCCCCTTTACTTAGGATTTGGTGCCACCACAGGACCTTGGTTGCAACCCATGTTCTATATGGTTCCCATTTATATCAATAACGTCACAAGCCCACAGCCCTCTCCCACCCCCAGCACCTGCCTTCCAGATTTGAACACCTCAAAATTCAGGAGTGCTCAAGCTCGGTTTGGGCAGCTTTTACTTCATTTCTCCCAAATCAGTTTCCCCTGCAAGGTGCCAACTGAAGGTGTTGGAGAACAGAGAGATCGGGTGGCCTCCTAATGCCTGGAAAAGAGACAAAGGCAGGAGGAGGGAGTGTCAGTGCCTGTGCGGACTTCTGGGAAGTGCACGGTGTGGAAGGGGATGCTGTGATGCTTTGGAACAACTCCATACAAAGCCAGTCAGGACTCTGGGGGAGCCTCCTCTCTTGGAGCATATAGTCTCCAGGGCAAGAAGCTTACACCTTCCTGGGTTGACCTCGGAGCATTCAGCATGCCCTTCCACATGATGCACTTTCCACAGCGAGTCTGCCCAGGCTGGTCCTGGGGCAACCAGAGGTCCCTGCACCCCAACTCCGCAGTCAGATGTGACTCTCAGCCAGACAGTAAAACAGAAGGTTTATTAGATGACGGGAACACAGTTTAAACAGAACTTGTTGGTACAGAAAACAGAACCCCTCTGTCAGGTCCATCTTGGGGGGTGGGGAGCCCAGAACCAAGTTCTGGGTCTCTCCCCATTTCCCCAGCCAGCTCCAAACTGACACTCCCTCCTCTGGCCTCTCTGTCTCTTCCGGACAGGGAGGCCACCTGATCTCTTTATCCCCAACACCTTCAGTTGGCATCTTGCAGGGAAAACTGAGGCACCCACACAGTATTCAGAGAAAATATTAAGAACATTCCCAATTCATCACAACAGGTGCAACAAAATATAATACTGTATATTGAAGTAGGCAAGTGCTGCTTCTGCCTTTCCACTTTTAATTGATCCTTGTAATCTTGTGGTATTGACGCATTGTAGCTTCATTTTATATCGGCTTACAGGGCGGGAGCGGGGGGGGGCACCACCATTTTGGGCACCACCAAAAATTATACAGACCTGCCGCCTATGTCCTTCAGAAGGTTGACCACAACTAGCTAATGTGCTAAAAGGTGTCTGCACAAAGGACAAAGCCATAACATGTTGTCAGTCATGACCTCTTCCTAGTTGTGATAGAGTGCTGAGGTCTAAAAGATGGGTGAGGTTCAACAAGGACAAGTGCAGAGTCCTGCACTTAGGACGGAAGAATCCCATGCACTGCTACAGACTAGGGACCGAATGGCTGGGTAGCAGTTCTGCAGAAAAGGACCTAGGGGTTACGGTGGACGAAAAGCTGAATATGAGTCAACAGTGTGCCCTTGTTGCCAAGAAGGCTAATGGCATTTTGGGTTGTATAAGTAGGGGCATTTCCAGCAGATCAAGGGATGTGATCATCCCCCTCTACTCAGCACTGGTGAGGCCTCATTTGGAGTACTGTGTCCAGTTTTGGGCCCCACACTACAAGAAGGATGTGGATAAATTGGAGAGAGTCCAGCGGAGGGCAACAAAAATGATTAGGGGGCTGGAGCACATGACTTATGAGGAGAGGCTGAGGGAACTGGGATTGTTTAGTCTGCAGAAGAGAAGAATGAGGGGGGATTTGATAGCTGCTTTCAACTACCTGAAAGGGGGTTCCAAAGAGGATGGATCTAGACTGTTCTCAGTGGTAGAAGATGACAGAACAAGGAGTAATGGTCTCAAGTTGCAGAGGGGGAGGTTTAGGTTGGATATTAGGAAAAACGTTTTCACTAGTAGGGTGGTGAAGCACTGGAATGGGTTACCTAGGGAGGTAGTGGAATCTCCTTCCTTAGAGGTTTTTAAGGTCAGGCTTGACAAAGCCCTGGCTGGGATGATTTAGTTGGGTTTGGTCCTGCTTTGAGCAGGGGGTTGGACTAGATGACCTCCTGAGGTCCCTTCCAACCCTGAGATTCTATGATTCTATGGTTAGCCCTCTGATCCTTGTAGCATCAATTACTTTCCCTAGTGACAGCTGATTGAGGAAATAGGGATGAAATAGCTAATCAGATGGGGAGGCTGGGTAAATTAAGGAACTAACTGGCCCCTCAGATGACTATCTTGATAAAAAGCAGGAAGGAAATGTTATTGGGGTAGGGCAGGTCTGGGTTTGGCCCCGCCCTAATCTGATCCATGTAAGGGAGACCTCTTTTCCTCCCAGAGCTTTGATGAACAGGGGCTGACAGTAATAGGTATTGCACTCTACAGGAGTTGGTGGAGAAGACTTGAATAAATTATATGGAGCGTACACTAAAAGAAGAGGGGCTGGAGAATTATGCCCCATTACACTAGTCAAGACTAGGCCAATGGGAGTATTCACATACATAAGTGATTCCACGAGAGAGGCCTGATTTAAGACAAGACACAACAAGGGAGTATGATCAACATTAGCAGGGGAAAACAAGAGGAGGGTAGAGCTAATAGTCATAATATTACATGGTTAGATATGCTAAGTATCAGTATCTATTTTAGTACTTCTTCCTAACACTCTCCTTTGCTTGCTTGGTGTCTTTATTTGAACAGCAGTTTCTACTAAATGTTGTCTTACTCTCTGCCTGTTCCTACTATAAATGAAGTCAGGTCTGGGGAGGTGTAAACTTTAGGTAATGTTAACCAACAGAAATAAATACAAAACAAGAGGCAATGTGTTAGCGGAGCTACACCAGGAGGTAGTCCGGGCTCAAGTATCAAGAGACACATAGCTCCTTACAGCACACCACACTCTCAGCAATCGAAGAGACAGGAGCAGAGCTAGTTGGAAAATGTTGAGAAAAACAAATAACTTTTGTGTCTACATTTTCAGCTGAAAATTTCTATTTTTCAGCAAAAAATTGAATATCAGAGTATTTGGGCCAACAAAATGAAAGATTTTTTATTTGGAAATGCTGTGCTGCCTCATGGGAGTTGTAGTTCAGGTTGCTACTCCCGCTGCTCCCATTCTTTTCTAGGGACGGGGCTCTTTAGTTGGACTACATCTCTCATGATGCATTACACTCTTCCTTTTGGGGAAGTGGGGCATCATGGGAGTCCCAGGCTGTGGTGCAGCATGAGAGATGTGGTCTGACCAGTGAGCCTGACCAATAGACTAATTGAAGAGACTATGGATTTAAGGTCACCAAACTATATCTTTCATAGGCACTGCAGCAGCATGTCCAAATCACATTTGTTTTTGTGTGTTCTTTATTTAATGAAAAATCTAAATTTCCCATGGAAAGCAGACACTTTTTATGAAAAAAGTAGTTGAATTTTCTATGGAAAAACAGTTTTGATGGAACATTTCCCACTAGTCATATCTAGTATGTTACTCACATAATGATAGTACTAATGGAAAGTGATCTGTGCATTCATCCCAATGGAAGAGTTCCCACTACTGGCCTTGGAAACGGATCGATCTGGTCTCGCCATAATCTCCATTAGGAATTTTCTGATATTTAGCCCTTATGACAACAGCTAGGCCTGACGTCTCTTGCATCTCAGAAATGGTCATCGGTGCCTTGGGTTTGTAGGAAAGCCATTGAGTTTGGAGAAGGGCTGTTATTGGCAGAGAAGATAAAGGACATGGGGCCAGTCCCACACTCTCCATTCAACCTCCTGGGAGGCTCCCTCTGTCTTTTGCTGCTCCCTGGTCCCACTCTCCTGCCTCTGACCCAGCAGCAAGGCAGGTAGCTCAAAGTGGCATCAGTAGCTTGTGGCAGTACAGCCTAGTGCAGCTCTGTGTTGAAGAGGCAGAAAGGGAGCATTCTTTGGGCAGTTCTGGAGGACTGGGGCAATCTAGGGTGGTGGGACAGTATCACAGAAAACAGACACAAAGGATAGAGTTAAACATGAATCCTTTTACATACTGAAGAAAATACACAGAAGGGAAAAGAACATAGTGATTGCCAGACTGGATCAGACCCGAGGCCCATCTAGCCCATGATCCTATCTCTGACAGTGGCCAGTGCCATATGCTTCAGATGAAGGTCAAGAACCAGGTGTGGGATAACCCACACCCATACTGGATCTGATCCTGGTCTCTAATAGTTAGAGATTGACTTAAGCCACGTAACATGATGTTTAATGTCTCTTCCAAAATGTTTTGGAACCATTAATTGTGATCATTCTGGATATCCATATAAATGTCCAATCTCTTTTTTGATCCTTGCTAAATTTTTGGCCTTAAAGACTTCATGTTGCAATGAGTTCCACACTTCCACTTCATGTGGCAATGAGTTCTAATTAAACTTTTTGTACAAAAAAGTATTTTGTTTGATTGGTTTTCAGTTTGCTACTTTTCAATTTCATCGAACATCCTCTTATTCTGAGGGAACAGAAAAAAAAGGAGAAAAGAACAGAAAACAGAATCAATTGTAAATTCTTCTTACTTAGTTGAAGGTTGATAACTAGGTAAATATATCCCAGGAAGAGAGATGCCATGTATCAAAATAGTGTTACACCTCCTCGGCACTCTTCCCAGGCTACCTAGTGAGAAACCTGTTTCTCCTTCCACCCAATGGTTAAGAGATAGAACAATGTGTTCACTATTCCCCTTTCCACCAGTTCTCTTTCTGGGGTGGGGCACAAAAAATCCTCTCACGTGTCTTAGATGCAGGATTTTAGAAGGTTGCCATCTGTGGGTGCTGGGGTGTGGATTATTCTCTGAAATGTGCACTCCTCAGCTGTGTTCACCATGGTGGGGCCTGATCCTGTTTCCTCCACCCCAAAATGCCATTGACTGCAGTGGGAGCATGGTTGGGCCCCATATGCTGCAGAAACACTCTGGATTTAGATGTTACAAAGTCAAATCACTCATCAGAAATGTACTGTACAGGAAGTCTTATAGTTCTGTTAGTCTATAAGGTGCCACAGGATTCTTTGCTGCTTCTACTGTACAGGAAGTCTCCAAAGAAAAATAGAGCTGTTTCAGTGCCCATCTAGCTTCCCAAATGACCCATTGTCATACTGGCTCTTCTTGTATAGAGGAACAGTGGGGGAGCAGGGCAAGGGAGGGAGTCCATGGTAGGGCAGGAGTGAGCTGTGCAGAACAGCTCTGCTGAGTGCCTGGGGATGATGCCTCTTCTTCCTTCTTTGCAGTTTGGTCCCTTTACGTTTATCTTAAATGCGCTCTCTGCTGCAGGGCATGGATCAGCGGTCATGTAGCACTCCCCGTCAACGTGCAGTAAAAAGGTGAACAGAATGTTGGGAATCATTAAGAAAGGGATAGATAATAAGACAGAAAATATCATGTTGCCTCTATATAAATCCCTGGTACGCCCACATCTTGAATTGAGTGACCACATCTGCACGCAGTATCTCAAAAAAGATATATTGGAATTGGAAAAAGTTCAGAAAAGGGCAAAAAAAAATGATTAGGGGCCTGGAACAGCTTCTGTATGAGGAGAGATTAATAAGACTGGGACTTTCCAGCTTGGAAAAGAGACGACTAAGGGAGTAATATAATAGAGGTCTATAAAATCATGACAGGTGTGGAGCAAGTAAATCAGGAAGTGTTATTTCCTCCTTCTCATAACACCAAATGAAATTAATAGGAAGCAGATTTAAAACAAATAAAAGGAAGTATTTCTTCACACAATGCACAGTCAGTCTGTGGAACTCTGCCAGTGGATGTTGTGAAGGCCAAGACTATAACAGGATTCAAAAAAGAGCTAGATAAATTCATGGAGGATAGGTCCATCAATGGCTATTAGCCAGGATGGGCAGGGATGGTGTCCCTAGCCTCTGTTTGCCAGAAGCTGGGAATGGGAGACAGGGGATGGATCACTTGATGATTCCCTGTTCTGTTCACTCCCTCTGGGGCACCTGGCATTGCCCACTGTCGGAAGACAGATTGATGGGCTAGACCTGGGCCAGGGAAGCTACTGATCCAACCAGGACCACATTTGGTGATGAATCCTGGTCAGGTGCCACCTGGGGCCCTCTGCACATATGCTAAGAAGCAGCTCTCCGCTCTGGAAGATGATCTTAGAACAGTGTTTTTCAAACCGTGAGTTGTAACCCAGTTCTGGCCGGGTTGCGGCAGGTAAGGCACTGGGTCGCTTTGCTCTGGTCAGCACCCGAGTGGGACGTTAAAAGCCCTCAGGGGTGCTGCCCAGCTAAGGCAGGCTAGTGCCTACCTGTTCCGACACCGCGCTGCGCCCTGACAGCGGCCGGCAGTGGGTCCAGCTTCTGGGCAGGGGGGCCATGGGGCTCTGTGCGCTTTCACCACCCCGAGCACCGGCTCCGCACTTCCCCCCAAACCCAGAACCCCCTCCTGCACCCCCGCGGAGCTGGCAGCAGGGGGGCGAGGGCCATGCGGGCCCCAAGAGGGCAGCAGGAAAGGGGGGCAGTGGGAGGCAACGCCCCAACCCCACTGCCAGGGACTCGGTGCCAACCTTCTGATCCACCTTAACCAGGGCCGGCTCCAGACCCCAGCGCGGCAAGCACATGCGTGGGGCGGCCCTTTCCCGGGAGGGGGGGGGGCGGCAGGCTGGGCCGGCGGACCTGCCGCAGTCATGCCTGCGGGAGGTCCACCGGAGCCCCGGGAGCAGCGGACCTGCCACAGGCATGACTGCGGAGAGGGCGCTGGTCCCGCGGCTCGGCTGGACCTCCCGCAGGCATGACTGCGGCAGCTCCACTGGAGCCGCCGGACCTGCGAACCGTCCGCAGCCGCGGGAGGTCCAGCCGAGCCACGCGGGACCAGCGGACCCTCCGCAGTCATGCTCGCGGGAGGTCCGCTGCTCCCGCGGCTCGGGGGCGCCTCCCGCGCATGACTGCTTGGGGCGGCCGAATATATAGAGCCGCCCCTGACCTTAACGCATCTCCCCGCGTGGCTGCGATTCCTGCGTGGGGTGTTGCCCGGGGAGCGGAGGGGGCTGGCGCGCGGCCCCGCCCTGCAGGCTTCTCCCTCCCCAGCTGCGTCAACTTTGTCTCAGTCGCCGCTGGGTCGGGGCGGGGCGCGTGGCGTGGGGCTGCCGGGACCGGCCGCGGGAGGGGGCAGGCTCGCAGCAGCGTTGGGGCTTTTCCCGTCGCGGGGCAGGCCGGGCTCGGTGGGTTTCCCCTGGGAGCCCGGGCTTCCTCCCCGCCGCCCCACTGCGTGCCAGGAAGAGCAGAGGGACCTTTCCCCGGCGGTGGCCTGTGTCCCAGGCTCGTCATGCTGCGCACGGGAGGCGTTTACGCCGTGAGAAAGAGGAAGAAGCCGGCGCAGAAAAGGTAGGTGTGTGTGTGGAGGAGCTCCCCTTCCCCGAGCCTGTGTAAATCGGGGCTTTGCGGGGCTGGCTGGGCTCCGCTGCCTCTGTTTGCTTCAATCAAAGGGCAGGTGTTTCCTCTGCCCCTGGCTCCTGCTCGCCCCAGTGTTCAGGCAGGTTGTCCCCTGGCTCCAGTCCTTCTCACTGGTGCTCTTCAGCGTCCCGGGGTTCCTTTCCCCCCTGCCCCCTGGACAGACCTCACAAGGCTGGGTTCTCTGCTCTCCCTTTCCTCCCCCTTGCCTCACCTATGTCTAAAGTATTGGCTCCAGAGCTGGTTGTAAAATACACTCAGAGAGAGGCCTGGGTCTCTGGGATGGGGCTGCTGAAACAGCTGGCGGATTCTCTGATGCCACTTACATCCCGTCTGGACTGCGCTGTTTGACTCTGAAATCCGAAATTCTCCAAAGACTCCCACACAAGTTCACGCTGAAGATATGTGCTTCCGCAGGCTCACTTAGCAGCTCCGCTCCAAAGACAAGCTGACTCTTAAAAAAAACCATTCCCAGGGAGCACAAGGGTGTTGTTTCCTGGTTTGGGAATTCCAGTCAAAGTCCTTCCCAGGTCTTTTAAAGTTATAAATTCCCTTTGGGGCTGTGAGAACTTGACGGAAATCTCCAGGAAATGGAAAGGGCAGTGGTTTGTGGAGTTTGGGACATTTGCGCTAAGTAATCTAAGGATGACAATCCAGGCTCTGGGCCGGGTTCTTAGGATGTCCTACAAGTAGGTCGGGGTGGTGGAGACACTGGGCTATACTTGTACTAATAAAACGAATCAGGTTTTTCTTCCCAGTGCCCTAGAGGAAAGAACAAGGAGTACTTGTGGCACCTTAGAGACTAACAAATTTATTTCAGCATGAGCTTTCGTGAGCTACAGCTCACTTCTTCGGTTGCATAGAATGGAACACACAGACAGGAGATATTTATACATACAGAGAACATGAAAAGGTGGAAGTATGCATACCAACAGGAAGAGTCTAATCAATTGAGATGAGCTATCACCAGCAGGAGAAAAAAAATTTTTCCTTCCTCTGGAGCTGCAGTGAGAGAGGTAGAAACCTTTGCCCTTGCTGGAGTGCCAAGTCAGGGCAAAAGATAATGGCTCTGATTCGTCACAGCTTTGCGCCTGTGCAGTCACTAAGGCTTTCAGATCAGAAAGATGAGTGCTTCTCGCTCACTTTGCATGGGTGTAAATGATTGCACAAGTTTTGGGGAAATGGGGGATCAGGTTTCCCCTGCTGTATCCTTGAGATTTCCAAAGCACTTACCATTCCAAAATGTCTACTGGGTTAGTGTTGAAACATTATCGTATAAATGTTTTATATACGTATCAGATTAAAATTAAGTTTAATATAATATAAAAGGAGTAATGAAATGCCTTGAAACAATAAAGTTTGAAATGAAACAATTTGACATTATCAGAATGATTCATTTTGACTTTTTCCCATCAAAAAATTCATTGAAATTGATACATTTTCTGATGGAAAACTGTTCTGTCAAAAGTTCTGCAACTAACTCTACATGTGACCATATCCCAGACCCAGAGCATTCCAAGCACTTGGCAGTCCCTCCTCAGACTGTGCCAGGACTGGAAGACAGAGAGACATAGGTGGGGCAAAGTGCAGTAGGAAGGGAAATTATGTCTGTTAAAGCAGAGCTGTTTGGTCCAATGTCAATTCATTCAAATTGTTGGGGGGTGGGGAATAGGTTAAATACCATTTGTAAATATAATTAATATATGAAATGCTATTAATAGGCATCCCATATATGCAAGACAAAGTCATGAGTATGTATCTACTTATCTTACCTCTCAGTTCTTTGTTTAACTATGCAATATACATTGCTGCCCCAAACAGAAAACCCTAACTGATGTTATTAATTTACAGCACAGGCACTATTGCAGGTTCACCAGCTTGCAATGGTTAAGCTTCCTGCAGTGTTTCCCATGCTGAGTGTAGAGCAGTGGTTGGTGACCCCTTTCGCACAATGAATGCGACACCCCCCCTCCCCCATATAAATTAAAAACTCTTTTAAAATATTTAGCACTATCATAAATGCTGGAGGTAAAGCAGGATTTGGGGTGGACGCTGATAGCTCGTGACCCCCCATGCAATAACCTTGCAACCCCCAGTTTGAGAAGTACCGGTGTAGAGGAATACTGTAGCAAATGTAAGTAGAATGCTGTGGTGTGATAGTGTATAACAAATCCAGTTGTCTTTGCCCTGTTAGAGAACAGTTTTATTTCCAGCAACACCCATGCTGTTTATGTTGGTGGCGCTAAGTTTGTTGACAGTTCCATCATAAATTCCGGTGGGAGAAACTTGCTTTGGGCCGCAGCCCAGTGTGTGTTTGCTGAGTTTCGCACTGTAAAACATACACATATAATATAGCTGTGTCTTGTCATGGCTCCGACAAGTAAACAAATTCACAGAGCTGACCCATTTAGTTGCTATGCTCTGCCTTCCGATGCATGTGGTTCAGTTTATGATGCTAGTTGATAATCGCCCGATAGCACCCACTATTGGGAAAATATTTGTTGTAGCACCAAGTGGGGAGCCTCTTGTTACTCAGCAGTAACTCCTTTGGCCAATGAAGGAGCAGTGTTGCTGGGTACTCCTGTGCAGTTGTTGGCAGGAAGGATTGCAGTTTGTGTGTGTTTGGGTCCTATGAATGGGGAATTAAAGAGAGTGAAATGGGATAGTAGGGGGTCTCATGGTCTTCATTGGGACACAGGACCTAGACAGACCAATTTTTAATGTATTAGCCCTGCAGAAGAAAAATCTCAAGTTCTAGTGTGGAAGAACTTGCTCTAGGAACTCCACTGAACCACCTTAAAATGGGAGAAGTAGGCTGTCTAGTTTGGATGTGAAGGGACTTCTTCATTTCTCATGCTGGGAGCTGGAAGTGCTTATGAGCATAATTGTACTGTTCTCTTTAAAGCCAGGCTGGCACGGCTAGGGAACGTTCTAAGAGAAGTGCTACAGTAAAGCAGGGGCAGAGTAGCTTTAAGGATGATCCTGGCTTCCTGATTCTAACAGAGACCCTTGTTCAATGTGTGAAGAAAGTGACTTTCAGTGGTTTTTTACCAGTGTCACATGGCAGTGCTTTTATGCAATGTTAAGGCCAGCATGCGTGGGGAGAGGCAGGAGTGGATTGCGGAGCACGTTAGTGTAACTTGGTATTGTGAACCGTCTATATGGTCAACATTTTCTGGTAGGAATTAGGATTTCATTTCTTCCAGAAAGAAGTTACGTTACACAACTTTGAGTTAAACGAGGCAATTTGAAATAATACTCAGCCCTTATAAAGTGCTTTTCATCTGTAGATCTCAAAGCACTTGACAAAGGAGGTCAGTATCATTATTTTGCATCTGGGAAACTGAGGCACAGAGAGGTGGGCCAAGCAACTAGCCTGAGGTCACCCAGCAGGCCAGGAGCAGAGCTGGGACACCTGAATTCCAGGCCAGTGCTTTATCCACTAGGCCAAGTTTTTAGAACATTCGGCACCATGAGGGCTTGAATCTCTGTTTGCCAGCACTTTGCTGTCGTTTGCACTAGTGCTAAGCAGGTGGCAAACATTGTCAGATCACAATGGTTGCATATTATGCCTACTTAGCCCTGATGAAAAGCACTGCTCATGGAGCTGGGCACTGGCAAACCAGATTGGTTTTGGACACAAGTTGTTGTTGGTTTGAAAGGCCTGGTCTACACTAATGGGGGGGGGGGGTCGAACTAAGGTACGCAAGTTCAGCTACGCGAATAGCGTAGCTGAACTCGAAGTACCCTAGTTCGAACTACTCACCCGTCCAGACGCCGTGGGATCGAAGTCCGCGGCTCCAAGGTCAACTCCGCCACCGCCGTTCGCGGTGGTGGAGTTCCGGAGTCGACCGGAGCGCGTGGGGAGTTCGAACTATCGTGTCTTGATTAGACGCGATAGTTCGAACTCCGAGAAGTCGAACTCTCCGCGTCGACCCGCGCGGTAAGTATAGACCTACCCAAAGAAATAGCAGTTGACAAAAATGTCAGCTGTATGATGTGTGAGCGTGGTGAATGTCTGGAGGAGGCTCCCTTGAGGAGAAATAGTTATCCTTTGCATTACAGCTGGATTAAATACTGCTTTGAATCGCATTACTGTGTGTGAGCTCGCTGGAGGAACCAGATCCAAGAGGACTGATTGGGTAATAGGATGGGTAATGAGCTAGGATATCGTCCCCCAGGTTGCTGTATGAAACCAGCACAGGCTGGCAGTAACTGACAGTCACTAGGTAACAGCTGCCTTTCGGACAGGAGCTGGTCTCGCTCCAGCTACACAGTGTATGTGTGTGCGCTTTACAGATGCCACTGCCAAGGCAGCCTCAGCAAAGAGGACAAGCAGGGAAGTGACGTAGGACTGAACTGTCCTTCCACCACCAAGACAGGTGGTCTGGTCAGGACAAGGTGAGACAGAAGGGTAAGGTTGTAAAGCTTCAGATCTGAGCAGCTGGGAATTTCCCTGGTATACATTATTTACTTTATGGGTAAGTAGTCTGGTTAAGGTGGAACCCCAGCTATTCTGTACAGACTATCCCTTTCCCTATGATTTCCCCAGTGTCTAATGAACAACCTGTGCCTCTTTACAACATCTTCTCATCCATGGAGACCTTGGGAGTTCCTTGTGTGTTGAGCCAGGAGCATTAAAGAGGAAGCTATTGTAGAGGCTGTTTAATTTAAGCCTTCTTCCTAGTAACCTAAATTTAGCTCCCTCTTTCTGACACTTTCCTGCATCGTTGGTGAGTAGGTACCATAGAGTCCTCCACAGACCACTCTCAATGTTCATCTGGATGCTACAAGAGATCCTCCACTCTTGTACCTGACTGGCAACTCACCAAAAGCCTCCCACTGCCTCAGCATACTCAATTCTCATTATTTCTGAGGAGAGCCTCTTGTATCATTGCTGTCTGGCTTAAAAATCACATTGTGTGAGCTGAAAATACTGGGAAATACTTTGACCATAATACTTCCACTCATACTGAGTAGCACCTTGCTGCACAAGTGCTGCTTCAGTGTTGATGTGTTGGGGTGAGAGCTGCTATTGAGCATGGATAGCTGGATCACATAATGCAGTATCAAGTGCTGAGTAGCCTTGTATGCATCTTTGTGGATCTCTCCCATCACTTCCTGGGAAAGAAGTGGAAGAGTATTAAGGAAAGGGTGTTAATTTTCTAAGCGCAGCTCTCCAGCTCCAGAGTACAGGATTTCCTTCTAGTGCTACTAACAATCGCTGAGTGAGCTTTGATGTGAACAGAGCTTACGTGGAGTTCAAATGCAAGTGCCTCTGGTCATTCTGCTTGCTCTTGGTGACTGTAGTGAGCAGGTGATGACCATGTAATCTTGAATGGGGAGTCCTCCTGAAGCCTGTCTTTGGGAGATTGGTCCCTTCACCACCCATGCTGGTGCCCACCTAGACCTCTTTAATGACATGCGGCTGCATGCCTGTAACCCACCATTGAAAACAACCTGCCAGTTTTCTTGTTTTGTTTTTTTTAAGTGACTTACCCAAGGGCTCAGAACAGCTCAGTGGCAGAGCCAGGAATAGAACTCAGGTAGGGCTCTTGGGTCAAGCCACTGGCTAATGTTATAGCCACTGACTAATGCTGCCTTTCTCTTGCTAGATGCAGTTTTCTTGGGGCTCTCTTAAACAAGTGGACAAAGAACATGCAGGCGACTATTTGATGATGATTAAGATGACAGTGGTGCACAGATGGAGTTTGGGAAGGGCCTAGCAGAGGGGGATGTGACTTGTGCCAGGTTTACGCTGATAGTTCCCTTCTTATTTGCATTTTTCTTTCCCTCTGTTAGCCCGAAGCCACCACCTCCTGAGGGCGTCCTGTCAAACCCCTCCAAGCGGCACCGGGACCGCCTCAATCAGGAGCTGAACAAACTGACGAGCTTGCTGCCCTTCCCTGAGGATGTCCAGGCCAGGCTCGATAAGCTTTCCGTCCTCCGGCTGATTGTAGGATACCTGAAAGTGAAGCGCTACCTCATGGGTGAGTGTCAGCAACTCAATGAGACTCCTGTGCTGGGACTGGGAGGGCTTCCTGGCTTGATGGTGTTCAGGGATCTGCTAGGCAGCATTTTATCTTCTTCTGACCCAGACGGCGTCACAGTCCTGAATGCAATTTGTGCCAGAATGAGCTGCCACTGGAGAGGAGGGAGCAGTCTTAGGGCAGGACAGACCATGCTTCCTAGGAAGCTGGATTGATGCTCCCTGTTTGTTCGTTGAGGCCAGGAGAGCAGAGTGGCTCAGGGCTGTGCTTTTAACTCATTACTATTAAGCTTTAGTGGTCGGAGGAAACGGGCCATGGGAGATTTGTCCTTGCTTAGAGGATGGATTTGGGAGGTTGAGGCAGAGCAGGCTAGCATCCCCACCCTGAGTGGGGGAAGGCAAGCTCACTTGTCAAACTCTGAGCAAAGACTTCTGGGAAGAGGAGGAGTCTGAGGCCCTTTTATAATCGTCGCTGTTCTGTGACTTAGTCAGTGCTTGTGAGAGTAGCTTGTGGGAGGAGGTGCTGCCCAGGTAGGAACATTCCTTCTTGATGAAGCCTGTTGGCTCTGTGTTGGAGAAGACCTTGGGGATCAATATTACTAAGCACTTTGGGGAACGGGCCTGTACGCAGGTTCGTGAGACTGTCTGGTTTTGAGAATCTGCTCCATCTAGATATTCATCAGAGGGTTGGCTCCAGAAATCTCACTTTCCGGGTGCAGTGCTTCTAGGAATGAGGATAGAAATCTCACTCCTTCCTCCCCTGTCTGTTTGCTTTTGCTCCTGGGAAATACAGAGGATGCAATGGGGAAAGAGGAGATACTTGTAGGTGGCCAAGTGCTTAGAAACATAAAATGGAAAGCACCCAGACTCACCATTGCCTGATGCCTGGAGTTGCAGGGAAGGTATCATGGAGAACGCTAGTGGAGGATCCCTGTGCTTTTGAGAAAGATGAGAATCTCAGCCAGGGAGTCCTAGGCCAACATTTTATTCTTGCTCTTTGCTTTGACTAATAGTGCAAGAATGCATGTGGTAAAACATCTAATCCTATGTAGGCTCCTCAGGTAACCTTGATGTCTCATGCATCCGACGAAGTGGGTATTCACCCACGAAAGCTCATGCTCCAAAACGTCTGTTAGTCTATAAGGTGCCACAAGACTCTTTGCTGCTTTTACTTGATGTCTCAGTTGTGGTCCCAGTTTTACGGGAGCAAGAAGCAAAACTTTCAGCCATAACCTTCCTCTGTCTTGACATCTTTAATATGCTAAATATTAAAGAGGGGGTTTCAAAAATGCACAGTGTTGGCCTATCTCTGCTGCCCACTGATTTCAAAGGTAAAACTCCTACTGCTGTCAAGGGGAGTAGTTAGACCAATGCTGAATGATTCGGAAAATCCCTATTGTGATAAGTTTTATCCTAATTTTAGTTGAATGATACTTATCTCCATGTGTAAGCCTTAGTAGTTCTACCCAGCGGACAGAGGGATTGAGGTAGGGTAGTATTTAGCGAATGTAGGACACTCTAAAAAACAAGTAACTTTTTCTGTCTGGGAATTTGAGAGAGTTGTTCTGGTGTCCATTTTCAATGTAGAATCTGCAAGGTGGTTTGTGATCCCACTGAGTACATCCTAGGTCGGGCTGGTCAAAATTTTCCCATAAAAAAAAATATATGGTGGAAAATTGTGCTTTTAACTAATTGAAAATTGTCACAGAAAATGGCTGCTATCCTCAGTTTTCTGATTTTTAATTGGAAAATTCCCTCCCCTTCCCCCACCCCCAAAAATAAATATTCAGCTACAAGCCAAACAATGTTTCAGTTTTGGGTTTTCAATGAAGAGTCAAAATTTCCTGTACGGGAAAAAATAAAAGTTTTTTATTTTCATCTAGCTCTGGTCCTGGGGTTTGTTTTGGTTGGCCTGGGCTTGGCTGAAATACCATGGTATTGTAAAGGGGCTGGTTCAAGACAAACTACATCCTGTTTCCGCATCACAGAAACATGCAGACTTACACAAGGAGAACTGAAAGAAAGATGTAGGTCATGGGTGGATGTATTATGTATCTTTGGAACCGTTACGACATTGTGGGAGCTCTAGTACTTTTCACTGGGCACAAAATGAAATGTGAATCTTGATGCTTCTGCTTAGTTTTCCAAACTCCTGGAGCGGGGTAGGGGAGAAAAGTACAGTTGTGTGCGCAGGGCCGCCCAGGGGGGGCAAGAGGGGCAATTTGCCCCAGGCCCCGAGCCCCACAGGGGCCCCCACGAGAGTTTTTCAGGGCCCCTGGAGCGGGGTCCCTCACTCGCTCCGGGGGGCCCGGAAAACTCTTGCGGGACCGGGCGCAGGAGCTTCTTCGCTCCTGGTCTTCGCCGGCGGGGGGTCCTTCCGCCCCGGAGCGGAAGGACCCCCCCCTGGCGAATTACCGCCGAAGACGGAGCGGGACCCGCCGCCGAAGCGCAGCCCGGTCTTTGGCGGTAATTCGGCGGCATGGGGCCCTTCCGTTCCGGGACCCGCCACCGAAGTGCCCCGAAGACCCGCGGCGGGGGGCCCCCCGCTGCCGAAGACCAGGCTGCGCTTCGGCGGCGGGTCCCGCTTCGGCGGTAATTCGGTGGCGGGGGGCCCCCGCCGCGGGTCTTCGGGGCACTTTGGTGGGGGGTCCCGGAACGGAAGGGCCCCCTGCTGCCAAAGACCCCGGCCCCCGGAATCCTCTGGGCAGCCCTGTGTGTGCTGTCTGTGTTTGATAGACAGCTCTGGACAGCACTCACATATGGTGATGGACGCACTGTAGGTACTTAGCTATAACAAGAAGATATTGTCAATTGGAATATTTTATTCAGTACAATCATGTAAGTTTTAAATATTTCTGTTGCATCAGGCTGCAGAAAATCTCTGCATTTGAGCTCGGTAAGGGTGGGACTTGTTCTGTACTGCCTCCATCAACATGATTTATTTCATAGCAAAGAGATAATTGATCTGGGCTGCTATACAGTCAGATCAGCCTTTGATGTGGCATCCTGGGAAGTGTTTCGCTTTGGAGAGGCTGGGATGGGAGGATGGAGTCACTGTCTATTTTTGGTCTTCCTCTGGGCAGAGAGACTGTGTTGTTGCAGAGAGACGCTGTATCTGTGCCCCCACTGCATTGGGGCACTGTGGTGTGCACCCCTGAGTGTTCTGCCGTAACGTTGCATTAGCAGGATTTTTGAACTGGCTGTGGCTCAGACCTGAGAACAGCAGGGCCAGTTTGTGGGTTCAGGGAGGTGCTCAGGACATGCCGGGGGTGGTCATGCTTGCAGGGAGGGGTCATGGACTTGAAGTTGGGAGAGAGCTGAGCTCTAGTCCTGCTTCTGCTGCCACTGACCCACTGCGTGCCCAGGATGCACTCATTTGGGGGTCCTCCATGTTTGGAGGCTGCGCACCCATGGTTTCGTCACTGCTTATTGGAGTTGTGGATTCTCATCCCCTCCAAAAACCTTAGGTGTCTCAAGACAGAGGCTTTTATGAAGACTTTGGCCTTGAGGTCTCTACCTTTATTTTTCCTGTAAAATGTGGCTTACAGCTTCTGAAGAGCTCACAGGGCCATTGTGCCTTAATGGTTTCGTGCTGAGAAAGCACTTTGGGATCCTCCAATGGGAGCTGGAAGAGTGAGGGCAGAGGATTAGAAGTGCTTTGTGTCTGGCTGACTAAGGAACAGCACCCATGGTTCCATTCAGCCCTCCGTTGTTAGAAGAGTGGTAGCTCTGGCAAGCCTTACCCAGGGGCTCCCATCGGAAATGCGGCATCTTCCTGGCTCTCTCATGGATGTGCAGGTCTCCTGGGAGTTCCCATCTAACTACAGGGTATGAGGAGTTCATAGCCCACTGCTGTTAATTTTAATAGTTTAATTTTCTGCTCAGGCTGCAGTTGGAACAAGCCCCACTCTGAGCCTTTGCCACCAACTGTACAACCATCACCTCTGTTGGCATCGGCTCGGGCATCTCCCTTTGCTCTTCACCCCACTGCCTTCTGTAAGAAGTCCATTACCAAGCCTGTCCTACTTGTCTTAGAGATAGGGTTGCCAACTTTCTATTTGCCGAAAACCGAATACCCATGCCCTACCTCTGCCCTGAGGCCCCACCCCATGCTCCCGCCATCCTCCCTCCCTCTGTCGCTTGCTCTCCCCCACCCTCACTCACTCACTCATTTTCATGGGGCTGGGGCAGAGGGTTGGGGTACAGTGGAGGGAGGGCGAGGCCTCTGGCTGGGGGTGCAGGCTCTGGGGTGAGGCCAGGGATGAGGGGTTTGGGGTACAGGAAGGC
Source organism: Mauremys mutica (assembly GCF_020497125.1). Lineage (NCBI taxonomy): Eukaryota > Metazoa > Chordata > Testudines > Geoemydidae > Mauremys > Mauremys mutica. Next base: position 70,389,662 of record NC_059081.1, on the reverse strand, counting down.
ACTCAGAGCTGGGGCAGGGAGTTGGGGTGTGGGAGGGGATGTGGAGTGTGGGTTCTGGGGGGGAGTTTGGGTGTGGGAGGGGGCTCAGTGCTGGGGCAATAGGTTGGGGTGCGGGAGGAGATTTGGGGTGTGAGCTCCAGGCAGTGCTTACCTCAGGCAGCTCCTGGAAGCGGTGAAATGTCCTCTGGCTCCTAGGCGCAGGGACGGCCATGTAGCTCCATGCGCTGCCCCTGCTTCTAGGCACTGTCCCCACAGCTCCCATTGGCCACAGTTCCCGGCCAATGGGAGCTGTGGAGCCGGCGCTCGGAGTGGGGGCAGTACGCAGAGCTCCCATGGCTGCCCCTGTGCCTAGGAGCCAGAGGGACATGCTGGCGGCTTCCCGGGGGTGCCTGCCTTGCTGTGCCACTGTCCAGACTTTTAACAGCCCGGTTAGAAGCTGCCTGGGTCCCTTTTCAACCGGGCATTCCAGTCGAAAACCAGACGCCTGGCAACCCTACTTAGAGATGAAGGCCACCTTGTCTCAGCAGTGGCAAAGAATTTGGTGATGTCTGCAGACATTCATCATTCCCCACCCCCCAAAAAGAAAACCATAACAATTTTAGCAAGCTGCTTGCTGTACCAGAGCCTTTGCAGGTGTCTGATTCAAGATGGACATACTCTTAGCCCTTTTCTGGTATGTACAAGGGGAAAACTCAACTGTGGCAGAAAAGTGATACTGAAAGAGCTGGGAGGGGAAAAAATCTCATTTTGGAAATATTTCTCCAACAATTCTGTCACAGCAAAGACTTTGTCAGATTTGAGGCCTAATAAATTTATTTTCGAACTGTAAACAACCAATTGTGGAAAATTGTGCAGGTTCTGGAGAATTCGTTTTTATTGTAATCCACCACTCTTCAAAATGTTTTATTAAAGAATAGACACTATCTATACCGGGGACTCTGGAGACACACTAATCTCTTCTGCCCCCTCTGTGGCTTCTTCAGCAGCAGAACTAATGCTCTGGTGTTTTTAGAGCTTTTCTGATTTTTGTGATTTATGCTGGAGGTCAAAAATATGAGAGATCAATAGGGCAAAGTGTTATGTAAATAAAAGTTAAACCAACAAAAAGAAGACCATTGCACTAGGTGTAATTTGACTTCTATGTTTGGGGGGAGGAGGGCAGCTCCAGTCAGGTCAATGGGGCTGCATGTGGGGGGAGGGGCAAATTCTACACCTGCCCGAGGCTTGCAGTTTCAGGGGGCAATGCCCCCTGCCCCTATGCCCTTGCAGTTCAGTTAATTTCTAACGTGTTTGGCATGGGAGTGGTTAGAATAAGTCAGACCTTGCCAAATGGAAAATGGCATGATTGGTAAGCAAAGAAATATAACTGTAGAAACGGAATTGTTGTCACCATGCCTCGGTGGGTCACAACTGAGAATACCAAATTCAGGACAAGTTGCTGACCAGCCCAAAACTGGTGGTTATTCTTCCCTAAGATGGACCGAACCAGCAACAAAAGTAAACTTCCGTCTCACCACACTGGCTAAGAAGAAGACAGAAGTGCAGCCTCCTTAGGGATCCCAGTCCTGGATTCAACACCAGACACTAGTCTTGAAAATGAGTGGTTATTGAAAGCCAATTTCATCAAACCAAAGGGTTCTTCTGATCCCAAAGGACCCGCCACACATCCAGGTCAATACATAACTCAGATCTTACCCAGAAATCACACTGTTGCCAATCTCTTAGTATCTAAAATCTAAAGGTGTATTTATAAAAAGAAAGAAGGAAAGGTGAGAATTAAAATTGGTTAAAGGAATCAAATACATGCAGTTCTTGGATCAGCTTTGGAACAGAGATGGAATAAACTGCTGGCTTGTTAAATCTCTAGTTGCTTCCAAATCATTGGAAGGACCTCTGTCCCTTGGTTAGAATGCTTCCATTAGTATGAATCCATAATCCAGAGGTTTGAGCAGGAAAGAGGCAAAATGGAGATGTTTCCAGGACCTTTTATAGCTTCTGCCATGTGGAGGGAAAGTCATTGTCCCAAAAAAGCCCTCAACATAGTTTGTGGAAAAGTACAGGCACAAGGTGGAGTTTAGTACCACATGATCTAGTCACATGCCCTTGCATGCTTCCATGTGTCATAGCAGGGGCCATTACCCATATTCTAGCTAGAACATCCATCCGGAAAGTTCATTAGCTGGGGATAGGCTTCTTCCATGGCCTATTGTGTTCGTTGATGGGTCGTCAGCTTAAACATTCCCAACATGGTGAGCTGGCTAGAGTGGATGTAAATACCTTGTGGGTGTTACCCAGGAGCAAACACATTTGAAATGCGGGTACATAGTCAATATTCATAACTCCAGATACAGAAATGATACATGAATGTGATTATCCTATTTGTGTTCAGTAAACCCTAACTTTTCCATTCACACCCTACATGACATAGTTTGTACACGTTTTGTAGCAGTTGCCTAACAGTGGTAGCAACAATGATCTACATGGCCATATTTTAATCATATAACATCTCACTTGTTTAAAATGTGCCACTGATAAGTTTTGGATTCTGTCTCAGCCCTGACCTAAGTGATGGCTCTGTCCGTCTTGAAATCCCAGGGCCTGGGCTAAGTGACTCACTGACAAGCAGCCCTGAATCTGTTGTGGGTGCTGATTTGATACAGTTGCATATGCTCACAAGTCCATCCAGCTTGCTCGCTGCTGATCTTTCCTTAGGCGTCTGGGAAGAGAGGAGTAAAATGACACGTGCCTCTTTCTCTGAAGTGCCCATCTGGGAGAATCAAATTCTCGTCAATTGCAGTGTTCAGCCAGTTAAAGGGAATAAGCTGATGTAGTATGTGTGAGTGCACTTGCCATGAACAGCGAGGTTTCACCCAGCCTGGAAGTGGAGGGTTTAGTGCTGTTGCAGCTCTTGCATTGGACAGTAGATCATCTGGATCTCTTATTTGTAAACTGACGTCCCGTTCTGACTTTACGACGCTCCATCCCATAGTCTTCCTATGGGATTCAAGTTACAACGTTTTCAACTTATGACGCGGTTCTCATGAACCAATTGTGTCATCAGTCCAAGGACTGTCTGTATTAGTATGACTGCAGTAGCTGCTAGGGGTCCCAATCCAGATCAGGGCCTGATGGTGAAGAGTGCTGTATAAACACATGGTAAAGGAGAGTTTACAGTCTAATAGACAAGGCAGGTAAAGGGTGGGGGGAAAAGGGAGCTTTATTATCCTCATTTTACATATGAGGCACTGAGGCAAAGAGAGTAAGTGGCCAAAGTCACACCAGGTGTCTGTGACAGAGTTGGGACCGGACCACGGAATTTGTGCCTCAGTCCAGTGCATTCCCCACCAATCGTCCTTTCCCTCAACAGGAAGGAGGTTGCAAAACAGGAAAGGCCATTGGGACTGGGTGAGTTGGGTGCGGATGCCGATCTGCTGATACAAGCTTCCTCTAAAACGCTTGTTCAATTCAGTATCTTCTTCACTCCGTTTTCTTCCCCCATCCCTTTGTGGTCTCTGAAGCTGTGTGTTGCTACAGCCTTAGAAAACCCCTGCCGGGGGATCAGCTGTGATAGATGGAGTCAAGAAAACCAAAGGATTTGTTTTTCCAATAAGCATGTTTTATGATATTTAATATGACACATGATACCCAGTGAGCCCAATTCATTTGTGCAGGAAAAGACTTTAAACTGATTTATTTGGCAAACCAATCTACTTGTGTTTGCCTCTCCAGCTGTCCTCCATAAACGGCAGACTTCCCATGCTGGCAAATTACTCCTCTCCTCGATGGCACAGAAAAGAAGGGAATAAAGCATGTCATAAATTAATGGATTCTCTACTCAGTGAGCTTCTCAGTATTTTATCCCATGGGTGGCATTGCTGATGATTTACACACTTCTAATACTACTGATCTTCCCCTAGCATGCCTGCCGTCCAAGGGTATGTCTACGCTACCCGCCGGATTGGTGGGTAGTGATTGATCTATTGGGGATCGATGTATAGCGTCTCGTCTAGACGTGATACATCGATCCCCGCACGCACTCCCCGTTGACTCTGGAACTCCACCAGGGCGAGAGGCGGAAGCAGAGTCGACGAGGGAGCGGCGGCCGTCGATCCCGCGCTGCGAGGACACGAAGTAAGTCGATCTAAGTCGATCTAAGATACATTGACTTCAGCTACGCTATTCTCGTAGCTGAAGTTACGTATCTTGGATTGATTCCTCCCCCCGACCCCCGCCCAGTGTAGACCGGGCCCAAGGGGCTCCAGTATAGAACATAGTTCAGTTGACAGAATTCTCTGGTGCTTCACAAGCTGATACATCACCCACACTGTGGGTGTGTATAGGTGGGATTGCTTCCTCTGCTGACATGCTGTCTGTTTAAAAGCATAAAGCAACAATGTTGATGAAGTTCAGGTTATTTTTGACATGAGCATTTGCATGGAAGGCTTATATTCCTCCTCAGTGTACATGCTTTAGTCTAAATTAAATCCACATTGTCCCCACATGCCATAGTGGGGAACCTGCAACCCACTGAGTATAGCTCTAATTCATTCCTTTAGTCCTCCATCTTATTAGCGAGGAAGGTGCCACCAGTCTTCAGTATGGATTTTGCATCTCAATGCAAAGCTATTGCAGGAGTATGGCGTAGCTTTTGGTATGTGCCATGCAGTCTTGAAGGTGCTCATGCTACTGATTGATTTTTCTAAAGAGCCCTTGGGCATTGGGACAGGGCACCCAGCTTCCCTTTGCTCCTGTACCCAGAGGAGAGGTGGAAGGGTCTCTTCCATTATCCAGGAAGCCAGAGGAAACTCTGAGCAGGGAGTGTTTAGACAGTCCTGTTGCAACCCAGATACCATATACTCATTATATCTTTTGTGGGTCAACTCCATTGTAACGCTCTCTAAGGGCTGCAGGCCCTCCAAAGTGCAAACTGAGCTGTGCATACCTACAGTATTGAGGAGAGAGGCTGAAATTCTCTCTAGGTCAGTGGACTGTACACCTGCCATTCCCCAGTCATCTGCCCACCAGTTAGATATTTTTCTACCTTTTTATTGGTAGCAGAAGATGACAAGTACTGTCAGCATCCCTATGTCAGTTAGGAAACCTGCCTGGATCCCAGCAAACACGCTTCCAAATAGAGTGATCACCTATTGAATGGAGATCAGAAGAGGGCAGTTAAACCTAATCTGCACAATACTGTAACCTACAGATAATTACTTAGGCCTGGTCTACACTAAGGGGGGGCGGGGTCGAACTAAGGTACGCGACTTCAGCTACGCTAATAGCCTAGCTGAAGTCGAAGTACCTTAGTTCGGGCTACTCACCCGTCCAGACGCTGCGGGAACGAAGTCCGTGGCTCCCCCGTCGACTCCGCCACCGCCATTCGCGGTGGTGGAGTTCCGGAGTCGACGGGAGCGCATTCAGAGTTCGAATTATCGCGTCTAGATTAGACGCGATAGTTCGAACTCCGAGAAGTCGAATGCCGCCCATCGACTCGGCAGGTAAGTGTAGACCTACCCTTAGCAACAGGCTGTTGTGCTGGCAAATGCTCTCCTTGTGGTACACTGAAAATGTGTTAAAACAAGGAGGAGTCCTTGTGGCACCTTAGAGACTAACACATTTATTTGGGCATAAGCTTTCATATTTCTGCGGTGACCTGGAATCCTACACGAAAGCTTATGCCCAAATAAATGTGTTAGTCTCTAAGGTGCCACAAGGACTCCTCCTTGTTTTTGCTGATACAGACTAACACGGCTACCACTCTAAAACCTGAAAATATGGTGTCTTGGCAACCCTAATGAGAAAAGTCATTATTTGTCCCCTTGACAGGCTGGCTGCACGGTGCAGGTTAGGGGCTGCATCTAGGTTCCTTTACTCTATAGGTGAAGTTTAAATTGAACTATTTGGATAGCGGCTACATCATATTTCTGAATTTCATTTTCCTCTCGCATTTGGCTTGGAGAGGTGTCCCATGGCAAGTAGAAATTGTTCCCTACTGGACAAGACACAGGAACAACAGTGGCACTCTGCCAATTTACACTAAATGAGGATCTGCCACAAAGAATCTGATGTGCACAAGGGGGTCTTTTTCATTCTGTTTGTGCAGCGCCTTAGGACAGGCCTATTATGCCCTGACCTCCTGCATAGCACAGGCCAGAGACCCAACCAGTGACTGACCTGTTGTTTGGTAGAGGCGGTTGAAATTGTTCTAGTCTGAAACTTTGACAATTTCAAATTTGGATGTTATGAAATTGAAAAAAATAAAGAGGGGAAAAAATGTAGACAAAACTTTTGCAGATTTTTTTTTTTTTTTTGACCAGCTACAGAGCTGGTCAAAACGTTTCAAATTTAAAAAATAAAAAATCTTCGTACAATTTACACACACACATACACACACCCTTTCCAGCATTATTGTGCAGCTGGTCTGTTCTTACACTAGCTCACAGCCTTAGGGTTTTATAACACTCCATAAAAGTTTTGGCTAACTTTTTATTCCATATAAATGCCTGTCTAACCACTGCTTTGAGCTACTGTTTCCCCATTACAGAAGTTCTTCTGTTTCCCACCTCTTCATTTTCACCTATGTAATCCTTTATCCCCCATCCTCTTACAGAGACAATTATTGCAATAACCTTTCCACTAGGCTAGGAACTGTCCAGCTCAGATTCTTTGATCCAGTTCTGGGACGTCTCTTTCAAGAGTCTTTCAAGGTGGAAGCTCCAATTGCTCTGCCTGTGACTTTCTTTTTGTCTTGCCACGGAAGAGGCCCAGTATGTTTCTTCAATAAGACTGGCATCCCCAGACGGCTTCTGCCCTCCCTGGATTCTGCAATGGACTTCTAATGGTGTGTTTCTGACACGACCCGTTGTCAACAAAGGAATCATGATGTCACACACAGACTCATAGATTTTAAGACCTAGTGGGACGATTACTTAACAAAGGCCGTAGAATTTCACCCAGGAAATCCTGCATCAAGCCTGTAACTTGCAGTTGAGCTAGAACACATCTTTCAAAAGACATCCAATTTTGTTTTAAAAGCTTCAAAGGATGGAGAATCCACCAGGAACTCTCATTGTGTGGGCGGGTGAGGGAAGTTTCACTCTAAGCACGTATTTTTCCAATTCATATTTGAAATTATGGAACAAAATTGAACAAACGTGGGCTCCAAGAATGTGTCTAGGTCCCTTTGTATCCTATCCTTGCCCTCAGTGTATCTACCCTACCCTACCTATCCTATTCCTGCCTTCAGCATATCTACCCTACCCTACCTATCCTATCCCTACCCTCAGCGTATCTACCACTCCTCCCAGTTTAGTGTCATCTGCGAACTTGCTGAGGGTGCAGTCCACGCCATCCTCCAGATCATTAATGAAGATATTAAACAAAACCGGCCCCAGAACCGACCCTTGGGGCACTCCGCTTGATACCGGCTGCCAACTAGACATGGAGCAATTGATCACTACCCACCTTATAGTCCATTCATCCAGCCCATACTTCTTTAACTTGCTGGCAAGAATACTGTGGGATACATCTACGCTGAATCCATGAATACATCTACCGTGGTTATTTTTAGTGCCATAGTGGGACCCCTGTGAGTCCAAGTCTGTAGAGCCAGGCTCTGAGATTCACTGCCATGGGGGGGTTCTTTTTTGCTTTGTAGTCGCACCCCTAGTGCACACCCCAAAGTGTGTGGGGGGAGCATTGCTCATAAGTCTTGCATTGCCTCAGTAAATCTACTTAGGGAGACAGAGCATAGATAGGGAATTCTGGGGTGGAGGCTGATGGCTCGTGATCCCCAGGTAATAACCTCACGACCCATTAAGGGGTCACAACCCCCAGTTTGAGAACCTCTGGTCTACAGAGACCTATTGAAGCACAACACAGTGATGTGCTTTAGAAATCATAGTCCATAGTCAGCATTACTGCTTTGTGTAGATAAGCCCTTACATACAAGTAACTAGGTCCGGGGTTTGCCCGGTCTATGTTACGTAAACAATTATTTTTCGTGTGTGTCACAGTGTTTTGTTGGTGTTAGTTACAACCGAAAATCAGATGCCCTATGTATAGACTAGAAATAAGGGGAGGCAGTGGGCAACTGCTCATGTGAGTTTGAGAGGGAATCATTACTGAAGAGATGAGGCCTTGAGGCCCTTTGAGTGAATATTTCTCATTTCTGTGGAGTCATGGAACCGCTGTCTGCATGCCGGGTTGGCTTTGTTTGTTAAAGCACTGCACTGTGTGACTGAAGAATTTGTATGGGAGAATAGTGGATAGGAAAAAAGAAATCCTGGAAGGGAGTAATCAGGCCTTAGAAGAGGGCAGTTCCATGTGTGACAAAGAAAGTTCGGTGTTCGTTTGGAGAAAGCGAATATGTTTCAGATTTTGGTTTTAAAAAGCCAGCTCAGCAGAGCTGATGGTGAACATGAGCAGGGCAAATAGGTCTGATGCGATAACACCTTGCACTTCTATAGATGTCGGTGATGCTACATCTTAGAACTTTTGTCCTAACCTAGGTTCCAGATGGGTGGGGAATATGCTGCTATTTTCATTTGGGAGGATTCACTGCTCATTCATGACCGAATTTTTTTTTCAGCCCTTTGGGTGTTACTGGTTCTTCCTTGACCTGTGAAAAAGAAACGTGCCACCTTGCCCAGCAGCTTTTATAGTTAAGAACCAGTAGAGTCTGTACATGATGGTGTGACGTGCAACAAAACACAGGTGTTGTGCATGTGGGTCATTTTTCATGTATCGGTAGGCTTGGAAGTTGAGAGGGATGGTTCCTATTTACCTCTTCTCTCCCCACCCTTCAGAGCAGTAGGGAAGCAAAATTCCTTTCTGGGGTGGTACATCTACTTCCCATCCATAGACAGGGCTAAGCCTTCTCCTTAATCTTCTGAATGGTAGCTGAATCCTTTTAGCTGTGGGTGGGTGGGTGGATGTTGCAATTTGGGCTGGGGTGAGTGGTTCTCTTGTTTTCTCAGGAGCACTATTATTTAGTCCCATTTCACCCTGAGATACTATCAGTGAGTTTCACAGCCCAGGATTTACACGTCTTGCTTCACTGGAGAAAGCCAAGCATGCCTCTAAAAACTGGGCCGGGCCCCCTGTTTCCTGGCAAGGTCACTCGCTACTGAGCAGAGCCCTTTGGTCGCCTCCTAGTCCAGGCCTCTAGGTTCAGTGCACTTTCCCGATGAAGGCAAATGGCAGGTTTTCAGACCCAGTGGAAAGCCAGTGATGCTTTATTGTGCCTAGTGTCTTTTTAGTCCAGCCTAACTTCCAAGACTAGCACTTCCAGATCTTCCAGAAAAGATTCTGGGGCGCGTTTGAATCCAGACGAGTTACCTGTGATGTTATCCGGCATGTACTATTGCTGATACAACATGGGTGTGTTTGTGTACAGCATGTTCGTTTAGGCAGAGAGCAGTCCTGTGCAGTAGGGAAGGAGAAGGGATCCTTTAAAGACACCGTGTCCTTGTCACAAACACACAGTTTTAACTTATTAAAGACTTTCTCTGAACCATAGTTAATCTTGGACTTTATCTCACCCATAATTTGTTGGGGGGCTGGAAGCTACAGTGGTGGGGACCTGTATCTCACTAGGGAGTATCAGAGGGGTAGCCGTGTTAGTCTGGTTCTGTAGAAGCAGCAAAGAATCCTGTGGCACCTTATAGACTAACAGACGTTTTGCAGCATGAGCTTTCGTGGGTGAATACCCACTTCTTCGGATGCATCCGAAGAAGTGGGTATTCACCCACGAAAGCCCATGCTGCAAAACATCTGTTAGTCTATAAGGTGCCACAGGATTCTTTGCTGCTTCACTAGGGAGTGAAACTCAGTTCTGGAAAATCTGGAATCTGAATCCCCTCTGTGTTCAGAATGTCAGCATGCAGCCACTGATAATGTCAGATTTGATTTGCCTCTTGATGTTAAGTCTTTGCTGCTCCTCTTGGGTTTTTGAGGGTAAAACTGAGTAAAACAGGCAAAAAACCAATCCCATAGAAATACCACTGTCCTACTTAGCTGCCTCCGTGACCATAGTTTCTGAACACAGCACAATCATAAATGAGTTTATCCTTCACAGCATGCCTGGAAGGGAGGGGGCTGCTGTCTCCACTTTAGAGATGGGGAAACAGAGGCACAAGGGAGATAGAGGGCTTGTCTTCCTGGGACATTCAGGAATGTTAATCTGAATTAACTAAAGGTATGAATTTAAAAGAGATTTGTTAAACTGCATTGAACCATGTGTGGATGCCCTTATTTGGAATTAAAGTGATCTTTCCTCAATTTAGTCTAATTCATTTTAATTCACTTCAAAGTGAGTTAAACTAAATCAAATTCAGAACGCTTTATTCTGAATAAGAGCACCCCCTCAGGCATTTCAACTAATCCACTTTAGAAGCGATTTTTTAAAAAACCCAGTCTTCTGGAGTGTTCTGTGTAGACAAGCCCTGTGATTTACCCAAGGTTCTACAAGTCTGGGGAACTGAATCCAAGCCTTCCAAGTTCTAGTCCAATGCCTTAACCACAAGACCTCCCCTGCTCCACTGGTGGGGTCTGATTCACCATAGATCATGCCAGAGAAATGCACTGCTTTTTCAACATCAACACTGCACACTGATATAATGAGATGTATCGGGCACTGCCAAGTTATCTCGGCCTATGCAGCAGCCATATTAGCAGAAACAAGCACACAAACAGAAGTGAAGCTTCTTCAGCTCATCTGATTAATCCCACAGAGAAGGCAGTTCCTCACACCTGAATCATTCCGCTTTGCTCTCTGCCAGTAGGACAGGAACTTCAGTACCAAGAATCAAGCCGTGGTGCTAAGAAATGCTGAAGGGCTGCCAGCCGGGTTATTCTGACAAGCTGGTTGTGCAAGCAGCTGTTTCAGCATTGCAGAGCAGTAACTGTTAGATAAGAGAGGCTTTTGCAGCTGAGAGCAGAGACACAAAAGGCTGTTCTGTTGGAGGGGAGGGCCACGAGAATTTGTGCAAAGGCAAGGCAACCTGTCTCCTTTCTCAGTAGATCCTGCTGGTCATGGATATACCAAGAACAAACCATGCCAAACCAGCTTGATTTCCTTCTTTGACAGGGTAACTGGTTTGGTGGCTAGGGGAATGCAGCTATGGCTTTTTTGGTGTTCCATATTTGTCTGAATGAGGTAGTGGAAGCTGCTTGCATTTAAAGGAGCAAAGACGGTACATGCGCAGGGCAGAGAGTATACAACATTCCTCCCCAGTCTCCTTGATGCTGTACATTTGGTAAATGTTTTGCAATGTTGGCTCCAGTGGGAGGCACCTGCTAATAAAAGAATGAGGTATCGTGTCTTCAAGAGATGGGAAGACTTGCTGCTGATCTTCAATGCAAAAGCCTCAATTTTAAGGTGGACTCCCTGGGAGATGGGGTGGTCACTGGGAAAACAGGTGCTGACCCTCTGTCATAGTTACTATCATAACCATAAGAGCAATTTCAAATTGGTCTCCATGACCTTTGACTCAGTGCCTGTAGCTATTAGTGGAAGGAATCAGGTCAGAACTCTCCTTTAGTTTTTCCTTTCTTGGATGATATGTCTGAAAACTCTTTGTATATAAAGATCTGAAATATAATTCTGGACCATGGCTTGACTGGCTTCCAGTGCTACGGATGTGGCACTGCCAAATGGAATGGACGGGTATGAAAGGATGGTCTTGGCAGAAGTGACAGTACCTGGCAAAAGTGACTAGTCACCTGACCAGTATGTGACAGTTAAGTATCGTTTTGGGAGGCAGGCCAAAATCAGACAACTAAAGCCTTTGTATCAGGAGCGGTATTAAATCCCTGCACCTGCAGCCATGCTTTGGGTCTCCTGCTCTCTTTGGCCTAAAGTTCCTGTACCTGACCTGCCAACAGATTTTGCAATATTCCTGCATGCCCCATTGGCTGAGCTGACACTGGATGTAATTGCCTTTGTCTGTCTGCCTTTGAGACCAAACCCTTGCTACTTGCTGTTGACATTCGGGAATTGCGCTTCTGGTAGCGGCATGTGAAGAGCCGTCCATAAGGAGCCATTTGCTGTACATCACAATGTCTATTGCTTCTACAAAACCAATGAAGACGGTATGTTACCTGCTTACAGGTGAACAGACACACGTCTCTTTTCTAGAGCATTCTCCTAACACCACCTAAAGCAAACAGGTATGGAAAGATCAACATTGTTTCCCATGGAACCAGAACCTTCCCAGTAGTTATGGAAGGCCTTTGACAGCTCTCTGTCCTGAAGATAGAGCTGGCAGCCTCTCTTCCATGCTGAGGGAATGCACCATGCCTCTGTTTCCAGAACAGTAGCAATGAGATGGGATGGCTTTCCTCCTAGTTGTCTACATCATGTCAACACTGAGCATAATTAAAATACTGAAGCACCTGGCAGGAGAGCTGGGTCCATTTTGCTGCACCTAACATTTTACAGATTCACCTGACGAGAAGCCTTTCTTGCTGTGTGTGGGCTGTATTTATAGTATATCCAATTACATGGCCATTTCTGCATCTCCTGTGTAGGTGGCCTCCATGTGTGGCACTTAAAGTGAGTTGATCAGTGATGCTGACACAGCCTCATGAGACCACATGTAACAGATGAGTCGCGTCTGAGAGGAGCAAGATAAGATTTGTTTTCCCTCCATTTTTGTTTGCTCTTGGTGGGATTTCCTTTGGGGGTGCTCAGCCTGCTGTCTCTGTTCATACAGTGTAGTCATTTGAGGGGATCTGACATTTGGGAGTTTTTTAATGTTTGTTTTCTCAAATCTTTTTAAAACCTCTTGGTCCAGGTTGTAGCAGGAAGCCCAGCACTCAGAGCACATATGCAGCCTCCTGGGCAGGGTGAGTTCTGTCCCCCTGTGTGCTGGATATGTGGGTGATATGTACTTGGGAGCATAATATGATAAAATGTCACTCCATGGGCCAATTAGTGACAGAAAGGTAAGTGTGTGTGCGCGGGGTGGTGGTGGTGATTTGATTCGTAAAAATCTACAGAATCATCATTTCAGTGGTGTCACCCTCTGCACCATGGCAGGGGGGACTTGCTGCCCTGCCGCCCACCTCCAGGTGCTCTGGGTGGTGGAAATTTTGATAATAATGTCGTCAGAAATGGGTCGAGTTGGGTATCCTTTGAAAGCCCTTTCACCCCCAAACACAGTGGTACCAAACATGACAAACCTAGAGCAATTATGTAGATACATATTCGAGAAAATATTTAAAAAATCAACAGTTTTTAGTTATACTTTACTGCAGGGATGCGTTACTTACATAAAAAATGGCGTTGATCTTCGGAAATCGTAGAGAAGTTGGCCCTGACATGTACGACTGAAAATGTTTATTCGTCAAAGTCATCATCCGTGTAATCTCAGTCTAAGGCACTGCTGCTAGACATGTTATCACACTGATCCTTGCCCGTGCTGTGCACACACATTTCCTTACAAGGCAGACTACTGGCCAAATATTTGCAGGGTAGTGAGCATCTGGTCTTTGCACACCAGCATTTGATTAGCCGAAGGACTGATTTGGGAGCACACATAACTGGTCTGATCAGTCCATCCTCCGTGCCTGGCAGGAGGATGCACTCAATCATCTCAGACTCATTCCATTGCTTGATAATTTGTCTTCTTGATGGGAGGTATAAATGCAGCCCTCATCGGTGGCAATTTATCTCCATTTGTCTACTTCTTGGAAAACATCCACCAGCGTAGCTCTGCAAGTGTCATAATGTTGGTCTTCAAATGGTAAACTTGGCATATGGATGCCTCCAGTGCAATTATGACCTCGTCTGCGACTGGCTCAGCCATTCTGAGCACCTTCAGAATGAGGAGTGACTCATCAGAGTCTGAATTAAATGCCTTCCAGTAAGATAATTTGGTCTTTCCAGCCACCCCCCCCAGCAGTGTCACATCCTGAAAGGATGTGAAAACCTGACAGAGTGGGGGTTTTTAATGGTCCGAGTGATACAGAGTTTTAGTTTCTAGCAGAAGGCAGAAAAACAGAAATCTTGCGGAGGTCTCAGGTAGAGTTTTACTGAGAGCACTAGAATGAAAATCCAGAGTTTAGTAGCACCTCTCAGTGGCACTGATGACATGCAAGGTTTAGTGTCAGCCTCCTCCTGAGAGTTACAGAAGAAACTCCACTGAACAGTGCGAGGCAGCAGCTTCATTATGCCATGTGATGACAACATTCTTTAAGCAATTCTTCACATACTGGAGCATTTGTCCTGCAAGCTATGTGGTTCACTTGTCCTTCGGGCAAGCATGAGACAGTAGCTTCTTCATTTTGATGTTGGAGATGTTTGTGGAGTCAATGATTTTCTATTGGACGTGACATCTCTTTTTTCTGGTAATATTTTTAATTTATTCCTTTGCATGCATTTCAGACTTGAGGTAGACTTTGTCAAAGGTCCAGTATTTTCTCTGTAGCCTCATAATGAAGTGTTCAGCCAAATCTCTGCAGGTGTTTCTGCTTTGTCGAGAGCTTGTACCTCAGCCATACCATCCATAGCTTGTGGCTGCATGAGTAGCTCTCTAGCTACCTAAACCCCAAAAGGGTTACTTACAGGAAATGGAAGGAGGGGCATGTCACCAAAGTAGTATACATGGGAATAGCGCGAGCATAGTGGGACAAAATCAGGAAAGCCAAGGCAAAGAATGAGTTACAGCTGACAAAGAATGTTAGAGACAACAAGAAGGGGTTCTTCAAATACATCAGACAAAAAAGAAAGATCAGGAATGGTGTGGGTCTGCTGCTCAATGGAGAAGGTGAACTGGTAATGGAAGATAATAGGAAGGCAGAGCTGCCCAATGACGACTTTGCTTCAGTCTTCTCACAAAAAATAGCATGTGGCTGGATGACTAATGAAGTTACCATAGACAATAAAGGGGAATGGATGCAGATCGGGATAAATAAAGAACATGTCAGAGATCTTCTAACCATTTTGAATGAATTCAAATCAGCGGGACCTGATGCTGTTCATCCCTGGGTACTGATGGAATTAGCTGAAGAAATCTTGGAGCCACTGGCAATAATATTTGCAAACTCATGGATGACAGCAGCGGTCTTGGACTGGAGGAGGGCTAATGTAGTGCCCATCTTTAGAAAGGAGAAAAAGGAGGAGCCGGGGAACTCTATAGACCAGTCAGCCTGACTTCAGTACCTGGGAAGCTACTAAAGCAATGTATAAAACCATTCAATTTGTGAATACCTGGAGGATGACTGGGTACTCACTAGCAGCCAGCATGGATTTACCAAGAACAAATCATGCCAAACCAGCTAGATTTCCTTCTTTGACAGGGTAACTGGTTTGGTGGCTAGGGGGAATGCAGTGGACATAATATACCTGGACTTCAGCCAGGCTTTTGAAACAGTCACACATGACATTCTGATAAGTAAGCTGGAGAAATGTGGGCTTGGCGGAACTACCATTAAGTGGATACATAACTGGTTACACAATCGCAAACAAAGACTAGCTATGAATGGAATGATGTCAGATTGGAAGGAGGTCTCAAGTGAGGTTCTACATGGATCTGTTCTGGATCTGGTGTTGCGTAACATCTTTATGAATGACCTGGATGTAGGAGGACAGA
Source organism: Mauremys mutica (assembly GCF_020497125.1). NCBI lineage: Eukaryota > Metazoa > Chordata > Testudines > Geoemydidae > Mauremys > Mauremys mutica. The sequence goes on along the minus strand of NC_059081.1, from coordinate 70,374,066 downwards.
GCCTACTGATCAATCAGCAGATGACAAAGATTGGGGGTGAAGGGTGGCAAGCACGGTGGAGGACAGAGCTAAAATTCAGAGGGAGCTTGATAAATTGGAGAACTGGGCTATAGACAACACAATGAAATTCAACAAAGACAAATGTAAGGTGCTACACTTAGGGAAGAAAAACCAAATGCACAAATACAGAATGGGGGATAACTGGCTTGGCAGGAGCATTGCTGAGAAGGATCTGGGAACTGTGGCAGATCACAACCTCCACATGAGTCAGCAATGTGATGCTGTTGCAAAAAAAGCAAATGCAATTTTAGGTTGCATTTAACAGAGGCATAGCATGCAAGTCACGGGAGGTGATAGTACTGTTCTGCTCGGTGCTGATTTGGCCTCAGCTGGAGAAATGTGTCCAGTTTTGGTCACCGCTGTATAGAAAGGATGTAGAGAAACTGGAAAGAATCCAGAAGTGTGACAAAGATGATCAAAAGGATGGAATACAAGCCATATGGCAAAGGCTGAAGGATCTGGGTATATTTAGTTTGGAAAAAAGAAGACTAAGGGGGGACGTGATAATGGTCTTCAAATACTTGAAAGGCTGCCATAAAAAAGATGGAGAAAAGTTGCTCTCTTGGCACAGAGGGCAGGAAAAAAGGCAATGGGTTTAAACTACAGCATGGCTGTAGTTTAAACTTCCTAACTGTGAGAACAGTAGGACAATGGAACAGACTGCCTAAGGAGGCCATGGAAGCTCCTTCCCTGGAGGTTTTCAAAAGGAGGCTGGACATTCATCTGTCCTAGATGGTTTAGACACAACATATCCTGCATCTTGGAAGGAGGCTAGACTAGATGATCTTTGTGGTCCCTTCTAACCCTATGGTTCTAGGATTCTATGATTTGAACACGCTTTCAACAAGACATTGATGCACTCTGGTCTGTCATATGCAAACAGATTCCCAGTGTGAGCACGCTCATCCTGTAGCTTTAAAATTGCCCCTTCTTGGCATTTAATGAGTCTAGATGGTACATGGTTACTTCTCGGGAAGTCCTCCCATGTGGGAATAGAATGTGAAATGCTGAGATTGTTTAGGCTTCTGGGACGAGCCGATTACGCTGGGAACTGTGTGTAAAGGGCTGGCCTTGGGCCCGTTCTCATCGGCCAGCTAACTGTAAATAGGATGATAAGTCAAACAGGTGTGTAGGATGATAATTACCCTATGGGGTTACAGCTGCGGCTGTGTAAATTTAATTAACCAATTAGCAACTGTCTGATTGCTTGCCATAATTGTATATAAGAGCATGCTGGAAATGAATAAAGAATTCTCTGCTTATGATCACATGGGTTGTCAGACTCTGTCCATGCTCTCCTGCGATGCAACACTCCCAGACCAGGGGTCTCAAACATGCGGCCCGCGGGCCGCATGCGGCCCTCGGAGCTCTTCCCTGCGGCCCGCGGAGCTCCCCCAGTTACTTCCTGTCGCCGCCAAACTCCCCTCACCCCCTCCCCGAGTTATTTTCTGTGCCTAAGCTCCCCACGCGCTGCTCCCCAATGTTTGGGGCCGGGTCTCTCCCCTGGCCCCACCTGCCGCCCCCACGCGCCTCCCCCCAGTGTCTACCAGCCCCCACTTGCTGCCCCCTCACCGTCCGGTAGCCTGCCCGGGAGCTCACGCTGACTCCACTCCTCCGCTATGCCGGCTTCCGGCATCACCTGCTGCCGCAGGGTCCTAGCGCCCCCCTGCACTAGGGCCAGGGCAGGCTGCCCTTCCCCTAGTCCTGAGACTCTCCAATGCCTAAAACCACCCACCCTCAGCCCCACAGCCCTCACCCCTGCACCCCCTCCTATCCCCAAACTCCGTCCCAAAGCCTGCACCCCCACCCCCTGCCGCAGCCTGGAGCCTGCACCGAGCACAGAGCCTGCACTCCAGACCCCCTCCCCCACCCAAACTCCCTCCCAGAGCCTTAGGCAGTAAATCTAAGTGCGTGTTTTGTCCTTTGAGTGAGGTGCATTACTGAGTGTATATATTTATTAAAACTGCTTGGAAATGACTTCGTCAAAAAAAAAGAACACTCATGGAAGAAAAGAGAGTTTTCCAAGACAAATGGGAGAATTTATATTTTTTCACAGAGGTAAAAGATAAAATTCAGTGCCTTATTTGTCAGCAAACGATTGCTGTTCCCAAGGAGTATAACGTGCGTTGGCACTATGACACGATTCACTGTGAAAAATATGATGCATTCACCGGAAAAATCCGAGAGGAAAAAGTTCAGCAACTTAAAGCAGCATTTGCCAAGCAAAGAAATTTATTTTCAGGGATTAACAAGTCTAGCGAAGATTCAGTAAGAGCAAGTTTTGTGATAAGCGAAATGATAGCTAAATCATCGCGACCTTTTACAGAAGGCTTATTCATAAAAGAATGTCTTATGAAGGCCAGTGAAATTTTATGTCCTGATAGGAAGAAAGTTTTTGAAGGCATAAGCTTGTCTGCAAATACAGTTGCCTGCAGGATAATGGATTTAGCTGATAATGTGCAAAAACAATTGATTCAAATGGCAAAAGACTTTGAAGTATTTTCAATTGCTCTTGATGAGAGTACAGATGTATCAGATACCGCACAGTGTGCAGTGTTCATTAGAGGTGTGGACTGCAATTTGAATATAACTGAAGAATTGCTAGACTTAATGCCACTGAAGGGTATCACAACGGGACGTGACATATTTCAAGGATTGGAAGAGTGCATTGAAAAAGCTGTTGGTGGCGCTTAGCACTTTCCAGGAGGGAGGGGGGAGGAGCGGGGAGCCGCGCGCTTAGGGCAGGGGCGGGGCCTCATGGAAGGGGTGGATTGGGGGTGGGGCCAGGGGCAGCAAGGGGGCGTGTCAGTGATGCGGCCCTCGGGCCAATGCACTAGTCCTCATGCGGCCCTCGGGGTCATTTGAGTTTGAGACCCCTGTCCCAGACACACTTAATGTTTCATTCAGAATTCGATGGAGTTCTGGGGTTGTCAGTAAAAGAGCATTTGGATGTTGTGTTATGCCTATCAAGTCCACAACACTTCCCCCTGCTCAGTTTTTGTGTTCTAGGGCTTCATCTGAATCAAATGCACAGAAGGGAAATGGTAACCTTTTAACAACCTGATTTCCTTGTCAAAACTCCTCCTGTATGGCAGGGTCAGGCTTTTCTACACAACTTATTTCAGCGAGATACCAGGCAATCGTAGCAAACAGTTGGTTAAATCTAAAGCAGAAATGCATTTCACTAAGTCTTCCAGTGCTGCCAGATGCACGTTCCAATCAGCAGTCCTGACAGATAGAGTAAAGAGCAGCAAAGACTCAAGGATCTTCATGCATCACCACACCATCCCAAAGTTGTCTTTGTCATCAATTCTCATTGAATTGCTTGTTCCGTTCTGTGATACTGCAGCCCTCCGTCATGCGCAATAGGTCAGTGAGAGTGGAATGTACACTGGATATGTGGAACTGGTCTTGCAAGACCTGAACCCTTTGAGAAATGTCTTCAAACATATCTGTCTGCTTTTCAGCTAAGACGTCTAATTCTGTTATATAACTATGGTGGATTCCAGCAATATCTGATTGGATGCTGATATCTTAATCAGTGCCTCATTACAATTCTTCAGCATAATAAACCAAGCTGATAATCAATACCACTGAATTGCTGCCTTTTTTTTGCTGATGACAGCAAATCAACTTGAAGCACGCCTTACAATTCCAATAATCTGTAATAATAAAACAATCAGGTACCATGTACAAGGGGGAGAGAGAGCTCAGTGGTTTGAGCATTGGTTTGCTAAACCCAGGATTGTAAGCTCAATCCTTGAGGGGGCCACTTAGGGATCTGTGGGCAAAAATCTGTCAGGGACAGGACTTGGTCCTGCTGTAAAGGCAGGGGACTGGCCTCAATGATCTTTCAAGGTCCCTTCCAGTTCTATGAGCTAGGTATAACTCATATAAAAAAATGTACTGAGCATTAATTGATAAGAGAGTACTGTCAGTCAAGTACTTAACTTTGTGAGGGATGCATGTTTGACATGGCCTGTGTTAAGAATATAATTTAAAAAGTTGATTTTTAAGCATTTTCTCCAATGTATATCTGCAAAATTGTTCTAGGTTTGTCATGTATGGTACCGCCGTGTTTGTGGGAGAAAGGGCTTTTGAATGATACCCAACTTGGCCCATTTCCAACAACACTGTATCATCAAAATTTCCACCAGCTGGACCGGGTGCTGGGGCAAGGAGCCCCCACCCCGCCATGTCACAGAGGGTGACACCCTTGAACATTCTGAGTCTGTAGATTTTTACAAATCAAATGACACCTCCCTTACCTTTCTATCATTAATTTATCCACATAATTACACACATTCCTTAGGTAGAAGGTTTTTGCTCAAGCTGTAGGGATCCAGGCTTTTTCCCAGTTCTGGTCCTGGAGTACTGGGGGCAGAGTGGGGCAGGGTGGAGCCCCTCTTCACCCCCTCATGGGGGCTGGCCCAGGCCCTGCCGCACCCCCCTGGATGTTCCTGTGTGCCACCCTCCCCCCCCCCACGTGGGGGGAACCCCACAGTTTGAGGACCGCTACCCTAGATAGAATGGGAGGAGGGATGTCTATAGCAGGCTCTCTCATGATGTGCGCCATACTATAAAATATCTACAGGCTTGTCAGAATTGGATTTTTCTATATAATTTTGGTTTGGTATTGATTATTTTTAGACCTTTGGTTCATTTTTTATCAATATAAAATTTCCCAGCTGCGTGAAGTTATGCCATGTGAGGCAACTGACGGGTCAGACAGTTTCTAATGACAGTAGATGTTGAGATTCACAAAGTTAAAGCTTTATAACAGTTATAGACGCATTGTCAGCTTCACATGTCAAAATACCCTTAAATCCAACCTTGAGTTCTCAGTCAGGATTTTTCTCACTTGACCTATCTGTAACTATTGATTAGTCCTGATGGAAATATTTGTTGATTTGCGTGTGTCTGATGAAATTGATATTTACCACTAAAAATTGAATCCTTCCAAGCATACAATGTAGCATTTGCCAACCCCTTCCTTAATTTGGCTATTTGCTCACTATTTTGCACATGCCAGCTTGCCACTCTCTTCTTGCAGGATGTGGACCATGCCCAGAGACAATGCTTCCATGCTCCTATGTAGTTTACTTTTCAACCAGTGTTTGAGGGGGAATTGTGTCCATGCGTTGCTCTATTTACAAATAATCACATGCGTCTGTGGGTTTTCTCCATAGTTCCATTCTACCTCATGTGTTACAGTACTGGAGTATGGGATGCAGGCATACTCTGGCTTCAGATACACCCTTGTAGCTCCTGTTAAGTTGACAGGAGGCAGAAGTGAGGGAGGGAGAGAAGGAGCAGGAAAAGAATGAGGGTAGGGGAAATAAAGGAGTTAAAGGCGGGGGGAGGGGGGGAGATGCCCAGAAGAAAGACAAGAAGGTAGAAAAAGGAACAGAAGGGAAAAGAGAAATGAGAGAGAGCCAGCGGATGGGAAAATGGTGGCAACTGTGCCAAGACATGGTGCAGGTGGATACAAAGGGAGTGCGCGTATCCTAATAGGGACCTGTAGATGGCCAGAAAGTCTAGTGGTCAGGCCATGGTCAAACACTCTCTTTGAGTCTTGGGACCACTCTTCTGGGCTGCCCGAGCAGGCCCGAGTGACCAAATCCCCCCCCCTGTTCCCAGAGTCCTCTACGACAGGGGTCCCCAACCCCCGGTCCGCGGCCCGGTACCGGTCCGCGGCCTCTTACAAACCGGGCCGCGAACCGACCCAGTGGACCTCCCGCAGGTGTGCCTGCAGGAGGTCTACTTGAGCCACGGGACGAGCGCTCCCTCCGCAGTCATGCCTGCGGGAGGTCCGCTGCTCCCGGGGCTCCGGTTGAGCTGCCGCAGGCATGACTGCGGATGGTTCGCTGGTCGCGCGGCTCAGCTGGACCGCCCGCAGGCACGCCTGCGGGAGGTCCACTGGCTCTTGTTGAGCTGCCGCAGGCATGCCTGCGGGCGGTCCAGCTGAGCCGCGCGACCAGCGAACCGTCCGCAGTCATGCCTGCGGCAGCTCAACCGGAGCCGGTGGACCTCCCGCAGGCGTGCCTGCGGGAGGTCTACCTGAGCCGCGGGACGAGCGCTCCCTCCGCAGGCATGACCGGTCCCTGGTCCTGAAAAGGTTGGGGACCCCTGCTCTACGATCTCTCAGTAGGTCAAAGAAGGAGGGAAGGATAGAGGGATCTGGGCCGCCTCCTCCACCAGGTCCTGGCCCAGAGGTGAGAGGCAGCTCAGTCCCTTCTGGCCACTGCTCCAGATTAACTTCCCTTGGGCCATTTCCTGTCTTTCCTGGCTAGTTTCCCTTCAGTTTGCGGTGTGGCCCCAGCCCTCCGCTTGCAGAAGTTCAGAGCCTCAGCTGGGGGGAGGTTCCATCTCATTTGAAGGTATGTCTACACTGCAGCTAGACACCCACGGCTGGCCTGTGTCAGCTGACTGGGGCTCGGGCTAAGGGGCTGTTTAGTTGCAGTGTAGACATTTGGCCTTGGGCTGCAGCCCAGGCTCTGAGACTCTCCTATCTTGCAGGTTCATAGAGCCAGGGCTCCAGCATGAGCCCAAATGTCTACACTGCAGTTAAAGAGCCCCGAAAGCCTGAGCCAGCTGGCACGGACCAGCTGTGGGTTTGTAACTGCAGTGTAGACATACCTTTAGAGTCCAGTTGTTCCTCCTGCTCAAGAGATGGGGGAGAGTCGGGTCCTGGCCTCCCAGCAGAGTCATAGAATCATAGAATTCAAGATCAGAAGGGACCATTATGATCATCTAGTCTGACCTCCTGCAAGATGCAGGCCACATAAGCCGATCCACCCACTCCTGAAATAATTCTCTCCCTTGACTCTGCTGTTGAATGCTCCAAATCATGATTTAAAGACTTCTAGTACCAGATAATCCACCAGCAAGCGACCCCTGCCCCATGCTTAGGAGGAAGGCGAAAAACCTCCAGGGCCACTGCCAATCTACCCTGGAGGAAAATTCCTTCCCGACCCCAAATATGGCGATCAGCTGAACCCCGAGCATGCGGGCAAGACTCTCCAGCCAGACCCTCTGGAAAAAGGCTAACAATATCCTATCATTGACCCTTTGTACTAATTACCATTGTGGCATGTTATTGACCTATTGACTAAACCCGTTATCCTATCATACCATCCCCTCCATAAACTTATCTAGCTTAATCTTAAAGTCATGGAGGTCCTTCGCCCCCACTGTTTCCCTCGGTAGGCTGTTCCAGAATTGCACTCCTCTGATGGTTAGAAACCTTCGTCTAATTTCAAGCCTAAATTTCCTGACTGACAATTTATATCCGTTTGTCCTCATGTCCACATTAGCACTGAGCTGAAATAATTCCTCTCCTTCCCTGGTATTTATCCCTCTGATATATTTAAAGAGTGCAATCATATCTCCTCTTATCCTTCTTTTGGTTAAGGAAAACAAACCGAGCTCCTCAAGTCTCCTTTCATACGACAGGCTTTCCATTCCTCGGATCATTCTAGTGGCCCTTCTTTGTACCCGTTCCAGTTTGAATTCATCCTTCTTAAACATGGGAGACCAAAACTGCACACAATACTCCAAATGAGGTCTCACCAACGCCTTATATAACGGGACTAGCACCTCCTTATCTCTACTAGAAATACCTCGCCTAATGCATCCCAAGACCGCATTAGCTTTTTTAGCGGCCACATTACATTGCCTACTCATAGTCATCCTACGATCAACCAGGACTCCGAGGTCCTTCTCCTCCTCCGTTACTTCCAACTGGTGCGTCCCCAGCTTATAACTAAAATTCTTGTTAGTCATCCCTAAATGCATAACCTTACACTTTTCACTATTGTATTTCATCCTGTTACTAATACTCCAGTTTACAAGGTCATCCAAATCTCCCTGGAGGATATCCCGATCCTTTTCCGAATTGGCAATACCTCCCAACTTTGTGTCATCTGCAAACTTTATCAGCCCACCCCTACTTTTGGTTCTGAGGTCAGCGATAAATAGATTGAATAAAATCGGACCCAAAACCGAACCTTGAGGAACTCCACTGGTAACCCCCCTCCAACCCGACAGATCACCCTTCAATACGACCCTCTGCAGTCTCCCCTTTAACCAGCTCCTTATCCACCTCTGGATTTTCATTTCGATCCCCATCTTTTCCAATTTAACCAGTAATTCCTCATGCGGTACCGTATCAAACGCCTTACTGAAATCAAGATATATTAGATCCACCGCATTTCCCTTGTCTAAAAAATCTGTTACTTTCTCAAAGAAGGAGATCAGGTTGGTTTGGCACGATCTACCTTTCGTAAAACCATGCTGTAATTTGTCCCAGTTGCCATCGGCCTCAAGGTCCGTAACCACTCTCTCCTTTAAAAATTTTTCCATGACTTTGCATACTACAGATGTTAAACTAACAGGCCTGTAGTTACCCGGGTCACTTTTTTTCCCCTTCTTGAATATAGGAACTATATTAGCTAATCTCCAGTCAAACGGTACAACCCCCGAGTTTAGAGATTTATTAAAAATCATCGCTAACGGGCTTGCAATTTCACTCGCCAATTCCCTTAATATTCTAGGATGAAGATTATCCGGGCCCCCCGATTTACTTCTGTTAAGCTGTTCAAGTTTGGCTTCCACCTCAGATACCGTAATGTCTACCCCCATATCTTCATTCCCATCAGTCCCTCTATCACTATTGCTTAGCCCTTCATTAGCCTCATTAAAGACCGAGGCAAAATATTCGTTCAGATATTGTGCCATGCCAAGATTATCCCTAATCTCCACTCCGTTTAAAGTTTTAAGCGGTCCCACTTCTTCCTTCTTGGTTTTCTTCCTATTTATATGGCTAAAAAACCTTTTGCTATTGGTTTTAATCCCCTTCGCTAGGTCCATCTCCACCCGGCTCTTTGCCTTTCTCACTGCTTCCCTACACCCTCTGACCTCAATAAGGTAGGTTTCTTTGCTGATCCCTCCCATTTTCCACTCCTTGTACGCTTTCTGTTTTTTCTTAATCACTCCTCTAAGACGCTTGCTCATCCAGCTCGGTCTAAAACTGCTACCTACGAACCGTTTTCCCTTTCTCGGGATACATGCCTCTGACAGCTCCTGCAACTTCAACCTGAAATAACCCCAGGCGTCTTCCGCCTTTAGATCCCTAAATATGTTAGTCCAATCCACTTCCCTACATAGTTGCCTCAATTTAGTAAAGTTAGCCCTTTTGAAATTGTAAACCTTAGTCTCAGATGCAATTTTGTTTATCCTTCCATTTATTTTGAAACGAATTAGCTCATGATCACTCGAGCCAAGGTTGTCCCCTACAACTATTTCCTCAACAAGGTCCTCATTGCTCACCAAAATCAGATCTAAAATGGCATCCCCCCTCGTCGGTTCAGCAACTACTTGATGAAGGAATTCATCAGCTATCACATCTAGGAAAAGCTGAGCCCTATTATTATTACTAGCATTTGTTTCCCAATCTATATCCGGGAAGTTAAAATCTCCCATGATCATACAGTTCCTATTAGTATTTACCTCCTTAAAAACATTAAAGAGCTCTCTATCCATATCCAGGCTAGATCCCAGCGGTCTATAGCACACCCCAATCACTATCCCAGGGGACGCTCTAGTAGTTTTCTTCCCCAATGTGACCATTGCCCAAACAGACTCCGATTATCCATTGCATTGCTAGTTATTTCGTTACTTTTCACCTCATTATTGACATACAATGCTACTCCCCCACCTTTACCTTTGTATCGGTCTTTCCTAAACAGCACATACCCTTCCATACCTGTACTCCAGTCATGGCTACCGTTCCACCATGTTTCGGTTATTCCTACGATATCCGGTTTCAATTCTCGGACCAGGAGCTCCAGTTCCTCCATTTTGTTACCTAAGCTTCTCGCATTGGTGAACAAACATCCTAATTTTTGCTGTTTGGCTCCTCTCACCCTTTTCACCCAACTTGGTAGGGACATAGTACTACCAGTATGACCTGTCGGTCTAGTATCCGTCCCCCCACTCTTCCTTATACCTAACCGTCCCCCTCTGGCTATATCTGTTGTTATACTGTTGTTCTCACTCTCAACGTATAAATTTGGCATGGAGAGTACCTGGACCTCTCCCAACCGTCTCCCCCCAATGTCTAGTTTAAAGCTCTTTTAATCAGATGAGCCAGCCTCCCTCCTAGAATTCTACTTCCTTCCCTGCTTAGGTGGAGCCCATCCCGTGAGAACAGTTCTCTGTCCCCAAAAGTCTCCCAGTGCCCATACATCCCAAAGCCCTCCTTGTAACACCACTCCCTCAGCCAACTATTTATCGCCACGATCCTGTCACCCCTTTGGCGCCCTTCCCTAGGGACAGGTAGAATCCCACTGAAGATCACCTGAGCCTCAATTTCCCTGAGCGTCTTACCCAACCTGGCATAGTCTCCCTTGATTCTCTCTAGTGAGAATCTAGCCGTGTCATTCGTTCCTACATGAAGGATGATCAAAGGGTTCTTACCTGCTCCTCTTAGGATCCTTTTCAACTGCAGGTCCACATCCCGTATTTTAGTGCCCGGTAGACAGCACACCCTTCTGTTCTCTGGATCGGCCCTGGTCACAGGCCTGTCCAACCTTCTCAGTATGGAATCCCCAATCACGTAGACCTGCCTTTGCCTGGGGACAGTGCGGTCCTCTAACCTATCCTCCGTCCCCCCTGGTTGCAAGCTCCTTCCATTCCTATCATCCCTTGTGGTTCCCCTTAAGCCATCCTGTATCCTCCCTGGGCCCAAACTTGGTGCTGCCTCCATGGACTCCTCCCCTCTTTCTATCGGACTAGCCGCTCTTCTCTTTTTCCTTGCCCTCCCACCGTCAGCTACCACCTGCTGTACCCCTTCCTCATTCTCCAAACCTTCAAACCTGTTCCTTAGCTCTATTTCTCCTTCACTGGCTCTCCTTTTCCCCTGCCTGCTTCTCACGGTCACATGCTTCCACCACCCATATTCCTCGTCTGGCAGTCCCCCCTCACTGGCCTTAGCCCCTGCTTCCCCCTGTACTCCTGGTCATTCCCCTTCAGCCACTGCTTGCCATTGCTCCATCAGCTGCTCAAACCCCCTTCTATGCTCTACCAGGGTTTCTACCTGCAACTCTAGACCCTGGATCTTTTCCTCCAGCAGCTCTATTAGGCGGCACTTCATGCATACATAGTACTGTTCTGGCTCCCCCGCTAGGACCATGTACATACCGCAGCTGCTGCATGCTATCATCCTTGGTGTATCCTCTGGTGCTTGGCTCATGGCTGCTGATGTCTCGGCCTCGCTCGGCGTTCTTACCTGGGGAACACAGGACACACGGTGCCGCCCCCTTCCGCCTCCCCCTGTGAACTCCCACTCAAACTCCCCTGTTAGCAGCCCTGTTGGCCGGCTCCTGGGCCGCTGCGATCAGCTGTGCCGCTGCCTGGCTGGGCGGCCGCTTTTATAGGCCCCCTCCTCCGCCTAGCTCCGCCCCCTAATCAGGGCTCAGCAGTCTGCCCGACAGAGAGACACAAGCACCACAAAGACAGATGCAAACACAAATACCTGGCTCCTCCAATGGGAACTCCCACTCAAACTCCCCTGTTAGCAGCCCTGTTGGCCGAGCAGCCCTGTTGGCCAGTCTCACTCGCAGTCTCAGTCCCTTCCCCGTAGACCCCTCTGTCTTAGCGGTTGCGGCCTGTCTGCTTTCCTGCAGCCAGTCTCTCCGTCACTTTCCCAGCTTCCTTTGTGTGGGGGCTGTAAACCGCAGCACTGGGCCCAACACGCAGTGGCTGGGAGCAAGACCCCTTGGGCTTCCAGGCAATCTTGCAGCCAGCCCTCCTGGAAATTCAGCAGCAGCTTAATTCAGATTCAAACTGTAAGGGGTTTTAGAGAATGAAATATGGAAGGGGATGATACGGTTTTGTGCAGTGACCTCCTCACCACATTGGGGTGAAAGCTCACCTACCTGCCCATCCCAATGTGAATGAGTTGATTGTAGAGTAACTAGGAAAATCCCTTTTAATTTCAGTTGTTGTTATTATTCCTTACAGGCAATGGGCAGGTTCCCGGGGTTCAGGAGGGCATGGCGAGGTGAGGGCTGGGAGATAGAACTTTGTTGCCAGCTGGGAGACCTGAGCCCGAATACCAGTGATGGGACCCCGTGGAGACATCGCATTGCATCAGAGAGGGCTGAGGCACCCCCTTGACAGGTGCCTGTAAAAAGGAGCCTTTCCCCCAGGGTCTCCTCGGCTCACCTGAACTTCAGTCTCTATCTGCATTGCTCTGGCATGGAGCAAGGAGGCACCAACCATAGGCTGTTCTCTGTCATTTGGGGCCAAACTATCGCTGGAAGGCTGGAACTAGCTGTGGAGCCTGAGGGATTTAGCCACTTGGTGGCCACTAGGATTTGGACACCCACATGTCTCCTTTTCCTTTGACAATCCTAGCCTGAGGTCTCAGGCTCTGTGGCCAAATTGAAGTCTCTGTCTTTGTAATCCTCTCCTGGTAACACATGCAGCCTAACCTACACTGCCACACAGTCTTTTCCTCCCCCACAACACATGCTTTAAAATGTAATTGTAGCTTGTGGGCAAAGCACGAGGCCATGGGAATGGTCTGCTACTGGGAACCACCCCAATGTCTGCAGGTCCTAATTAGACACCGATTGTGTTGCTGAAGTGGGGAAGGGATAGCTCAGTGGTTTGAGCATTGGCCTGCTAAACCTAGGTTTGTGAGTTCAATCCTTGAGGGGGCAATTTGGGGATTTAGTTGGGGATGGGTCCTGCTTTGAGCAGGGGGTTGGACTAGATGACCCTTCTAACCCAGATATTCTATGATTAATGAACTTTCAATTGAGTAATCTCAAGCTATCGTCTCAAAAACAAAGTGAACTGCCAGAAAGATGAAAGGCAGAGAGCTGCCTTTCCCAGAGGGTCATGTTCTATTGGCTTGAATACATTTCTCTTACTTCTTGCAAACCTCCCAACTGTTCTATCACCTGGCAGTCCTGCTCCAGTTTCTCTTCCACCAGTCTTGAACAGGGGTTGCTTTCTTAATAGAAACTGGGACTTTTTCTTATATAGGCACCTATTACCCCGCACCCCCTGTCCCATTTTTTCACAGTTTCTATCTGGTAACCCTAAGTACATTGGCCTGAGGGCATCATACAACGTTACAAAAGTATAGTCAACAATGAAAAAAAATGAAGAGTAATACAGTATGCTATTAAAAGTCAATGTATTAACTTATTTAAAACTGTAATGTGAAGGGGGGGATTAATAAAATATAAACACCTGGAACTATTCCTTATGTGGTCAGTAACACTGATGATGATCTACACTAACAGTCTATCAACATAGTTGTAATGGCAGGAACTTTTTAAAGTAACTATTCATACAAAATACGTTGCCACTTTTAACAAACATTCTTCCCAACTACTCACAGCAAAGAATCAGACATGCTGAACTTCATACCTCAGACTGCTTGTCTAGTCCATGAGGCCCCGCCCCCATTCCAACCCCTTCCCCAAATCCCCACCCTGGCCCTGCCTCTTCTCCACCTCCTCCCCTGAGCGCGCCGCATCTCCACTCCTCCACCCTCTCTCCTGGAAAGTCTTAAGCACTGCCAAACAGCTGTTTGGAGGCAGGAAGCACTGGGCGGTAGGCAGAGGAGCAGGAACATGGCATGCTTCGGGGTGGGAGAAAGGGGGTCGGAGGGAGAGGGGAGCTTGGCTGCCAGTGGAGTCTGTGCCTATGGCGGGCTGCAGGAAATCACTCTGCGGGCCGCATGCCACCTGCAGACCGTGTGTTTGAGACCCCAGTACTAGATTACATGGATCATTGCTCTGATTTGACATGGTATGTCCTATGTTTCTTGGTTTAGTAACACAGGGCAGGTACAGTGTGGCTGTGGAATGTCCCTGGTAGAGTCATTAGCAGCAGAAGGGTTACAGTGGTGTAGATGGGAACCAAGGTGCAGCTCTGTAATAAATTGTTGACCAAGGAGAGCAATGTCTTGTCCTTTTCCTGGCTGTGACTAGGATTCTGACTCTGGATTTAGATATCTGTGGTACAGGTGGCTGCACAGGTTAAAAAAAACTGTCACTGTTCAAGTAACTATAACATTATTTGAAGGGCTGAGCCCATCTTGGGCTGAGAGTCGTGTTTGTCTTCAGGTTTTTGGAGCCAATATTTGAATCCTCATGCCAGTGAATATGACATTGGCTGTGAAATCAAATATTACTAGAAATGGATTATTTTTCTCCCTATTTCTCTTTCTCAGCCTTCTTTTCCTCTGTTTTCGAATTTTCCCCTTCTTCATTTCTTTTCTCAAGACCACATCAAACATGCATGATCTTGACTATTTTGTAGGGCCAAAGACTATATTCCTTATGAAAAAGTCCTACAGAACTTAACCGGGATAAAACCAGAGCAAATTGACATTTGTTTTAATGTGAAAGTTTTTGGGGGAAAGGGGATATTTTTTTGGCAAATTTCAGGAATTCCCCCTTTTCCCTGACTATTTTCCATCCAATTATAGAACTAGTCAAAACTCTTTTTTTGAATTTTACATTTCAAAAAAGGGGAAGTTTTGGGGGGGGGAGGGAGGTCTCAATTTCCCCCTGTCTGTCATTCCTTTTTTTTAAACCAGCTCTAAATGAATCAAACAGGGTAGAAACTACCACAAAAACTTACAGTATTTAACAGAGAAAGATGTTCATTTTCTAGACCTGTTTTTCATCTTTCTGTAGAATTCTACACCCAGGATGTGATTTCTTATTCAATTCTACTGCAAGCCTCAAAAAGCCTATAAAAAGATGGCTGAGGTGATATTGGACCAGCTTCTGTTGGTGTGAGAAGGAAGCTTTCGAGCCGCACAGAGCTTTCTTCAGGTCTGGGAAAGGTACTAAGAGTTAAATACAAGGTGGAACAGATTATCATAAGTAGTTAACACATATTTCAAGGGACCATTCAAGGTAAAAAGAACAGAAGTACTTGTGGCACCTTAGAGACTAACAAATTTATTTGAGCATAAGTTTTTGTGGGCTGCAGCCCACTTCATCAGATGCATAGAATGGAACATATAGTGAGGAGATATATATACACATACAGAGAACATGAAAAGATGGGAGCCATTACACACATTGAATCTATTTCCCTAATTAAGTATTCTCACACCTCTTGTCAAACTGTCTGTAATGGGATCATTATAAAAGTTTTTTCTCTTAATTAATTAGCCTCTTAGAGTTGGTTGGGCAACTCCCACCTTTTCATGTTCTCTGTATGTATAAATATCTCCTCACTATATGTTCCATTCTATGCATCCGATGAAGTGGGCTGTAGCCCACGAAAGCTTATGCTCAAATAAATTTGTTAGTCTCTAGGGTGCCACAAGTACTCCTGTTCTTTTTGCGGATACAGACTAACCTGGCTGCTACTCTGAAACCATTCAAGGTGAAGTGGCCCATTAACACCCCTCCAGTCATGGGGCAAGGAGGTGAGAAGGGAGCTGTCGGGGGAGGCAAATGGGGCTGGGGGTTGTTAGTGGGTTACAGATTGTTGTAATAAGCCATAAATCCAGTAGTGTCTAGCAAAGTTATGAATTCAAGCTCCCATGCTCGTCTTTTGAAAGTGTTGTGCAGGTCTCCCTTGAGGATGAAGACTGATATGTCAGACATAGAGCAATCGCTTTGTGAAAAATGTTCACCCACAAGCAGTGATGAGCTGCCAAAATATTAACAACCGGTTTCCTCCTCCTCACCCCACGAGGGAGTCATGCCCCCCCCCGGGACCCCTGCCCTATCCACCCCCCTTCCCTGTCCCCTGACTGCCCCCTGCCACCCCATCCAACCCCTTCTCTCATTCCTGATGGCACCCTGGGACCCCTACCCCATCCAACCACCCCTTCTCTCTGTCCCCTGACTGTCCCTGGAATCCCTACCCCTAACTGCCCTCCACTGCCCCATCCAACCCCTGCTCCTTCCTCACTGCCCCCCTGGGACCCTTGCCCCAGTTCAATCCCCCTGTTCCCTGCCCTTTGACTGCTCTGACACTAATCTACCCCCCCAACTCCCCTGCCCTCTATCCAACACCCCCTCCCTGCTCCCTTACCGTGCTGCCTGGAGGTGGGGGCCGGGCTGGGGCTGGGACCGTAGGCTTCCTTCTCAGCCCTCCCAGGCTTCCCACGCGAACAGCTGATTTGCGGGAAGCTGGGGAGGGGAAGGAGAAGCCGGAGGAGCATTCAGAAGAGGAGGCAGAGGCGGAGTGAGGTGAGCTGGGGCCGGGGGAAGGGCAGGGAGCTGCTAGAGCTTTTGTTAAATTTAAAAGCCCTTTTGGAACTAGTTGTCCCTTGTGGGGCAACCGGTTCTAAACGGGCTTCTAAATTTAACAACCGGTTCCCGCGAACCGGTAGGAACCGGCTGCAGCTCACCACTGCCCACAGGTGACAGGGTGTTTTTGTCTTTTATCATTTTCCTGTGTTAAGTTCATTTGAGAGTGTAACGATAGTGACCATTGGGGCATTTAGTGCATGGGATGAGATTTGCAACATGTGATAGGCATATGTAGGACCCATGGATCTTGAAAGGAGTATTGTGTCAGGTGTTGATCATTGTAGCAGTGGAACTATGCTTGCAGGTTTTGCATCTGTTGTTTTGGCAGGGTCTGGAGCTGCTTTGAGTTCATAGAATCATAGAATATAGAATATCAGGGTTGGAAGGGACCTCAGGAGATCATCTAGTCCAACCCCCTGCTCAAAGCAGGACCAATTCCCAACTAAATCATCCCAGCCGGGGCTTTGTCAAGCCTGACCTTAAAAACCTCTAAGGAAGGAGATTCCACCACCTCCCTAGGTAACCCATTCCAGTGCTTTACTACTCTCTGAGTGAAAATGTTTTTCTTAATATCCAACCTAAAAATATTGGAGATATAATCGTATACCTATCTCCTAAAACTGGAAGGGACCTTGAAAGGTTGTTGAGTCCAGCTCCCTGCCTTCACTAGCAGGACCAAGTACTGATTTTTGCCCCAGATCCCTAAATGGCCCCCTCAAGGATTGAACTCATAACCCTGGGCTTAGCAAGCCAATGCTCAAACCACTGAGCTATCCCTTCCTCCCCCAAGGGAGTTGGGGTGTCCTAGTCTGTGAGGAGCTTTGCACTTGGAGAATTTGGGGTTGGTTTGAAGGCCTGAAGAGGGGTTCAGGAAAGATTTCTTTCAGGATGGGATCCCTGTCGAGTATGGGTTGTAACTGTTTGAGGCTACCCTGTTTGGGTTCCAGTGTGGGGTGATAGGTGACAACTAGGGGTGTGTGATTGGAGGGGGTTTTATTTCTATATTGAAACAGATTATCTCTGGGTATTTGTGTGGCCCATTCTATGATGTGATCTACTTCTCTAGTGGAGTGTCCTTGTTTGGTGAAGGCAGTTTTGAGTGCATTAGCTTGTATATCTTACACAAAATATAGTTTGAGGAGAAAGTCTGAGTGCCTGGCTGTAGATAACAGATTTCTTGGTGTGTTTGGGGTGGTTACTGGATCTATAAAGGTAGGTGTGGTGGTCTGTGGGTTTCTTGTATGTAGTTATCTGTAGGATTCCAGTGTGGAAGCTGATTGTGGTGTCCAGGAAATTGTTGCTGGTGTGGGACTGTTCTAGAGAGAGTTTGATAAATGGGTCATGGTTGTTGAAGTTGTGGTGGAACTCTATAAGGGAGTTGAAGTTGTCTGACCAGAGGACAAAAATATCATTGTTGTATCTCAGGTTATCATTGGTTTCATGATGCATTTGGCCAGAAATTCTTCTTCAAGATGTCCCATGAAGAAGTTGGCTTTTTGGGGAGCCATCCCAGTATCCCTGGCTGTTTCCCATGGTTTGGACAAAGTGATTGTTGTTGAATGTAAAATGGATATCTGAGGGTTGTCCATTGTCTGATAAGTATTTGAGGCAAGTATATTACGCCATCATTGTGGGGGATATTGGTGTAGTGGGAGGTGACAGCCATGGTGGCAAAGATGGTGTTCTGAGGGAGGTTGAAAATATTACGAAGTTTGTGGAGGAAGTTGATTGTGTCCTGCAGGAAGCAGGACACAATCTTTGTGTGGTGTGTGGTTTGATGATGGTTTCTATCCGTTCCAGTGTTCTCTCAGTAAGAGTACAGTGGTCAGATATGATGCGTCTGCCTGGGTTTCCTTATGTGTGTATCTTGCATGTAGGTTCTTGGAGGATGAGTTTGTAGAGTTTCTCTTGGAGTTGTTTGGGGAAGGATTTGATGATATCCTTAAATTCCTGGGTAAATTGTGGTGTGGCGTCTTCTTTGAGTTCTTTACAGTAGGTGACATTGGAGAGTTGTTGGTTGGCCTCATTAATGCAGTCGTCATGGTTGAGGACTTTAATTAACATGGTTGTGTTAATTACTTATGCTATACAATCTGTTCCACGTTATATTTAGCTGTGACACTCCAAATCCCTTTCCCAGACCTGAAGAAGAGCTCTGTGTAAGCTCAAAAGCTTGTTTTTCTCACCAACAGAAGTTGGTCCAGTAAAAGATATTACTTCACTCACCTTGTCTCTCTAATATCCCGAGACCAACATGGCTACAACAACATTGCACATCGAAAGGTTAGCATTTTCTGTGGGTCTCTATGGTGTTTTCCAAAAGGTATTCTGATACTGTTTTGAGTATGAATTGTGTGAATGTCCATTTCATGGTGTCTCCATCAGTTTGTAGTTGGGACTATGAATTGATCCAGATATTTATTTCCATGCATATTTTGCTTAGAAGGCACACACACAACTACACTTCGGCTAATTGTATTTGGAATGGATTATGATGCATAAATTAATTTTACTGTCTATTATAAATGTTTATACGGTGTTTTTTGTAATTGTCCGGGGCCTCAAACCATGGTCCAGTATGTTCCATCCCACCACTCAGTGACCTGTTAACTGTCATCAGAACTCAAAAGCTCAACTCTGACAAAGGACTCCAGTTCTAGGATCTGATTGGTGGAACTCTGCGGGGGTCTGAGTGGTTCCCTGCATCTAGTTAAACCAAGAAGCAGAACAGAAAGTTGTCTATGCAACTGGGTTAACTCTGCCTAGGGCTGAGTCCCCTGTGCTATCTGTTCCTGCTGCCTGACTCTGATTTCCTGGTAACCTGGCCCTGCTTGCCTCCTGACACCTGACTCTTGTTTTTCTCTCTGGTCTCTCTCAGACTCTGATTTGGTATCCTGACCTGGCCTGCCTCCTGGCTGCCAATTCCAGTTCTGACCACTGGGCCTGACTGCCCATGTCCCAGCTGTGATAGCAGTATCACTATATACATGGTACACATGCAATGAATAGGAGATGGGGATGGAGAGCCCTCTGAGATTGGCAGCCTTGCAGTATTTCGGACTGTGGACTGGCACAGTCCTGACCACTAAATCTATCCTGTTAGGGGGTGTGTTTTGTAGCCTTTATTTTAACTATTTTTTCATCCTAGAGAAATTGTAGAAGGCATAAGGATGAGAACCCATGAAGAGGTCTGCAACAGACCTTGGCTTTTATGTGTTGAATTTCTCTAAGTCGTCCTGCACAAGATTTCCTACTTGAAGGTGTATTCCTCCTGTTTAACTTTGTGCACGTACTGAAGGCTATCCCTATTCAGCAAAGCAATTAAGTGCATGCTTCAGCTGCATTGAAGTCAATGAGCCAGAAGTAGGTGTGGCGGAATTCAGTTTTTACTTTTGTGTAATTTTGACAGATAATATCAATGTTTAAAGTTAAAGCTTTATAACCATTGATACACATATTGTCAACACCACATGTCAAAATATACACAGGAAATTTCCTTAACTCAAACTCTAAGACATTCTCACATGTCACTTTTCTTACTTTGCCTATCTGAAAATGTCAGTGAATATCGATGGACATATTTTTTGTTGGTTTATGTGTTTATTAAAATCAATGTTTAAAGACATCTACTGATTAAAAAAAAAAATTGAATCCTTCCACACCTAGATGTAAGCATGTGCTTAAGCACTCTACTGATTAGAGCGGGAAGATATTGCTGGAGACCTGAAATCCAGTCCTTCCAAACTCATTTCACATGAGACCTGGAATCTCTGTACCATCATAAAACTAACCCCACACTGGCAGGACTAGCACTCCGCACTGCAGAGCACAGTCTGGGGAAGTGCAGGGGGCCAGCAGCGAAGGAGTGCCGGTTATGCCTCCAGCCTGTGTTTCAATTTCAGCAGCATCTAATTCACAATGATCAAAAAAAGCCCAGAAGTTGGGGAGCTTTTCACCACCCCCAGGTGCTGGCATTACCACTGGGTGTTTACATCGTTCTCATTTCTTCCTTAATTCAAGGGCTGGGCAGGAAATGGTTTTACTTTTCCCATCCCAATTTGGAAACTTTTATGAACTGACAAACAAAAAAATATTGGTTCGGGTAAATTGAATTTTTTTGATTCTTGTCTTTTTAGTTCACCCTGTTTTAGAATCAGTTTGAGCTGAAACTTGACATTTTGAAAATGTCAAATTGTGACATTTCAAAATTATTATTATTATTTATTATTATTATTGGGCTTAGGAAGCTTGTTGAAACCAACCCTTTCCCGGGAACAGTTTTGGTTTTGGACTTGGCATTTTTCAGTGAAATCATATTTTGTTGAAAACTTCCTGACCAGCTCTATGTAATGCTGCATGAAAACGAAAGGGAGAATGCACTAGGAACCACATTTTTAAAGGTATTTTGGTGCCTAACACCCAGGTGCTCTAGTAGCTTTCCTTCCCGTTGACCGCTTTCACCAGCCAACAAGGTTCTTGGCATGTTTTCAATAATCATTTCTAGAAATGCATGTGGTAAAAACACACACTGCTTGTGAGTCAGAGTTCATTCACCTCCGTGCTAATCAGAGCTTTAGGGCAGGGTTGGGAGAAGGATGTGTACCTACTGTGTGCATGTGTGTGTTTTCTTAAGTCCCCTCTCAATCCCCCACCTCACTGTAACGCTCCCTTGCAGCATAAGCATTGAATTCCTCGATGCACAGTGTACAGACCCTGGGCTAAAGAGAGACATGAAAAGCCAACCCCTCTCACTGGGCTCATGCATTTCAGGGGTTAAATCTCCGAAGGCAACTAAATACAAGACTTTGCCCTCAGTGCGTCAGCAGCGGAGAGGCAGCTAGTTCTTGTTTCCTTTTTGTTTTTCCAATATGTGTGATCTGGATTGTCATCTTTCTGGCAGCTGGGATTGTAACCGATTCACAAACGGGCATCTGTGTCTACCCCCAGGGAATGCAGCAGAGAACTTTAGGGGGAGAGGGGCTTTCTGGTTTTAAATCCAAATGGTGCAACAAAGACCCTGCCCTCTAGAGTTTGTTTTGTAGTGTGAGATTGTTTTTAAACCAAAAATGTGTGGTTAGACTGCACGACTCAATGCATTTTTTTGTAACAAAGGAGCTTCAGGGTTATGAAAGAAAAGCCTTAGAATGTTGAAATATATTTAAACTTGATATTAAATATATATATTTCATAGGGTGACCAGACAGCAAGTGTGAAAAATCGGGCCAAGGTGTGTGGGGGCGTAATAAAAGCCTATATAAGAAAAAATCCCAAAAATCAGGACTGTCCCATAAGATCAGGACATCTGGTCACCCTAATATTTCATAATAGATATGTGTCTACATATATTACATAATGCACATGCTCTAAAATGTGTGTGTTTGTGTTATAAGTTGCCCAACACTTACCATTAAAAGCTTCTGATTTTAGTTGCTAATAACTTGGCCAAACTTTAATGATTTGGGCTGAGATTTTGCATGGAGCAGCTGCCAGTGGTGGAGAGCTTCTGCGGGGCCTGAGAAATGAACACTGGCTGGGGGGATCGCACTGTAATGCAGGCTTGGGATGACAGGCAGTGGCTTCAGAACTTTTGGATGAGCAGGGCCATGTTCCTGGCTCTGTGTGCCAAGCTCGCCCCAGCCATCCAGCATAGGGACACCACAAGGAGAGTTGCCCTAACAGTGGAGAAGCGGGTGGCAATCGTGCTGTGGAAACTTGTAACATCAGATTGCTGCTGGGCAGTGGGAAATCATTTTGGAGTTGGAAAATCCACTATGGGGGGCCATTGTTATGCAAGCATGGGGGTGATTAACCACCTCCTGCTACACAGGAGTGTGTCTGTCAGCAACATGCAGCACACCGTGGATCGATTTGCAGCCGTGGGGTTCCTGAACTGCAATGGAGCAAGGGAAGGCATGCATATCCCTATTTTGGCACCAGGCCACCTTGCCACAAAGTACATCAACAAAATTAGCTACTTTTCTATGGTTATGCAAACACTGTTGGATCTCCAACGATGCTTCACTGACGTGAGTATTGGGTTGTCAGGGAAGATGCATGACACTTGCATCTTTAAGAACACAGGACTGTTCAGAAAGCTAAAAGCAAGGAATTTCCTGAGTGGTGGATTACAAGGTGCGATGTTGAAATGTCAGTAGTGAACCTGGGAGACCCAGTCTACGTCTTAGTCCCCTGGCTCATGAAGATCTACACTGGCCAGCTGGACAGCACCAAGGAAAGATTCAGCTACTAGCTCAGCAGGTGCAGAATGACAGTTGAATGTGATTTTGATTATTAGAAACGTCGCTGGTCTTGTTTACTCACAAGATTGGATCTCAGTGAGAAAAATATTGCAATGGTTATAGCTGCTTGCTGTGTCCTACATAGTATCTGTGAAACAAAGGGGGAAAGTTTCTGGGGAGGCAGAGCAGCTATCTGCTGAGGTTGAATAGCCAAACACAAGGGATATTAGAAGAGCTCAACACGGAGCTATATGGCTCAGGGATGCTTTGAAAGAGCACTTTAGCAGTGACCCTTGGTAACACATATTGATGTACTGTGCTTTACCTGGCCCTGCTGTTTTGGAGCCTGTTAGGAATTGTGAGATGCTTGGTGCACATGTGTGAATAGAGCACTGTCAATAACCTATTATTTTTGTTGGTCACTCTTCCTACGAGTTGTGTCACACTGAACAGTAACAAGTAAGTGGGTGCTTTCAGAACTACTAGGCGCTCTGCAGCCAGGGCTGGCCTTACCATGAGGAGAACTGAGGCGGCTGCCTCAGGTGCCAGACTCTGGGGGGCGCCACTAGGATCCAGAGTGTAGAAAATTGTGTCTGCTGCTGGTGCATATGTATTCTCTCTGCTCTAGATGCACAGAGCTGGTGGAGGGCTGTGCTGGAGGAAGGAGGGCACAAGAGAGATAACAGGCAGGCAGGATAAAAGGTGAGAGGGAATAACAAAGCAGCAGGAGCTGCAGGGAGAGAGAGGAGGAGGCGCCTCTTATGTACCTCTCTAGCACCCCCAGGAGCCTGGACTGATTCACACCAACTTCTCAGGGAGCTTCCTGTTTCCTGCTGCTTCCCTGAACCCACTTGAGGAGAACAGGCAGTCAACTGACATAATAGGAGCCAGTTAGGCCCTTAAGACGCTGATATCGTCCCTCACTCAGGCCCTGCTACCAACCTGCTTATTTGTCCCCTTCCATTGAGTGTTGAGAGCCACTCTAGCTGGCACAGAACAGCAGTCAGGAGTGAAAGAAGAAAACGCCCCTCTGGGGCAGCATTCAGAAAAAGAAAGAAAGCAAAGGAAGCTTTTCTATCTAAGCAGGAAGGAGCTCTCCTGAGATGCATAGACACAAATGTTCACAGTGAGCCTTCCGGCCCCAATAAGGATATGAGTGGTGAGGAGATGCCTGATCTTCCAGTTAGTCAGAGTGCAGGTGACCTGGCAGCTACTGCAGCATCCTTATCTCCATCTCAAATGGATGTAACCAAGCACATTCCTGAAGAAAAGTGTAGATCAGAGAAGAGTGTGGTGGAGGCGCAAGAAACAGCTGCTGCTGAGTTTAGTTCCTTAAGTCTAGATGATCCAGGACTGTGGACCCACTTGAGCAGTAGCCTGAGGGACTTCCTTGTAGTGCATGGGCCACAGCAAGTGAAAAACTTCATGTTCCCCAAAGACAATGAAAATAGAAGTTTCCATCTAACACATTACTGGCGTGAAATCCCCAATGGTGACAAAGTGGCCATGGCTTATGTACTCAAAAACCCAGAATACTGCATATTGTTTTTGTTGCAAACTTTTCCAGTCTAATGTTCCAGCCACATTGGGTTCTATTGGAACAAAGGACTGGAAAAATCTGGCTAGAAATCTGGCATGCCATGAGAAGGCAGCAGATCACCAGAGAGCATTCCATAGGTGGAAAGCGCTTGAGATGAGACAAAGATTAAAGACTACCATAGATGATCAGCATCAAGAGACGATTACATCAGAGTCTCTTTACTGGCAAAATGTTCTGAAAAGGCTCATTGCCATTGTGAGAATGCTAGGTTTTGGGTAGCAAGCACTGCATGGCACTTCAGATCAGCTGTATGTGCCAAACAAAGGAAACGTCCTTACAATTGTGGACTTGATGGCTGAGTTTGATGCTGTAGTCCAGGAGCATCTAAGAGGAGTCACCACCCAAGAAATGTACACACACCACTGCCTTGGAAAAACAATTCAAAATGAGATCATACAGTTACTGGCAACAAAAGTCAAACAGAAGATTGTAGCAGATTTGAAGCCAGCAAGAGATTATTCTGTTATTCTGGACTGCACGCCTGACATCAGCCATACGGAACAAATGACTTTAATGGTGCGTTTTGTAACAACAACAGAACCTAGTGAAAATGTCCCTGCAATGGTGACTGTCAGAGAGCCTTTTCTAGAATGTATTGACATTGATGCTACTACAGGAGCTGGTATGACATGTGCTTCTTAAAAATGTTGTTCTTAATGTAATTCAAAGCATCTATATATTCTTCTCTGCATTAACTCATTGATGACAAATTTTGAAGCAACATCTGGGAACATCCTCTCTGACACTGAAACCACTGAGTGCCACACAATGGAAAAGTTGACTAGAAGCGATAACGCCTATCAAGGAATGGTTGCAGATGTGCCGAAACGCTGGCTTAGCCAAGGGAAAAGTGAGGGTTTAGAGAGAGACAAACAGAAAACGCCAAACAACCTGCTGTACCACCTGGTGCCTGAGGCCAGAGGATGTTACTTGTTCCAGGGGGTGCGTCGTTTTCTATGTCTGTTCTTTAAAGACCACATGGCATGAATGTGGATGGAGGACGCCTCCTGGTTCTTCCATTTTATCTGCTGCCAAGTCCCCATCTTTCAATTACAAAAAACAGCTGCTTGGTCTTGTGCCAAAGCATTAGGCGTGGAAGAAACCTCAATCAGTCAAACATGCCAGGACTGTACCACATGGCAAGTTCACAGCTGGGATAAGGAAGGTCTGGGAGGCAGAAGGACTTGATTTTAAAATCTGTCCTCTCATGACTCATCTCCTGCAGCTTTCTCCAGGCTGCCTACTTGGGTGTCCCATGTTATCCCCCAGTATCCCAATAATAGGATAGATAACCACATCTGTTATACACCTTTTTCTATCCACCCACACATGTCTGCGACCATATTTGATAAGGTTTTGGCCCTTGCCCATGCGTGGTATTCTAGTAACCATAGTTAAACTTCCAACCACTGACAGAAGCCTCTTGAAACAATTAAAGTCTATGTAGTTTTGTTATGTTACAACTGTTAGCTCCATGATTACCTTTTTGCAAAAATACTCTAAGATGCTGCCATAAATGTGGTTTTGGTTTAGCTATTTATCACAGAATGCATAGCTAAACTACTACAAGATACATATTGCTAAATTTTATATCCTCAGGTGAAGCACATATTACTTACGTTAGCTTATGCAAACTGCTAACTTCTACAGAGCCTCACTCTAAACCCTTTAATGCTTAATACAAGTACCTAAAACCTATACCCAAGCCTATTTTTAATACATATGTTTTGATTCTTCTGCTTGCTGTTACAGCTTCAATAACGCCCATTATTATTTATTTGCGAAGCATGCATACAGAGATTGCATTTTACCCAAACCCGTATTCCCTCTAGCAGTTGTTGCCGGGGGTGTGTGTGTCAAACAACAGCTAGAAAAGGAAACTGGCCTTCTCCTCTGTTATGTGGATATGGTCTTGTTTGGCACCTGGGGTCGAGAATAGCTTACAGTTGGTGTACGGCAACACTTGTGCTGTGAGATGTACCCTACTGGGGCATATTCATGTGTGCTCATTGTGCCGTTTCATTGTTGAATCTGTGCATTACTTTAATGATGGGTTAGCCTTTGGCATAGGAGAATGGAATGTGAGTCCTTTGCTGTTATCCAGCCTGTTCCATGAAGAGGGGAGGAGGGGAAAGGAAGACAAAGAGCAACTACACCTTTCTAGGCCTTTTGCTGTTGCTTCAGTTTTCACCCCGTGCCTTACAACTCCCTGCAAACGGAGGAAGCACATACATTTTTCTGGGCTCTCTGCAAAGCTATTGGTGTTTGACTGATGGGTTTGGGAGGCTGTGGGGATTGGGCAAGTGGGGTTCTCAGTTAAGTCTTCAGGCAGTGACTGCTCTGGGTGCGAGCAGATCTGAGGGCTGCAGTTAACGTTGTGGTGAAGACTGTTCAGCCGGTGTGAAAGGGGTGCTCAGCTTTGGAGTCGGAAGCATGGTTTTTTAGGTTGAATTCAAGGGAAGGCTGAAATACCCCAGTGATTCAGGACTTTGGATGCTTGCACATGCTAATAGAAGAACAAAGCTGTTAGGAGCTCTGTCTGTTCTCCAGAGTCTCTGCTTTCCTAAAGCCACAATGAACCAGGGGTTCTCAAACTTCATTGCACTGCGACCACCTTCTGACAACAAAAATTAACTACATGACCCCACAAGGGGGGACCAAAGCCTGAGCCCGTCCAAACCCCGCTGCCCCGGGCAAGGGGATCAAAGCCGCAGCCTGTGCCCCACTGCTATGGGCAGGGGGGCCAAAGCCCAACGGCTTCAGCCCCAGGTGGGGAGTCTTTAACCTGAACCCTGCCACCCAGGGCTGAAGCCTTCGGCCCCAGCCCCATCTTATGCAAGCCCTGGCGACCCCATTAAAACGGGGTTGGGACCCACCATGGGGTCCCGACCCACAGTTGGAGAACCATTGAGCCAATCTGTAGCTCTTATGGTTGCAGAGAATCCATGGATGCATCGTCAGAACTTGAAGCAAGTGTAACAAAGGCTGAGGTGTCAGGCTGTGTTTGCAAAGAGCGTGAAACAATAGCCGTGTTGTGCGCATGTTTCCGTGGGCTCTGAGGTGGAGGGTGCTTTCAGTGTCTGCATTGTTCACTGTTTCCAGGACCGTCACAGCATGGCAGGCAGGAGAGAAGATCAGTGCACTCTCCTCTGAGGGAGTGCTTAGTTCGCTGCCGTGCCTGGCAGCTGGGAGAGAAGAGGCCCTGCACCATCTGTAGCACATGTGGAGTAACACAGCCCTGAACACCCCAGCTGTGTTACCACCACCATCCACTCCCTTCCCCGCCAGGGCCACAGAAAGGAGAGTACTAGGCTAAATGGCACCAACGGCCTGAAAGGACAGGAAAAGGGCTCTGCCAAGAGCTATGCAGCAGCATCAGCCTGTGCTATCACAGCCTTTCCGCAGTGGAATGGTTTCAGTCTGAAAAGCTGACACGTGTATTTAAATAAAAAGCAAAGGAGAGAGAACATCAGAATGGCCACACTGGGTCAGACCAAAGGTCCATCTAGCCCAGGATCCTGTCTTTCAACAGTGGCCAATGCCAGGTGCCCCAGAGGGAATGAACAGAACAGGGAATCATTGAGTGATCCATCCCCTGTTGCCAGAAGCTGGGAGTGGACAACAGAGGCTAGGGACACTGAGCAACTGGTGAGTTCTTCAGAATGTGAATAATAATTTAATCTTCTCGACACATGCTGTCTGGAACTCAAATACCAACTGCAGCCCCTTTGAAGCCTCCCAAACGTCAAAGCCATTCTTTGTGAAGGTCACAACAGAGACAAATCCAGTTGTGAGCTAAGCATAACACCCTCGCTCTGTGTGTCTGTGATGCTTACAGAGCTTACTCTCATTTTTGCCCTGGGTTTGAAAGCGATAAAGCATGCTGTTCACTAACCAGCAAGAGCTGAAGAAACGTCTCATTGCTGAGCTGTGTTCCTTATCCCACATAGTTCCCAGCTGATTTCTTTGAAGTGTTTGCCAAGGAACTCTTAGGGTTGCTCTTAATTTCGGGAGATGAAGAGATGGAATCGCGGAATAAAAAACACAATTTTACTTTTTGAAAAATTCCTCGGGGAGCTGATCTGAAGGGAAAGGAAGGAAAACCAGATTACTTTGTGATGGCTTTCAAAGGGCCATCATTGTGCTGATGGGGTGAGTGTTCGTGTGCTGGAAATGGTCTGGAGGGATATAAGTGTGTGTGTGAATAGAAAAAATTAATAAGCCATTTTTAGCTCCTTGCCTACTGTAGAGATTCTTAACACCCTGGAAAATAGTGATGGGGGAACATTATTGAAAGAAGGGTTTGGAGATAGGCTTGAGTATTTCTGTATTCCATTGCTCTGGCTGAACAGCTGGATTTGTTTTACGGGATTAGGTTGATTGGACTGGGGTTGATTTGTTTAATTTACCGATGATGTGATTCTTTTAGTGCTGTAGAAGCACCTAGAGCTATTGGGTAGGGACATTCTCACAGTAATATGAACAAGACATAAGGTGGCCCCGACCTCGGACCCTGCTGTGGGGGCTGGGCGGCAGCCCCGACCCTGGATTCTGTTGTGTGGTGCCAGGTAGCAGCCCTGACCCAGACCCCACCGCCCTTTAGCACACAGCTGGGCCTCAGCTGTGTGCTAACTGGACCACATATGGCCCGCAGGTTAAGAACCACTGATCTAGACCACAGGGTTGCCACCTTTCTAATTGCTGGTAACCGGATCCCAGAGGCCCTGCCCCGCTTCTTCCCCCCAAAGCCCTGCTCCTGCCCCGTCTCTTCCCTCGAGGCTCCACCTCTTGCTCCCCCAAGGCCCCACCCCTGCTCCGGTCAGAAAGACTGTCTGGTTGAAAACCAGGCACCTGGCAATCCTAAATGGCGCCCTGACACAGAAGTCAAAAGCTGGACTGTCTGAGTAGAACCCGGACAGGTGGTAACCCTACTGGACCATGCAATCCTGCACCCTGGACCGTCCTCCTGTGCCTCTCTTGAGCACAGACTGCCTGCAACGGAATGGTTTTGTGTCTGGTATGAATGCCCCAGATCTTGAGCTGAAAGATGAGAATTTATACTAAGTAGTATTGGATCAGAAGTGGTGATCCACTCACCAGCGTACGCTGGACGCCAGCAAAATGATAGTCTGTGCAAAACCAGCGAGGTGTATGCCATATAATAGCACAGGTGCCTCATGTGTAGTGTGCCCCCAATCTAAGCAGAAGTGGTGTGTGTGTGTGTGTGAGAGAGAGAGAGAGAGAGAAAACAACAAAAAGCAGGCCCATGGGATCAATGCCTTTGTCCAGAGAGGCTGCTTCCTGTAGCTGGTTCTGGTGCCCAGTGCTATGTGTCAGAGGAATGCCCTGATGGGCTCAGATTGAGATCTTGCCAGTAATGGCATTCCTCTAGCTCTCTTGGCTTAGTCTGAGTCTTCCCTCTCCACTGAATTGTATTAAACCGTGGGGAACATGCTCTGTTAAATTGTTCCAGGGATTTCCCATGCTTGATAGAACGGGAATTGTTTTGCTCTGATCTGCTGTAACTCCATGGGTTTTGAATTGCAATAATAATTCTCCTGCGTTGCCTGTGTGTCTCCTGGAAACAAATGTGCTTTGGTGACAGGATCTCTCAGGTGCCTGCCCCAAAGGCAAAGACCTTCTCAAAAGCTCCTTTTGTTGCATTATCTCTGTGCAGAGCAGGGCTGGGTTCATTTGTGGCGTGGGCAGCGTTAACAGACTCAGTCCCGTTTCCTTCTGTGGCCTCAGAGGTGCAGTGAGCCCGACCCATGTAATTTACATGCCAGAAATATTAAACACTAGTGACTGTTATAGTTGCTGTTTATTAGTTGTTTGTATTGTGGTAGCACCTAGAAACTTCTATGATGGACCAGGACTTCATTGTGCTCTGTGTGGTGTATTGAGGACTATGTTGGAATTGCAACCTATCCCTTTAAGAATGGGGAGTTGCCTGGTCCGGGTTGCAGGCTAGGGTGCTCTGCAAGGAAGCGTGCAATCAGAGTCAGTCTGTAAAGAGCCAGCTTGGAACAAGGTGAGGCAAGTTATGCCTCCCTGCCTTAGGGAGCAGCCTGCTTTGTCTCTCTCTGTTTTGGGGTTCTTGGTGTCTACCTTGCACCTTCCAGTATTTTACATTTTTATCAAACTTCTCTTATGTATACTGTGAACATAACACTGTACAAGCACACAACAAAAAGAGGGTCTCTGCCCCAAATAGCTTAAACTCTCAGTAAAAGACACAAGACCAGAGGTGGATACTGTAAGGTGATGGACCACTCCTGTGCTAGGCTCCAGCCAATCCATAAGCCAGAACAGGTCATGTGACTGGCAGACCAGGTATATAAGCCACACGGGGAACAGCAGTTCACTCTGCTCAACATCACTCCAGGGCTTGGAACTCATTCCTGCCTCACAGTAGCAACGAACTCCCCAAGCCTTAGCCTGCTCCAGACTTGCTCTTGCTCCAGCCTCGCTCCAACATTGCTCTAGACTCCTGATTCTGGCTCTGACCGCTAAGCATGGCTGCTCCAGCTCTGACCACTAGGCATGACCATCCCCATCACAGTTTCTGACATATGTCTCATTATGGCTCTGATCCAACTTGCATTGACATCAGTTGATGTTGGTGGGAGCTGGATCAGGTCTCTTAGTATAAGGAAACCAGTAATATCTTGCTTCACAGTAAAAATCCAAAGGATTGTTTTAATGGTACCCATTGTAAAAAAATAAATATTTTTAAAAATACCTTTTCCAAACTGGAGAGTGGGCTGGGGAACGACATCCCTTATTTACTCTCAAAAGTGACCTATCATGCTTTTAGAAAAACAAAGGACAATCCCTGCAAAAACTTCAGTATATGTGTCATTTTACTCTGGATTTACATCAATGTAATTGACTTTAGAATCTGGCGTGAGGTGTTTCCTGTGTGTTTATTGTGCATTGAGCTGGGAGCATGTGACCCAGAGACCCTGTAATGCCAATGGGGTTTGGTGTTCACAGTTCTTTACAAGCAACTCCTGTCGCAGATCTGACAAACTCACTACACTTAATATACCACTTTCTTCGTATTTATCCATAAAGGGTAGCAAGTGAGGTCTCTGCTGAAAGTTACAACTTACCAAGATTCACATATAAGGAATATTGTAACTGTATTGGAAAGTATGCCTGGTGGTCTTGGAGTGAAAGTTAGTCACCAGGGAATAATATGTCTTAGTGATGCCTCATTCTAGTGGGAGGGAGTTGTCACCCATCCCTGGCTAGTCACTTACATAATCAATTGTCCACCATTGCAACCACACAGAAAAGTCAATGAAAAACCATCAAAAAACAGATTATAGACTGGAAACCACATGGAGGTAAAAAGAAAAAGTAGAACAGCCAGGGGATGGTTCTGTCTGAGGAAAGACAAAAGACTGATTCAGTGTATCACACGATGGGGGAAAGACTCTCTGGATCCATTCACAGAGGAGACCTCTCACTGGGCATGGGTGTTTCATGAAAGATTGGCTCCTGCGGTTCCTGGTGATCTCAGTTCCTGGTGATCTCGGCCAGCTCTGAACAAGCTGAACTTTGGAGGGGAATCCTACGTTATTAGCTAGGAAAGGTAACTAACTCCATTAACGTGTATGCCCTAGTTGGCGTTTTATGATTTGGTTTTGTGTTATAACCATTTGTTTCTGTTTCTCTCTATAATTTCTAGTGGAACCTCTGTTCTTTCTTAAATGAGCTTCTCTTGGTTTATTATAGGGGCTCACAAGTGCGGTGTAGTACACAGGAGCAGTGGTTTAAGGCAGTAGTTCTGAACCGGGGCATGCGTACCTCGGGATATGCAGAGTCTTCCAAGGGGTACAGCAACTCATCTAGAGATTTGCCTAGTTTTACAACAGGCTATGTAAAAAGCACTAGCGAAGTCAGTACAAACTAAAATTTCATACAGACAATGACATGTTTATACTGCTCTATAAAATATGCACGGAAATGTAAGTGCAATATTTATATGCCAATTAATTTATTTTATAATTATATGGTAAAAATGAGAGAAAGTTAAGCATTTTTTCAGTACTAGTGAGAGAAAGTTAAGCATTTTTTCAGTACTAGTGTGCTGTGTCACTTTTGTATTTTTATGTCTGATTTTTGTAAGCAAGTAGTTTTTAAGTGAGGTGAAACTTGGGCAAATCAGACTCCTGAAAGGGAGTGGTCTGGAAAGGTTGAGAGCCACTGGTTTAAGATAAAACTAGTAAACTGGGGTAACTGCTCTTTGGGGCAGAGGACCTGGGATTTCTGTGAGTAGCCAGTGTCGGGGGCTGGATGTCACAGGGGAATGTGTCAAAGGAACTTGGGGACTTGGGGGCACCTCCTGTTAACCTGCAAGGCAAAAGACAGGGCTGGCACAGCCCAGAGGGGAGGGCTTGAGTGACTGAAAGTCTGGCAGTGTCAGGGAGCTGACTCCTAGCTATCACGGGCACAGCTCCCTCTCACTAGTGGCGGGGGTGGGGGATAACAAGGTGACTCTCAGTCCTGGATATCCCGAGAACTGCACTCTCGGCTCTAGGCTGCAAGGTTGTGGCTTTGGAACCTGTTAGCACACACCAGTAGGGTGCTTGTTCCCTAACGTATGGCTGTGGAAAGCTACGAGAACATAATCTCCAAGCAATCTGCAGTGTTGAGTGGATTCCATATAGCCCCCATTAATTCAGTTCAGTGATGCGCTGGGGCCTGAGCAGGCCCGGGGGAAGAAATAAACTTGCTTTTAAACTTGCCTGAAAGGAAAGACCAAGATCACCTGCGTCAGCTGCCTTGACCCAATGGGACTGTGTTGCTGGCAGTGGTGGGTTTGCACTTGGGTTTTCATCCTGGGGCAGAGGGTAGGGAGTGCAGGGGCAGCTTTCAGTGAAAGGAGAGCTCTTTCTACCCACTGGGGTTTGATCCAGCTAACTACTGCAGCGTGTGTTTCCCTTCTGAGAGGAGCAGGGGGACGTACCCTGACATGGCTGTCAGTGCCAGCCTGTTCCACACTCCAGGAGCTGTTCATTGGGCTAGCAGGTGCTCCATTCTCTGAGCTAATTCCATGGGCTGGCTCTTGCTTCCTCCTTGTTCCCGAGTTAGGAAGTGAAATTCCAGTCTGCAATAGGGACATCATAGGAAAGCCAGAGTCAGCTGTTAGATTTGATGGCAACTTTTGGTGAAGGAGAAAACATTACAGATCCCAAATGAAAGAGCCAGTGAAGCCTTACATAGTAATCCTACAAGACATCAACCTTGTCCTGATGGGTGTCTCGCTTGTTCAGTAGGCATAGCCTTGGCATCATGCAGTCTGCAAGGAATAAGTTGCTTGTCCTATTGGATGGCTTGTCCATCTCTGTAAAATATCAATTATAGCAGTCATTAAAAAGAAATTGAGTGGGCAGTGGGGGACCTCGCAGAGCTCCTGCACCTATTTCAGATTCAGGACCAGACATAGTATACACTTAAATTTGAATCCTCCAGTCCTTGCCAGTCACTGTAAACAGCACATATCCTAAAAGGAACAAACACAGCCAAACCCAAACAAACGTTTGCAGAATATTAGTGACTCAAAACACCCTACAGGGCTGCACAACTTCATCATGTTCATGCCTTGGTTACCCACCAGCACAACATTTGGAAATGTCACCACAGTAGTTTGTCCTGCAGAGAGGTTACTAAAGGTGGCCTTGCTGTTCATTGATTTTAAGGTTAGAAGAGACCATTATGGCCGTCTCATCTGACCTCCTGCATAGCACAATCCAGCAAATATCACCCAGTAGTTCTTGCATCGGGCCCATATCTTGTGGGTGAACTAGAGCAATCGTGTTACATCCCTCTCTAAACATTTCATTCTCAGTTATCAGAGAATCTCGGATTCCAGGATGTCCATGTCTAGGCTAACTAAAATCCTGAGATCCTAGCATAGAAACTGGGTACCAGGTCATTGGCGTGGATTGGAAAGCAGCCTTTCAAAATGAAATCTGACCAAACATTATGGACCTATTTGCAGTGATTAGAGTCTGGCTCTTCCCCTTGTATTCTGGAAAAGCTGTATTTGAAACCCCCGTGTAGGATGTGCCATATGCATAATAAAAGTCCTCATTAGAAAGTAATACCTACACAGTACAAAGTAACTACCTTTCAGCACTGTTCATCAGGTCATGTAGCTCCACTGAAGCCAAAGGAGCTACTCAGCTTTACCAGCAGATGAGGATCTGGCCACTAATTTCTTGGCTCTCCATATTTTTGTTATGTACCAGAAGCAGTTGGATGGTCTGAAGCGCAGCATCTCATAACTAATAAATACATTAGTTTTACAGGCTGAACAATGCCTCTGCAACTGTTAAATTCATGGTTTATTAGCACACCTAGAGCTTTTAAATGGCTGAATTGATTGTCTTTAAATGTGCTTTAAAAACCCCGGTCTGTGCAGAGAACTTGAGTGCAACATGTCAGCCTGGGATTCATCTTATTTTTTTAAAATGGGAGCATTGAGGTGAGCTTGTCACTGAACTAGGGCACACTAGAATCCTGCCTTGCCCCCTATGTGCTCTGGAGATTGGTTCCTTTGGCGGAGGAGAGACTGAAATGTGGTGCATGCTACCACTCACCTGGAACACAGCATGGCTGTTTGAGAACAATGGGCAGGTCTGGAGCGTTGTCTGATTTGGGGGCCAGAGTCACGGGAAGTGGAAAATCCATGTTCACCTAACTTACAGGAACCTGGTCAAGCTGATTAGGGGCAAAGCTGATTTTCATCCTGAAAGTTTTTGGTTTTTTTTGAATCGCTGGTTTCCTCCCAGGGTAGCTTCCCTTTTAAAAAAAATTGCTCATTGCTGAACTGGGGAAACCTTTATTCAAATTCAAATGCCTGTTTCTCGCAGCTTTAGAAGTGACACAAGGCATTGGATTGTAAGTGTCTTTAACAGATGTGCCATCAAAACTTTTCCAAGGAAAGTCCAAGAGATATCTCCATAAAGGTGACCTTTTATAGCAAGTTAAATCCATAACAGCTTGACTGTGTCCTCTTTCAGTAACCTGAACTTGGCTTTCCTTTGCTACCTTCATTACCATCCCAAGCCCTTGAGTGATGGCTGCAGGCAGATGTGGTTAAGAGTTGTCCTGGAATTGGCAGCTCCCCATTGCTGGTACCACAGGGAAATCTGCCAGCGCTGCAGAGTGGGAGGGCTTAGTCTATGATGCTGGCTTGATGGTTCAGCCTGTCATTTTAGAAAGACATCCAGTCTTGATTTAAAGACTCCAAGTGACAGGGAATCCCTCTCGTCCCAAGATAAGTTGCACCAATGGTTAATTACCCTCTCTGATTAAAAAAATAATTGTGCCTTATTTCTTGCTTTAATTTGTCTAGCGTCAGTTTCCATCCGTCAGATCTTGTTATGCCATTTCCTCAACTGGAGCAGAGGGAAACAATCCCATAGTTGGGACCCTCCTTCCAGAGGATGATGTGGTATCCTCTCACACTGGGGATACCTTTCCGGGGATGGGGGGAACTCCAGTTACTGGGAAGAGACAGGTAATAGTTATGGGAGATTTGATCATTAGAAACATAGATAGCTGGGTTCAGTACCGGGCAAAGTGGTTGAAACTATAGTAAAGAACAAAATTGTTAGACACATAAATAAACATAATTTGTTGGGGAAAAGTCAACATGGCTTTTGTAAAGGGAAATCATACCTCACCGATCTACTAGAATTCTTTGAGGGGATCAACAAGCATGTGAACAAGGGGGATCCAGTGTATATAGTATACTTAGAGTTTCAGAAAGCCTTTGACAAGGTCCCTCACCAAAGGCTCTTAAGCAAAGTAAGCAGTCATGGGATAAGAGGGACGGTCCTCTCGTGGATTGGTAACTGATAAAAAGATAGGAAACAAAGGGTAGGAATAAATGGTCAGTTTTCAGAATAGAGAGAGTTGAATAGTGGTGTCCCCCAGGGGTCTGTACTGGGCCCAGTTCTATTCAACATATATATAAGGGCAGGTCTACACTAAGGGCGGGGGTCGAATTAGGGTACGCAAATTCAGCTACGTGAATAGTGTAGCTGAATTCGAAGTACCCTAATTCGAACAACTCACCCGTCCAGACGCGGCGGGGTCGAACTCCGCAGCTCCCCCGTCAACTCCGCCAACTCCTTTTGCCGAGGTGGAGTACCGGAGTCGACCGCGGCACTTCCGGAGTTCGAACTATCGCGTCTAGATCAGACGCGATAGTTCGAACTCCGAAAAGTCGAACTCTCCGCGTCGAACCGGCAGGTAAGTGTAGACCTACCCTAAATGACCTGGAAAAAGGGATAAACAGTGAGGTGGCAAAATTTGCAGATGATACAAAACTACTCAAGATAGTTAAGTCCCAAGCAGACTGTGAAGAGCTACAAAAGGATCTCACAAAACTGGGTGACTGGGCAACAAAATGACCGATGAAATTCAATGTTGATAAATGCAAAGTAATGCACATTGGAAAACATAATCCTAACTATACATATACAATGATGGGGTCTAAATTAGCTGTTACCACTCAAGAAAGAGATCTTGGAGTCACTGTGGATAGTTCTCTGAAAATATCCTCTCAATGTGCAGTGACAGTCAAAAAAGCAAAGAGAATGTTGGGAATCATTAAGAAAGGGATAGATGATAAGACAGAAAATATCATATTACCTCCATATAAATCCCTGGTACGCCCACATCTTGAATGCCATGTGCAGATGTGGTCTCCCCATCTCAAAAAGATTATTGGAATTGGAAAAGGTTCACAAAAGGGCAACAAAAATAATTAGGGGTATGGAATGGCTGCCATATGAGGAGAGATTAATGAGACTGGGACTTTTCAAATTGGAAAAGAGACAACTAAGGGCTAGTCTACACTTACCAGCCGGGTCGACGCGGTGAGTTCGACTTCTCAGAGTTCGAACTATCGCGTCTAATGTGGACGCAATAGTTCAAACTCCGGAAGCGCCGCGGTCGACTCCGGTACTTCACCACTGCAAACGGCGGTGGCGGAGTCGACCTTGGAGCCGCAGACTTCGATTCCGCGGCGTCTGGACGGGTGAGTAGTTCGAACTAGGGTACTTCAAATTCAGCTACGCTATTCACGTAGCTGAATTTGCGTACCCTAGTTCGACCCCCCTTCTTAGTGTGGACCAGCCCTAAGGGGGGATATGACAGAGGTCTAAAAAATCATTACTGGTGTAGAGAAAGTAAATAAAAAAGTGTTATTTCCTCCTTCTCAACACAAGAACTAGGGGTCACTAAATGAAATTAATAGGCAGCAGGTTTAAAACAAACAAAAGTAAGTATTTTTTCACACAACGTACAGTCAACCTGTGGAACGCTTTGCCAGAGGATGTTGTGAAGGCCAAAACTATAACAGAATCCAAAAAAGAACTAGATAATTTCATGGAGGATCAATGGATAATAGCCAGGATGTGCAGGGATGGTGTCCCTAGCCTCTGTTTGCCAGAAGCTGGGACTGGGTGACAGGGGATGGATCACTTGATGATTACCTGTTCTGTTCATTCCCTCTGGGGTACCTGGCATTGGCCACTGTCGGAAGACAGGATACCGAGCTAGATGGACCTTTGGTCTGATCCAGTACGGCCATTCTTATGTTCTTATGCTTGTTATAGGGTCCTTGGACTGGAACCCAGTGTAGAGGGTGGGCCTGGGTTCCCCTGTCAGGAACTGAGACGTGACACAGGAGTTTGAGAGATGCCAGTTGGACAGCTGGTCCATAGAGTTACCCCAGAAGGGAAGGAGCATAGTGGCCTGGCCGGAGGGCTGAGTCACAAAGAAGGTGCACCCCAAGGCCTGGAGAGAGAGGGGCCACAGGGAGGAGGTCATCACACCTGAGTGGAGCTAATCCCCAGATGTGGCCAAGGGGAGGTGCTGTAATGGTGAGTGAATCCTGTAACAAATAGGTTTATATATCTGGAAATTTGCCCCATCATCTTGGCAGCTTAGGCTTTGGGCAGGCAGCTTTCTTTATTTGGTCCAGATGACAGTTCATGCCTAGAAGCTACAGAAGTGATACTTTTAAGTCAGCAAAACTTTGCAACAATTAACTGCTGTGTCTCTGTGCCCTTGCATATCCTCTGGCATTGTCTGAATGGGAGGGAGGAGAGAGAGATGTGTGTTGCACTCTTGGGTGGATGCCTGTGGGGGGACACTTCAGTGCTGGCAAGAACTAATGAGTCTTGTGTAGTAGCCAGAGACTTCAGCGATTACGGGAGGAGGAAGTGACTGAAAACAGAGTATATTAACCTGACCTTTTAGGGGCTATTGGAAAAAGTATCCAGCTAATTTGTTCCCACACACATGCACCCACAACTTTGGAGTGCCTCCATTCTGAGACTCCAGTGGCAATTTGCCCTCTTCTTTATCTCTCTTCAGGGTGTGCTCTGATGAGTTCTGTTTGAGTTCGGCTGAGCTTTTGTGAAATGGGGATGGAGGGAAAAGTAGCTAAAGCAGAGAATAGTTGGGATTATTTTTTCCAGCATGCATTACTTTGCACTTAGCATTGAAATACACCTGCCATTTTGTTGGCCAGTCACCTAGTTTTGTGAGATCCCTCCTTACAGTCAGCTTTGGACTTAGCTGTATTGAGTCATTTTGTGTCGCCTGCAAATTTTGCCACCTCACTGTTCTTACAAGGATGCTAAATTTAATTACGTTATGGTTGCTGTTACTGAGTGGTTCACCTCTTGGACCAGAGCCTGTGCTCCACTTTAGACTAAATCAAGAATTGCCTCCCCATTGTGAGTTCCAGGACTAGCTGCTCTAAGAAGCAGTCATTTCATGTCTTTAGAAATTTTAACTCTGCAAAAAGCTCTAGCACTGCTATGTTTGTGGGACACAATGTGAAAGGGCCACTTGAACTGAAATGCGAACTATTCAGAAAGGAATTTTCCTGTACCCACTCTGGTCTAATTTACACTTCAGTTTTCTCACCCTGACTCAAATGCTGGTAGATCTGTGCACTGGGTTTGCCAAGTGTCAGGATTCTGAAACGGTGGCAACCCTAATTCTTAGCACGGGTTGACCTGGTCCACTTCAGAGGTCGCTGTTCCAGTCCTTGCAGACTGTCAAAGGGCAGTGCTGACTTTCGACACCAGCAGTAGCCCAGGGTGGTTTCCTCCTATCAACATTGTCACTTGTTGCTTACAGTATGGTGGGTTTCTTTTAAGAAGAGAATCCCTAACATTGCTATGTGTGTGGGGAAGAGATTGGGCCATGGATGGGGGCTAGCGGGTTAGATTCATTCCAGATAAGATGGAGGGGAGCAACTGGAGGATATGGCACCAGTGATCTCTGCCCATTTCATCGGAAGGTGCAGATCTACCATGTGTGGGTCAGCGTCATCATCATTACCTGGTTAGACTCCCAGCTGCTACCAGTAGCCACAGCCAGGTTGGCTTTTATTATTGTTATTTCTGATTTAGATAACTGTGGCACCTAGGAGCCCCAGTCGTGGACCGGACCCTGTTGGGCTAAGCACTTTGCTCCCCGGTGGGCAGCCAGATGGTTGGCACCATCACTTTTGGATGCAGACGGTGCCACTGTTACACACCATGGCTTTGTCACCTTGAGATTAGACCATTGGAAACATGCTCCACGTTGGGCCACATCTTAAAGCCATCTGGACATTGCAGAATTCGCCAACGTGCTTGTTAAGTGGTGCATCCGTCCGTGCAGGCACGTTAAACCTGGGCTCTGCGATCTGCCTGTTGATTTCCAGGTTGACTTTAAAACAGGGATGGGCAAACTACGGCCTGCGGGCCACATCCGGCTTGTGCGACTGTCCTGCCTGGCCCCCGAGCTCCTGGCCTCCCCTGCTGTCCCTCCTCCCCCTCAGCCTCAGCTCACTCGCTCTGCCGCTGGCGCAATGCTCTGGGCGGTGGGGCTGTGAGCTCTTCGGGCAGCGCAGCTGCAGAGCCCGGCCTGATCCGGTGCTCTGAGCTGCGTGGTGGTGGCGGTGGCGGTGTGGCCCAGTTCCAGCTGGGCGGCGCGGCTGTTGCGCTGCCAGCCACCAGTGCTCCAGGCAGCGCAGTAAGGGGACAGGGAGCAGGGGGGTTGGATAGAGGGTAGGGGAGTTCGGGGTGGTGGTCAGGGGGCAGGGGTGTGGATGGGGTCGGGGGGGAGCAGGGCGTTGAATGGGGGCAGGGGTTCCAGGGGTCAGTCAGGAAGTAGGGAGGATTGGATGGGGTGGCGGGGGGCAGTCAGGGGACAGGGGTTCCGGGGGCAGTCAGGGGACAGGGAGAAGGGGTGGTTGGATGGGGCAGGGGTTCCAGGGGGACCATCAGGAATGAGAGGAGGGGTTGGATGGGGTGGCGGGGGTCCTGGAGCAGTCAGGGGACAGGGAGCGGGGGTGTGTGTATGAGGCAGGGGTCCCAGAGGGGCCATCAGGAAACGGAAAGTTGGATGGGGCAGGAGTCCCCGGGGAGGGGAGGGGCAGATAGGAGGTGGGGGCCGGGCCATGACCCCCTCCCCTAACTGGCCCTCCATACAATTTACGAAACCCGATGTGGCCCTCAGGCCAAAAAAGTTTGCCGCCCCTGCTTTAAAATGATCCTTTTGACCTTTTATAAAGCCCTGGATGGCCTGAAACACGCCTCTCCCCAGGAGGAACTGCCGTCAGGGTGGGCAGCAGAGCCCACGTTGATACAAGAGAGAGCGGGATGCTAGCTGTGTCCCTGTTAGCATCCTGGATCTTCGTGCCTTGCCTGCTCTTTCTGTGTC
The DNA here is from genome assembly GCF_020497125.1 of Mauremys mutica. Lineage (NCBI taxonomy): Eukaryota > Metazoa > Chordata > Testudines > Geoemydidae > Mauremys > Mauremys mutica. The sequence goes on along the minus strand of NC_059081.1, from coordinate 70,333,111 downwards.
TGCCCACGTTTGCAACCCCCCCACAGTACGGAGATGAGAGGGACGGAAGGCTGGAAAGGAGGTGACTGGAGAGCCTCTGGAGGGATATACATTAAACTTTTGGTCTACTGCTATTTTCTTTGGCTAGAGTGACGGAAACTGAGAGATGAATTAATAGATGTTTTCTGTCTGCTGACCTTGTGTGTAATTTTGCTGAGGTTGGGATGCTTTCTGTGACTGTTGTTCAGAACCCCCAGGCTTTTAGCGAGGGAGCGGGTACTTCACAAATAAAGCTGCTATTATTACAATGTTAGTGCTTGGCATTCTCCCGGAGATTCTATCTCACATCTGAGGCTCCAGGAGGGAATTCCAGTTTTTCTAGCTCTAGAATCCACAAGATGCTTCCCTGTTTATGCCCAAGGCAGTGAAGCTGAACAGAAACCTCCCAGTTTCACTCTGCTAGCTCAGTGGGTTGGTAGGGACTTGATCCTCTGAAGACTTGCATGTATTATTATATAAGCTTGGAAACTGTCAGGAATGGATGTTCTAATGCTGAGACCTCCAAAGGGATTTGGATGCCTCATCTCCATTTAAATTAATCAGGCATCCAAATCTCCTAAGAGACTTAAAGGTGCAAGTCAGAGACCAGACAAGCTGCTTAGCTTGCTTCTCACCCCATTCCTAGTGCGTAGCAGACATTCAATGGGACCAATTCCGCCACCATAACTCAAATCAATGGCCTTGCTCGCATGGTAAGGTGCTACTCCCTGGGAATAAGGATGGCAGAATCTGGCTCAGTATTATTTAAAGGTTGTCGGTATGGCTAGGTCCCAAATTTGTGCTGCTTCTTATTTTTTCGCATCCGTTTTTCTATACATCTCTCTATATGAATGCTCTCAAAACCGCTTCTTCAGTGGTCATCCCCATCTGCCAAGAGGAACCCTACAATAACAAAGGAACGAGAGGTAGGCTTTCAGGAAGAAAACAAACCCCACCTTTCAGCTTCTAAACAAGGAATTGAAAGAATGATGTTCAGAATGGCCCAGCCCCCCAGGGGGCTGTTCCCCCTTCTCCCGGATTACCCTCCCTGGAGGAGCTGCTGTGTCTTTGGACAGAGTGCTGCTTTTTCCTAACCTCAGACTTATTCAGCACGCAATACAACATCAGGTAGAAACCCTGATAGAGAATAGAAGGGGGTTCGAGCAGCTGATGGAGCAATGGCAAGCAGTAACTGAAGGGGAACGCCCAGGGGCACAGGGGGGAGCAGGGGCTAAGGCCAACGAGGGGGGACCGCCAGACGAGGAAGATGGGCGGTGGAAGCATGTGACCGTGAGAAGCAGGCCGAGGAAAAGGAGAGCCAGTGAGGGGGAAATAGAGCTAAGGAACAGGTTTGAAGGTTTGGAGAATGAGGAAGGGGTAAAGCAGATGGTAGCTGACGGTGGGAGGCCAAGGAAAAAGAGACGAGCGGCCAGTCCCATAGAAAGAGGGGAGGAGTCTATGGAGGCAGCACCAAGTTTGGGCCCAGGGAGGATACAGGATGGCTTAAGGGGAACCACAAGGGATGATAGGAATGGAAGGAGCTTGCAACCAGGGGGAACGGAGGATAGGTTAGAGGACCGCACTGTCCCCAGGCAAAGGCAGGTCTACGTGATTGGGGATTCCATACTGAGAAGGTTGGACAGGCCTGTGACCAGGGCCGATCCAGAGAACAGAAGGGTGTGCTGTCTACCGGGCGCTAAAATACGGGATGTGGACCTGAGGTTGAAAAGGATCCTAAGAGGAGCAGGTAAGAACCCCTTGGTCATCCTTCATGTAGGAACGAATGACACTGCTAGATTCTCGCTAGAAAGGATCAAGGGAGACTATGCCAGGTTGGGTAAGACGCTTAAGGAAATTGAGGCTCAGGTGATCTTCAGTGGGATCCTACCTGTCCCTAGGAAAGGGCGCCAAAGGGGTGAGAGGATCATGACGATTAATAGTTGGCTGAGGGAGTGGTGTTACAAGGAGGGCTTTGGGATGTATGGGCACTGGGAGGCTTTTGGGGACAGACAACTGTTCTCACGGGATGGGCTCCACCTGAGTAGGGAAGGAAGTAGACTTCTAGGAGGGAGGCTGGCTCATCTGATTAAAAGAGCTTTAAACTAGACATTGGGGGGAGACGGTTGGGAGAGGTCCTGGTGCTCTCCACGCCAAATTTATACATTGGGAGTGAGAACAAGATAACAACAGATATAGCCAGAGGGGGACGGTTAGGTGTAAGGAAGAGGGGGGGACGGATACTAGATCTACAGGTCATACTGGTAGTACTGTGTCCCTACCGAGTTGGGTGAAAAGAGTGAGAGGAGCCCATCAGCAAAAATTAGGATGTTTGTTCACCAATGCGAGAAGCTTAGGTAATAAAATGGAGGAACTGGAGCTCCTGGTCCGAGAATTGAAACCGGATATCGTAGGAATAACTGAAACATGGTGGAACGGTAGCCATGACTGGAGTACAGGTATGGAAGGGTATGTGCTGTTTAGGAAAGACCGATGCAAAGGTAAAGGTGGGGGAGTAGCATTGTATATCAATAATGAGGTGAAATATAATGAAATAACTAGCAATGCAATGGATAATACGGAGTCTGTCTGGGCAATGGTCACATTGGGGAAGAAAACTACCAGAGCCTCACCCGGGATAGTGATTGGGGTGTGCTATAGACCGCCGGGATCTAGCTTGGAGACGGATAGAGAGCTCTTTAATGTTTTTAAGGAGGTAAATACTAATAGGAACTGCTTGATCATGGGGGACTTTAACTTCCCGGATATAGATTGGGAAACAAATGCTAGTAATAATAATAGGGCTCAGCTTTTCCTAGACGTGATAGCTGATGAATTCCTTCATCAAGTGGTTGCTGAACCGACGAGGGGGGATGCCATTTTAGATCTGATTTTGGTGAGTAACGAGGACCTTGTTGAGGAAATAGTTGTAGGGGACAACCTTGGCTCGAGTGATCATGAGCTAATTCGTTTCAAAATAAATGAGAGGATAATCAATATTGCATCTGAGACTAGGGTTTACGATTTCAAAAGGGCTAACTTTACTAAATTAAGGCGACTAGTTAGGGAAGTGGACTGGACTAACATATTTAGGGATCTAAAGGCAGACGACGCCTGGGGTTACTTCAGGTTGAAGTTGCAGGAGTTGTCAGAGGCATGTATCCCGAGAAAGGGAAAACGGCTCGTAGGTAGCAGTTTTAGACCGAGCTGGATGAGCAAGCGTCTTAGAGGGGTCATTAAGAAAAAACAGAAAGTGTACCGGGAGTGGAAAATGGGAGGGATCAGCAAAGAAACCTACCTTATTGAGGTCAGAGGGTGTAGGGAAGCAGTGAGAAAGGCAAAGCGACGGGTGGAGATGGACCTAGCAAAGGGGATTAAAACCAATAGCAAAAGGTTTTTTAGCCATATAAATAGGAAGAAAACCAAGAAAGAAGAAGTGGGACCGCTTAAAACTTTAAACGGAGTGGAGATTAGGGATAATCTTGGAATGGCACAATATCTGAACGAATATTTTGCCTCGGTCTTTAATGAGGCTAATGAAGGGCTAAGGAATAGTGATAGAGGGACCGATGGGAATGAAGATATGGGGGTAGACATTATGGTATCTGAGGTAGAAGCCAAACTTGAACAGCTTAACGGAAGTAAATCGGGGGGCCCGGATAATCTTCATCCTAGAATATTAAGGGAATTGGCGAGTGATATTGCTAGCCCGTTAGCGATGATTTTTAATAAATCTCTAAATTCGGGGATTGTACCGTTTGACTGGAGATTAGCTAATGTAGTTCCTATATTCAAGAAGGGGAAAAAAAGTGACCCGGGTAACTACAGGCCAGTTAGTTTAACATCTGTAGTATGCAAAGTCATGGAAAAAATTTTAAAAGAGAGAGTGGTTACGGAGCATGAGGCCGATGGTAACTGGGATAGATTACAGCATGGATTTACGAAAGGTAGATCGTGCCAAACCAACCTGATCTCCTTCTTTGAGAAAGTAACAGATTTTTTTAGACAAGGGAAATGCGGTGGATCTAATATATCTGGATTTCAGTAAGGCGTTTGATACGGTACCGCATGAGGAATTACTGGTTAAATTGGAAAAGATGGGGATCGAAATGAAAATCCAGAGGTGGATAAGGAGCTGGTTAAAGGGGAGACTGCAGAGGGTAGTATTGAAGGGGGAACTGTCGGGTTGGAGGGGGGTTACCAGTGGAGTTCCTCAAGGTTCGGTTTTGGGTCCGATTTTATTCAATCTATTTATTGCTGACCTCCGAACCAAGAGTAGGAGTGGGCTGATAAAGTTTGCGGATGACACCAAGTTGGGAGGTATTGCCAACTCGGAAAAGGATCGGGATATCCTCCAGGGAGATTTGGATGACCTTGTAAACTGGAGTATTAGTAACAGGATGAAATTCAATAGTGAGAAGTGTAAGGTTATGCATTTAGGGATGACTAATAAGAATTTTAGTTATAAGCTAGGGACGCACCAGTTGGAAGTAACGGAGGAGGAGAAGGACCTAGGAGTCCTGGTTGATCGTAGGATGACTATGAGTAGGCAATGTGATGTGGCCGTTAAAAAAGCTAATGCGGTCTTGGGATGCATTAGGCGAGGTATTTCTAGTAGGGATAAGGAGGTGCTAGTCCCGTTATATAAGGCGTTGGTGAGACCTCATTTGGAGTATTGTGTGCAGTTTTGGTCTCCCATGTTTAAGAAGGATGAATTCAAACTGGAACGGGTACAAAGAAGGGCCACTAGAATGATCCGAGGAATGGAAAGCCTGTCGTATGAAAGGAGACTTGAGGAGCTCAGTTTGTTTTCCTTAACCAAAAGAAGGATAAGAGGAGATATGATTGCACTCTTTAAATATATCAGAGGGATAAATACCAGGGAAGGAGAGGAATTATTTCAGCTCAGTGCTAATGTGGACACGAGGACAAACGGATATAAATTGTCAGTCAGGAAATTTACGCTTGAAATTAGACGAAGGTTTCTAACCATCAGGGGAGTGCAATACTGGAACAGCCTACCGAGGGAAATAGTGGGGGCGAAGGTCCTCCATGACTTTAAGATTAAGCTAGATAAGTTTATGGAGGAGATGGTATGATAGGATAACGGGCTTAGTCAATAGGTCAATTAAGTGCCACACTGGTAAATAGTACAATGGGTCAATGATATGATATTCTTAACCTTTTTCCAGGGGGTATGGCTGGAGAGTCTTGCCCGCATGCTCGGGGTTCAGCTGACCGCCATATTTGGGGTCGGGAAGGAATTTTCCTCCAGGGTAGATTGGCAGTGGCCCTGGAGGTTTTTCGCCTTCCTCCGAAGCATGGGGCAGGGGTCGCTTGCTAAAGGAGTGGGTGGATCGGCTTATGTGGCCTGCATCTTGGTCAGACTAGATGATCATAATGGTCCCTTCTGATCTTGAATTCTATGATTCTATGATCAGAGGGGCTTATGAGCAGTAACCCTTTCAGTCCTGGGGGAGATGGCGCTGCTGTTTATGCTGTTGCATCTCCATAACCCCAAACTGCCAGTCTCTAGGCCTAACAGCCTAGCATGAAATTGACCCCCGGCAGTGAGTAGGCGAAGAAGAAAATTCGGGATATACTATGCAGAGAAGGGAAAATAGTGCCCTCCTATTTAATCATAACATCGGCAATTAGTTCATCAAAACTGGCCAATGAGGTGTGCCAGATGCAACCCTCCCCTGGCCTATATCTCTAGCTCGTTACTGCGATGCACACTGCATTGCTTGTCAGTCTTGCACCTGCACTGCTGCAGGCTACGTCTTCACATAAAGCGAAAGGGAGAGCTCGGAAATGAAATCACTCCTCGACTCTAGCCCCAGCAATTCATTTTTCCTCCAGGTCTCAGGGGGTGGCCATGTTAATCTGTATCCACAAAAACAACGAGGAGTTCGGTGGCACCTTAGAGACTAACAGATTTTTTGGGCATAAGCTTCCGTGGGTAAGAAGTGGGTTTTTTACCCACGAAAGCTTATGCCCAAATAAATCTGTTTGGTCTTTAAGGTGTCACTGGACTCCGTGTTGTTTTTTCCCCACTATGCTTCGTGCAGGTGGCATTTAAACCTTTTCAGCTGCAATCCAATGTCATTTTCTATAAAGAACAGCAAGCAGGATTGCATCTCTGGCCTTATTTTGGTGTCGCTGGTCTCCACCTGTGCATATGTGGGAAGTCTCTCTTTCCATTGTAAATGGCTAAAAGATTAAACCCTTTGAATCTGCTTGATTGCAGACTAAGCCCAGGAAGAGAGCCAGGGCGCATTGCACTGGCCCTTCAGGTCCAACGGGCCCCTCTCCCTCCATGGTAAAACACAACAATTGGCTCTTCAGTAGTTTTGCTCTTTCCACTGAGAGGTCCCAACAGGGAGTGCAGGACCATTGCTCATATTTTCATGGATTCTTACCTGCAAGGACCTGGAGGGTTGCACACTATTATCCCTGTTAGGTATGTGCATAGAGCCATCCGAGACAACAAGAGATTTTATGGATTTGTTCATTATAGAATCATGGAGTTAGAAGGAACCGCAAGGGTCATCTAGTATAACCCCCTGCCAAGATGCAAGATTTATTGTGTCTAAACTATCTGAGACAGATGGCTCCAGCCTCCTTTTGAAACTCTCCAGTGAAGGAGCTTCCACAACTTCCCTAGGCAGTTCCAGAGTCCTGCTGTTCTCACAGGTAGGAAGTTTTTCTGAGATTTAATCTAAATCTGCTATGCTGTAGTTTGAACCCATCACCTCTTGGCCTGCCCTCTGTGGCAAGAGAACAACTTTTCTCCATCTTTTTTATGGCAGCCTTTCAAGTACTTGAAGACCGCTATCATATCCCCCCGCCCTTCTCTCCTCTTTTCCAAAACTAAACATATCCAGTTCCTTCAGCCTTTGCCCATATGGCTTGTGTTCCATCCCTTTGATCATCTTTGTCATTCATCTCTGGTTTTTTTTCCAGTTTCTCTACATCCTTTCTATGTAGCGGTGACCAAAATTGGACACACTACTCTAGCTGAGGCCTAACCAGCACCGAGCAGAGCGGTACTATCATCTCCCTTGACTTGCATGTTATGCCTCTGTTAATACAACCCAAAATTGCATTTGCTTTTTTCACAACAACATCACATTGCTGACTCATGTGGAGGTTGTGATCCACCACAACTCCCAGATCCTTCTCAGCAGTGCTGCTACCAAGCCCGTTATTGCCCATTCTGCTGCTTCTTAGGGTTTTTCTTCCCTAAGTGTAGCACCTTACATTTGTCTTTGCTGAATTTCTATGGCCCAGTTTTCCAGTTTATCAAGATCCCTCTGAATTTTAGCTCTATCCTCCAAAATGCTTACAACCCCCTCCCAGCTTTGTGTCACCTGCAGATTTGATCAGTACTCTCTGCATTCCTACATCCAGATAATTAATAAAGATGTTACGCAACACCAGGCTCAGAACAGATCCCTGTGGAACCCCATTTGAGACCTTCCTCCAATCTGACATCATTCCATTCATAGGTTTCAGAGTAGCAGCCGTGTTAGTCTGTATCCGCAAAAAAACCAGGAGTACTTGTGGCACCTTAAAGACTAACAAATTTATTTTAGCATGAGCTTTTGTGAGCTAAAGCTCACTTCTTCGGATGCATATAGAACATGGGTTGCAACCAAGGTCCTGTAGTGGCACCAAATCTTAAGTAAAGGGGGTCATATAAGGTGTCTAAGACCAGGTTCTGGGTTGCTGGATATGATTATGCCGTCTGAATGTCTGTGTATCATTTTGTAGTTGAAGTTATAAGTATTGGCTCTGTACTGTCTGTATTTTGTATTATGCTCTGCTTCTGGGAAATATCCCAGACAAGCTGGTGTTAGCCCTGCCTAGCTGGCTTGATGGCCCATTAAGGACCATCAGCTACACAATTGACCCATGGAGAGAAGGCAGACACGCCTTGTGACTCAGCAAAGTATGCAGAGACTTGTCCATGTGACTGCAGACTCCATTTTGCTGTAATTTTCCACAGTGAGGACAAAGATTCTTACACCTGGAAAAGTCTATATAAGGCGGATGCTTCATCTCCATCTTGTCTTCAATCCTGCTTCTGACCTCTGAAGGGACTTTGCTACAAACTGAAGCTCTACACAAGGGACTGAATGACCCATCCCAGCGGGGATGTATTCCAGAGACTTAATTTGAACCTGCAGTTTACTCCATCACTGCTGCAAGCCTGAACTAAGAACTTTGCCATTACTGTATGTAATTGATTCCATTTAACCAATTCTACCTCTCATCTCTACCTTTTTCCCTTTGTAAATAAACCTTTAGATTTTAGATTCTAAAGGATTGGCAACAGCGTGATTTGTGGGTAAGATCTGATGTGTATATTGACCTGGGTCTGGGGCTTGGTCCTTTGGGATCGAGAGAACCATTTTCTTTTATTGGGGTGTTGGTTTTCATAACCATTCATCCCCAGGACGAGTGCACTGGTGGTGATGCTGGGAGACTGGAGTGTCTAAGGAAATTGCTTGTGTGACTTGTGGTTAGCCAGTGGGGTGAGACCAAAGTCCTTTTTGTCTGGCTGGTTTGGTTTGCCTTAGAGGTGGAAAAACCCCAGCCTAGGGCTGTGACTGCCCAGTTTAAGCAATTGGTCCTGATTTGGCACTCTCAGTTGGGTCCCGCCAGAAGCTTTAGCTCACGAAAGCTCATGCTAAAATAAATTTGTTAGTCTTTAAGGTGCCACAAGTATTCCATTCATAGTTATTCTTTGTGGTTTTTTAACCAATTATGTATCTACTTAATGATAGTTCTGCCAAGCCCACATTTCTCCAGCTTACCTATCAGAATGTCTTGTAGGACTGGTGTCAAAAGTCCAGGTATATTATGTCCACTGTACTCTCCCTATCCACCAAACCAGTTACCCTGTCAAAGAAAGAAAGAAAGCTGGTTTGGCATGGTTTGTTCTTGATAAATCCATGCTGGCTGCTAGCGATTATCCCGTCATCCTCCAGGTATTCGCAATTGGAGTGTTTTATTTATTACTCTAGTAGCTTCCCAGGTATCAAAGTCAGGCTGACTGGGCTATAGTTTTCTGGCTCCTCCTTTCTCCCCCCTTATAAAAACGGGCACTATGTTAGCCCTTCTCCAGTCCTCCAGGATCTTTCCTGTCATCCAGGAGTTTGCAAATATTATTGCCAGTGGCGCCGAGATTTCTTCAGCTAATTCCTTCAGTACCCTGGGGTGAATAGCATCAGGCCCCGCTGATTTAAATTCATTCAAATTGGTCAGAAGATTTCTGACATATTCTTTACTCATCCTGATCTGCAGCCTTTCCCCTTGATTGTCTTTGATAACTTCGTTAGTCATCCGGTCACATGTTATTTTTTGTGTGAAGACTGAAGCAAAGTAGGCATTGAGCAGCTCTGCCCTTCTGTCATCTTCTGTTACCAGCACACCACCTCCATTGAGCAGCGAACCGACACCTTCCCTGATCTTTCTTTTTTGTCCGACGTATTTGAAGAACCCCTTCTTGTTGTCTCTACCATTCCTAGCCAATTGTAACTCATTCTTTGCCTTGGCTTTCCTGATTTTTTTGCTACATGGACAAAATCCATGGAAGAATTAGGTAAAATTCTTCCACTATCTCATTCAAATATTTCAGCCTAGGAATTATTTGTGAGCTGCAACTGTTTGAGTGTTCATGTGTGATTCGTTATGTTGGTCACATGGTATTGTTTCTCTTCCCTGATTGGATGACTGAAATTGCTGTAAACAGGAGTATGGCTAGAACAAGTCACTTCCACTCTGAGTTTTCCTGTGAATACGTATTAGGGCAAGTAACAAACCCACTTTTCTGAACAAACAAATCTTCCTGGACAGGGTCAGACATACCACTGAACTGGTTTCAAGAGTTTAGTTTGAATGGTCATCCCTCTGGCAAATGAGAGCGATGTCATAAGAATGGTCATGCTGGGTCAGACCAATGGTCCATCTAACCCAGTATCCTGTCTGCCAACAGTGGCCAGTGCCAGGTGCTCTGGAGGGAATGAACAGAACAGGCAATCATGGAATGATCCATCCCCATTATCCATTCCCACCTACTGACAATCAGAGGCTAGGGACACCCAGAGCATGGGGTTGCCTCCCTGACCATTTTGACTAATAGCCATTGATGAACCTAGCCTCTATGAATGTATCTAATTCTTTTTTTAACCCCACTACAGTTTTGACCTTCACAACATCCCCTGGCAACGAGTTTTGCAGGTTGACTGTGCATTGTGTGAAGAAGTACTTCCTTATGTTTGTTTTAAACCTGCTGCCTAGTAATTTCATTAGGTTCTTGTGTTATGTGAAGGGGTAAATAACACTTCCTTATTAACTTTCTCCACACCATTCATGATTTTATAGACCTCTTATCACATCCCCTCTTAGTCATCTCTTTTCCAAGCTGGAAATTCTTGGTCTTTTGAATCTCTACTCAGATGGAAGCTGTGTAGGGCCCGGGTTCCATCCGTGTTATCTTCAGGTGTCTCCCTGAGTAGCAGACATGATGGCTATGGCGGCTGGAGATGGAAAGACAGCAAGGTGCACATCTGAAAGGAAAACGTCAGATGAAAACTGAAGTGTGGTAAGATCAGTGGGGTCAGACTAGATGATTATAATGGCCCACTTCTGGCCGTACAATCTATGACTCTATCCCCAGGAAAAGGCCTCTTGCCCTAGGTGGGCAAACACGAATTTCCTGGCTGTGTGAGTTTCAGTTAGACCTTTCATGTTCTTTTACCATAGTCTTGGGTATGTATTAAGGGTGACCAGATGCCCGGTTGAAAAGCGGACCTGACAGTGTCCGGTCAGATCTACTGACTGGATACTCAAAGTCCGGTTACTGCTGGCGGGAGAGGCGGGGAGGAGCCGGGTCATCACCTGAACCATCCTCTACTCAGCCGGGGTTGCCTCCTACCTGCGTCAGGCAGCTGCAGCTCCCAGCCCCAGCTCTGCAGGTGAGTCCCTCCCGACCCGGGTAGGGGACGGCAAGGGGACAAGAAGTGAGTGACAGGAGGAGAGGGGAAGAGGAGTGAATGGGGGGTGGGGCCTTGGGGGAAGAGATGGGGCAGGGGTGGGGCCCTCGGGGGAGTGGGGCAGGGGTAGGGTCTTAGGGGGAAGAGGCAGGGTGGGGGACGTTCCGGCACTCCTGCTGGAGTGTCCGTCTTTTAACTAGTACAAAGTTGGCAACCCTACATGATAAGAGCTTCACTTATCCATACTAAGAAGATATGTGGAGTGAGGCAATGCAAAGCTGTAAAGATTTACTTCTTTCACAGCCCAGTGTGGAAACATGCTAACGATTGGCAGGAGTTGGTTTCCAATCGGCTGCCTCATGCGGGTAGATCCAGGGGCTGTGAGACTGAATCCTTGTACCAGGGGACTGGAGGAGGCAGGATGCCAAACAGGGAAATGAGGGAAGGTAGAGATGAATGCCAGAACCCCCCAGATCCATTCCAAGTGTGGGTTCCTGAGGAAAGCTGAGCCTGGACTGTTTGGATTTTGATGCCATTCACTCTGCTGCCTTTCCGTGAGGCCTTTGAACAGAGCAACTTTGAGGAGGACACATTCATTTTCTTTCCTCCCCTGGGAGCTGCTTTAAATCTCATTTGCATTGTACAGAATACAGTGGGTGTATTGTTCCATCCTGCCCTGAGGGAAAATGGCAGAACCTTTTATAAATCCTAGCGCGTTCTTTCATGTGCAGCCTGTGATTGGCCATTTCTAAGTGAAGAAATAATCCTCGCAACAAACATTCTTTGGTGCAAAACAGCTGCTTGGGACATAACTCTTCAAAAGCAGCCATTTTGCTGGAGGTCTTTGTGCTAATGGAAAGTGGGGCAGATGTTCTGCCTGGGGATGCAGCTCCCTTGATTATCAGGTGTCCCGACTTGCCTGAAAGTGCACATGCAGAGTCATTGCTCTGAACTGTTTAGAGGCACAAGGCCTCTCTTGTTCATAAGCCTTATTTTGGTTGCCACCTTTGGGCACACTGCTCTGTTTCAGTCACCAGTGGCCAGGGGCAGATCTATGTATTTTGCCGCCCAGGGCCGCCCAGAGGATTCAGGGGGCCTGGGGTCCTCGGAGGCGGGGGCCCCCCACTTCGGTGGTAATTCGGCAGCGGGGGGTCCTTCCGCTCCGGGACCCGCCGCCAAAGTGCCCCGAAGACCTGCAGCGAGGGGCCCACACCGCCGAATTACCACCGAAGACCCAGCTCTTCGGCGGTGGGTCCTGGGGCGGAAGGGCCCCCTGCTGCGGGTCTTCGTGGCACTTTGGCGGCAGGTCCCGGAGCGGAAGGACCCCCTGCTTCCGAATTACTGCCAAAGACCCGGAGCGGAAGAAGTTCCGGGGGCCCGGGCCCCACAAGAGTTTTCCGGGCCCCTGGAGCGAGTGAAGGACCCCCTCTAGGGCCCCCAAAAAACTCTCATGGGGGCCCCTACAGGGCCCGGGGCAAATTGCCCCTCTTGCCCCCCCCCTCTGGGCGGACCTGGGTTGTAACACCAGGAGCTGAGCCCCACGGTGCCCAGGCTACTGACCACTTAGTAGGTGGGAACAATGTATGATCCCTGCTGGGCTGGGTTGGAGTTTGGCTACTGACCAAAGGTGAGAGGTTCTGCAGTGCATTGGCAATGCCCAGCAGCAGCCAGCCCCCATCAGCGCTAATGTGATACCTTAAGGACCAAGGCTTCCTTTCTCGAACAATGGGTGTATTTATGCTTGGAGCGGACACAGGCAGAAGCATCCACTGTGAGATGCCCTGGAGAGATTCAACTTCAAACAGCAAAGCAAACTAGAGCCCCCCTCCCCACCTAAGAAATTCCTCCCCACAGTCTGACTTAGCAAAGGCTTCCCTGGGGCAGGGTTGCTGGGGGGGAAGGGGAAGGAGTAGATAGCTTGTGCCTCTTCTTATATACCCTTTTGAGTGCTGAATCCGGGCACCTTATGCAGGTAAAACTCCCTATGAAGTCAGGGAGGGTCTTCGTGGTGTTTTCATCACATGAGCAGGTTCCCATTGTCCCTAGCTGCTCTTTGCACCCGGAGCTAACAGTGAGACTCACAAAAGCTGTTGCTAAGCCAGACAATAAAGATCTTAAGGTAATAATTGGAGATATACCAATCTCCTGGAACTGGAAGGGACCTTGAAAGGTCATCGAGTCCAGCCCCCTGCCTTCGCTAGCAGGACCAATTTTTGCCCCAGATCCCTAAGTGGCCTCCTCAAGGATTGAACTCACAACCCTGGGTTTAGCAGGCCAATGCTCAAACCACTGAGCTATCCCCCCCCCTCTTCTGTTCTTATGCTCCGTACCTAAACAGAGCTCCATCAAGGTATTTAAACATAGTGAGAGATTCAGATCCACGCACGGCATCTAAGGACCATGGTGATGCTGCGAGGGTCTGGAGGAGAATTTCTCTTTCCTGGGCACCCCGTAGGACTGCCATAAGCAGCCTCACACTGCCACCTCACAAACTCCAGTGCAGGAGATAGGCAGGCTAAGACAGGGCAGGTCTACAGCACATTGCACTGTGAGGCTCTTGCTCCAACTTATGTCCAGGGCAGTTTTGGCCCTGGTGGATGCTAAGAATTGGACCTACAATGCAGTAGGCCAGCCTCTCTTGCCTTTCTTTTCCATTGTATTCAATAAAGAGTCATTGGGCAAAGTTTGCCTCTGGGTAAGATTCAAACAAAGCAGTTCATTCTGGAGCTGTGATTGACCCAAACTAGGGCGAGTTTTTCAGTGTGATATGAAGTTCATTTAGAGCAGTGCATGAAAAATATCTAGATGGCAATGCAGTCAACATGCTGATCTGTGGGAACTTGAAACTACTGTTTCTTTTATCTCTTCCCATGTGGAAAGAGCTCACACAGAAATCCCAAAGTTCACCACAATCTACCTTGAGGGCCTGTAATTAATGAGAATTAGCAATGATGGGCGAAAGAAATGAACAATTATCCGAATCCTCCCCCAAGCCATAAAAATACCTTTGTTGGGTGGTAACATTTAATTGCGCAATGCAGCCAGCCCCAGAGAGTTGTCAGCTAGCAATGCTCAAAGGTGGGAACTTCTCACAAAATAACGGGAAGATCAAAGATCCTGTATTTGCAGTGAAAGTGCAACTGCAAACAAAGGAACCAGGGATGCCAGCTTCCAGGGACCATGGCATTTCCTAGTGCAGCAAGCGAGCCTGCCAATGCCCGGTGGTGGAGATGGATGAAGCAAGGAAAACAGAAATGTCAGGCACCAGTAGAGAAAGAGTGAGGGGCCCAGGAAGATGGAACGTGCTTGTTGATCTTGGGGAAATAGGGCTCCCTACTGAGCTCTTACTCACATTACCAAAGGTTGAGCCTAGGAACGGCACCAGTGATTCTAGTAAATGGCCCTGTTTGGTGGAGGTGTAACACCAATAGACCCCAGTCAGCGGGATTGAACTTGGAACCTTTAAAGCTCAGTGCATGAGCCTTTACTGCATGAGCTATAAGCCACATGGCTGGTAGCTAAGGCTATAGCAGACTCTTTAATCTTTAAGTAGTGTCAGTGCCACTAGCGGGGCCAGAGCACCACACCCAGGAGGTGTGGGGGTTACAGAGGCACCATGCATTAGGTGGGATCTAAAAGCAAATCCCAAGGGTATAACTCGCTGGTGGTCATTAAAGGTCTATTGTCACCGTTCGAAAAGATCGCTTAGCTCAGGGTATGTCTACACTACGGGATTATTCCTATTTTACAGAAACCAGTTTTTTAGAACAAATTGTATAAAGTTGAGTGCACGCGGCCACACTAAGCACACTAATTCGGCGGTGTGCGTCCATGTACCGAGGCTAGTGTCGATTTCCGGAGCGTTGCAGTGTGGGTAGCTATCCCATAGCTATCCCATAGTTCCCGCAGTCTCCCCTACCCATTGGAATTCTGGGTTGAGATCCCAATGCCTGATGGGACAAAAAACATTGTCACGGGTGGTTCTGGGTACAGCCTCACCCCTCCCTCCATGCAAGTAGCAGACAACTGTTTCGTGCCTTTTTTCCTGGGTGAACTGTGCAGACGCCACAGCATGGCAAGCATGGAGCCTGCTCAGCTCAAGACAGCAATCATGGACGTTGTAAACACCTCGCGCATTCTCGTGCAGTCTATGCTGAACCAGGACTTACAAAACCAGGCGAGGAGGAGGCGACTACAGTAGCGCGGCGATGAGAGTGATGAGGACATGGACATAGAATTCTCTCAAACCGCGGGCCCCTGCGCTTTGGAGATCATGCTGGTAATGGGGCAGGTTCTAGCCATGGAACGCCGATTTTGGGCCCGGGAAACAAGCACAAACTAGTGGGACCACATAGTGTTGCAGGTGTGGGACGATTCCCAGTGGCTGCGAAACTTTCGCATGCGTAAGGGCACTTTCATGGAATGTTGTGACTTGCTTTCCCCTGCCCTGAAAAACCAGAATACCAAGATGAGAGCAGCCCTCACAGTTGAGAAGCGACAGCCCTCTGGAAGCTTGCAACGCCAGACAGCTACCGGTCAGTCGGGAATCAATTTGGAGTGGGCAAATCTACTATGGGGGCTGCTGTGATGCAAGTATCCAAAGCAATCATTAAGCTGCTGCTACTCTGGGAAATGTGCAGGTCATAGTGGATGGCTTTGCTGCAATGGGATTCCCTAACTGTGGTGGGGCGATAGATGGAACCCATATCCCTATCTTGGCACCGGAGCACCAGGGCACCCAGTACATAAACCGCAAGGGGTACTTTTCCATGGTGCTGCAAGCACTGGTGGATCACAAGGGACGTTTCACCAACATCCACGTGGGATGGCCGGGAAGGGTTCATGATGCTTGTGTCTTCAGGAACACTACTCTGTTTAAATGGCTGCAGCAAGGGAATTACTTCCCAGACCAGAAAATAACAGTTGGGGATGTTTAAATGCCTGTCATTATCCTGGGGGACCCAGCCTACCCCTTGATGCCATGGCTCATGAAGCCATACACAGGCAGCCTGGACAGTAGTCAGGAGTTGTTCAACTACAGGCTGAGCAAGTGCAGAATGGTGGTGGAATGTGCATTTGGCCGTTTAAAGGCGCGCTGGCGCACATTACTGACTCGCTCAGACCTCAGCCAAACCAATGTCCCCTTTGTTATTGCTGCTTGCTGTGTGCTCCACAATCTCTGTGAGAGTAAGGGGGAGACCTTTATGGCGGGGTGGGAGGCTGAGGCAAATCACCTGGCCGCTGATTACGCGCAGCCAGACACCAGGGTGATTAGAAGAGCACACCAGGAAGCGGTGCACATCAGAGAGGCTTTGAAAACCAGTTTCATCATGGGCCAGGGTACGGTGTGACTGTTGTGTTTGTTTCTCCTTGATGAAACCCCCCCCCGATTGACTCATTCCCTGTAAGCCACCCCCCCCCCTTCGATTACCGCTTGTTTCCTAAGGAAATAAAGTCACTCTCGTTTAAAAATCATGTATTCTTTATTAATTAATTATAAAAAGAGGGAGAGAACTGACAAGGTAGCCCGGATGGGGTTTGGGAGGAAGATAGGAGGGAAGCACGGGCGGCTCTAGGAATTCCACCCCCCCCAAGCAGGGCGGCGCGCTCTGGCGGTCGCCGGTCCCGCGGCTCCGGGGGACCTCTTGCAGACCTGCCTGCGGAGGGTCCGCTGGTCCCGCGGATCTGGTGGACCTCCTGCAGGCACGCCTGCAGATGCTCCACCGAAGCCGCGGGACCAGCGGACCCTCCGCAGGCATTTCTGCGGGAGGTCCACCGGAGCTGCAGGACCAGCGGCCCCTCCGCAGTCATACCTGCGGGAGGTCCGCCGGAGCCGCCTGCCGCCCTCCCGGCAAAATGCCGCCCCAAGCGCGCGCTTGGCGCATTGGGCTCTGGAGCCGGCCCTGGAGGGAAGGAAAAGGCCACCAAAAAAAATTTCAAAATAATGACAGCCTTTTGGTTGGGCTGTCCATGGTGGTGGAATGGGCGGGTGCACGGAGCCTCCCCCCATGCGTTCTTAGTTGTCTGGTGGGTGAGGAGGCTAAGGAACATGGTGAGGGGGGAGGATGGTTATACAGGGGCTGCAGCGGCACTTTGTGATCCTGCTGCCGGTCCTGAAGCTCCACCAGACACCGGAGCATGTCCGTTTGATCACGCAGCAGCCCCAGAGTTGCATCCCGACACCTCAGATCTTCCTGCCGCCACCTCTCATCTCGAGCGTCTCTCCTCTCCTCACATTCATCCCTCCTGTCCTCACGTTGGTCCCTCCTGTCCTCAGGGTCACTGGCATCTTTCCTGTACTTTGATACCACGTCCTTCCACTCATTCAGATGAGCTCTTTCATTGCGGGTCACTTCCATGATTTCCGAGAACATTTAGTCTCACGTCTTTTTTTTTCCGCCGCCTTATCTGAGAGAGCCTTCGGGACGGAGGAGGGAGACTTGAAAAATTTGCAGCTGCACTACCTCATCTTCCCCGTCCGCAGAATCCTCAGGCAAGGCTGAGATTACCACCCCCACCTCAGAATCCATTGACGGGGGTGGGGTAGTGGTGGCAGACCCCCCCGAGAATTGCATGCAGCTCAGCGTAGAAGTGGCATGTTTGTGGCCCTGCCCCGGACCTTCCGTTTCCTTCTTTGGTTTTCTGGTAGGCTTATCTGAGCTCCTTAACTTTCACTCTGCACTGCACTGAGTCCCTGGTGTGGCCTCTCTGCATCATGGCCTTGGAAATTTTTTCAAATGTTTTTTCATTTCGTCTTTTGGAACGGAGTTCTGTTAGCATGGAATCCTCTCCCCATACAGCGATCAGATCCAGTACCTCCCGTGCGGTCCATGCTGGAGCTCTTTTTCGATTCTCAGACTGCATAGTTACCTGTGCTGATGAGTTCTGCGTGGTCACCTGTGCTGATCAGCTCTCCATGCTGGGCAAACAGGAAATGAAATTCAAAAGTTCGCGAGGCTTTTCCTGTCTACCTGGCCAGTGCATACTACTCCAGATTGCTGTCCAGAGTGGTCACAATGGTGCACTGTGGGATAGCTCCCGGAGGCCAATACCATCGAATTGCGGCCACACTAACCCTATTCCGAAATGGCAATACCGATTTGAGCACTACTCCCCTCGTCGGGGAGGAGTACAGATATCGATATTAAGAGCCCTTTATATTGATATAAAGGGCTTCGTTGTGTGGACGGGTGCAGGGTTAATTCGGTTTAACGCTGCTAAATTCGGTATAAACCCGTAGTGTAGACCAGGCCTCAGGGTCTAATTCTGGCACCTACATTCAACAAACTTAAAATTCTCTCCCACCACCCTCTCGCCACTGTCTCTCTCTCAAACACACACTGAATAGGATACTCTTCCCTTTCCAGCTCAAACTGTAATGTACGGATGTTGTGCACTATTAAAGAGCCGACATGTTCCACTCCGGAATGGGCTGCTATTCTGTATATGGTAGGTACGAAATACTGCTCTTGTTACTTCAGTAGCAGTTGAAGTAATCCCAGCACAGCTTGTAAAGCACGTTGGAATGAAAGACACTTGTAGAGCTGCAGGTATTGGTACGTATCGCTTATACTTATAAGCCACAATTAATTTTAGATGCAATTTTCCCCCCATTAGATAGACATGAACATCCACTCCAAGAGACCATGTCACTTACCAGCCTGCTGTTTCCGTTGATCCAGCCTTTGGTCCTATGGGAGCTCTATGTGTATCAGAGATGAGTTCCACGCTTGTGCTTTGACTCCTCTGATGTACTCAGCAGCAGTTGCAGTACCAGTGTTGTCATTGCAGGCCACAGTGGCTCCCAGGATGCTTTGCACACATCGGTTAATTCAGCCACACATCCAACCCTGTTAGCTAGGTAAATACTATACCCATTTTACAGGTGAGAACGCTAAGGCACAGAACAATTACATGATTTGCCCATGACTACATGGGAAGTCAGTGGCAGAGCTGGGAATTGAACCCAGGTCTCCTAGCGCCTAGTCTTGTGCTTTAAAAAAAAAACAAAAAAAAACCCCTCCTTTGGAGCCACTTAGCGCAACAGCACTGTGATAACTACAGAACACTTGAGAGCTAGGCAGCTGGTATGCTGTAGCCATGGCTTACCATGTTGTTCCTAATCATCTCATTGCTAGCTTGCATTGAATCCACCTGTTTTCTCTCATCTTATATTTAAATTGGAAGCTCTTTGGGGCAAGGGCCACTTGGCATTAGCACAATACAAATGGTTATCCACGATCATCTTCCTGGTGTCCGTCACAGCTTACAGAGTCTCTAGTGACCAGTCTACTTTATTCTACCCTCTCCAATAATAACATACTGCAAAATACATGACCTAAATGCCTTCTGAAGGTGGTGCCATGGTTCCACCTTCCTTGCCCATCCTGCCAACATCCTTCTCGCCCCAGTGAGCCCATCCCAGCTAGGCCTTTCTCCACAAACCTGGTGTCTAAAGGTCCCTACAGTCACTGACCTGGAGTGGACTAAAACCCGTTAGAAACACTACGGTAACTCCATAGGAAACCAGGCTGAACCAGCTGCCCCTCTCACGGGAACCTTCTGGAAGCAACGTGAGGTCCAATTAAAGTCAATAAGAGTTCAGTGTCTAACTCCCATTTGTCTTGTTGTGTTTTAGCTCTTCTGCTTCAGCTCCTGGCCTGAACTCAGGGGGTGAAAGGTGCTTGAACATGAGAAGGAGCAGGGAGGGGCGTTTATGTCTTGGACAGGGGATTGCTAGCTATCTGTGCAGCCCCCGAGGCAGATGGAGCACACAGCCTCTCTGCACCAGCTCTCCTTTCAGCTCCAGGTTTCATGTTTCAGCTCTGCCAGGCTGGAAGCACCTGAAGCAGGCAGCATGAGGCAGCTGAAAGAGAGTGAGGCTCCTCAGATGTGAGAAAGAAGGGAAAGAGTGGCAATACCTTCACGGTGGGCTGATATCACTGTCCTCTCTCACCCTCTTCCTCACAGCCACTGTGCCGAACCACGGCGGCCACCTAGCAGATCAGCCCGGGATGCTTGGAGGGAATGGACAGATGAATCTGCAGATCAACGGGGAAATGTTCTCCGAAGGGGACATGCTGCTCCAGGTACCATATTATATCCTAGCTCTCTATACTCAGAGTGAAAAGAGCACTTTTAAACTAAGAAATATCCTGCACTTCAGTTGATGCTGTGCAATGGATGAACGTGCTGTGGCAAAGTCACTACTTTGAATCCTGCATTACTGCTTAGCTGTGTGTGCTTGGACATCCCCGTGCCTCTGTGTAATCTGCCTCTGAAATAAGTCTAATGTGAGTGTTGTTCCTGAGTGCTGTGAGATTTTTGGGTCTGTCTTCGCTGCAGGGTTAACTTGAGCTCTTACCCAGCTGTTGCCCCTGGCCCCCATCCTGTCTACACACAAAGCCCTCTCACCCAAGTGGGGTGGTGCTTTACACCCAAGCTTGCTGGCCTGTAGGCTAGAGGTTGGGGGCAGCTTGCATATGGGCTGATAACCCACCCACTTGGTCAGTGAGGATGCAGGCTAAGTCGTTCCGTGCTGGTTGTCCTCCAGTGCCTTTCCCACAATTCCTCCTGTGTCCCCAGATGGACAGACAAGCTCTCCCACAATTCACTGGGAAAGAATCCCAGAGCAGCTCAGTTACTGCAGCCCAAAGACCCCACGGAAGCCTTAGTGACACACACAGGGAAGTGCAGCACCAGGAAGGATGCAGGAATGCCAGTGTAACTTTGAACCATGGCTACTCCCACCTGGCCCAGGCCAACCTGGGTGCCAATCACCCAAATTAACTTTGCAGTGAAGACATACCCTTAATTAGTCTTGGATGACAGAGACTACTATATATATCTGATGGATAATCACTAGGGCTGTTGATTAATCGAAGTTAACTCGTGGGATTAACTCAAAAAATTAACTATGATTAAAAAAATAAACACGATTAATCGCATTGTTAAACAATAGAATACCAATTGAAATTTGGGAAGGTGAGAGGTAGGGGGCGGCGCATGTGAAAAGTGGATGGGCCAGGCCTGTCCCCTTTCAAAAAGTGGGAGGGGCATGGTCCCTTGGCCCCTGGTGTCCTGGCGCCCCTGATGCAGACTCCTTGGGCAGCTCTAGAACTTGGTTCTGCAATGCACCAAGGCTCGTCTTCACGGCAGCATCCTTACTAGACATCACTGGAGTTCAAAGTCTTCTGCCAGCTGATGTCATCGTCGGCCGTGGGTGAGCGGGAATGCGCAGTGGGGAGTAATGGTGCCATGTCTCTGCCAAAACCAATTTGGCTTCTCAAAGGGTTAGGGTTAGGGTTGCCATTTGAGAGCTGGCCATTTCCCCCCTGGCCTTGTGTGTCTAAACCAAATAACCCACCTCCAGGATTCCTTTGTGATAGAGTCTTGGGAATGAAAACAAGCAGCAAGATGTTATAAAGGAGAGCGACTTAGGCAGGGCCGGCTCCAGACCCCAGCACGCCAAGCGCGCGCTTGGGGCAGCATTTTGCCGGGAGGGCGGCAGGCGGTTCCGGCGGACCTTCCGCAGGCATGACTGCGGAGGGTTCGCTGGTCCCGCGGCTCGGGTGGACCTCCCGCAGACATGCCTGCGGATGCTCCACCGGAGCCGCGGGACCAGCGCACCCTCCGCAGGCACGTCTGCAAGAGGTCCCCCCGAGCTGCGGGACTGGCGACCGGCAGCGCGCCCCCTGTGGCATGCCGCCGTGCTTGGGGCGGCCAAATTCCTAGAGCCGCCCCTGGACTTAGGGCAGATCCCTGCTTCCACGCGGCTGCTCATAGCCTTCCCCCAGCTTCTCTTGCTCTGTTTGCTTTCGGTGACCCTCCCAGGGGTGGTTTTTGTCAGCCAAAATTAATACCTTGTCTTATTGCAACTGTCACTGGTGCTGAACACCCCTCCAAGGGCCTTGCATGCTCTGGATCCATCGGGACTGAAGATAAAGGACAAGTCCCGACATGAGAGTAAAAAACACTCTCACGTCATGGACTGCTCCTATGTGCAGCATTTCCTCCCAATTCGGATCAGGCTGGGGGAGATCTTGCATGCAACCAGAACAGCGTCCAAGCCTCCCCCTGTGGAGGGTAAGGCCAGACACAAACGGGATCCGATGGTACCGACTGCCCTGGTACCCACATGTCCAGAACACTGATCAGCATGTGCACCGCCCATCTCGCCAGTGCCTCTGCTCCCCCAGATAGGCCGACCCCACAGACACCAGGTGGGCCAGACACATACCAGGGACTCTGAGCCTTTCTTACTGATGGAGGAGCTGATCCTTCCGTATCCACAGCCTCCACGTCTCTCTGGACTCCCTCTCACCAGTGTCATTCCCCACTCTGGAGGACGAACCTCTGCTGCGACTGCCGAAGAAGCCTTGTCCCATTGCTGCATCACAGCCCTTCAGTACCAAAGGTTCCCCCATTGCCGGAACCATCTTCGGAGTCCTCATTTTCTGGAATCGTGGCCCAGGCTGCCTTATACCCCAGCATATGATCCAGCAGCAGAGGCCTGGTATTGCTGCCCGCAGTGCCCACCACATCCTAGGGACCCTTCTTTTTGGCCATTCTGGACACATTGTGATCCCTACCATGGACACCAGGCACCATCACCGGCATCTTATCGATGGTTCCCCATTTGCCCAAGGGCTCCATCGGCCTATGGGGAAAGGGCAGACATCATTGCCGAAGCGTTCGTTCCTCTCCCACGCTCTCTGCCCGAAGACCATCGCCAGTGCTAGGACTTGCTCCAGAGGGCAGCAGTAGACTTTAGGATTCGGTTGGAAGAGATCAGGAACCCACAACAGCAGCTCCTGGACTTTCTCCAACCCCAGGAGCCCACTTGGGTGGCTCTATCAATTCTTCAACTGATGCGGGCAGCATGGTGCACTCCTGCATCCCCACACTGAAGAGGGTGAAGAGGAGGTATTTCATGGCTGTTAAAGGGGCAGATTTTCTCTTCACACACCCACTCCCCAGCTCTCTCATTGTCCATGTGGCAGCAGAGCGGGCAGGCCAGCACCCACAGAAGTCTACTCCTTCACACAGGGCGGCACAGAGGATGGACCTGCTAGGCAGAAAAGTGTATTCCTCGGCGAGACTACAGTTCTGGATTGCAAACTACCAGGCTCTGCTAGCTAAGCATGACTTTAATAACTACAGTAGGCTAGCAGAGTTCAAGGACAACCTGCCACCGGACCAACAGCAGCAATTCGAGGCGCTGGTAGATGAGGGGCGAATGGTAGCCAGGGTGGTCCTCCAGGCTGATGGAGATTCAGCCGATTTGTCCTCTCGCTCTCTAGCCACACTGGTCATTGTGCACTGGGACTCGTGGCTACAATTGTCCGGCTTCCCCAGGCAGGTCCAAAATACAATCAAGAACCTCCCCTTTAATGAGAAACAAGTTGTTCCACGAGAAGATGGACAAATCCCTTCATTTGCTGAAGGACTCCCGGGCTACACTACGATCCCTTCATATGTACACCCCGACCCCAAGACGCAGGCAGCAGAGACCAGCATTCCATCCATGTGAACACTCTCCTTACCTGGCCTACTGCCAATGCCAGCAGGAGGTATCATGTATGCAGCATCATTCGCAGTGCCTGTACTTGCCCCCTTCACCACAGTCACCTCTTTGACTCTTTCCCAGCGGCAGCCAAAACCTCAGTTTTGACATGCAGGTTGAGACCTATGAACCTTCCTCCATGCCACCCCCGGCGCCCCATATCGTCTTTGGGAGCCGTCTTGCCCTATTCGTCCACAACTGGGGTACATGGAGAGTTGGGTACTAGAGATCATCCACCACAGATACTCCATAGAATTCCTCTCGTTCTCACCTCATCAACACCCCGCCCTGGACTTCCCCAGGGGACCCTTCCCATCAATGTCTTCTCCAATGAGAAATGGACACTCTGCTTTTCAAGGGGGGCATAGAGCCTGTCCCACCTCAATACAAGAGAAGAGTCTTCTACTCACTGTACTTCCTCATCCCAAAGGAGGGCAGAGAGTGCTACCCATTCTAGATCTTCGGGTGCTGCACACCTTTACCAGAAAGTCCAAATTCTGTATGATAACTCTGGCATCGATTACTCCCTCCTTCCCCCAGGGAGCCTGGTTTGTGCCTTTCAACGTGAAGGACACTTACTTCCATGTAGATGTTGTGACAAAGTTCCGCCTCTACCTTGCTGGGTCCTGCACTTATTGGCGGATTTGCTCACCTCACAGATTCACTCTGTGGTTCGGGAAACAGCCCAGAGACCTTCCCCTCTGGTAGAAGCCACAGTCCAGGTCAATTCCTCCTGTGTTTGATCAGGAGTTGGGAGGTTTGGGGGGAACCTGGGCCTGCCCTCTACTCCGGGTTCCAGCCTAGGGCCCTGTGGACTGCAGCTGTCTAGAGTGCCTCCTGGTACAGTTGCGTGACAGCTACAGCTCCCTGGGCTACTTCCCCATGGCCTCCTCCCAACACCACCTTTGTCCTCACCACAGGACCTTCCTCCTGATGTCTGACAACGCTTGTACTTCTCAGTCCTCCAGCAGTACGCCTACCCACTCTCAGCTTCTTGCACGCACTTCCTCTCCTCTGGCTCCCTGGCTTCCCTTGGCCTGACTGGAGTGAGCCCTTTTATAGCATCAGAGGGGCCTTAATTAGAGTCAGGTGCTTAACAGGCTCACCTGACTCTTAGCAGGTTAATTGGAGTCAGGTGTTCTCATTAGCCTGGAGCAGCCCCTGCTCTGTTCACTCAAGGAACACAAAACTGCTTCTCCAGTGGCCAGTATTTCTCCCTTCTACTACTCTGCTGTTCCCAACTGGCCTGGTTCTATCACAATGTTCACCCAGCCCACTGCAAGTTTCTCCATTTTCAGGTAGGACACCAACACTACCAGTTTTGGGTCCTTCCATTTGGTATATTGACAGCTCCACAAGTGTTCAAAAAGGTTTTCGCTGTGGTAACAGCCCAAATGTGCCGCCTTGGCCATTTGTATACCAGTACCTTAACAACTGGCTCATCCTGGTACTATCACGCCAGAAAGTAACCTCTGCGATCCTATTGGCATCTTCAGGTATTTGCATCAATGAGGAAAAATCAGTATTGAAAGCTACACAGATGATGCACTTTATCAGCGCGCGTTCTGACTCCGTCGTGGCGAGAGCTTTCCTTCCAGTAGACCTCTTTGCAACACTGACGTCCATCATCGTGGATCTGTGTCACAGATCCCACACCATGGTCCGCCACTGTCTCTCTCTCAAGCCTTTCCCCCACTCATTCAGTCCTTCCATTTTCAACTGCTCTCCGACAACATGGCAGTAGTGTACATCAACCAGCAGGGTGGCACCAAGTCACCCTCCCTCTGCTTCGAGTCTCTTTGCCTTTGGAACTGGTGCATAAAAACCACATAATGCTTCAAGTCATGTATCTCCCAGGCACCTAGAATTCCCTGGCCGATGCACTCAGCAGGACTTTCTACTTCAGTCACAAGTGAGAGCTGCATGATGCCACTATGCTACGGTATCTCTTCGAGAACTGGGGTGCCCCTTGGTGGGACCTGTTTGCCACTCATCAGAACTGGAACCTGCCCCTCTATTGTTCCAGCAGAGCAATAGGGGAGGACTTGTGAGGCAACAGGCTCCTCCTCCCCTGGACAGAAGACCTCTGCTACACCTTTCCTCCCATTCCCCTCCCGCCACAAGTTCTAGTCAAGATTCTCTGGAACAGCCACTGTGCTACTCGTAGCTCCAATCTGGCCCTGTCGGTTCTGGTTCACGAACGTGGGCAGCGCATATGAGAGGCTTGGGGAAGCTAAGCCCCCGCAAAAAAGGCTAGCCATGTAGGGGGCAAGAAATGCAGGTTGCAGCGTAGGTCACCGCCCTTTGGAGGCATGCCAGCCTGCCGCCTTTGGAGTGCCACCACTGGAAGCTTCTTAGAAGTAGGGGGGCATCCGGCCTCTGGATCATGGTCCCATTTGCCCTCCACCCCAAGGCCCCGCTCCCACTCCGCCTCTTCCCCCAAGGCCAGCCTCTCACTCTTCTCCATCCCCTGTCCTCCACTTGTTGCTCATCCTTAAAGCAGGAAAAAGCGATGGGGCCATGACCCCTTGGCCCCCTACCCGTTCCAGCACCCCTTAGCTGAGTTGCTCCGGCATCAGCATGCACAGCAGAGGGAGGAGTCCCAGAGATGAGCCAGGCAGTGTGAGGCTGTGAGTGCTGATGCTGGAGGAATTTAAAATCTAAGTTGCTCAGTACCTTCCGTCTTGCTCCTGCAGTGCTTTCTGCTTTCATATTCAAACCTAACCCGCGGGATGATTTTCTTAGTTCTTGCCCCTCTGTTAATTTCCTTGGCTCTCCTGTGATCTTTCATTTCTTAAATCTGTGCTGTGACTTTCTATTTCACTTTCTGTGACCAGTTTCTACGCCTGCCTGGGGGCATTTGGAATCCAGTTCTTCTAGTAAGTACTTTGAAAAGCCACTTGCTGCACTGCATATGAACCCCAGGAAAGTATTCCCTGCTTATGCTAACTCGTTCAGTGTTATCAGTCTGAAAACCATTAGCCATCATTGTTTGCCCTGATCATGAAATAAGCTTTCTAACATCATACCTTAGCTATGGCAGTAATTTAAATGTTATTACACAGTATGCATTACAGTCTGAATTTACTTAGATTGTAAGCTCGTTGGGCAAGGATCATCTTGGGGCAATAATAATACGAATAATTATTAATAAACAGCTGATTATCATCAGGGGCCTCATTTCAAAACAATTCCTGGGGGCAGTAGAAGTTGTGTCAGCATGTAGAACATTCTGCTTAACATTATATCCTGGAAAGCTGGGGCACTGGGCGGGGGGATAGGGAGACAAAAAGTGGAAGACATAATGGATCATATAGACCTATGAAAAGTGTGGGGATGCCAACTGTCCTCCCTTACCCTATAGCAAATGATGCCGCTGCTATCACTGGTGATAGAGAGAGAGAGAGAGAGAGAGAGAGAGATTTTAAGGCCAGAAGGAACCATCATGATCATCTAGTCTGACTTCCTGCACACTGCAGGTCACAGAAGGGGAGGTTGCTTACCTGTAACTGGAGGTTCTTGAGATATACGGTCCCTATCTGTATTCCACTGAGGGCCTTGTTCAGTATATCCAGACTGAAAGATCACATCTCATCACACAAGATCTTAACTTGTAACAGGAGCCAACAAGATATGGATTGGTGCATCTACATTAAAAAAGACTGTGGTGTAGGGAGAAAGAGCTGGTCCTGCAGCATTCTAATCAATGGGAGCTTTACAGTTCACTTCAATAGGCATAGGATCAAACTCACATAGTATCGACCTTTTAATATAGCAACTCTGAGAGCAAAAGTCCTTTTGGAACACAGATCAAATGGTTTAAGATTAAAACTAGCTCCCATAAAAAGTTTCTGTAACCTGGAAAATCTGATTGTTGAATCTCTGTGGAGAGTGCACAAACAGAACTGTAGCAGGACGGACTGAAGACAGCACTCCAAACAGTCAGTACCATGAGTTGTTCAGTTGAAGCCAATATTGAATCCAGTTGACTGAAGGGGTCTGATTTTTCTTGGCACCCTTGCAAGTGCAAACGTTTAATAATAACATCAAGAAGCTAAACGCACATTGTTTACCGTCATTTTTTCCTTGTATGCGTTGGCATTTTTAACACCAAAACAAAGCAGTCATTAATCGATCACAATTTACAAGAAACAATTTTCTCTTAGGGTATTATGGATTTTTCTTCCTCTTTTCTTTCCATACAAATAAGGAAGCTATTTTCTTTAGACCAACCAGGAATCCTGCATTCTTTTCCTGGGCATAGAGTATTCTATGTGCTGCTCCTGTTGGAGATTACAAACCAAGGGTGAAAGATTTCTCACTACTCAAGTTGCAGGTGGCCTGTACGTTACTTGGGTAAAATATATTACAAGTAGAAGCAGAGCAATTCCTACATTCGCACACAACTCCTGTTGGCTTCACTGGGGACTTTACCAGATTTGAGAAGAATGCAGGGTGCTGGTGACTTGATATTTTTAGTAGCTGTCTATTTAGGAAGTATGTGCCATTTTACAGATCATTGCCATGCAGGTTCTGTGGATGCAATATTAACAATGACAAAAATGAACATATCACTTTTTGTGGCAGAGAGCCACAATGCAATGACATTGCTCAGTCTCTCTACAGGACACGGTAATATCACATTAGAGGACTGACATCTTTCAATCACTATGGGGGGGGGGCAAAATCGTGGTTCTGTTGAAGTCAATGAGAGATTTGGCATTGATTTTATTAGAGCCAGGATTTCACCCTTTGTTTCTAGGAATTTTCTTAAACTGCAAAACAATTCACTCTTTGCTCATTAACAAACCACAGCAGATTTATTATAGTAATCAATTTTGCAAAAAGACAATCCAGTGCAATTGGTGGGGGGTTTTCACAGATGAGTTTGCAATATATCTGAGCGTTGTATAAATGGCAACCAAATATCTCAGTATCTCTGTCTATTTTGATGGGTGTACTCGATGCATGAATATTATTTTACCATAACCACAATCTTGCATATTTTGGGGGCCATTCATCTAATGTGGGGGATTTTTGCTTTGCCATTGAGGAGCTATCAATTTAATTTTTTCCTTTTTAGTATATGCCTTGTATTTAATTGCTGAGTACAGAGCTAAAGGTGACATGAATACAATTAACAGAAGCAATGAGTATTTGTACAGATTAGGTCCATGTTAGAAGCTTTATCACCTGCCCTTGGAGAGGTAGGTAAAAGTGCACTCTATTTGCCAGTGCAATTCTCAGCTGAGTGAGTGTCATGTTAGGATATGTTGAAGGACATTTAGAACATTAGCACCATTTGGCTGGAACCAGGGTGAAATCAGATGTGAACAAACTGTGGTCCCGTGTATGAGACAGATGGGAAGCATGCTATTGCCTTCTTGAAGTTGTATCAAAGAATTTGCACATTTCTAATAAGAGAGAGAAAGCAACTGCAGGCCCCACAGATGTAAGGGTAGGATCCCACATAGATCAGAGGCCTCAGAGGCAAGAGGGCACAGGGCAGGGAATACTGGCTCCTATGTGGTTATTTCAGCCTCAGAGGTACCCAGCACCCACCTTCCCTGCTCCCCCAGTCCTTATTTTAAGCCACAGTGGCCAGTGAAAAGCTTTAGTAATGTTTATTTATATACAAATGCCCATATGCACACATTTGGGGATCGCCACCATCTTGGATAGCAGCAGGGATTAAATCAGGGGCCTCTGGAGCTATATGTCTGATTTGCTTGAGCTGGAGCTAAAAAGCCAGGCTCTTCAGTGACGAGTGGTAGCAGACTCAGACCCTGTATTATTCAGGCACACAGTCACGTGCACATGGAGCACAGTTCTATTTCCACAAGTATTGATGGTGGCAGTGTTTGCCTGGTGATTTGTGGGGTGGGGATTACCTGGGTGAGTGTGCAGAAACAGTAACCTAACAGCAACCTATCTGACCAGCTACCCAGTGCGGATGGAGTACTCAGAGCACTGGTTCTGACTGTAAAATGATGAGTCATCCCTGAACTAGAGCCAGATTAAGACACATGCACTGATGAGTCATGCTGTGCTAGGCTCCAGCCAATCCACAAGCCAGGAACTGGCCTGGTGACTCTCAGGCCAGGTATAGAAGCCTCACAGCAGCTTAGTCTGCTCAACATCACTCTAGGGCTTGGAACTCTTCCTTGCTTAACAGTGGCAGCAGCCTTTGCAAGCCTTGCTCTAGCGCTGTTCCTAGCCCTGCTCCGTCCTAGCTCTCACTCCGGCCTCACTCCAGCCCCGCTCTAGTCTCCTGATTCTGGCTTTGACCCCTGGCTCCAAGCTCTAGGCCTGTCCGCCTCCCATCATGGCCTCTGACAGTGGTAAATCTTCAGTTCAGGAATGATCCAAAAAAGGGGCATTTGCCAAGTAAATTGGCAACTGAATTGCAGTGAACAATCTCTAAAATAGGCACTGATTCAGCAGAGCACTTTAGCCTGTGCTTAAAACTCATTGAAGTCAACAACACCTAAGTTAGTGCTTTGCTGAATCAGAGCCCAAAGACCCACCTTTCTTTACAATCCCCCATCATGCACCTCGATCTGATTTGCCCCATGGCTATCAGCCCCGGGTGGCTGGTGGTTCAGTTAATACAGCGAGATGGATAATGGAGGCTCGGATAATCCGGGTTCTACTGTATATGTTTTTATTTTTTCATAAAATGTAAAAACTAACGATTTTCTGTAAAAATGCAAATTCCATGTTTTTCTGCGGCAAAGGGATTTCTAGGATCCCAGGTAACAAGTTCACACCTAGTCCAGTGGTGTTTTCCCCCCATGTCATGAACCTATGCACGTGCACAGAAAAGATTGTTGACACTCTCTCTAGGACTGGATCTCTTCTTTCTTTCAGGCACTCGATGGATTTGTCATTGCAGTCACAGCAGAGGGTTTTGTTTTCTACGTCTCACCTACAGTTCAGGACTACCTGGGATTTCATCAAGTGAGTAGCATTTTTTTTCTGATTTAAGAAAAGGGTGGTGTGGTTTAAACGTGATCAGTTGCTAATGTCCATTACTAGCTGAGATGCTGGTTCTTCTCTTGGAAGATCATAAACCTCTATGTTATGAAATCAATTGCATTATCCTGGGATAATGAAAACAAACAGCCACTGTCCTTAATATAATGTTAGCACATGCAGACAGCTGTGTGCATGCACTATATTGGCAGACAGCTCATACCTGTACCTTTCTGTCTAGGACTTAAATCAAGCTTATTAGCATATGTTATAACATATGGTGGAGGGATGTGTGTTTGTTAAATATGTGAGTTTAATTCAGTGCTCACAAAAGACAGGGTACCAATTGCACTGGGTTGCATAAGACAGAGCACAAGCATTTTCCGTGCAAGTTTCCCAAGAGCAATTCTGCCAGTGCTCCTCTATACTGACCTCTGTTCACACACTTCTGCTGCCCACTCTCCCATCCCCACCTCTGTCAATGTATATCAGGGCTGGTCTACACCACACAGTTAGGTCGACCTAAGGCAGCTTATGCCGACCTAATTATGTCAGTGTCTACACTACAGTCTTCCTCCCTCCTCTTGGTGAGCCATGAAGTTGACAAGGCTGCCTGGCTCCCGGAGGAGGAGGAGAAGCCGGGGCAGCTGGACCTCGCTCCCTGGGGCGAGAAGCCCCAGGCAGTTTCCCCCGGCTCTTGGCAGGGAATAGGGAAGGAAGACGCCTTGGTGGCTTTGGACCCAAACCCAAAGGGGAAAGGAGAGGGGGCAGACTGGGTTCTCAGCTCCCCACACTGCCCTTCTTAGGTCAGTAGAAGAACCCCTGGTGTGGACGTGCATCACCGCAGTAATTACTGCAGTGGCTGTAAGATGACCTAATATAGGTTGACTTACATTTCTAGTGTAGACGTACCCTTAGTCTTAAGCAGCATTAGTCCTGGGCTTCTGATGAGTAAAGTCAGTAGGAGAAGCAGGTTACCACACTCATTTTCATTGTGACTGAAGCTGGGATTTGAAGCCAGATCACTCGAGGTGGAAATATAGTTGACTTTTTGTGGTACTAGAGAGACTAGCTGGGTTGCAAAACAAACAGCCTGAGAAGATTTCCCTTAAAAAGTCAGCTGGATTGTGAGATTTGACAGCCTCAGGTGTCCTGAATCAGAATGATTGAAAGGAGCCTGGGAAGCATTTTCTGAAACTACTGCACCTTTAATAAAGTAGTGATACAAAAAAAGAATAGGGCCCAATTCTGTAAGGAGCTGAGAACCTTCTGCACCCCCAGTTAACTTACTGAGTAAAGGGTGCTCAGCCGAACCATGCCCCTCTGCAATAATTTTAACAATAACTCTACCTACAGCCTTCACTCTGGCCCCCGGTGTGTGTATAGTTTGATGCAGATGTAACTATAGAGCAGTGATACTCAGACTGAGGCTTGGTAGCTGCAAGTGGCTCTTTAATGCATCTCCTGCAGCTCTTTGCAGCACATAATATTAAAACACGGTGTGGTTCAATTAATAACCAGTCAGGATGTTATTAACCAACTACATTTGCTAAAATAATAATACTTGGTCAGTCATTCTGTTGTGAGAATAATTACACACACACACACATATATATTAGGGCTGTTGATTAATCGCAGTTAACTCACATGATTAACTCACAAAAATTAATCACAATTACAAAAAGTAATCATGATTAATTGCAGTTTTAATCGCACTGTTAAACAATAGAATACCAATTGAAATTTATTAAATATTTTGGATGTTTTTCTACATTTTCATATATATTGTATTTTGTGTTGTAATTGAAATGAAAGTGTATATTATTTTTATTACAAATATTTGCACTGTAAAAATGACAAACAAAAGAAATAGTATTTTTCAATTCACCTCATACAAGTAAAGTAGTGCAATCTCTTTATTGTGAAAGTGCAACTTATAAATGTAGATTTTTTTTGTTACATAACTGCGCGCAAACACAAAACAAAGTAAAACTTCAGCACCTACAAGTCCACTCAGTCCTACTTCTTGTTCAGCCAATCGCTCAGACAAACAAGTTTGTTTACATTTACAGGAGATAATGCTGCCCTCTTCTTATTTACAATGTCACCAGAAATTGAGAACAGGTATTTGCATGGCAATTTTGTAGCCGATATTGCAAGGTATTTATGTGCTAGATATGCTAAACATTCATATGCTTCTTCATGCTTCGGCCACCATTCCAGAGGACGTGCTTCCATTCTGATGAACCTTGTTAAAAAAAATAATGTGTTAATTAAATTTGTGACTGAATTCCTCGGGTGGGGGGGGGGATAATTATATGTCCTCTGCTCTGTTTTACCCACATTCTGCCATATAGTTCATGTTATAGCAGTCTCAGATGATGATCCAGCGCATGTTCATTTTAAGAACACTTTCACTGCAGATTTCACAAAATGCAAAGAAGATACCAATGTGAGATTTCTAAAAATAACTACAGCACATAACCCAAGGTTTAAGAATCTGAAGTGCCTTCCAAAATCTGAGAGGGACGAGGTGTGGAGCTTGTTTTCAGAAGTCTTAGAAGAGCAACACTCTGATGCAGAAACTACAGAACCCGAACTACCAAAAAGGAAAATCAACCATCTGCTGATGGTGTCCGACTCAGATAATGAAAATGAACGTATCAGTCCACATTGGTTTGGATTGTTTCCGAGCAGAACAAGTCATCAGCATGAACGCATGTCCCCTGGAATGGTGGTTGAAGCATTAGGGGACATATGAATCTTTAGCGCATCTGGCACTTAAATATCTTGCAACGCCAGCTATAACAGTGCCATGAGAACACCTGTTCTCACTTTCAAGTGACATTGTAAACAAGAAGCTGGCAGCATTATCTCCTGCAAATGTAAACAAAATTCTCTGAGTGATTGGCTGAACAAGAAGTAGGACTGAGTGGACTTACAGGCTCTAAAATTTTACATTGTTTTACTTCTGAATGCAGGGTTTTTTTGTACATAATTCTACATTTGTAAGTTCAACTTTCATGATAAAGAGATTGGACTACAGTACTTGTATGAGGTGAATTGAAATATACTATTTCTTTTGGGTTTTTTACAGTGCAAATACTTGTAATCAATAATAAATATAAAGTGAGCACTGTACACTTTGTATTCTGTGTTGTAATAGAAATCAACATATTTGAAAATGTAGAAAAACACCCAAAATATTTAAATAAATGATATTCTATTATTAACAGTGTGATTAATCACGATTAATTTTTTTAATCTCTTGGCAGCCCTAAAATAAATATGTATATGTATATAAACATGTGTGCGTATGTATATATTTGTGTGTGTGTGTGTGTGTGTGTGTGTGTGTGTGTATGTATGTATGTATGTATGTATTAGGGTGACCAGACAGCAAGTGTGAAAAATCAGGATGGGGGTGGGGCGTAATAGGAGACTATATAAGAAAAAGACCCAAAAATCGGGACTGTCCCTATAAAATAGGGACATCTGGTCACCCTAGTTTGTGTGTATACACACACACAAAATATTTCCCTCTCATACTGTTTACATAGAAATATATAGTACTGTAGCAGGGGTCATCATAGAATATCAGGGTTGGAAGGGACCTCAGAAGGTCATATAGTCCAACACCCTGCTCAAAGCAGGACCAATTCCCAACTAAATCATCCCAGCCAGGGCATTATCAAGCCTGACCTTAAAAACCTCTAAGGAAGGTGATTTCACCACCTCCCTAGATAACCCATTCCAATGCTTCACCACCCTCCTAGTGAAAAAGTTTTTTCCTAATATCCAACCTAAACCTCCCCCACTGCAACTTCAGACTATTACTCCTTGTTCTGTCATCAGGTACCACTGAGAACAGTCTAGATCCATCCTCTTTGGAACCCCCTTTCAGGTAGTTGAAAGCAGCTATCAAATCCCCCCTCATTCTTCTCTTCTGCAGACTAAACAATCCCAGTTCCCTCAGCCTCTCCTCATAAGTCATGTGCTCCAGCCCCCTAATCAATTTTGTTGCCCTCCGCTGGACTCTTTCCAATTTTTCCACATCCTTCTTGTAGTGGTGGGCCCAAAACTGGACACAGTACTCCAGATGAGGCCTCACCAATGTCGAATAGAGGGGAATGATCACGTCCCTCGATCTGCTGGCAATGTCCCTACTTATACAGCCCAAAATGCCCTTAGCCTTCTTGGCAACAAGGGCACACTGTCGACTCATATCCAGCTTCTCATCCACTGTAACCCCTAGGTCCTTTTCTGCAGGACTGCTTCCTAGCCATTCGGTCCCTAGTCTGTAACAGTGAATGGGATTCTTCCGTCCTAAGTGCAGAACTCTGCACTTGTCCTTGTTGAACCTCATCATGTTTCTTTTGGCCCAATCCTCTAATTTGTCTAGGTCCCTCTGTATCTTATCCCTACCCTCCAGTGTATCTACCTCTCGTCCCAGTTTAGTATCACATGCAAACTTGCTGAATGTGCAGTCCACGCCATCCTCCAGATCATTAATGAAGATATTGAACAAAACCAGCCCCAGGACCGAACCTTGGGGCACTCCGCTTGAAACCGGCTGCTAACTAGACATGGCACTGTTGATCACTACCCGTTGAGCCCAACGATCTAGCCAGCTTTCTATCCACCTTATAGTCCATTCATCCAGCCCATACTTCTTTAACTTGCTGGCAAGAATACTGTGGGAGACCGTATCAAAAGCTTTGCTAAAGTCAAGGAATAACACATCCACTGCTTTCCCCTCATCCACAGAGCCAGTTATCTCCTCATAGAAGGCAATTAGGTTAGTCAGGCATGACTTGCCCTTGGTGAATCCACGCTGACTGTTCCTGATTACTTTCCTCTCCTCTAAGTGCATCAGAATTGATTCTTGAGGACCTGATCCATGATTTTTCCAGGGACTGAGGAGAGGCTGACTGGCCTGTAGTTCCCCGGATCTTCCTTCTTCCCTTTTTTAAAAATGGGCACTACATTAGCCTTTTTCCAGTCATCTGGGACCTCCCCCGATCACCATGAGTTTTCAAAGATAATTGCCAATGGCTCTGCAATCACATCCGCCAACTCATTTAGCACCCCATGGACTTGTGCTCGTTCAGTTTTTCTAAATAGTTCCGAACCACTTCTTTCTCCACAGAGGGCTGGTCACCTTCTCCCCCTACTGTGCTGCCCAATGCAGCAGTCTGGGAGCTGATCTTGTTTGTGAAGACAGAGGCAAAAAAAGCATTGAGTACACTAGCTTTTTCCACATCTTCGGTCACTAGGTTGCCTCCCTCATTCAGTAAGGGGCCCACACTTTCCTTGACTTTCTTCTTGTTCCTAACATACCTGAAGAAACCCTTCTTGTTACTCTTAACATCTCTTGCTAGCTGCAACTCCAAGTGTGATTTGGCCTTCCTGATTTCACTCCTGCATGCCTGAGCAATATTTTTATACTCCTCTCTGGTCATTTGTCCAATCTTCCACTTCTTGTAAGCTTCTTTTTTGCATTTAAGATCAGCAAGGATTTCACTGTTAAGCCAAGCTGGTCGCCTCCCATATTTACTATTCTTTCTACACATCGGGATTTTTTTTCCTGCAACCTCAATAAGGATTCTTTAAAATACAGCCAGCTCTCCTGGACTCCTTTTCCCTTCATGTTATTTTCCCAGGGGATCCTACCCATCAGTTCCCTGAGGGAGTCAAAGTCTGCTTTTCTGAAGTACAGGGTCTGTATTCTGCTGCTCTCCTTTCTTCCTTGTGTCAGGATCCTGAACTCGACCATCTCATGGTCGACAACCTCATGGTCGGCAACCTCTGGCACGCGACTTCCCAGGGTAAGCACCCTGGTGGGCCGGGCCAGTTTGTTTACCTGCCGCTTTGGCAGATTCGGCGGATCACGGCTCCCACTGGCCGCAGTTTGCCGTCCCAGGCCAATGGGAGCGACGGGAAGTGCTGTGGGCCAAGGGATGTGCTGGCCGCAGCTTCCCACCTCCCGCATTGGCCTGGGATGGCGAGCCGCGGCCAGTGGGAGCTGCGGTCGGCCGAACCTGCTGACGCGGCAGATAAACAAACTGGCCCAGCCCTGGCGAGCCGCATGCCAGAGGTTGCCGACCCCTGTACTATAGTAAATAAAACGAGTTCACACTACTGTGGCTCTTTTGGGTCATGATCGCTAATTTGGCTCCAGAACCCCTGCGGTCTGAGTATCACTGCTATAGAGTTTCCAAGTATGTAATTATAGCATTAAACTGCACTTCCCTTGCTGCACATTGTGCCAGATTCATAATTTTCCTCTGCAAAGTGCGTGTGCATGCTTTGCACTGGTGGAAATGACCTAGGGGGGAGGGATAGCTCAGTGCTTTGAGCATTGGCCTCCTAAACCCAGGGTTGTGAGTTCAATCCTTGAGGGGGCCATTTAGGGAACTGAGGTTAAAAAACAAACAAATAAACTAAAAAATGTCTGGGGATTTGCCCTGCTTTGAGCAGGGGGTTAGACTAGATGATCTCTTGAGTTCCCTTCCAGTCCTGATATTCTATAATTGTAGGCTAGATATAGGGTACCAACAAAGCAGGTCTGTTAAGTAAAGCAGAGTAATGAACATTTGCTGGTGTGTTGGTAGCCCACCTAATAGGCTTCATGGTGAACTCAGCCATCTCCAGAATTGCAGTTAAGGGAGGCAGCATTTCAAATCCAAATGCAGCTGTGTTACCTTCATACTTAGAGTGAAATCCTGGCTCATTGAAGTCCATAGCAAAACTCCCATTGACTTCAATGGGGCCAGGATTTCCCTCAGGGCATTATTAGAGAAAAACAACATGCTTATGTCATTAAAGACGGTGTTGTAACACATATGCACAAAGGGACAGAAATAAGGGTGTACAAGGAAGCCTTAAAGTTAGAAATTGTATGGAGTATACATGTATCTTCTCTTTACACAATTCCTTCTTGTGAAAGATAGATTTTGTTTCCTGCCACAGTGTGGTTATAAAAGCACTATCCAAAGGTAACATATTTTTTCCCCATGTTGGTTTCTGAAACAAGCCTTCTGCTTCATCTCATCTGGAAAAAGGCAACAATCTCAGTAGGATTTTTTCTTTTTTTCTGTAGTTTGTGAAATGCCCAGAGCTGAAATGTTAGCTCCCATCTTAGTGCCTATTACGTTTCCCAACATAAACAGAGGTAGACAAATGTTTGTTTGTTTGTTTTTGTTTGTTAGTGATTCTCTCTCTCTCTCTCTCTCACCCACACACATACAATGACAAAAAACAATTGTTTTGGGTCAACATTTTTCAAAAATTTTCAGGAAATCAGTTAAAAAAAATATTATTGTGGGTGAAAACGAAACATTTCATTCGACAAAATAAAAATGTTTTGTTTGGATTCCAACCATTTACAACATTTTTATTGTGGTTTTTTTTAAATGAAAATTAAAGGAACTTTTGAACCAAAAAGTTGAAACCTTTTGTTTAGAAAATGTTGAAACAAAACATTCCATTTTTTTCTGTAATTAATTTGTTGAAATCAACATGAATTCACAGAATGTTTCCATGTTGCCGTATCTGCATTTTTCTCTGGAAAAAGTGATTGCAAAAAATGTTGCCAGCTCTGAACACAGTCCCCTCCACAGAACCAAACAATCAACTGTAATTTTATTGACTATTCTTAGCATTAGTTGCAGTGTATTAACAACCTACCTCACTTCATTTTATTCTTCAAAGCATTTCCTTCCTTGATTTGCATTTATGTCAAAAATAGCTATCCGATATCAGTATGTAGTACTTCAGGGATTGAAGAATGGCACACTTCTACTTATTCTCTGCCCCATCTCTTGTTGCTAATATTTAGCATGATTAGCTTCTGTTTACATTAAATCCAGGTTCTTCCCATTCTGTTTGTTTCGAAGTTTGGCACAGTATCATGCTTTGAATGCTAAAGACATAGTAGCAAGTTTAAATGATTTTTAATTAGAGTTCCTATACAACTAGGAGGGAGCCTGGTAAATACTGTGACGTGCTCAGGTACTACAGTAATGCGACTATATAAGTAGCTAAGATGTGATGGTCTTAAGTTTTAAGGCCAGAATGATCATCTAGTCCAGTGGCTCTCAAACTTTTTTCCTGGTGACCCCTTTCACATAGCAAGCCTTTGAATGCGACCCCTCCTCATAAATTAAAAACACTTTTTTATATATTTAACACCATTGTAAATGCTGGATACAAAGCGGGGTTTGGGATGGAGGTTGACGGCTCATGACCCCCCATGTAATAACCTCGCGACCCCTTGAAGAGTCCCGACCCCCAGTTTGAGAACTCCTGACCTAGTCTGACCACCTGGGTAACTCCCAGAAATGTCTGCAGCAAGCCCATAACCTATGGGATATTCTCTTATTGTTGGGGACAAATTCAGATATAGCGTAAGATCCTGTTAACACCAGGTCTAAAATGGCCCATGGTGGAATGTGACAGCAACAAAATGTTGTGAAGCGATCACCACAGTGCAGAGTTTATCCCAAAGAGCAAACATTTTGAAGAAGGCCTTGCCAGGGAAAATCAAACCTTACCTCCTGGGATTAGCACATGTAGCAAGAAAAGGATTATTTTTTTTAATCAAAGCTTCCAGTGGGCTGCTGTTAATCACCAAGAATAAAAAAAACGTTGCACAACTTTCTGTCAAGGACTTGGCAGTGCCCTTTTTTAAAAATCCGAGAGCATCGTTCGTTTTAGTCTCCTGTCTGGCTGCAGCGTACAGGGTACAGCTGCAGTGTGAAGTGGCTGGGCTGAGAACAGGAGCCCATCCTGGCAGTGACAGGCAGCTACAGAACCTGCTGCAGGGAAGTCACTGCTGTTACTCGGTAATGCGGAGCCATGCCGCACACTGCAGAGTTACAGCCTCTTTGTATCCGGCACCAGCTCCAAAGCACTTCCCGTATTCCCGGGGCGGTGGAGCTATGTCTTCCTGCAGCAAGGGGATTCTGCCATCTCTTTGAGTTACGTTTGCTGAACCAGAGTTGAGTTTCTCTAGCGGTGTCCCTTTTCTAGTCCCACACAGGGCAACTTGAAAAGACCTCAGGCCACGGTGAGGCTCAGTGCAGGGTTGTTAATAGCAAGAGCGGGGCATTCCCTGTACTCCAGCTGGTGCCCTCTTTGCCCAAAGAGCCTTCCCATGGATTGGTGGGTGGGAAGGGACAAGCGTCTCTTTGCCAGCCCCTGAAGACTGAGGGGTTAGGAGGTACAGGCCAGCCAGTTATCCCCTAAAAGGGGAAGGGCATCGGAGATCATTTTTGTCCCCTGTAGCCTCAACCCAAGGAGACACACAAGAAGATCAATTGTGTAGCCAGAAGTTGAGGAAGGCTCCTGGCCCTACATCTGTCAAATGGGAGCAGCGTTGGGGAACGGATGGTCCAGGACGGGCCTTACGAGAGTTTTGAACTCCACCCCCAGCAATTTCAAATTGTTCCCTCTTGTACTTTCTCATTTGGCTGTGAACGTTCAGCACAGCCCCTCACCGTACAACCAGCGTACGGGTCATTTTAAAATTTTTAAACTTGTCTGTCTTGCCTTTTGATGGAGGGAACAAATCCAAACCAGTTGGGGCGTGCTGCTCCGTTAGCCCGTGCAGATGGAACGCTTCACGTAGCAAAGAGTTTGGAACAGAATCCTGGATCTTAACACTCCTGACCCCGGGAGAGGCGCAACCTGAAAAGGTGGCCTAGGCTTATAGGTAGTTTTAAAGATTGCTGTGCACAGGTCTTGCACAGCAGGTGGCCTGGGAAGAGACTATGGACCAAACATTGAACATGGTGGCATCAGGGAAATCAGGTAGTGTTTGTAATGTTTATTTCTATTTTTCTGTTGCTAACAGTTGGCTTTCAGCTGCAACTGTTAATTCTTTGATGCTGAATTAAAAAGTAACCTTAAAAGTCACCCAAACTGAACTTCATGAATGCCCTCCACCATGGCCTAAGCAGCGGGAGAAGGGGAGAGGTACATTAAATGAAAGAGTCTGTTTGATTTCCAGGAGGCATGGGAGGAAATCCTCAGGCACACTGGTTTGAAAGTCGTTTTATATTTTGCATAGCCTGACGGATTGATTCAGTCCACGTGTCCCTTGTATGAGGTCCAGGAAGCTGTTTTCGCCTTTCTGGTGGGAATGCTTCCCAGCCAGATGGCCTCTGGCTTTGAATGCCACAGTAATACAAGTCATAAGATTATAGCCCCACTTTCAGAGCCTCCATTCTCCAGCTAGTCTGAATGACTCGAACACGCGGCTGATTTAACCGCTTTGCTGTGCACTTGTGGCCGTGGCAGTTGTCAAAGGGTCGGCCCGCTACACGTCGTCAGTCTGGCAGTGCTGAGGGAGCCAGACCATGCACAGGTGTTGAGCCACAGACAGGGGATACGGGCTGCAGAGCAGTGCTGCTGCGATGAATTAGTTGTGCCTTTCGGTTCTTGCTCCATGTGTCTCCCAGCTGAGTGGGCGTTCAATGGCGTATTCCCTTTGATTTCTTTTCAGTCAGACATCATCTACCAGAGTGTGTTTGAGCTGATCCACACGGACGATCGAGCCATGTTCCAGTGCCAGCTGCGTTGGTCCCTAAACCTGCCTCCATACAAGGAACCGGATCAAGGCACAGACGGTGAGTGACCAGGGCTGAAGGAACACAAGACTCTTTGTGCAGTGAGAGCCGTGACTACTGCTGCCTCAGTGAGCTCTACAGGAAAAGCCCCATGGAGACTGACGACCCTGAAGTGCTAAAGCAAACAAAGGGTTGTAAGGCACAATGGGACCTGCAATCCCATTGGGAACCCTCTCCAAAGGCGGTGTGGCAGGGGGAGGGGAGCTGGCAATGTAATTTGTGGCTGCTTTGAGCAGGATGCTGTTCTGAAGAAAACTTATTCTTAGTGAGAGCATCAAATCTGTTTTGATGGGCAATGAGCCAGACCAGTCAGAAAGGTCAAGGAATGGAGGAGCCAGTGCCTGGTGGACATTAAGGACTCAGCATAACAGGAATGTTCTGAAGTGGTTTCAGACAAGATGAATACATTCTCTCTTGTTTTGGTTTGGTTTCCCAGCCATGCCTCATGTAGACAGCAGCAGCACCACCATGGATGACCTCCAGCACCTGCCACCTGAGAAGTCCTCCTTCTTAGAAAGAAGCTTCATCTGTCGCTTCCGTTGCTTGTTGGACAGCTCCTCAGGATTCCTGGTAATCCAGCCAGCAAGGCATTTGGGCTCGGATCCCCAGAGAGATTTAGGCACCTACCTCTCAATGGGAGCTAGGTGCTTAAATGCCTTTGAGGATCTAGGTCTTTCTCCCTTGCTGCACTTGCCCCATGACAGTCACACCCCCGGGAACAGACTCTGAGCCTGGCTTCTCGAGTAGGTGCTAGTTTCTGCTGTGGGGTGGTGCAAACCTGACCAGAGATGATGGGAGTGGATGGGGAGTATTGGGATATTTCCCCATTCATGCCACACTGTGGGGAGTCCACAGAGCTTTGCCAGGCTCAAGCTTCCTCTGGACAGTTGGGATTTTGAGATGAGACAGTAGAGAGGAAGGATGGCCTGGTGGCCAAGGCCCTGCCCTAGAACTCAAAAGAACCATGTTCAACTCTCTGTGTGCCCTGGGGCAAATCTCATCGTGCCTCTGTTTCTCATGTGCCCAATAGGGATAATGGCAGTGTCTTATCTGTGAAACAGGGATAATTTTTCCCAGCTCATGGGGATATATTCAGTAATGTCTGTGTGGTACCCGAATACTACAGTGGTGGGAGTTGAATGGAGAGATTTTGATATGAATGATCCATGTCACTAGTGTATATCTTTGTCATCCCCACTTCTTCCTTCTTCCCCAAAGGCCTTGAATTTCCATGGCCGTTTGAAATTTCTCCATGGGCAGCAAAAGAGAACAGAAGATGGGACCCTCAGGCCTCCCCAGCTGGCTCTGTTTGCCATCGCAACTCCACTGCAACCGCTTTCTATCCTGGAACTTCGAACTAAGACCTTCATCTTCCAAACAAAACACAAGCTGGATTTTACCCCCGTGGCCTGTGATTCAAGGTATGGCACAGAGTGAGGGCCAAGATGCCACATGCTCATAGCTCTCGTTAAGTTTGCTGAGGATATAAGCAGACGACATGCTATAACAGATGTGAAATGCGAAACAAGAGATGCTAGTACTGCTGTTGTGGAAACAGAGAAAACGTTAGATTGTAACCCTGGCCAAATGCCGGATTAAGGGAATGGAGAAAAGAAAATCTCCTATGCAAACTTTGTCCATTGCATTACAAATAACCTACATTAAACATAATTACATTCAGAGGGACATCATCGAGTTAAAACTCACTGCGTCTCAAAACATATTTCCAGCTATCGGCATAGGCTGGGATTATCACAGCAGCATAAAGAAGTTAGGTGCCTGTCCATGGGCCAGCTGCCTCCTAAGAGCTTGCTCATGGCCTGCGGTCACTCTGCAGCATCCCTGCCTCAGTTTCCCTTTTCTTCAGTTCTGGGCCTATAACTTAAACTATCAGAAAAACTCTTCTTAAGTTCAGCATAGAATCATAGAATCTCAGGGTTGGAAGGGACCTCAGGAGGTCATCTAGTCCAACCCCCTGCTCAAAGCAGGACCAACCCCAACTAAATCATCCCATCCAGGGCTTTGTCAAGCCTGACCTTAAAGACCTTTAAGGAAGGTCTTTTAGATTCCACCACCTCCCTAGGTAACCCATTCCAGTTCCTCACCACCCTACTAGTGAAAAAGTTTTTCCTAATGTCCAACCTAAACCTCCCCCTCTGCAACTTGAGACCATTACTCCTTGTTCTGTCATCTTCTACCACTGAGAACAGTCTAGTTCCATCCTCCCTGGAACCCCCTTTCAGGTAGTTGAAAGCAGCTATCAAATCCCCCCTCATTCTTCTCTTCTGCAGGCTAAACAATCCCAGTTCCCTCAGCCTCTCCTCATAAGTCATGTGCTCCAGCCCCCTAATCATTTTTGTTGCCCTCCGCTGGACTCTCTCCAATTTATCCACATCCTTCTTGTAGTGTGGGACCCAAAACTGGACACAGTACTCCAAATGAGGCCTCACCAGTGCTGAGTAGAGGGGAATGATCACATCCCTCGATCTGCTGGAAATGCCCCTACTTATACAACTCAAAATGCCATTAGCCTTCTTGGCAACAAGGGCACACTGCTGACTCATATTCAGCTTTTCGTCCACCGTAACCCCTAGGTCCTTTTCTGCAGAACTGCTGCCCAGCCATTCAGTCCCTAGTCTGTAGCAGTGCATGGGATTCTGCCATACTAAGTGCAGGACTCTGCACTTGTCCTTGTTGAACCTCATCATATTTCTTTTGGCCCAATCCTCTAATTTGTCTAGGTCCCTCTGTATCCTAGCCCTACCCTCCAGCATATCAACCACTCCTCCCAGTTTAGTGTCATCTGCAAACTTGCTGAGGGTGCAGTCCACCCCATCCTCCAGATCGTTAATGAAGATATTGAACAAAACCGGCCCCAGCACCGACCCTTGGGGCACTCCACTTGATACCGGCTGCCAACTAGACATGTAACCATTGACCACTACCCGTTGAGCCCGACCATCTAGCCAGTTTTCTATCCACCTTACCGTCCATTCATCCAGCCCATACTTCTTTAACTTGCTGGCAAGAATACTGTGGGAGACTGTATCAAAGGCTTTGCTAAAGTCCAGAAATAGCACATCCACTGCTTTCCCCTCATCCACAGAGCCGGTTATCTCATCATAGAAGGCAATTAGGTTAGTCAGGCATGACTTGCCCTTGGTGAATCCATGCTGACTGTTCCTGATCACTTTCCCCTCCTTTAAGTGGTTCAGAATTGATTCCTTGAGGACCTGCTCCATGATTTTTCCAGGGACTGAGGTGAGACTGACTGGCCTGTAGTTCCCTGGATCTTCCTTCTTCCCTTTTTTAAAGATGGGCACTACATTAGCTTTTTTCCAGTCATCCGGGACCTCCCCCGATCACCATGATTTTTCAAAGATAATGGCCAATGGCTCTGCAATCTCATCGGCCAACTCCTTTAGCACCCTCGGATGCAGTGCATCCGGCCCCATGGATTTGTGCTCGTCCAGCTTTTCTAAATTGTCCCGAACTACTTCTTTCTCCACAGACAGCTGGTCACCTTCTCCCCTTACCGTGCTGCAGAGTGCAGCTGTCTGGGAGCTGACCTTGTCTGTGAAGACAGAGGCAAAAAAAGCATTGAGTACAC
This sequence comes from Mauremys mutica, assembly GCF_020497125.1. Lineage (NCBI taxonomy): Eukaryota > Metazoa > Chordata > Testudines > Geoemydidae > Mauremys > Mauremys mutica. The sequence continues at coordinate 70,288,312 of NC_059081.1, read as the reverse complement.
TAGCTTTCTCCACATCCTCTGTCACTAGGTTCCCTCCCTCATTCAGCAAGGGGCCCACACTTTCCTTGACTTTCTTCTTGTTGCTAACATACCTGAAGAAACCCTTCTTTTTACTCCTAACATCTGCGGCTATCTGCAACTCCAAGTGTGATTTGGCCTTCCTAATTTCACTCCTGCATGCCTGCGAAATACTTTTATACTCCTCCCTGGTTATTTGTCCAATCTTCCACTTCTTGTAAGCTGTTTTTTTGTGTTTAAGACGAGCAAGGATTTCACTGTTAAGCCAAGCTGGTCGCCTGCCATATTTACTTTTCTTCCTACACATCGGGATGGTTTGTTCCTGCAACCTCAATAAGGATTCTTTAAAATACAGCCAGCTTTCCTCGACTCCTTTCCCCGTCATGTTATTCTCCCAGGGGACCTTGCCCATCAGTTCCCTGAGGGAGTCGAAGTCTGCTTTTCTGAAGTCCAGAGTCTCTGTTCTACTGCTCTCCTTTCTTCCTTGTGTCAGGATCCTGAACTCGACCATCTCATGGTCACTGCCTCCCAGGTTCCCATCCACTATTGCTTCCTCTACTATTTCTTCCCTGTTTGTGAGCAGCAGGTCAAGAAGAGCTTTTCCCCTAGTTGGTTCCTCCAGCACTTGCACCAGGAAATTGTCCCCTACACTTTCCAGAAACTTCCTGGATTGTCTGGACACTGCTGTATTGCTCTCCCAGCAGATATCGGGGTGATTAAAGTCACCCATGAGAACCAGGGCCTGTGATCTAGCAACTTCTGTTAGTTGCTGGAAGAAAGCCTCGTCCACCTCATCCCCCTGGTCTGGTGGTCTGTAGCAGACTCCCACCACGACATCACCCTTGTTGTTCATACTTCTAAATTTAATCCAGAGACTCTCAGGACAATCACTCCTCCTCTTGGGAGTGGTGGTCGTGGAACCCCCATCCCTAGGACGGTGCATCTCATGCCTTCCAATCAGTGGAGTCTCCTTCTGCTCTGTTCCCTCAGATGTATCCTCCACTCCACTCTCTGCACTAGTACCTGCAGAGAGGACATGAAAACGGTTGCTCACCTGCGTCTGTGTTTCTGGTACATGGACGTTTCTGGTACTCTTTCCTCTTCTGGAAGTCACATGCCGCCAATTATCCTCGCTGGCCTTCTGTCCCCGCTGCGTAGCCTGCTCTGAATCTTCAGAACATTGTGCCCGCTGAAGCTGATCCTGACGTCTATCCAGGAAATCCTCATTTTCTTTTATGGAACACAGGGTTGATATCCGTTTCTCCAGACCTTGAACCTTCTCTTCCAAGATGGAGATCAGCTTGCACTTTGTACAGACGAAGTCGCTTCTATCCTGTGGAAGGAAGACAAACATGGCGCATCCTGTGCAGGTCACAACAGCGGATCGCTCAGCATCCATAGTCTCTTCCTTCTAAGGGCTTCCTTACTTGTGGCAGATGCTACTCGGAGAAACCTGCGAGAGGGGGGCCTCAGTAGGCTCTCTCCAGGCGGACTCCCAGGCAAACTCCTTCTGTTTGCCTCTCTGCTGTTCGCTGCTCAGCTGGTTCACAGCTGACTGCCTTTTTATAACAGTCAGGCCCAGCTGGAACAAAGCACTCCCAAATCAAACTGGTCAAACAAGCAATCAAACAATCAAGCACACAGTCAAACTGCCAAACTGCCCCTAGCAGTTCTCCCTAGACTCCCAAAACAGAGTTCTCAGATCTTCCCCATGTTACCACTCCTAATCTTTCCCTCCAGACCTTCCCCGCCTCAGTTCTTTTCTTTAAAGACTCAGGGTCCCCTCCCAGAGCCTGCTCATGCTCAGCACCCTCTGTAGTCTTTGCCATTTCCCACTGTAGTCCCTCAGTTCCCACCTGCCTCCTCTGGGTTTCCTGCTGGAGCCTATTCACACCCAGCAGCCATTCCCTGCCTTGGCAGGCATCTGCTGAAATCTCTCCCTCCAGCCTCACTCTTGTTCTTTCCCTCCCTGAGTGAGCAAGCTAAGCAAGCATGCAGACATGGGACCCCCTGCTTCCTGCTGCTCCTTATCGAACAATCAGCTCCTCCAAACCCTGCTGGTTCTACTAATGAAACTCCACGCCCCATCCCAGCTGTGGAAGGCAGGGCTAATGGTGTGGTCCTGGCCAGCTCCAGGCCTCTGGCTGTTAAAGGGGCTGGCCACCCTGTCACAGTGCCCAGCTCCCACTGAAATGGGCAGCTAACTCGGGCTCCTTTGAAAACCCACGCATGGTTATTTCAGGGCATTACTTTTACTTTACAATTATTATTGCTCTTCTACCTTGTCCTTCCATGTAGAAGGCATCTTGCTACAAATTCTCAGCTTGGAGAACATCCAGAAACACCTTTAAAGCAGTGGTCCCCAAACTGTAGGGAGCGCCCCCTAGGGAGGAACATTCAGGGGTGGGTATGTGGTGGGCCAGCCCCTACAGGTAGCAGGGAAGGAGCGCCATGCTTATGTCCCTGCTCTGCTCCCAGACCAACTCCACCCCCAGCCCCGCTCCTCCCCCTACCTCAACTCCCAGTCCCGCTCTGTCTCCAGCCCCGGGCCAGCCCCCATAGGGGTTGGGGAGAGAGCACCATGCCTCCAGGCCCAGCTCCGCCTCCAGGCCAGTTCCGCCCACAGTTCCGCTCCACTCTTAACCCCAGCTCCACTTCAGCTCCTGCACCACTCCCAATCCCGGCTCTGCTGTCATTCCCTCTCCATCCCAGACCAGCTCCTCCCCTACCCCAGTTCCGCCCCAGTCTCCGCCTTCAGCCCAAGCTCCTCTGCTGAGGGAGCCTTGGCTGTGCAGTAATGGGGGGCAGATTCCATTACTGGCAAGGGGGCAAAGTTTGCGCACCATTGGTCTAAGGGCAAAGGTGCAGGGAGAACGTACTGAAGATGACTCTTCCCAACTGTTCTTCCGTGAAGTGAGCAGAGTTGGATGGAATTTTTTGGCTGGAACATTTTTCTGCTGGAAAATGTTGATTTGCTGAAATCAAAACATTCTACAGGAACTTGACAAAATTACAGTGGAACCCAGCCAGGGTTCGATCCAAAACCTGGTTCATTCCAGCTCAGATGTCCTGCTCTTCGGCAACCAGTCCGCTGGGCTGAATGGGAGCTGAGAGGCTAGAAACCCAAGCTTATATGCAGGCCGTTCCTTGACAGCCCAGGCTTCCAGGATCCTCAGTCTTGGGTAGCTGGCTGGACAGGCCCCAGCTCCCAGGCTCCCCGAGGAGTTAGGAGGCTGGTTTCCTATTCAGGGCAGCTCCCCTGAGGACCTGGACAGCCCAGCAGGCCAGCTCCTTGGGTAGGCAGGTTGCCTAGTTTCCCAGCTGGGGCAAAAACAATGAGGAGTCCTTGTGGCACCTTAGAGACTAACAAATTTATTTGGGCATAAGTTTTCATGGGCTAGAACCCACTTCATCAGATACATGGAGTGGAAAATACAGGAGCAGGTGTATATACACAGTACATGAAAAGATGGGAGTTGCCTTACCAAGAGGGGGCATCAGTGCTAACGAGCTAATTCAATTAACAGTAGAATACCAAGGGAGGAAAAGGGAAGAATACAAAGGGGCGGTCATTCTGCAATACCTGTGTACACCAGCTGGGGTAGTCATTCTACAAAAAAAAATTGAGTTGATTTTTCTTTGGTTTGTTTTATCCTGATGGGGACTGAAACATTTTCAAAATCTCAGAATTTTTCACAGAATGGAAAATGCCTCTTCACTCAGCTGGAGGGATAACTGCGGGTGGGCTAAGCCCACCATAGCTTTCCCTGTTATCAGATAAGTGCACAGATTGGGTTAAGCCCTAGCTAATGGACCCACATAGCTGTGTTCTGCATTCATCCTTGGTCCTAAAAGTTCCGTGAACTCCATTTCTTTTTTTGTTTGTTTTATTTTACAGAGGTAAAGTTGTGCTGGGATACACAGAAACTGAGCTCTGCATGAGAGGCTCCGGGTACCAGTTTGTCCATGCAGCAGACATGATGCACTGTGCAGAGAGTCATGTGAAAAGTGAGTTTGGGGCCAAGCTGTAAGATCAAAGATCCCAACTCAGCTAACATGATTGTATTGTCCTATTTTATGCAGGGCTGGTCTGCTCAGGGGAGATTACTGAGGGGGAGGATAGCTCAGTGGTTTGAGCATTGACTTGCTAAACCCAGGGTTGTAAATTCAATCCTTGAGGGGGCCACTTAGGGATCTGGGGCAAAATCAGTACTTGGTCCTGCTAGCCAAGGCAGAGGGCTGGACTCAATGACCTTTCACAGTCCCTTCCAATTCCATGAGATAGGTATATCTCCATATATTATTTTAATTATTATTATTTTACCAACGTAATTATAATTCTTTGTATGCTGGTCCCTTTGTGTGTTCCACACATGGGTGCGCGCCTCGCAAGTGAGTCTGGAAGTTTTTCCAGGCAGTGTCCAATGACCAGCACATGAACAGTATCTTCCCTTGTGCTCCCCAACCAAAAGTATAGGGGGCAGTGTTGGTGGATACCTCTCCAGTTCCCTCTTACGGCCACATGGCCTGAGTCAGAATCCTGTCCTCCTTCGCTCTTGAACTCTCAAGAAGAGTTATGGTACATATTGGCTGCAAATAATTATCCTGTAGTTTAGAAATCTTAGTTGTACATCATATCATAAAGCATAGAATCTCAGGGTTGGAAGGGACCTCAGGAGGTCATCTAGTCCAACCCCCTGCTCAAAGCAGGACCAAACCCAACTAAATCATCCCAGCCAGGGCTTTGTCAAGCCTGACCTTAAAAACCTCTTAGGAAGGAGATTCCACCACCTCCCTAGGTAACTCATTCCAGTTCTTCACCACCCTACTAGTGAAAAAGTTTTTCTTAATATTCAACCTAAACCTCCCCCTCTGCAACTTGAGACCATTACTCCTTGTTCTGTCATCTTCTACCTCTGAGAACAGTCTAGATCCATCCTCTTTGGAACCCCCTTTCAGGTAGTTGAAGCAGCTATCAAATCTCCCCTCATTCTTCTCTTCTGCAGACTAAACAATCCCAGTTCCCTCAGCCTCTCATAAGTCATGTGCTCCAGCCCCCTAATCATTTTTGTTGCCCTCCACTGGACTCTCTCCAATTTATCCACATCCTTCTTGTAGTGTGGGGCCCAAAACTGGACACAGTACTCCAAATGAGGCCTCACCAGTGTTGAATGGAGGGGAATGATCACATCCCTCGATCTGCTGGAAATGCCCCTACTTATACAACCCAAAATACCATTAGCCTTCTTGGCAACAAGGGCACACTGTTGACTCATATTCAGCTTTTTGTCCACCGTAACCCCTAGGTCCTTTTCTGCAGAACTGCTGCCCAGCCATTCGGTCCCTAGTCTGTAACAGTGCATGGGATTCTGCTGTCCTAAGTGCAGGTCTCTGCACTTGTCCTTGTTGAACCTCATCATATTTCTTTTGGCCCAATCCTCTAATTTGTCTAGGTCCATCTGTATCCTATCCCTACCCTCCAGCGTATCAACCACTCCTCCCAGTTTAGTGTCATCTGCAAACTTGCTAAGGGTGCAGTCCACACCATCCTCCAGATAGTTAATGAAGATATTGAACAAAACCGGCCCCAGCACCGACCCTTGGGGCACTCCACTTGATACCGGCTGCCAACTAGACATGGAACCATTGACCACTACCCGTTGAGCCCGACCATCTAGCCAGTTTTCTATCCACCTTACTGTCCATTCATCCAGCCCATACTTCTTTAACTTGCTGGCAAGAATACTGTGGGAGACTGTATCAAAGGCTTTGCTAAAGTCCAGAAATAGCACATCCACTGCTTTCCCCTCATCCACAGAGCTGGTTATCTCATCATAGAAGGCAATTAGGTTAGTCAGGCATGACTTGCCCTTGGTGAATCCATGCTGACTGTTCCTGATCACTTTCCCCTCCTTTAAGTGGTTCAGAATTGATTCCTTGAGGACCTGTTCCATGATTTTTCCAGGGACTGAGGTGAGACTGACTGGCCTGTAGTTCCCTGGATCTTCCTTCTTCCCTTTTTTAAAGATTGGCACTACCATTAGCTTTTTTCCAGTCATCCGGGACCTCCCCCGATCGCCATGATTTTTCAAAGATAATGGCCAATGGCTCTGCAATCTCATCGGCCAACTCCTTTAGCACCCTCGGATGCAGCGCATCCAGCCCATGGACTTGTGCTCATCCAGCTTTTCTAAATAGCCCCGAACTACTTCTTTCTCCACAGAGAGCTGGTCACCTCCTCCCCATACCGTGCTGCAGAGTGCAGCTGCCTGGGAGCTGACCTTGTCTGTGAAGACAGAGGCAAAAAAAGCATTGAGTACACTAGCTTTCTCCACATCCTCTGTCACTAGGTTCCCTCCCTCATTCAGCAAGGGGCCCACACTTTCCTTGACTTTCTTCTTGTTGCTAACATACCTGAAGAAACCCTTCTTGTTATTCCTAACATCTCCAGCTAGCTGCAACTCCAAGTGTGATTTGGCCTTCCTAATTTCACTCCTGCATGCCTGAGCAATACTTTTATACTCCTCCCTAGTTATTTGTCTAATCTTCCATTTCTTGTAAGCTTCTTTTTTGTGTTTAAGACGAGCAAGGATTTCACTATTAAGCCAAGCTGGTCGCCTGCCATGTTTACTTTTCTTCCTACACATCAGGATGGTTTGTTCCTGCAACCTCAATAAGGATTCTTTAAAATACAGCCAGCTTTCCTCGACTCCTTTTCCCGTCATGTTGTTCTCCCAGGGGACCTTGCCCATCAGTTCCCTGAGGGAGTCGAAGTCTGCTTTTCTGAAGTCCAGAGTCTCTGTTCTACTGCTCTCCTTTCTTCCTTGTGTCAGGATCCTGAACTCGACCATCTCATGGTCACTGTCTCCCAGGTTCCCATCCACTATTGCTTCCTCTACTATTTCTTCCCTGTTTGTGAGCAGCAGGTCAAGAAGAGCTTTTCTCCTAGTTGGTTCCTCCATCACTTGCACCAGGAAATTGTCCCCTACACTTTCCAGAAACTTCCTGGATTGTCTGGGCACTGCTGTTTTGCTCTCCCAGCAGATATCGGGGTGATTAAAGTCACCCATGAGAACCAGGGCCTGTGATCTAGCAACTTCTGTTAGTTGCTGGAAGAAAGCCTCGTCCACCTCATCCCCCTGGTCTGGTGGTCTGTAGCAGACTCCCACCATGACATTACCCTTGTTGTTCATACTTCTAAATTGAATCCAGAGACTCTCAGGTTTTTCTGCAGTTTCATACTGGATCTCTGAGCAGTCATACTGCTCTCTTACATACAAGGCAACTCCCCCACCTTTTCTGCCCTGCCTATCCTTCCTGAACAGTTTATATCCATCCATGACAGTACTCCAATCATGTGAGTCATCCCACCAAGTCTCTGTTATTCCAATTACATCATAATTCCTTGACTGTGCCAGGACTTCTAGTTCTCCCTGCTTGTTCCCCAGGCTTCTTGCATTTGTGTATAGGCATGTAAGATAACTCACTGATCGTCCTGGTGTCCCAGTATGGGGCAGGAGTCCTCCCCTCTTGCACTCACCTACTTGTGCTTTCTCCTGATATCCCACTTCCCCACTTACCTCGTTTAGAACAGCTTAGTAAACCCCTCCCCCACTGTCGGGGACTGTCTTTGTCTTGGGGACTATGCCCAGGTTCCTGGGCTTCAAGAACTGCATCTTCTGCCTCTGCTCTTTTTACGTCAGCGATGGTCAATGGTGAGTCTGCTGTCTGGGTGAGGCACATAAGTTTGAGAAGTGTCCTTCCTGCCCAGAACCAGAGAGGCCCAAGGAAGGACTCAGGCTGAAGAAGCACCTAATGGAAGAGGCTTTGAGGCCCTGCTTTGATCCGGACCAGAGGGATCTCCCTGTACTTTGGCCTCAGCTGACCAGCAATGCCCCTCCAAGCATGAGCCATGGAGCGGAGCCGCTGGCACCAAAGCCCAAGGACTCAGGACACAGGGCTCCCCATGTGTGTAAGAAACACACTTATGTGCATAAGGGCAGATCCCCGCAGTGGACTGCGCACAAGGAACATGTTTGCTCCCCAAGCCATGCCTGGCCAGGTGATATGTCATGTACAGATCCCATGGAATTGGTCCCAAAGCCTCCTTTGCTGGAGGATAAGGCAAAGAAGAAAAGGGATCCATCAGTCCCAACAGTGAGTGCAGTACTGGGTCAGAAAGACAGGCCAATCCCATCCATGAGGGCAGGTCCAGATGTACCATTGGTACTGCCTTGGCAATTCAGAGAGTGGCCAGCTCTGATGGATAAAGCGGGTCCCTCTGGTGCCTTAGTGGGAACTCCGCACACTCTGGGCATAAGGAGAATTTTCTGACACCAGAGGATGTCTTTCTCCCCCACCCACAGTCTCCACTTCTGTCGGGCCCTGCAGTTCTCAGGGAAGTTCTTAGGCGGGAGCCAAACTGTTGCTGCTGTCACAGGAGAGATCTATCCCAATCCATCGGACAGGAGCACCTCAGTACCAACAGCACCACCATTTCTGATGGAACCTCTTCAGACTCGGAGGAGTCAGAGGCAGTAGCTCCAGCGATATCTCCAGGAAGGTGCAGGAGCCCAGACAGCCACAGAACCCCGAGCCTCTTGACTTCGACACCCCCCTGCCCAGGGACACCTGGTCATTTCCCTTGGGTATCACCACAACCGATAAATCCCTTCTTCTGCCTGTACTGGGGCCCCTGGGATCCTTATAGCAGATGCCCAGAACTATCGCAAGGGTCCTACCATTCTTTCCCCTCTTGTCAGCCAGTTCCATCGGTGTATGAGGAGAAAGAAGCAGTGCCGGTGCCGCCAGTTCTGACCGGAGCCTCCTCGTGACTGGACAACACGATCATCCAGTTGCCATCCTCTCTTCAAGATCTATTCCAAAGGGTGGCCGATGACTTGCAAATCCCACTGGAGGAGGAGGCCTAGGGCCCCCAACACCATCTCTTGGACATCTTGCAGCCACAGGGACCATCCCTTCCAATAAATGAGGCCATCCTGGGACCGGCTAGAACGGTTTGGCCTACTCCAGCACTGTGTGCCCCCACCCCGCAGTGAGCTGAGAGGCATTGTTTAGTACTGTCCTGTGAGGTAGCCCCACCCCGGTCCCGTTGTTTACTTCTTTTCTCTCCCAGTTGGCGGCACTTGGGGGAGTTCTCTGAGGCAACCACACATGGGCAGAAGGTTGGCTCCTCCTCTTCCCTTCCCCTTGCAAAAGAGGAGGATCTGCCTGGAAAGAGGGCCAGTCTCTCAGACAGCCCCTGGATATTCAACTCCAAGGTGGTTAATCTCCTAGAGTCTATTGCTTCTATTGCTCCTTCATGGGGTTTGCCTTCTACCACTCTTCCTGGGGCATATTGCTTTGCTGTCAGTCAGGGAGGCTTTGGGAGTGGTGTGTCTTGTGGCTGTTCCCTCCTTGGCTAGGACCAGCAGTCTTTGGGTGGAGCAGCCTTATTCCTGATCACTGCCCCTTCCTATGGTAAATTCCCCTTTTTAAGCTCCTCCTCCTGTAGGCTGAACAAGTCTTGAAGGTACATCTTGTTACCATGGAACTGGCCCATAAGAACTCATTAGTTTCCTTCATATCAGCGTGATGGTGTGTCCCTTCACATACTTCACCCCTCAAGATGGGAAGGCCATTTGGGGTTGGGTTGTCTCCATCCCCGATCTCCTGTGAAAAGAAACTGGGGTTTGTGTGGTCCTTTCCCACCTAGTGTCGTACTTGAAAGCTATAGTGTTGTAGTGCAGGCTACCATCTCATCATAGGAGGGTTCATATCCCCCGTTGTCTGGATCCAGCATAGGGACATGTAATCAGTGATCAGGGGAAAGGGGCTACACAACAAGTAATACCTGAGGGCATCTACTGCCCACTGGAAAGTTAATACTTCCTTGTCAATAACTGAGTACGACTTTCCCTAGGGAATAGCTTCCTACTTAGGTATAGGATCAGGTGTTTTTCTCCTTCAAAGTCTTGTGAGAAGATGGCATGAGATCGACATTCAAGGCATCTGTGTGTAGTATGAATTCCTGAAAAAAATTGGGGATGAAGAGCACAGGTGCCTAGCATAGTCGTGTTTTCAGTTTCCTGGATGCTTCCACACACTTCCTATCGTAATAGATCTTCTTAGGGTTGTTGTCAGGGCTGGCCTTACCATGAGGCAAACTGAGATGGCCGCCTCAGGTGCCAGACTGTGGGGGTGTGGACACCACAAGGACCCAGAGTGTAGAAAATTGTGTCTGCTGCTGGTGCATATGTATTCTCTCTGCTTAGATGCACAGAGCTGGTGGAGGGCTGTGCTGGAAGAAGGAGGGCACAAGAGAGATAACAGGCAGGCAGGATAAAAGGTGAGAGGGAATAACAGAAAACAGCAGGAGCTGCAGGGAGAGAGAGGAGGAGGCGCCTCTTATGTACCTCTCTAGCACCCCCAGGAGCCTGGACTGATTCACACCAACTTCTCAGGGAGCTTCCTGTTTCCTGCTGCTTCCCTGAACCCACCTGAGGAGAACGGGCAGTCAACTGACATAATAGGAGCCAGTTAGACCCTTAAGACACTGATATCTTCCCTCACTCAGGCCCTGCTACCAGCCTGCTTATTTGTCCCCTTCAATTGAGTGTTGAGAGCCACTATAGCTGGCACAGAACAGCAGTCATGAGTGAAAGAAGCAAATGCCCCTCTGGGGCAGCATTCAGAAAAAGAAAGAAAGCTTTTCTATCTAAGCAGGAAGGAGCTCTCCTGAGATACATAGAATCATAGATTATTAGGGTTAGAAGGGACCTCAAGAGATCATCTAGTTTAATCCCCTGCTCAAAGCAGGACCCATTCCTAAATGGCCCCCTCAAGGATTGAACTCACAACCCTGGGTTTAGCAGGCCAATGATCAAACCACTGAGCTATCGCCCCCCTGACACAAATGTTCATGGTGAGCCTTCCAGCCCCAGTGAGGATGTGAGTGGTGAGGAGATGCCTGATCTCCCAGTTAGTCAAAGTGCAGGTGACCTGGCAACTACTGCAACATCCATATCTTTGCATTGTGCAGGAGGTCAGACTAGATGATCATAATGGTCTCTTCTGACCTTAAAGTCTATGAGTCTGTATCTCCATCTCAAATGCATGTAACCATGCACATTCCTGAAGAAAAGTGTAGATCAGAGAAGAGTGAGGTGGAGGCACTAGAAACAGCTGCTGCTGAGTTTATTTCCTTAAATCTAGATGATCCAGGACTGTGGACCCACTTGAGCAGTGTTCTTCACCTTGGTTATTTTTGAGGACTTTAAGTGGAAAAATTGTTGTATTGTTTTTTGTCTTTTCATTTTCACGTTGACCTGCAACATATAAAAGAGATATGAATAAAGTAAATGTTTTGTTAGGATAATGCAAATTTAACATGAGGATAATGCAAGTTACACCAAAATACATAACATAAATTTCCATTCCCAGTCACAAATCTAGCATTCTGGAGCAAAGTCACTAAAATACAGTCCAACAAACAGATGTTTATTTAATGTGCCCCTCACTTTTCCCTCCACCGCACTCCACTCACCGGTGTTGCCCTTGGTCAGTGGAGACTCAGAGTTCGGAGGTGCTTTCATGTGAGTACAGACACCTCCCAGGTGGGGGGCAAGAAGGCACCTTGCTTGTTCCTCCAGCTGCTCACTGTTCGCTCTGGCCATGGCTGTTTTCTTGTGCCACCGTTCACTCCACTACTCTGTTGACAATGGCCCTGCGCCATCACCTTAGAATCATAGATCATAGAATCATAGAATCTCAGGGTTGGAAGGGACCTCAGGAGGTCATCTAGTCCAACCCCCTGCTCAAAGCAGGACCAAACCCAACTAAATCATCCCAGCCAGGGCTTTGTCAAGCCTGACCTTAAAAACCTCTAAGGAAGGAGATTCCACCACCTCCCTAGGTAACTCATTCCAGTTCTTCACCACCCTACTAGTGAAAAAGTTTTTCTTAATATTCAACCTAAACCTCCCCCTCTGCAACTTGAGACCATTACTCCTTGTTCTGTCATCTTCTACCTCTGAGAACAGTCTAGATCCATCCTCTTTGGAACCCCCTTTCAGGTAGTTGAAAGCAGCTATCAAATCTCCCCTCATTCTTCTCTTCTGCAGACTAAACAATCCCAGTTCCCTCAGCCTCTCCTCATAAGTCATGTGCTCCAGCCCCCTAATCATTTTTGTTGCCCTCCGCTGGACTCTCTCCAATTTATCCACATCCTTCTTGTAGTGTGGGGCCCAAAACTGGACACAGTACTCCAAATGAGGCCTCACCAGTGCTGAGTAGAGGGGAATGATCACATCCCTCGATCTGCTGGAAATGCCCCTACTTATACAACTCAAAATGCCATTAGCCTTCTTGGCAACAAGGGCACACTGTTGACTCATATTCAGCTTTTCGTCCACCGTAACCCCTAGGTCCTTTTCTGCAGAACTGCTGCCCAGCCATTCGGTCCCTAGTCTGTAACAGTGCATGGGATTCTTCCGTCCTAAGTGCAGGACTCTGCACTTGTCCTTGTTGAACCTCATCATATTTCTTTTGGCCCAATCCTCTAATTTGTCTAGGTCCCTCTGTATCCTATCCCTACCCTCCAGCGTATCAACCACTCCTCCCAGTTTAGTGTCATCTGCAAACTTGCTAAGGGTGCAGTCCACACCATCCTCCAGATAGTTAATGAAGATATTGAATAAAACCGGCCCCAGCACCAACCCTTGGGGCACTCCACTTGATACCGGCTGCCAACTAGACATGGAACCATTGATCACTACCCGTTGAGCCCGACCATCTAGCCAGTTTTCTATCCACCTTACCGTCCATTCATCCAGCCCAGACTTCTTTAACTTGCTGGCAAGAATACTGTGGGAGACTGTATCAAAAGCTTTGCTAAAGTCCAGAAATAGTACATCCACTGCTTTCCCCTCATCCACAGAGCCGGTTATCTCGTCATAGAAGGCACTTAGGTTAGTCAGGCATGACTTGCCCTTGGTGAATCCATGCTGACTGTTCCTGATCACTTTCCCCTCCTTTAAGTGGTTCAGGATTGATTCCTTGAGGACCTGTTCCATGATTTTTCCAGGGACTGAGGTGAGACTGACTGGCCTGTAGTTCCCTGGATCTTCCTTCTTCCCTTTTTTAAAGATGGGCACTACATTAGCTTTTTTCCAGTCATCCGGGACCTCCCCCGATCGCCATGATTTTTCAATCTTCTGCTGCCACCTGCCACCTGCCACCGTGACGTCTGCGTGTTGGTCTCTTGAGGTTCCACCAGCTCTCAGTGATTTCAGCTGAGCTCTCAGTGGGGGAACCTCGCTGCTAGTGCAGTCTGGGCTGTCTCTTCCACAGAAACACTGTCCCCACAGCAGGACTAAGCACTTAGACCTGATTATCAGTGAGTTCAGCTGCAGTGGTCACTTAACGGAACAAAAGACTCTCTATGGAGCCTAATCAGCTCAGTCTTTAAACAGTCGAGAGGAACAGGTCCCCACCCTCTCTCTTGATGCCCTCAATCAGCACAGGCTAAGTACAGTTCTACTGCCCTTTACTCATACAATAAGAACAACATTTCATTTCCCCTCCCCCCGGCATTCAAGTGATTTGTAACCCAATCCCAGCCAAAATCTATCACTTGGGCAACACAGCTGTTTGCTGGATACCTAGGTAGATTAGGTGTGCATGTAAATTCAATCTGGTCCTGAAGCCTTTCCCCCCAGCCCCAGCCCCAGCTCATCACTAGCTGTCAGCGAGAGCTCATTTAGACTTTGCTTACAAATCATCATTTGAAATTATTAGGTTGGCCAACATCACCAAAATGAATGCACTGACATTGTCATAAAAACAACAGTTGTCTAAGAAAGCTAGTCTATGTTCATACTTTTCAAATATATTATACTTTTTCAGATACACATATTTTATCATACACTGTATATGCTTTTCAAGTGTGTAGTAATGTTTCAATTTCAATTCAAATTTTCAAATAGTCACTAAACTGGCATGTAACTAGTTCACAAAACTGGATGGGGGGATTAGGGAAATTCAAGGGGGGGTGTAGGGAAATCACTGTTACACAGTATTCCATAAAGAGAGAGTCTCCCCTCCAGCTACACCCAAATTCCTCCCCAGAATTGTTTCCAAATTCCATATCAACCAATCAATTCACTTACCTGTATTTTTTCCAAAACCTCATGCTTCTCCTGGGACAGGAAACTGCACTCCCTCGCTGTCAGATGCAACCCAGTGTTCTACCTGCAGAGAACCAAACCCATCAGAAAATCTCTGAGGCTCTTTGTCGCCATAGTGAAAAGGTCAAGGGGCCAAGCTATAGCCTCACAGAGAATTTTGAAGTGGGTCTCAGAATGAGTACTGAATACTATACGATAGCAAACCTTCCCCTCCTAGGGGTGTTACAGCTCACTCCAGGCAAACACAAGCAGCCTCCACGGCATCCTTATCAGATATCCCATTGCAGGACATTTGCAAAGCCACAATTCAGTGATTGGTCCACAGGTTTATGGCTCACGATGCCCTGACTCAACTGGTACTCCGGATGCAGCAGTAGGAATGGCTGTTACAAACAGCTCTGCTAGCAGCTTCCTCGCACCCACTGATTGCTGCTTGCACGACACCCACCTGTAGAATACACGTAGGGACCCACCCTTGAAAAAGAAGACGGAGAAGAGGTTTCTTACTGTAACTTGAGGTTCTTCAAGATGTGTAGTCCCTATCTGTATTCCACTACCCACCTTCCTTCCCCTCTGCTGCAGACTCACTTGCATTGTGGTAAGAGGAGGAACTGGAGAGGTGTCGACCTGCACTGCCCCTTATGCCCTCGTTTGGAAGCACAAGGGAAGGTACTGCATACGTGCAGGTCAACGGACACTACTTAGAAAAAATTCCAGACCCAGGCACATGACACAAATGCATGCCCACATGTGGAATCCAGATAGGGACCGCACATCTCGAAGAACTTACCTCCTATACATATAACTTCCCAAAGAGTGCCTCTGAGTATGAGCTAAGCCAGGTAGCTATACTGGCATAACTAGAGTGGTATAATTATACTGGTAGAGTTATGCTGGTAAATTTCCACATGTAGACAAGCTCTGAATTCTGACTTGCAGCAGCCCATGTTAGTTTAGTCCTAACCTTGTCCTATCCAGAAATTGCCCATTTTGTTAAGCTGTGCTGTGTTTCTGTGATGTAGACAGACATCCACTAGGAATCTGACCGAACCTTCTGAAATCACTCATTTGTGATCCAGGTTTGATTTGACTGCAGCCCTCCAGATGTGAAAAGCTAACGGACAAACATGTCACACCATGTCATAGGTCTCACCCCCACTTAGAGCTGTTGGGTTCCAAAATGGGGACCTGCACTGGTTTCCCTCTAAACTAAAAATCCTAGTTTAGATCTGGTAAAAGCTGCCACCACCCAATCAGGTACGTGGATTGGGACACAGTCCTTCCCCAAAATCCTTGGGGATCCCAAGAGCCCCAAATCCATGGAGTTCTTACACCCAGGAGAAATAAACCATTCCCCCCTGCTTCCTCCCCCCTCCCTTTTCCTAGGAGAGATACCGGGATCTAACTACAGAGGGATGCCTCCCCCTCCCCTTTCCCTGAGAATCCACCCAAAGAAAGATTAACCAAGTCCTTTACAGAAAAGATTTATTAAAAAATAAAAGAAAGTCACTGTCTCTGTAACCAAGATGGAACAATATACAGGGTCTAAACGTATCAATCTCTGGAGAGAATTCCCCCTCCTTTCTTTCTCAGTAAAAGCAATAACAGTACAGACTTAAAGAAATTCTATAGCAAAACACAGAATTGCAAATACAGAAATAAAAGTATAAGAATACTAGTTCCTTGCTAATACTCACTAGCTTGAATAGAAGAATTTATTGCAGAAACCTGGGAGGACTTGATTAAGATGTCTGGACTCTCTTAATTCCCAAGAGAGACTCTCTAAGAAAAACAAAGAACAGGAAAAAAAAACTTCCCTCCACAGGGATTTGAAAATATCTTGTCCTTCATTGGTCCTCTGGTCAGGTGTCCACAGGTACTGCTTGTTAACCCTTTACAGGTAGACAAAACCCTTAACCCTTAACTAACTGTTTATGACACACCACCAAGACTCAAACATCCCAAAGCCACTGAGAAAATTCATTGGAACATAGGAATAGCCAGACTGGATCGCAAGTATGTGTAGCCCAGTATCTTGGCCAGCACCAAATGCTTCTAATAGGCAGCTGTGTGTGGTAATCTGCCCGAGGAAGGTCTCGTTCTCATCCCTAGTAGTTATAGGTTGGTTTAAACCCTGAAACATGAGGTTTTATAGCCCAGTGCTGATCCCAGGCAATGAACTCAGGGCCAGTAAGGATTTCCTTTAACATTATACACTTTGCCAAGTGAGGCCAGGGCGTAGCTATGCAGTCTCACTGCAAAGGGTTTGCCTGCCTGGTTTGTGAGTTGGACCGTGAAATGGTTCTGCAGATCTCAGTTGGTAACGTTTTTCTGGATGTAATAGGAGCAGGCTGAGCGCTATTTCTTGCTGCATTTTGCTGAGCTTAGACTGCTACCTTCTTCTGTTTGCCCTAGTTATGAAAACCGGAGAGACCGGAACGACCGTTTTCAGGCTCCTGACGAAGAAAGCAGGCTGGGTCTGGATCCAAGCAAATGCGAGACTGGTGTATAAAGGAGGCCAACCGGACTGCATCATTTCCAGGCAGCGGGCCCTGTCGTAAGTGTCCCTCCAGATGGCAAGGGTGAAATCCTGGCCCCATTGAAGTCAATGACAAAACTGTTACTGAGTTCACTCAAGTCAGGATTTCACCCCACAGCCCTCATTTCCTCAGGGCATGGACAAAATCACCTGCCATGCTGAAATGCAGCTGTGTTGAAATTGTACCTGGTCCCAAGCCTCAAAGATGGCATCCAAGTTTCCCCAAAGTTTAGGGGTGTTCAGATCTGGGGCAGGTCTCTAGATCATAGGCTGATACACTGCCTGGTGTTCTGCAGGTCAGACTAGATGATCATAATGGTCCCTTCTGGTCTTAACATTTATAAAACCTATGAAAAATAGCCTTTCAACAGAGCTACCTAAGCCACACTGACACTCGGCACAACCTCTGGCTCCATTTATCTGAGTTGGGAGTATTTCCCATTTCAGAGCAAGCCAGAAAACAAAGCAACTTGTCCAAGCCCATCCCCCAAAAACAAACAACCACCCCCCAATTGTAGAGTTTTAAGTAGATAAAACACCCAAACCGATGCCAACTTGTTTGCTCTCGTCTCACTCTCTAGCAGCTGCTTTTTGCCCAGCCCTATGTATTTCATTGTCCTGTCACCCTCTTCTTAATGTCCCATTCATATACCTGCAGGAATGAAGAAGGAGAGGAGCATTTGTGCAAGCGGAGCCTGCAGCTGCCTTTTCACTTTGCCACGGGTGAAGCAGTCCTGTACGAAAACAATCTGCCATGGTTCCTGGACTACTTGCACACCAAGAAGGTTTCAAAGGCAAAGAGAGAGACCCCCCTGAAGCAGGACTCAATAGATCCCAACTCGCTCCTAGGGGCCATGATGAACCAAGACGAATCCATATACGTCTCCCACACCGATAACGTGCCACAGTTCTCCCTGGCAGATATTGTCGACGTACCGGAAGAGCCATGGCTGGATGATGGAAATAAGAGAGCTGTCAAAGAGAATGACTCACTCCTAGTCATCATTGAAACACTCTTTGAAAAGAGCAATGTGGATGGTGACATCTCTAAGACTCTGCAGAGCCTGGAAATGGATGACCTGGAATTAAAGCAATGGGAGGAGATCTTGTGCAGCATGGACACCAAGGAGCCAGTGGCCCAGGGTTTCCAGGAGAGGCCAAATGACGAGGTGACCTCCTGTGTGGAGGAGATATTGTTTAAAAACAATAATGGAAAGAATCTGGGGTTCCCACGGTATGATGTGATGGCTTCATCTCAGGCGCTTATTCAACAAATTCCTCTGGAACAAATTCCACAAAGCACTCAGCTAAACAGACTTCAAAACCAGCTTGTCAATAATAGGAAATGCAATCAGCAAAGCAATCCTCTGGTGAATTGTCACCATTTCTGGGGGGCTAATTCAGCAGCCTCTGCATCATCTGGATTCCAAAATCCAATGTATACTTCACAGCAAAATTCACTAGGCCATGATCCTCAGGGTCTTTTAGTCACCAATATGTCCCAGGATATCACTTCTAAACCAGAAAAGCAAGCACGTTTTGATCAAGCAAATTTGCTAAGTGGGAATATACTAAGTTCCTTGTGTTTCAATAACCAGCAAACTACAGGAATTAATCTAAAAAATCCTGCACAAGTATTTCAGCCAAAGGCTCCTGCTCCAGTTTCCTGGGGGAATGTTATTCCTAAAAATCAGATACATCGGGGCTCCACTCTGATTGACTCAAATCATCCAGCTCCATTAAAAATGAATTCACAAGAGAGTCAGCGGCCAAACCCATTGGTTTCAATGAATCCAGTCATCAGTTTCAATCAGAATAATTCTCCAAGAGGTCGCTCATTAGATGTTTGGAAATCTGCCACTCCAAATCAGCTGGGAATCAAACCAATGGAGACAGAGTCACCAACTCTACTGGCAAATAACCAACAGAATCTTTTTGGATCACAAGTAACAAATCCATGGATTTCCTCATCACAGCCTGCTCATAGCAATGATCAGGGCATGCAAGAATTCAGCATAATGCAGGTGTCTCCAGTGCAAGCTCTACAGAAAGAAATATCTGGTTCTCTTGAGCAAAACTCTAGTCCATTAGAAGCTGGCCACCTGTCTGGAAGCCATTCCTTTCCCCAACATACCTCTTCACATGGACCTCACTTAATGCCACATTTTTACAATAAAGAGCAGCAGCAGATGCTTCAGAACAAACAGTTGTCAACACAGCAACAGCAGCTGATGCAAGCAAGGATATATCCTCAAGCTCATTGCAGGCCAACTCAAATGCAACGTAGTGGACTTCCACTGGCCAGCTCCTTGGAGCCAAGTAGCTGGTGTCACATTCGCTCCCAGGTGGGAAACCAGCAAATGGACAATATTTTTGAAAGCTCATTGAAGTCCTCATCATGTAGCACGTTATCTAGTGATGTCACGTTAGCTTCATGGGAATATGAAAACAGTGGCTTATCCTTTGAAAATGATGTTGCGTTTCCTAAAGCCACTCATGTGACATCCCTTTCCCAGCAACAAAATACCATGCCCTGTCATGCTGAGAGCAATCCAAAATTGTGTAACTACCAAAGACTTAAGGAACCCGTTCTGGGTTCCTCACTGACTCCTCCCACAGAAGCTGGTTTGAGAGGACCTTTCTACCAGTTGGAACCAAATTTTCCTCCCGTGTCATTAACAGATAGGCAGATGAAGAGTCAGCAGCAGCTCTTCACTTACAATATTCAGTTCAAGGTGAGGGAGGGGGGCATATGTTAAGGTGTGAAAACTGGACGGACACAAGAACAACCGAGCTGTAAATGTTAAGTGACAAGCTGAGACATATGAACATTATATAAGGTTTGGTTTTGTAATTATTGTAGTTATACAGACACAATGCAGATGGATTTTGAATATGTACAGATTCATTTTGAAACTTGCAGCTGAGAGCCAAAAGCTTCCAGCCCATTGAGGAAGGAAGATGTCTGAGATATCAGTATTTCTTGAAGGCCATTGTTCTATAAAAATGGCTTTAAAATGTAAACAAGACCACTTTTTATCTTAACAATGCCATTTCAGCATATTCTTCTTCACAACCCCTTACACAGTCAGTGTTCAAAGCACTATTTAAAGTCTATTATAATAATGATCCTTGAACCAACAGTACAAATGATTTCTGGCTTACAAGCCACATTTTGAGAAGTGGCTAGTGATATTAGATGCCTAATTTTTGTGGGCACCTAACCTGAGACCCCTTAAAGGGGCATCTTTCACAAGATGGGTGCTCAGTACTTCCTAAAAATCACAGCCATTTCCAGTGACCCAAACTGAACACCTGAAATAGAGTTGGTTGGGATTTTTTCAATAATACCACCCCATTCCCCGCCCCCACCCTCATCAGAAAATGCCGATTCATCAAAACTGAAACTTGTCATGGAAATGACACATCAGTTTTGATGGGAAGGTTTCTCAGGCCCAGGATTAAATTTCTGGTCAAAGTGTAGGACCCACCTGTGTGAATTCCAGGTTCAAGTCTTAGATCAGGGACTTGAACCTGGGTGACCTACATCTCCATTGAGTGCCTTCACCACTTGCATCTGAAGAAGTGGGTATTCACCCACGAAAGCTCATGCTGCAACACGTCTGTTAGTCTATAAGGTGCCACAGGATTCTTTGCTGCTTTTACAGATCCAGACTAACACGGCTACCCCTCTGATACTTTTCACCACAAGGCTGAGTCTATCTGCAGGCCCAGGAATATTTAATGATTTATACAAAATAGGACCACTCCAACAGGAGCAATTAAGAGAGACCCACTAGAGAATAGCCTAGTTGTTAGAGCATTCACCTGGATTGTGGAAGACGTGGCTTCAAGTCCAGAGGACAACTGTATTCTAATATGTATTTCCAATCGAAGAAGATAAATATATTTTCTCAGCTCTGCAGCCAGCTGTGAGCAGTCTCCACATCCAGCTTCAGGATTATCTTCTACAGACAAAGAATGTAGGCCATGCTTACAGGATGGGGGACCCTATCCTGGGAAGCAGTGACTCTGAAAAAGATTTAAGGCTGTGGTAGATAAACAGCTGAACATGAGCTCTCAGTGTGATGCTGTAGCCAATGGAGCTAATGTGATCCTGGGGTGAACAAAAGAGGAAATCTTGAGTAGGAGTAGAGAGGTTATTTTACCTCTATATTTGGAACTAGTGCACCTGCTGCTGAATACTGTGTCCAGTTCTGGCACTCACAATTCAAGAAAGATGTTGGTAAATTAGAGAGGGTTTAGAGAAGAGCCACGAGAATGATTTTAAAGGATTAGAAACCAGGCCTCATAGTGATAGACTCAAGGAGCTCAATCTATTTAGCAGAATAAAGAGAAGGTTAAGGGGAGACTTGATCACAGTCTGTAAGAACCTACATGAGGAACAAATATTTGCTGATGTGCTCTTCAGTCTAGCCGAGAAAGGTGTCTGGAAGTTGAAGCTAAAACAAATTCAGACTGGAAATAAGGTGTAAATTGTTAACGGTGAGAGTAGCTAACCACTGGAACAATTTACTGTAGGTCGTGGTTGGATCCTCCATTGCTGACCATTTTCAAATTGAGATTGGATGTTTTTCTAAAAGTTCCGCTCTAGGAATTATTTTGGGGAAGGTCTCTGGCCTGTGCTATACCGGAGCTCAGACTAGATGATCATAATGATCCTTCTGGCCTTGGAATATATTAATCCTCCCCTTTCATCGCTCTACTGAGATGCTGACACTTTCCTCCTTTTTTCCTTGCCTGATTGCAATTCTAACTCATCTCTTCTTTTTCTGCTCAGCAGTGTCACCAAAACGAAGAGAATGCCTCCATGGAATTTACTCCTACAATTGCTAAAGACGGTGTGTGTTTCCCCAAGTAGTGAGAGGGAATATAGCAATAGAGAAGGAAAAGACCCTGCTCCCAGCTATGGACTGACTTCATGGCCTTGGATCGGCAAGACTTTTTTCTTTCCCCCTACTGATGTGTGAATATTTCGATATTATTATAATTGTTGCTGCTGGTGGCTTTTTCTTAGTGAACACACACGCATTCCTGAGACACTCTACTGTGGATTCCACAGAGACGAACTTGAACGCTCATGCATTTTCTATTGAAGAAACTATACCCCTCTCAACCAGTTGTCTTCTGCTTGATCTTCTGAGCAGAGCCAAGGAGAATTAAGCACCAATAACTGGATTAGGCACTAAAGTAACTGAGCCACAATAAGCTTTAAAAAACTGGGAACAAGTACTTGGAGTTTCCAGTGAGTTTTCCAGGTCAGGTAATTACCAAGACAAAGGACACAGATGTAAGAAAAATGTCTGAGATGCTGCAATAGAAATTCCATAAGGCTGCTGTCTGATCTCCTGCCTGAACACTAAGGCCAAGAGTTCTAATTCAAGGGGGCGAAGATATGGTTGCAGTCTTTGCAAGCATTATTTGTGCATGTGCTCTTGTCCATTGGGAAGTCGTGTGTGATACGATCTGGATATGGAATGGGGGCACTTCTAAATCCAAACAGCATCTACTCCTCGAGTGATTGTACATGACCAAATGACTGAAATCAACTCAAGGGTGTCAGTGCTAACAAAGATGATAGGCCTTGTACTGACTTATTTTACTTTTCAGGGGTTCTCAAACGTCATTGCACCGTGACCCTCTTCTGACAACAAAAAATTACTATAGATCCCCAGGAATGGGGACCAAAGCCTGAGGCCACCCACTGTCCTGGATGTGGGGGCCAAAGCCCGATCCCCAGTGCTCCAGGTGGTGGTGTGGGGGGTCAAAGCCAAAGCCCAAGGACTTCAGCCCCAGGCAGGGGACCTGTAACCTGAGCCCTGCTGCCCAGGGCTGAAGCCCTCAGGCTTCTTCGACCCCTGGCAGTGGGGCTCAGGCTTCAGCTCTGGGCCCCAGCAAGTCTAAGCCAGCCCTGGCGACCCCATTAAAATGGAGTCGCGACCCACAGTTTGAGAACCGCTGCTTTACATGTAGCCAAGGCTTATGGTAACTTTTCTATGTACTAGGCTGACTTGTTTATCAAAAGCCATGAGTCAATAAAGAGGGTATGCTGCATATTGTGTTCTATTGCATTGTATGCAACAGCAATGACTTTGGTCGAGTTGCACAAGATGTAGTTCAGCCCAGAATTTGGCTCAGCTCATATATAAGGACACTGGGCCAGATTCTCCTTGTTTCCCCCACGCAAGTCCATTGAAAAGTAAATGGGAGAAGGGTTTGGCCCAGTGTGATATTTACTGGTGTGTGATGTTCTATACAGTGGCTGGGTGATGCCAAATCTCTGAACCTGATTGGAATATAGTTGTCTTAGAGCCATTGCTCCATGTGGCTGCTTCAACGCCCTGTCTAGTTATTCGGTATAAATATAGAATGCGTAATGCTTTGATGTGGCAAGGGATAATTATCAATGTGGGAATGTGTCATTGCCTGGCAACAGTCTTGTTTGTATACTAATGTGCGTTTTATTTGTCTCTCCCTATCTGCCTATAGGATACTTGAGCGTATCGCCTTAGCCCCTATTTGGGCATGCAGAGAAAATACCACATTGAATACTCTGTGTGCATTTGTAACTTATTCCTCTGGGATTTCAATTGAACTCAACCAGGTGACCCAGAAGGCTCATACAGAGCAATCAGGGATTGAGTGCGTGTATTTTTGATCACTCAGCTCAGGAAGATTTTATCCAATCCAAACTCATTTTCAATGACCTGCCAAGGGAGTTTTTTGTTAATTCCCCCCTTGCCCTTTTCTAGCTATGAAATATGGGATCTTAAAGCCAGATGTATCCTAGTTCAACAGTTTATCTATATTTTTGTCATGTCATTGATTATCCATTATAACAAATTTCTGGACTTTCACAAAACTTAATACATTAGTGCCTCCGCTAGGGTTCTGTCCCCGAGCAAATTTATCTGTGCCCCAGTACATATCCGTTTTCCTTTTTCTGGCCCCAGTTCACCAAACAAATTACCAACATGCTAAAGTTAAGCATGTGTTCAATACGACTGAAGCACCTAATTAACTTCAGCATGTGCTTAGCTCCATCTCTCTTTAGAAAAGAACTTAAGTGCTTTGCTCAATCAAGTCCTCTGTATTTAAATGGAGCCACAATGACCCAACTACTGTCAGTTAAGTGGAAAAAATATTGGGAAGTTTTGTGTACGTTTGGGGCTGGTCACAAATTTTCTGTCAAACTGTTTTTTGATGGAAAATTGGGGTTTTGACAAAATGCAGTTTTACATTGAAAGTGTCTGCTTCCCATGGACATTTTTGATTTTTCATTGAATAGCCAAGTGCCAAACAAATGAAAATTGTTCAGATTTTGGCTAAAAATTGAAATATTTTATTCAGCAGTACCTTATGGGAGTTGCAATTTGGGTGACTCATGTCCCCATTCTCCTCTGTGGGCTGTGCCCCCCAGCCAGACTTTATTGCCCATGATGCACCATGCCTGGGTGATGTAGTCCAACCAGGGAGCCAGGCCTGTAGAGGAGAATGGGAACACAAGGTACCCGAACTACAGTTCCCAGGAGACACCACTGTGGCATTTCTAAATGGAAATATTTGGGGAGCTGATTTTTACACCAAAAAGTTGAAATGTTTCATAGGGGAAAAAAGTGCTAGTAATGCAAAGTCTACATCAGCCCCACACAATACTCCTGCTTTCTTTAGTATAGTAATTTTAACTGTCTCTACCCTCATTATAAACAGATATTAAGAAGGCTTGGTTAATAGTATAGAATGTCTGTTATTTGGATGAATAATTTAAAGCCTGATCTTTCAGGTATCAAGTGTCCTTAATTCCCACTCCACACAATGACAACTTTGAGCCCTTAATAAAGCCAAAACTAAAAAGAAATAGGCATCAGTAATTTCTTTTGATTTCAAAGGCCTACAGGGCCAAAGGGGTTTTCAAATAAAACAAAAAAGCTATTGTAAACCATAAAAACTAAGCAGAGTTTAAAAAAAATGATGCTGTTCTCTGTTATAATAAAGAAGGTGCCTATAATCTGCATCAGAATAGTAGACAGCACCAAGTGCAAGTTTTCAGCTGAAAAAGCAACTTTGAGTTTACTTATAGTTCCTAAATTCACCCTCCCCTTGGCAGGTCAAAGCTGTGTCCAGGGTCTGACTCCCTCCCTGCGGTGTATGCCTACCTCCCTTTACTACTAATAGGAATGATGTTGACTTTGCCAAAGCCCTCAGCGTTGGCCCAACTCTGCTCCTGTTGAAGCCAACAGGAGAGGAGTGAGGGCAGTCTGGACTAGAGGGGTGTGCTTTGTAGCATGCTGTAAAGTCTTGCCCTCTAACTGCCACAGGTAGACTCTGCTGGTGCCAACTAAAAGATACCTAGTTTGCAGGGCCGGCTCCAGGCACCAGCGCAGCAAGCAGGTGCTTGGGGTGGCCAACGGGAAGGGGCGGCAAGTCCCTCAGTCCCTTTAAGAGGCAAGGACCTGCCGCTGAATTGCCGCCGAAGAATGAAGCAGTAGAGCTGCCACCTAAGTGCCAATTGCGGCTTTTTTTTTTGCCGCTTGGGGTGGCAAAAACGCTGGAGCTGGCCCTGCTAGTTTGCATTAACAGTTTCATACTAAGCACTTTTTTAAAACCCTTCCCTCCTTGTACACCTCATGGCTTTGTCTATACATAGTTGTACCACCAACTATGCCAGTCTAGTTAAAGTAATCCAGTGCCCCTACTGAGCACACTTATAACTTCATCAACAGCAGGGGTTGGGCTGGTGTAACTCATTCTTATAAAAATCAGCCCCCTAGCTGACGTAATTATACTGCTACAAAAACTGTGTGGCACAAACCTAAGAGAAGAATAGAATCCTAAATTCTGTAGGAGTTGCAATGAAGACAAAAGCTCTGTTCATCACCCTATTGCAGCAGACGTGCAATCAGAAGGAGACTGTACTATTGATCAGGGTTCAGAGAAGAGACTTCAGTGCATCCAGCGCCTAGCTCTGTTACTTATGACTTGCTCTCTCTATATTATGTATATTCATGTATAATGTTGGAGGTACACTTTGATTATTTTACACTTCATGATTTCCTTGTATGTTGTGAATTTGGATAAAAAATGTACTTAAAGTTAACCTACTTTTTTGTACATTAAAATGCAGTTTGCTTTTAATTGATTGTTGGTTCAAAGCATTCACAAGAGAGGTGCATGACTGAGAAATGCCAGAGAGACTGAGCTGTGGTTCCAAGGAGCTGTTTTGTTACTATCCAGTGAGTCCAGTTAGCAAGAAACCATTTACTGAAATAGAAACACATCTATTACATGTTCAAGTGCCATTATACTTTGAAAAAATACACTGCAAAACTGGCATTGGGGGCTCCGTGTTTGATACAGATTTGCTGATTGGGACTTAGATCCTGCAAACAACTCTATGTAGTCAGGCACGTCTGTCCGCCATGAGCCTCACTGATGCTAAGGACTTGTCTACATTACAAAGGCTTTGCTGGCGTAGTATACCAGTAGAGCTATGCCTGAAAAGCCCCTAGAAGAGACACGGGCTATGCTGACACAAGAAGTTCTTTTGCCAGCACAGTTAACCCCTTCCGCAAATGACATAAGCTATGTCAGTGGATCGACTCTTTTGCTGGTATCTCTGCATCTACTCTAAGGCTTTTGCTGGCCTAGCTATGTAGGTTGGGATGTGTGATTTTTCCCCCCCCACACACTCCTAGCTCGCATAGTTATGCCAGCAAAACTTTGCAGTATAGACTAAGCCATGGGGGTCTGCCCTCCTGTTGCTCAGTCTAGGTTCAGAGTCTTAGGGCAGGTCTACACTACGGGGCTAAGTCAACCTTAGTTACACAACTCCAGCTACGTTAATAATGTAGCTGGAGTCGACAAACGGTAGGTGAACTTTTTGCGGTGTCAACACTGTGCTGCATTGATGGGAGAAACTCTTCCATCGACTTACCTTATGCTTCTCATTCCAGTGGAGTACTGGAGTCGACTGGAGAGCGATCGGCAGTCCATTTAGTGGGTCTTCATTAGACCCATTAAATCGACCCCCTGTGGATCGATCGCCACGCATCGGTCCCCCAGTAAGTGGAGACAAGCCCTTAGTTGGCAAGTCCATTGATCATGCACAGCCCCAAAGAATCCAACCCTCTCTCCCATAGCTGTGTTCATTTTTCAAATGCTAATGAGTAAAAAGTAATAGAGATTTAAGCTACGTCAATCCAGTCAACAGCTATGACTCCAGATATGCACAAGGAACAATTTGTTGTGCGTGAAGGGGCCAGGTCAAGAGCGTCCTTTGGTGGACCATAAAGGATGAAGCGATGGAAATGCAAAGCTGCAATGAGGGAGGAGGATACAAAAAGGTATATGCAGAGCAGCTGTCTTCTCTTGGTAGCTTTTCCTGCTACGTTACAGCCTTCCCACCCCTCTGACGCTGCCTTCATGCTGTGTAGCTTCAGTGAGATAAGACTGTCCCCTCTCCTTTCACTCCCCATATCTGGGTATGAGAAGGACAAAGGATGGACTTCCTCACTCTAGCATGGAGGGTGGTGCCAGCCAGCATAGTCGTTGCTGACCCCCAACCCTCCTCTCCAAGACTCTGTGAAGGCCCCTCAGAGTCCAGGATGCCGCAGGAGAAGGTGGCAGAGACAAGGCAGGGAGAGGGTGGGCACACGTTGCCCTTCCTCCAGCCATTGATACAGTGTGATGGTGTGTGATGTGTTGCCACTCTGCCAGACTCAGGAGCAGCTGTGACTAGGGAGCCAGGGGCCCAAGAGAAGCCAAATGCCAGGATCACGTGCCTCATGTAGACACAAGTAGGGAGTGCTGGGAATTAAGGACCACACAGAGTACTGGGGGGAAGAGACACAAAGTAGCTCCTCTGTTTGTCATCCTGGCCTGTACCCATCAGGCCAAACATCTGCTACACATACTCATGGTGTTTGTCTTGCCTCTAGTTCATTGTGATCTACAACATAGAGCTGGGAGGGCATATTTCTACAGGCATCTGCTGAATGTCTGGAGCATTCAACTGAACTAATTGACCATAAACAGAATTCCTCCAGAATGCTTTCAGGTCAATCTTGCTGCAGGAACAATCATTGCATGAGTGTGTGAGACCTTTGGAGCATCTCCTCACTGTCTTAAGTGTCATCGTCAACTTTCATTTTGCCAGG